>NC_086448.1:72919443-74419443 GCF_028390025.1 Pseudophryne corroboree | reverse complement strand
GCCCAGGCCCCCCCAACCCTGCACCCTGTAGTGCCTCTGTGTGTGGGAGCATGGCGCGCAGCGTGCGATCGCTGTGCGGTACCTCAGAAGCCGTCACTGAAGTCTTCTCTGCTTCTTCTACTCACCTGTCTTCTGACTTCTGGCTCTGCAAGGGGGGTGACGGCTGGCTCTGGGAATGAGCCCCTAGGCGTACCTAGTGATCAAACCCTCAGGAGCTAATGGTGTCCTGTAGCCAAAGAAGCAGAGCCTTGAAACTCACAGAAGTAGTTCTGACTTCTCTCCCCTAAGTCCCACGAAGCAGGGAGACTGTTGCCAGCAGTACTCCCTGAAAATAAAAAACCTAACATAAGTCTTTTTCAGAGAAACTCAGTAGAGCTCCTCAGAGTGCATCCAGTCTCACTGGGCACAGATTCTAAACTGGAGTCTGGAGGAGGGGCATAGAAGGAGGAGCCAGGTCACACCATTTGAAAGTCTTAAAGTGCCCATGTCTCCTGCGGATCCTGTCTATACCCCATGGTTCTTGAAGTGACCCCAGCATCCTCTAGGACGTATGAGAAATATATATATATATATATACACAAGTAGAAAACCACAGCACTCGCCACCCCAGAAGCGGGGTACAGCAAACCACCAACCACTCATAGGGTGGGGTGCATGTAACACAGCACTCGCCACCCCAGAAGCGGGGCACACAGCTGCACTTACCACTCACAGGGTGGGGTGCATGCAGCCCATGACCACATCACTCTAATACATACAAACAGAAAACCCAGCACTCACCAAAGTAAGCTCACTTATCCTCAACAATTCAATAAATAAATGATGGGGGTTTTGTTAGTGAATTGGCCAATGCACGGAAGCCTGCAAACCGATCGCCAAGGTACCCCACTTTCAAGCAGGTCCTACACTATCACAGAGTCTTAAAACCTGACTACTTCACTGCTGTTGCACACATCATCTGCCTGCTAGATTTAATGTGCACCTGCCCAAACTTTGTGGCTTTTAAGCCACAAAGTTGATGATGTGTGCAACAGCAGTGAAGTAGTAGGGGTTAATATAAACAGGTTGTGCACCTCAAACATTTGAAGCACCCATTTTTCCTAGAAGGACATTTTTTACAGGTGGATCTTTGTTAAAGCCTGTTACGTCTGTTTTGACTACAATAACTTTGATGTTTCTTCTGAAAACATTTTAAGTCTGGATCAGATGCCACAATCTGCCAAAGCTCTTTAGTTTTTTTGGAGGTCTGCACACTGATATTATCATATTGATTCACCCACTGAATTTTTTTCTGGATCTTAGAGGTTTTTCGCATGGCCTGTCTGTTGCTATTAGCAACCGTTTTGTTTTTGGCCTTAATCAAATCTCTCCGTGGGTACCCCCTCTTAATGAATTTGGTAATCATGTTCTCCAACTGCCTTTCCCTGACTTCCTTCTCACTCGTGATTTTGCAAACCCTCAAAAACTGAGAGTATGGCAATTCCTTTACTGTGGATATTGGATGGAAACTGTGGTGATGTAATAATGTGTTGCGATCTGTTGGCTTAGTATATAAGCATGTATTGATAAGCCCATTCTTAATTTGTATACAAACATCTAGGAAACAAATCTCCATTTTGCTACAAGTCATGATAAATTTAATGGGACTTACTGATCTATTTTGAGATGCAATCAACAGCCTTAATACATCTATATCACCTTTCCAAAAGACCAACAGGTCGGCTATGTATCTATAATACAAAACCAAACAGCGAGAAACCACTGGATCTTCAAAAAATATGGTTCTTTCCGTTTGCCACATATAGCTATTTGCAAAGGCCGATGCTACCGGGGAACCCATGGCACACCCGGTCATTTGGCGGTAGTAAGCGCCATTAAACAGAAAATAATTGTGCTTTAAGGTAAACACCAGCAATTGCAAATAGAACTGTAAGTCCGGACCTCTGTACTTTGGGTTACCCGTTAGCACTTGTCTAACTGCCTCTAATACCCCCTCATGGGGGATACACGTGTAGAGGCTTGTGACATCTAGGGATGCCATTATGGTCTCCTCTGGTAAACCTTCTAGACCTCCTAATTTCTCAAGCAACATATCCATATCCTTCAGATACCTAAACGTGTCCTGTATACAGGGTTGTAAATAAAAATCCAACACCTCTGCCACAGGTTCACACAGTGACCCCCTGGCGGATATGATAGTTCTGCCAGGAGGGCACTGTGCATTTTTGTGCATCTTGGGAAGGGTGTAAAAAATAGGTACCACTGGGAAGTCAGTAATCAATTTCGTTCCCATTTCTTTGGTGATGAGTCCCTCCTCAATCGCCTTCTGGACCATCAAGTCCAACTTCCCCTTATACTCATGAGTAGGGTCTTTCGGAAGGCAGTAATCATTTCTGTGTCCCCTAACAGGCGTTCACACACAGCGATATATTTGGCGGTGTCCTGTATTACAATTGACCTGCCTTTGTCCGCACCACGGATAATAATATCACGCCTTTTACCTAATTCAGTTAGTGCTTTTCGTTCCCCTATCGACAAATTGGGTTTATAGGGGGTTTTTACCATCGTGGGGACTTTATCCAGTAGCCTGTGAAACGTTTTAATGGACATATTATTGGAAATGGGATCACAACGTGATGTCTTCCCCAACTGTGCAAATCTCGCAGGTAAAAATGACCGTGCAGAAAGTGTCTGTTGCTTGGAAAAATGCTCTTTGATATCTTCATATATAAAAGCCAAGTACCACTGACTGACTCATCACAAAATCTCCAGAACCATGAAGACAATGAACTTGAAATTTGGACGGTAGCTTTGTTTTGAGACATAGGCCCCCACTAAGAAGGTATTTTTCAAAAGTCCACCCCCAAAGGGTTGAAAAGGAGTGAAATGTGTTTTTTTATAAATTATTAATTATCTCTTAATCCAGATAAGATTTAGATTTGTTTTTTGCATACAAATGTTACCAAATTGAGTGCCTGAGTAGGTGTATATATTTTAAGAAGCATGTTAATCTTGGTTTAAAAACAATCATTTTGTAACAATTCTTTTACCGAAATATGACGATTTTTGTTTCATTTTAAATTGTAGGATTGTTAGGGGCTTCTTTAGTATCCACCCGAAACGGTCTTCATTCCGAGAATTCCTCTGATCCCATCAGACTACCATTTCCAGTTCAAACGGCTGCAGTTCCCAGTTAAGGTCTGCTACGCCATGACCATTAACAAAGCTCAGGGGCAGAGTGTGAAAGTGGCTGGTGTGGATCTGAGGAGTGACTGCTTCTCCCATGGCCAGTTGTATGTTGCCAGTTCCAGAGTCAGCTCCTCTGACAGACTGGCCATTCTCCAGCCTGAAGGAAAGACTAAAAATGTAGTTTACCAGGAAGTCCTTCACAATTTTACAAGCACGGAAATACTTGAAATTCCGTAGCGATATATATGTGTATACTGTATATAATTACACTCACTATTTCAGCAATTTAGAAAAATGACCAGCACTCACGGTTTAGATGAACGTGAAGAGTTTTATTCTTCAAGAAAAATCCATGTGAAGCACAATCTGGTAGCTGTGGCCCAACAGCTGTTTCAACCAAAACGGTTTTCCTCAGGAACATGGATTTTTCTTGAAGAATAAAACTCTCTTCACGTTCATCTAAACCGTGAGTGCTGGTAATTTCTTTTTCTAAATTACTGAAAAACTGAGTGTAATTATTATTATCTTTTACCCTGCACCACCACCTTGCCAATGATTTACAAAAGTTTGAGTGCTGTCTTTTTCCAGAACTATGTGTATATATACAGATGTATCTTACTGCAAAGTAGCATGTTGCATTACAGCATGCTGCATGGCGTGCCAGGCTGTGACTATTCAAAGTTGGCGATTGCTTAATTTTTGAAGCGATCGATGGCTGCAAATTGTCTCTGCCGGGCATGCCATGCAGCAAGCAGTGTTGCAGCATGCTCCATCGGAGCAAAGATGAGCATGGCTACATCTGTGGATAGATAGATATGGGATGCAGTCACAATGCCAGCTGTCATGATACTGGACGTTGCAGTACCGACGCCGGAATCCCAACAACCATCAGAATCCCGACGCAGGAACTCCAAAAGGGCCAGGAGACTGACGCCGGAATCCCGACAGCTGGCATACTAACAACCCGCCGGGTTATGTTTAGGGCCAAAGGAGGGGGGTGGGGGGCTAGGTTAAGGCTCCAGACAGGGAGTTAGGTTTAGGCTGTGGGGAGGGTTAGGGTTAGGCACCCCCAGGGCAGATTAGGGTCAGGCTGCGGGGAAAGGAGAGTTCGGTTTAGGCACCTCCTGGTGGTGGTTAGTCAGGCACCAAGGGGGAGGTTAGGATTATTCTGCAGGAACCAAGGGTTAGGGGGGAGGGGAAGAACACCCCAAAGTCACCCCTGTTGGGATTTCCACCTTCGAGATCCCAGCGCCGGTATAATGACCGCCGGAATCCCATGCGCCTGCATTACATGCTGAATCATATCTATGTGTGTGTGTGTATATATATATATATATATCTCCTATATATTAGCCTAGATCTGTGACTTTGTGCCTCATTTGCTAACGCTGGGCGGAGTCACAACACTGGGCGGAGTTAGTCAAATGAGTCACAGATCTGGGCAAATAGGAGACTAGGAGCAGATGGTATGGGCATGGCACAGGCAGGGGTGCATACCTCCCAGCTTTCTTCAGGCAGACAGGGGTGCATACCTCCCAGCTTTCTTCAGGCAGAAGGAGGGACACATGCGTGGCAAAAAGGGGAGTGGCCAACTAAAAGGGGCGTGGCTTCGCAGGAGGGCCAACGATCGTGAGCCACGCCCCGTTTTCGTTAGTGAGGGGGCATGCCCAGCACTCTGTGAGCTGCTGGCATGCCCCAGGGGCAGATTATGAGTCCAGGGGGCCCAGGGCACTTGAGACAAGGGGGCCCTATCTCATTGCTGTGCCTGCTGTGGGTTTGGGGGCGTGGCCTAATCGCGGCCTGTTACTGCATACCCTCCAACTACCTTTTTGGCAGGTACAGTACCCGCAGCGCCTCCAGACCCCTCCCCAATGCACCACACCTCCGCACCTTCCCCTCCACCACATGCGGCACCCCATCCCTCCCACACACGCTGTGCCTTCAGACCCCCTACACCACCCACGGCTCCCACTCCCCCGCCCCTCCACCACCCACAGCACTTCCAGACCCCCTCCACCATCCACCCCCCATATATGTCTCCCCCCACACCTGCCCCCCCCCTCCACCCGCAGCATCTGCAGACACCCTCCTGCATCCGCGGTCCCCCCCCCTCCCCCACCCACGGCACCCCCACACCCGCCCCTCCACCACCTGCAGCGCCTCCGGACCCCCTTCCCCATCCACCACACCACCCGCACCTGCCCCTCCCCCACCCGCAGCACCTCCGGACCCCCTACCCCACCCCCGGCACGCCCCCCCTCCACCTGCAGCATCTACAGACACCCTCCCCCATCCACAGTCCCCCCCGCACCCGCTACATTCTGTACATCATGCCCTGCAGGTGCTGTTCACGCCGTCGCAAGGGGCTGCGCCTCCTTCATCATCGCACGCCCTTTTATTGTGCAATATTTAACCACTAACAAAGGAATGCAGGTAATACTCCATATAATACAAATATTGAACCCCAGAAAGGCATCCAAGGGTTAAGGGACGTAGCCCCTTTCGACGGTGTGAAGAGCGCCCGTAGGGCGCGATGAAGCACCTAGTGTGTATGTGTATATATATATATGGGATCCGGTCTGAAGATCGACAGTGTCTAGGTCGACCACTATAGGTCGACAGTCGCTACGTCGACATGTTTTCAAGTCCGACAGGGTTTATAGGCCAACATGTTCTAGGTCGACAGGTCAAAAGGACGACATGAGTTTTTAATTTCTCTGACGTCCTAGTGGATGCTGGGAACTCCGTAAGGACCATGGGGAATAGCGGCTCCGCAGGAGACAGGGCACATCTAAAGAAAGCTTTAGGATCACCTGGTGTGCACTGGCTCCTCCCCCTATGACCCTCCTCCAAGCCTCAGTTAGATTTTCTGTGCCCGACGAGAAGGGTGCACACTAGGGGCTCTCCTGAGCTCTTTGTGAAAGTTTTAGTTTAGGTTTATTATTTTCAGTGAGACCTGCTGGCAACAGGCTCACTGCATCGAGGGACTAAGGGGAGAAGAAGCGAACTCACCTGCGTGCAGAGTGGATTGGGCTTCTTAGGCTACTGGACATTAGCTCCAGAGGGACGATCACAGGTTCAGCCTGGATGGGTCACCGGAGCCGCGCCGCCGGCCCCCTTACAGAGCCAGAAGAGCGAAGAGGTCCGGAAAAATCGGCGGCAGAAGAATTTCCTGTCTTCAGATAAAGGTAGGCGCACAGCACCGCAGCTGTGCGCCATTGCTCTCAGCACACTTCACACTCCGGTCACTGAGGGTGCAGGGCGCTGGGGGGGCAGCGCCCTGAGACGCAATAAATCGATAGAAAACCTTTTATGGCTAAAATAAATGCATCACATATAACTCCTGGGCTATATGGATGCATTTAACCCCTGCCAAAACATACAAGAAAACGGATGATAAGGACGCCGAGAAAGGGGCGGAGCCTATCTCCTCAGCACACTGGCGCCATTTTCCCTCACAGCTCAGTTGGAGGGAAGCTCCCTGGCTCTCCCCTGCAGTCACTACACTACAGAAAGGGGTTAAAAAAGAGAGGGGGGCACAAATTAGGCGCAGTATAAACAATACAGCAGCTATAAAGGGAAAAACACTTATATAAGGTTATCCCTGTATATATATAGCGCTCTGGTGTGTGCTGGCAAACTCTCCCTCTGTCTCCCCGAAGGGCTAGTGGGGTCCTGTCCTCTATCAGAGCATTCCCTGTGTGTGTGCTGTGTGTCGGTACGTTTGTGTCGACATGTATGAGGAGAAAAATGATGAGGAGACGGAGTAGAGTGTCTGTAATAGTGTTGTCACCCCCTGGGGGGTCGACACCTGAGTGGATGTACTGTTGAAATTGCGTGACAGTGTCAGCTTTGTATAAAAGACAGTGGTTGACATGAGACAGCCGGCTACTCAGCTTGTGCATGTCCAGACGTCTCATACAGGGGCTCTAAAGCGCCCGTTACCTCAGATACAGACGCCGACACGGATACTGACTCCTGTGTCGACGGTGAAGAGACAACAGTGATTTCCAATAGGGCCACACATTGCATGATTGAGGCAATGGAAAAAGTTTACACTCTTCTGATAATATAAATACCACCAAAAAAAAAGGGGTATTATGTTTGGTGAGGAAAAACTTCCTGTAGTTTTCCTGAATCTGAGAAATAAAATGAGGTGTGTGATGATGCGTGGGTTTCCCCCCGATAACAATTGATAATTTCTAAAAAGTTATTGGCAGTATACCTTTTCCCGCCAGAGGTTAGGGTGCGTTGGGAAACACCCCCTAGGGGGGATAAGGCGCTCACACGCTTGTAAGAACAAGGGCTCTACCCTCTCTGGAGATGGCCGCCCTTAGGGATCCTGCTGATAGAAAGCAGGAGGGTATCCAAAAATGTATTTACACACATACTGGTGTTATACTGCGACCAGCAATCGCCTCAGCCTGGATGTGCAGTGCTGGGTTGGCGTGGTCGGATTCCCTGACTGGAAATTTGATATCCTAGATAAGGACAGTATATTATTGCCTATAGAGCAATTAAAAGATGCATTTCTATATATGCATGATGCACAGCGGAATATTTGACGACTGGCATCAAGTATAAGTGCGTTGTCCAATTATACCAGTAAAGTGGTCAGGTGATGCGGATTCCAAACGGCATTTGGAAGTATTGCCTTAACAAAAAAGGGGATGTACCCCAGGTCGCCTCTCAAAATAAGACGCCGTATTATCAGGCGCAGTCCTGGTTGGCAAGCGGACAAAAGGGTTCCTCTTTTCTGCTCGTGACAGAGGGAGAGGAAAATGGCTGCAGAGATCAGTCAGTTCCAAGGAACAGAAACTCTTTTCCGCCTCTGCCAAGCCCTCAGTATGACGCTAGGGCTTTACAAGTTCAGGCACGGTGGGGTCCCGTTCTCAATGAATTTCAGTGCGCAGTGGGCTCACTCGCAAGTAGACCCCTGGGTCCTTCAGGTAATATTTCAGGGGTACAAATTGGAATTCGAGACGTATCCCCCTCGCCGTTTCCAAAGGTCTGTTTTACCGACGTCTCCCGCTGACAGGGAGGCAGTTTTGGAAACCATTCACAAGCTGTATTCCCAGCAGGTGATAATCAAGATACCCCTCCTGCAACAGGGAACGGGGTATTATTCCACACTATTGTGGTACCGAAGCCAGACGGCTCGGTGAGACCGATTTTAAAATCTAAAATCTTTGAACACTTGCATACAGAGGTTCAAATTCAAAATTGAGTCACTCAGAGCAGTGATTGCAAACCTGGAAGAAGGGGACTACATGATGTCTCGGGACATCAAGGATGCTTACCTTCATGTCAAAATTTACCCTTCTCACCAAGGGTATTTCAGGTTATGGTACAGAACTGTCACTATCAGTTCGGACGCTGCCGTAGGGATGGTCCACGGCACCCCGGGTCTTTACCAAGGTAATGGCCGAAATGATATCCCTTCGAAGGAAGGAAATTTTAGTTATCCCTTACTTGGACGATTCCTTGATAAGGGTAAGATCCAGGGAACACTTGGAAGTCGGTGTAGCACTATCTCAGGTAGTGTTGCGGCAGCACGATTGGATTCTCAATATTCGAAAATCGCAGCTGGTTCCGACGACTTGTCTTCTGTTCCTAGGGATGATCCTGGACACAGTCCAGAAAGAAGGTGTTTCTCCCGGAGGAGAAAGCCAGGGAGTTATCCGAGCTAGTCAGGAACCTCCTAAAACCGAACCAAGTCTCAGTGCATCAATGCACAAGGGTTCTGGGTAAAAATGGTGGCTTCCTACGAAGCAATCCCATTCGGCAGATTCCACGCAAGACTTTCCAGTGGAACCTACTGGACAAATGGTCCGGGTCGCATCTTCAGATGCTTCAGCGGATAACCCTGTCACCGGGGACAAGGGTATCCCTCCTGTGGTGGTTGCAGAGTGCTCATCTTCTAGAGGGCCGCAGATTCGGCATTCGGGACTGGGTCCTGGTGGCCACGGATGCCAGCCTGCGAGGCTGGGGAGCAGTCACACAGGGAAGGAATTTCCAGGGCTTATGGTCAAGCCTGGAGACATCTCTTCATATAAACATTCTGGAACTAAGGGCCATTTACAATGCCCTAAGTCAAGCGAAACCCCTGCTTCAGGGTCAGGCGGTATTGATCCAATCGGACAACATCACGTCAGTCGCCCACGTAAACAGACAGGGCGGCACGGGAAGCAGGGGGGCAATGGCAGAAGCTGCAAGGATTCTTCGCTGGGCGGAAGATCATGTGATAGCACTGTCAGCAGTGTTCATTCCGGGAGTGGACAACTGGGAAGCAGACTTCCTCAGCAGACACGATCTACACCCGGGAGAGTGGGGACTTCATCCAGAAGTCTTCCACATGATTGTGAACCGTTGGGAAAAACCAAAGGTGGATATGATGGCGTCCCGCCTCAACAAAAAACTGGACAGGTATTGCGCCAGGTCAAGAGACCCTCAGGCAATAGCTGTGGACGCTCTGGTAACACCGTGGGTGTTCCAGTCAGTATATGTGTTCCCTCCTCTGCCTCTCATACCAAAAGTACTGAGAATTATACGGCAAAGGGGAGTAAGAACGATACTCGTGGCTCCGGATTGGCCAAGAAGAACTTGGTATCCGGAACTTCAAGAGATGCTCACGGACGAACCGTGGCCTCTACCTCTAAGAAAGGACCTGCTCCAGCAGGGGCCTTGTTTGTTCCAAGACTTACCGCGGCTGCGTTTGACGGCTTGGTGGTTGAACGCCGGATCCTGAAGGAAAAAGGCATTCCAGATGAAGTCATCCCTACCCTGGTCAAGGCCAGGAAGGACGTAACCGCAAAACATTATCACCGCATTTGGCGAAAATATGTTGCGTGGTGGGAGGCCAAGAAGGCCCCTACAGAGGAATTTCAACTGGGTCGTTTCCTCCATTTCCTGCAAACAGGACTGTCTATGGGCCTAAAATTAGGGTCCATTAAGGTTCAATTTTCGGCCCTGTCGATTTTCTTCCAAAAGGAACTGGCTTCAGTGCCTGAAGTTCAGACATTTGTAAAAGGGGTACTGCATATACAGCCTCCTTTTGTGCCTCCAGTGGCACCTTGGGATCTCAATGTTGTGTTGAGTTTCCTAAAGTCACATTGGTTTGAACCACTCACCACTGTGGACTTAAAATATCTCACATGGAAGGTGACGATGCTGTTAGCCCTGGCTTCAGCCAGGCGTGTGTCAGAATTGGCGGCTTTATCATATAAAAGCCCTTATTTAATTTTTCATTCTGACAGGGCAGAATTGAGGACTTGTCCTCAATTTCTACCTAAGGTGGTTTCTGCATTTCACATGAAGCAACCTATTGTGGTACCTGCGGCTACTAAGGACTTGGAGGATTCCAAGTTGCTTGACGTGGTCAGGGCCCTGTAAATATATGTTTCCAGGACGGCTGGAGTCAGAAAATCTGACTCGCTGTTTATCCTGTATGCACCCAACAAACTGGGTGCTCCTGCTTCTAAGCAGACGATTGCTCGTTGGATTTGTAGTACAATTCAGCTTGCACATTCTGTGGCAGGCCTGCCACAGCCAAAAATCTTAAAATGCCCACTCCACAAGGAAGGTGGGCTCATCTTGGGCAGCTGCCCGAGGGGTCTCGGCTTTACAACTTTGCCGAGCAGTTACTTGGTCAGGAGCAAATACGTTTGTAAAATTCTACAAATTTGATACCCTGGCTGAGGAGGACCTGGAGTTCTCTCATTCGGTGCTGCAGAGTCATCCGCACTCTCCCGCCCGTTTGGGAGCTTTGGTATAATCCCCATGGTCCTTACGGAGTTCCCAGCATCCACTAGGACGTCAGAGAAAATAAGAATTTACTTACCGATAATTCTATTTCTCGTAGTCCGTAGTGGATGCTGGGCGCCCGTCCCAAGTGCGGATTGTCTGCAATACTGGTACATAATTATTGTTACCAAAAAATTTGGGTTATTGTTGTAGTGAGCCATCTTTTATAGAGGCTTCTCTATTATCATGCTGTTAACAGGGTTCAGATCACAAGTTGTACAGTGTGATTGGTGTGGCTGGTATGAGTCTTACCCGGGATTCAAAATCCTTCCTTATTGTGTACGCTCGTCCGGGCACAGTATCCTAACTGAGGCTTGGAGGAGGGTCATAGGGGGAGGAGCCAGTGCACACCAGGTGATCCTAAAGCTTTCTTTAGATGTGCCCTGTCTCCTGCGGAGCCGCTATTCCCCATGGTCCTTACGGAGTTCCCAGCATCCACTACGGACTACGAGAAATAGAATTATCGGTAAGTAAATTCTTATTTTTTTTTTCTTTTTTTGAACTTTTTCATACTTAACGATCCACGTGGACTACGATTGGAACGGTAACCTGTGCCGAGCGCAGCGGTAGCGGAGCGAGGCACCTTGCCCGAAGCATGGCGAGCAAAGCGAGCCATGCGAGGGGACACAGTGCACTAATTGGGCTTCCCGGTCATGGTACGGAGAAAATGACACCAAAAACACATGAAAAACTCATGTCGCCCTTTTGACCTGTCGACCTTAACATTGTCGACCTAGACACTGTCGATCTAATGATCCACACCCCTATATATAATATATATATATATATATATATATAATCAACAGAGTGGACTGCTGGGACTCCAGTTCCGGGCCCGGACAGAGAAGGGGGCCTGCAAATTTCTCTGCAATACGGAGAATGTTAATTGTAACTGGTCACCAGTTCTCTCCTGCTTTTACTTACTAATGAATCTAACCCTTAGGATTAGGGAGACTATATAACATTAATATAAATATATAGTTTTGTTTATTTTTTTAGTGGTTTTTTTTGTTTATAACACTTACTATATGCTAGTCACTGAATACTGTATGTTAACGACATAAGCAATAAAAAATTACATAATTTACAATCGTGTCCTGGGCCCCGCAATTTCTGATGGCAGCTCTGTTTCTCTACCAGGGTAAGTCCAGCTGCCCCTGAGGGGTGATATTAGGCAATTTAGGGGAGTCAAAATAAGGTCTCCCCTGCCCCCTCCCAACCTGACCTAAAAAACCATTGTGGTGCCTCTTCGCATACTAGGAATAATTTGGGATGACGAGATGAAGCCATCAGAATGATTTCAAGAAGGTCATTATTTTGCACTTAGACAATTGCAAGTGAATTGATAGACCAAATGTTGGTTCTGTCTGCAAAAAGACTGTCTCCATCATCTGTGAATAAAAGGAAACATTTTACAGAGACACTTACCTATTAAATAAAGGAAAACATTTCCTGCGGTTCTTTTGGATAGCCATAATCAAACTACATGTGATTTTTACTCTATATATTAAGATTAAGCGCAATTCACTCAGGGCTAAGAAACAACCATGTCATTGTCAGGCAATTCCACAGTTGGCCACGCCACCTCACTTTGGTACATTTTGAGTCCAAAATATGTTGGACAGCATTCGTAGAGCGCAGCCAGCAATTTTAGATCTTCGACCAAAAGTTAACTCACAATTTATACTAAGGAAAAAAAAAAAGAAAGAAAACCCGGATGTCTCTTGTCTCCAAAACAGGAATATCATTTTCACCGTCTCTTTCTTCATCACCAGATGGTCTCAATCAGTAAATATTTGATTGAGAGCCGTATAGCCGGTTCTTGCTGAATCTTTGGATTCCCTTCAAGAAGCTGTTATAGCAACATAAAGCAAACTTCCAGTTTCTGGATGGGAAGACATGATGGAGATAAACGAGAGGCTGGTTATGTCAGGGAAGACTACCTGAGGCCGTGAGAATATTTTGCTGGACTGGTTCCATGTGAGAAGATCACAGGAGGAAGGATGACGAAATGTTGGATTGTTGGTCAGGAACCAACATTCTGTTGCTCTTTGGACATGCGTGAAAATGTTCACATGAATTCCTCATAAGTTCAGTGCCAAGGCCTCTCAGATGTAACATCTGTGATAGAATCATAGTGAGAGAGAAAAGGGCCTATAATCCGCTTGTGGTTTTGTGTTTGGTTATATCAACTGCTGTGTGTATCTCAAAGATTCCCCCAAATTACATCACGGCTGTCAGGATTTAGTTAAGGTGCCAGCTTAGATTCCATTACCAGGGAAGACATTTTTCTTTGGCTAAGCTCAAAGTATTCTATACTCTCCGACAAGGGATGGTGGGCGGGTGGTCCAACAGTGCTGCTATGTCTTTTTGAAAAATAATTCATACAGTTTTTAACAACTAATGGTTTCATTGAAAATGATTGCCGTTACGTGAACCAAGTAAGACCGTCATCTTTAAAACTTTACATAATGATTTGCCTCCTTAATTAGCTATTTCCTAAAGAGGAGATGTATCAAACCGTCTGTAGAGGACTGGTGCAGAAATTGTCCATAGTAACTGATCAGCTTTTAGCGATCATTTTATACAATGGACTTGATAAATTATAGATTGCTATGGTTGCTACAGGCAACTTCTCCACTGAACCTTTAGAAGGTATGAGACATTTAAGACTTCAGTAGCAGCGACAATTCTTCTGCAACTTTTATCTTGCCTGCTGATGGTGCTTTCCTTTGCTAAAGCTACCTAAAGGGACAATTGGGTGTCAAGTACTGTGTGATTGCAATGATCAAGTTTCTGTATATTGAGGTGATGCAAATTAAGTTAATTTGGTTAAAATTTACTGTGTGATTCCATTTGATGCTGCCATTATTATTATTATTATTGTATATGTTTTAGCCATCATTCTTGATAAGTGAATTGACTAATTATAATATTCATTTATTTCTGTCTTCAAGGCCACTGTTTCGTGGAAACTCCGATGTGGATCAGCTAGAAAAGATATTTGAGTAAGTTGCAGCAATTCTGAAACTGTTTTCTGATCTGATGACTGAGTATCGCCAGTGATTTCCAGAAAGTCAGTATACAGTACATATACATACAGTAGTATCGTTTTCAGTGTCTTCACTCGTTACCCTGACAATATCTCTCGGCTATAGAGTAGTCTGGTTTCTCTGGAGCAATAGCTCCATCTAGTGTACTCTGGGGACGTTGGAGATAGAGGGCAATGGTCTAGATGTCATATGCTATATAAACTCTGCTAACATATAGCAATCACTGCTCTGCAGAATGCAGGACATATAGCAATCACTGCTCTACAGAATGCAGGACATATAGCAATCACTGCTCTACAGAATGCAGGACATATAGCAAGCACTGCTCTACAGAATGCAGGACATATAGCAATCACTGCTCTACAGAATGCAGGACATATAGCAATCACTGCTCTACAGAATGCAGGACATATAGCAATCACTGCTCTACAGAATGCAGGACATATAGCAATCACTGCTCTACAGAATGCAGGACATATAGCAATCACTGCGCTGCAGAATGCAGGACATATAGCAATCACTGCTCTACAGAATGCAGGACATATAGCAATCACTGCTCTACAGAATGCAGGACATATAGCAATCACTGCTCTACAGAATGCAGGACATATAGCAATCACTGCTCTACAGAATGCAGGACATATAGCAATCACTGCTCTACAGAATGCAGGACATATAGCAATCACTGCTCTACAGAATGCAGGACATATAGCAATCACTGCTCTACAGAATGCAGGACATATAGCAATCACTGCGCTGCAGAATGCAGGACATATAGCAATCACTGCTCTACAGAATGCAGAACATATAGCAATCACTGCTCTACAGAATGCAGGACATATAGCAAGCACTGCTCTACAGAATGCAGGACATATAGCAAGCACTGCTCTACAGAATGCAGGACATATAGCAATCACTGCTCTACAGAATGCAGGACATATAGTAATCACTGCTCTACAGAATGCAGGACATATAGCACTCACTGCTCTACAGAATGCAGGACATATAGCAATCACTGCTCTACAGAATGCAGGACATATAGCACTCACTGCTTTACAGAGTGCAGGACATATAGCAATCACTGCTCTACAGAGTGCAGGACGGAGTGCTCCTACTTGTCCTCCATCAGTAATATTTTACTAATGAATTTAGAGAAGTTGTTTTTAAGGTTTAACTTGTACCAACTATGGCATACAGCTTCCAAGCCCAGCTGCCTATTATAATCATCTCCATTTGTCAGCCTGTCTTCTTCCATAGTATAATGCTGACTGAGCCACTAGGAATGTAGTAAAGAACAGTGCGATCATGTGTACAAACAACTGTGGGGGTATGTATCAAGCAGTGTAGAGTGGAGAAGTGGACAGATTGCCCATATCAACCAATCAGCATATACTGTACTTATTTTATAGAATGTACGTTATTCGTGGCATAACATATGTGATTGGTCGCTATGGGCAACTTGTCCACTATTTTCAATGCTTGATACATGTCCGTAAATGCCAGTCCTGATTTTATTAACTGTGTTTGCCAGGAGAGGTTATAATAAAGGTGGTGCCACATTCTCAGGGGTCTATGTACTAAGCCTTGGAGAGAGATAAAGTGGATGGAGATAAAGTACCAACCAATCAGCTCTTGTCGTTTTTCAAACACAGCCTGTGACACGGCAGTTAGGAGCTGATTGGTTGGAACTTTATCTCTTTCCACTTTACCTCTCTCCAAGGCTTAGTAAATAGACCCGACAGATATCACCAGCCACCACCTCTTTGTTCTAAATATCTTTATATTGCATAATTCTATAGAATGTACTTTATAAATGTTACCATAACACTGATTGGTTGCCATGGGCAACTTCTCCACTGTCTCACTTCTCTACTCTTTTCACTGCTTCATGAATAGACCCCTATATGTGAGTAGATTATGCTATGTTACCATCCTGCCTATTTGGGGACGTATCACTTAGCTGTCGTCATCATCCTGTAGCCTGCATGTGTCTGCTAATGGTGATGTTATTCCCCTCGCAGTGTAATAGGGCTCCCGGAGGAAGAGGAGTGGCCTGGCGAAGTCGCAGTTCCACAAAGTTCCTTCCATTACCGGCAGCCGCAACCCATAGAAGACGTGATTCCAGACATTGATGAACTCGGCAAAGATTTGCTCATCGTGAGTTGACCATAAGAAAGGAAAATCGATACATTCAGTTGGTCCCTTTTGCAGTAACTGTTCGCGGTTATGGACTGTTTCCCCGCTGGTTGGACTAAATTGCATGGATTTGGTTGTTTGGGTAATGGTAGGGATTGCAGGCTGCTTGGCAGATAAACTTGCTACAACCAGATTGTAAGTTAGGACCATTTAGATCTTATCACAGTTTGACCGGGCAAGTCTGGTCCTTTTTTACCAACATGGGTAGCAGTTGAGCCAGTTAAATTGAAAAAAAAAAAAACGTAGTACGTGTCCCTTACCACACATAACTGCCGTGGATCTTCCAAACGCTATTTTAGTTTGTATGTCAATTTTGGAGAAATGGTCTGATATACCATCTGACATTGGGCAGCTGGTCTGAGATAGCAGCCGTCATTAAGAGTGTTGGGAGGTATGGAATCAGGCCCACTGTGAGGCAGCAGTATAATAATAACCCAACATTGCCACCCTACATTCACCTTTGTTTTCTTACAGAAATGTCTGATATTCAGCCCTGCAAATCGTGTAACCGCCTTCAGCGCCCTCTCCCATCCTTACTTTGATGATTTAGAGACGCACAAAATTAGTTTGGAACGCCACAGGCAGAGGGCTGGAGATGAGAATACAGCTGCCACCAAGAGCCCTTGAGAGTCACTCTGTATAGATGGACAACACCATATTGCCATGTGGGCTGACTCATCTGGGAGCTCACCCTAAGACACTGACCTGCAGCAAGCCACGTCTACCTGCAACAAAAAAAAAACTGTTTACTCTCCTCAAATCAATGCAAACCCCGCGCAGCTTCACCTGTTTGTCTTCATTTTACCAGGGTTCTCTCCAGGTCAAAGCAAAGCTGCTGATCAATTATGCTGCCTTTCGTTGGACATAAAAGCTGCCGGTGTAATATAGATGAAACTGTTCACTGCCACCACAGGATGGACTAGATTTACAGCTGCTAAATGCCTGATTGGAGGACTTGTTTCTTGTTATTAATTAAAGTGCAACACCAACTCAAAGGGAGGCTGTCATTTTGTGGACTGAACCATTAATCCAGAATATACCGTCTACACACCCTTCATCATGGCTCCTTCCACCACTAACCCAGTACTCTGCTCTCGAACGTCCCATTTAATTTACTATTGTGGTTACCTGTGCTAAACACCTCTCTCATCAATGCATTCAGCACAGGGAGCTGCAATAAAGGACTTCAAGAGCAGTGTGTTTATCTCTCTGCCTCATGTGCCTCTTTTTTTCGCTCTGCCTCATGCCGCAGTGATGTCACTAGTGAAATTAACAAACTGTATTCTCTTGGGTTATGGTCATACTTGCCTACTGAGTTCCCTGAGAGGAAATCCATGCTTCAAGTGTTGCGCTGTGGAGCTTGGCAACACAAATTACGTCTTTAAGAAAATTGCCTGTTGTTTCATCAAGCCCCTGCCCAGTTCACTGCTCTTCCAGAGTATGAGATTGGTTCAGCCCACAAAATGGCTGCCTCCACTCTGAGGGGGTTGGCAGGTACATTTAAGTGTTTATATTAAAGATGTTTGAATTTGTAATCTCTCAAGAGCCGACACTGGTTCACGTATGTATTTTTTTTTTTTTAGATGTATCCGGCTGCTTTTTCTGAGTATGGCATGCAGGACATGAAATGTTTGTGTTTTGTTTTTTCACTTAAATGTAAAGAACTTACCACGGATGCTTGGTATTCGGGCAACGTTCTGTTTTTCCTCTGGTTTTATTGTTGTGTTTTGAGAATTTTTTTCTCAGATGGATTAAGAATTGTATGATACATATGTCTGAGGGAAAGCAGCATGTAATTCAACTCTTCATGTTTTTTTAAGTGGACTAAAGATTGAAATGAGATGTACGGAATGTATTTTGTTACAAGAGTCCACAAGTAAAGACAAAGTTAAGTTTATGAACAGAGTGGTTTAAATGCTGGCCTGCCAAAAGGATGCTGTTATGTGATGTTGTGCACTTATTAATCCACATATATGGCATAGTACATGGATCAGTAGGCCGAGATATCGGTAACTACAGGGGTACAACATTGCACCCTCTGATGGGTGGAGGGCAGATCGGGGACTGTCCTCTGAATGGTGATGTATACTTTGTATTGTGCCCATATGTAGGAAGATGTTGTTTTGAAGGACACAATATTTAAAGTACTTCAATGGGTGCAAAGTAGAAACTTGCACGGGGATGGGGGTAGGGGGTCCCAGGATAGCGGAGAGCTTGCATAGCGAGCATGCGATTACCACAGTCTACGCAGCAGCTGCAATGCGAGATAAGGTTTGCAGCAGGATCCTGGGGTGGCTGAATGGGTGAGGTTTTTTGTATTGGGTAAGGGACCATTTTAAACACAAATCAGGATCAGTTGAGCAATATTTTAGGAATAAAAAGCAAAAAGTTGAAATTGGTGACGGGTTGCTCCTATATTGGTAATAGGCTGGACTTGCAATGACCTGTTACTGTTCCTAAATGCATCTTTCCAGCTGGACCAAAGTAAGTACATTGTCATTTTAAAGGGACAGCCCCTAATGGCGGAAGTGGGTGTGCATCAGTGTGTGATGGAGAAATAGGCAGGATTGCGACCAATGAACGGGAGCAATTGCCCTCTTCTGAAATACTATTCAGGTGCTACTATACTGTATATATCAACACATTATTGCAGCGGGCTCGGTATGCTTGACCGCCGCACGGGATGCCGAATGTCAGTATACCGCCATCAGCATCCCGAGCTGTGAAATGCCAGCAGGGGGGCAAGCGCAACTAAGCCCCTTGCGGCTCGCCACAAGTTCTATTCTGCCTCTATGGGTGTTGTGGACACTCATAGAGGGGGTATCACCTACCTACCGGTATAGTTCCCCCATCGGGATCCCGGCGTCTGTACTGTGACCAACGGAATCCTGACGATTGACATATGCTAACCGTAGCAAGTTCCATATTAGGGAGCAGCAGTAAGGTAGAGAGGAGAACCGAGGCACTACAAGTTCTAGCAGGCCATGCCACTTGGTACCACAAGTTGCAATAGCATGGTGTATTATTTCAGGTACACAATATAAATAAATAAATAAATCCCTTTTCTCATTATATATTTTCACAAAATCCCCCCACAACTGCTGTAACTTAGGGCAGTGTTCACGAGCACAGAGTGTCTATTGCAGGCCTGGCCAACCTGTGGCTCTCTAGCTGTTGTGGAACTACAAGTCCCAGCATACCCTCCCACCAATCAGCTGGTGAAGCATACTGGCACTTGTAGTTTCACAACAGCTGCCCATGCCTGGTTTTTGTACTTAACAGCAATCCCTGACAGTCTTGCATATAGATTATTTTGCACTTAAGCAAAGGGCGCTGGGGTTGATGGTTACTGTACTCCGTGCATTCATGGAGTGTTAAGGTGGGTACACACTGTCCAATATATCAGCCGTTCTCTTGAACGGCCGATATATTGCGGATCCGTCGGCCAGTGTGTACGGGCGATATGTCTGTGAACTCCGTCGTTCACAGACATATCGCGTTGGCCCCGCAGCATAGCTGACGTCCAATATATCTAGCGATATATTGGCGTGTCACTGTGTGTGTAGGGGCGGTCGGCTGACCTCCCGTACACATGCTGCGGCAGCCAGCGGTGATTGACAGCTGAACTTTGCGGGCGTGTGTACACGCCCACCCAGTTCATGACGTCAGTCCCCGACGGATCGGGCAGCGGGTATTCCCAACACACTGCCCGATCCGTCCATAGATATATCTGCCGATATCTATCAGTGTGTACCCACCTTTAGGCAGATTGTTTCAATACCTTTGGTCTATGGGAAAGTAGCTTACTGCCGGTTTACTGTCATTTTACAGGCACCTCTAAATTGCTGAAGACCCAAAAGCTTTAACACATGCTCTATCCCCATGGCAGACCCGTAGGATCAGTTATCTCAGTGGTTCTCAAACTCGGTCCTCAGGACCCCACACGGTGCATATTTTGCAGGTAACCCAGTAAGTGCACAGGTGTATTAATTACTCACTGGCACATTTTAAAAAGTCCACAGGTGGAGTTAATTATTTCACTTGTGATTCTGAGAGGAGACCTGGAAAACATGCACTGTGTGGGGTCCTGAGGACCGAGTTTGAGAACCTGTGAGTTATCTTATCTCTTTGTATTCAGATTGCATATAAAATGAACAGACAGTACCTTTTTTCATATGCTCTTAGCTAAAACTGTAAATATCATATATTAGGCATTTATTTCCCTTTAAAGTGGACCCATCATCTGTACACAGTAGTTAGCCATTTTGTAATTTATTAGTTGACAAGTTACTAGTGAACTCACTTAATGCCCCAGTGATGTCACTAGGATCTAGTGAATTGATTGGCTGTAGTCTCCAGTTTATTGATTCACACCAATAAATGGCAGCTTCCATTGAAGGTTACATTTACTAGTAAAGGAGCCAGTCAGATTCTAGAGATAATGTATGTAGTACTTTCTTGAACATGTTAGCTTGAATCTGATTGGTTGTTAGGCCAACACTTCCAGTTTTCTTTTTTAGAGGTTTTAGTAAATATGTCATCTGGAGTAAGTGCGGCGTACACTTTAATGGGCATCATAACGTGACAAAGTCAAACCATTTGTAAATATGAATGAATGTATGAATGTTAATTAATGTTTTCTGTAAATGAAACCGTGCCTAGTCATAGTTAGTACACCTCCAAGATGGCGACCATGAGAAATGGAGACCATTAATTCTCTATAGTAGAACGTTCCAGTTCCATGTCATCTGGTGTTCCTCAGCTGTACCCCTGTGATGAATCATTTTTTCCAGTACAAAATCCATTTAAATGTTTTCTCACACAGTTATATAGCATGATGGGGTTTGGGGTTTTGGTTTTTTTGGGATGGGGGGTTGGGCGTTTCTGAGATAATGATTAAAAGTTTATATGGAATCCTTATTAACAGATGCTAATTCTGAAATTAAAATCGCCAACCATTAAACCAAACTTCCAGAAGTAAAATTACATTTGTGAGCAGAGGTGAAACTGTCTTCTCTACGTACCCAAGACTTCCCGTCCTTCTTGTGGGTACGCCAGGTGCTGGACACTGAAGGTAACCTATTAGAAAGGGTCATTTATGAACTGCTAAATTCCCAAACTGCTGCTAAATGCTCTTTTTCTGACAGCCTCTGCTTTTGCGCAATCACAACAGCTTTTACCAGGAAGCCAATGGATTTTAGGGCCAGGATGGCTGTGTCTTTGAGTCTGCAAAGTTTAGCACCGGTCGACGAGAAGTGTTGGAGGATCAGGATGTTCCTTAGAAAATGCAGATTATGGGTATGAGAATTGCAGAAATGTGATTTCATTCTGTGACTGGGGTTATCTATGGGAGATGCATCGGTGGAAAGAATGATTTAACATGGATGTTCCCAGATTTACAAGAGGGTGCCGTTACTGTGAGGAACACTGCTAAACAGTTTACTATGGAGGGTGATGCTAGGGCCAGTATGGGAAAAGACAGTGGACTTTTTTTTATTTATATGCGACTCAATATATATATGTCTTGGTACAGGTAAAAACCTAAGATCCAAGCTTCCAGATTACAGATTTCGTACCTGTACTGTTCCGGTATTAACCATGAATAAAGTTCTTCATTCGGAACAGAATATTCCTACTACAGCAGACATTAAATAAAATCTCTACCTGTTTGAAGTTAAGAGGAGTGATAGTTGCTGTTTTTGCTGTGTGTATATATGTATATATATATATATATATATATAATTGTGGAATAAAGGCGGCACTCAGACAGGCTTCATTTGCAGTATAAAAAGGTCAGCTTTAATCAACCGACATGTTTCGGGGCTCAACCCCTTCCTCAGGGCCTCAATCGTTGAGGCCCTGAGGAAGGGGTTGAGCCCCGAAACATGTCGGTTGATTAAAGCTGACCTTTTTATACTGCAAATGAAGCCTGTCTGAGTGCCGCCTTTATTCCACAATAATACATGGAGGATTTGTTCCCCTGGGAAGGCACCGCAGCACATTACCCAGTTTCAGACGAGTGCCGGGACTCTTGCAAGCATATATATATATATATATATATATATATACACATACATACAGTGGGGATCGAAATTTTGGGCACCCCAGGCAAAAATTCATTTTAATGTGCAAAAAGAAGCCAAGGAAAGATGGAAAAATCTCCAAAAGGCATCAAATTACAGATTAGACATTCTTATAACATGTCAAAAAAAGTTTGATTTTATTTCCATCATTTACACTTTCAAAAGAACAGAAAACAAAAAATGGCGTCTGCAAAAGTTTGGGCACCCTGCAGAGTTAATACCTTGTACTGCCCCCTTTGGACAGCTGAGACCTGGCAGTGTCATGGATTGTTCTCAATCATCGTCTGGAAAGACCAGGTGATGTCAATCTCAAAGGTTTTAAAAGCCCAGACTCATCTGACCTTGCTCCAACAATCAGCACCATGGGTTCCTCTAAGCAGTTGTGTAGAACACTGAAACTGAGAATAGTTGACGCTCACAAAGCAGGAGAAGGCTATAAGAAGATAGCAAAGCATTTTCAGATGCCCATATCCTCTGTTCGGAATGTAATTAAGAAATGGCAGTCATCAGGAACAGTGGAAGTTAAAGCAAGATCTGGAAGACCAAGAAAAATATCAGACAGAACAGCTCACAGGATTGTGAGAAAAGCAAGTCAAAATCCACGTTTGACTGCACGATCCCTCCAGGAAGATCTGGCAGACACTGGAGTTGTGGTACACTATTCCACTATAAAGAGATACTTGTACAAATATGGTCTTCATGGAAGAGTCATCAGAAGAAAACCTCTCCTACGTCCTCACCACAAAAATCAACGTTTGAAGTTTGCAAATGAACATATAGACAAGCCTGATGCATTTTGGAATACAGTTCTGTGGACCGATGAGGTTAAAATAGAACTTTTTGGCCGGAATGAGCAAAGGTACATTTGGAGAAGGAAGGGCACAGAATTTAATGAAAAGAACCTCTGTCCAACTGTTAAGCATGGGGGTGGATCAATCATGCTTTGGGGTTGTATTGCAGCCAGTGGCACAGGAAACATTTCACGAGTAGAAGGAAAAATGGATTCAATAAGATTCCAGCAAAATCATTAAATGATGTCACGGATAGGAGAGTTGATGGTTTTCTAAAAAAAATTTTTTTCCCTGTCTGGGCCAATCATAAGACCAGCCATGGCTTCAGCCTGGATGGCAAAAGCAGTGGCTGTCTGGGCTGATGCATTGGAAGGGGATCTTTCAATGGCATCTAAAGAGCAAAAATCCCATGTTGCACATATCAAACATGCTGCAATGTTTTTGGAAGAAGCAGCCTTGGATATGGGTACAATTGCCTCTCAGGCATCAGCTTCAGCAGTAGCCGCTCACAGAGCCGTTTAACTACGTACATGGAAAGCTGATTCAGAATCCAAAAAGGTTATGGAGTCCTTACCTTTTACTGGAGATATTATTTTTGGTAAAGAATTAACCAGAGTCCAAGAATGTGAAGTTTCCTTCCACATACAAATTCAAGCCTAAATTTCCAGCTTTTCGGCCCTTTCAGTCTCAAGGGAAAGCAAAAGGAAAAGGTGATGGCAAACAGCCCCAATACAACAAGTCTGATAAGACTAAAAAGCATTGGGCTACAAGAGGACCGGCTTCTAAAACAGAAGATAAGCCATCAGCCTGATGGTGCGGGCCTCCACCTGGGGGACCCCAGGGTGGGAGGCCGACTTCTTCAATTTGCACAGATCTGGCAGCAGTCTACCACAGATGCTTGGGTGCAAGAAGCGGTATCTCTCGGTTATGCATTTGCTTTCAAGAAACGCCCTCCTCAAAGGTTTTTTTGTCCCAGCCCATCTTCAGTAAAGACGAAGGGCAGGGCTTTGCAAGAGGCAGTTCAGAAATTGCTTCAGTCAGGAGTAATCATTCCAGATCCTCCCACACAACGAGGACAGAGTTTTTACTCAACCTGTTTGTAGTCCAGAAGCCAAATGGGTCGTTCCGGCCCATACTCAATCTCAAAGTGCTCAACAAGTACATTTGGGTGCCTCGGTTTCATATGGAGACTTTACGTTCCATCATTTTGGCCATGGAGCCAGGGGATTTTATGGTATTTCTGAATATCCAGGATGCTTACAGTACCTACATGTTCCTGTAGCCCTGTCCCATCAGCGCTATTTCAGGTTCGCTATTCTGCAACAGCATTTTCAGTTCCAGGACCTTCCATTTGGATTGGCCACAGCCCCCAGAGTATTTACCAAGATTATGGTGGTAATGGCAGCTTATCTTTCTGCAAGCAGGTGATGATTTCTAATTATTTAAATGTATTTGATTTTTCTTCATCACAGGGGATAAGAATTTTTAAATACCTCGACAATCTTTTAGTCCTGGCACAGTCTCAGGAATTGCTTCTGTGTCATCTGCAACAGACAAAAGCGTGTCTGCAGAAGCACGGTTGGCTCATAAATTGGGCGAAATCGTGTCTGGTTCTGTCTCTGGTTCTGTCACAGTGGCTGACAGATGACTCACTTATTATTTATTACCAGTTATTTATATAGCGCACACATATTCCGCAGCCCTTTACAGAGAATTTTTGCCCATTCACATCAGTCCCTGCCCCAGTGGAGCTTACAATCTATATTCCCTATTACATGTACTCACCGACACATTCACGCTAGGGTTAATTTTTGTTGGGAACCAATTAACCTACTGTACCAGTATACGCGGGGGCTGTATTGGATTCGAGCCTTCAGAGAGTAACTTTACCTCTGAACAAGATAACCAAAGTTCAGTCAAGGATTCAGGAGCTGCTACACAGTCGAAAGGTTCACGCAGCAATGTGAGTGATAGGATTGATGGTATCAACATTTGACATGGTAGAGTATGCTCAGTTCCATTCGAGGCCTCTGCAACATCTGATCTTTCCAAATGGAATGGTTTTCATCAGACAATAAAAACGCAGACTATTGTCCTTACTCTGGAAGTAAGGAGGTCATTAGCCTGGTGGCTACAGACATCCCATCTGGACAAAGGGAGACCCTTTTGGATATCAGATTGGGAAATTCTGACAACGAATGCCAGCCTTCATGCTGGGAAGCGGTGTCAGGAAGGCTTTGTTTCCAGGGGCAGTGGACCAAGGAAGAAAGTTGCCTGCCAATAAATATATTGGAACTCTGGGCCATATCCATGGCACTGATTCAGGCAAAGGACATCCTTCAGGGGAAACCAGTTCAGATCCGCTCGGACAATGCGACGGCAGTAGCATACCTCAAGCATCAGGGAGGAACTCGCAGCCAGAAAGCAATGAAGGAAGCAAGTCACACGTTAAAGTGGGCAGAACTTCATCATCCAGCCTTGTCCTCAGTGATCGTTCTGGGAGTCCTAAACTGGGAAGCAGAATTTCTCAGTCGACATGCCATTCATGCAAATGAATGGGCTCTACACCCCGAGGTCTTCCAGACCCTGGTCGATAGATCTCATGGCGTCCTGTCAGAACAACAAAGTTCCCGCATACGGGTCAAGAACAAAGGATCCCAAAGCGATCTTTGTGGATCCCTGTCAGTGAGATGGGACTTTCATCTGGCCTATGTGTTTTCACCAATTGCCCTATTACCTAGGGTGATGAGAAAGGTAAAACAAGGAAGGGGTGCCGTGATACTAATTGTTCTGGCTTGGCCCAGAAGACAGTGGTATTCAGATCTGCAGAGGATGTCGATTGATGCTCCATTCCTACTCCCTCAACGTCTAGATCGGCTGTCTCAAGGTCCTTGTTATCACAGACACCTGGATCGACTGTCTTTGACGGCGTGGCTCTTGAGACTTCCATCCTGAAGTCAAGAGGATTCTCACAACAGTTAATTCAACCAATGCTCAGATCAAGGAAACCTTCCTCAGCTCGCATTTATCACCGCATATGGCAAACCTATATTCAATGGTGCAGTGAATGGAAATTTGACCGTAGGTCTTTCAGAGTTTCCAGGGTCTTAGCATTCCTTCAGGCAAGAATAAATAAAGGTTTAAGGGTGGCTTCCTTGAGAGTGCAAGTGTCAGCATTGACTGTATGGTTCCAAAAGAAAATTGCTAACCTACAGGATGTGTGCACTTTTTTCCAGGGAATGCTGCGCAATTAACCTCCTTTTGTTACTCCTACAGTGCCTTGGGATTTACGTTTAGTCCTAAAGACCCTTCAAGTTGCCCTATTTGAACCACTTAAAAGAGTGGATCTTAAATGGTTGACAGCTAAAGTTCTCTTTCTACTGGCCATGGCTTCACCTAGAAGAGTTTCAGATTTAGGGGCATTGCTATGTCGTTCTCTATGTCTGATTTTTTTATCCAGATAGAGCAGTTCTCAGAACTAAATCTTGGTATATTCCTAAGGTGGTGTCTAAATTCCACCCTAACGAAGAATTGTAGTACCGGCCTTCCAGGGGCCGGACCTTTCTGCGGGAGATGCATCGTTGGACGTATTCAGTGCCTTAAGGATCTACGTAAATCGTACTAGTGCCATCAGAAAGACAGATTCTCTCTTCGTTCACTACAGATTTCACAAGAGACGATGGCCTGCTGATAAGCAGACACTGGCGAGGTGGATTCGGATGAGGATTTCAGAAGCATAGTCTCAAGCTGATCTCCCTGTTCCGGCTAATGTCTCTGCTCACTCTACTCGTAAGTTAGGTCCATCATGGGCAGCACAATGTGGTTCTTCAGTAGAGCAGATATGTAAGGCAGCATGGTCTTCCATTAACACATTCATTAGACATTATGCCTTTGATACCTTTGCCTCTCAGGACGCTGATTTCGGGCGAAGGATTCTCCTGTCCAGATAGGAGCGTCCCCACCACTAAATTGTTTTGGGTCATCCCAATGTTATCCTGTGGATAACCTGTGGACCCTGCCGGAGAAATATACGTTATGGTAAGAACTTAACGTTGATAACGGTATTTCTCCTAAGTCCACACGATCCACAGGGATCCCCACCCTGATTTAAGGATCCTTTTACTTACTAACCTCTTCCTTCTAGTACGGAAGGGTGTGCATGTGTGTTCTTATCGCCTGATTAGGGCTCTCTATGATGCTTCTGCCTTGAGCTTTGGAAAAACAACTGATTTGCCAGAGCCAGGAGGTGGGGATATATGGATGGGCCCGTTGCATGCTGGGAGGCCGAAAGCTTTGACCGTTTGGTGCAAATCCGCTGTCGCATCATCATATCCCCAAAGTTATCCTGTGGGTCCTGTGGAATTAGGAGATATACCGTTATTAACGGTAAGTTCTTACCTTAATGTATATTTTTTTCACTGCACCATGAGGACAAAAGTTTCTTATTCAGAAAAAAAAATATAAAATTAAGTAAATTGTGTTTATATGTCATCCTGAGAGTCCGTTATGGGGTGAGGTACAGGATCCACTTCTGCTTGTCCACATATTCTATGACTTGCAGCCACCAGCACTTGGTTTTGACTGTTACATTGACATAAATGATTTGAATTGGTCCTGGAGCACCAGCCTAGAGCACTCCTGCAAGTGCTCGAGGCACCCAGTTTAGGAAGCACTGCTCTTGTGGAATGTATATAGGGCCTAATTCAGACCTGATCATAGATGTGCGAAAAAATGCACTTCTGCGATCAAATTCTTTGGCATGTGGGGGTCGTCTAGCACAGGGGAAGACTGTCCCGCAAGCCGGATCCAGCTTAAACCCCCCCCCCCCCTCCCCCATACATGCGAAAGCATCGCACAGCGGCGAAGGCAGGCAGCTACCCGCCATGTTTAGGGTCGCAGCAGCTGCGTGTGACGTTAAACAGCCGCTGCCGCCCGCCACACAAACGTTCCGGATACGCCTGCGTTGTCCGGAACCCACACCCCAAATGCTGCCACGAATCAGGCAGAGGCAATCGCACAAGGGTGATACCATCTCACTGTGTGCACACACGCAGTGCGGCTGCTGCGTGTGCGCACACTTCACTGGGCTTCAGACTGCGTACGCTGCCACTGCAGCAACCAGGACTGAATTAGGCTCTTAGCGCTTATATTTCCTGCAGCTCATACCATTGTCAGTGGGACGAAGGCACTGAGAGAATGGTCTTTGGGCCTAATTCATGTTTGCACGCAATCGCCAATGCACACACAAGTGATTATCTGCAGACTGCGCATGTGTCAAAGTGCTTTTGCAATCGCGCCTGCACTGAGATTTTTATCACAGAGTGATTGACAGGAAGGGACCGTTTAGGGGAGTGACAGTAATCAAGGCTGTTTCTGGGGCGTGTATCTGCTGTCAACAGTGATCATCTATGTAGAAAAACATGGCGCCAGTGTCACTGTCTGCTTAGCTATAGGCAGTCAATGTTCTTCATATAGGCTGTGGATATGTACGCAGTTGGGAATGAGTTAGTGATGGCTCCAGTGAGCGCTATCTTTTCTGGGTGGCAGCTACACTTGCTAAGATTTGCCGTTCCAAAGCCTAAAAAAAACGCAATTGCGTACAAACATGAATAAGGCCCTCTGTGTCTTCTGGCCGGCGCTTGGAGATGACATCATCTCCAAGGGCCAGGAAAACCAGCAGATCAGGACCCTCTGGCCATGTTCTCAATCCCGTTAGGCCACGCCCCCAATTCTAAGGTGCCCACCGTCACGCTGGGAGCAAGCCCATCACTCTGGAAGCTGCTGGGCTGCCCCCAGCCTCCGGCACACACTTTCCCGGCCAGCGCTGCTGTCTGCATAGTAGGACAGACATCAGCGCTGACAGCATGCCCCCCCCAACCTCCCGACTGTGCGTGGAACACTGCGGTCAGGGAGGTATGGGCTCTAGACATGCTGTAAACGTGTCCTGGGTCAGATGACCTGGGTAACCCGTTTACACTACACCCTTACCCGGGTCCAACCCAGATAGCTAGTTACCCGGATAGGATTTTTCTGAGGGAGCCGTTTCCACTACCAAAAAACCTGGGTCGATGAGTGCCCCCATGCAAAACCCAGGTTTTTTGAGCTAGTGAAAAAGGGGTATGAGTCTTTCGGACAGTGTATGTTGTCGATTTTTGGTGTGTGTGATTTGTGGTAATTTTGCGGTTTTCACATGGGAAGCTGCTTCAGAAGTCGCATTTGAATATGCTATAATTCACAGTCGAATGCCACAGAAGTTGCATGTCAGCACAAAGCAAACCACGCCTCAATCTGCACAAGTCACACCTTAATTCGAATCGCAAGTCGCCGAAAAACGGCAAAATACACAAACACATTCTCATGCGACTCCATGCATATTAAACCTTAGTAAATTAACAATTTGCAAAAAAAGGCAAATCGACCTTCAGCAAATTTCCCCCTTGGTGTTCCATCCAAGTGACTGAATCACAAGGGGTCCTAATAAATGCGGTGGGCAGCTAACCTGAGAGGTCGTAGGTTTCTGCTGAGTGGAATTACCATCATGGGAAAAAAAATAATGAAAAACCCATGTCGACTTTTTGACCTGCCACCATTTTAAATGTCGGTATTTTGACCTTGTCAGTATTGTAAATGTCGGTATCTTGACCATGTTGGGACTTTGATTGTAGGTAAATTGACAGTATCCCGTAGCCAGAATTGTGCGTATGCGAAGTACACACCATTATCGGTTGCATTATGAAGCAAGCATGGAGTGGGTGTAATTACCGTTACCAGTGATGGCGGCTGCTCTCTCAGCCAGATGACCACCAGTATAGTGCAATTCTCCTCACTGGTGCAATTCTCCATTCTACCTCACGCTCTCTAACATACGTGTACACCTTACAGAAACACATTGATTACGGTCCCTATCCGGAGTATTACCTGTGGGTAGGCTCTGGTATCACTACAGCATTTTACTTCCCTTCATAAAAGTGTTTTCCTGTCAGGATTTTGAGAACCGTGTATGTGGAGAAAGTCTGAAGGAGGAATCTCTGTCATTTTTTTATTTTGTTTTTTTGTAATCTGTTGTACCGCTTTTTTTTCTTTGTAACAAGCCCCATAATTGCTGTCACCAACAAATAGCCATGTTTTTTCCTAAGTTTATGTCTTATATGGTTGTTGCAACATGTCTTACCCACTGTAATATTTACACCATGTCTCCAAAACAACATAATATACAAAATACAGATTGTAGGGCCTAATCCAGAGGCCATGGCCGATGTTCACGCAAGTGAGCGATTATCAGCAGACTGCGCATGTGTTACGATCGCACTGCACATGCGTCAAAGTACCCACTGTCCCCAGAGATAGTACTATTACAGGGTAATATAGGGTACACAGAACTTAACATCACAGAAAACTAAAACACAGCACAGGTAACAATTCGCACCACAGTTCTCCGTGCACAATACAGCTGATGTGTAAGGAAGCAAAGACGTAATCGGCGTACTACTGGGGGCGTGCAGCCATTAGAAAAGATGAACTGTCACGAGCAAGAGGAAATGCAGGTATAGACAGTCACTGAGTGGGAGAGAGCTGTAATTGAAGTACAAGAGAAGAGGGCTGTGAGAACAGGAGGGAAGAGGGCCCTGCTCCAAAGGAGCTTACAATCTAGGGGAAGAGGAAGACAGAGAGGTGACATGAGGTACAAGCAAGCGGAAGGTGGCCTGGTGTTAGGAAGTAAGCGAGGCAGAGATGGCCGAGGATGGGAGAGCGGCCTCAAGACTGGGTTATGCAGAAAGGGTAAGCTTTGATGAACAGGTGAATTTTCGGTGCCCGTTTGAAGCTTTGTAAGGTCGGGGAGAGTCTGAGTAAGGGAGCTTGTTCCAGTGAAGAGTGGCAGCGCGTGCAAAATCCTGGATGCGCACATGGGATGTAGTGACTAGGGTAGACGAGAGGTGACGGTCATTAGCCGACCAGAGTGGATTTAAGGATTTACTGTATATTTACTTTGTAATGTGGGCTTGCGAGATTGGTGTGTGCAGTTACAGAGGACCACCGTGAAATCGATAATAATATTAGGTCTCCATATTATAGGGGTAGGCATCCTCTGGCACTCCAGCTGATGTGGAACTATACATCCCAGCATGCATTACCACAGTTTTAGTATGCCTTAACAGCAAGACTATAGCAGGGTATGCTGGTATTTGTAGTTCCACAGCAGTTGGAGTGCCACTAGTTGCCTAGTACAGTCACAGCTATTTGTTTAATGATTTTGTGGCATGACCATATATTCATGTCTAATCCAATGCTTTCCATCTATCCGATATGCTGTACAGACCATCAGAGAATTAGAGCTCGCCAGAGTGTGTCAGAATCCGAAATTAATCTTCGTTATAATTATATCTGCAACAAGGCTACTGTAACAGAAGCTGTATTTCTTTTTAACTTCTAGAAAGTTGCTCAATCTGTCTCCATGCTCATTCTGCCTTCTGTGCAAGGTCACTGCGGGAAGCTAGTGTGGGAGGCATCACAAATGGCAGCTTATTTGTTTTATCCTTTATTGGACCAGAATATACAAGTGCACCCTGACAGAAGTCAGGATAGCTAAAATAGAAATTGTAGATAGATAGAAACACACACAAATACTGAGTGTCCACATTATAATGGCCACCAGGTAAGTACGTTGTTGGGCCACCTTCTGCACATGGCTTCAATGCTTCTAGGCATGGATTCTGAATTCTACTATCATGTCCCCACAAATCAAAGGGCCCAGACACTCCCATGACAACATGCCCCATACCATAATGTAGCCTCCATGACAACGCACCCTACCATCCGCATGGTGTAATATAAAACGTGATTCGTCACACCTCATGGCCCTTTTCCAATCATTTACTAGCGTCTAACCCTGTGTGCCACACACAGCAATGGTGTACGGACAGACCTGCTTCTGTAGCCCATACAGTGTATTGTGCGGTGTACTGTTCGCTAAGAGGTCACCTGAATTGGTCCATCGTTCAGATTATCAGTAATTTGATGCACCGAAAAACAAGTGTGCCCACGTTCCGCTCAGCATCCAGTGACCGTTTCTGACCACAGGCCCAGCTTTCTGTCTGCCGGTCACTCTGTGTACACTGTAACAGCTGCCTCCCTCGGACAGTTCACCGCTGCAGCCGTTCTGCTAATGCGTACACCACTACTGCGAGCGCCAACAATAATTCCACGATCAAAGTCCTTCAGATCACGTAGTTTCATTAGAGATACACTTCATTAGTCTTTCCATCATAAGGATTCAGACATCCTACGTCAGCATTGTCTGCAGAACAGCTGCTCTGCATAAAATCACCTGGAGGCCATGGTGGTCATTCCGAGTTGATCGCTAGCTGCTGTTGTTCGCAGCGCAGCGATCAGGCTAAAAATCGGTACTTCTGCGCATGCGTATGGGGCGCAATGCGCACGCGCGACATTTTCACACAAGCCATTGCAGTTTCACACGAGGTCTAGCGACGCTTTTCAATCGCACTGCTGGCCGCAGAGTGATTGACAGGAAGTGGGCGTTTCTGGGAGGTAATTGACCGTTTTCGGGGAGTGTGTGCAAAAACGCAGGCGTGTCGGATAAAAACGCAGGAGTGGCTGGGGAAACGTAGGCGTGGCTGGCCGAACGCAGGGCGTGTTTATGACGTCAAAACAGGAACTAAACAGTCTGAAGTGATCGCTAGCTAGGAGTAAGTCTCGAGCTACTCAGAAACTGCACAATCTTTTTTTGTAGCAGCGGTGCGATCCTTTCGTTCGCACTTCTGCTGAGCTAAGATACACTCCCAGAGGGCGGCGGCTTAGCGTTTGCACGGCTGCTAAAAGCAGCTAGCGAGCGAACAACTCGGAATGAGGGCCCATGATAATTTAGTGTACGTACATCAGGTAACTATCACACTGCAGGCAACCTGCTGAAATACCAAGGTGCTTACTTAGCACAACAGCACCATTTCGGACAACACAGGGCCCTTTCCCAAGCCAATAATTTAGCGTGAGTACTCTGTTACCCCCCACATTGCTGTTGTGCTATATGAACACCTGGGTGCGCCTCTTCTGTCTCTTGCAGTGCGTCACTACCGCATTACGCACATGTGGGGAAGGAATTGCGATTGTGGCTGCAGTGAGGATTCAGTCACAAGTCATTGACAGATAGTGGCCATGTTGTGTGAGGTAACCGGGAGTGGCGGCAAAAATGTGGTTGTGTCAGGACTATTTTCAGGGCTTGCGTCAGCTGCCAAATGCGATCCTCTATGCAGGAAACACGTCTCTGGGATCTCAGTTGCGGCAGCCATTTTGAGAGACGGTAGACCCACTGAGAGAGTTGGATGTTTGCCTGCTACGTGTCCGATGCTGCGAGTGTGTACACAGTTGTGGGCAGCAGCTAGGGATCCGGTCAGCATCTCTACTTAATGCCGGCGGCTGTTACATTAGCATATTTTCACACATCCTCTGGGTAAAAAGTCAAATCTGCGGCAGCATCAGCATACTACTGTGAATCAGGCCCAATGTGTCCGTCATAAGTAAGCCACCAAAGCCACTGCAACTGCACACACAGACACAGTCGCCGGCTAAGACACTCCCACGAAACGTGACATGCCTGCATCTCATTAGCCTGCCCCCTATTACCTCCCATAAATGCTCACTGGCTGTCAATCATTCTGCAACCAAATTCATTCACGGTGCATGCACAGCACGACTATATATATTTATGTATATACTTATATATATATATGTATATACATATATATATATATATATATATATATACACACACATATATATATATATAAAAGTTAAAAATTGAGGTATATCTCATCTTTAAGGTGCTGGAGGTCACAGCGCATAAAAAGTTGCACCATCGGACGTTGCACCAGCGCTATTGAGGTGCATAATGACTGTCGGAACATAGCCGTGCCTGTAACGCGCGTCGAAATTGTCTCTCTCTGTGACAAAATTTGTTTGGAGTCTGCCGTAAGCATTGAGACGCACGCACAGTGCGACTCAGGAGCGTGCACTGACACTGAACGCTTGCATCCGATGCCACAACTGCATCTGCCCCTGCGTCAGGCCCTTAGGGGCTGATTCTGTGTTGGGAGCAAAAAAAAAAATAGGAATTTAATATCTCCTGGTAATTCCCTTTCTCCTAGTCCGTACTGGATACTGGCGTCTTGTACTTTAGTCTAAATTGAGTCCACTGGAGCCTGGCACTTTAAGACTTTTAGTGTGTGTATCTGTGTGCTGGCTCCTCCCCTCTATGCCCCTCCTACCAGACTCAGTCTAGGAAAACTGTGCTGAGGAGACAGACATAATATGAGAGAAGAACAAATACAACAGCGGTGAGACAAGCCAACACACAACCATGAACGAAAGGAGGGCGCTAACCAGAACAGAGGACAGCAACACCAACCTAACCCGGATAGCATGGCTATCCCAACAACATAATGGGACCGCAACGTCGGTCCAAACAAATACTTACACTGGTAAGCAGAAACGAAGCACTGAGGCGGGGGCCCAGTATCCACTACTGACTAGGTGAAAAGGAATTACCGGTAGATATTAAATTCCTATTTTCTCTTACGTCCTAGTGGATACTGGGGTCTTGAACTTTAGTACCATGGGGGAGTCTCAAAGCTCCCAAATGGGCGGGAGAGTGCTGAGACCCCTGTAAAACCGCCTGACTAAACTGAGGTCATCCTTGGCCCAGGTATCGAACCTAGAGAATTTAACAAACGTGTTCGAACCAGACCAAGTTGCAGCTCGGCACAACTGTAGGGCCGATACACCCCGGACAGCCGCCCAGGAAGAGCCCACCAACCTCGTCGAGTGGGCCTGAATAGACGTCGGCAAAGGCAGAGCCTCCGAAGTATAGGTCTGTTGAATGGTCAACTGGAGCCAACGAGCAATAGATTGCTTAGAAGCTGGCCAATCAATCTTGGAGGCATCATAAAGGACAAACAGCGAGTCAGATTTCCGATGACGAGCGGTCCTTTTGACATAAATCTTCAGATTGACCTGACCACATCCAAGGACTCGAGATCAATGGAAGCGTCAGATAACACCGGAACCACAATAGGCTGATTCACATGAAAAACTGACACCGCTTTAGGCAAAAACTGAGGATGAGTCCTAATTTCCGCCCTGTCTTCATGAAAAAACAAATAAGGGCTCTTACAGGATAAGGCCCCTAATTCAGAGACACGTCTGGCAGGCACCAATGCTAAAAACATTGCCATCTTCCAGGTGAGAAATTTAAACTCCACCCTATGTAAGGGTTCAAACCAATCTGATTGGAGAAAGGACAGAACCACATTAAGGTCCCACGGAGTCGTGGGAGATACAAAGGGTGGTTGCATATGAAGAACACCCTTCAGGAAAGTCTGTACTTCCGGTAACATGGCAAGTTGTTTCTGGAAGAAAATAGAGAGCGCCAAAATCTGGACTTTGATGGAGCCTAAATGTAGGCCCATATCCACTCCCGCTTGCAGGAAAAGTAGAAAACGACCAATTCTAAATTCCACGGGAGAAACCTTTCTACTTTCACACCAGGAAACATACTTTTTCCAGATATGATGATAATGTTTTGACGTAACCATCTTCCTAGCCTGGACCATGGTGGAAATAACCCGGGAGGGAAGACCCTTTCTCGCTAGAATCTTCCTCTCAACTTCCAAGCCGTCAAATGTAGCCGCTGTAAGTCTGGATAGATGAACGGACCTTGCTGAAGAAGATCATCTTGGAGTGGCAGAGGATCGCCTGACCCTTCAAGAGATGGCAGGCTTGCAGAAGAGCATTGTAAATTGCCCAGAGTTCCAGGATGTTTATCGGTAAAGCCGATTCCTAAACTGACCATAACCTTTGGAACTGGGCCCCTTGGGTCACCACTCCCCAACCCTGGAGGCTGGCATCCGTTGTCAGTAGAATCCATGAGTGGATATTGCAACTTCTGCCCTCCACCAGGTGAGGAATTTGAAGCCACCATAATAGAGAGGAGATAGGGTCACTTTCTGATGCATATGGAGGTGAGTACCCGACCATTTGTCTTGTAGGTCCAGTTGAAATGGCCGGGCATGAAACCTTCCGTATTGGATTGCTTTGTGAGCAGCCACCATCTTGCCCAGTAATCGGATGCAAAGATGTATGGACACCCTGCGAGGACTGAGCACCGAGCGGACCATAGCCTGGATAGTCAAGGCTTTGTCCATCGGGAGAAACACCTTTTGAGATACCATGTCCAGTATCACCCCAGGAACTGAAGATGCTGGGTCGGTTCCAGGTAAGATTTCTGAAAATTTAGGATCCACCCATGATCCGTGAGTAGACGAGTAGTCAGATCGATGCTGTGCAGTAGACGCTCCCTGGACACAGCCTTTATTAGAAGATCACCCAAATAGGGGACTATGTTCACTCCCATCATGCGCAACTGCAGCATCTTCTCCGCCATGACCTTGGTGAAGACCCTCGGAGCTGTGGTAATGAGGGGGCCACATGGTAGGTAAGCATCCTTTACATCCAGAGACACCGGGAACTCCCCCTCCTCCAGAGGGGACACCGCAGGGTCTCCATCTTGAATTTGAACACCCGTAGATACTGGTTTAGAGACTTCAGGTTCAAGATGGGGTGCACAGAACCGTCTGGTTTGGGAACGACAAAAAGACTGGAGTAAAAACCCCTGTTGCATAGACTTCCGGTTTCCGGTGTTCCATGGAGTGACACGGTGCTCATGTAGCTCCTGTGCCTGCTGCCACTTACAGCCCCATACCGCCCGACCCGGGTGTCCACTGAGCGGCCCGCCATACCCGCACATCCTTTGCAGCTCTGGCCACCCCGTATGGACCGTTTCCTGGCCCCTACGATGCAGGGAAAGAGCTCCCGCGCCCAGCCTGAAATCCGCGGCCCGGCTTCTAAAATGGCCGCCGCGGCCTCCCTGGACGCCGGAGCTCATGCGGCAGCTGCACCTGCTGCTCCCACGGCCCCTGTCCCCTCCAGCTCTCCTACCCTTGCTGGGACCCCACTGCCCTCTTTTGCCCCTGGGCACCCAATATCTTATGCTGACATTGTCAGGGCAGTGAAAGAAACTGTTCAGCCCTTATTCCAGGAACAAGCACAGCTGCATGCTGCTGCATTACAGCAGGCTGTCTTAGATATCAAGAGTCAGTATAAACAGTTGTCTAAATGTGTCTTGCAAGTGGAACACACTGCTGGTTAAAATTTCCAACAAATTGCCGAACTTTCGGACATCTCTGCTAAACTGCAGAAATCTGAAAACCTGGTGTGGTTGAAGATTGACGACCTGGAAAATAGGCTCAGGCTTGCGGAGTCGGTTAATGGACAGGCTCTTTACCATTTCCTCCGACACACGCTTCCTGATCTTCTTGGAATAAAAGATGTCTGCTCGGACCTGGTGGTGGAACGTGCACAAAGGACGGGCCCCACCCGCCCCTCCCCCACTTCTTCTCGCCCGCGTGCCGTGCTGTTTCGGTGTCTCAACTTTCTCCATAAAGAAGCTCTCTGTTCGGCTTCCCGTCGTGTACAGGATCTTGTTTGGGAGGATGCCAAACTGTTGCTCTTCCAGGATTTCTCTCCGGAGCTTACCAGACTTCGTAAGGCATTCTCACCTACCTGCTCTAAATTAGCCCAGGAGGGCCGAAAATTTGCGCTACTCTACCCTGCATGGTTGAGGATCTTTAATGGCACGTCTTTTAAGGATTTTCATACCCCGGAGAATGCTGCTGCCTATCTTGCGGAGGCTGCCACCCCTGACCCGTTGCTGAAATAGCCGTGCTCTGCTGACTCCGATCTGGAACTCTCCTCATTCCTTGTTGCTCAGAAGCGGTTTTACATATTGCATATTTCTCCTTCCCTCACCTTGTGGACTATGTGATCCTCTGCTGGACTGTTAGGACTTTTTCGTCATATCCACACTGGTCCTCTGGGTGATGTATATAAACCTCTAGAGCAATATAAGTGCATTCTTTGCTATGTGTCCCCACATGTTTAGATTTGGTTTTGTGAAGTTATATGTCTATGGTACCTGTTTTATGTTTTACCTCCATCCATTTGGGAGCCGGTTGCTATTACCTTGGCCCTCACCTACACTCCCCATCTCCCCTTAGCTTCCCCTCCCTTTCCTTTTCCTCCCCGTCCCCTATGCTGCTCGGTATAGTGGTACTGGCTAGGAGCAATGTCCTCCTCGCTGCATACGGTTGTTACCTCACTTGATTTACCGTGAAGTGGTTCTTTAATTGTTATTGCTGGACCCCCGGTGGGTCTTGTACCTTTTTCTTGATTCTATGTTTCTACTGTTCTTTTGTCTTCCCTTTCTCTCCCTCCCTTCTGTGTCTCTCTCTCCCCATCAATACCTATGGGTTTGTAAGATGTCTTCATTTGTGATCGCTCATTGTCATATGCCTTATGTCTGCCATTAAAGTGGGTACGTGGAACATGGGGGGTATTCACTTTCCCGTCAAACGGAAGAAAATACTGCTTTACTTAAATAAAATGCATATGGATATTGTATTTTTACAGGAGACGCACCTTCTTTCCCCGGAGGCCCAAAAACTGGATGTCCTCGCTTGGCAGGTGCTTTCTGACGCTCCTTATTCTTCTAAGGCTAGGGGTGTACTTATCCTTGCTAAACGCAACCTACATATAGAGGTCCTCTCCTCCCTGTGTGACACTTCTGGCAGATTCCTTATTCTTGAAATTGTACTCCACAACACCAAGTATGTTTTATGCTCTGTGTATGCCCCAAACTCATATTCGAAGGTATTTTTTAAAACTCTTATTACTAAATTGTGCCCATTTTTATCTTATCCAATGATTGTGGGCGGAGACTTCAATATTGTGGCCTCCGCTTATATGGACTCGAATTCCTCCGCTCGTGCATGCCTCCCCCCTACCCTAGGTGTCCCTTTCTTTGCTCAGCAATTACGGCTGACCGATACCTGGAGATTTCTCCACCCCACTGATAGGGAATACTCGTGTCTCTCGGCTGCCCATGGCACCTTGTCCAGAATTAATTTTTTATTATTGTCGGATTCCATAATCCCTCACAGTACTGAAGCGCAGATGGAAACGATTTCCCTTTCTGACCATGCTTTGGTATGGGCTTACCTCACTACCTCGCTAGATTGTGGTTCCTTTAAATGTTGGCGCTTCCCAACTTCCTTCACCTCCTCCTTGCAGTTTTGGAGTAAATTGGTGGCGTTTTGGGAGGAGTTCAGACTCGACAATGCAGACACCTTTGAGACCGACCCTTTCTTGTTTTGGCAGACCTCCAAGGCGGTTATCTGTGGTAGGCTTGTGGAATATGTTTCCTCAAGAAAGAAACAGTTTCTTTCTGAGTTTAAAACATCCCAACGATGTTTAACTGAAGCTTACCAACAATTTGAACAGTCTCCCTCTCCTGCTTCGAAAAAAACATACTTGGATTGTAAATCTCAATTTAACACTGTATTAGCACTGATGGGAGATCGCCATATCTTTCACAAAAATCACAGTTTTTATAGGTTTGGCAATAAGACGGGCCGCCTTCTTTCTAATCTTCTGCAGGATTCTGTGCCTTCCTCGGTGATCCAGTCGCTTAAACGCGGTGATGGCTCGTTGGCTACTAAGTCTGTGGATATGGCGCAGCTCCTCTCAGAATTTTACACTAACATTTACTCCCATTCCCCTGTTGATATACCCACAAAAAATTATTTCTGGAACTCTGTTTCCCTACCTCTAATACCGCCATCGGTGGCGGAGGGCCTCTGTTCCCCGATTACTGCTCGGGAGGTAGAGGCTGCTATCAAACATCTAAAACCCTTAAAGGCCCCTGGGCCCGATGGGTTCTCTGGAGAATTCTATAAAATGCTCCTGCCTAAACTGCTGGATACCCTGATTCTGGTATTCAATGCAATTCTAACCTCTCATTCCCTCCCCTTGTACTTTAATGATGCTCTGATCCGTCTTCTTCCCAAGCCTGGAAGGGACCCCCATCTCCCTGGCTCCTACCGCCCCATTTCTTTACTCAACGTTGACTATAAACTATTTACAAAAATTATTGCTGATAGATTGAAGGGATTGCTCCCCTCAATTATTCACCCGGATCAAACCGGTTTCATCTCAGGCAGGCATTCCACGAATAATATTCGTAAAGTTCTTGCAGCGGCTAGCTGGTTGCACTCCAGCGGAGACCCGGACTCCCAATATGTCCTTTCATTGGACGCTGAGAAGGCGTTTGACCTTGTTACTTGGGACCACTTATATACTACGCTGGAAAGGTTTGGGTTTCCGCTGGACCTGATCAACATGCTACGTAATCTATATTCCCCCTCCTCTTCCCGTATTATGTGTAATGGTTACTTATCTGCTCCCATCCCCCTTTACAGGGGCACCAGACAAGGCTGTCCCCTCTCCCCACTATTATTTGCCATCGCCATAGAGCCCTTAGCTATTAAGCTGCGTCAACTCCCCGGGTACTCTGGAGTTCTGGTCCGCGACCATGAGCTTCGTGTGAGTTTGTTCGCAGATGATATGCTCCTTTTTATCTCAAACCCTGAGTCCTCTATCCCGCCAATTATGCAAGTTATTTCTGAGTTTGGTATTTTCGCAGGGTACCGTGTTAATGCCTCCAAGTCTGAACTCTTCCCACTCACTCCGGCTGCTTGTACGAGCTCCTCCTCACCCGTCCTTACTCAATTCCAGATGAATACTACAAAACTTAAATATTTGGATATATATCTCCCAGTAAATATTTCGGATTTATTTTCGGCCAACTATACAGCTGTTTTTAACAAGGTGTCGCAATTGCTGTCCACCTGGTCCTCTCTTCCTGTCTCTTTGTTAGGGAGAGTGGCCATTCTGAAGAGTATTGTGTTCCCTAAGATCTTTTATCTCCTTCAGATGATCCCTATCCAGCCCCCTGGCAAGGATTTATTGTTATATGATAAATTATTCTCTAAATTCCTTTGGAACCACAAGAGGTCTTGGATCTTCCTTTCCAAGCTTAAGCTTCCTCTCACTCAAGGTGGTTTGGCTGTCCCCGACCTTTTGGCATTCTTCGGAGCTGTAAACTTTAGGTATATCTCGGATTGGCTATTAGGCACCTCCTTGTATGTTATAAAAAACAAAAATGGAAGGACAGCGCTTACCGCTGACTGATGGACCAAGCTGCTAGAGAAATAGAAAGGGAATCCACTTATTCCCTATATTTGTTAAAAAGCCAAGGGAGAAAAATCTCCAAGCGCTCTGGTATCAGATGTTGACACTTCTAATAGATTGATAAACACAGCATTCATATAATGAATATTTTATTAAAATTTAAGCAATCAAAAAGTATACATTGATTCCTTCCTATAAAAAATGAGTAAAAAATATATATATGAGTAAAGATATATATTTGTGAATCCTAATACCGGTATACTGACATTCAGACAACACAACATACAACATTAACCATATAATTAGATTGAATGTCCCCACAGAGTTATCCACTTAAAGGGTAATTGATCCTTTAGTATATACTCAATAGTAAATCCTAAGCTGTTTGAATGTCCTTGTTTTGGAATCTGGTTATTACTTAGGCAAAACCTCTTGAGATGTTCATTGATGTGGGCAAAAAGTCACTTTATTCAAGTTGAATATCGCCTCTACTTACTTGTATTTCCATATGTGTCAGGGAACACAAAGCATATGATGTCCGCCGGCAGACGCAGTGAGGTGCTCTAGTATCGACTAGTTTCGCCTGTCCTGCAGGCTTCATCAGGATAACCGAGTGCACCCTCTGTCCTGCTTTTAATGCTCCCTCTGACAACAGTTCCCATGGAGACGGATAGATACTTCCGCTCCTCTGATTCTGGTTTCCATGGGGACGGATAGACATTTCCGCCCCTCGCTTGGCGGTTCCCATGGAGACGGATCAGCACTTCCGCTCCTCGTCTAGTCGGACTCTTGGCTTCCGCCCTTCGTTGGCTTCACTGTAACAGCTTTGGTGGTTCGTAGGGCACTTCCGCCCTTCTCCTGGCGGTTTCCATGGAGACGGATCGACACTTCTCCTGGCGGTTTCCATGGAGACGGATCGACACTTCCGTTTCTTCGTCTCACTTATAACCTCGATGTAGCCGTTTCTGCGGGGATTTGAAGCACATTTGTCCTCTATCAGTGATTCCCATGGAGACGGATCAACACTTTCGTTCTTGTTCTCTCTTGTATTTTGGTTACCGCCCATTGTTTTGATTTTCCAAAGCGTTTTCACTACTGCACAACTTCTGCCCATTTTTACATAGGATTCTCCTCTACAGGGATCGTCATTTCTACCCTTATTTCTCACCGTTGTCGTGGATATGGGTACTTCATTTATCATTTGGATTTCCTCTGACTATTATGTCCTTCGATCTTTAGGATACCGGTTTCACGGGGACAGATAGAGCTTCCACCATATCTCTTTATTGTTGCTTTCTGCCTTTATTCCAACACAGCTTCTATCCTTCTTTTTCCGGCAGTTATTCCTCTCTTAGTTAGGGAATACATTTTCCCCTTATTTTAAATATAATACACACACAGACAAAACATACAACATTCATTACAGTGACTTTATTTTATTTAAAAATAAATTAGAAGTAATATTAATTTTAGCCAATTCATTCTTATTTCTCTTTCAAGAATGGATGGAGGTCCCAATCAACATTAAGGCCTCCCGGTATTAATGTTTCTAAATTGAAAATCATTCTTGCTTCTTCCTTTAATAGCAAATCATTCCAATTGCCACCTCTCCAGGGTTTCTTAACCATCTTAATACCTATAAACGTTAGACCTGAGGGGTCACTATTGTGTTTCTTAGTAAAATGTTCTGGAATACTATGGTGTTCCATGTTCTTCCTTATATTATTTAAATGCTCGTTGATTCTAACATAAAGGCTGCGATACGTCTTTCCCACGTATTGCAGCCCACATGGGCATATGAGTAAATAGATCACCCCTTTTGAGGTACAAGTTATCCTTTCGTTTATTGTATATTCTTTTCCTGTTTTGTTAGATGTATAGTTGGTAATAGATTTTGTTGATCTGTTCTTGGTTTTCCTACAAGCTATACAATTATGGCAGTTAAAAAAGCCTGGTTCTGCTTCTTTTAGCCAGGTTTCTTTCCCTTTGTTTTCTTTCCTGACAATCCCTTTTACGATTTTGTTTTTTATTGTAGGCGCTCTCCTGAAGATCACTTTTGGCCTCTCAGGTAGAATGTCCTCCAACTCTTTATCAGCTTTCAGGATGTGCCAGTGTCTACGAATACTTCTTTCTAATAGGCTGCGTTGGCTCGAATACTTCGTTAGAAACAAAATTTCATCTTGGGTGTTCTTCTTTCCTTTATAGCCAAGGAGATCATTTCTGTCCATCAGATCCACTTCCTCTTTGTTGTTTTTCAGGGTTGATCTTACATAGTTCTTATTTTCAAATTGTTGGATTAATTCCCTAGTTTGGTATTCGTAGTCTTCTTTCCTTGAACAGTTTCTCCTAATTCGCTTCATCTGTCCCTTGGGAATATTCGAAAGCCACTTCGGATGGTGATTACTCTGGAAGTTCAGATAGCTATTGCAATCGACATCTTTCGTGAAAGTTCTAGTCTCTATTTTATTCTCCTGAATGAAAATAGTCAGATCTAGAAAGTTCACACTTGATTCACTAATATCCTTTGTGAATTCTAGATTAAACACATTGTTATTCAACTGTTCAATAAAGGTCTCTAGATCTAAGGACGTTCCACTCCAAATAATGATGACGTCGTCGATATATCTGGCCCATAAAATGATTCTATTTAGATACGAGTTATTCTGCCATATATGTTCGTTTTCCCATTGTGCGAGAAATAAATTCGCGTAAGAAGGGGCAAAATTTGTGCCCATGGCTGTTCCTTGGGTTTGGATGTAGCAGTCATCTGCATATCGGAAATAGTTGTGATTGAGAGTGAATTTTATTCCTTCCAGAATAAAGTCAATTTGGTCTTTGTTCAAACTTGATTCATTTGTAATAATTTTCCGGACATTTTCCATCCCTTGATCATGTTTTATTGAAGTGTATAATGACTTTATGTCGCATGTAGCCAGTAGGTAACCCTCTTTCCACTCAATCCCTTTTAGTTTATTTAGAATCTGAGTGGTGTCCTTAATGTAACTCTGCTGATTAGTGACAAAAGGTTTTAAAAAAGAATCTATATAGCAAGACAAATTGGAGGTTAGCGATTGAATTCCAGCTATTATTGGCCTACCCGGTGGATTAGCTAGATCCTTGTGGATTTTTGGCAGGTGGTAGAAATAGGCCATCATTGGATATTCCGGATATATAAACTTGTATTCCTCTTTCGTTAAAATTCCTTTATCTAAAGCTTCCTTTAGGATTTTGTCTAATTCTTTTCTGAATCCATCTGTAGGATCTTTCTGTAAAACCTGGTATGTTGTTCCATCGCTTAGAAGCCGTCTTGATTCTTTATCATATTGGTCTATATCCATAAGGACAATACCTCCTCCTTTATCCGCCTCCTTGATCACAATCTTTTCATTCTTTTGTAACGTTTTCAGTGCTTTACTCTCGTTCTTGGTTACATTCCATTTTCCTTTTTGTTTGATATTATCCGGTATTTTTCTAATATCTTCTTCAACCATTCTTTGGAAAGTTGTAAGGTAGTGATCCTTCAGATGGGCTGGATAGAACGTAGATCTTTCCTTCAGGTTCGAATGTTCAAATCCATCCGTTATTATTTCTCTCTCAACTATATTTTCTTTTTCTTTTTCTTTTCTCTTAAAGAACTTTTTTAGCGTAATTTTTCTAATAAATTTCTCCAAATCTATAAAGGTGTTAAATTTGTCAAGAGTGTTCGTCGGGGCAAATTTTAGACCTTTTTGTAGGATTGATGTTTCTGGGGCGCTCAGGGTATATTTACTCAAGTTGAATATCCCCTGCGTTGAAACTTCTTCACTGGTTTTTTCAGTTTTTTCTTTTGGCCTGTTCTTTGTTCCACCTCGCTTTCCCCTTCTGTTGTGTCTGAATTTCTCTTCCGTCTCCGTCTTTTTTTTCATGTTTAGATCGGGTGATTTTTTGGGAATTGCTCCTAGATTTAGAGAGGAGGTGTTCTTTTGTGCTAGTTCTAAAAAAGCATCTAGAAAGGCTTCCGTGTCGTCCACTTCATCTTCTTCCTCTATTGAATGTTTTTCTCCATTTCTAGATTTGCTTTTACCTCTATTGTTCAATCTTGCCATCAAAGTTCGAGCCGAGACATCGAGTTTTTCCTGGTTGTCTTCTCTCCCGTGTTCAAAGCTTTTCTTCAGGGTCTCCGCTGTAGGGTATCTATCATTCTTATACCTATAAGGAGCCTCGTATCCTCGTTCTTCTCTTTCCAACCTCCGATATCCTCCTTCATTATTCCAAGTGTTTGGATACCTATCTTGTATTTGTTTCCTATTTATTGGTGACCTCACTCTGTCACGTAGTTGTTCCTGATACCTATCGTTAGGATTATTACTTCTATATCCATACTGTTCGTTTGGTATCGGATAGAAATGTTCCCTATTTGGATTCCTATTTATATTCCTCTCTTCTCGTTGATTTGGGTTATCTCTGGCCGTATTCCATTGCCGGACCATTCGATAGTCATCTGTGGATCTATTATCCAATCTATTTGTTCTATTATCGATTTTCCAATTTCTGAAGTCCCCCTTATAATCTTCTAGGTCCCTGACTAGTTTCTTCCGTTTCTGTTCGATTACTTTATTTTCTATTTTCTGAAGCTTGGTCTTAGTCAGGGTCTCTAGATTTAGATAGTCTGTCAATTTTTCTAGGGGTTTAAATTTTTTTCGTATATTAAGGATTTCTTCCTCTAAGTCCCTAGTAGATGCTTCCCTATCCTCAATAATTAGTTTCATTAAACGAAAAGAACATGCATCCAATGTGTCATTCCATTTTTTTACAAATTCCCCATTTTTAGATATAAATGACGGTACTTTGGTCATTCTTAAACCTCTAGGGATCATCTGTTTTTCAATATATTTCCCCAGTGTGGTACCTTCCCACCATTGTTTTATTTCTTGGATCTGTAATTTTTCTAATCTGGTATATAGTTCACAGAATGTTTCCTCTGTTACCTCTGCTGATATTTGTGAAATTCTTCCTTGTACTGGCATTAGATCATTCAATAACTTTATGCGTTCTTCCTTATTGAGTGTCATCGTGCGGATAGCTGCTGTCCTTTCAGTGGAGAAAGGCTATAAAAAAACAAAAATGGAAGGACAGCGCTTACCGCTGACTGATGGACCAAGCTGCTAGAGAAATAGAAAGGGAATCCACTTATTCCCTATATTTGTTAAAAAGCCAAGGGAGAAAAATCTCCAAGCGCTCTGGTATCAGATGTTGACACTTCTAATAGATTGATAAACACAGCATTCATATAATGAATATTTTATTAAAATTTAAGCAATCAAAAAGTATACATTGATTCCTTCCTATAAAAAATGAGTAAAAAATATATATATGAGTAAAGATATATATTTGTGAATCCTAATACCGGTATACTGACATTCAGACAACACAACATACAACATTAAACATATAATTAGATTGAATGTCCCCACAGAGTTATCCACTTAAAGGGTAATTGATCCTTTAGTATATACTCAATAGTAAATCCTAAGCTGTTTGAATGTCCTTGTTTTGGAATCTGGTTATTACTTAGGCAAAACCTCTTGAGATGTTCATTGATGTGGGCAAAAAGTCACTTTATTCAAGTTGAATATCGCCTCCACTTACTTGTATTTCCATATGTGTCAGGGAACACAAAGCATATGATGTCCGCCGGCAGACGCAGTGAGGTGCTCTAGTATCGACTAGTTTCGCCTGTCTTGCAGGCTTCATCAGGATAACCGAGTGCACCCTCTGTCCTGCTTTTAATGCTCCCTCTGACAACAGTTCCCATGGAGACGGATAGATACTTCCGCTCCTCTGATTCTGGTTTCCATGGGGACGGATAGACATTTCCGCCCCTCGCTTGGCGGTTCCCATGGAGACGGATCAGCACTTCCGCTCCTCGTCTAGTCGGACTCTTGGCTTCCGCCCTTCGTTGGCTTCACTGTAACAGCTTTGGTGGTTCGTAGGGCACTTCCGCCCTTCTCCTGGCGGTTTCCATGGAGACGGATCGACACTTCTCCTGGCGGTTTCCATGGAGACGGATCGACACTTCCGTTTCTTCGTCTCACTTATAACCTCGATGTAGCCGTTTCTGCGGGGATTTGAAGCACATTTGTCCTCTATCAGTGATTCCCATGGAGACGGATCAACACTTTCGTTCTTGTTCTCTCTTGTATTTTGGTTACCGCCCATTGTTTTGATTTTCCAAAGCGTTTTCACTACTGCACAACTTCTGCCCATTTTTACATAGGATTCTCCTCTACAGGGATCGTCATTTCTACCCTTATTTCTCACCGTTGTCGTGGATATGGGTACTTCATTTATCATTTGGATTTCCTCTGACTATTATGTCCTTCGATCTTTAGGATACCGGTTTCACGGGGACAGATAGAGCTTCCACCATATCTCTTTATTGTTGCTTTCTGCCTTTATTCCAACACAGCTTCTATCCTTCTTTTTCCGGCAGTTATTCCTCTCTTAGTTAGGGAAACGATTTCCCTTTCTGACCATGCTTTGGTATGGGCTTACCTCACTACCTCGCTAGATTGTGGTTCCTTTAAATGTTGGCGCTTCCCAACTTCCTTCACCTCCTCCTTGCAGTTTTGGAGTAAATTGGTGGCGTTTTGGGAGGAGTTCAGACTCGACAATGCAGACACCTTTGAGACCGACCCTTTCTTGTTTTGGCAGACCTCCAAGGCGGTTATCTGTGGTAGGCTTGTGGAATATGTTTCCTCAAGAAAGAAACAGTTTCTTTCTGAGTTTAAAACATCCCAACGATGTTTAACTGAAGCTTACCAACAATTTGAACAGTCTCCCTCTCCTGCTTCGAAAAAAACATACTTGGATTGTAAATCTCAATTTAACACTGTATTAGCACTGATGGGAGATCGCCATACCTTTCACAAAAATCACAGTTTTTATAGGTTTGGCAATAAGACGGGCCGCCTTTTTTCTAATCTTCTGCAGGATTCTGTGCCTTCCTCGGTGATCCAGTCGCTTAAACGCGGTGATGGCTCGTTGGCTACTAAGTCTGTGGATATGGCGCAGCTCCTCTCAGAATTTTACACTAACATTTACTCCCATTCCCCTGTTGATATACCCACAAAAAATTATTTCTGGAACTCTGTTTCCCTACCTCTAATACCGCCATCGGTGGCGGAGGGCCTCTGTTCCCCGATTACTGCTCGGGAGGTAGAGGCTGCTATCAAACATCTAAAACCCTTAAAGGCCCCTGGGCCCGATGGGTTCTCTGGAGAATTCTATAAAATGCTCCTGCCTAAACTGCTGGATACCCTGATTCTGGTATTCAATGCAATTCTAACCTCTCATTCCCTCCCCTTGTACTTTAATGATGCTCTGATCCGTCTTCTTCCCAAGCCTGGAAGGGACCCCCATCTCCCTGGCTCCTACCGCCCCATTTCTTTACTCAACGTTGACTATAAACTATTTACAAAAATTATTGCTGATAGATTGAAGGGATTGCTCCCCTCAATTATTCACCCGGATCAAACCGGTTTCATCTCAGGCAGGCATTCCACGAATAATATTCGTAAAGTTCTTGCAGCGGCTAGCTGGTTGCACTCCAGCGGAGACCCGGACCCCCAATATGTCCTTTCATTGGACGCTGAGAAGGCGTTTGACCTTGTTACTTGGGACCACTTATATACTACGCTGGAAAGGTTTGGGTTTCCGCTGGACCTGATCAACATGCTACGTAATCTATATTCCCCCTCCTCTTCCCGTATTATGTGTAATGGTTACTTATCTGCTCCCATCCCCCTTTACAGGGGCACCAGACAAGGCTGTCCCCTCTCCCCACTATTATTTGCCATCGCCATAGAGCCCTTAGCTATTAAGCTGCGTCAACTCCCCGGGTACTCTGGAGTTCTGGTCCGCGACCATGAGCTTCGTGTGAGTTTGTTCGCAGATGATATGCTCCTTTTTATCTCAAACCCTGAGTCCTCTATCCCGCCAATTATGCAAGTTATTTCTGAGTTTGGTATTTTCGCAGGGTACCGTGTTAATGCCTCCAAGTCTGAACTCTTCCCACTCACTCCGGCTGCTTGTACGAGCTCCTCCTCACCCGTCCTTACTCAATTCCAGATGAATACTACAAAACTTAAATATTTGGATATATATCTCCCAGTAAATATTTCGGATTTATTTTCGGCCAACTATACAGCTGTTTTTAACAAGGTGTCGCAATTGCTGTCCACCTGGTCCTCTCTTCCTGTCTCTTTGTTAGGGAGAGTGGCCATTCTGAAGAGTATTGTGTTCCCTAAGATCTTTTATCTCCTTCAGATGATCCCTATCCAGCCCCCTGGCAAGGATTTATTGTTATATGATAAATTATTCTCTAAATTCCTTTGGAACCACAAGAGGTCTTGGATCTTCCTTTCCAAGCTTAAGCTTCCTCTCACTCAAGGTGGTTTGGCTGTCCCCGACCTTTTGGCATTCTTCGGAGCTGTAAACTTTAGGTATATCTCGGATTGGCTATTAGGCACCTCCTTGTATGTTAATTATGCTGTAGAGCAGGACCTTGTGCATCCCTATGATCTCAGAGCTCTGCTACACACCCCGAAAACCCTGCTCCCACTTTGGCGTGTTCCAATATTCTTTTTTGGGACGCTTACCGTTCCTGGGGAGCCCTAAAGAAAGCCCTTCACCGAAACCCAGAATATTCCCCTTTTATTCCCTTTTGCGGGAATCCGTTTCACCCCCCCCCCTTTCGACAATACCAAATTCCTTGCGTGGAAGTCTAGGGGCACTGCCCTTATTCGTGACGTATTTGACCCGGGTGGACTTGTACTTTCATTTGCGGATCTAGCCGAGAGACACGGTGTGCCCTCATCCGATTTCTTTATGTTCCTCCAAGTTCACCATTTTGTGCAATCTCGCCCCATCCCTCCTATGCACGAGTGGAGGACTGATCCTCTGTCCCCTTTATTGGTCTCATTACCGAACTTCTCATACAGGATTTGTTACCTAGCAAGTCTGATGTTCTCTGACCTCCCATGTTATCTAGATGGTCGAGTGAGTGGTCCTGGGATCCAGAGGTGAACTGCTTCCTTCGCCCCCTCCCCTCTATCCTGAAAGCCCTGCATTCTGCTCAGCTTCAGGAAATCCACTTTAAATTTTTACACCGGGCTTATATTGCCCCGGGACAGCATAAATATATGGTCTCTACAGACTCTGGACACTGTCCCAAGTGTAAAGCGCCGAATGCCCTTTTCATGCACAATTTCTGGCATTGTCCTAAGATTAAACAGTTTTGGAATAAGGTATTGTGGTATGTAAAATCTACTTTCTGGATTTCTCTCCCTCTGGACCCAGCAGCGCTCCTTGGCCTTAACGCTACAGCCTGGTGTTTACCTCCCTTTCAAGCTCACTATGTTCCATTTCTGTATGTATTATTGACCTTGGGGAAGAAATTAATTTTAAATCATTGGATATATCGAACCTCTCCCTCCCTTGCCAACCTCAAATCCCTCCTTACTACTACGTTATATTTTGAGTGTCAATCTACTCTCCCAGACCTTGACAGTAACGCACTGACCTTGACAGTAACGCACTGCGTTTTTACAAAAAATGGGGACCATATATTAACTCTCTCTCATCCTCTCAACAACACCATGTACTGAAAATATTTGACTCCCTTAGCTGGGATTCTTATCGCAAACTCTGTATTTCTATTGGTAATGATTCGTTTCTAGCCCCTGGGTGACGCTCATTCCCTTCCCTTGGCACGGAATAGGTTGGTCCCTTCACTATATATGTGTACGCCGTATTTTGGATGTTCTGGCATCTGCGACCCCCTCCTCCTCCTCCTCCCTAATACTTCATATCCGTGTCTTTGTTGTTGTTCTTCTCTCTCTTTCTCTTTCTCTCTCTTTCTCTGTTGTTGTATTATTATTCTTGTTTTTTGTGTAATAATGTGCAGAATCTTTATATTGTACTTTGGGTCTGGATTTCTGACAATATGTACTACTGTTGTTGTGTTGCTGTATTGACATGGTCTCCTATACTGTCTGTTTTTTTATCCACGGCGCCAGTGGTAGTTTTTGATGCTGTGACTCACCCTCTGTTGCCTACTCTGTACTATGCATATATCTACTCTGCACTTTGTATTGCATTGTTCTTTTTATGTCTCTATGTGAAAAACCCAATAAACATATTAAAAAAAAACAAAAAACCCTGTTGCATAACGGAGGAGGGACAGGAACTACCACACCTGTTTTCAAAAGTTTTTGAATAGCCTCTTGCAAGGTAACTTTTGCTGCTGGTAAAGCTGGCAAGCCCGACTTTAAAAACCTGTGAGGAGGGAGTGCTTGAAATTCCACCCGGTATCCGTGGGAAATGAGGTCCCTCACCCAAGGATCCTGGCAGGACTTCGGCCACACGTGGGCGAAGTGTTGAAGGCGAGCACCTACCTGAAAGTCGCCTTGTTGCTGGGGCCAACCGTCACGCGGAAGGCTTAGCGGCAGGGGATCCGGTGGTCTGGTCCAGGGAGACAGCAGGTGCAGGTTTATGGGACTTACCACGAGATCCTCTGGAAGTGGTGGAGACCCCTCGGCCCCTGCCTCTGAACCTTGCCACACGAAAGGACTGCAAGGAGGGTCCGGAGTAAGAACGTCTAGCAGATGGCGCAGCCGATGGCAGATAGGTAGACTTACCCGCCGTTGCTTGGGAGATCCACTTATTTAATGAATCTCCAAACAAGGCATCACCTGTAAAGGGAAGATTTTCTACACCCTTTTTGGAATCAGCATCTGCCGCCCATTGACGAAACCACAGAGCTCTGCGTGCTGAGACAGCCATCGAAGTAGTATGCCCATTTATCTTACACAACTCCTTAATAGCCTTGCTCATAAAATTTGCAGCAGAGTAACGACCTCATCCTGGTGTAGAGCGTCTAAACCATCAATAACATTATCAGACCACTTTACCACCGCCCTGGAGATTCACCCGCAAACTATTGTGGGGCGTTGTGCTGCGCCTGCTGCCATATAAATTGCCTTGAGCGTTGTCTCAATTTTACGGTCAGCTGGCTCGTTCAGGGATATAGCGCCAGGAACAGGCTGTACCAATTTCTTAGACAGTCTGGATACAGATGTATCGACCAACAGGGGTTTTTCACAGACCTTCCTATCCTCAGCTGGAAGGGGAAAGGTAGATAAAAACCTCTGAGGACTTTTACATTTTTTATCAGGGTTTAACCAAGCCTCCCTGGCCAGGGAATTTAACTCTTTAGACACCGGAAGGTAGCTGAACTCTTGGGTCTAACATTAAAGTATAACTCCTCATCTGGTTCCGTCTCCTAATCCGGTATGTGGAGGACCTCTCGTACAGCAAAAATGAGAGCCTCCACCCCAGGGGACAGAGAGCTGTCCTCATCCATATCATCATCATCCACATCAAGCTGATCAGAATCAGACTGTAAAACCTGTGGCAGTGAGCGTTTATGTGAAGCCACTAGAGGGGGCTGAGAAGGCTTCTTGGAATCTGCTGCTTTAGCCGCACAATCAATGGAGTGTTTAAACACCTGTCTCTCTCTTTTATCTGCAGCTAATTCAGAATTTACATTTTTAATCATGCTCTTAAAGCTATCTAACCAGTCAAGTGCCTGTGAGTTGGGCCCTTGAGGAGATAAGGAACATTGCTCACACATGAGTGACCCCACTGAAGACGGGGTAGAATTACAAGCAGCACACATAACCGTGTCCACAGATATTATGCTGGAAAACTACAGCGCAGCCCCTTGACAAACACCCCACACAGACCCTAGAGAGTCCCTGGAGTGACACTGAGGAGCAGACCCGGCACACAGAACACAGCAGCACAATGTGTGGAAATAAGTGTATGTGATATAAGTGCAGCAGCGCTACCGCTGGCGCGCTCCCCCCTGGCTATGACCCCCTGGTACCAGTTTTAACAGTCTGTAACAGCGTGGGACCTGCAGAAGCAGCGTGCATGCAGCCTTGATGATCCGCAGCAGCAGGAAATGGCGCCTTCCCACCGCTGGTCCCCCTCTGGGAAGCTCCGCCCCTTGCAATGGCGCACGGTCCCTCACAAAGATTATACTGGCCACAGTAGTAAAACACATGAGAAATGCACTAAACAGTCCACACAAAGCCTTAAAGACAGTGAGCACTGCGGGGCATCAGCCCTGAGCCAGTTTGTCGCAGCTCCAGGCCTGTGACCGCCACGTGACATGCCACCAAACTGCACCGGGGACCCGCCAACCGGGGCCCCGGTGTAACACTCACGGCACCTAGGTCTTCGGCATCTGTTAGAGGGTGGCGGCTAGCTGCTGGCGTGGGCACACATACTGACGAGTGATCAGCACCTCAGGAGCTCAGTGTCCTGTCAGCTGGGATTACGAGCCATTAACCCTCAGGAGGTTGGTTCGGTCCCCCCTCTAAGTCCCACGAAGCAGGTAGTCTGCCAATCAGAGCTACCTGAAAATAATAAACTAAATTAAATTAGAAGAAAAATCTCTGGAGCTCCAGAGAAATGCACCCGGCTCCTCGGGCACATTTTTCTAAACTGAGACTGGTAGGGGGGGCATAGAGGGGAGGAGCCAGCACACACATACACACACTAAAAGTTTTAAAGTGCCAGGCTCCAGTGGACCCGATCTAAAGTACAAGACCCCAGTATCCACTAGGACGTAAGAGAATTTTTTTTAACTGTGCACCTGGGTAAGTATACAGATGTGGATAAATCCACAGGGAACCAGCGCTCAAACCCTATTTGTAGTGGTGAATGATACGGTTATAAAGTGAAACTAAAATCAATAATGAAAAAGCAGGTAATATACTTAGGGTTGTTTATTCTAAGATGCTGAGATACTTTCTTTCCCAACAGGTATAAATTCGGTTTAAAAGTCAATCAGTGATTGGGGCATGCTCCTGGTTTGAGCTTAAATTCTGAAGTGCAAGGTTCAATTGAAAGAACAAATGCTGTAATCTTTGTAAAGTCGAAAAAAAGAAAAAGAAAAATGCCACAAAAAAATAATAATGATAATATGTACTAAAGTCCAAACGGTTTACAAGTCTATACAGACTGCGGCGTCCCGCAGTAGTGAATATTCGTCCTCAGTCCAATGTAGTATAGGTGGGTAGCTCAAACGCGTTTACGACCTGTTAGGGTCTCCCAGAGGAAGACCCTAACAGGTCGAAACGCGTTGGAGCTACCCACCTATACTACATTGGACTGAGGACGAATATTCACTACAAAGAAGGACAGTACTGCTAATCCTTTCCGCAAAACCATCCGGTCACGTGATCCGGAGTTCCGGAAGCAACCGGTTGCCAGGCGACGGAAGAAGCCCGAGACAGCGGAGAGTGGAAGGCGGAGGGGAAGGGAGAAGGTAAGTCCCTGTAGGAGGAGGAGAGGCGCGGCCAGCCGCTCGTAGAGCTCCGGCCGTGTCCACTTCGCCTCTGTGACAGGCGCACACCCCAGGTCAGCGGCCCCACAGAGCGGGCCTGATTCGGGCGCTCTACTGTGGGACGTGCTGCAGGAGGAATAGCGCCAGTCCAGGGTCCTTATTCCCCACTCTAACCAAAGCATACACTACCGCTGCCAACTGTTCATCACTTCACAAGAGAATCCTTCACTTCAGAGCACAGATTAGCGGGATGCCGCAGTCTGTATAGACTTGTAAACCGTTTGGACTTTAGTACATATTATCATTATTATTTTTTTGTGGCATTTTTCTTTTTCTTTTTTTCGACTTTACAAAGATTACAGCATTTGTTCTTTCAATTGAACCTTGCACTTCAGAATTTAAGCTCAAACCAGGAGCATGCCCCAATCACTGATTGACTTTTAAACCGAATTTATACCTGTTGGGAAAGAAAGTATCTCAGCATCTTAGAATAAACAACCCTAAGTATATTACCTGCTTTTTCATTATTGATTTTAGTTTCACTTTATAACCGTATCATTCACCACTACAAATAGGGTTTGAGCGCTGGTTCCCTGTGGATTTATCCACATCTGTATACTTACCATTTAAGGGGGGGCGGGACACCCCTCATTACCAGTAGCACACCCCGCCTCAGACTAACACCTCAGTGCGCAGAGAACCCATTTCCGTATATATGCACCTGGGTAACACCATGCTTCACTGCAGATGGGGCAGATGTAACGTGCAGAGATTTAGATTTGGGAGGGGCATGTCCAAACAGACCTGAATTACAGTGTGAAAATAAAGCTGTCCAGCATTTGTGGGCAAAATGCAAAAGCAGCCAGTATATACCCCATACTTACCAACTTTTTCTATCTCCTCTCCGGGAGAAGCTCTGAGTGGAAACGCTGCTGGACACTTCGGGAGGAAAGGGTGGCTGGGTTGTCGTGTCATTAGGCCCTGCCCCTACCACAGGAAAAATGATGCGATTCGCTTATAGAAAATGACAGACAAGCAGATTGATGTCTCCAGTGCAGTGGGGGGCAAGTTAGTGATACACAGAGCGGTGGCTGCTGCTCCCTGGATAAAGCAGCCAGCATATATATATATATATACACAACATCACATGTCTGTCTATATGTGCTGACCGTCTCCCCACAGCAATGTGTGGTCAGAGCTGCAGCCCAGGGGCATCAGCCGCCACTGATGGGTACAATTTTACAATCATGAAATAATGACATCGAGAAGGAACAATGGGGCTTATTCAGACCTGATTGCTGGGCTGATAACTTTGCTGTCCTGCGTTCGGATAGTCGCCGCCCACAGGGGGAGTGTAAATTTGCCGTGCAGGTGTGCGATTGCAAGTGTACGCCGAACTGCAAAATCCAGTGTGTGCAGTCTCTGCGCAGCCCAGGACTTACTCCTACAGTGCGATGAGAACAGACTGATCGGGGCTGGAGCTGATGTCAGACACCCTCCCTGAAAACGCTTGGGAACGCCTGCGTTTTCCCTGACACTCCCAGAAAATGGTCGGTTACCACCCACAAACGGCCTCTTCCTGTCAATCACCTTGCGAACGCCCGTGCAAATGAAATTTTTGCACCATCCTGTTGCTGACCGGCGATGCCCTTTGTTGTAGTCCGACGCGTGTGCGCACTTATGACCTGATCGCCCGTTGTGCGAAAACGCACAGCAGTGATCAGGTCTGAATCAGGCCCAATGGCAAGGAGGTAAATATAAGCAGAAAGAGGCAGATTTACTTAACTTTAGTCACAGATAGTCAAACAGGTACAAGTGTCTGGAACCAGCAAAGGCTGTAGTAGAAAAAAGTGATGCACCCAACATTGAAGCTGCTCTCAGATTCAGGATAACAGCGCACCTGACTGTAAAGTCCTCTGCAGAGCTTTCCAAATTCACAGGCCTTTTCTTACTATCCTCAGATCAAACAGTAGGTGGCAGCACTACTCTACCTAAGAGCACAACATGTACTACTGTATACTATATAACAGTACAGGGCAGCAGCACTATATCTACGTTTATACCATAATGGCTTAATGCTCTCTGTCACATCACCAGACATAACAGGGTCCATTCAGCTGCGGGCAGTGCCAGTATAGCCAACATTGCACTTGTGTGAGTGCAGCCATACTCCGCGCTTCCAGTAGATCGCAGATTTGTCTCGGAGCGATTTAGAATCAGACCCATTATTAGAAACATTTACCTTCTAGCTGTCATGGTGTCTAAAATAAAATGATTTGGCGCTGGAGCAGAATTTTAACGCAACATTTTCCCAAATCTCAGACCCACAATGTGCTCACTACAAAGCAGCAAATATGAATATATGCAGAGTGGCAACTAGCGCCATCTGCACATAGGGGGTCATTCCGAGTTGATCGCTAGCTCCTTTCGGTCGCAGCGCAGCGATTAGGTGAAAAAGCGGCATTTCTGCGCATGCGTATGGGGCGCAGTGAGCACACGCGACGTACTTTCACACAAAACTATGCAGTTTCACACAAGGTCGAGCAACGTTTTTCAGTCGCAGTGATGGCCGTAGAGTGATTGACAGGAAGTGGGTGTTTCTGGGTGGTAACTGGCCGTTTTCAGGGAGTGTGTGTAAAAACGCAGGAGTGCCCGATAAAAACGCAGGAGTGGCTGGCCGAACGCAGGGCGTGTTTGTGACGTCAAACGAGGAACGAAACAGTCTGAAGTGATCGCTAGCTAGGAGTAGGTCTGGAGCTGCTCAGAAACTGCACAATCTTTTTTTGTAGCCGCTCTGCTAACCTTTCGGTCGCACTTCTGCTAAGCTAAGATACACTCCCCAGTGGGCGGCGGCTTAGCGTTTGCACTGCTGCTAAAAGCAGCTAGCGAGCGATCAACTTGGAATGAGGGCCATAGGTCTGCGCTAGTAGCATTTGCTATCAGCTTTCACCTATTATTTTATAGAATGTACTAGATAATTGACTGATTAGTTGAATGGTTGCTACGGGTAACTTTTCCAATTGTCCCCTTATAAGGTTTGAAACCTTTCCTAAAGGGAGGTACACACGGAGAGATCCGTGCTTAAAATCTAAGCAATCTGACTAAATTGCTTACATTTTAAGCACACATCTCTCCGTATGTATGCCCCACAGCGATAGTGATGCGCGGCCCCGCCCGTCGCTATCGCCAGTGCTAGATTGGCCTGCATGCAGGCACAATCTAGCAAATCGCTCATTTCACCCGCTGGGTGAAATGAGCACCCCCTACCCTCGCTCAGCACACATTGCGCAGTGCTGAGTGAGGGGAGAGATGCGTGCTGAGATGTCACTGTTAGATCACTCAGCACACATCTCTCCCGTGTGTACTGCCCTTAAATGTGGAAGAAAAAAGAAATTGGAAGACGGGTTCATGACGTGTACGTGATTGGGGCTTACGTACCGCTCATCATGTAACACTAACTTCAGCGAGCATCAGGACCGGTTCTTGGGCGCTGTGCGCCCCGGGCGACAATAGGGGGCGTGGCTTCGTACAGGGGGCGTGGTCATATACGCCCCCTGTACAGACTGAAATGATGTGCGGTGCGCGATGACGTCATCGCGCACCGCACAGTAAAGGACCTCTCCACGAAGGGAAACTAGACGCGTACGCGTCTAGTTTCTCTTCACAGCGGCAGCGGGGGGCACAGCAGAAGCGGATCTTGCCCTGGTGCGGCGCCCTCCGGAAGGCGCCCTGCGCCCTACGGAAGGCGGCGCCCCGGGCAAAAGTCCTGCTTGCCCGTGGCAAGATCCGCTACTGGCGAGCATGTCCATTTTAAATGCTTAAAATAATTCCAGATTTAGGGGGTAATTCCAAGTTGATCGCAGCAGGAATTTTGTTAGCAGTTGGGCAAAACCATGTGCACTGCAGGGGAGGCAGATATAACATGTGCAGAGAGAGTTAGATTTGGGTGGGTTATTTTGTTTCTGTGCAGGGTAAATAGTACTGGCTGCTTTATTTTTACACTGCAAATTAGATTGCAGATTGAACACACCACACCCAAATCTAACTCTCTCTGCACATGTTAAATCTGTCTCCCCTGCAGTGCACATGGTTTTGCCCAACTGCTAACAAAGGGGGTCATTCCGAGTTGTTCGCTCGTTATTTTTTTCACGCAACGGAGCGATTAGTCGCTAATGCGCATGCGCAATGTCCGCAGTGCGACTGCGCCAAGTAAATTTGTTACTCACGGCATTACAAGGTTTTTTCTTCGTTCTGGTGATCGTAATGTGATTGACAGGAAGTGGGTGTTTCTGGGCGGAAACTGGCCGTTTTATGGGTGTGTGCGAAAAAACGCTATCGTTTCTGGGAAAAACGTGGGAGTGTCTGGAGAAACGGAGGAGTGTCTGGGCGAACGCTGGGTGTGTTTGTGACGTCAAACCAGGAACGACAAGCACTGAACTGATCGCACTGGCAGAGTAAGTTTCGAGCTACTCAGAAACTGCACAGAGAAGTCTTTTCGCAATATTGCGAAACTTTCGTTCGCAATTTTGATAAGCTAAGATTCACTCCCAGTAGGCGGCGGCTTAGCGTGTGCAAAGCTGCTAAAAGCAGCTTGTGAGCGAACAACTCGGAATGACCACCAAAATTCCTGCTGCGATCAACTTGGAATTACCCCCAATGTCTCCAGTATAGTGCCAGATACACATAATGTCTACAGTAGTCAGTGCCAGATACACATGACATGACCCCAGCAGTGCCAGATAGACATGACATGCCCCGCAGCAGTGCCAGATACACATGACATGCCCCGCAGCAGTGCCAGATACACATGACATGCCCCCCAGCAATGCCAGCTACACATGACATGCCCCCCAGCAGTGCCAGATACACATGACATGCCCCGCAGCAGTGCCAGCTACACATGACATGCCCCGCAGCAGTGCCAGCTACACATGACATGCCCCCCAGCAGTGCCAGCTACACATGACATGCCCCCCAGCAGTGCCAGCTACACATGCCATGCCCCCCAGCAGTGCCAGATACACTTGACATGCCCTCCAGCAGTGCCCGATATAAATGACATGTCTTGCAGCAGTGCCAGCTACACATGACATGTCTTGCAGCAGTGCCAGCTACACATGACATGCCCCCCAGCAGTGCCAGCTACACATGATATGCCCCCCAGCAGTGCCAGATAGACATGACATGCCCCCCAGCAGTGCCAGCTACACATGACATGCCCCCCAGCAGTGCCAGCTACACATGATATGCCCCCCAGCAGTGCCAGATACACATGACATGCCGCCCAGCAGTGCCAGATACATAAATGCCCCCACAGTGCCAGATACATAAATGCCCCCACAGTGCCAGATATGTCCCCACAGTGCCAGATACATAAATGCCCCCACAGTGCCAGATACATAAATGCCCCCACAGTGCCAGATATGCCCCCACAGTGCAAGATACATAAATGCCCCCACAGTGCCAGATACATAAATGCCCCCACAGTGCCAGATATGCCCCCACAGTGCCAGATACATAAATGCCCCCACAGTGCCAGATATGCCCCCACAGTGCCAGATACATAAATCCCCCAGAGTGCCAGATATGCCCCCACAGTGCCAGATATGCCCCCACAGTGCCAGATATATAAATGCCCCCACAGTACCTGCTGTGCTGGGAGGGGGAGTGCTGAGGGCCGCAGGCGGACTCTTCCTAAACTATACAGTGCGCGCTATGCGTGCGGCACCTGACGTCAGACGCCGACGCCGCACAGCGCGCATAGCGAGTAAATTTGTGCTGACTGCTGGCTGGGAGTGGGACTGGGAGGCGGGGTGGGGACGGACCGGACGGATGCTGCAGTGCTGGATCCTGGAGGCACACACAGACACAGGACCAGGCTCCAGGCACAAATATGGCGGCGCCAGCGTGCGGCGCCCATTAAGGGTGGCGCCCCGTGCGGCCGCTCTATTCGAACATGCCTGGAGCCGGCCCTGCTCCAACCCATGTTCAGTATCCTGGGTGGGACACAGGTCGGAGGTCGGGCTTCAATGTGAAAAGGGTATAAGCATACCCTCCAACATGACCCGCCCCACTAGGTACAAAATGCTCTGTTTCTGGACTTCCCTCTTAATTTATTATTGCAATCACCTGTGAAGAAACAGCTTTCTTATCATTTAACTAGTTCAACACAGGTGATGGAAATCATAAATTAAGAGGGAAGTCCAGAAACAGAGCATTTTGTACCTAGTGGGGCGGGTCATGTTGGAGGGTCTGGTATAAGTAGGCTTACAATACTATCCCTTTAAACTGAGACACTAATGAATTACACAGGGTATGTGGTTGGGTGACCTCAAGCCTTCATTCCACCTGTTTTTAATCAGCCACAGAACCTGGGTAATCCATGGGCGTACCGGATTGTTGGGATGGTATGATAAGCCAAGCCTAGGTATGAGTTTCCCCTTTTGCTGATATTGGGGTCTATTCATGAAGCAGTGAAAAGTGTGGAGAAGTGAGCCTGTGAAGAAGTTGCCAATGCCACCCAATCAGCATTTAAGTAACATATATAATTTGCATACTATACAATTGTACGGAGCAGCTGATTGGTTGCCATGAGCAACTTCTCGACAGGCTCACTTCTCCGCTCTTTTCACTGCTTCATGAATAGACCCCATTATGAGATGGGGATGCAGAGACTGCTACGCCATGTCTCACAGATGAAGGCAAATAGTGTAGCTCAGAAATACCGGTCTAAGGGGGTAATTCCAAGTTGATCGCAGCAGGAAATTTTTTAGCAGTTGGGCAAAACCATGTGCACTGCAGGGGGGGCAGATATAACATGTGCAGAGAGAGATAGATTTGGGTGTGGGGAGTTCAACCTGCAATCTAAATTGCAGTGTAAAAATAAAGCAGCCAGTATTTACCCTGCACAGAAACAAAATAACCCACCCAAATCTAACTCTCTCTGCACATGTTATATCTGGCTCCCCCTGCAGTGCACATGGTTTTGCCCAACTGCTAAAACAATTCCTGCTGCGATCAACTTGGAATTACCCCTGTGTGCGTAGAAGGGATGTGAAAATATATTTATTTATAGTTTGATAATATGAAGTTGCGAGGCCATGCCCACTTTTCCAGGAGGCCACGCCCACTTTCCCAGGAGCCAACATCGGTCGGACCTGGGAATTCCCTTGTCGCGACCAAGGTCAACCCTTTCACACCGGGCCTTAACCCGAGTTGCGCCGGCTTGCCCCGGGTTTGCAGGTCTGTGGGGAAAGCGTTTAGGTTTCCAAATCACTTTGGTTAATGAAACCGTACTTCTGTGTCCTTGCTAATTCCAGCAAATGGCGCAGGGGACAGGTGGGAACCCCAACAAAGCACGGTTACTGGACGTGGAAGGGATTCACTATCATATGTGTATATTCATTTTTCTCTGTCTGGGTCCACAGGATTATCCACAGGATAACATTGGGGATATTGTCGAGCGACAGCGAAAATGGCACCAACACGGTCACGAGCTTTCTGGCCTCCCAGGATGCATTGGGGCCTCCACTATATAGTCCCGCCCACTGACTCAGTCAGATCAGTTTTTTGCTTGGTGCGGCAGGAAGCTGCATGGTCACAGGGCTGCTGTGAAAGCAGCCTCAAGTTTTCATTACTTTATTTTTATAGACTTACTGTTTTGGTTTGAGCGACTTCTCTTAACAGCGTCTTAAACGTGTATTAGAAAGAGTCGCTCCAACAACTCCCCACCGGGTCGCAACAACGCTTACCTTCGCGGTACAGTGCTGTCTCGACGGGCGTCTGTGTCGGATGTTCTAGCAGGTCCAGCAGACGTTACCAGGCTGTGGCCGGAGCATGGGGAGACAGTGAGTATATGGACTTCCTCTTACTAGAGGGGTCAGGACACAGCTACGCTGATTTGGTGGAGACTACAAACAGCGTGTTGATGCGCCGAACATCTCGAGTGTGACAGCGCTACGCTCCGGGGATCATAGGCGCCAGGACTAGGTGAGGCCGCGATCCTGGGAGTTTAAGTCAACAGGGGGTTTCAGACGCTCTCCTGGCCGTCCCTCCTCCGAGTTCATGACCAGTTCCCGCGGGTCTCTCGTTTCATGAACTGAATGACCTCACTTCCGGCTCAGACGCTACCACGAGGGTACTCGGTCGCAGCTTAGACGCTGCGGTTGTGTACACTGGATATAAACCCGCCCAGACCGAGTCGCAGGCCTTTAGTGTCTGCATGCACGTGGAGTCGCTCAGCGTCCGTGTCCGTTGGTGAGCGTCCGTGTCCGTTATCAGTTACCAAGAGCGGCAGTGTACACCAGTAGCGTCTGAATCCACTCAGCGTCTTTCGAGCGTCTTTGCTTGGATATGGAAGTGTGGTGAGTCTCCCTGTATCCCGCTCCCTGGAGGCAGGGTATACAGTACTAAAAATTCCTTCTACTTCTTAGTGTGCACTGTTAATTTTTAGTACCTATTGCATATGAGACCTGTATATTACTGTGTTTTCTGCATGTTATGTTGAAAAAGAACCAGTTAAACAGAAGTACAATTTTCCTACTTATGTATAAGTTATTATGGAGGTTGTATTCTCATATGACAATGTCTAATGCTTTAACATGTGACTGACTGCTAGTATGTGTGCTGACTTTTCTGTGTAATGTCAGTCCTGTTCTGACCCTCAAATCAGGTGCACTGTGGTCAGATTGATTTCACCTCTATATACTGATTATAGGGTGTGGTTCAGTCACAAAATTGTGTAGTCAATATCAGAAAAAATGTCTGTGAGCGGCAAAAGTGATGAGGAGAATTTGTCAAGCACTCCTACAGCCCTAACATGCTTATCTTGTAAGTCAGGGGTAATTGATATGATTCAATTGGTCACTTATGAGGGTTTGTGTGCAAACTGTTTCGCTTTTCAGCGAAGTAAAAAACAGGAGTTAGTTCAACCTCCAGTAGAGCCACCATGGAATATGTTCGCAAAGACTCTGTCTTCAATAGCGGACAGGTTAGCTCCAGTAGCACCACCTCAAGGGTTAGGTTACACTATGAACCCATACATGCAGCTCCCTTCCTATGGTTTGGTTCCAGTAGCCTCTACAAGCAACCAAGGGGTAGGTAAGACTAAGACAGATACGTCTGTATGGCAGACTACACAAGAGGATACATCGGATGATGATGCGGAAACAATAGATTCAACTCCGTATGATGATCAGTCGCAGAGCTTTAGTTCAGATGATGTAGCTGAACTCATTAATGCAGTAAAGGCTGTGCTTTCTCTGGAAGAACCAGCCAAGACAGCATTAAAAGCAAAAGCACCTGTATTCAAACGAACAAAGTCAGTGAAAGCTGAATTTCCAGCGTCAGAGGAGTTGACGGAAATGATGGATGAGTCTTGGGCAGCGCCCGGTAAAAAGTATAAGATTCCTAGGAGATGGGATTCTTATTATCCATTTCCTGCTGGAGATTGTTCGAAGAGAGAAGTTCCTCCAAAAGTAGATGCACATGTTCTGCGACTAGTGCACAAATCTGCTTTGCCACTGTCATCTACCTCTTTGAATGATGTCACAGACAGGAGGGTAGAGAGCCTATTGAAAAATATTTTTTCTCTTGTGGGTGCAGTGGTAAGACCTGCTATGGCTTCGGCCTGGGTAGCAAAGGCAATGGGCGAATGGATAGAGGAACTAGAGAATGACATCCCCTCTCCTACTAGGGAGCAAGAGGATCGTCTTTGCCGTTTAAGACAATCTGCCCAGTATTTAGAAGAAGCAGCTATTGATATAGGCACTGTTGCTTCTAAAGCTTCAGCCCTGGCAGTAGTCGCTCGCAGAGCAGTCTGGCTACGGACCTGGAAGGCAGATGCGGAGTCCAAGAAGGAATTGGAAGCATTGCCTTTCGTGGGTAATATATTATTTGGAAAACCTTTATCGGATATCCTAGAGTCAGAGGCTGAATCGAAGAAGGTCAGATTTCCGGCTACCTACAACCCTAAGTCCAAGGGTTTAAATTTTCGCTCATTTCGCTGGCAAAGCAAAGCGAAAGGTAAAGAGGAGCCTAAACAACCCCAGTTTAAATCCAGGGGTAGGAAGCAGTGGGCTAGCAAAAAGCCAGCTTCCAAACCTGAACAAAAGCCCTCAGCCTGAAGAGACGGGCCTCCGCCTGGAGGATTCCAGGGTTGGGGGCCGACTCCTGCAATTTGCACCCACATGGCAACAGTCAACAACAGATACCTGGGTGCAGAAGGTAGTATCTCAGGGGTATGGGTTCCCATTCAGGAGGCAGCCTCCTCAAAGATTTTTTTGCACCAGCCCGTCTCGTATAGAGTCGAAGGCCAATGCCCTGCAAGAAGCAGTCCAAAAATTACTGCAGTCAGGTGTGATTGTCCCAATACCTCCATCACAAAAGGGACAGGGGTATTACTCCAATCTGTTTCTAATCCAGAAACCAAATGGGTCATATCGACCAATTCTAAATCTGAAGATGTTGAACAATTACATATGGATCCCGAAGTTCCACATGGAGACGTTACGCTCCATAATGTTGGCTATGGAACCGGGAGACTATATGGTATCTCTGGATGTGCGGGATGCTTACCTACATGTGCCTATAGCACTATCACATCAGTGTTACCTCAGGTTTGCCATCCTCAAGGAACACTTCCAGTTCCAAGCTCTGCCCTTCGGGCTAGCTACAGCACCCAGGGTGTTTACCAAGATCATGGTGGTTATGGCAGCTTGTCTGCGCAAACAAGGGATAAGGATATTCCCATACCTAGACGACCTATTAATCTTAGCACAGTCGCAAGATTTACTGTTGACCCATCTCCAACAGACGATAGTTTGTTTACAGAGACACGGGTGGCTCATAAATTGGGAGAAGTCGTCCCTGAATCCATCACAGCGGATGGTTCATTTGGGAGCCATATTGGATTCAGACCTACAGAGAGTTCTCTTACCAGAGAAGAAAATAGTCAAGGTGCAGGTCATGGCTCAGGAAGCGTTGCAAGCCCAGACAATGTCAGTCCATGCAGCAATGCGACTGTTGGGTCTGATGGTATCAACGTTCGACATGGTGGAATATGCGCAATTCCACTCCAGACCATTGCAGCATCTCATTTTGACAAAATGGAACGGAAATCATCAAACAATAAAGAAGCAGATGATAAAGATTCCAGTAAATGTAAAAAGGTCTCTAGCATGGTGGCTACAGACAGACCATTTAAACAAGGGGAGACCCTTTTGGATAAAAGAGTGGCAAGTCCCGACGACAGATGCCAGCCTGCAAGGTTGGGGGGCGGTACTCGGAAGCCTATGGTTCCAGGGAAAATGGACCGCAAGGGAAAGTCGCCTGCCGATAAATCTGTTAGAAATAAGAGCCATTTACTTGGCCCTAGTTCAGGCAAAGGACAATCTACAAGGAAGACCAGTCCAGATCCGCTCAGACAATGCGACGGCAGTAGCATACCTAAATCATCAAGGAGGGACTCACAGCAAGAGTCTGATGGAGGAAGTAACTCCCATTCTAAAGTGGGCAGAACTCCATCTCCCAGCATTGTCAGCAGTATTTGTCCCGGGTGTACTAAATTGGGAAGCGGATTTTCTCAGTCGGCACACCATTCAGAAAACCGAATGGGCACTACACCCAGAAGTGTTTCAGACACTGGTGAACAGATGGGGTCTACCGGAGATAGACCTTATGGCGTCTCGTCTAAACAACAAAGTTCCGAGGTACGGATCAAGAACAAGGGACCCAGGAGCAGTTCTGGTAGACGCACTGTCAGTAGAATGGAGGTATCAGCTGGCATATCTGTTCCCTCCAATATCTCTGTTACCCAGAGTAGTGAGAAAGATAAAACAGGCAAAAGGAGCAATCATTCTAATAGCTCCAGCTTGGCCAAGAAGGCATTGGTACACAGATCTGTGGAGAATGTCCGTGGAAGCACCGATACTGCTCCCTCAACGTCCAGATCTGTTAATGCAGGGTCCTTGTTGTCACAGTCATCTGGATCGCCTGTCTTTGACGGCGTGGCTGTTGAAACCTCTATCTTAGAGGCTAAAGGATTTTCAAAGCAAGTAATCCAAACCATGCTTAGAGCAAGAAAGCCTTCTTCGGCCCGTGTATATCATAGAATATGGCAAGCCTATATTCATTGGTGTTCTGGAAAAAATTACAATCCAAGAGCCTTTAAAGTAGCTAGAATTTTGGATTTTCTGCAGGCAGGATTGGATAAGGGGTTGAAGGTTGCTTCCTTGAGGGTGCAAGTCTCAGCGTTGACTGTATGGTTTCAGCAGAAGATTGCTGACCTACAGGATGTACGTACGTTTTTCCAAGGAGTAGTACATATTCAACCTCCATTTGTTCCTCCTGCAGCTCCCTGGGATTTGAATTTAGTTCTTAAATTTCTCCAGGGTCCTTTGTTTGAACCACTTGAGAGAGCGGATCTTAAGTGGTTAACGATTAAAGTTCTTTTTTTACTGGCAATGGCGTCAGCCAGAAGAGTGTCAGATTTAGGAGCATTATCATGTAAGTCTCCTTTCCTAAGTTTTTTTCCAGACAGAGCAGTTCTCAGAACGAGATCTAGTTATCTTCCAAAGGTGGTGTCAAAGTTTCACCTGAATGAAGAGATTGTAGTCCCAGCTTTTCAGGTATCGGGACTATCTGCGGGAGAAGCGTCACTGGACGTGGTCCGGTCTTTAAAAATCTATATAGATCGTACTAGTGCCATCAGGAAAACAGATTCCCTCTTCATCCTCTACGGATTCCATAGGAGAGGTTGGCCTGCTAGTAAACAGACGCTGGCGAGATGGCTCCGAGTGGTAATATCTGAAGCTTATTCTCATGCAGATCTCCCTATTCCGGCTAATGTCTCTGCACACTCTACATGTAAGGTAGGTCCTTCTTGGGCAGCACAACAGGGTGCATCAGCAGAACAGATATGTAAGGCAGCCACATGGTCTTTCATAAACACATTCATCAGACATTATGCCTTGGATACTTTTGCCTCCCATGACGCAGACTTCGGGCGAAAGGTCCTCCTGTGCAATCAGGAGCGTCCCCACCACTAAAATGGCTCTGGGAATCCCAATGTTATCCTGTGGATAATCCTGTGGACCCAGCCAGAGAAATAAACGTTATGGTAAGAACTTACCGTTGATAACGTGATTTCTCTTATGTCCACAGGTATCCACAGGGATCCCACCCGGACGCATCTGATTTGAGGATCTAGACCAGTGATTTTCAACCTTTTTAAACTCGTGGCACACTAAAACAGATTTTAAAATTGCCAAGGCACACCATCATTTTTTTTAATCAAATATAATAGATATAATAATAAATATCGACATATATTTAATATATGTTGATATTTGTTATTATTTCTCTTAAAATTAGTAGAAATAAATAGGTTTTACTTACATAAGAATATCAGTGGGAAACCTGTGCTTGGTGATGTCTCATGATGTCTCTCGGTCGAGGACGGATGGTTGACAAGCATACCCTCAAGTCCTCGTCCAATGATTGTAATAAAACACATTGTCAACCCGCCAGTAATTCCACACACCTGCCCCCAGTGTAATTTTACACACATGTCCCCATTGTAATTCGACACGTCTCTCATTGTAATTCCGCACCTGCCCCCCCAGTGTAATTATACACACGTCCCCATTGTAATTCCACATACATGCACCTCATAGTAATGCCACACACATGCCCCTCATTATATTTCCATACACCTGCCACCCCCATATTAATGCAACACCCCTGCCCCCCAGTAATACCACACACCGCCACCCCCCCATGTAATGCCCCTCACATGCCCTCATATTTCCACACACCAGCTCCCCCATTTAGTAATTCCACACACATGCCCCACTTAGTAATTCCTCACAACAGCTCCCCCCCTTACCAGCTTCCCCCCCCTTAGTAATTCCTCACAACAGATCCCCCCCTTACCAGCTCCCCCATTAGTAATACCTCACAACAGATCCCCCCCTTACCAGCTCTCCCTTTAGTAATGCCTCACAACAGCTCCCCCCTTACCAGCTCCCCCCCTTAGTAATTCCTCACCAGCTTCCCCCTTACCAGCTCCCCCCCTTAGTAATTCCACACACAAGATACCCCTTACCAGCCCCCCCCTTAGTAATTCCTCACCAGCTTCCCCCTTACCAGCTCCCCCCCCTTAGTAATTCCTCACCATCTCTCCCTTTATTAATGCCTCACATCAGCTCCCCCCTTACCAGCTCCCCCCCCTTAGTAATTCCTCACCAGCTCCCCCCTTACCAGCTTCCCCTTTAGTAATGACTCACATCAGTTCCCCCCTTACCAGCTCCCCCCCCCTTAGTAATTCCACACAAGCTCCCCCTTACCAGCTCCCCCCTTACCAGCTCCCCCCCCCCCTTAGTAATTCCACACACAAGCTCCCCCTTACCAGCTCCCCCCTTAGTTCCAAACGTGCTTTTTATATATATAATATATTGTGGTGAGGAGCGCCGGGACCTCACCACTGAGCAGAAAGCAGGGTGTGAGTGGGCGGGCGCAGCAACAACCGGACCGTGACCTTTGGTGAGTCATAGGTCACGGTCCGGCTGACTCTGCGGAATGAACTGCTGCGGGTCTGTCTGTGAGGCAGGCGGGCGGCAGCGTGAGGCGATCGGGCAGGTGCAGTGAGCGGATCCGTGCAGCGGGAGCGGGTGGCCCCAGTGACAGGTCTTACTGGTGCAGTGAGCGGGTCCGTGCGGCGGGGGCGGCTGGCGCCAGTGACAGGTTTTACTGGCGGCAGAGAGCGGGTCCGTGCGGCGGGGGCGGCTGGCGCCAGTGACAGGTCTTACTGGCGGCAGAGAGCGGGTCCGTGCGGCGGGGGTGGGCGGTGAGTGGCGGCACACCTAGCAACTGGTCGCGGCACACTAGTGTGCCGCGGCACACCAGTTGAAAAAGGCTGATCTAGACAAACACTAAAAACCTCTTCCTTCTTGTATGGAAGGGTGTGCATGTGTGTTCTTATCGCCTGTACAGGTCTCTACCTAATGTTCCTGCCTATAATCGCTGTGGAAAGAACTGATCTGACTGAGTCAGTGGGCGGGACTATATAGTGGAGGCCCCAATGCATCCTGGGAGGCCAGAAAGCTCGTGACCATTTTCGCTGTCGCTCGACAATATCCCCAATGTTATCCTGTGGATACCTGTGGACATAAGAGAAATCACGTTATCAACGGTAAGTTCTTACCATAACGTTTATATTGGTAAACCTGCAATAGGAAAGAAGTTACCTGGCGTAACTCGCAGACTGCCAATCCGTAGATTTCCTCGCTGTTGTAAAACCAAAAGTCTGAGAAAAGGCTGAGACTTGTAGTACCACACCAGTGTGGAAAGCAGGCTGCATGGGGAAGCACAGGATATTGGGGTGTCAGGGCCTGACTTTCACAGATACATTAATAATATCTATATGCATTTCTACGTATATTCCTCATCCGCAAAATCTATGAAGTCACTCGCAAAAATAAGTCAGAGGAATGTATCTGGCCTCCACTATATATACAGTTATACACTGTGCTGTACTGGTGAGGATGGGCAGTGCCGGCCTTGCTGCTGGTAACATGATTATACTGGAGAGTGTGCGTGTAATGCGCTCCGGTCCGGTAGGGGGAGCTCTGCGCTCTGCTTCCCGTCTCTCCGTCACACCTGTCTCTCTCTGTGTCCGGACTCCGGAGGCCTCGGGAGCCGGGAGACGTCTCTGTACTGCGCTCCAGGGCTGGGAGTCTCGGCGGGTGCGTGGTGCATCATGGGGAAGCGGGACAACCGAGTGGTACGTGCCTCATAGGCCTCGGGAGAAGGGTGATAGCAGCCCGTAACCCGGCTCTCACATCCCTGCTATTACTAGGAGGCTGCATGCTGTGTATATTATAACATACTGTGTGTTATATCATGTAATGCTGCTGATCAGTGCTGGGGCATCTAATACACATCCATCCGCACCATTATTATTTACCTTCTATTACTAGGAGGCTGCATGCTATGTGTATTATAACATACTGTGTGTTATATCATGTAATGCTGCTGATCAGTGCTGGGGCATCTAATACACATCCATCCGCACCATTATTATTTACCTTCTATTACTAGGGGGCTGCATGCTATGTGTATTATTATATACTGTGTGTTATATCATGTAATGCTGCTGATCAGTGCTAGGACATCTAATACACATCCATCCGCACCATTATTATTTACCTTCTATTACTAGGAGGCTGCATGCTATGTGTATCATTATATACTGTGTGTTATATCATGTAATACTGCTGATCAGTGCTAGGACATCTAATACACATCCATCCGCACCATTATTATTTACCTTCTATTACTAGGGGGCTGCATGCTATGTGTATTATTATATACTGTGTGTTATATCATGTAATGCTGCTGATCAGTGCTAGGACATCTAATACACATTCATCCGCACCATTATTATTTACCTTCTATTACTAGGAGGCTGCATGCTATGTGTATCATTATATACTGTGTGTTATATCATGTAATACTGCTGATCAGTGCTGGGGCATCTAATACACATTCATCCGCACCATTATTTCTCTATCGTCCTAGTGGATGCTGGGGTTCCTGAAAGGACCATGGGGAATAGCGGCTCCGCAGGAGACAGGGCACAAAAGTAAAGCTTTCCGATCAGGTGGTGTGCACTGGCTCCTCCCCCTATGACCCTCCTCCAGACTCCAGTTAGATTTTTGTGCCCGGCCGAGAAGGGTGCAATCTAGGTGGCTCTCCTAAAGAGCTGCTTAGAAAAAGTTTAGCTTAGGTTTTTTATTTTACAGTGAGTCCTGCTGGCAACAGGATCACTGCAACAAGGGACTGAGGGGAGAAGAAGTGAACTCACCTGCGTGCAGGATGGATTGGCTTCTTGGCTACTGGACATCAGCTCCAGAGGGACGATCACAGGTACAGCCTGGATGGTCACCGGAGCCGCGCCGCCGGCCCCCTTGCAGATGCTGAAGTAAGAAGAGGTCCAGAATCGGCGGCAGAAGACTCTTGCAGTCTTCTAAAGGTAGCGCACAGCACTGCAGCTGTGCGCCATTTTCCTCTCAGCACACTTCACACGCAGTCACTGAGGGTGCAGGGCGCTGGGGGGGGGCGCCCTGGGAGGCAAATGAAAACCTATATATTGGCTAAAAATACCTCACATATAGCCCCCAGAGGCTATATGGAGATATTTAACCCCTGCCATAATCCGTTGAAGAGCGGGAGACGAGCCCGCCGGAAAAGGGGCGGGGCCTATCTCCTCAGCACACAGCGCCATTTTCTCTCACAGAAAGGCTGGAGAGAAGGCTCCCAGGCTCTCCCCTGCACTGCACTACAGAAACAGGGTTAAAACAGAGAGGGGGGGCATAAATTGGCGATATTAGTATATATATAAAGATGCTATAAGGGAGAAACACTTATATAAGGTTGTCCCTATATATATTATAGCGTTTTTGGTGTGTGCTGGCAAACTCTCCCTCTGTCTCTCCAAAGGGCTGGTGGGTCCTGTCCTCTGTCAGAGCATTCCCGGTGTGTGTGCTGTGTGTCGGTACGTGTGTGTCGACATGTATGAGGACGATGTTGGTGAGGAGGCGGAGCAATTGCCTGTAATGGGGATGTCACTCTCTAGGGAGTCGACACCGAAATGGGTGGCTTATTGAGAGAATTACGTGAGAAGGTCAACACGCTGCAAGGTCGGTTGACGACATGAGACGGCCGACAAACAATTAGTACCGGTCCAGGCGTCTCAGAAACACCGTCAGGGGTTTTAAAAACGCCCATTTACCTCAGTCGGTCGACACAGACACGGACACTGAATCCAGTGTCGACGGTGAATAAACAAACGTATTTCTCATTAGGGCCACACGTTAAGGGCAATGAAGGAGGTGTTACATATTTCTGATACTACAAGTATCACAAAAAAGGGTATTATGTGGGAGTGAAAAAACTACCTGTAGGTTTTCCTAAATCAGATAAAATAAAATGAAGTGTGTGATGAAGCGTGGGGTTACCCCGATAGCAAATATTGGCGTTATACCCTTTCCCGCCAGAAGTTAGGGTGCGTTGGGAAACACCCCTTAGGGTGGATAAGACGCTCACACGCTTATCAAGTGGCGTTACCGTCTCCAGATACGGCCGCCCTCAAGGAGCCAGCTGATAGGAAGCTGGAAAAATATCCTAAAAAGTATATACACACATACGGTGGTTATACTGCGACCAGCGATCGCCATCAGCCTGGAGATGCAGTGCTGGGTTGGCTTGGTCGGATTCCCTGACTGAAAATATATTATTGATATAGAGCATTTAATAGGATGCATTCTATATATATGTACGCGAGATGCACAGAGGGATATTTGCACTCTGGCATCAAGATAAGTGCGTTGTCCATATCTCCCAGAAGATGTCATGGACACGACAGTGGTCAGGTGATACAGATCCCATACGGCACATGGAAGTATTGCCGTATAAAGGGAAGGAGTTAGTTGGGGTCGGTCCATCGGACCTGGGGACCACGGCAACAGCTGGGAAATCCAACCTTTTTACCCCAAGTTACATCTCAGCAGAAAAAGACACCGTCTTTTCAGCCTCAATCCTTCCGTTTCCATGAGGCAAACGGGCAAAAGGCCAGTCATATCTGCCCAGACATAGAGGTAAGGGAAGTAGACTGCAGCGGGCAGCCCCTTCCCAGGAAAGGAAGCCCTCCACCACGTTTGCCAAGTCCTCAGCATGACGCTGGGGCCGTGCAAGCGGACTCAGGTGAGGTGGGGGGGGTAGTCTCAAGAGTCTCAGCGCGCAGTGGGATCACTCGCAAGTTGACCCCTAGATCGTACAAGTATTATCCCAGGGGTACAGATTGGAGAGTCGAGACATCTTTTCCTCGCAGGTTCCTGAAGTCTGCTTTACCAACGGCTTCCTCCGACAGGGAGGCAGTATTGGAAAAGATTCACAAGCTGTATTTCCAGCAGGTGATAATCAAAGTACCCCTCCTACAACAAGGAAAAGGGTATTAGTCTTCCACACTATATTGTGGTACTGAAGCCAGACGGCTTGGTGAGACGTAGTCTAAATCTGAAATCTTTGAACACTTACATAAAAAGGTTCAAATCAAGATGGAGTCACTCAGAGCAGTGATAGCGAACCAAAAAGGGGACTATATGGTGTCCCTGGACATCAAGGATTACCTCCATGTCCAAATTTGTCCTTCTCAACAAGGATACCTCTGGTTCGTGGTACAGAACTGTCAATATCAGTTTCAGGCGCTGCCGTTGAAGTATCCACGGCACCCCGGGCCTTTACCAGGGTAATGGCCGAAAAGATGATTCTTCAAAGAAAAAAGGCATCTTAATTATCCCTTACTTGGACGATATCCTGAAAAGGGCAAGTTCAAGAGAACAGTTGGACGTCGGAAGAGCACTATCTAAAGTAGTTCTACGACAGCACGAGTGGATTTTAAATATTCCAAATATCGCAGCCGTTTTCCGACGATACGTCTGCTGTTCCTAGGAATAATTCTGGGCATAGTCCAGAAAAAGGTTTTCTCCTGGAGGAGAAAGCCAGGGAGTTATCCGAACTAGTCAGAAACCTCCTAAAACCAGACCAGGTATCAGTGCATCAATGCACAGGAGTCCTGGGAAAAATGGTGGCTTCTTACGAAGCGATTCCATTCGGCAGATCTCACGCAAAAAAAAAAAAAAAAATTTTTTAGGGGGATTTGCGGGAAGAATGGTCCGGATCGCATCTTCAGATGCATCAGCGGATAATCCTGTCTCCAAGGACAAGGGTGTCTCTTCTGTGGGGGCTGCAGAGTGCTCATCTTCTAGAGGGCAGCACGTTCAGCATTCAGGACTGTGTTCTGGTGACCACGGATGCCAGCCTGAGAGGCTGGGGAGCAGTCACACAGGGAAGAAATTTCCACGGAAGTGTGGTAAAGTCTGGAGACTTCTCTCCACATGAATATACTGGAGCTAAGGGCAATTTACAATGCTCTGAGCCTAGGAAGACCTCTGCTTCAAAGTCAACCGGTGCTGATCCAGTAGGACATCATCATACCAGTCGCCCACGTTAACAGACGGGGCGACACAAGAAGCAGGAGGGCAATGATAGCAAGGATTTTTCGCTGGGCGAAAAATCATGTGATAACACTGTCAGCAGTGTTCATTCCGGGAGTGGACAACTGGGAAGATTTCCTCAGCATGTATGAATTCCACCCGGAAAAGTGGGAACTTAATCTGGAAGTTTCCACATGATTGTAAACCGTTGGGAAAGACCAAAGGTGGTCATGATGGCGTCCCACATGAAGCGCCAGGTCAAGAGACACTCGGGCAATAGCTGGGACGCTCTGGTAACACCGTGGGTGTACCAGTCGGTGTATGTGTTCCATCCTCTGCCTTTCATACCCAGTGTAATAAGAACTATACTCGTGGCTCCGGTTTGGCCAAGAAGGACTTGGTACCCGGAACTTCAAGAGATACTAAGAAGGGTCTTGATTCAGCAAGAATCATGTCTGTTCCAAGATTTACCGCAGCTGCGTTGACGCCAGGGCGGGTGAACGCCGGATCCTAAGGGAAAAAGGCATTCCGGAAGAGGTCACCCCTACCCTGGTCAGAGCCAGGAAGGAGGTGACCGCACAACATTATCACCGCTTAGGTGAAAATATGTTCCATGGTGTGAGGCCAGGAAGGCTCCACGGAAGAATTTCAACTAGGTTAATTCCTACATTTCCTGCAAACAGGAGTGTCTATGGGTCTCAAATTGGGGTCCATTAAGGTTCAAATTTCGACTTGTCGATTTTCTTCCAGAAAAGAAATTGGCTTCAGTTCCTGAAGTCCAGAAGTTTGTTAAGGGAGTACTGCATATACAACCCCCTTTTGATGTCTCCAGTGGCACTGGGAGATCTCAACGTAGTTTTGGGATTCCTAAAATCACATTGGTTTAAAACAACTCAAATCTGTGGATTTGATATATCTCACATGGAAAGTGGCCATGCTGTTGGTCCTGGCCGCGGCCAGGCGAGTGTCAGATTTGACGGCTTTGACTCACATAGCCATATCTGATTGTCCATTCGGACAGAGCAAAGCTGCGGACTCGTCCCCAGTTTCTCCTTAAGGTGGTGTCAGCGTTTCACCTGAACCAGCTTATTGTGGTACCTGCTGCTACTAGGGACTTGGAGGACTCCAAGTTGCTGGATGTTGTCAGGGCCCTGAAAATATAGTTTCCAGGTCGGCTGGAGTCAGGAAATCTGACTTGCTGTTTATCCTGTATGCACCCAACAAGCTGGGTGCTCCTGCTTTTAAGCAGTCGATTGCTCGTTGGATTGGTAGCACAATTCAACTTGCACATTCTGTGGCAGGCCTGCCACAGCCTAAATCTGTTAAAGCCCATTCCACAAGGACGGTGGGCTCATCTTGGGCGGCTGCCCGAGGGGTCTCGGCATTACAACTCTGCCGAGCAGCTACGTGGTCGGGGGAGAACACGTTTGTAAAATTCTACAAATTTGATACCCTGGCAAAAGAGGACCTGGAGTTCTCTCATTCGGTGCTGCAGAGTCATCCGCACTCTCCCGCCCGTTTGGGAGCTTTGGTATAATCCCCATGGTCCTTTCAGGAACCCCAGCATCCACTAGGACGATAGAGAAAATAAGAATTTACTTACCGATAATTCTATTTCTCGGAGTCCGTAGTGGATGCTGGGCGCCCATCCCAAGTGCGGATTATCTGCAATACTTGTACATAGTTATTGCTAACTAAATCGGGTTATTGTTATTGTGAGCCATCTTTTCAGAGGCTCCCCTGTTATCATACTGTTAACTGGGTTCAGATCACAGGTTGTACAGTGTGATTGGTGTGGCTGGTATGAGTCTTACCCGGGATTCAAAATTCCTCCCTTATTGTGTACGCTCGTCCGGGCACAGTATCTAACTGGAGTCTGGAGGAGGGTCATAGGGGGAGGAGCCAGTGCACACCACCTGATCGGAAAGCTTTACTTTTGTGCCCTGTCTCCTGCGGAGCCGCTATTCCCCATGGTCCTTTCAGGAACCCCAGCATCCACTACGGACTCCGAGAAATAGAATTATCGGTAAGTAAATTCTTATTTATTTACCTTCTATTACTAGGAGGCTGCATGCTATGTGTATCATTATATACTGTGTGTTATATCATGTAATACTGCTGATCAGTGCTGGGGCATCTAATACACATCCATCCGCACCATTTTTATTTACCTTCTATTACTAGGAGGCTGCATGCTGTGTGTATTATTATATACTGTGTGTTATATCATGTAATGCTGCTGATCAGTGCTGGGGCATCTAATACACATCCATCCGCACCATTATTATTTACCTTCTATTACTAGGGGGCTGCATGCTATGTGTATTATTATATACTGTGTGTTATATCATGTAATGCTGCTGATCATTGCTGGGGCATCTAATACACATCCATCCGCACCATTATTATTTACCTTCTATTACTAGGGGGCTGCATGCTATGTGTATTATTATATACTGTGTGTTATATCATGTAATGCTGCTGATCATTGCTGGGGCATCTAATAAACATCCAGCCGCACCATTATTATTTACCTTCTATTACTAGGAGTCTGCATGCTATGTGTATTATAACATACTGTGTGTTATATCATGTAATGCTGCTGATCATTGCTGGGACATCTAATACACGTCCAGCTGCACCATTATTTACCTTCTATTACTAGGAGGCTGCATGCTATGTGTATTATTATATACTGTGTGTTATATCATGTAATGCTGCTGATCATTGCTGGGGCATCTAATACACATCCACCCGTAGCATTATTCCACTACTAGGAGGCTGCATGCTATGTGTTTTATTACATACTGTGTGTTATATCATGTAATGCTCCTGATCATTACAATTCATTTTTTTTACATCTTTTTGGATAATACTTTGAAGGCAATATTGCTCTTCCTATGTTACATTTTTCTTCAAGCTGCTGTTGATGAGTTACAGTCTGCCGTGTGTTATGTAAATACTGTGGCAATCACAGTCGCATGACATATGACGTTCTGAGCAAAGTGACTTTGAGCTGCTCATCTGCTTGCCAGATCCCCCACCCATCTAACCTTCTTTCCTCTGCTAACATAGAAGCTGACTCTGACATTATGCGGCTTTTTCCTTGGGAACGGGCTTGAGTTGTTTGCGACACCTGACTACACGCCATCGGCCTGGTCATCTGTGCTGTCAGATGCAGAGAGCAATGTAGTCATGTCTGCCTTCTGGGTGGAAACCCCTAGCCAAAGGTCATTGTTTATTCTGCTTTCCTCATAGGCATACATGAACCCCATCGCCATGGCCCGGGCAAGAGGACCCTCTTCTTCTGGCGGTCCAACCATACAGGATTATCTGAGCAGACCTAGGCCTACTTGGTGAGCTGTCCTTTCATATAGTGCTGAAATGATACTACTAATATCGGGTGGTCTTCAGCATGCCGGCGGTCGGGCTCCCGCCGACCAGCATACCTGCGCCGGGAGCCCGACAGCCGGCATACCGACACTTATTCTCCCTCGTGGGGGTCCACGACCCCCCTGGAGGGAGAATAAAATAGTGCAAGGGGCTCATTTGCGCTCGCCACACAGTCGGTAAGCCGGCGGTCGTGCTCCCGGCGCCGGTATGCTGGTCGCCGGGAGCCCGACCGCCGGCATATCGTAGTGAACCCCTAATATCACCAGTATTCCCATAATAAGGATATCACAAGTAATTGGTGTCTTTCACCATGTCTTCCTCAGGGAGGAAGTGAAAGAACAGCTAGAAAAGAAGAAGAAAGGATCTCGGGCACTGGCCGAGTTTGAGGAAAAGATGAATGAGGTTTGTGTCCTTTGTCCAGACACAAAATGATCATGGTTTAGCCTTGTTCTACATGAGTATTATTATTATTTATTATTACATATGTATTGCATGCAGTTTTACACCGCACTGTGCACTCATTTCTTCAGGCACCTTGTCCAGATGAGCTCCCTATATTATGTTTTTGTTTCCAGAAAGCAAGTACCTAACCTGGGTATGCAACATATCTAAGGGTGTGTACACACGGTGAGATCCTTGCTATGCCCGATTTTCACTTGCGATTTCCCTTGAACTCCCTGGAGCCCAGATAGCACAGATTTTGACGAATTTTTCTTGAGATATGGACTATGGGGTCAATTCTATTCGGCAACTAAAGAATAGCGCCGGGAATTAGCTCCCGACGCTATTCAATTCTGCTACTAGTTGCCCGCAATTGTCGGGAATTCTTCTCTCATCCCCGGGGGATGAGAGAATAAACCCGACAAAAGTGCTGCCTCGCGGCCGGCGCGAGGCTGATTCTGTCGGGAATCAGCCTCGCGCCGGGTAGTTAAGTCGGAGAATGCCCGTTCTCCCGACAAAACTACCTGTTAAGTCGGCGAGAACGGGACATCGCCGACTTAACTTTAGCTGAATTGAATAGCGTCGGGAGCTAATTCCCGGCGCTATTCTTTAGTTGCCGAATAGAATTGACCCCTATGTGTGCTTACGATTTTGGCTTATGTGAGATGTCATTGACATTTGAGATGAACTAGATCAGGGCTGGCCAAACCGGTCCTCGAGATCTACCAACAGTTCATGTTTTCCAGGCCTCCTGGAGATCTGTAGAATTGTCAGTTAGGAATTAATGCAGCACATTTTAATTAGTAATGACTACACCTGTGCACTAGCTAGGTGGTCTGGAAAATGTGAACTGTTGGTAGATCTCGAGGACTGGTTTGGCCAGCCCTGAACTAGATAGTACACCGATCTAGCAAGGATTGACTTGCCTGCATAATCTATCTTTTCTTGCGATGCCGACCTGGCGGGACCGCGCATCGGGATCGCAAGGTGACTTTCACCTTGCGATCTGCACTAACTTTTCTTGCGATTTTGACTATATAGTCAAAATCGAAAAGAAAATATCTCACCGTGTGTACACACCCTAACTGCCAGTAGGATCTCCAGCAAGCTTTTCAGTCTGTGTATTTAACCACTGAGCACTTTTTTTTTTAAATATATATTTATTGAGAAGGGAACATGTAATAAAATACAAGTCATATGTCACAATGTTTGCGAGAATACATCAATTACTGCGGTGTACAGAGGTTATCAATCAAAAAGCTGAACCAAAACTTTAGTCAGTATAGGCAAGGTTAAGAGGACAATCAACCATATACATATCAAACGGGGGAATGCAATAACAGTTGACAGATTTAGAAGGGTAGTGAGCCTTGAATGAGAGATTCCGTATTATACCACGTTGTTAACCTAACTACTCTGCGCACATATTCCCTGGTAGCAGTTGGCAGCGTATGTAAGTAGGGTAACCAAATGGCAAAAAATTTGGGGGCGCGGGACTCCGCATCCAGGGAACAATCAACCCAGTCCATTTGATAGAGATACGTTAAACGTGGTAGCATGAGGGAAAGGGGTATCGGCTCCGAATGTATCCATTGGGATAGAATAGTTTTCTTTGCTGCAGTGGCCACACGAGCCAACAGTAATTTCACCCCTTTGGAATGTGGGGGATCCTGAGTCTGCACGGAGTTCCAGAAAGCCCAGGCCATAGTGATATTAAAGGAGATGCGAAGTTCCATATTAATATAGGTTTGGACTGCCATCCAAAATGACTGTACTACCGGGCATGCCCAGAGACAATGGATAATATCGGCATCGGGGGAGTTACATTTAAAACATAAAGAGTTGTCAGATACTCCAGTGAGGAACCTAAGTCTAGGGGTGTAGTAGGCTCTATGTAATATCTTAAAGTGCATCTCTGCATAGGAAGATGAGACTAGTTGTTTATTTAGTAGACCACACCACCGAATCACCGTCAGAAGATCGGTGTCTGGGAAGTCGTCTATCCATTTGGCCATCCCTGTTGTGAGCCTAGACAGATCCAACCGCCGCCTAGTGTGAGAATAGATAAAAGAAGTATTATACGGTGCTCCTGGGGACTGTCGTACCAGACCATCCAGGGGAAAGGTGCGATCAGGAGGGTGTAGTCGTGATATTATGCTAGTGGCGAAACTACGGATTTGGAAAAAGGCAAACGGGAAAATGAAGAGTGGGGAATTTTTCTTTTAGTTGTGCTATAGTCAATATTGCGGAGCATTCTGTATTCAGAAATTGATATAGAAGGGTCTTGGAGATGCCAACCGTGAACAATCCTATTATCTTCTCCACCCTGGAAACGCGGATTACACCACAACGGCTGAAATAAAGAATCCGTTAGGGATAGGCCTTGGCGTTTCCTGAGTTTACGCCAAGCTATACATGGCGTATATATTAATGGATTATGAAGTCTGTCATGTTGAGGAGGAATAACAGCAAAATGCAACGAGTGTACTAAAGTGTGTTGAGATGAGAGAGCCTGTTCCAAAGCTCCATTAATGAAATTGTCACGATCCCCTATCCAATCCAGAGCATATCTATAGTTGGCGGCTAGGGAATAGTCTTCAGGACAGGGGAGATTAATACCACCAAGTGAAGGGGGTTGTTTTAGTTTAATAAGTGAGATGCGGGGACGTTTGTTTGCCCAAATAAATTTAGTAAGGGCTGTGTTAATAGAATGGACATCTCGTTTGGACAATATAAATGGAAGCATCTGGATTGGGTAGAGTAGTCGAGGGAAGGAGATCATCTTATATAGATGACATCGACCCAGATAAGAAATAGGGAGATGTTGCCATTTCAAAAAATCATTCGTCATTTGGGTAATGTGGTAAGAAAAGTTCACCGTATATAGGTCAGTAAGGAGTGGCGGGATGCGAAGGCCCAAATATTTTAAGTAACTGTGGGCCCATTTGAAGGGAAATGAATCGCCCCAATCCCGTGCCGCCTCCCCTCCCTACGCCAGCGCCTCTGTCTTATCAAAATTGATAAGAAATCAAATTAAAGTCATGCAGTGTGGTCAGTAATGATGGAAATGCCTGTTTGGGATCAGCAAAATATAATAACAGGTCGTCTGCAAAAGCAGATACCTTAACTTCGTTGTCACCTACCCTAATACCTTGCCAAGTAGGATCTTGTATAAAATGACGTATCAATGGGTCTAGGGCTAGATTGAATAGCAGGGGGGAAAGAGGGCATCCCTGACGGGTCCCTCTACCTAACGTAAAGGCAGACGAGTTTAAGCCATTTACAGTCAGATGTGCCTGAGGTAGTGTATATAACATTTTGAACAAATGGGTGAATTCCTCACCAAATTGCTGGGCATGAAAAATACGAAGCAAATGAGACCAAGAGACACGATCAAACGCCTTATCGGCGTCACAACTAACAATAAGGGCGTCGGGGCAGGCAGTTTGTTGTGCACTATACATTGCTGCAATCAGTGTGCGGATATTATGAACTGAGGTTCTACCTTTGACAAACCCTGTTTGGGCAGGATGTAGGACCCTATTCAGGATTGGTTGAAGTCTCATTGCAATTAGTTTTGTGAAAAGCTTCAGGTCCTAATTCAATAATGAGATCGGTCTCTAAGATTGAGTATATCGGGGATCTTTTCCCGGTTTTGTAAACAACACAATTCTGGCGTCTCCAAATCTTATAGGGGGGGGGGTTTCCCTCCAACGGTGCATTGAAAAGGGATAATAAATGAGGTGCCAGATGGGGGGCCAGAATTCGATAATACTCCGCCCCAAATCCATCCGGGCCAGGGGACTTACCATTGGGTAATGCTTTAATCAGGGAAAGTAGTTCCGGTTCTGTGACCGGTTCAGTTAAGGATTGTCTTTCCTCCTCCGTTAAAACAGGTAGTTTTGCCCTCTCAAGGAATTGCGTTCCAAGAGTCGGATGATCCGGGGGGGCTTCATAGAGAGTGTTATAATATTGTAAGAAGGCCTCAGATATTGAGGGGGTATCAAAGATGGTTGTAGACGAGTCTGTGATTAGTTGGGGGATACGAGAAGGAGCGGAGTATGACCGTACCAGGTTCGCCAATAACCTCCCGGATTTATTTCCCCCTCGAAAAAATCTATTCCGTTGTAGATCATACGAGAATCTCGCCCGCTCCGTACATAGTGAGTCGTACATTTGCTTAGCAGCAAGATAGGCCTGCCGGGTGAGTCCCGCAACAAAAGTGCGTCATAGGTTTTGGTCAGGTTACAAGCAAGGTCCTGTATTTGGGTCGCAAGCCGCTTGCGTCTCCTGGAGACATATTCCATAATATGTCCTCGGATCACTGGCTTCGAAGCCGACCAAAACAAATTGATATCCTCCATATGTGTACTATTATCTGCTACATAATTCTGGAATGTTTGTTCCAGGTGGGTGCAAAAATCAGAGGATTTCGTAAGATAAGCCAGAAATCTCCAATTGTATGATTGAGGGACAGGGGACTGTAGGTTATGGGTAAACCACACTGGGGCATGGTTAGACAATGATATGGGTTCTATTTTAGTGTCAGCCACGCGCTGCAATAGGGTGTCGGCTATTAGCCAATAGTCAAGGCGAGAGGAGGAGTGATGTGGATGGGAGTAAAATGTGTACTCCCGGGAGTCAGGGTGTTGGCATCTCCAGGGGTCGCAGAGTCGCAGCGAATCGGTCAATAGGGTTAAGGATTGGGGCGGTGTAGAAATATGCGATCTAGCAGAGGTGGATCTATCTAAACCCGAAGACTGGACAGTGTTGAAGTCTCCGCCTAAAATAATCTCCCCCTCTGCCCAATCTTGCAGCTTGTTGTAAATGTTAGAGAAAAAGAGTGAATTGGGACCATTAGGCACGTATATAGTGGCTAAGGTGTAAAGAACACCAAAAATAGTGATTTTAATGAATAAATAGCGACCTTCAGGGTCACTCAGACTATCATTTATTTGGTACGTGAGACGTTTACTAAAAGAATCAGCACACCTCTTCGTTTGGCTGAGTAAGAGGCCGATTTGAATTCCCCTATCCAAGAATCTCTCACAACATTAGGATCCGTATTTTTCCAATGAGTCTCTTGCAAGAGGGCTATGTCAGGTTTTATACGTTTAAGATAGGAGAGGATCTTTCTCCTTTTGACTGGGGTGTTGAGGCCCTCGACATTCCAGGTTACTAATTTGATATGGGACTGTACTCTAGTGGAAGTTGCAACATTCAAAGACATTTAGTCTATACCTGCTCTAGGCCAAGATTCCCATTTAACTTTTAAGGAGAAACCCAGCCAGCCCGTCCCAGCGAGCGGGCTAGTGAGCCTGATGCCTGTACCTAAGCAGCTTAAGGATGAAAGGAGCAGCAGTGACAATGACATATAAAAAATTTGAACAACTTCTAAATCAATATCCCTACTCAAAAATATTTTAAATATTATACGAACCAAAGCGTACAGGTCTGTGGGACGGTCCACCGAGACGCCTAATAGATTCCAATCGAACACATGCGTGTAGCGGGAAACCGTGAGACCATACAACAATCAAACATAACAATAACAAATAAGTAAAGAGAGGGGGGGGGGGGTTAAGTCGGAGAGGGGGAGGAAGAGAGAGAGTCAGAGAGGGAGGAGAGCAATTCGAGAAGAGTTGAGGACAGTAAGATACGTGGTCGTAGAGAGAAGGAATGATTCGGTAAATACAATACGGTATAGATGACAATATACCCACATATACTATAGGCAAAATATATATCAACCAATGGTAGGACCCACTCTTAGTAATTACTAAGAACCTGAATGTGTACTGTTCAAGAAGATGAGGAGAAACAAGGCCATGAGGTATCAGTCATCATCGTCCATCCCGGCAGAGGAGTGTGGGGTTAGTGAGTCTACAAAGTTCTTGGCCGTCTTCGGATTCTCAAAGAAGTAGGCCTTTCCGGCATGATTGACTCTCAATTTAGCCGGATAAAGAAGCGCAAAGCGGTGGCCCAGTTCGAAAAGTCTCTGGCAGACAGGCGAGAATTCTCTCCGTTGGGAAGCCACCAAATAGGAAAAATCCTGGAAAAGCAGCAATTTAGCATCTTGGTATTTCAAGTCGGCACATTTTCTGTAGGCATCCAGTAGCATGACCTTGTCAGCGTAGTTAATGACTCTCAGTATGACGGGCCGGGGTCTATCATTTGTGGATTGCCGCTCCGGGCCTATACGGTGTACACGTTCCACTACAATGGATCCTGAACTTGGAACACAGCCCAGCTCCCGGGGCATCCACTGAGAAACGAGCGTCATGAGGTCACGAGGTTTCACCGACTCCGGTAGACCGATGAGGCGCACATTATTTCTCCTATTTCGGTTTTCAAGGTCCTCAAGCTTATCCTGAATAGATGCCGTAAATTTTTCTTGGTCAGACAGAGCCGTCTTAGCCGTAGTGAGATCATCCTCTAGGTCGGAAATTCTCTGTTCTGCCTCAGTGAGTCGCTGAGCATGTTGGTTCAATTGAGTGAGAGCGGAGTCAAGCGAATCCTTTAGAGGACCCAGTTTTTGGTCCAATAGCTGGGATAGGATATCTGTTATCTCGTTCGTCGTGCAGGATTTTGCAGAATCCATTGCAGATGCAGACTCTGATCGGGCACGGGGACTGGCATGCGAGCCCAATGGAGGTGAAGTAGGGCTATCGACCGAGGAGTTATCATGGCCTCGGCCTCTTCCCGACTGATTGCCACGAGTACCCCGTGCCTGCTTGGCCGCAAATTTATCCATCGGGATAGTGAGATAATAACAGCAGTGAGTGCAGCAGTAAATAGCTTGAGATATATAATAATATGAGTCGCAATATAAAGTTCCACCAGTAGAGGGAGTTCGGCAGATGGATTAGAATATTAGAGGTAGTATGGTTGAATGATATTCCTTCAAGAAATAAAATATAGATACTGGAGGCAGGATAAGAAAAGGGACTGAGGTCCCAGGTCCCTTTTAGTAGGTTCCAGCTAGGCTAAAGAGGACAGCCAGCAGAGCTCACGGACCTGCCAGTGACCACAGCCGACTGCCTATGATAGGGAACTCAGGCTCTCCTGCTCGCCTCCTCCAAGATGGCCGCCGGGTGTAGGGGGAGATGAATTGCAGCCGAAGAAGAGTCTTCCTCCTGGCCGCCCAGCGCCCCAGGATCGCCGTTGGGGGACCTGACAGGTCAGTGGCCACCTTCCCGGGGGGTGCAGCGTGCGTATGTGTCCGTCGCGGGCGCGGGCGAAGCCGGATCTTCCGCTCCGCCGCCCTGGAAGTCCGCGGCGGGTCGTGTCAAAACTTTAGGTCCCGGCCTGTGGAGGCGATATAGGCCGCCGGGCTCCGGAGCTCCCCAAACGGTCCCCAGCTCTCGGTAAAGTGCCCCCAGTAGAGGGCCCGGCAGGGCAGGGAGGCAGGGTGCAGATAATGGCACCAAGTGTGGGCCAGCGGCAGGGGGGTGCTATAAAATAGCAGACGCCGTGCTAGAGGCTCCAGGGCACGTCTTCCTCCCCTGCTGGCCACCAGATTATCCAGCACCACTGAGCACTCTTAATGAATCCATATAAAGGCTTGTATATAGAGAGCATATTTATGCCTTACCTTTGTGGCCCCTCATATGGAATAAGTAAGAAACTACTAGTACTGATGGGTAATTAAACATGCTATTTATTTATGTTTAAAACAAATCATTTCTTCATGTGGTAGATTTTGTAAAAATCAATATAATACGTGCTAATGAAAAACAATAAATATAAAAACACATAAAGTTAAACGTAGAAAACGCCAAAGAAAGATAAAAATAACTTCCCTTCTCACTAGCTAGCTATACGTTTCAGAGACTCCTGTGCTCTTCCTCAGGCTATTGAAATAGTAACAGTACTGGATCTAGGCCCTCATTCCGAGTTGTTCGCTCGCAAGCTGCTTTTAGCAGCTTTGCACACGCTAAGCCGCCGCCTACTGGGAGTGAATCTTAGCTTATCAAAATTGCGAACGAAAGATTTGCAAAATTGCGAATAGACACTTCTTAGCAGTTTCTGAGTAGCTCCAGACTTACTCGGCATCTGCGATCAGTTCAGTCAGTTTCGTTCCTGGTTTGACGTCACAAACACACCCAGCGTTCGGCCAGACACTCCTCCGTTTCTCCAGCCACTCCCGCGTTTTTCCCAGAAACAGTAGCGTTTTTTCGCACACACCCATAAAACGGCCTGTTTCCGCCCAGAAACACCCACTTCCTGTCAATCACATTACGATCACCAGAACGAAGAAAAAACCTCGTAATGCCGTGAGTAAAATACCTAACTGCATAGCAAATTTACTTGGCGCAGTCGCACTGCGGACATTGCGCATTAGCGACTAATCGCTCCGTTGCGACAAAAAAATGAGCGAACAACTCGGAATGACCCCCCTAATCCGAAAAACAAACAGGATGCAAGGCAAGGTATACAGCCTATTCCATTCCATAATAGCACAACAGGTACTGGGGGATAGAACAACTATCCTTTCAGTCTGACCGGGTTCATTTTAAGACGGCAATGCGTGGCAGATGGACACCTTATTCAGTTATGTTTCAGTTTATCGGTTCTATTCCATGTACATTTGGGTTCACAGTGTTTTGAATCATGTAATGTATTCTGATATATTTTGTGTATTTTGCAATTAGAATCTGTTTTTAAAGCAAGCTAGAGTAAATCCTGGACAAGAGGTGCCCTAGGGTCACCCCTATCTTCTTTCTGATTTGTTGTCCTGTTTATTTGTTATATCTTGTTACACTTGCTTAAAATGCCTGTTTAAACTTATAACTCAACATCTTATTAGAGTTGAGATTAAGAGCAATGTGCAGGACCACTGAGAGCAGGCACGGCAAATGTTTTCCTGCAAAGCAGCGCCTGCAGGTGCATAGGGCACAATAATGTCCCTCTTAACAGCTGGGCCCTTCCTCCAACTAGCCCAAGCCTGGGTATTTAGTATAGAAACGCAGAGATCTCAGTTACATATATTTGGAAACATATGGTAAGCCACCATCCACAACAAGGCGTCACTGCTTTGATGGTACCTACACTATATGATAATAGCACCACTTTGGGTCATATGTCTGTATATTTCTAAATTGAGAGCCATCTTACCTGGAAGTTCCCCCAAGATTCTCAAATATGGCACTACAAGGTTCAGCATACCTTCCAGCTACTGATCCTCTACATGTCTTTCAGAACAGCGATACAGAAAAGGGTAGTTGCTGAGTCAGTTTATAGGCTCTTCGCAGGTGCATGTAAGGGAGGGGTTAAGCTAGACAAGAAAAAATGCAAAGTAAAGCTACCAAGTATTTGTATGCAAAGTCAGAGAGAAAATAACCTTTGCTTTTCTAGTTTGTCCAGGTGTAAATTCTCACCCTGTTACTGGATTTGCCCCTAACATGAAGTAAGACCCTCTGTGTGCATTTTGTACTTAGCTGTGCTCTTTAAAATCTTCATAATGTACATATCTGTGTGTGCGTGTGCGCACGAGAGCATTGCTTCTGCTTTATTCTGTATTTGATATTTTTCCCTAGAGTTGGAGAAAGGAGCTTGAGAAACACAGAGAAAAAGTCATCACCGATAGTTCTTTAAAGAAAAAGGAGGTAGGTTGTGTGTTAAGTGATCGCTATAAAACTGGTTCTTCAGACTCTTGTCACCATCCGCATCCAAGAATGCGGATGGCATGTGATAAAATCGACCTAATCCACGCTGCGAGAATTGATTACATCGCACGGATGTATCAATTATCGCATGCAGGTACAGAGCTTGTGAGCAGGCTTCTGTCTCTGATCATCAGCAACAATATCGGGGTATTTTGGGGGAAAAATACCCCGATGTCCTGCTGCACATGCGCCGACATCGTCGCTACCGCCGCCGCCGGGTAGATCCCCCACCCCACGGTAAATATACTTACCAGTCCAGGGAGCCAGTGATCGCTGCCCCAGGGCGCAGAGAAAGCTGGGCAGAAGGCAGCATATTGCAGTGCTGCCGTGTGATATCACCAGTCTGAGCTGGCGTTACTATCACATGACACCCTGCGTGTTTTGTTTACCTTTTTTTTTTTTTTTTTTAAGTAGTAAAATCGTCCATATCACATTTTTCATTATAAGTATGGGAAATGCGATGTGGGTTACTAAAAAAAAAAATGTCAAAGGGTTTGGAGCAGTTTTCAGTGATACTAAAATAATGTGAAAACACTTTTTCACGTTTTATGTGGGAAAAACAATGTTAGTAAATAGGCCTCTCAGTGAGATCATGGGGTCTGTTTACTAAGCCTTGGATGGGGATAAACTACCAGCCAACCAGCTCAGCTGCCATGTTACAGGCTGGGTTTGAAAAAGGGCAAAGTTTAGTAAATAGATCCCCATATGTCACACAGTACAATGTACAGGAGTGTACAAATGAACTCACGGGGGTTTATAGGCTTGATATAGAGTGACACTTGCCAGTGTTTAGACACTGTCTCAACTACGCATCAACCCTCCATCGCAGGTGATTCAGTTGCCCCCATAGAGGTGTATTCAATTGTAGTCGGAAACTGCAGTCTTGACGGAAAGACGGCAGTTTAGGACTTTTTAAGGTCAGAAGGTGTTCCGACCTATTCAGTGGGGCTGGCTTTTTTTTCCAACAAGTCGGGAATTTCGACTTGTCGGAAAACACATGGATCGGTGGAATAGCCGCGGATCCACGTGTTTTGCCGGATTCCACGGCCAAATCCGACAGGTTTTAGCCCCGTTTCCGACAATGTCAATCCGACTTTAAGAAATGAATACTGAGATGTCGGATCCGACATCAATTGAATATACCCCATAGGTTTTATTCTTGTCCATGGCAAGTGACTGATCTCACATCTTTACGTCGTTTTATCATTTTTTTCTGTAGAAACGGAAGAAAGAAAAGAAGAAATCTGGTGGGGTGAGAACACCTTTCATATCTGACCTTGTCCATTTCACTAGACTCTTGGAAATTATACAAAACAATGTAGCAATGGAATCAAATATAGAACAGTTAATAACAAATGATGGAGGTCTTTTTTTTTTTTTTATTAGAGAAAAGCCATACAAAATCCTCTCCGGTTTCTTTTCTTCCCCTACCTATATAGAAATTGTAGGGTTTTTGTCCAAGATCTTGGGGCTAAGATTGCATGATCATCCTTGGGATTACAAAGTGACAGCTTTAACCTCAAAATTTAAAGCTGCGCTAATATTAAGTGCCAACTGGCTCATTTAGCCGTTATTAGCGCCGCTTTAAATTTTGAGGCCCAACCTGTAAGGAAGCAGCGGCTAGCAAAAATGAATAAGTATTTCTGGTTAGATGGGAGGGGGTGATTGAGCTGTTATGATTTCAAATATGCGTCTCACAAGATTTACTTTTTATTGTCTGTGGTCAAGTTGTCTTCATCATCTTCTCCTGCATTATTGAGTTCTCCTTCTCCCAGCAGTTCTGACGAATCTGATAACGAGGTGAGTGTCGTTACCGGCTTCAGGATTCATTACAGGCTTTTGCAAGACTTTGGGAATTCTATAATAACATGGTGTAAAAGGCAACATTATGTTGTAACTTACCGATCAGATGTTGGTTGTCATATCTGCTGATGTTACTAAAGGCCCGTACACACTGGTCGATGTATCGGCCGTTCTCTTGAACGGCCGATACATCGCGGGACCGTCGGCCAGTGTGTACGGGCGATACGTCTGTAAACTCCGTCGTTCACAGACGTATCGCGTCGGCCGCGCAGCACAGCCGGCAGCCAATATATCTAACGATATATTGGCCCGTCGCTGTGTGTGTACGGGGCGGTCGTCCGACCGCCCGTACACATGCTGCGGCGGCCGGCGGTGATTGACAGGTGAACTGGGCGGGCGCGAGCGCCCGCCCAGTTCATGACGTCAGTCCCCCGACGGATCGGGCTGTGTGTATACACAGCACACTGCCCGATCCGTACATAGATATATCTGCAGATCAATTGATCTGCAGATATATCTAATAGTGTGTACCCACCTTAAGCTATGTAGTTAACTTTGTTAATATGGGAAATAGTGGAAAGATGGTTTCAGCCTAGAGAATAGGGAAGGCTTCCATAGCAATGAGGCAAATTCACTAACACAATGGACAGGATGCTTGTCCTACAAGAAATTGTATTGGTAGCTGTAATTATTATGGGATATTATTTGTGGGGAGGGGGGGGGGGGGGGGGGGTTCTGAGGTCTGGGATGAATTTAAACTTTTATTTTATTACCTTTATTTGCTAATGCAATTACAATATATTAAAGCTTAGCTTGTCGAGACCCTATTTAATGCCTCTGTAAATACATATATGTACTGTTGATATCCTATGTTTTATTATCTAAAGGGACTTTTGTTCTTTAGTCATTACATTAGTCAAAATGTAAAATTTCACATGATCCTGCCGACTTGTGTGTTCCTTCTATAAAAAAGAGAGTTACAGCTCAGTGCTTAATTCAGACCTGATTGCAGCAGCAAAATTGATTCTAGTGGGCAAAACCATGTGCAGTGCAGGTGGGGCAGAGAGAGTTAAGGAAGATGTGTGCTGAACGATCTATCACAGAATGCTCAGCACACATCTCTCCCCCTGCTCAGCACCCAGCGGTGAAATGAGTGTTCTGACTAGATTGTGTCTGCATGCAGACACAGTCTAGAACTAGCGATAGCCCCACGCATCGCTATCGCTGTGGGGCATACACATGGAGCGGTGTGTGCTTTAATTTCTAAGCAATCTGGTCAGATTCCTTAGAGATTAAGCAAAAATCGCCACTTGTACCCCCCCCCCCCCCCCCCACCCCTTTAGATTTGGGTGGGTTATATTGTTTCTGTGCAGTGTAAATACTGGCTGCTTTATTTTTACACTGCAATTTAGATTTCAGTTTGAACACACCCAACCCAAATCTAACTCTGTCTGCACATGTTATATCTGCCCCGCCTGCAGTGCACATGGTTTTGCCCATTAGTGTGCTTTTTCAGTTTGCTAATAAACCTGAATAACCCCCATTATGTCTGGGGAGGAGAAAATGCTCCAAGGTATATGATAGGGACCTAGGGGGTATTTCAGAGTTGATCGCAGCAGCAAATTTGTTAGCAGTTGGGCAAAACCATGTGCTCTGCAGGGTGGGGGGGGGGAGGGGGCAGATATAACATGTGCAGAGAGCGTTAGATTTTGGTGGGGTGTGTTCAAACTGAAATCTAAATTGCAGTGTAAAAATAAAGCAGACCGTATTCTGCACAGAAACATAATAACCTACCCAAATGTAACTCTCTCTGCACATGTTTTATCTGCCCTCCTGCAGTGCACATGGGGGGTAATTCCAAGTTGATCGCAGCAGGAAATTTTTTAGCAGTTGGGCAAAACCATGTGCACTGCAGGGGGGGGCAGATATAACATTTGCAGAGAGAGTTAGATTTGGGTGGGTTATTTTGTTTCTGTGCAGGGTAAATACTGGCTGCTTTATTTTTACACTGCAATTTAGATTGCAGATTGAACACACCACACCCAAATCTAACTCTCTCTGCACATGTTAAACCTGCCTCCCCTGCTGTGCACATGGTTTTGCCCAATTGCTAACAGAATTCCTGCTGCGATCAACTTGGAATTACCCCCATGGTTTTGCCCAACTGCTAACAAATTTGCTGCTGCGATCAACTCTGAATTAGGCCTCTAATTCAGATCTGATCGCAGCAGCAAATTTGTTAGCTAATGGGCAAAACCATGTGCACTGCAGGGGGGGGGGGCAGATATAACGCGCAGAGAGAGTTATGGGCCCTACACATATAAATATCCGCCAGCGGATACGGCCGACGGGCGACCCGGAGGCGGGTGGGGAGTGAAGTTGCTTCACTCCCCCCCCGTCACCCGGCTCCATTGAAGTGCAGGCAAATGTGGACGAGATCGTCCATATTGGCCTGCATGCACAGCCGACGGGGAACCAGCGATGAACGAGCGCGGGGCCGCGCATCGTTCATCGCTTGTGCCTCCACACTGAAAGATATGAACGGTATCTCGTTCAATAATGAACGAGATCGTTCATATCTTTAAGTAATGTCGGCCAGTGTGTAGGGCCTATTAGATTTGGGTGGGGTGTGTTCAAACTGAAATCTTAATTGCAGTGTAAAAATAAAGCAGACAGTATTGACTCTGCACAAAAACAAAATAACCCTCCCATATCTAACTCTCTCTGCAGTGCACATGGGGGATCATTCTGAGTTGATCGCAGCAGCAAGTTTGTTAACAATTGGGCAAAACCATGTGCACTGCAGGGGGGCAGATATAACATGTGCAGAGAGAGTTAGATTTGGGTGGATTATTTCGTTTCTGTGCGGGGTAAATACTGGCTGCTTTATTTTGACACTGCAATTTAGATTTCAGTTTGAATACACCCCACACAAATCTAACTCTCTCTGCACATGTAATATCTGTCCCCCCTGCAGTGCACATGGTTTTGCCCAACTGCAAACAAATTTGCCGCTGCGATCAGATCTGAATTAGGCCCTGGGCCCTCTACGCTGGTCAGCATTGTAGAATATGGCAAGAATCGGACACTGGCAGAACTAACATCTTGTTTTGTTTTGTGTTTTCATTCTAAAGACCAAGAAAAAACTATCAAAAAGAAAAAAGAAGAAGAAATATTCTCGTAAATCATCAGACATCAGTGATGACTCTGAAGGCAAGGTATTAAACATAAAGATTTATATGCTTATGTTTGGGCATCATTATTCCAGGTCCTGCTTGGAAGAGGACACGAAGAAGCCTATTTATAACCAAACTAGCTGGAGTACCCGGCGTTGCCCGGGATTTTAAGAATGTTTGTTTACAAAAATTAATTTAAATATTAAGCACACAGTATAAATAACATGGTATAAAAAAGCATGTAAAAAGAGGATTTTGGTACTTACCGATAAATCCATTTCTCTGAATCCTCTAGGGGACACTGGAGTCCTATACACTAGGGGTGTGAAGCTTGCAACCGGAGGTGTGGCACAATCTAAAATTAGCATTGTGTGCACAGCCGGTTCCTCTCCCTTCACATCTCTCATCCCTCAATTTGGAAAATTTGACTGAGAGAATAGGACATGATACTTGAGCTCATGGCGAGGAACCGAACCGTACAACCTGTCAAACAGCACCCAAGAACTCTTAACTGAAAAACTAACGCTGTTTGTACAAACCTTGGAAAATCTATATCGGGCACAGAGCCCCAATGTGATTTGATCCTATGACCTTGTTCGTCAAAGTCTAGGGACTAACCATGTGAGTTACAAGAGTCCTTTGAACAGGAAATGTGAACCCAGCAGGCTGACAGCACCGAGGCGGGTGTCCAGTGTACCCTAGAGGATTCAGAGAAATGGATTTATCGGTAAGTACCAAAATCCTCTTTTCTCTTTCATCCACTAGGGGACACTGGAGTCCTATACAGTAGGGGACGTCCCAAAGTTATCCCCCAGGGAGGGAGTGCTGTCGGCCTGCAAAACTAAACGTCCGGACTGAGAGTCCCCGGACGCAAAAGTATCACCTGTTAAACTTGCGAACCCGTGGGCTGAGGACCACAGTGCCGCCCTGCAAAGGTAAGTAGTGGAAACCCCTCTGGCCGCCGCCCAGGAGTCGCCCACTGGTCGGGTGGAAGGAGCACTCGTCTGAAACGAAACCCGTTTGCCACAGGACCTTCTGAAGGACGAAGTAACTTGTAGGCAAACCCGGTAAACTCGGACCCAGCCCAGGACACGTCTATCTGCGAGACCCGGAAAATATACTACAATTGGTTGGTACTCGAAGCTCCGAAACAACCATAGGAAGGAAAGCTGCTTTTGTACTGAGATCTGCCCAAAAGCTCCCAACCCAGAAAACCGCCTGGCCGGAGCCAAGGCCAGCATTAACGTGACCGTCTAAGATAGATATTTCAGGTCTGTGTAAACACCAAATTTAAGTGCCAAGACGCAGTAGGAGGACGAAGAAGGGGATTGGATCCCCCGAACCCCCTGTACAAGGGTTTGAACCTTAGGCAAGGTTGTTAACCGCTGTCGAAATAGGATGGATGGAACCGAAACCTGACCGCTCAGAGAACCCAGCCTCAGTCCTACTTCCTGATCTGTCAAAAGGAAAAGTAGAAGTTTGGAAAAGTGGAAGTTCGCCGAATTCCACCCACCGCATGACACTAGCCCTATTACATCTACTAAGGCTTGTAGTAGTGTATGGCTGTGACCGGCCTCCTAGCGGCAATCATCGTAAGAATAGTCGATCCTGGTATCCCTCTGTTTCATAGGATCCGGGTTTCAATTACCGCGCCGTTAAAAATAGCCCGTTTCTGGATGTTGGAATGGTCCCTGAGATAGCAGGGCCCCTCTCTGAGATAACCTTAAAGGATCTTCCGTTGGTAACCCACGCAGCGGGCCAATCTGGTGCGATTAGAATCACAGACACTCGCTCTCGTTTCAACTCCTTTTTAGAACCCTGAGAATGAGTTGGAAAGGTGGAAAAACGTAAACCCTCCTGTACCACCAAGAAAGTGTTAATGTGTCCACTCCTTCAGCTGTTGGACCCTTTGACTTCCCCTTTTTCCTCCTTGACGGTCTACGTATGCCGTCGTCGTTGTACGACTGCATCCTTATGTGTGGGCCAATGGCCTGGCCCCTTTGGCCAAGAAAGAGGTATTCTCCAGGAGCGTCCAACTGCTCCGAAACTAATGCTATGCTAAGACAGCACCCCCAACCTTTGAGGCTGGCGTCTGCTGGCAGGAACCACCAATCCCAAATGTCGAATCTCTATGTGCGAGATTCCTGTGCAATGACAAATAAAGTAAGGAAGTGCGTAAGCGTGGTGGAAGTCGGAGTCTTTGACGTAGAAGCCAGTGTGACCTTGCTCCCTGAGCAATGAGGTTCATCTGTAATGGACGGGAATGAAGCCTGCCACCAACTTCCCGAACAATTCCACACAGAGGTGTAGAAAATAGTCCCGGACCTCAGTACCTGAGTCTGTAGGTCCTGGATCTTGTTCTTTGGTAGGAATCCTCCCAGTAGTACCCTGTCCAAGAGGAGACCGAGGAATTGAATCCGTTGAGTTGGCCAGAGGTTGGATCTCTGGAAATTCACAATCTCCCCATGTTGAACGAGATGTGTGAACATCCCTGATCAACTGGTCTCGAGAGGATGCATTGATTAGCATGTCGCCTAGATAAGGACGAATCGTGACTTTAACCGTCCCGAGTCCGCAAACATGAATGCCATGATCTTCTGTCAAGAGTCTTGGGGCCAGTGATAGACTGAACGGCCAGGCCCTGAATTGGTAGCGATCCCTTAGCAGTGCAAACCTTAAGTAAGCCTGGTGAAGGGCTCAGATTGGGATATGCAGATCTGCATGTTCGTTCTAAACTTGCAATGATCGACTTGATTGATTCCAGTTTGAATTTGTAGACACTTAGAGACCGGTTTAAAACTTTCAAATTGAGTATCGGCCGGACTGTCCTGTCTGACTTGGCATCGACAAAAGGATTGGAGTAGAGACCCATTCCTCCTGAGAGGCGACAACCGGGAGAAAGAGCTCTGTTCTTATTCTTTCTGAGGGCCCCGAGGCAACTTCAGACTTTCGCCCACCTAGGGGAATACCAGGTGAGCCGTGAGACGGTCTTGTCAGCAGATTCATCCCGCTTTCTGGCTGCCGGTGAGCGGCCTCTACCTCTGCCCCACGTACTTGTGTATCAAAAACTCTTCCTCGGCTCACAAGGACTGAGCTCTAAAAGAATTCCCCGCTGTTGCCGAATAACCTCTCCTAACCTTGTAATGGTTCTTGTATAAGGAGTAGGCAGACAAGTGGATGCTGTAGCCTGCGAAATCCACTTATCCAACACTGGACCGAAAAACATCTCGTCCTCAAAGGGGGGTATTCTACCGCACCTTGGTGTGAATATCCCTAGAGGCTTGACACAAATGTGAAGCTGAATCTTAAATGTATTACGCCAGTTGGGTAACTTCTTCCAAGCCATTTTCCCCTTAAATAGCCTGTACTATGCGTCCAGACCATGCTCCCACGGCCTTGTCAACCAACGCGCAGACGACCGTAGGTCTTTCTTTATCATCCACTAGGGGTCACTGGAGTACTCTTGGGATATGGACGGGCTTCCGTAGGAACAGCACTGAATATTTAAATTTAGAACACTCCACCCCTCCATATCCCCGAGTACCTGAGTGTTTTTTCTGTGCTCGAAGTAGTAACAGCTCTGTGGCTAAGAGTCACAATTACTTTGAATTTTTATTTTTATTTTTATATTTTTCTATTCTATACATCCCTTTTCCCCTTCCAAAAGGCAGGGTCAGGGATAGTGCAGCTGCTGATAGCAGCAGGGGCGTGTCGGGCCTCTCTGAAAGAGCTCCCTCACAGCCACACACATCCTGCAGGCTGGCCGGCGCTTACTGAGAAGCCCCGTCGGAGCCTCATCACAGACAAAGTGCAGGTATGTGAGGGGAGAACGGGGCGGTCCGCTTCCGCTGCCGCCCGAGGTGTGGAGAAAGCGCTGGGTTCTTTCGGCTGACTGACGCCGCCGCAGCTGCTCCGGCCGCCGGGTATCATAGCCGCCCGCTGATCCGGCCGCCGGGTCTCATAACGCGCTGCTCCGGCCGCCGCTTTTTACAGCCCCACCTGCTCCGGCCCCGCGTCTCGGATCGCCGCTGGTCCGCCCGCCGCTTCTCCCGCTGCTCCGGCCGCCGCTTGTACAAACTCCGCTGCTGCCGGTAATCATAGCGCTAACACGCGCTCCCAGTCTTCCAGGTCCCGGCGCAGGGGTGCCCGCTGCCCGGCCCGCACTGCACGCAATGGAGCAGATGCGAGGGGGGGGGGGAGAAGGGACAGCAGCAACATCAGGCTGTTGATAGTATGGCACACATTTTATATAGATATATAATGATGTTTATACTGGCAGGGAGGCTGTTTATAAGATCAGTATGAAACTTCACTGTGATTATATGTATAAGCATGGCAGCCATTTTAACATGCTTCCTGTGTCTTCCTGCTGTGATTCCAGAACGTTCCAGTACTACATCTCTACTCCACCGGAGGCGCAGGGGTGTTAGTGGGAATTTGGGATCACATTTCATAGTACTGGCCACGTGTACTGCACTTGGCCAGATATATATACAGAGACACCTTACTACTATTTTACTGAGTCGTGCAAGTGTCTGTTTTTTGTGTATTGTATTGTCTGTCGCCATAATGAGTAAGGCACCAGCAAAAACTAAAAAGCATAATTGCAAAGTCTGTAGCAGTGTGTTACCGGATGGATCTACCACATGTACAGTATGTTTTGTGGATTCGGTTCAGAATACCATTTCTGCTCCAGTTTTACAACCAATGTCCTCACCGGACCCTCCGTGGGGTATGTTAGTAAATGTACTGGATAGGTTACAATCAGAATTGACCGCCCTCGTCAGGAGCGGGAAACGGCAAGATCTGAGTCTAGGGTGAGACCGCCAGAACTACCGGAGGCGTCTCAGCCTTGCGTAAGGTCCAAATCCATTTTGGGTAAACGGGATAAATTTCATATGTCTTATGATTTTCCAGTTTCTGCTATGTTGCATTCTGACGATTCCATGCCAGACCTCACGGAACAAGATGAGGGTGAGGAGGGCGAAGTGGAGTCAGATGGCGAGGATTTTAACAGTTCCGGCATTGATGACTCATCAGAGCGGTACGTCAGTCTCTGAAGTTTACTGAAACTGAGGAGCCTCTCACAAATGATCAGGTCGTATTTACTAAACGACAAAAAACTCCTATAAGTTTTCCTGTGTCGGAATCTCTTAATCAGATGTTAGTAGAAACACGACAGAATCCAGATAAACGGTTTTCTATACCTCGCAGATTTAAGTCTATTTACCCGTTTCCAGACTCGGTAACGTGTACATGGGAGAATCCACCAATAGTTGATTCTTCAGTGTCCAAGCTTACCAAGAAATTAACCATACCAGTGCCAGCAGCTACTACGCTTAAAGATCCTTCAGATCGCAAGATAGAAACTATGCTAAAATCCATGTATGTAGCAGCAGGTGTGATGCTGAGACCTGGATTGGTTGGCATTTGGGTCACTAAGGCGCTCATAATATGGCTTACAGAACTCAAATCTGCTTTACATGACGAAAACCTGATACTTCTTGTAAATCAAATGAGTGAAGCTGTAAAGTATCTCTGTACAGCGTCTACTGACGTCTGTCAGCTCACTTCTCGTATTTCATCGTCGCTAGTTACGGCACGAAGAGCACTCTGGCTGCGTGCTTATCATGCGGAGGCAGAGGTCAAACGAGGTATAGAGGCGTTGCCTTACGATGGCAAGAAGCTGTTTGGTCCTGAATTGGACGCATGGATTGCTGAGGCTACGTGAGGTAAGTCTGTTTTCTTACCATTGCCTCCACCGGTATCAAGAAGGAGGTACGCTGGACCTTCGTTCAAATCCTTTAGACCTCAGTCCTTTCGAGGACGTGGCAGAGGAACAGCCACGCCTGCTAGACGTGGTCGCGGACGTGGTTTCCAACAAACCAACACAACTCGCCAGGACGCTAAGGTTACCGACAAGCCAGTGGCATGACTGGCTACCAGCCCATCTCGGTTCTCCGATTGTGGGAGCACGCCTTCAGACGTTCCATTTGGCGTGGTTCCACACATCCGCGGATGGGTGGATCCGCAATTTAGTGTTAAAAGGTTACAAAATAGAGTTCGACTGTCTTCCGCCTCTGCGGTTTTTCAAGACAGGATTGCCTCTGTCGGACGACAAGAGGACGGTTCTGCAAATTGCCATTCAGTCCCTACTGGATTCAGCAGTTTTGATTCCGGTCCCTGTACACCAACAGGGTCAGGGTTACTATTCAAGTCTGTTTGTAGTACCGAAGCCGGATGGCTCAGTCAGACCAATATTGAACTTAAAGGGTCTCAATCAGTACGTAACTTACTACAGATTCAAAATGGAGTCTCTGCGTTCGGTGATTGCGGGTTTAGAGCCAAAGGAATTTATGATTGCGCTAGATCTCAAGGATGCGTACTTACACATTCCAATTTGGCAGCCTCATCAGAGATTCTTACGGTTTGCAATACGCCAGAACCATTACCAGTTTCAGGCTCTACCGTTTGGCCTGTCATTAGCGCCTCGGGTATTCACCAAAGTGATGTCTGTGATGATAGCTCATCTCAGATCCCTGGGAGTGACAATAGTTCCGTATTTAGACGATTTGCTCATCAAAGCTCCGTCTCAACAGATACTTCTCCAACATGCGCTGCTAACATACGATGTACTGGTTCACCACGGTTGGATTGTCAACTTCAAGAAATCACATCTAATTCCGTCTCAACGCCTTCAATTCCTAGGTATGATTCTCGATACGGTCAATCAAAGAATTTACCTACCACAGCAGAAAGTACAAATTCTACGCCATCTAGTACAATTAGTGCTCAAGCCACGCACAGTGTCGGTACACTTGTGCATTTGCCTCTTAGGCACAATGGTGGCAGCTTTCGAAGCGCTTCAGTTCGGAAGATTTCACTCGCGTCCATTTCAACTGAATGTGCTCGCCCAGTGGTCGGGCTCGCATCTGCAGATTCACCACAGGGTGAGGTTGTCGCCAAGGGCAAGAGTATCTCTGCTCTGGTGGCTCAAGGAACACAATTTAACCGCAGGAAGACGGTTCGGAGGCTGGAATTGGATAATTCTAACTACGGACGCCAGTCTCAGAGGTTGGGGAGTGGTAATTCAAAATTGTCAGCTCCAGGGTCTCTGGGCGGATCACGAAAAATTGCTGTCTATAAATGTCCTGGAACTCCGCGCAATTTACAATGCGCTACGACAAGCAGTGCACATGCTTCGCTCTCAGCCTGTCCAAGTGCAGTCAGACAATGCGACGGCGGTCGCATACATCAACAAACAAGGAGGAACGAGAAGCCGCATGGCAATGCGGGAAGTAGCTCGTATCCTCAATTGGGCGGAATGCCACCAGGTGATATTGTCGGCCGTGTTCATTCCGGGAGTGGACAACTGGGAAGCGGATTATCTCAGTCGTCGGGATTTTCATCCAGGCGAATGGGCATTAAATCCAGAAGTGTTTCACATGTTGGTTCAGAGATGGGGTTATCCTCAGGTGGACCTGATGGCGTCTCGACACAATCACCAAACGTTCCAGTATGTGTCCAGAACAAGAGATCCAAAGGCAGTGGCGGTGGATGCTCTCACTGTCGTGTGGCCGTACAGTCTTGTGTATCTGTTTCCACCGTTTCCGTTGCTCCCTCTGGTGCTAAAACGGATCAAAAGTGAGTCTGTCGCAGTCATACTAGTGGCGCCTCATTGGCCTCGGAGAGCTTGGTTCTCGGATCTCCGAGGACTACTCGCAGACGATCCTTGGCCGCTCCCACTACGTCCAGACCTGTTACAACAGGGTCCGTTCCTTTACACCGATTTAGCGCGGCTGCGTTTGACGGGGTGGCTGTTGAGACTGCCCTCTTAAGAAGAGAGGGCATTCCAGATTCGGTTATACCAACCATGTTACGAGCTAGGAAGCCGGTTACGGCAGCTCATTATTACAGAATGTGGCGTGCCTATATAGGTTGGTGTGAAGCTCGGAAGTTTCCGACATCATCTTTCAAGTTATCCCGCCTTTTGTTTCTACAAACAGGGTTAGATGGAGGACTGCGTTTATCTACACTAAAGGTGCAGGTATCTGCTTTGTCAATTTACTTTCAAAGACGATTGGCTCTGTTGCCGTCTATACGCACTTTTCTCCAAGGTGTTCTCAGAGTACAGCCTCCATTCATTCCACCTACAGCGCCATGGGACTTGAATCTGGTTTTAGAGTTCTTACAGTCTTCATATTTTGAACCCTTACAGCAAGTGGATATAAAGTTTCTCACTTGGAAAACAATTTTTCTTCTAGCCTTAGCTTCGGCAAGGCGTGTTTCGGATTTGGGTGCCTTGTCATGCAAGTCACCGTATTTGGTGTTTCATGATGACAGAGCGGAACTTCGGACGAATCCCGCTTTCTTACCAAAGGTAGTGTCATCTTTTCACATCAATCAACCAATAGTAGTTCCTGTGTTGACGGCACATTCTGGAACTCTGGATGTGGTACGCGCATTACGCATTTATGTATCCCGAACGTCTTCAGTTCGTAAGACGGATACGTTGTTTGTTCTCTATGATGCTGCTAAGATGGGTTGGCCAGCGTCTAAACAAACCTTATCCAGATGGATAAAACTGACCATACGTCAGGCTTACCTTCATGCTAGGTTACAACCGCCTACATCAGTAACCGCTCATTCCACACGTTCTGTGGGAACTTCATGGGCAGCTGGTCGAGGAGCTTCTACGACGCAGCTTTGCCGTGCGGCTACATGGTCTTCAGTGCACACGTTTGTGCGCTTTTACAAGTTTGATACGTTTGCGGCATCAGCATCTAGCTTTGGCCGCCTAGTGTTACAAGTGCCAAACAGCTCTCCCGCCCACGGGGGAAGCTTTGGTACGTCCCAAGAGTACTCCAGTGACCCCTAGTGGATGATAAAGAAAATAGGATTTTGGTACTTACCAGGTAAATCCTTTTCTTTGAATCCATAGGGGGCACTGGACGCCCACGCAGAGCAGTTTTACCTAGTTGTGGTGAGTTCTGAGGATCTTATGGTAACACACTTTCACCGACTGGTTCAAATTACAAGTGCTGGTTAGGGTGTCAACTGTTTAGTTGTCAGTAACGTTGTGTGTCAACTTCGTTATTGTCCGTTATGTTATATGTAATACTCCAAACCTCTCTATAGTTCCTGTTCGGCTCAGTAAAAAACACTGAGGTACTCGGGGATATGGAGGGGTGGAGTGTTCTAAATTTAAATATTCAGTGCTGTTCCTACGGAAGCCCATCCATATCCCAAGAGTACTCCAGTGCCCCCTATGGATTCAAAGAAAAGGATTTACCTGGTAAGTACCAAAATCCTATTTTGTGCTGCACCTGCCACAAAAATTGACGTTAAAGCTGCGTCAACCTCTTAAGGTCGTTATATGAGGTAACGGTAAGATTGTCTTCTTTGACAACCGTCCTAGGGAAACACCCACAAGCGGCGGAAACTCCCATTTCTCTAACGTCCTAAGTGGATGCTGGGGACTCCGTCAGGACCATGGGGAATAGCGGCTCCGCAGGAGACAGGGCACAAAAATAAAGCTTTAGGATTAGGTGGTGTGTACTGGCTCCTCCCCCTATGACCCTCCTCCAAGCCTCAGTTAGGTTTTTGTGCCCGTCCGAGCAGGGTGCAATCTAGGTGGCTCTCCTAAAGAGCTGCTTAGAAAAAGTTTTTAGGTTTTTTATTTTCAGTGAGTCCTGCTGGCAACAGGCTCACTGCATCGAGGGACTTAGGGGAGAGAATTTCAACTCACCTGCGTGCAGGATGGATTGGATTCTTAGGCTACTGGACACCATTAGCTCCAGAGGGAGTCGGAACACAGGTCTCACCCTGGGGTTCGTCCCGGAGCCGCGCCGCCGACCCCCCTTACAGATGCTGAAGATTGAAGGTCCGGAAACAGGCGGCAGAAGGCTCTTCAGTCTTCATGAAGGTAGCGCACAGCACTGCAGCTGTGCGCCATTGTTGTCACACACTTCACACCAAGCGGTCACGGAGGGTGCAGGGCGCTGCTGGGGGCGCCCTGGGCAGCAATATTTAATACCTTTATGGCAAAAGAATACATCACATATAGCCATTGAGGCTATATGTATGTATTTAACCCATGCCAGTTATCTAAAACTACGGGAGAAAAGCCCGCCGAAATAGGGGGCGGAGCTTATTCTCCTCAGCACACAGCGCCATTTTCCTGCTCAGCTCCGCTGTGAGGAAGGCTCCCAGGACTCTCCCCTGCACTGCACTACAGAAACAGGGTAAAACAGAGAGGGGGGGCATTTTTTTGGCGATATTTTGATATATTTAAGCTGCTATAAAGAACAACACTTATATAAGGTTGTTCCCATATATATTATAGCGCTTGGGTGTGTGCTGGCAAACTCTCCCTCTGTCTCCCCAAAGGGCTAGTGGGGTCCTGTCTTCGATAAGAGCATTCCCTGTGTGTCTGCTGTGTGTCGGTACGTGTGTGTCGACATGTATGAGGACGATGTTGGTGTGGAGGCAGAGCAATTGCCGATAATGGTGATGTCACCCCCCAGGGAGTCGACACCGGAATGGATGGCTTTGTTTATGGAATTACGTGATAATGTCAGCACATTACAAAAATCAGTTGACGACATGAGACGGCCGGCAAACCAGTTAGTACCTGCCCAGGCGTCTCAGACACCGTCAGGGGCTGTAAAGCGCCCTTTACCTCAGTCGGTCGACACAGACCCAGACACAGACACTGAATCTAGTGTCGACGGTGATGAAACAAACGTATTTTCAAGTAGGGCCACACGTTATATGATCACGGCAATGAAGGAGGCTTTGCATATCTCTGATACTGCAAGTACCACAAAAAGGGGTATTATGTGGGGGGTGAAAAAACTACCTGTAGTTTTTCCTGAATCAGAGGAATTAAATGATGTATGTGATGAAGCGTGGGTTAACCCAGATAGAAAAATGCTAATTTCAAAAAAGTTATTAGCATTATACCCTTTCCCGCCAGAGGTTAGGGCGCGCTGGGATACACCCCCTAGGGTGGATAAGGCGCTCACACGCTTATCAAAACAAGTGGCGTTACCGTCTCCTGATACGGCCGCCCTCAGGGATCCAGCTGATAGGAGAATGGAAACTACCCTAAAAAGTATATACACACATACTGGTGTTATACTGCGACCAGCCATCGCCTCAGCCTGGATGTGCAGTGCTGGGGTCGTCTGGTTGGATTCCCTGACTGAAAATATTGATACCCTGGATAGGGACAGTATTTTATTGACTATAGAGCAATTAAAGGATGCTTTCCTTTATATGCGAGATGCTCAAAAAGATATTTGCACTCTGGCATCGAGAGTAAATGCGATGTCCATATCTGCCAGAAGGAGTTTATGGACGCGACAGTGGTCAGGTGATGCGGATTCCAAACGACATATGGAAGTATTGCCGTATAAAGGGGAGGAATTATTTGGCGTCGGTCTATCGGATCTGGTGGCCACGGCAACTGCCGGAAAATCCACCTTTTTACCTCAGACCCCCTCCCAACAGAAAAAGACACCGTCTTTTCAGCCGCAGTCCTTTCGGTCCTATAAGAACAAGCGGACAAAAGGACAGTCATATCTGCCTCGGGGCAGAGGAAGGGGTAAGAGAGGGCAGCAAGCAGCCCCTGCCCAGGAACAGAAGCCCTCCCAGGGTTCTGCAAAGCCCTCAGCATGACGCTGGGGCCTTACAAGCGGACTCAGGAGCGGTGGGGGGTCGACTCAAGAATTTCAGCGCACAGTGGGCTTGCTCACAGGTGGACCCCTGGATTCTGCAGGTAGTATCTCAGGGTTACAGGTTGGAATTCGAGAAGTCTCCCCCTCGCCGGTTCCTAAAGTCTGCTTTGCCAACGTCTCCCTCAGACAGGGCGACGGTATTGGAAGCCATTCACAAGCTGTTTTCTCAGCAGGTGATAGTCAAGGTACCCCTCCTACAACAGGGAAAGGGGTATTACTCCACGCTAATTGTGGTACCGAAGCCGGACGGCTCGGTAAGACCTATTCTAAATCTGAAATCTTTGAACCTGTACATACAAAAATTCAAGTTCAAGATGGAGTCACTCAGAGCAGTGATAGCGAATCTGGAAGAAGGGGACTTTATGGTGTCCCTGGACATAAAGGATGCTTACCTACATGTCCCAATTTGCCCTTCACATCAAGGGTACCTCAGGTTCGTGGTGCAAAACTGTCATTATCAGTTTCAGACGCTGCCGTTTGGATTGTCCACGGCACCTCGGGTCTTTACCAAGGTAATGGCCGAAATGATGATTCTTCTGCGAAGAAGAGGCGTATTAATTATCCCTTACTTGGACGATCTCCTGATAAGGGCAAGGTCCAGAGAACAGCTGGAGGACGGAGTAGCACTAACCCAACTAGTGCTGCAACAACACGGGTGGATTCTGAATTTTCCAAAATCTCAGTTGACCCCGACGACACGTCTGCTGTTCCTGGGAATGATTCTGGACACGGTTCAGAAAAAGGTGTTTCTTCCGGAGGAGAAAGCCAGGGAGTTATCCGAACTTGTCAGGAACCTCCTAAAACCAGGGAAAGTGTCTGTGCATCAATGCACAAGAGTCCTGGGAAAGATGGTGGCTTCTTACGAAGCGATTCCATTCGGCAGATTCCACGCACAAACTTTTCAGTGGGATCTGCTGGACAAATGGTCCGGATCGCATCTGCAGATGCATCAGCGGATAACCTTATCGCCACGGACAAGGGTGTCTCTTCTGTGGTGGCTGCAGAGTGCTCATCTGTTAGAGGGCCGCAGATTCGGCATACAGGACTGGGTCCTGGTGACCACGGATGCCAGTCTGAGAGGCTGGGGAGCGGTCACACAGGGAAGAAACTTCCAGGGAGTATGGTCAAGCCTGGAGATGTCTCTTCACATAAATATACTGGAGCTAAGAGCGATTTACAATGCTCTAAGTCTGGCAAAACCCCTGCTTCAGGGTCAGCCGGTGTTGATCCAGTCGGACAACATCACGGCAGTCGCCCACGTAAACAGACAGGGCGGCACAAGAAGCAGGACAGCAATGGCAGAAGCTGCAAGGATTCTTCGCTGGGCGGAAGATCATGTGATAGCACTGTCAGCAGTATTCATTCCGGGAGTGGACAACTGGGAAGCAGACTTCCTCAGCAGACACGATCTACACCCGGGAGAGTGGGGACTTCATCCAGAAGTCTTCCACATGATTGTGAACCGTTGGGAAAAACCAATGGTGGATATGATGGCGTCCCGCCTCAACAAAAAACTGGACAGGTATTGCGCCAGGTCAAGAGACCCTCAGGCAATAGCTGTGGACGCTCTGGTAACACCGTGGGTGTTCCAGTCAGTGTATGTGTTCCCTCCTCTGCCTCTCATACCAAAGGTACTGAGAATTATACAGCAAAAGGGAGTAAGAACGATACTAGTGGCTCCGGATTGGCCAAGAAGAACTTGGTACCCGGAACTTCAAGAGATGCTCACGGAGGATTCGTGGCCTCTACCTCTAAGACCGGACCTGCTTCAGCAGGGACCGTGTCTATTCCAAGACTTACCGCGGCTGCGTTTGACGGCATGGCGGTTGAACGCCGAATTCTAAGGGAAAAAGGCATTCCGGAAGAGGTCATTCCTACACTGGTAAAAGCCAGGAAGGAGGTGACTGCACAACATTATCACCGCATTTGGAGAAAATATGTTGCGTGGTGTGAGGCCAGGAAGGCCCCCACGGAGGAATTTCAACTGGGTCGATTCCTACATTTCCTGCAAACAGGATTGTCTATGGGCCTCAAATTGGGGTCCATTAAGGTTCAAATTTCGGCCCTGTCGATTTTCTTCCAGAAAGAATTGGCTTCAGTTCCTGAAGTCCAGACTTTTGTAAAAGGAGTACTACATATACAGCCCCCGGTTGTGCCCCCAGTGGCACCGTGGGATCTTAATGTAGTCTTGGATTTTCTCAAATCCCATTGGTTTGAGCCGCTCAAATCGGTGGAGTTGAAGTATCTTACATGGAAAGTAACCATGCTACTGGCCCTGGCTTCAGCCAGGAGAGTATCAGAATTGGCGGCTTTATCATATAAGAGCCCATATCTGATTTTCCATACGGACAGGGCAGAACTGCGGACACGTCCTCATTTTCTGCCTAAGGTGGTGTCAGCGTTTCACCTGAACCAGCCTATTGTGGTGCCTGCGGCTACTAACGATTTGGAAGATTCCAAGTTGTTGGACGTGGTCCGGGCATTGAAAATATATATTTCAAGAACGGCGGGAGTCAGAAAGTCTGACTCACTGTTTATATTGTATGCACCCAACAAAAGATGGGTGCTCCTGCTTCTAAGCAGACGATTGCTTGTTATATTTGTAGCACAATTCAACTTGCACATTCTGTGGCAGGCTTGCCACAACCTAAATCTGTCAAGGCCCATTCCACAAGGAAAGTGGGCTCATCCTGGGCGGCTGCCCGGGGGGGTCTCGGCATTACAACTCTGCCGAGCTGCTACTTGGTCAGGGGCAAACACATTTGCAAAATTCTACAAATTTGATACCCTGGCTGAGGAGGACCTCGAGTTCTCTCATTCGGTGCTGCAGAGTCATCCGCACTCTCCCGCCCGTTTGGGAGCTTTGGTATAATCCCCATGGTCCTGACGGAGTCCCCAGCATCCACTTAGGACGTTAGAGAAAATAAGAATTTACTTACCGATAATTCTATTTCTCGTAGTCCGTAGTGGATGCTGGGCGCCCATCCCAAGTGCGGATTGTCTGCAATACTTGTACATAGTTATTGTTACAAACAAATTCGGGTTGTTATTGTTGTGAGCCGTCTGTTCAGAGGCTCCTACGTTTGTCATACTGTTAACTGGGTTCAGATCACAAGTTATACGGTGTGATTGGTGTGGCTGGTATGAGTCTTACCCGGGATTCAATATCCTTCCTTATTGTGTACGCTCGTCCGGGCACAGTATCCTAACTGAGGCTTGGAGGAGGGTCATAGGGGGAGGAGCCAGTACACACCACCTAATCCTAAAGCTTTATTTTTGTGCCCTGTCTCCTGCGGAGCCGCTATTCCCCATGGTCCTGACGGAGTCCCCAGCATCCACTACGGACTACGAGAAATAGAATTATCGGTAAGTAAATTCTTATTTTATCCATTATACTCTTAGGAAGGGGATAAGTTACTGGAAACTCTTTTTGGAAATAGAAACCGTTAGTCGGGGGTGGTTCCAAAACCTCCTCCATTTGAGACTGGAGGGATTTAGGAATTGGAAAACGCTGCTGAACGCGCTTTTGGAATTCGAACAAGTCGAATCTACGGGCTCCTTTACTCATTGTACCTTAAAGTCTAGGATCACAGATTGTTGTGATTGCCTTGTCCACTTCTGGAAATTCGGCGTCTAGGTGAGATTCAATCAACTCAATGAGAAGACCCGCTTCCATCTTGTTTCCGGTACGAGAGGAAGAGGCCCTTTTAACCGCCATGCACATTGTTACCGCTTGTGCGAGAGGCGTTAACCTGATGAGCAAGTCATCCATCGTCTTTGAGAATCCCGCAACACTGATTGTTGCGTGCGGGATTCCGGATACCCCTTCGGAGATTCTATCTACAAGGTTATCCTTGTCCTAGCCGGAGCACTGCTCCCGGGTGGAGCGTCCCTGTCTAAGCAGGAATCGCACACCCCGGGACCTCCTTCCTCGGGCTAGAACCCGTGTGCTGTCTTTGATACATTACGTACAAACATAACAGGTCTCTATCCCGTTGGAGGTCTTTGCATGAAACCTGTCATGGAAACCCCCTACCAGGATCTTTCGTGGCGCTTTCACCCTTTAACTAGGAAGAGAAAGGCTATGAGAGATGACGGAAGCAAAGTTATCGGATCCGGCTGGAGTTACTGTTCCCTTCTGTTTTTTAAAAACTAGAACAGGATAAAAATAAATTTTTATAAATAAATAAAAAATAAGCAAAGAGAAACACCAGCCGACATGCAATCTCTACACCTCAAACCGTAACTCAGCTCCGATGGTAGAGTTTGTATCCGCTTGCTTCCTTGTATTTTCGTTAGGATCTTTATAATAGAAGTCCGTTGAAAATATAAATAGTATGGCAAAATTATATGTTGAGGAGCCTGCATCTAAGGTAACGGAATACCGTAGTAGATGACGGGAACAGTTGTATGCTGGATTTATCTGGCTGGATTTTGAGAATAAATAAATAAATAAATAGTAAGTAGACTAAACAACAGCCTCTTTGCAACCCTTGCATACTAAAACTGTGATTCAGTTGTGAGGTCGGGGTTGATATCCAGACGTTCCCTAAATTTTCCTAGGATCTTTGTATTAGAAGTCCCTTGAAAATTATAAAGCATAAAGATGCTTGATTTAAACCATGTTAAACAAATCCTTTGCAGCAGAGACCTAAAATAAAAACTACCAGCAGAGGGAGCAATTACTACATCTTTCTATGTATAACCTAGGTATAAAAACCCCTCCCTCTGTCCTGTCACTGGCTGAGGGAAATGTTGTCACTATTGGGGGCTGTACTTTTGCTAAAAAGTCACTTGGAGCCTCTTACTGTATGTAAAGATGGCCGCCACTAAAAAATAGTATGTACTTCATTAACAAAACCCCCTGATATGATTTCATAGCCGCCGCTTTTTTATTTTATTTAATTTTTTATTTATTTATTTTTACCCTGCTATAGCTAGTTCAAGTGTATTGGCCCTTACTGTGCCCCCGTCTCTCTCAGCCCTCCGCTCTCTGTAGCCGCCTGCAGCTGTAGGGAAGAGCGGCTGTGCCTCAGAGAGGTGGTGGGAAGTGCCGGGCGGGCGCGCTTCAGCGGCCGGCGGGACCATCCGAGCGGACGGCTATGCATGAGCAAGGCGGGGGGAAGTGCCGAGCGGGCAGCTGCGCGTCAGCGGGTGAGCGGCGGTGAGAGATACAGCCCGCAGTCTTCCCTTGACTTTCTTCCGCGGCCGGCGGGAGTTTCAAGCGAGCGCTCTGTGGATAGCGCTGAATGTGAAGCTCCTTCTCCTGTCTTCCTCCCCCTTCAGTGCTGGGGCGGTAAGGTTTGTAAATTAAATAACTATAATAGGGAAACGGGCGGGGGATGCTGCACCCGCCGTGATAGAGCCTCATGTTGTCTGACTAAGGGCCCTGAAATACAACCAGTACTCACTATCTCTGTGCTCCGGATTGTTGTTTTAGGAAGGGAGAAGAAGATCCCTTTATTGGGATCTTAGTCTCCTTTCAGTAACGCCTGCACCTTCCTTTTGTTAGGAAGGATTGGGCTATGTCCACTTAGTTTCTGCCTGCTCCCTCCTTTGCTAGGTGGGATTGGGCTCTTCTTAAAGATTTGTCTTTTAAAACCTGCACCCTCCTTTTAATTAGGAGGGATTGGGCCAGTCATGAATAACTAAAAAAAATTAAAAATAATAATTTTTATATAAATAAAGAAAACTGCAAGGAGCAGGAGCTCCCTTCTTGTGCTTGTACCTCCTAGCACAATTTTCTAAACTGAGGGAGGAGGGATGTGAAGGGGGAGGAACCGGCTGTGCACACAATGCTAATTTTAGATTGTGCCACACTTCCGGTTCCAAGCTTCACACCCCTACTGTATAGGACTCCAGTGTCCCCTAGTGGATGAAAGAGAAATGTTCTACACATCAATAAAATGAAAACCCAATTTAAAAATAGCACAGCACATTATGTATCTCCTGATATACTCTGTGCTGCTGGGGGACCGTGCTCCTTCCACTATATAACTCTGTGTGTGGGTTTGTGTGTGTGGGTTCCTCACATCCTGTCACTGCCCCTGTCACATGCAGCCCTGTCATCACTGAGATCATACATGTCCTGATATAGTCTGTGCTGCTGGCCCACCCCTAGGGGTGCTAGTGGTGTGTTACCCCCACAGCATTTGTTCCCAGAGTGTAAGTAATATGTGTAGCAAGTTTGGTGTAAATTGCTCCAGGCATTCCACAGTTATGCGGTCTGCTGAAAAACTCAACCCTAGGGGTGTCTTACCCCCACAGTGTTTGTTCTCAGCTTGTAATTTATATGTATATCAGGTTTGTTGTAAATTGGTCTAGGCATTCTGGAGTTATGCTGTCTCCTGAAAGACTCTGCTGCTGTCCCACCCCTTGGGGTGCTAGGGGTGTCTAACCCCCACAGCGTTTGTTCCCAGATTGAAAGTCAGATGTGTACCAAGTTTGTTGTAAATTGCTCTAGGCCTTCCACAGTTATGCTGTCTGCTGACATACTCTGTGCTGCTGTCCCACCGCTAGGGGTGTCTGACCCCCACAGTGTTTGTTTCCCGAGTGTAAGTCATATGTGTACCAAGTTAGTTGTAAATTGGTCTAGCCATTCGGGAGTTATGCTGTGTCCTGAAATACTCTGTGCCGCTGTCCCACCCGCTAGGGGTGTCTAACCCCCACAGAGTTTGTTCCAAGATTTTAAGTCAGATGTGTACCAAGTTTGGTGTAAATTGCTCCAGGCCTTTCACAGTTTTGCTGTCTCCTGAAATACTCTGTGCTGCTGTCCCACCCCTAGGGTGCATGGGGTGTCTGACCCCCACAGTGTTTGTTTCCAGAGTGTAAGTCATATGTGTACCAAGTTTGTTATAAATTGCTGCAGGCATTCCAGAGTTATGCTGTCTGCTGAAATACTCAGTGCTGTTGCCTCACCCCTAGGGGTGCTCGGGGTGTCTTCCTCCCACAGTGTTTGTTCCAAGATTGTAAGGCATACTGTATGTGTACTAAGTTTTGAGTACATTGCTCCAGCAATTCCGGAGTTATGCTGTCTCCTGATATACTCTGTGCTGCTGTCTGCCCCCCTAGGGTTGCTAGGGATTTCTAATTGTTTTAGTTGCCTCTGCCTTGTTTTAATATGCTCGTATGTAAAATTTCACGATCTTCGCTTATAAACTGTGGCACTCTTTCAGTTACTGCTTCAATTAAACGCTGTTTAATTTAGAAAATATTTACATTTTGCCATCTACACTTTTATCACTTGTATTAATTTCCCTAGTGATGTATAAAATCTATGCCTCTTGCGTACTGTACTTAGTTCTTCAAATACTTTATATTGCTCTCATTTTCAGGATCCTATAAAGAAGAAAAAATCCAAAGATGAGCAGGAGAAAGATAGTGTGAGTTACAGCGACACACAGACCCCCTATTTTATGAATCCTGTTATCACAGTGTGGGGGAGATGTATTAACCTGGAGAGAGAGAAAGTACCAACCAATCTGCTTCTAAATGTCGTTTTACGGGCTGTGTTTGAAAAATGGCATGAGCTGATTGGTAATTTATCTCTCTCCGAGGTTTGATACATCTACACCTATGTCCCTTACAAGGTACAAGTGGATTGGTTGGTACTTTATCTCTCTCTGCACTTTATTTCTCTCCAAGCCTTGATAAATCTCTCCCAGAGTGTCATCATTTGCCATCTCCCATCTATGTAGGTAGTTTAATGTAGTGTGGTATTCTTCCATGATTACCGCTTAATATGTTAGCTGCCCACCTTTATGGGGTGCAAAGGACAATTATCCACGTAACTGGCTGCAAAGTGCCTTAGTCCAACACACTTCACACTGAATTGAATAGGGTGGGATTCAGTTAGCCACGGTACTTACAGCAGGATAGACTTTTAACACCCTGAGCTATTCAGTCCTCTCCATCAGCTAATACGCGTTAACCCATATATTCCGGGTTAAGTGCCTGGAACTATGGGTTAACGCGCTGTCTGCTGTCACAGTAAGAACGGAAAGCCCTAGTTTACGTGGATTTCTGTTCAAAGCTTTGGAGGGGTAAAACAAATTTGCGTTAAGTGCTGCCTTGCATGCTTGAAATGAGCTGCAATTGAATAGCTCTGGGCACTGCTATAAACCCGCAGTAAGTACCGCATATAATTGAAGCCGACAGAGTCTAGTGATCTGTGTAACACATGCCGCATCCTACTATGTGTTGTGTTCCGTGCATATAGCGTGAATGCTAGAAACTGGCTACTATACACCTATTTTTCTTTGTTTCTGTTTGTATAGAATCGCAAAAGTGCGAGCAGGAAAAGGAGACGTCCGGAGGATGATGATGACCACAGATATTCTTCTTATGACTCTTCATCTGCGTCGGAATCCGAGGAGGCGGTTAGTGTGACACAGTACATTCCATTAATTTCCTGGCTGAATGCACCGCAGAGAGAACGCTCCAGTCAGGATGTCTCGGAGCTCTCTTTTGGTTCCCAAAGATTAGTTGGTGATTGGGGAGGACCAGCCCATTTAAAATCGGGCACTGCAAGTGAATTGAACTGATCTTTACGTTTCCAGGAGCTCAAAGAGCAAACCTTTTATGTTTTGTGTGTCTAAGCGTTAACAATCCTCATGGGCGCAGAGGTTGTGCTGAATGATAGTTAAGTGTGCCTGTCTCCTGCGCTACACTGTGGCGGCCATTTTGGGCTAATAGCCATGGTAACCAACAATTTCTTAAATATTCTGCAACTCAGTGATGTCTCTGGCTCTTAGTTAAATATAGGCTGTGTTTTCAAGCCCACAAAATGAGCGTCCTTCCTGTGATTACCTGTATTGCACCATTGTAGTTGCCGTAATTTTTTTTTTTTTTTTTTTTTAAGGTCTATCGGAAAAAGAGAAGAAGCAGTGAAGAGAAAGCTGTAAGTGTGAATCTCTCTGTGCTTCGTGGCTAGAAGAAGGCTGCTCCCTCCTCGTTATTCTCCTACATATCTGAGTTTTGTAGTTTCTTCCAGTGATTAATTAATCGGATGTAATGGCTTGCGTGACGGCCAGAGCTCTGAGACTCCAGACGAACTCGTATGTTTTTTTTTTAAAGCAGCAAACGTTTACAAGACAAAACCTGGTTGGTTTTGCCTTGTAAACGTTTGCTGCTTTAAAAAAACGTGCGCGTTCGGCTGGAGTCTTGGAGCTCCAGCCGTCTCACACTCCATTACACCCGGCCCATAATGTCTGTCAATGATGAGTTAAATCAAATATCTAATTGCCAGTCCTCAATCAGAGGCCGCTTGGAACTTGTGAGAAATGTGATTGGTTGAAGACTGCAATAGGCAAATCTGTCAGTCCAATAGAAGGAGTAGCACTGCGCTACATAATATGCAGGCGCTATAAATAGAAGTTAATTAAAAAAATGGTTTTTGGACTTGGAAGAGGTATTCAATCAGTATATGGGCATATGTAAAATGTGTGGAATACAATAAATTCTGAGGGCAGTTAGTAAATACAGAAGTACTTTTACCCACATATAGACCTGTCCTAATCTCCTGACTGTTATACCCCTTTCATACTGCCACTTTGACCTGGGATATCCCAGATTGCGTCTCTGTGTGAAACGGTCCACATATAAAAAAAACAACGGGTCCAGTGGCTGCATTTCAACCTGGGTAGTGACCTGGGTAGAACACACGAAGCACCTGGGTTACAGGGCAGGCTCCCCGATGCTTGGGAATGACATAATTGTGTTCCAAATCCTGGGTCAGACCTGGGGTTTTGGTGTGAAAGGGGTATTCGTATGTTTGTGTATTTTGGCCTTTTCATTTTTATTTTAGAATTCCTTTTTTCCAGCTTTAAAGAGTTTTTGTCACTAAAAACAGTGGAGGCAATTATTTTGGAAGCTGAGAATGCATCCTATCCATATACTTGATCTCAATGCCCTACATTCCTGCATTCGATGAGTATTGGTTTAGCCCTACAAACTGCTTCTAGCGGGCTATGGGTTTATGATCTCGGATATTTTAGTGCCTCTTGTGGTCAGGAATTGCCTTACATTCTAATCCTGTTTCTCCTTCATCCACTAGGGACCACTGGAGTGCAGATACAATGGGGATATAGTAGGCAGTAACTGGGAGCTGGCACTTTAAATTTATAACCATGTGACTAGCTCCTCCCTTACTATGTCCCCAGTTTAGTGCCCAAGGGAGCTGGTTCACTTGGGTCTTCTCTGAAGAATTTTTATTTATTTATTTATTTTTAATTATTTTTTATTTTTCTTTCTTACACGCACAGACTGGCAGCTCTGCAACTGCCAGTCTGCAACTGCCAGTCTGCACTGTGGGAGCTGCCAGCAGGGTCCCATTGCAGTTGCGTGCGGCTCGGGATGGGCCCTGGCTGAAGGAGACACTGAGCTCTCCGGAGACTGGCCGGACACCGCTGCGTGCGGCGCGTGTCGGGGCCGCTCTGTCTGCAGAAGATTCTGGCAGCAAGGCAGCGGTGAGTATGAGTGGCCGGACACCGCTGCGTGCGGCGCGTGTCGGGGCCACTCCATCATCCTGCAGAGCCATGGACTTCCAAGCAACAGCGGTGAGTACAAACGCTCCTTCCCCGCTCCCAGCTCGGAACTCTGTCCACCGGCCTCCGCTCATATTGCAGGCAAGGGAACACCCTTTAAAAAGACTTTTTTAAATTTGGTGCCATTATAGAGGGGGCGGAGCTTAATCCCGCTCTGCACAGCGGGTTCAGCACCCCTCAGCTCGACCCCTGTTAGATGCGCTGCAGGTTGTAAGTTTTTAAACACCGCTCTGCAAATTTAAATTATGCGCCATAACGGGGGGGGGGGGCGGAGCCTAGCCCCACTCTGTACAGCGGGTTCAGCACCTACACCCGCTCCCCAGCCGCGGCTCGCTTCGCCGGCGGGGTATGCGGGGCGCCCCTCACTCTGATGCTGGAGGTTTTTAAGAGCTAAACGGTACGCCATAAGGGGGGGGCGGAGCTTAAGCCCGACAGAGGACCTCAGCTCCCGACGGCTCTGCACACTCTGGCCATTTCCTCTCTGCAGAGGAAACCTTTACCTCCGCTGCTTGCTGTGTAGTTTTTTTCCAGTAATTACAAGGTAATATTAACTTCACAGTGTTCCCTTGACAATTTGTTACCGCGCTAGCGCAGTTGATTTTAATCATAGGTGCCATAGCGGAGAGCGGGGCTTAAACCCGACTTCGGCCTTTAGTCACTGCCCCATTGTCCAAAGGGGCCAGTACTGTTAATTAAACACGGAGCCCAGTTAGGCTCACTGAGTAGTTAATGTTATAATAACGTATATAGTGGTTACAGCCAACAGCGGCTCACAACTCCCACCGCAATTTATTATAATAACAGGGACATCCAGGTACAGACCGGGGTTCACGTCCCACATAACTTCACCTCGCCACATCAAATTTTCCCCGGCTTTTCTCACAGGCTGGCCACCATTTTGGGCAACCAGCGGATCTTCCGAGAAACATGTATTGCACCTGTTCTTCCTAATTTAGCAGTAGACAAGATACAGGGCGGGTGTTACCTTCCCTTTATTATTCCTTAGTTTCACTTGGTACTAATGCTGTTTGTAATTTGGGGACGGTGTGTGGCATCGGACAAATAGCTGCTGTGGCTCAGTACGCTAATAGCGGGGACATCTGATGACAGAGGAGGGAAACGTGTCTGTCACTGCACGTTATAGTGCAGGGATTACATAGGGCTACACTTCTTTAACCCTCCTTTCTTTTTCATCCACTAGGGGTCACTGGAGTACTCTTGGGATATGGACGGGCTTCCGTAGGAACAGCACTGAATATTTAAATTTAGTAACACTCCACCCCTCCATATCCCCGAGCACATCTCAGTGTTTTTTCTGTGCTGAACGTGGCAACACCTGAATAACTGAAGTCACGGTTTTTTGAAGAAACTTTTATTTTTTCTTTTTATTTTTATTTTTTCTACTATTTGGACACATCCCTTTCCCCCTTCCAAAAGGCAGGGTCAGGGATAGTGCAGCTGCTGATAGCAGCACGGGCGTGTCGGGCCTCTCTGAAAGAGCTCCCTCACAGCCCACACATCCTCCTGCACAGGCTGGCCGGCGCTTGTTTAAGAAGCCCCGTCGGAGCCTCCGCACGTCTGCAGGAGTAAGGTATGTGAAACGGGGCGGTCAGCTCCCGCTGCCGCCCCGACGTGGGGGTACATAGTGCTTGGTGACGCCGCTGATCCTCCCCTCTCAGGCGCCGCACGTTCGGCCACAGACCTCCGTGCAGGCACCGCGGCTCTCCCCTCTCAGGCGCCCGCACGTTCGGCCACAGACCTCCGTGCAGGCACCGCGGCTCTCCCCTCTCAGGCGCCCGCACGTTCGGCCACAGACCTCCGTGCAGGCACCGCGGCTCTCCCCTCTCAGGCGCCCGCACGTTCGGCCACAGACCTCCGTGCAGGCACCGCGGCTCTCCCCGCTCAGGCGCCCGCACGTTCGGCCACAGACCTCCGTGCAGGCACCTCTGATCGACTCTCACAGGCCGCCGGCCGCCGCAGCGCTTGCTTGATTAGCTGACGCTATTATACAGGAGCCCACCGCTGGGAAACACGAGGCACATAGCGCTCTACGATACCCGCTGGGGGCCCACACGCTGCGCTGCCGCTGTACTAAGTTAAAAGAGCAGGCAGCCATTACAGGGGGGACAAATAATAATGAAGCAGAGAAATACTGCAGCAGCAGATAAGAGGCTGCAGGGATTGTTACAGTATAATCAGTGAATGTAACCAGCACTAGGATTATATGTATAAGTTAGCAGGGCAGCCATTTTTAACCATGCTTCCTGTGTCTTCCTGCTGTGATTCCAGAACGTTCCTGTCCTACATCTCTACTCCACCGGAGGCGCAGGGGTGTTAGTGGGAATTTGGGATCACATTTCATAGTACTGGCCACGTGTACTGCACTGGGCCAGATATATATACAGAGACACCTTATTGCTATTTTACTGAGTCGTGCAGGTGTCTGTTTTTTGTGTATTGTATTGTCTGTCGCCATAATGAGTAAGGCACCAGCAAAAACTAAAAAGCATATTTGCAAAGTATGTGGCAGTGTGTTACCGGATGCATCTACCACATGTACAGTATGTTTTGTGGATTCCGTTCAGAATACCATTTCTGCTCCGGTTTTACAACCAATTTCCTCACCGGACCCTCCGTGGGGTATGTTAGTAAATGTACTGGAGAGATTTCAGACAGAAATGACCGCGGCTCGTCTGGAGCGAGAAACGTTAAGATCTGAGTCTAGGGTGAGACCGCCAGATCTACCGGAGGCGTCTCAGCCTTGCGTAAGGTCCAAATCCATTTTGGGCAAACGGGATAATTTTCATATGTCTTATGATTTTCCAGTGTCTGCTATGTTGCATTCTGACGATTCCATGCCAGACCTCACGGAACACGATGAGGGTGAGGAAGGCGAAGTGGAGTCAGATAACGAGGATGTTAACAGTTCCGGCATTGATGATCTCATCAGAGCGGTACGGCAGTCTCTAAGGTTTCCTGAAGCTGAGCAGCCTCTCACCAATGATCAGGTCGTATTTACTAAACGACGGAAGACGCCAGTAAGTTTTCCTGTGTCGGATTCTCTAAATCAGATGTTAGTAGAAACACGACAGAATCCAGATAAACGGTTTTCTATACCTCGCAGATTTAAGTCTAGTTATCCGTTTCCAGACTCGGTAACGTGTACATGGGAGAATCCACCAATAGTTGATTCTTCAGTGTCAAAGCTTACCAAGAAATTAACCATACCAGTGCCAGCAGCTACTACGCTTAAAGATCCTTCAGATCGCAAGATAGAAACTATGCTAAAATCCGTGTATGTAGCAGCAGGTGTGATGCTAAGACCTGGATTGGTTGGCATTTGGGTCACTAAGGCGCTCATAATATGGCTTACAGAACTCAAATCTGCTTTACAGGACGAAAACCTGATAGTTCTGGTAAATCAAATGATTGAGGCTGTAGAGTATCTCTGTACAGCGTCTACTGACGTCTGTCAGCTCACTTCTCGTATTTCATCTTCGCTAGTTACGGCACGAAGAGCACTCTACCTGCGTACTTATCAAGCGGAGGCAGAGGTCAAACGAAGTATAGAGGCGTTGCCTTACGATGGCAAGAAGTTGTTTGGTCCAGAATTGGACGCATGGATTAAGGAGGCTACGGGAGGTAAGTCTGTTTTCTTACCATTGCCTCCACCTGCGCCAAGAAGAAGGTACGCTGGACCTTCGTTCAAATCCTTTAGACCTCAGCCCTTTCGAGGACGTGGCAGAGGATCAGCCACGCCTGCTAGACGTGGTCGAGGACGTGGTTTCCATCAAACCAACACAACTCGCCAAGACGCTAAGGTTACCGACAAGCCAGTGGCATGACGGGTTACCAGCCCATCTCGGTTCTCCAATTGTGGGAGCACGCCTTCAGACGTTCCATGGGGCGTGGTTCCACACATCCGCGGAGGGCTGGATTCGCAATTTAGTGTTAAAAGGTTACAAAATAGAGTTCGACTGTCTGCCGCCTCTGCGGTTTTTCAAGACAGGATTGCCTCTGTCGGACGACAAGAGGAGAGTTTTGCAAATTGCCATTCAGTCCTTACTGGATTCGGCAGTGTTGATTCCGGTCCCTGTACACCAACAGGGTCAGGGTTATTATTCAAGCCTGTTTGTGGTCCCGAAGCCGGATGGCTCAGTCAGACCAATATTGAACTTAAAGGGCCTCAATCAGTACGTAACTTACTACAGATTCAAAATGGAGTCTCTACGTTCGGTGATTGCGGGGTTAGAGACCAAGGAGTTTATGATTGCCTTAGACCTCAAGGATGCGTACTTACACATTCCAATTTGGCAGCCTCATCAGAAATTCTTACGGTTTGCAATACGCCAGAACCATTACCAGTTTCAGGCTCTGCCGTTTGGCCTGTCATCAGCGCCTCGGGTATTCACCAAAGTAATGTCTGTGATGATAGCTCACCTCAGATCCCTGGGAGTGACAATAGTTCCGTATTTAGACGATCTGCTCATCAAAGCTCCGTCTCAACAGATACTTACCCAACATGCGCTGCTAACATACAATGTACTGGTTCACCACGGTTGGATTGTAAATTTCAAGAAATCACATCTAATTCCGTCTCAACGCCTTCAGTTCCTAGGTATGATTCTCGATACGGTCAATCAAAGGATTTACCTACCACAACAGAAAGTACAAATGCTACGCCATCTAGTACAATTAGTGCTCAAGCCACGCACAGTGTCGGTACACTTGTGCATTCGCCTGTTAGGCACAATGGTGGCAGCGTTCGAGGCGCTTCAGTTCGGAAGATTTCACTCTCGTCCATTTCAGCTGAACGTGCTTGCCCAGTGGTCGGGCTCGCATCTGCAGATTCACCACAGGGTGAGGTTGTCACCAATAGCAAGAGTATCTCTGCTATGGTGGCTCAAGGAACACAATTTAACCGCAGGAAGACGGTTCGGAGTTTGCAATTGGATAATTCTAACTACGGACGCCAGTCTCAGAGGTTGGGGAGCGGTAATTCAAAATTGTCAGCTCCAGGGTCTCTGGGCGGATCACGAGAAATTGCTGTCTATAAATGTTCTAGAACTCCGCGCAATTTTCAATGCGCTACGACAAGCAGTGCACATGATTCGCTCTCAGCCTGTCCAAGTGCAGTCGGACAATGCGACAGCGGTCGCATACATCAACAAACAAGGAGGAACGAGAAGCCGCATGGCAATGCGGGAAGTAGCTCGAATCCTCAATTGGGCGGAATGCCACCAGGTGATATTGTCGGCCGTGTTCATTCCGGGAGTGGACAACTGGGAAGCGGATTATCTCAGTCGTCGGGATTTTCACCCAGGCGAATGGTCATTAAATCCAGAAGTGTTTCACATGTTGGTTCAGCGATGGGGTTATCCTCAGGTGGACCTGATGGCATCTCGACACAATCATCAAACGCCCCAGTATGTGTCCAGAACAAGAGATCCAAAGGCAGTCGCGGTGGATGCTCTCACTGTCGCGTGGCCGTACAGTCTTGTGTATCTGTTTCCACCGTTTCCGCTGCTCCCTCTGGTGCTAAAACGGATCAAAAGAGAGTCGCTCACAGTCATACTAGTGGCGCCTCATTGGCCTCGGAGAGCTTGGTTCTCGGATCTTCGAGGATTACTCGCAGACGATCCGTGGCCGCTCCCAATACGTCCAGACCTGTTACAACAGGGTCCGTTTCTTTACCCCGATTTAGCGCGGCTGCGTTTGACGGGGTGGCTGTTGAGACCGCCCTCTTAAGAAGAGAGGGCATTCCAGATTCAGTTATACCAACCATGTTACGAGCTAGGAAGCCGGTTACGGCAGCTCATTATTACAGAATATGGCGTGCATATATAGGTTGGTGTGAAGCTCGGCAATTTCCGACATCAGCTTTCAAAGTATGCCGCCTGTTGTTGTTTCTACAAACAGGGTTAGATGGAGGATTGCGTTTATCTACACTAAAGGTGCAGGTATCTGCTTTGTCAATTTACTTTCAAAGACGATTGGCTCTATTGCCGTCTATACGCACTTTTCTCCAAGGTGTACTCAGGGTACAGCCTCCATTCATTCCACCTACAGCGCCATGGGACTTGAATCTGGTTTTGGAGTTCTTACAGTCTTCATATTTTGAACCCTTACAACAAGTGGATATAAAGTTTCTCTATCGTCCTAGTGGATGCTGGGGTTCCTGAAAGGACCATGGGGAATAGCGGCTCCGCAGGAGACAGGGCACAAAAGTAAAGCTTTCCGATCAGGTGGTGTGCACTGGCTCCTCCCCCTATGACCCTCCTCCAAGCCAGTTAGATTTTTGTGCCCGGCCGAGAAGGGTGCAATCTAGGTGGCTCTCCTAAAGAGCTGCTTAGAAAAGTTTAGCTTAGGTTTTTTATTTTACAGTGAGTCCTGCTGGCAACAGGATCACTGCAACGAGGGACTTAGGGGAGAAGAAGTGAACTCACCTGCGTGCAGGATGGATTGGCTTCTTGGCTACTGGACATCAGCTCCAGAGGGACGATCACAGGTACAGCCTGGATGGTCACCGGAGCCTTGCCGCCGGCCCCCTTGCAGATGCTGAAGTAAGAAGAGGTCCAGAATCGGCGGCAGAAGACTCCTCAGTCTTCTAAAGGTAGCGCACAGCACTGCAGCTGTGCGCCATTTTCCTCTCAGCACACTTCACACGGCAGTCACTGAGGGTGCAGGGCGCTGGGAGGGGGGCGCCCTGGGAGGCAAATGAATACCTATTTTGGCAAAAAATACCTCACATATAGCCTCCGGAGGCTATATGGAGATATTTAACCCCTGCCAGAATCCGTTAAGAGCGGGAGACGAGGCCGCCGAAAAAGGGGCGGGGCCTATCTCCTCAGCACACAGCGCCATTTTCCCTCACAGAAAGGCTGGAGGGAAGGCTCCCAGGCTCTCCCCTGCACTGCACTACAGAAACAGGGTTAAAACAGAGAGGGGGGGGCACTAATTTGGCGTTAGAAATATATAAAAAAGATGCTATAAGGGAAAACACTTATATAAGGTTGTCCCTATATAATTATAGCGTTTTTGGTGTGTGCTGGCAAACTCTCCCTCTGTCTCTCCAAAGGGCTAGTGGGTCCTGTCCTCTATCAGAGCATTCCCTGTGTGTGTGCTGTGTGTCGGTACGTGTGTGTCGACATGTAGGAGGACGATGTTGGTGAGGAGGCGGAGCAATTGCCTGTAATGGTGATGTCACTCTCTAGGGAGTCGACACCGGAATGGATGGCTTATTTAGGGAATTACGTGATAATGTCAACACGCTGCAAGGTCGGTTGACGACATGAGACGGCCGACAAACAATTAGTACCGGTCCAGACGTCTCAAAAACACCGTCAGGGGTTTTAAAACGCCCGTTTACTTTAGTCGGTCGACACAGACACAGACAGGGACACTGAATCCAGTGTCGACAGTGAATAAACAAACGTATTCCTTATTAGGGCCACACGTTAAAGGCAATGAAGGAGGTGTTACATATTTCTGATACTACAAGTACCACAAAAGAGGGTATTATGTGGGATGTGAAAAAACTACCATAGTTTTTCCTGAATCAGATAAATTAAATAAAGTGTGTGATGATGCGTGGGTTCCCCCCGATAGAAAATTCTGGGCGGTATACCCTTTCCCGCCAGAAGTTAGGGCGCGTTGGGAAACACCCCTTAGGGTGGATAAGGCGCTCACACGCTTATCAAAACAAGTGGCGGTACCGTCTATAGATAGGGCCGTCCTCAAGGACCAGCTGACAGGAGGCTGGAAAATATCATAAAAAGTATATACACACATACTGGTGTTATACTGCGACCAGCGATCGCCTCAGCCTGGATGTGCAGAGCTGGGGTGGCTTGGTCGGATTCCCTGACTAAAAATATTGATACCCTTGACAGGGACAGTATTTTATTGACTATAGAGCATTTAAAGGATGCATTTCTATATATGCGAGATGCACAGAGGGATATTTGCACTCTGGCATCAAGAGTAAATGCGATGTCCATAACTGCCGGAAGATGTTATGGACACGACAGTGGTCAGGTGATGCAGATTCCAAACGGCACAAAGGTGTATTGCCGTATAAAGGAAGAGGAGTTATTTGGGGTCGGTCCATCGGACCTGGTGGCCACGGCAACTGCTGGAAAATCCACCGTTTTTACCCTAAGTCACATCTCTGCAGAAAAAGACACCGTCTTTTCAGCCTCAGTCCTTTCGTCCCTATAAGATCATATCTGCCCAGGGATAGAGGAAAGGGAAGAAGACTGCAGCAGGCAGCCCATTTCCAGGAACAGAAGCGTTCCACCGCTTCTGACAAGTTCTCAGCATGGCGCTGAGACCGTACAGGACCCCTGGATCCTACAAGTAGTATCCCAGGGGTACAGATTGGAATGTCGAGACGTTTCCCCTTCGCAGGCTCCTGAAGTCTGCTTTACCAAGGTCTCCCTCCGACAAGGAGGCAGTATGGGAAAAAATTCACAAGCTGTATTCCCAGCAGGTGATAATTAAATTACCCCTCCTACTACAAGAAAGGGGGTATTATTCCACACTATATTGTGGTACTGAAGCCAGAAGGCTAGGTGAGACTTATTCTAAAAAAAAAATAAAATTTTTTTTGAACACTTACAAAGGTTCAAATCAAGATGGAGCAGTGATAACGAACCAGGAAGAAGGGGACTATATAGTGTCCCGGGACATCAGGGATGCTTACCTCTATGTCCCAAATTTGCCCTTCTCACTAAGGGTACCTCAGGTTCGTGGTGCAGAACTGTCACTATCAGTTTCAGACGCTGCCGTTTGGATTGTCCACGGCACCCCGGGTCTTTACCAAGGTAATGGCCGAAATGATGATTCTTCTTCGAAGAAAAGGCGTCTAAATTATCCCTTACTTGGACGATCTCCTGATAAGGGCATAGTCCAGGGAACAGTTGGAGGTCGGAGTAGCACTATCTAGGATACTGTTACAACAGCACGGGTGGATTCTAAATATTCCAAAATCGCAGCTGATCCCGACGACACGTCTGCTGTGCCTAGGGATGATTCTGCACACAGTCCAGAAAAAGGTGTTTCTCCCGGAAGAGAAAGCCAGGGAGTTATCCGAGCTAGTCAGGAACCTCCTAAAAACAGTGCATCATTGCACAAGGGTCCTGGTAAAAAATGGTGGCTTCCTACGAAGCAATTCCATTCGGCAGATTTCACGCAAGAACTTTTCAGTGGGATCTGCTGGACAAATGGTCCGGATCGCATCTTCAGATGCATCAGCGGATAACCCTATATCCAAGGACAAGGGTGTCTCTCCTGTGGTGGTTATAGAGTGCTCATCTTCTAGAGGGCCGCAGATTCGGCATTCAGGATTGGATGCTGGTGACCACGGAGCCCAGCCCGAGAGGCTGGGGAGCAGTCACACAAGGAAAAAATTTCCAGGGAGTGTGATCAAGTCTGGAGACTTTTCTCCACATAAATATACTGGAGCTAAGGGTAAATTTATAATGCTCTAAGCTTAGCAAGACCTCTGCTTCAAGGTCAGCCGGTATTGATCCAGTGGGAAAAACATCACGGCAGTCGCCCACGTAAACAGACAGGGCGACACAAGAAGCAGGAGGGCAATGGCAAAAACTGCAAGGACTTTTCGCTGGGCGGAAAATCATGTGATAGCACTGTCAGCAGTGTTTCATCCCGGGAATGGAAACTGGGAAGCAGACTTCCTCAGCAGGCACGACCTCCACCCGGGAGAGTGGAAACTTCATCGGGAAGTTTTTTCCACATGATTGTAAACCGTTGGGAAATACCAAAGGTGGACATGATGGCGTCCCGTCTGAACAAAAAAAAAACGGGACAGGTATTGCGCCAGGTCAAGAGACCCTCAGGCAATAGCTGTGGACGTTCTGGTAACACCGTGGGTGTACCAGTCGGTGTATGTGTTCCCTCCTCTGCTTCTCATACCTAAGGTGCTGAGAATTATAAGACGTAGAGGAGTAAGAACTATACTCATGGCTCCGGATTGGCCAAGAAGGACTTGGTACCCGGAACTTCAAGAGATGCTTACAGAGGTCTTATGGCCTCTGCCGCTAAGAAGGGACTTGCTTCAGCAAGTACCATGTCTGTTCCAAGACTTACCGCAGCTGCGTTTGTCGGCATGGCGGTGGAAAGCCGGATCCTAAGGGAAAAAGGCATTCCGGAAGAGGTCATTCCTACCCTGGTCAAAGCCAGAAAGGAGGTGACCGCACAACAATATCACCACATGTGGCGAAAATATGTTGCGTGGTGTGAGGCCAGGAAGGCCCCACAAAGAAATTTCAACTCGGTCGTTTCCTGCATTTCCTGCAAACAGGAGTGTCTATGGGCCTCAAATTGGGGTCCATTAAGGTTCAAATTTCGGCCCTGTCGATTTTCTTCCAGAAAGAATTGGCTTCAGTTCCTGAAGTCCAGAAGTTTGTCAAGGGAGTATTGCATATACAACCCCCTTTTGTGCCTCCAGTGGCACTGTGGGATCTCAACGTAGTTCTGGGATTCCTCAAATCACATTGGTTTAAAACCAGTCAAATCTGTGGATTTGAAGCATCTCACATGAAAAGTGACCATGCTCTTGGCCCTGGCCTGGACCAGGCGAGTGTCAAATTGGTGGTTTTTTCTCAAAAAAGCCCATATCTGTTTGTCTATTCGGACAGGGCAGAGCTGCGGACTCGTCCCCAGTTCTCTCCCTAAGGTGGTGTCAGTGTTTCACCTGAACCAGCTTATTGTGGTGCCTTGCACCTACTAGGGACTTGGAGGACTCCAAGTTGCTAGATGTTGTCAGGGCCCTGAAAATATGTTCCAGGACGGCTGGAGTCAGGAAAACTGACTTGCTGTTATCCTGTATGCACCCAACAAACTGGGTGCTCTTGCTTCTAAGCAGACTATTGCTAGTTGGATGTGTAATACAATTCAGCTTGCACATTCTGTGGCAGGCCTGCCACAGCCAAAATATGTAAATGCCCATTCCACAAGGAAGGTGGGCTCATCTTGGGCGGCTGCCCGAGGGGTCTCGGCTTTACAACTTTGCCGAGCAGCTACTTGGTCAGGGGCAAACACGTTTGCTAAATTCTACAAATTTGATACCCTGGCTAAGGAGGACCTGGAGTTCTCTCATTCGGTGCTGCAGAGTCATCCGCACTCTCCCGCCCGTTTGGGAGCTTTGGTATAATCCCCATGGTCCTTTCAGGAACCCCAGCATCCACTAGGACGATAGAGAAAATAAGAATTTACTTACCGATAATTCTATTTCTCGGAGTCCGTAGTGGATGCTGGGCGCCCATCCCAAGTGCGGATTATCTGCAATACTTGTACATAGTTACAAAAATCGGGTTATTATTGTTGTGAGCCATCTTTTCAGAGGCTCCGCTGTTATCATACTGTTAACTGGGTTTAGATCACAAGTTGTACGGTGTGATTGGTGTGGCTGGTATGAGTCTTACCCGGGATTCAAAATTCCTCCCTTATTGTGTACGCTCGTCCGGGCACAGTACCTAACTGGCTTGGAGGAGGGTCATAGGGGGAGGAGCCAGTGCACACCACCTGATCGGAAAGCTTTACTTTTGTGCCCTGTCTCCTGCGGAGCCGCTATTCCCCATGGTCCTTTCAGGAACCCCAGCATCCACTACGGACTCCGAGAAATAGAATTATCGGTAAGTAAATTCTTATTTTCTCACTTGGAAAACAATTTTTCTCTTAGCCTTAGCTTCGGCAAGGCGTGTTTCGGATTTGGGTGCCTTGTCATGCAAGCCACCGTATTTGGTGTTTCATGATGACAGAGCGGAACTTCGGACGAATCCCGCCTTCTTACCAAAGGTAGTGTCATCTTTTCACATCAATCAACCAATAGTAGTTCCTGTGTTGACAGCACATTCTGGAACTCTGGATGTGGTTCGCGCATTACGCGTTTATGTATCCCGAACGTCTTCAGTTCGTAAGACGGATACGTTATTTGTTCTTTATGATGCTGCCAAGATTGGTTGGCCAGCATCTAAACAAACTTTATCCAGATGGATAAAACTGACCATACGTCAGGCTTACCTTCATGCTAGGTTACAACCGCCTACGTCAGTAACCGCTCATTCCACACGTTCTGTGGGAACTTCATGGGCAGCTGGTCGTGGGGCTTCTGCGACGCAGCTTTGCCGGGCGGCTACATGGTCTTCAGTGCACACGTTTGTGCGCTTTTACAAGTTTGATACTTTTGCGGCATCAGCATCTAGCTTTGGCCGCCTAGTGTTACAAGTGCCAAACAGCTCTCCCGCCCACGGGGGAAGCTTTGGTACGTCCCAAGAGTACTCCAGTGACCCCTAGTGGATGAAAAAGAAAATAGGATTTTGGTACTTACCAGGTAAATCCTTTTCTTTGAATCCATAGGGGGCACTGGACGCCCACCCAGAGCAGTTTTACCTACTTGTGGTTAGTTCTGAGGATCTTATGGTAACACACTTTCACCGACTGGTTCAAGTTACAAGTGCTGGTTAGGGTGTCAACTGTTTAGTTGTCAGTAACGTTATGTGTTAACAACGTTAGTGTCAGTTATGTTATATGTAATACTCCATTATCAACCTCTCTTAATTCCTGTTCGGCTCAGTAAAAAACACTGAGATGTGCTCGGGGATATGGAGGGGTGGAGTGTTACTAAATTTAAATATTCAGTGCTGTTCCTACGGAAGCCCGTCCATATCCCAAGAGTACTCCAGTGCCCCCTATGGATTCAAAGAAAAGGATTTACCTGGTAAGTACCAAAATCCTATTTTTCTCTTTTCATTTAACTAAACGTAACATCCAGGACAGTCAGAGAAATCCCTGTTATATGAGGATTGTGCGGTGGAACCATCTGCTTAGCCCTCCACGCAGCTGCAGGACGCTCCTGTTTGAACAGCTCGGCTTATGCAGGTAATGTCATTGTTAACCAGAGACCACGCCCGTAATTTCTCTTCTCCAGGTTTCTATAAGGAGGTTGCTAACCACCAGGTTACACGACTCTGCGGATGAGAGGCCTCTCTTGAAGGCGACAGATGTCCAGAATACTGATGACATCGATTTTCGGTGGAGTCTGAACCAGTGTCTCGGGGTATTGAGGCGCTTTTTACAGCAGTTCGTCTGGTGCTGCAGGTAAAGGAGTCGGAACTGGACACTTCAGGTTTCTCGGGGTTCGGCGCCAATGAAGAAGTGACAGCGACTTTTCCTGTTTTGGATGAGCTGGATGTGCTCCTGTCGGCGGCTTGGAGACATCCGGATGCACACTTTCAGGTATCAAACAATATTTGTTTCCTATCCTTTCCCCGCAGACAGCAGGAAACTATATGAGACCTCTCCAAAGGTATACCCCTAGATGTATCGCCGGTCCAAGAAGCTGACTGTTCCTGGTGCAACCTTGCTGCAGGAGCCGTCCTGAGAGAAATATGCGGCAGCAGGGGTTTAACTTGACCGGAACAAGTAGGTTGTGGAACATTAGTCCTCTGGGTTACAGGATGGTTTGCATCAGGATCAACTGATTCCGTGGGCAGATCAGAGTAACGATTCTACTTTATGTTCTTTTGAGGTCTCCAAGGACGTCTTTAGACTCGTAGCCTGAATTTCCGCTTGAGCTGTCTTAACCCGACAACCTTTATGGCTGCGACAGTGACAGGCGGATATTGAATCCGGGTTCACTACGATCTGCCGGCGGCCGGCCTCCCGGCGACCAGCATACCGGCGCCGGGAGGCCGGCCGCCGGCTTACCTACAGTGTGGCGAGCGCAAATGAGCCCCTTGCGGGCTCGCTGCGCTCGCCACACTACGGGCACGGTGGCGCGCCACACTATTTTATTCTCCCTCCAGGGGGGTCGTGGACCCCCACGAGGGAGAATAAGTGTCTTTATGCCGGCGGTCGGGCTCCCGGCGCCTGTATGCTGGTCGCCGGGAGCCCGACCGCCGGCATACTGAAGACCACCCATTGAATCGTATTGGATAGCAGAGGCGTGGTTCATTACGGGTCTGGTCGGGAAGGATCTTCCTGCCTGGGATTCTCAGGCCATTGGGGGGTAAGTCCACTTTTCTTTCCCCTACAGCTGCTCCAGCTCCAATACGGACCTATACCGGTCTTTCCTTTGGATCTTTCAGTGCCCTTTCCAGGTTTCGAGTACATGACAGGGGCGGTATCTGTCACCAAGGGATATCAGAGTAAGAGGCAGAGGTTCAGCATCCGACCAGTCTGGTTGTAGGTCCTCCAACACACCCACCGCAGGTCGGACCTCCCTGCCACCTGGGAGAACCCAGGGTGGACGCATGTCTGTGGGTTTTCTGGGAGGCCTGGGTATGCTTGGGTTAGGTTTCTCATTGCTGGCGGTTACATACTCGATTTGGAGTCCAACCACCTCAGTGGTCCCTCACCACGGGTCTGCCGGTTTCCAACGACAAGAGAGTCGTAATGCAGGCGGCATTCCAGATGCTTCTAGCCGCAAGGGTGCTGATCCCTCTTTCTGCACATCATTGGAATCGGGGGGGGTTTTCTCAGGCCTTTGTTTTTTCCCGTGCCGAAGCCAGATGGCTCGGCCAGGCCTATTCTGAACTTAGAATCCCTTCAGTCTGTGATTGCTAGTTTGGAGCAAAAAGGAGTTTAGGCGTCCTTAGTCATCAGGGATGCCTGTTTACTTCCATTGGGCTTCCTCATCGGGCTTTTCTCCGATTCGTAGTACAGAATATTCATTTCCATTTTCAGACCTTTCCGTTCGGTCTCTCTTCCGCTCCCACCGTGTTCATGAAGGTCACAGGATGGCCCTACTTCAAAGGCAGGGAGTGAGGTTTGTTCCCTAACTGGACAATCTACTGCTGGAAGCCCACTCTGCAGATTAGGTTGTTTCTGAATATCCGGAGGATCCAGAATCTTCTGATTCGACATGGGTCCCATTTATGCTCCTCGTACTGTTTTTTCTGTTTTTAGGGATGGTTCTCAACTCGGTCCGTCAGAGGATTTTTCCTTCCTCTGGACCAGTTCCCCTCTCTCTTCAGCCATGTGCGGCGCTGAGAGAGGTCACCTACATCCTCCTCTGAGCAGAGGATAACAGTCTTCATTCCAGATCAAGCCGCCAGGTCAGGCACCCGGGTGAGTGGACATTCCCCGGAGTTTTGTCAGCTGGTCCGCTGTTGGCGGAGAACTCGGATCGACCTCATGGCGTTCCGACAGACTCTTCAACTGCCCCTTTATTACTCTCGGACGAGAGCCCTGGCGGCGGTAGCCGTGGATGCCCTCACGGCTCCTTGGAGCTTCTGGTTAGTCTATCTTTCCTCCTTTCCTGTTACTACTTCAATTTCTGCAACGCATAAAGGGAGAATGCACGCTAGTCCTCCCGGTGACTCCAGTTTGGTCGCGCAAGACTTGGAAATCTACCCTGCACCTGGTGTCAGTAGAGGAGTCTTGGCTCCTACCTCTACGGGAATGTCTACTTCAACAGGGTCCTTCTCTTTGTTCAGTCTTATACAGGTTTTGTTTAACGGTGTGGCTGTTCACGAAACCTTCTCAGAAGGAAGGAGTTCCCTAGTTCGGTTATACCTACTGGGCCCCGATTTCGGAAGTCAGTTACCTCGTCTCACTTTTGCCACTTTTGGAAACTTTATGTGGCCTGGTGTGGATGACGAGGGTTTTTCCTTTCGTTTTTTTCATTTAGCCGCCTTCTTTGGTTTCTCCGGCTGGTTTGCTTGGCTGCGCTTCGACTAGATTGACCTGAGTTTCAGGTCTCTGCTCTTTCGGTTTTCTTCCACAGGTGATTAGTCTGATGGCCAGAAGTTTGTGCTTTCTTGCAGGGAGTACTCTACCGGCAACCCCCCTTTTTCTAATAAGGTTACGGCTGAGCTTCATACTCAGCTGTCGTTTCTTCCAGGGGTGATGTCCGCTTTTCATATAAATCTGACACTTGTGTTTTCGGCCCTCTCGGCGGTTTCACCGGATTTGTGACCTTTTGGATGTTGTCAGGGCTCTCCGACTCTCTGTACAAAGGTCTTCGGCTATTCGTCAAATTGAATTCTTCTTTGTTCTGTACGATGCTCCCGTCCTAAATGGCCGGGGTCCCAACAGCTGTTGGGTCGTTGGATACGTCTGACCATCAGACAGTCTTATTTGGCGGTTGCTCGAGAGCCTCCGTTTTCCTTTTCAGCGCAATCCACAAGCTCTAGGGGACCTTCGGGGGTGGCTGCCCAGGGGGTTTCCGTGAATGCTTTATGTTGCGATGCCGCTTAGTCGGGACATTTATACGTTTATCACGTTTTACGGATTTGACATTTTTGCGGCCTCTGTGTCAGTTTGGCCGAACGGTTATTGCAGGACTTTCAGCGCTCTCCCTCCCGTCTTGGGAGCTCTGGGACGTCCCCATTGTATCTTCACTCCAGTGGCCCCTAGTGGATGAAGGAGAAATCAGGATTTTGGTACTTACCGATAAATCCCTTTCTCCGATTCCACAGGAGCTACTGGACGCCCACCCAGCGCTGTTTCCTCCTTCTACACTTATTGGGTTGCATGTCACTGCGTGACTGTGCATTTTGTTCCTATTACCCTATCACTTTGTTTCCAGGTTTCCTTAGTATTATCTTGTTTTAGTTGGCTTAGCGAACCTCCTCTACTTTGACGTTGGTCTTTTCCAGCTCTCCTCGGGCACAGTTTTGACTAGACTGGCTCGGAGTGGGGACATAGTAGGGGAGGAGCTAGTCACGTGGTTATAAATTTAAAGTGCCAGCTCCCAGTTACTGCCTACTATATCCCCATTGTATCTGCACTCCAGTGGCCCCTGTGGAATCGGAGAAAGGGATTTATCAGTAAGTACCAAAATCCTGATTTTTGTGACACAGATGTTATCCTGAACCCGTTGATTGATATTGCTTATTGCCTTTTACACAATGGCTGATATTCATAAATGGACCACCTTGTTATGTTGTATGTATGTGATGGGCAGTTGGCGTAGCTGTGTATGTGTGTGAGGGGCAGTTGGTGTAGCTGTGTATGTATGTGATGGGCAGTTGGTGTAGCTGTGTATGTGTGTGAGGGGCAGTAAGTGTAGCTGTGTATGTGTGTGAGGGGCAGTAAGTGTAGCTGTGTATGTGTGTGATTGACAGTTCGTGTAGCTGTGTATGTGTGTGAGGGGCAGTTGGTGTAGCGGTGTATGTGTGTGAGGGGCAGTTGGTGTAGCTGTGTATGTGTGAGGGGCAGTTGGTGTAGCTGTGTATGTGTGTGTGAGGGGCAGTTGGTGTAGCTGTGTATGTGTGTGAGGGGCAGTTGGTGTAGATGTGTATGTATGTGATGGGCATTTGGTGTAGCTGTGTATGGGTGTGATGGGCAGTTGGTGTAGCTGTGTATGGGTGTGACGGGCAGTTGGTGTAGCTGTGTATGGGTGTGAGGGGCAGTTGGTGTAGCTGTGTATGGGTGTGATGGGCAGTTGGTGTAGCTGTGTATGGGTGTGATGGGCAGTTGGTGTAGCTGTGTATGGGTGTGACGGGCAGTTGGTGTAGCTGTGTATGGGTGTGACGAGCAGTAGGTGTTGCTGTGTGTATGTGACGGGCAGTAGGTGTAGCTGTGTGTGTGTATGTGACGGGCAGTAGGTGTAGTTGTGTACGTGTATGTGACGGGCAGTTGGTGTAGCTGTGTATGTGACGGGCAGTAGGTGTAGCTGTGTACGTGTATGTGACGGGCAGTAAGTGTTGCTGTGTGTGTGTATGTGACGGGCAGTAGGTGTAGCTGTGTACGTATATGTGACGGGCAGTAGGTGTAGCTGTGTACGTATATGTGACGGGCAGTAGGTGTAGCTGTGTACGTATATGTGACGGGCAGTTGGTGTAGCTGTGTACGTGTATGTGACGGGCAGTAGGTGTAGCTGTGTGTGTATGTGACGGGCAGTAGGTGTAGCTGTGTGTGTGTATGTTACGGGCAGTAGGTGTAGCTGTGTGTGTATGTGACGGGCAGTAGGTGTAGCTGTGTACGTGTATGTGACGGGCAGTAGGTGTAGCTGTGTGTGTGTGTATGTGACGGGCAGTAGGTGTAGCTGTGTGTGTGTGTATGTGACGGGCAGTTGGTGTAGCTGTGTGTGTGTGTGTGTGTGTATGTGACGAGCAGTAGGTGTAGCTGTGTGTGTGTGTATGTGACGGGCAGTAGGTGTAGCTGTGTGTGTGTGTATGTGACGGGCAGTAGGTGTAGCTGTGTACGTGTATGTGACGGGCAGTAGGTGTAGCTGTGTGTGTGTGTATGTGACGAGCAGTAGGTGTAGCTGTGTGTGTGTGTATGTGACGGGCAGTTGGTGTAGCTGTGTGTGTATGTGACGGGCAGTTGGTGTAGCTGTGTACGTGTATGTGACGGGCAGTAGGTGTAGCTGTGTGTGTGTGTGTATGTGACAGGCAGTAGGTGTAGCTGTGTGTGTATGTGACGGGCAGTAGGTGTAGCTGTGTACGTGTATGTGACGGGCAGTAGGTGTAGCTGTGTGTGTGTGTGTGTGTGTATGTGACGGGCAGTAGGTGTAGCTGTGTGTGTGTGTATGTGACGGGCAGTTGGTGTAGCTGTGTGTGTGTGTATGTGACGAGCAGTAGGTGTAGCTGTGTATGTGACGGGCAGTAGGTGTAGCTGTGTGTGTATGTGATGGGCAGTTGGTGTAGCTGTGTACGTGTATGTGACGGGCAGTAGGTGTAGCTGTGTGTGTGTGTGTATGTGACCAGCAGTAGGTGTAGCTGTGTGTGTGTATGTGACGGGCAGTTGGTGTAGCTGTGTGTGTGTATGTGACGGGCAGTTGGTGTAGCTGTGTACGTGTATGTGACGGGCAGTAGGTGTAGCTGTGTACGTGTATGTGACGGGCAGTAGGTGTAGCTGTGTACGTCTATGTGACGGGTAGTAGGTGTAGCTGTGTATGTGACGGGCAGTAGCTGTAGCTGTGTATGTGACGGGCAGTAGGTGTAGCTGTGTGTGTGTATGTGACGGGCAGTAGGTGTAGCTGTGTGTGTATGTGACGGGCAGTAGGTGTAGCTGTGTACGTGTATGTGACGGGCAGTAGGTGTAGCTGTGTGTGTGTGTGTGTGTGTGTGTGTGTGTGTGTGTGTGTGTGTGTATGTGACGAGCAGTAGGTGTAGCTGTGTGTGTGTATGTGACGGGCAGTTGGTGTAGCTGTGTGTGTGTATGTGACGGGCAGTTGGTGTAGCTGTGTACGTGTATGTGACGGGCAGTAGGTGTAGCTGTGTACGTGTATGTGACGGGCAGTAGGTGTAGCTGTGTACGTGTATGTGACGGGCAGTAGGCGTAGCTGTGTACGTGTATGTGACGGGCAGTAGGTGTAGCTGTGTACGTGTATGTGACGGGCAGTAGGCGTAGCTGTGTACGTGTATGTGACGGGCAGTAGGTGTAGCTGTGTACGTGTATGTGACGGGCAGTAGGTGTAGCTGTGTACGTGTATGTGACGGGCAGTAGGTGTAGCTGTGTGTGTGTATGTGACGGGCAGTAGGTGTAGCTGTGTACGTGTATGTGACGGGCAGTAGGTGTAGCTGTGTATGTGACGGGCAGTAGGCGTAGCTGTGTACGTGTATGTGACGGGCAGTAGGTGTAGCTGTGTATGTGACGGGCAGTAGGTGTAGCTGTGTGTGTGTATGTGACGGGCAGTAGGTGTAGCTGTGTGTGTGTATGTGACGGGCAGTAGGTGTAGCTGTGTACGTGTATGTGACGGGCAGTAGGTGTAGCTGTGTATGTGACGGGCAGTAGGCGTAGCTGTGTACGTGTATGTGACGGGCAGTAGGTGTAGCTGTGTATGTGACGGGCAGTAGGCGTAGCTGTGTACGTGTATGTGACGGGCAGTAGGTGTAGCTGTGGATTATAGCACTTGCTGAACTCCTGCTGAGTGTTACACACTATAATACATGTATTTAAAGATATTCTTTCTTTTATTACAGTATAAGGCCAAAAAGAAAAAGAAGCACAAGAAACACAGCAAGAAGAAGAAGAAAGCCGTTCCTTCAAGTTCTGATTGTGAATAACTAATGTATAATGTCACCTACACATGTCCAGTGACTGAAATTAATTTATGTAACGAGATCTTCTCTTCTTTACTATGTACAAGTGTCTTAAAGGGACATATCCTGTAAAACCTGGGCTGTCTCATTACCTTCTACACGATATAGCAGGTCATCAGTCCTGCTCTGGACAACAGGTCTCCATCCTGACCAATATGCCCAAATCCTCTTTTTGGCTATAGGCAGTGAAGCACAACCCACATTCAGGAAGCATAATTATCACAGAAACTCAAATAAGCTTCATGGACCTCTCCAGGCTGGGTGGATAGTAGGTTCCCGCACCTGTCGTCCAATCACGGTGGATGCGTCCATATTATGGTGTTAAACTTTCATGACAATGCAGCCTATGAAATGACTGGAAACTAGTGACCTCACCAAGACTAGAGGCACTTTGTCATATGGTTTGGTGATGTCAGGTCCAGCCTGCAAAATGGCTGCCTCCTTTTTGAATGAAACAAGTTGACTCTAAAGAAGCTGATTGATCCCATGAGGTGTTGGTTGGCATATTTCCTCTCTAAGTACCAGGCACAAGAAATTGTACTTTGCACATATGACAAGTTCACAACACAACAAGAGTAGATGTCCTGGTGCAGGTCATGTTTTCTGGATAAACTGTAAAGCAATAATAAGTATTTATTGTAGGAAGATCATAGCGTTTGTCCTTGGGTACAATGTCCAAAGAGACTGCAGTTAAATAAAAAGGAACTATCTTTGTGACATCCTAGGCCTCAGAGGCTGAGCTTTCAAAGCAAAACTTTCACATCACTTTTCACTGATCTTTATACAGAATTATGATGCAGAATGATTGGGGTATCAGGATTTTAATGGGAATATTTTTTCCCCTCTGTTGCAGACCATTCCCTCAGAATTTTTAATGATCACAGCTTCTGACCTTACCCAGGCTACACATCAGAAGTAGGCAATATGTATTGAGCCAGCTGCTTTGGAACTACAAGTCCCAGTTTATCTTTAGCCACTGGCTGGGATTTGTATGGTTCCGACAGCTTGTCCATACCTACTAATACATGAACATGTTGCGATGCTGCGATATACACGCCTTGCTGTGGTGACTGGAACACTCTCTGGGGATTTTGCTTTGCGTTTTTCCGCCGCCCCCCATCAAGGATAAGACTGCTTTGGCATATATCTGCATGTCCTGTATTTAATTGCATCATACACCATATGTACAGATAAAGCAGCACTAGTAAATATGTATAACGATCAGGCAGACTACTTGAGTTCCATATCATTGTTACTGAAACTGCCAGCGTGTACAAAAGCTATTTGTTTTGTATTTTTTTTTTTATGTGTATATATGATATAATATAACAGCTTCATATTGAAGCTGAACTACTTAATTGATCAATTTCGGTACAAGACCCATTAAGGAATTGTTCTGTTTTATGGAAGTGAACTCTAAATTGAAATAAAATATTGTTTAACACTGTTACTTTCTCTGTCGTCCATTCGGGAATCTGGATTACCATGGGTTATAGAGAGGTGCAGAACAGGAGATTAAACACTAAGGGGCCAGGCAGCCTTTTTACTCCTCCCCCCCCCCCCCCCCCCCCCCCCCCCCCCAACACACACACTCTGGCATCGTTATTACTGGCCGCCTCTGCGACCGCTCCGGCGCTCCCACATCCGGCTAAGCTCGGCTGTCTGAGCAGCGCTGCTGCCCGATTGGAGCTCTCAGCTCAAGCAGGCAGCAAAAGCAGAGCCACCGATGGCAGCGTCGCTTGTCAGGAGCCCCACGAACCTCCACTGTAAAGCAGAGCCGGACCCTAGGCATTTGCTTATGCCTAGGGCCAGCGCTGTGTTGAATCTATAGTCCCTATCACCTGGTCACATACACCTTAGGGATATTGGGGGTCATTCCGAGTTGATTGCTAGCTGCATTTGTTCGCAGCGCAGCGATCAGGCTAAAAAGTCAGTTCAGCGCACGCGCACAACGAACGATGCCGTTTTGCACAGGGTCTAGCGATGCATTTCAGTCGCACTGCTTGCCGCAGAGTGATTGACATGAAGTGGGCGTTTCTGGGTGGCAACTGATCGTTTTCAGGGAGTGTGCAGAAAAACTCAGGCGTGCCAGGAAAAACGCAGGCGTGGCTGGACGGGTTTGTGACATCAAATCCGGAACTGAATAGTCTGAAGTGATCGCAAGCGCTGAGTAGGTTTTGAGCTACTCTGAAACTACACAAAAAATGTTTGCAGGCGCTCTGCGATACTACGTTTGCACTTCTGCTAAGCTAAAATACACTCCCAGTGGGCGGCAGCATAGCGTTTGCACGACTGCTAAAAACAGCTAGTGAGCGATCAACTCGGAATGACCCCCATTGTCAGAAGCCAAGTAACCTGCCAGTATGTTTTTGAAGTGTGGGTGGAAATCGGAGTGCCTGTGTAAAACCTACGCAAATACAATGAAACCATACAGGGGTCAATTCAATTAGGAGCTATGCACTTACTTTCCCCCGCAAGTAAGTGCAGCTATATGCGGCACTTTCGGTACTGCTGGACATGCTGATTGTTGCTCTCAGCCCCATGGGCCTAAAAGGAGGAAGCCCCCATTACTCCCTTCGGCACCATGGGGTGGTTTGAGCTCAGTTGCAGTTGTCAGCGTCTATTTGCCATTGCAATGGCAACTCACCCCTAATTGAATTGACCACATTAACTCCCCACAGATGCTACTTTGGTCAGTAATTGAGTGTAGTGCTGTGAAGTACCGCTGAGTCCGTAATACTGAACACTGGGCTATCACGTTGCCCAATTAGTTGGGGGGGCATTTATCAAAATAAAACAAGACAAAGTCTCCATAGAGACAAAAATGGTTTATTCCAACTGATTTTTAAGGCGTAGAACAGGAAACCCCGGCATGCTTGGCCTTGTAGCTGTACAATCGCTGTGAAATCGCAGCAGCAGCAGCTACCCGCCTTCAGGCCACAGGCAGCACTGCCCGTGACGTCACTCCATATGCGGCCCCTGATTGGTCCCTCACACCCCCTGTCGCCAGGGTAACGGCTTGTTGTCCAGCACGCGTGTGGGGAGCTCTCGACTAAGGCTGCTGCTGCTGAGACGCCGGCAAGGCACAGGCAGGAAAGCTCGGTACTGCGCCGCGGCCTAGTCCTCCCGCACCCTCTTCCCCCCCATGTCCCAGCCGGTGGCTGCCATGAACCGCAAGAACCTGCAGAAGCTGGCCGAGACGCTGTGCAAAACCGCCAGACACTGTAACTATTCCCTGTGGTGGGGTCATTCCTTATCCATCAGCCAGAGACCTGTGCTACAGTCCTGTAATGGACATCTCCTGCTGTGGCACTACAAGTCTCAGCATGCCCTGCCACCAGTCATAGACCTGCTGGGATCTGTAGTGCCACACCAGCCAGGGCGCCTTGACATCGGTCATCTGCTTGTGATAATAGTATCCCTTACTGACAGGTCATAAAATAAATGTTACTTTTCTAATGTCTAATGTAAATTTACTGATGGTTGTTGGCCGCGTATATCGGGGTACATCACTACACCATGCTACATATGCTACACCACATCAGTGCACTACATGCCCCTATATACTGCAATACATTACTACACTACATCACTACACTACACCCCCCTATAAGCTACACCAAATCCCCCCATCTGGGAGGCAAAGCAGAGGTTGATCCTGCTAACTGGGAGCACAGTGCACTTCTATAGCTTGTACAGTGCACTGCACGCTAGTCGCAGCACTGCATCGCAAAGAAGAGAGTTTAAGACCGTAACCGGCATAGGAGAGATCCCAGGTACTGGAGCTCACCCGCACAGCGCTGGAGCCAGCTGTGGGCAGACAGGTGGGTCAGAGACATTGCCAAGGGAGCTGTCTGCTGCCTCACTGGAGCAGCACAGCCCTGCCGGTAAAAAACAAAACAAAAAACCCCGTTCCTCTGTAACTCCTTGGCACCCCCTCAAATCCTGCACCAGGGGCGCATGCCCCCTTAGCCCCCCCCCCCCCCCCCCAGTTACAGCCCTGGGGGCAGATATAACATTTGCAGAGAGAGTTAGATTTGGGTGGGATATTTTGTTTCTGTGCAGGGTAAATACTGGCTGCTTTATATTTACACTGCAATTTAGATTTCAGTTTGAACACACCCCACCCAAATCTAACTCTCTCTGCACATGTTACATCTGCCACACCTGCAATGCAAATGGTTTTGCCCAACTGCTAACAAATTTGATGCTGCGATCAACTCGGAATTACCCCCTATGTTATTTTGTTTGTTATTTATCATTGTCAACATTGTGAAATAAAACAGTTCAGGTAAATGACATTCTGCAAAAAAAATCGTGTAAACGTCATCTTCTAAAATAATGGACTAGTTGTGTAATATACCCCTCATTTGTCCCCCTAACCTTACTACCTGTCTACACCACTATGGATAATCTCAACCTTGTAGAAATCAAATTCAATGACGTGGCATCCTATGCGCCACAGAATTTGCTGCGCTGTATAAGAAACTGTCAATAAGTAATAAATTATCCTTCCACATTACACCATTACGTTTTATGTCTTGGGCTAGTGTCACACGAGCTGTGTGGAATTGCTGCATGGGCGACAGGAACCAGAAATTTACATATCTAATAATTGGGAAGGAAAGCGTAGACCAGAGGTTCTCAAACTCGGTCCTCGGGGGCACACACGGTGCATGTTTTGCAGGTCTCCTCACAGAATCGCAAGTGAAATAATTAGCTCCACCTGTGGACCTTTTAAAATGTGTCAGTGAGTAATTAATACACCTGTGCACCTGCTGGGTTACCTGCAAAACATGCACTGTGTGTGCCCCCGAGGACCGAGTTTGAGAACCTCTGGCGTAGACTGACTAAACAATGCATTATTATAATCTGTGCACAAAAAGCTCCAGCGGGTTATACAGAGGTGGAGTTCCCAAATGATCCATTTAATAAAGGATACATGATATAAACAGGCTTGGGGCTGCTTGATTGAGGCCAGGCGAGATGTAGATTTGAGATAATCTGGTGCCAGGTGGGCATTTATTCTGTGCCCATATTCTGTAGATCTATGGTGCATTCAGTGGTATAATAATGTAACCAGAAAGGAGCTTGTAACTGGGATCGTTATTCTGAGCCCACCAGGTTTCAATGACAACGCGGTGACAGAAAAAGTGTAATCAGAACACAGGCAAAGAGTATGGACACGTATAGGACACTAATTCATGTGTCCCTCATTAAAAGGATCAATTGGGACTCTACCAGCCACAATCAAAATGACACAGCTTTATTAAAATCCCAGCTGTCCACATTGGCCCATTAATGAATTGCGAATAATATGGAAGCAGTGGCTAGGGCAGGCCTGGCCAACCTGTGGCTCTCCAGATGTTGTGAAACTGCACATCCCAGCATGCCGACACAGTTTTAGCATTCCCTAATAGCAATACTGTGGCAAGGCATGATGGGACTTGTAGTTTTACACCAGCTGGAGAGCCACAGGTTGGCCAGGCCTGGGCTAGGGCAACGGCAGGCAACGTCCAGCGCTTCAGCTGTTGTGGATTTATATATCCCAGCATTCCCTGCCACAGCTTTAGCATACCCTAACAGCAAAAATGTGGCAGGGCATGCTGGGGTGTGTAGTTCCACATCAGCTGGACTACTGCACGTTGCCTCTACCTGGGCTACAGTAGCTGATCCTCAGCAGTGTTCACCGTGGCCGTCTTTCTCTTGCAGTCAGTAAGTATGAAGTGGAATGTCTCATCCGACTTTATAACACAATAGTAGGACGTCCAATAGAGCCAAACACCAGGAGCGGAATAGACAGAAACACCTTCAGGAATATCCTGCACAACACTTTCACAATGACAGACGACATGATCATGGACCGGGGTGAGTTACCGAGCAGCACAACTGCCTCAGTGTGTGACATTATAGCCTAAGCCACGTTCTATGTGCATAGTAAGTGCTTCTTCTTGTTTCCAGTTTTCCGTGGATTTGACCGAGACAATGACGGCTGCATCAATGTGGCTGAGTGGGTGGAGGGTCTGTCTGTGTTCCTGCGTGGGACTTTGGATGAAAAAATAAAATGCAAGTATCCACAGTCCTAAAGAAATATTTTCAGTAATATTATCATATCCCAATTAAAGGAAAACTACGTAGACTGTCTATACTGTCACATAAGTGTACTATAAGAGAACCCACAAGGTGCATTTGTTCAAAATGTTGCTACTCCCTTACATTTGTCCCAAGAGCTTACTTTCAAAATTAGAATTGTATTAAGACATTGAAATAATGCAATGACGATATGTTAGCTATATTTTCATAGGAAATGGAGTCTTTCAGACAGGATTTTCCTTATCTTAATTAAATGCACTCATGTTTGATCATGATTGTATATTAATAAGTATATTTCATTGAAAAGATGATTGATGTGGAAAGTGCATGAGCAGGAGTCACATCATGAAGGTTACAAAGCAATCCCCCAGACGGGTGTAGTATGGTATGCCGGCGACCGGGCTCCCGGCAACCAGCATACCGGCGCAGGGCGCCCGACCGCCGGCATACCGACAGCGTGGCAAGCACAAATGAGCCCCTTGCAGGCTCGCCACGCTGCGGGCACGGTTTTTTCTCCCTCCAGGGGGGTCGTGGACCCCTGCGAGGGAGAATGTGTCGGGATTCTGGCGCCGGTATACTGTGCGCCGGGATCCCGACATTCGGCAACCAGAAGACCACCCCCCAGACAGGTGGCAGCAGAAAGTACTATACACATTTCCTTAGTAACGGTGTGTTTTTTTTTATATAGATTGTTTTGAGGTGTATGATCTGAACAGTGACGGGTATATCTCCAGAGAAGAGATGTTCCACATGCTGAAGAACAGCCTTCTAAAGCAGCCCACCGAGGAAGACCCCGATGAGGGGATAAAGGACCTGGTTGAAATTACATTGAAAAAGATGGTAAATATTTACTGCTGAGTCAGTCTCCTCCCCCTCATGTACATACACTGCCACCGGCAATTAATTAAAGATGTGATCAGCGTAAAGAACATGCTAGTAATCTTCCATCTGAGTGTTCATTCACATTTATTATTAAATTATATCCTGATATAAATCAGGCCTATCTCACAAGTTTGCATGATGACCTAACTACGGCTGTGGCATGCGTATGACATAACGTACTCTGTGGAACACGCACCACACAGACTAGGCCCTGCAGTGATGGGAATAAAGAGAACCAGGAATATGTTGGGGGAGGGGGGGGTAAGTGTATCAGGATAGGGAACAGGAGGAGCGGAGTCCTTTACTGGTAAGCCATAAAGTGCTGCAGTGAAATAGCAGACTATGAATTACAACCAGTTGTGAACGCCGCTCATGTACAAGAGATAACTCCTCTACTCACTCTCCCCCAGGATCATGACCATGATAGCAAGCTGTCCTATATGGATTTTGAAAAAGCCGTGAGAGAGGAAAACCTCCTACTGGAAGCCTTTGGGCCTTGCCTGCCGGATAGCAAGGTGAGATTCATACCTAACATGCTGATACGATACTGCCTTCCTAAAGGGTTAACTATATGGACAGGTTATGCAAATACTAAGGGCCTGATTTGGATTTGTACCAAAACCAAATGGTTTATGTGCAAATACAATGATGGATTTGCAGTATGGTTCCTGCAGTGTGGCACGCAATGCCCCCTGAGCTGCAGCCATTTGGGGGCGGCACTGTTCAGCAGAGTCTGCATCTTCTGTGTTCCGCAGCCAGGATAGAAGATGCAGACTTCCTGGCCCCAGCAGCATGAACAACCCAGCCATCCTGAGTAACCGTCGGGCTACTCAGATGGCCAGTGTTCACGCAAGGCATCCAGTGCTGCATCCATCGGCACAGCAGCTGATCACAAAAACATGTAGGAGGCGTTGGCGTACACAAGACTACTCCTGCTGCTGCTTTTCCGTGACTTAGCAGTAGTGGCTGTAACAACCCTCACAGCTGTTACGGCATAGCTAGAGAATTGGAAGCAGGCCCCAAGTAAGACTGATTTGTTGCGCTGTAGTACTGTTGACTTACTTCATTCACATAATACAGCCTCGGAATAGTAAGGCAGAAATCAACACATAAGTCAGACACTAATATAAAGCATTGAGCCTCTGGTATAACCTGCAGCTACAGTACTGAGATCTTACAGAATTACTGCTACTATTTTTTTCCTTCCGCATACATTGTGTATATATCCGCCATTAATCCGTTATCCCTATAAATCTGCCTGAACTCTGCAGTTACCACTCTAAGCGCATACTTCAGCATATGGTAGGACAGGCCAGCATGTATGAACCCTGTTACGTCTTTTCCTAGTGTGAGCGTGTGCAGATGGCCGGACGTGCAGCACTATTCACCGTTTTGTATTTTGCTTTTACAGAGTATCAACGCCTTTGAGAGACAAGTGTTTACAGAGCCAATTGAATCCTAGACCTAAACCTGAAACGGACAGTAGATACGTCTGGAGACCTCTATGACTGCAGCAAGGAACAGGAACTCGCCGTGGACTTGTCTGCTAGTCTAAATTAATGATCTGAGTTGAATAACGAGGAGAAGAAGGACATGACTAAGTAACAAATCAAAATAAAAACGAGTTGTAAAGAATGTTACTTCAGAGTTCAATAAATGTATTTTGCTATAAATCCGCACCCTATATTTACAAATAAATAAATAACTTCAAAAACATGTCTAATGTTGGTAGATGCAATTTCCATTTTGAGAGTCAAATTCTTCTTCTCTGCTTTACAGGTGGAGCAGATTGTGTGTCACAGGCTGAGGCTTCTGGTTTCGTTATGGTGTAGGAGTCTGAAACCTGTGGAAATAGATTGTTCGTTATTTATTATTAGTTACTTATATAGCGCACACATATTCCGCAGCGCTTTACAGAGAATGTTTGCCCATTCACATCAGTCCCTGCCCCAGTGGAGCTTACAATCTTTATCCCTATCACAGTGGTTCTCAAACTCGGTCCTCAGAACCCCACACAGTGCATGTTTTGCAGGTAACCCAGCAGGTGCACAGGTGTATTAATTAATCACTGACATTTTAAAAAGGTCCACAGGTGGAGTTAATGATGTCACTTGCGATTCTGTGAGGAGACCTGCAAAACATGCACCGTGTTTGGTCCTGAGGACCGAGTTTGAGAACCTGTGCCCTATCACATGTACACACAGACACATTCACACTAGGGTTAATTTTGTTGGGAGCCAATTAACCTACCTGTATATGTTTGGATTGTGGGAGGAAACCGGAGTACCCGGGGAGAATATACAAACTCCACACAGTTAGGGCCATGGTGGGAATCGAACCCATGACCTCAGTGCTGTGAGGCAGTAATGCTAATTACTACACCATCAGTACTGTTATCCACATGATCTTTCATATAAGAGTGTTTCCTACTCCAGTCCATGTTCTACAGATCTCCTAGTTCGAGCACAGGTGTATTCATTCTTGGCCAACACATTTGAAAAGATCCACAGGTGGAGCTAATTATTCCCCTTGTGACATCGAGGAGATCTGTAAAGGAGCCTACACACTAGGCGATGTTTTCGAGCATCGATATTATCAACCAACGATATAATCGATGGTCAATTTTTCCTACGCACTGGACGATAATCGATGGTCAATTTGGACGATATGAGAGTACATAAATCTATATCGTCCAAATTGACTGGCATGTATCAACGATGATCAATGGTGGGCACGCGCATCGTTCATCGTTGATGCGTCCATACTGAGAGAGATGAACGATTTATCGTTCATATCTTTCAAGATATCGTCCAGTGTGTAGGCCCCTTAACATATGCACTGTTAGGGGTCCCTGGGGACTGGAGTTGGGAAACTACGGGATACAGTGTTATATGACAACATCTAAATCAACAGGATATTTTGACTCTGATCCACAAAGTATAGAAATCAAGTTCAAGGGACTATTTGAACAGAATGACTAATACTATAAAGTGCTGGGTGGATATAGGGCTCCTGCATAGAACACAGATACGCACCTGTTTCAGCTTCCCCCGTATCACAGTTGCAGAGGTGTTTAAGGAATCATCGTCCAGGTCTAATTTGGGAATTTCTGGCAGTTTTGGTCCAATTACAATCTCTTGGGAGTCCGGAAGGGACAGAGCAAGTGCAGTACTCCGCTCCCTTCTCCTCTGTCGCTCCTGAAGCTGGGTCGTCCTTGGCAAGAACCTGGCTGTGCTACTCCCCATAGTGTTCTGTGCGGGGTTACTTGCTCTTCCTGTGTTGCTGGCTGAAGCTACGCGATAGGCATCGTCTTCTGGTGACTGGTTTCTGGAGTCAGAGGCGGATGGCGAAGACGTAGAACTGTATTCCTGCCAGTCAGGGGTTATTAAGGGTGGGGGCATGAAGCAGGGCACAGAATCAATGGGCTGTACAGTTGGTGCTGGGGTGGTGGTATAAACAAAGCTGGATACAGAACTGGAATTCTCCACTGCTTCTTGCGGCGCTTTCTTTGCCAATGGCCAGTCTTAGAGAGAAAGATGCTGAGGTTAGGGTTATGTGTTTTACAACTTACAATTTCACACTGAGGGGTTATGTATCAAAGCTTGGAGAGTGAAAGTGGAGAGAGATAAAGTACCAACCAATCAGCTTTGATACACATCCCCCAGGAGGCAATACTCAGTTACCCTAGTGGGGGTGAGGGAGATTGTGGGGCAGCCCAACATGTCTGTAAGTTCTGGGCACACCCCCCAAGAGGTGACGAACAGGGGCGTGTCATGGGGACATACATGTAGTGCTCAAGACACAATACCTCTGTGTGTACAGCTTGACCACACATAACTGACACACGCCCCCTACAGTCAGACCGAAACATGGCAAGCATGGTAACCAACCTTTCTCAGATGTGGCTCGCGCCACATAGCGTCTCCGATCCTGAAGTTTTTCTCTGGTCTCTTGAACGCTTTCAAATTCTGGAGCATAACAGATATGAAGGAGACCCCCGAAGAAAGTGCGTTCGTCTAGTTTACGTTTGGCAACTCTGGAGCATAATAAGATAGATAAAAGTTGCTTTCAATTTATGGAAATTAGCCAAGGTTTTAAAGACAAGAGATGCATTAAAGAACATACATACATAGGAAAAAAGGTGCTGGGAACTATATTTTAACCAAATCCAAGTTTGGAATATTTGTACATTAGTTTAGAAAATGATTCTAGCACCTTTTGTAAGTGCACCAGTGTATTCTGTGATCAGAATGTGAAGGGCACCAGTGAGTGCTGAAGTCATCTGCTACAATCACATGATCATGCACCACAGCCAGCACAAGCTCAACATTCTGTGTGTTCTCCAGAGATCATGTGAGAACAGACCCACAGGGCCCATCGGGTGTCAATAAACATCAGAGTTCATGTTCTGGAAAATCACTTCTGTTCAGTACGGTCCCTCTCCTCTTGGAACGCAACTAACAAGAAACCGGAAGAGACCCCCTTTCTATAATACAAAGATACAGAGTTCGGACGTCCTGCTTTCATGTAACCTGCAGCTAACGTATTACAGTGCAAATCACAGTACAGGATACAGAACAAAGGCTGCAGTCTCATTTCTTCAGAAATACATCAATCAGCAGGATCTCTTGTACCCAGCACGTGGTAGGTGTAAATGCCTATACAAGCATATGGGTACACAGTGGATGGCGTGATGCGTACACATGCATTAGCATTCTATATACAGATCTGCGTGTGCTCTATATGTACAGTAAGCTGTATACTTCCCACACATCCCTTCTACAACATAAGATGCTGTCTGACATCAGTGTGGAATCCAGATGTATGTTCCCATCACCTTGCACTCTGTAACCTCTGGAACTTAATGAGATACACTTCTGTGAACTCCTCTGCAGGGTATTCATCAAGAGCATTGTATTCCTCTATTGCCCCAAACAGTGCAAAGTGCTCAATTAGTTCCTTCATAACCCCGATCGCTGGAACTCCCTGCACCAGTAGGTAACGAGACTCTAGATTAATTGTGTAGACCTAGGAAAGAGAAAATAATAGGTTATCGAAACGGATGCCCTGGACGCAGCCACGTGTAATTTACAGAGACTGATAAAGTCATTCTCAGACTTTCACGTTGGCTGACCACACTATACGAGACATTTTATGCCATTTGTGGCAATTAGTGTGCTTGTAATGGTCGTTTGTGGTCTGATTTGCACGCTCTCTGTGTGGTCTCTCTTGTGAGCCTGGTCTTTAAACCAGAAATAATTTGCAAAATTTAAAAACTGCCCATAATGGAAATAAGGCAGGTTCTGCTTAGACCTTTCATGTGTTGCACATGTAGCTGCAGCGCTGACACTTCCGTCTCCATGGAAAGTGCAATGGACAAAACAATTCATAACCTTAGTCCCAAGATCAACAACCTGAGCGCTTTCTCTATGCATTCCACACACCAGCCTACCCCTTTAAGCAGTGAGGGGGAACCTTTGTCACTCCAGCTGTTGTTGAACTACACATCTCAGCATGCCCTGCTACAGTTTTAGCATGGCCAAATAGCAAAACTGTAACATGGCATGCTGGGATATGTTCAACAACAGCTGGAGTGCCAAAGGTTCCCAATCACTGCCTTAATTCATCTGAGAGCCAAACGCTGCAAATTATTCTGAGATGCTTTCATCCTTGGACAAACTCCTTTTGTAGAGCTGGGATTTCTCTGACGTCCTAGTGGATGCTGGGGACTCCGTAAGGACCATGGGGAATAGCGGCTCTGCAGGAGACTGGGCACAAAAGCAAAGCTTTAGGACTACCTGGTGTGCACTGGCTCCTCCCCCTATGACCCTCCTCCAAGCCTCAGTTAGATTTTTGTGCCCGAACGAGAAGGGTGCACACTAGGTGGCTCTCCTGAGCTGCTTAGTGAAAAGTTTAGTTTTAGGTTTTTTAGGCTCAGTGAGACCTGCTGGCAACAGGCTCACTGCATCGAGGGACTAAGGGGAGAAGAAGCGAACTCACCTGCGTGCAGAGTGGATTGGGCTTCTTAGGCTACTGGACATTAGCTCCAGAGGGACCGATCACAGGCCCAGCCATGGATAGGTCCCAGAGCCGCGCCGCCGGCCCCCTTACAGAGCCAGAAGACAGAAGAGGTCCGGAAAATCGGCGGCAGAAGACGCCCTGTCTTCAACAAGGTAGCGCACAGCACTGCAGCTGTGCGCCATTGCTCTCAGCACACTTCACACTCCGGTCACTGAGGGTGCAGGGTGCTGGGGGGGGGGGGCGCCCTGAGACGCAATAAAAACACCTTGGATGGCAAAAAAATGCATCACATATAGCTCCTGGGCTATATGGATGAATTTAACCCCTGCCAGAATACACAGAAAAACGGGAGATAAGGCCGCCGAGAAGGGGGCGGAGCCTATCTCCTCAGCACACTGGCGCCATTTTCCCTCACAGCTCCGTTGGAGGGAAGCTCCCTGGCTCTCCCCTGCAGTCACTACACTACAGAAAGGGTTAAAAAAGAGAGGGGGGCACTAATTACGCGCAGTATTAAAAATACAGCAGCTATAAGGGGAAAAACACTTATATAAGGTTATCCCTGTATATATATAGCGCTCTGGTGTGTGCTGGCAAACTCTCCCTCTGTCTCCCCAAAGGGCTAGTGGGGTCCTGTCCTCTATCAGAGCATTCTCTGTGTGTGTGCTGTGTGTCGGTACGTTTGTGTCGACATGTATGAGGAGAAAAATGATGTGGAGACGGAGCAGATTGCCTGTAATAGTGATGTCACCCCCTAGGGGGTCGACACCTGAGTGGATGAACTGTTGGAAGAAATTACGTGACAGTGTCAGCTCTGTATAAAAGACAGTGGTTGACATGAGACAGCCGGCTACTCAGCTTGTGCCTGTCCAGACGTCTCATAGGCCGTCAGGGGCTCTAAAGCGCCCGTTACCTCAGATGGCAGATATAGACGCCGACACGGATACTGACTCCAGTGTCGACGGTGAAGAGACAAATGTGACTTCCAGTAGGGCCACACGTTACATGATTGAGGCAATGAAAAATGTTTTACACATTTCTGATAATACGAGTACCACCAAAAAGGGGTATTATGTTCGGTGAGGAAAAACTACCTGTAGTTTTCCTGAATCTGAGAAATTAAATGAGGTGTGTGATGATGCGTGGGTTTCCCCCGATAACAACTGATAATTGCTAAAATGTTATTGGCATTATATCCTTTCCCGCCAGAGGTTAGGGTGCGTTGGGAAACACCCCCTAGGGTGGATAAAGCGCTCACACGCTTGTAAGAACAAGGGCTCTACCCTCTCCTGAGATGGCCGCCCTTAAGGATCCTGCTGATAGAAAGCAGGAGGGTATCCTAAAATGTATTTACACACATACTGGTGTTATACTGCGACCAGCAATCGCCTCAGCCTGGATGTGCAGTGCTGGGTTGGCGTGGTCGGATTCCCTGACTGAAAATATTGATACCCTAGATAGGGACAGTATATTATTGCCTATAGAGCATTTAAAAGATGCATTTCTATATATGCATGATGCACAGCGGAATATTTGCCGACTGGCATCAAGTCTAAGTGCGTTGTCCATTTCTGCCAGTAGAGGGTTATGGACACGACAGTGGTCAGGTGATGCGGATTCCAAACAGCATTTGGAAGTATTGCCTTATTAAGGGAGTTATTTGGGGTCGGTCTTTCAGACCTGGTGGCCACGGCAACAGCTGGGAAATCCACGTTTGTACCCCAGGTCGCCTCTCAACATAAGAAGACGCCGTATTATCAGGCGCAGTCTTTTCGTGGGCAAGCGGGCAAAAGGTTCCTCATTTCTGCCCCGTGACAGAGGGAGAGGAAAAAGGCTGCAGAAATCAGCCAGTTCCCAGGAACAGAAGCCCTCTCCCGCCGCTGCCAAGCCCTCAGTATGACGCTGGGGCTTTACAAGCAGAATCAGGCACGGTGGGGGCCCGTCTCAATGAATTTCAGCGCGCAGTGGGCTCACTCGCAAGTAGACCCCTGAATCCTTCAGGTGATATCTCAGGGGTACAAATTGGAATTCGAGACGTCTCCCCCTCGCCGTTTTCCTAAAGTCGGCTTTACCGATGTCTCCTTCTGACAGGGAGGCAGTTTTGGAAGCCATTCACAAGCTGTATTCCCAGCAGGTGATAATCAAGGTACCCCTCCTGCAACAGGGAACGGGGTATTATTCCACACTGTTGTGGTACCGAAGCCGGACGGCTCGGTGAGACCGATTCTAAATCTAAAATCTTGAACACTTACATACGGAGGTTCAAATTCAAGATTGAGTCACTCAGAGCAGTGATTGCGAACCTGGAAGAAGGGGACTACATGATGTCTCGGGACATCAAGGATGCTTACCTTCATGTCCCAATTTACCCTTCTCACCAAGGGTACCTCAGGTTTATGGTACAGAACTGTCACTATCAGTTTCAGACGCTGCCGTATGGATGGTCCACGGCACCCCGGGTCTTTACCAAGGTAATGGCCGAAATGATGATACTCCTTCGAAGGAAGGGAATTTTAGTTATCCCTTACTTGGACGATTCCCTGATAAGGGTAAGATCCAGGGAACAGTTGGAGGTCGGTGTAGCACTATCTCAGGTAGTGTTGCGGCAGCGCGAGGGGATTCTCAATATTCCAAAATCGCAGCTGATTCCGACGACTCGTCTTCTGTTCCTAGGGATGATCCTGGACACAGTCCAGAAAAAGGTGTTTCTCCCGGAGGAGAAAGTCAGGGAGTTATCCGAGCTAGTCGGGAACCTTCTATAACCGAGCCAAGTCTCAGTACATCAATGAAATGGTTCTGGGAAAAATGGTGGCTTCCTACGAAGCAATCTCATTCGACAGATTCCACGCAAGAACTTTCCAGTGGGACCTGCTGGACAAATGGTCCGGGTCGCATCTTCAGATGCATCAGCGGATAACCCTGTCACCAAGCACAAGGGTGTCTCTCCTGTGGTGGTTGCAGAGTGCTCATCTTCTAGAGGGCCGCACATTCAGGACTGGGTCCTGGTGACCACGGACATAAATATCCTGAAGCTAAGGGCCATTTACAATGATCTAAGCTCAGCAAGACCTCTGCTTCAAGGTCACCCGGAATTGATCCATTGGGACAACATCACGGCAGTCACCCACGTAAACAGACAGGGTGACACAAGAAGCAGGAGGGCAATGGCAGAAGCTGCAAGGATTCTTCGCTGGGCGGAAAATCATGTGATAGCACTGTCAGCAGTATTCATTCCGGGAGTGGACAACTGGGAAGCAGACTTCCTCAGCAGACACGACCTCCACCCGGGAGAGTGGGGACTTCACCCAGAAGTCTTCCACATGTTTATAAAACTCGACAAGTATTGCGCCAGGTCAAGGGACCCTCAGGCAATAGCTGTAGACGCTCTGGTAACACCGTGGGTGTACCAGTCAGTGTATGTGTTCCCTCATCTGCCTCTCATACCCAAGGTACTGAGATTGATAAGATGGAGAGGAGTAAGCACTATATTCGTGGCTCCGGATTGGCCAAGAAGGACTTGGTAACCGGAACTTCAAGAGATGCTCACGGAGGATCCGTGGCCTCTACCTCTAAGAAGGGACCTGCTCCAGCAAGGACCCTGTCTGTTCCAAGAACCGCGGCTGCGTTTGACGGCATGGCGGTTGAACGCCAGATCCTGAAGGAAAAAAGGCATTCTGGATGAAGTCATCCTTATCCTGATCAAACCCAGGAAGGATGTAACCGCAAAACATTATCACCGCATTTGGCGAAAATATGTTGCGTGGTGCGAGGCCAGTAAGGCCCGACGGAGGAAATTCAACTGGGTCGATTCCTACATTTCCTGCAAACAGGAGTGTCTATGGGCCTGAAATTGGGGTCCATTAAGGTTCAAATTTCGGCCCTGTCAATTTTCTTCCAAAAAGAACTAGCTTCAGTCCCTGAAGTTCAGACGTTGTAAAAGGGGTACTGCATATACAGCCTCCTTTTGTGCCTCCAGTGGCACCTTTGGATCTCAATGTAGTTTTTGGTTTCCAAAAGTCACATTGGTTTGAACCACTTAAATCTGTGGAGTTAAAATATCTCACATGGAAAGTGGTCATGCTGTTGGCCCTGGCCTGGGCCAGGTGCGTGTCAGAATTGGCGGCTTTATCCTGTAAAAGCCCTCATCTGATTTTCCATTCGGACAGGGCGGAATTGAGGACTCGTCCTCAGTTTCTCCCTAAGGTGGTTTTCAGCGTTTCACCTGAATCAACCTATTGTGGTGCCTGTGGCTACTAGGGACTTGGAGGACTCCAAGTTGCTAGACGTTGTCAGAGCCCTGGAAATATAGGTTTCCAGGACGGCTGGAGTCAGAAAATCTGACTCGTGGTTTATTCTGTATGCACCCAACAAGCTGGGTGCTCCTGCTTCTAAGCAGACTATTGCTCGTTGGATTTGTAGTACAATTCAGCTTGCACATTCTGTGGCAGGCCTGCCACAGCCAAAATCTGTAAAAGCCCATTCCACAAGGAAGGTGGGCTCATCTTGGGCGGCTGCCCGAGGATCTCGGCTTTACAACTTTGCCGAGCAGCTACTTGGTCAGGAGCAAATACGTTTGTAAAATTCTACAAATTTGATACCCTGGCTGAGGAGGACCTGGAGTTCTCTCATTTGGTGCTGCAGAGTCATCCGCACTCTCCCGCCCGTTTGGGAGCTTTGGTATAATCCCCATGGTCCTTACGGAGTCCCCAGCATCCACTAGGACGTCAGAGAAAATAAGAATTTACTTACCGATAATTCTATTTATCGTAGTCCGTAGTGGATGCTGGGCGCCCATCCCAAGTGCGGATTGTCTGCAATACTGGTACATAGTTATTGTTACCAAAAAATCGGGTTATTGCTGTAGTGAGCCATCTTTTCTAGAGGCTCCTCTGTTATCATGCTGTTAACTGGGTTTAGATCACAAGTTATATGGTGTGATTGCTGTGGCTGGTATGAGTCTTACCCGGGATTCAAAATCCTTCCTTATTGTGTACGCTCGTCCGGGCACAGTATCCTAACTGAGGCTTGGAGGAGGGTCATAGGGGGAGGAGCCAGTGCACACCAGGTAGTTCTAAAGCTTTACTTTTGTGCCCAGTCTCCTGCGGAGCCGCTATTCCCCATGGTCCTTACGGAGTCCCCAGCATCCACTACGGACTACGAGAAATAGAATTATCGGTAAGTAAATTCTTATTTTTTCCACGATTGCTAAAGTTTGGGTTCTTATCTGCTGTCAAATTCTATGTTTCTATTCAAATAAGTTCGGGGATACCTATAGGTTTAAACAGGGCAAGCTAGGTGGTCCAAGTGGTTCCTACCTACCATCAAATTTTGTTTCCATTCAAATTATTCTGTAGAAGGTCACCCGGTCATTGCACGAGTTGTTTGTATGCTCTACTGGTGTTAGCAAGCTGTATGTCTCTGCTCTCATGACACTGATACCCTTTTCACACTGCAAATGCTGGATCCCACCCGGGAATTGGAATTGGCCGCTGCTGCAGGCTTCCCCGACCCGGCAATATGCCGGGCGGGTTGCCATAGCAGCGGGGGGGAGAGGTGGAGCTGGGAGATGAGATCACCTCCGTGCCGCCTCTCCCTGTGTAGTGAAGGGTCCCGGGACGCATCGACCCGGGAGCCCGTTTACGCAGCCACTGACCCGGTATTCAACCCGGGTATAACACTGCTTTATTCCCGGGTTGAATTGCCGGGTCAGGCGACGCGCGATTTCGGATATGCCCCTTTCACACCGCACGCCGACCCGGCAATATGCCAGGTCGATACCGGGTTATTTGTGCGGTGTGAAAGGGGTATAAGCAAGACAGAGACTTTTACTGGCCACATTGCTTTCATCACAATATAGCGCCACTATCTCCGTGTAGTTGGTCCAGTCTTCTACTGAGCTGTTAATGTGCCAGTACATTCCCACGTTTTACATGCTGAAAGCATTCTCCCACCTTATGGGAAGGGTTTACAGTATAACGCACATGCTCTAGCTCACAGGTTGTCAAACTCTGTCCTCAGGACCCCACACGGTTCATGTTTTGCAGGTCACCTGTAGATTTTTAAAATGTGACAGTTGGTGATACACAGTGCAGCTGCTGGGTGACATGGAAAACGTGAACCGTGTGGGGTCCTGAGGACCGAGTTTGAGAACCACTGCTCTAGCTGCATCATGTGTCACCAGATGATGTGTATGCTGAAACTAGACCAAAGGTAGGCAATGTGCGGCACTCTAGCGGAGGTGGAACTACACATTCCAACGAGCCCTGACACACCGAGCTGCAACTCGGGTAGACCCGGCAATAACGGGTTATTGCAGCAGTGGAAAAGGGGTATTTCTCTGAGAGATAATAGAGAGGAAAGTCCCAGGGGCAACAACAAGGGGTGTGGCGCTGTGTAAGACATCAGCACATGACTGTCCACTACCCTGCAACAATAAACAGAATCCAGGATAGCTTCCAAAATTTGGGAGTGTCCTGAACATTCTGAGAGACTAGGTAACCATGACAAAAACACTTTGGTTCATAATCATTTACTGAACACATGAAGTACACACACACACACACACACACACACACACGATATTCAGACACCTCCAAAACAGAAGTACACCCCCAGTGTCTACATACACAGGGAGCAGTAAATAGTACATAACATCAGGGAGGGCTATCCACAGGCACCATCAACAGTCCAGGTTTTAAGGATATCCATGCATTGGCACAGGTGACAATTAGTAGCTCACTCATACCCCTTTTACACTCGCAGGAAAGTTCATTCCCGGGAATGTGTCCCGGTATATTTGCCGGGACACATTCCCGGGAATGACCCTTTCACATTAGCGGGCTGACCCGGCATATTGCCGGGTCAGTGACGTCACCGCTGAGTCTCCCAGAGGCGGTGCTTGGAGATCATCTTCTCCAAGCACCGCCTCCTCCTATGAAGAGAACGGGTGCCGGGTCGCCTTGACCCGGTATACCAGTTTACACTGCCAGCTTCCCGGGACGGTCCCGGGTTCAACCTTGGTCGAGACCTGGGATGAAATCCCAAAATGCTCGTCCCGGGAAATGGTCCCTGTACCCATTCACACTGAGAAAAATCCCAGGATGATGCGCGTTCACGTGCAATATCCTGGGATTTTTCTGCGAGTGTAAAAGGGGTATCAGTTTGATTCCACCATCTGTGCACAAGCAGGGATATTCCTAAAACCTGGACCGGTGGGGTGCCTTGAGGACTGCGTTTGGGAACCACTGGGCTAACCATATATCGGGTCATCGGGAGGAAACCATCGATGATTGAAATACTGATGCCCCCAGCAGACATGTACAGAGTGTGCCCATCAGACCTCAATGGACATTACCCACTATCAGTGAACATTCATCAATGGTAAAGCGATTTACCATCATTACAGGACCATCAATAATTGCTAACCACCAATGGGCGATGACCATCCTACAATATATACTAAAGGCATCATACAGGAAATTAATTTGTATTTATCAATAATTACTGTACATACAGTGTGACACTGCGACATACAGCTACACAGACCCTCCAACATGAGCCCTTCCACCAGCTACACAGTGCTCTGCTGCTACCACACAGCTACTGCAATCATAAGTCCAGGCCATTCATAGCTCCCCAGCTGCTGTGGAACTACAAGTCCCAGCCTCAGGCGGACTACTCATACTTGTAGCTGCACAGCAGCCAGGCAGCCACGGCGCATCACAGCAGGACGCACTTTTACTGCTCTGGGCTTCCGTCCCTCGCGGTACTTGGCTCGCGAGGCGCAGATCCTCCGCTGCTCGTGGTGTGCGCGAGGCTCCAGCTGCACCCGGGGGTCCGCGGATGCCATCTTCCACCGGCCGGGTAAAATAAAACTGCCCCGGTTATGTGCTTTTCACGTTACCACTTTCAAGAAAAAACAAACAACGCCAAAAAAAATGTTTTCAAGCCCCGCCCTACTGCTACCGGTAAGGAAACACTGGATAAAAATATTGTCTTCACATTACGAGCCATTTTGGATGTCATGTACATATATTTGTATGGATGACGGTCTCCGGCAATATGGCCGCTAACCAGTGTACGTCTGTCATTCCCTGATCCGCCGTCCAATGCCTGACGCCGAACGGCCGCCAATGGGACAAGCCGGATGATACCATGAGCAGGATAGCCCGGGGGGAGAACATTGTGTACACTGTGTGTGTGTGTGTGGGAGAGGGGGATACAGGCGGCTCCTATGTGTGACCGGCCGCTGCTGGCAGTGTGTGTGTGTGTGCCGGCGCCTCCTCCCCTCGGCGGGGTGTAAGTTTAGCTATATTGGGGTCACCAGTGGTACACCCCCCCGGAGTGTATCATATACTGCTCCGAGTTGTCACACGTGAGATGCTACTGCTGCTGCTGTGATCCGCAGCCGGTGTGTGGGATGCTGGGAAGCGGCGTGTTGGGGGCAGCTGTCACCCTGACTCTAACCGGGGCCAAGGACTCCTTCCTGCGCCTGACTCCCGAGCTCCGGGCCCTGCTGCACCTGGATCAGGTAACACACATCACCCGCTGTGCCCCCATGTGCACACACCCTGCACTGTCACCCGATGTGCCCCTATATATATATATATATATATATATATATATATATATATATATATATACACACACACTCTCTGCACTGTCACCCGCTGTGCCCCCACACACACACTCTGCACTGTCACCCGCTGTGCCCCCATATACACGCACACTCTGCACTGTCACCCGCTGTGCCCACACACACACACTCTGCACTGTCACCCGCTGTGCCCCCATATACACACACACACTCTGCACTGTCACCCGCTGTGCCCCCATATACACACACACTCTGCACTGTCACCCGCTGTGCCCCTATATACACACACACACACACCCTGCACTGTCACCCGCTGTGCCCCCATATACACACACACACCCTGCACTGTCACCCGCTGTGCCCCCATATACACACACACTCTGCACTGTCACCCGCTTTGCCCCCATACACACACACACTCTGCACTGTCACCCGCTGTGCCCCCATATACACACACACACACCCTGCACTGTCACCCGCTGTGCCCCCATATACACACACACACACCCTGCACTGTCACCCGCTGTGCCCCCATATACACACACACACACTCTGCACTGTCACCCGCTTTGCCCCCATACACACACACACTCTGCACTATCACCCGCTGTGCCCCCATACACACACACACACTCTGCACTGTCACCCGCTGTGCCCCCATACACACTGCACTGTCACCTGCTGTGCCCCCATACACAAACACATTGCACTGTCACCCGCTGTGCCCCCAAACACATTGCACTGTCACCCGCTGTGCCCCCAAACACACTGCACTGTCACCTGCTGTGCCCCCATACACAAACACACTGCACTGTCACCCGCTGTGCCCCCAAACACATTGCACTGTCGCCTGCTGTGCCCCCATACACAAACACACTGCACTGTCACCCGCTGTGCCCCCAAACACATTGCACTGTCGCCTGCTGTGCCCCCATACACAAACACACTGCACTGTCACCCGCTGTGCCCCCATACACACACACTCTGCACTGTCACCCGCTGTGCCCCCATACACACTGCACTGTCACCTGCTGTGCCCCCATACACAAACACACTGCACTGTCGCCCGCTGTGCCCCCATACACACACATTGCACTGTCACCCGCTGTGCCCCCATAAACACACACAGCACTGTCACCCACTGTGCCCCCATACACACACACACGCTGCACTGTCACCCGCTTTGCCCCCATACATACACACACTGCACTGTCACCCGCTGTGCTCCCATACACACTGCACTGTCACCCGCTGTGCTCCCATACACACTCTGCACTGTCACCCACTGTGCTCCAATATGCCCTCATACATACGTACATACACATTGCACTGTCATCCGCTGTGCCCCCATATTCACACACACTGCACTGTCACCTGCTGTGCCCCCATTATGCATACACACACTGCATTGTCACCTGCTCTGCCCCCACGTGCACACACTATGCACTGTCACCCACTGTGCCACCGTACATACACACTGCACTGTCACCCGCTGTGCCCCCATACACACTGTCACCCGCTGTGCTCCCATACACACACTCTGCACTGTCACCCGCTGTGCTCCCATACACACTGCACTGTCACCCGCTGTGCTCCCATACACACTGCACTGTCACCCGCTGTGCTCCCATACACACTGCACTGTCACCCGCTGTGCTCCCATACACACTGCACTGTCAGCCGATGTGCCCCCATATACACACTCTGCACGGTCACCCGCTGTGCCCCCATATACACACACTCTGCACTGTCACCCGCTGTGCTCCCATTATACACACACACTCTGCAGTCACCCGCTGTGCTCCCATACACACATTCTGCACTGTCACCCGCTGTGCTCCAATATACACACACATTGCACTGTCACCCGCTGTGCCCTCATACATATGTACATGCACATTGCACTGTCACCTCATACATACGTACATACACATTGCACTGTACACACACACACACACACACACACACTGCACTGTCACCCGCTCTGCCCCCACGCACACACACTCTTCACTGTCACCCGCTGTGCCCCCATACAAACACACACTGCACTGTCACCCGCTGTGTCCCCATACACAAACACACTGCACTGTCACCCGCTGTGCCCCCATACACACTGCACTGTCACCTGCTGTGCCCCCATACAAACACACTGCACTGTCACCCGCTGTGCCCCCATACACACTGCACTGTCCCCCACTGTGCCCCCATAAACACACACAGCACTGTCACCCACTGTGCCCCATACACACGCTGCACTGTCACCCGCTTTGCCCCCATACACACACACTGCACTGTCACCCGCTGTGCTCCCATACACACTGCACTGTCACCCGCTGTGCTCCCATACACACTGCACTGTCACCCGCTGTGCTCCCATACACACTGCACTGTCACCCGCTGTGCTCCCATACACACTGCACTGTCACCCGCTGTGCTCCCATACACACACACTGCACTGTCACCCGCTGTGCTCCAATATACACACACATTGTACTGTCACCCGCTGTGCCCTCATATATATGTACATACACATTGCACTGTCACCTCATACATACATACATACATACACATTGCACTGTACACACACACACACACTGTCACCCGCTCTGCCCCCACGCGCACACACTCTTCACTGTCACCCGCTGTGCCCCCATACAAACACTGCACTGTCACCCACTATGCCCCCATACACACACTCTGCACTGTCACCCGCTGTGCCCCGATACACATTGCACTGTCACCCGCTGTGCCCCGATACACATTGCACTGTCACCCGCTGTGCCCCGATACACATTGCACTGTCACCCGCTGTGCCCCCATACACATTGCACTGTCACCCGCTGTGCCCCCATACACATTGCACTGTCACCTGCTGTGCCCCCATACACATTGCACTGTCACCTGCTGTGCCCCCATACAAACACACTGCACTGTCACCCGCTGTGCCCCCATAAACACACACAGCACTGTCACCCACTATGCCCCCATACACACACACACGCTGCACTGTCACCCGCTTTGCCCCCATACACACACACACTGCACTGTCACCCGCTGTGCTCCCATACACACACTCTGCACTGTCACCCACTGTGCTCCCATACACACACTCTGCACTGTCACCCACTGTGCTCCAATATGCCCTCATACATACGTACATACACATTGCACTGTACACACACTGCACTGTCACCCGCTCTGCCCCCACGCACACACACACACTGCACTGTCACCCGCTCTGCCCCCATGCACACACACTCTTCACTGTCACCCGCTGTGCCCCCATACAAACACACACTGCACTGTCACCCGCTGTGCCCCCATACACACACACTGCACTGTCACCCGCTGTGCCCCCATACACAAACACACTCCACTGTCACCCGTTGTGCCCCATACACATTGCACTGTCACCTGCTGTGCCCCCATACACACTGCACTGTCACCTGCTGTGCCCCCATACAAACACACTGCACTGTCACCCGCTGTGCCCCCATACACACTGCACTGTCCCCCACTGTGCCCCCATAAACACACACAGCACTGTCACCCACTGTGCCCAAATACACACACACGCTGCACTGTCACCTGCTTTGCCCCCATACACACACACTGTCACCCGCTGTGCCCCCATACACACTGAACTGTCCCCCGCTGTGCCCCCATAAACACACACAGCACTGTTACCCACTGTGCCCCCATACACACACACACACACACGCTGCACTGTCACCCGCTTTGCCCCATACACACACACACACTGCACTGTCACCCGCTGTGCTCCCATACACACACACACTGCACTGTCACCCGCTGTGCTCCCATACACACACACTGCACTGTCACCCGCTGTGCTCCCATACACACACACTGCACTGTCACCCGCTGTGCTCCAATATACACACACATTGCACTGTCACCCGCTGTGCCCTCATATATATGTACATACACATTGCACTGTCACCTCATACATACGTACATACACATTGCACTGTCACCCGCTCTGCCCCCACGCACACACTCTTCACTGTCACCCGCTGTGCCCCCATACAAACACGCACTGCACTGTCACCCGCTGTGCCCCCATACACACACTGCACTGTCACCCGCTGTGCCCCCATACAAACACTGCACTGTCACCCACTGTGCCCCCATACAAACACGCACTGCACTGTCACCCGCTGTGCCCCCATACACACACTGCACTGTCACCCACTGTGCCCCCATACAAACACACACTGCACTGTCACCCACTGTGCCCCCATACACACACTCTGCACTGTCACCCGCTGTGCCCCCATACACAAACACATTGCACTGTCACCTGCTGTGCCCCCATACAAACACACTGCACGGTCACCCGCTGTGCCCCCCATAAACACACACAGCACTGTCACCCACTGTGCCCCCATACACACACACGCTGCACTGTCACCCGCTTTGCCCCCATACACACACTGCACTGTCACCCGCAGTGCTCCCATACTCTGCACTGTCACCCGCTGTGCTCCCATACACACACTGCACTGTCACCCACTGTGTTCCAATATACACACACATTGCACTGTTACCTGCTGTGCCCTCATACATACGTACATACACATTGCACTGTCATCCGCTGTGCCCCCATATTCACACACTCTGCACTGTCACCTGCTGTGCCCCCATTATGCATACACACACTGCACTGTCACGTGCTCTGCCCCCACGCGCACACACTATGCACTGTCACCCGCTGTGCCACCGTACACACACACTGCACTGCCACCCGCTGTGCCCCCATACACACACACACTGCACTGTCACCCGCTGTGCCCCAAAACACACACTCTGCACTGTCACCTGCTGTGCTCCCATACACACTGCACTGTCACACGCTGCGCCCCCATATACACACTCTGCACTGTCACCCGCTGTGCTCCCATTATACACACACACTCTGCACTGTCACCCGCTGTGCCCCCATTATACACAAACACACTCTGCAGTCACCCGTTGTGCTCCCATACACACACGTACATACACATTGCACTGTCACCTCATACATACGTACATACACATTGCACTGTACACACACACTGCACTGTCACCCGCTTTGCCCCCACACACACTCTTCACTGTCACCCGCTTTGCCCCCACACACACTCTTCACTGTCACCCGCTGTGCCCCCATACAAACACACACTGCACTGTCACCCGCTGTGCCCCCATACACACACACTGCACTGTCACCCGCTGTGCCCCCATACACACACTCTGCACTGTCACCCGCTGTGCCCCCATAGACACACACACACTGCACCGTCACCCGCTGTGTCCCCATACACACTGCACTGTCACCCGCTGTGCCCCCATACACACACACACTGCACTGTCACCCGCTGTGCCCTCATACACACACTGCACTGTCACTCGCTCTGCCACCATACACAGACTGCAGTCACCCACTCTGCCACCATACACACACTGCAGTCACCCGCTGTGTCCCCATACACACTGCACTGTCACCCGCTGTGCCCACATACACACACTGCACTGTCACCCGCTGTGCCCCCATACACACACTGCACTGTCACCCGCTGTGCCCCCATACACACACACTGCACTGTCACCCGCTGTGCCCCCATACACACACACTGCACTGTCACCCGCTTTGCCACCATACACACACTGCAGTCACCCGCTTTGCCACCATACACACACTGCAGTCACCCGCTCTGCCACCATACACACACTGCAGTCACCCGCTGTGCCCCCATACACACTTTGCACTGTCATCCGCTGTGCCCCCATACACACTTTGCACTGTCATCTGCTGTGCCCCCATATTCACACACTCTGCACTATCATCTGCTGTGCCACCATACACACACTGCAGTCACCCGCTCTGCCCCCATACACACTGCAGTCACCCGCTGTGCCCCTATACATACACACACTGCACTGTTACCCACTCTGCCCCCATACATACACACTGCACTGTCACTCGCTGTGCCCCCATACACGCACACACCATTGTCACCCATTCTGCCCCCATACATACACTGCACTGTCACCCGCTGTGCCCCTATACACACACACTACTGTCACCCGCTGTGCTCCTACAAAAAACACACTGCTACCACCCACTGTGTCCCCATATACACACACACCACTGGCAGCTGATGTGCCCCCACACACTGCGGTCACCCTCTGTACCCCATGTACACACACCTCCCATCGCTGAGCCCCCATACACACCGCTGTCACCTGTTGTGCCCCCAATGCAAACACCAGTGTCACCAACTGTGCCCCATGTAAACATTGCTGTCACCCACTGTCTCCCCATGCACACACACCAGTGTCACCCGCAGTGCCCCCAGACACACACCAGTGTCATTGGTTGCGCCCCAGTAAAAACACTGCTGTCAGCCGCTGTTCCCCAGTACACAGTCACCCTCTGTGCTCCCATACACACGCTGCTGTGACCACACACCACTGTCGCCTATTCTGCCTCCATATACACAATGCTGTCACCCACTGTGCCCTCATGCACACACCTACATTGCTCCCATACGCACACCACTGTTCCCCTATACATACTGAGTATCACCAACTGTGCCCCACCGCTCTCACCCCCACACCTCTGTTCCCAGCAGTGCCCCCCACACCTCTTCTACAGATAGCCCGTTAGTCCTCTCCAATGGTTTTAATATAGGTGTATGGATATATATTTTTAAGTCTTTGTAAATATTAAGCTGTATGTTGTTTCCTTATAGACAAGTCCTTCTGTGAAGATACATTGCACAGAAAGATATGATTGTGAGAAATGATATCCTCACACACATGTACGTGAGGCCTGGAGCATACTCCTGCAGTGAGACCTTTGATCCTGGTTGTAAGAACAGCCATGGAGTGATGTTAATAAGTAATGACTTTCATGGCACCCTAGGCTGAGAAGTTACTGCTCCTCCTTTGATGGAACAAAACTATCAAGTGTGAGAAAAAATGTTTGAGTATCATAAATTTGAATACATTTTTCTCTGACGTCCTAGTGGATGCTGGGAACTCCGTAAGGACCATGGGGAATAGCGGCTCCGCAGGAGACTGGGCACAACTAAAAGAAAGCTTTTAGACTACCTGGTGTGCACTGGCTCCTCCCACTATGACCCTCCTCCAAGCCTCAGTTAGATTTCTGTGCCCGGCCGAGCTGGATGCACACTAGGGGCTCTCCTGAGCTCCTAGAAAGAAAGTTTATTTTAGGTTTTTTATTTTACAGTGAGACCTGCTGGCAACAGGCTCACTGCATCGAGGGACTAAGGGGAGAAGAAGCGAACCTACCTGCTTGCAGCTAGCTTGGGCTTCTTAGGCTACTGGACACCATTAGCTCCAGAGGGATCGACCGCATGGAACTGGCCTTGGTGTTCGTTCCCGGAGCCGCGCCGCCGTCCCCCTTACAGAGCCAGAAGCAAGAAGAGGTCCGGAAAATCGGCGGCAGAAGACATCAGTCTTCACCAAGGTAGCGCACAGCACTGCAGCTGTGCGCCATTGCTCCTCATGCACACTTCACACTCCGGTCACTGAGGGTGCAGGGCGCTGGGGGGGGGGCGCCCTGAGCAGCAATAAAAACACCTTGGCTGGCAAATATATCACAATATATAGCCCCAGAGGCTATATATGTGATAAATACCCCTGCCAGAATCCATAAAAAAGCGGGAGAAAAGTCAGCGAAAAAGGGGCGGAGCTATCTCTCAGCACACTGGCGCCATTTTCTCTTCACAGTACAGCTGGAAGACAGCTCCCCAGGCTCTCCCCTGTAGTTTGCAGGCTCAAAGGGTTAAAAAGAGAGGGGGGGCACTAAATTTAGGCGCAATATTGTATATACAAGCAGCTATTGGGAAAAATTCACTCAATATAGTGTTAATCCCTAAATTATATAGCGCTCTGGTGTGTGCTGGCATACTCTCTCTCTGTCTCCCCAAAGGGCTGTGTGGGGTCCTGTCCTCAGTCAGAGCATTCCCTGTGTGTGTGCGGTGTGTCGGTACGGCTGTGTCGACACGTTTGATGAGGAGGCTTATGTGATGGCAGAGCAGATGCCGATAAATGTGATGTCGCCCCCTGTGGGGCCGACACCAGAGTGGATGGATAGGTGGAAGGTATAAACCGACAGTGTCAACTCCTTACATAAAAGGCTGGATGACGTAACAGCTATGGGACAGCCGGCTTCTCAGCCCGCGCCTGCCCTGGCGTCTCAAAGGCCATCAGGGGCTCAAAAACGCCCGCTCCCTCAGATGGCAGACACAGATGTCGACACGGAGTCTGACTCCAGTGTCGACGAGGTTGAGACATATACACAATCCACTAGGAACATCCGTTACATGATCCCGGCAATAAAAAATGTGTTACACATTTCTGACATTAACCCAAGTACCACTAAAAAAGGGTTTTATGTTTGGGGAGAAAAAGCAGGCAGTGTTTTGTTCCCCCATCAAATGAGTGAATGAAGAGTGAAAAAGCGTGGGTTCCCCCGATAAGAAACTGGTAATTTCTAAAAAGTTACTGATGGCGTACCCTTTCCCGCCAGAGGATACTGGGAGATATCCCCTAGGGTGGATAAGGCGCTCACACGTTTGTCAAAAAAGGTGGCACTGCCGTCTTAGGATACGGCCACTTTGAAGGTACCTGCTGATAAAAAGCAGGAGGCTATCCTGAAGTCTGTATTTACACACTCGGGTACTAGACTGAGACCTGCAGATAGTGCTGCTGCAGCGTGGTCTGTAACCCTGTCAAACAGGGACACTATTTTGCGAACATAAGACGTCGTCTTATATATGAGGGATGCACAGAGGGATATTTTGCCGGCTGGCATCCAGAATTTATGCAATGTCCATTCTGTCAGGAGGGTATTAGAGACCCGACACTGGACAGGTGATGCTGACTTTAAAAGGCACATAGAGCCTTATAAGGGTGAGGAATTGTTTGGGGATGGTCTCTGGGACCTCGTATCCACAGCAACAGCTGGGAAGAAATTTTTTTACCTCGGGTTTCCTCACAGCCTAAGAAAGCACTGTATTATCAGGTACAGTCCTTTCGGCTTCAGAAAAGCAAGCGGGTCAAAGGCGCTTCCTTTCTGCACAGAGACGAGGGAAGAGGGAAAAAGCTGCACCAGTCAGCCAGTTCCCCGAATCAAAATTCTTCCCCCGCTTCCTCTGAGTCCACCGCATGACGCGGGGGCTCCACAGGCGTAGCCAGGTACGGTGGGGGGCCGCCTCAAAAATTTCAGCGATCAGTGGGATCGCTCACAGGTGGATCCCTGGATCCTTCAAGTAGTATCTCAGGGGTACAAGCTGGAATTCGAGGCGTCTCCCCCCTGCCGTTTCCTCAAATCTGCCTTGCCGACAACTCCCTCAGGCAGGGAGGCTGTGCTAGAGGCAATTCACAAGCTGTATTCCCAGCAGGTGATAGTCAAGGTGCCCCTACTTCAACAAGGACGGGGTTACTATTCCACACTGTTTGTGGTACCGAAACTGGACGGTTCGGTGAGACCCATTTTAAATTTGAAATCCTTGAACACATACATAAAAAAATTCAAGTTCAAGATGGAATCGCTCAGGGCGGTTATTGCAAGCCTGGAGGAGGGGGATTACATGGTATCCCTGGACATCAAGGATGCTTACCTACATGTCCCCTTTTACCATCCTCACCAGGAGTACCTCAGATTTGGGGTACAGGATTGCCATTACCAATTCCAAACACTGCCGTTTGGACTGTCCACGGCACCGAGGGTCTTTACCAAGGTAATGGCAGAAATGATGATACTCCTTCGAAAAAAGGGAGTTTTAATTATCCCGTACTTGGACGATCTCCTTATAAAGGCAAGGTCCAAGGAGCAGTTGTTGGTCGGAGTAGCACTATCTCGGGAAGTGCTACAACCGCACGGATGGATTCTATACATTCCAAAGTCACAGCTGGTTCCTACCACACGCCTACTGTTCCTGGGGATGGTTCTGGACACAGAACAGAAAAAAGTGTTTCTCCCGCAGGAGAAAGCCAAGGAGCTGTCATCTCTAGTCAGAGACCTCCTGAAACCAAAACAGGTATCGGTGCATCACTGCACACGAGTCCTGGAAAAAATGGTAGCTTCTTACGAAGCAAAATTCCATTCGGCAGGTTCCATGCAAGAACCTTTCAGTGGGACCTCTTGGACAAGTGGTCGGGATCGCATCTTCAGATGCATCGGCTGATAACCCTGTCTCCAAGGACCAGGGTATCTCTACTGTGGTGGCTGCAGAGTGCTCATCTTCAAGAGGGCCGCAGATTCGGCATACAGGACTGGGTCCTGGTAACCACGGATGCCAGCCTTCGAGGCTGGGGGGCAGTCACACGGGGAAGAAATTTCCAAGGACTTTGGTCAAGTCAGGAGTCGTCCCTACACATAAATATTCTGGAACTGAGGGCCATTTACAATGCCCTAAGTCTGGCAAGGCCTCTGCTTCAAAACCAGCCGGTACTGATCCAATCAGACAACATCACGGCAGTTGCCCTTGTAAACTGGCAGGGCGGCACAAGAAGCAGGATGGCGATGGCAGAAGCCACAAGGATTCTCCGATGGGCGGAGAATCACGTCTTAGCACTGTCAGCAGTGTTCATTTCGGGAGTGGACAACTGGGAAGCAGACTTCCTCAGCAGACACGACCTACACCCGGGAGAGTGGGGACTTCATCCAGAAGTCTTCCAACTGTTGGTAAACCGTTGGGAAAGGCCACAGGTGGACATGATGGCGTCCCGCCTAAACATAAAACTAGATATTGCGCCAGGTCAAGGGACCCTCGGGCAATAGCTGTGGACGCTCTAGTGACACCGTGGGTGTACCAGTCGGTTTATGTATTCCCTCCTCTGCCTCTCATACCAAAGGTACTGAGAATAATAAGAAAACGAGGAGTACGAACGATACTCGTGGTTCCGGATGGGCCAAGAAGAGCTTGGTACCCAGAACTTCAAGAAATGATATCGGAGGACCCATGGCCTCTACCGCTCAGACAGGATCTGCTACAGCAGGGGCCCTGTCTGTTCCAAGACTTACCGCGGCTGCGTTTGACGGCATGGCGGTTGAATTCCGGATCCTAAAGGAAAAAGGCATTCCGGAGGAAGTCATTCCTACGCTGATAAAAGCCAGGAAAGAAGTAACCGCAAACCATTATCACCGTATTTGGCGAAAATATGTTTCGTGGTGTGAGGCCAGGAAGGCCCCAACAGAGGAATTTCAGCTGGGTCGTTTTCTGCACTTCCTACAGTCAGGAGTGACTATGGGCCTAAACTTGGGTTCCATTAAGGTCCAGATTTCGGCTCTGTCGATTTTCTTCCAGAAAGAACTGGCTTCACTGCCTGGAGTTCAGACATTTGTAAAGGGAGTGCTACATATTCAGCCCCCTTTTGTGCCTCCTGTGGCACCTTGGGATCTCAACGTGGTGTTGAGTTTCCTAAAATCACATTGGTTTGAGCCACTTAAAACTGTGGATTTGAAATATCTCACGTGGAAAATGGTCATGTTATTGGCCTTGGCTTCGGCCAGGCGTGTGTCTGAATTGGCGGCTTTGTCGTGTAAAAGCCCTTATCTGATTTTCCATATGGATAGGGCAGAATTGAGGACTCGTCCCCAGTTTCTCCCTAAGGTGGTATCAGCTTTTCACTTAAACCAACCTATTGTAGTGCCTGCGGCTACTAGGGACTTGGAAGATTCCACGTTACTGGACGTAGTCAGGGCCTTAAAAATTTATATTTCCAGGACGGCTGGAGTCAGGAAAACTGACTCGCTTTTTATCCTGTAGGCACCCAACAAAATAGGTGCTCCTGCTTCTAAGCAGACTATTGCTCGCTGAATTTGTAGCACAATTCAGCTGGAGCATTCTGCGGCTGGATTGCCGCATCCTAAATCAGTAAAAGCCCATTCCACGAGGAAAGTGGGCTCATCTTGGGCGGCTGCCCGAGGGGTCTCGGCTTTATAACTTTGCCGAGCTGCAACTTGGTCAGGGGCAAACACGTTTGCAAAATTCTACAAATTTGATACCCTGGCTGAGGAGGACCTTGAGTTCTCTCATTCGGTGCTGCAGAGTCATCCGCACTCTCCCACCCGTTTGGGAGCTTTGGTATAATCCCCATGGTCCTTACGGAGTTCCCAGCATCCACTAGGACGTCAGAGAAAATAAGATTTTACTCACCGGTAAATCTATTTCTCGTAGTCCGTAGTGGATGCTGGGCGCCCATCCCAAGTGCGGATTGTCTGCAATACTTGTATGTAGTTATTGCCTAACTAAGGGTTATTGTTGAGCCATCTGTTGAGAGGCTCAGTTATATTTCATACTGTTAACTGGGTATAGTATCACAAGTTATACGGTGTGGCTGGTATGAGTCTTACCTGGGATTCAAAATCCTTCCTTATTGTGTCAGCTCTTCCGGGCACAGTATCCTAACTGAGGCTTGGAGGAGGGTCATAGTGGGAGGAGCCAGTGCACACCAGGTAGTCTAAAAGCTTTCTTTTAGTTGTGCCCAGTCTCCTGCGGAGCCGCTATTCCCCATGGTCCTTACGGAGTTCCCAGCATCCACTACGGACTACGAGAAATAGATTTACCGGTGAGTAAAATCTTATTTTTTTAAAAATGGTGTTTATTAAAAGACCGCATACATTATATAATGGACAGCGGTTTATTCAAGTATTTACCATTTCTCAATAGCTCTAGGAATACTGTGCATTTAGGTTTTGTAGGTGACTTTCTTCTTTAAAAGGTGTCCAGCAACTTCTCCCACACACGTATGATCTCCCTCTAGTGCAGAACTGCCAGGTATATAGATCACCCTCTTTATACCACACTGGGCACTATGGCATGAAATGCAGAAACCACAGTAATACATGCCAGATTCATCAACAGCACAACTTCCAGCAGTTGTTTTTTAACTGAGTAAAGAGACTTTAAGCAAATATGTGTTTGTTAATAGCTCTAATAAGGCCTAATATATTTCACACCATGTATATGGCCAAATGGATCCTTTTTCCTCTGGATCCACTTTGAGAACACCGCAATGTGCGGTGCCTCAGTGTCTCTCCATAGGGATAAATCCCGGTGAGCCTCTGTTCATCTGTCAAACATGGAACAGCGGAGAGGAACAATTGGAAAATATGGAAACCGGTATAGAAGACATTTTCTTGCCTCTGTAACATTGCATTAAAAAGAGAAAAGGCTGAAGTTACCAAGCATTTCAATACGTAATGACAGGTTATTTTATCACCTTATTATACAGGCACACGCAGTGGAGCTGTCATGGGGAGAGCAGCCGATATATCTTGGTTGGATGGAGACTCGAGGCAGGAGCAGCTCAGATTATACTATTGTGGAGCTGAACAGGCAGCTGGGAGAGAAACTAGGCCTTGGTGATGGGCAGCAGGTACTCTGGCAGTTTCTCACTATCTGAAACATGGTAGTTTGTGTGTTCAGCGTTTGGTTACAAGCACGGGTAGAAAGGTGCATTCAGCGGCTAGGCTTCCAAAGCTGGCCACGCAAGGTATAGCTGACTGAGCAGATTTTTGGTCATCTGCTATCCTGTAGCTGGGAGTACAAAGGGTGCAGTCTCAGCTGGCTTAGTGTAATGTAATCTGATCACCCAGCCCCACACCTAAACTGCTAAATCAGTATAATTTGGCCTTTCTGTGATCACATTGCCGCCAATGCATCTAAAAATCTAGATTGCACCCTGTATTGTCAGTTTAAGCCATATACAATTGGTTCTCTGATTACATTTACCCCTACCCCCACCGTTCAAACACTTAATAGATATTTTGCTGCTTTACAGAATTCATGAGACCTATAACAACTTTTTACTAAAGAACTTTTTGCTATAGGAAAAATAAGATTTTAAACCTACCGGTAAATCTTTCTGCTAGTCCGTAGAGGATGCTGGGGACTCTGTAAGGACCATGGGGTATAGACGGGCTCCGCAGGAGACATGGGCACCTATAAAGAAGTTTTAGTATGGGTGTGCACTGGCTCCTCCCTCTATGCCCCTCCTCCATACCTCAGTTCGAGAACTGTGCCCAGAGGAGACTGACAGTACGAGGAAAGGATTTTGTTAATCTAAGGGCAAGATTCATACCAGCCCACACCAATCATACCATATAACCTGGAATACCCAAAGCTAGTTAACAGTATGAACAAAAACAGCATCGGTCCAAGACCGATTCCAACTGTAACATAACCCTTATGTAAGCAATAACTATATACAAGTCTTGCAGATCTTCCGCACTGGGACGAGCGCCCAGCATCCTCTACGGCAGGCATTCCCAACCACGGTCCTCAAGGCACACCAACAGTGCAGGTTTTAGTGATATCCAGGCTTCAGCACAGGTGACTTAATTAGTACCTCAGTTATTTTTATTTAACCATCTGTGCTGCAGCCTGGATATCACTAAAACCTGCACTGTTGGTGTGCCTTGAGGACCGTGGTTGGGAATGTCTGCTCTACGGACTAGGAGAAAAAGATTTACCGGTAGGTTTAAAATCTTATTTTCTCTTACGTCCTAGAGGATGCTGGGGACTCCGTAAGGACCATGGGGATTATACCAAAGCTCCCAATCGGGCGGGAGAGTGCGGATGACTCTGTAGCACCGACTGAGCAAATGCTAGGTCCTCATCAGCCAGGGTATCAAACTTGTAGAATTTAGCAAAAGTATTTGAACCCGACCAAGTCGCCGCTCGGCAGCGCTGTAGTGCCGAGACGCCTCAGGCAGCCGACCAAGAAGAGCCCACCTTCCTAGTGGAATGGGCCTTTACTGAATGTGGTAACGGCAATCCAGCCGTAACATAAGCCTGCTGAATCGTGTTACAGATCCAGCGAGCAATAGTCTGCTTTGAAGCAGGTGCGCCAATCTTGTTGGCTGCATACAGGACAAACAGAGCCTCTTTTCCTAATTTTAGCCATCCTGGCTACATAAATCTTTAAGGCCCTGACTACATCCAGGGACATGGAATCCTCCAAGTCACTCGTAGCCACAGGCACCACGATAGGTTGGTTCATATGAAATGAAGACACCACCTTAGGTAAAAATTGAGGACGAGTCCTCAACTCTGCTCTATCCACATGAAAAATCAAGTAGGGGCTCTTGTGTGACAATGCCGCCAATTCAGACACCCGCCTTGCCGAAGCTAAGGCCAATAACATGACCACCTTCCAGGTGAGAAATTTCAACTCAACCGTTTTAAGGGGTTCAAACCAGTGTGACTTAAGGAACTGTAACACCACGTTCAGGTCCCATGGCGCCACAAAAGGAGGCTGGATGTGTAGCACTCCCTTCACAAAAGTCTGGACTTCTGGAAGAGAAGCCAATTCCTTCTGAAAGAATATCGATAAGGCCGAAATCTGTACCTTAACAGAGCCTAACTTCAGGCCCATATCCACTCCTGTCTGTAGAAAGTGGAGAAAACGGCCCAGGTGGAAATCTTCCGTAGGAGCATTCTTGGCTTCACACCAAGATACATACTTCCTCCAGATACGGTGATAATGTTTCGCCGTCACCTCCTTCCTAGCCTTTATTAGAGTAGGTATGACCTCCTCCGGAATACCCTTCTCAGCTAGGATCTGGCGTTCAACCGCCATGCCGTCAGACGTAACCGTGGTAAGTCTTGGAACGTGCAGGGTCCCTGCTGTAACAGGTCCTCCCTTAGCGGAAGAGGCCAAGGATCTTCTGCGAGCATCTACTGAAGATCAGAGTACCAGGCCCTTCGAGGCCAGTCTGGAACAATGAGTATTGTCTGTACTCTTTTCCGTCTTATGATCCTCAACACCTTTGTGATGAGAGGCAGAGGAGGAAACACATAGACCGACTGGAACACCCATGGCGTTACCAGAGCCTCTCCTGCTATTGCCTGAGGGTCCCGGGACCTGGCACAGTACCTCCGAAGCTTCTTGTTGAGGCGTGACGCCATCATGTCTATTTGAGGAACTCCCCAGAGACCCGTTATCTCTGTAAAGACTTCTTGAGGAAGTCCCCACTCTCCTGGATGGAGATCGTGTCTGCTGAGGAAGTCTGCTTCCCAGTTGTCCACTCCCGAAATGAAGACAGCTGACAGAACGCTTACGTGATTTTCCGCCCAGCGAAGAATCCTGGTGGCTTCCGCCATCGCGACTCTGCTCCTTGTCCCGCCTTGGCGGTTCACATGAGCCACGGCTGTGACATTGTCTGATTGAATCAGAACCGGTAGGTTGCGAAGAAGACCCTCCGCTTGTCGAAGGCCGTTGTATATGGCCCTTAATTCCAGCACGTTGATGTGCAGACAAGACTCCTGGCTTGACCATAGTCCTTGAAAGTTTCTTTCTTGGGTGACTGTCCCCATCCTCGGAGGCTCGCGTCCGTGGTTACCAGAACCCTGTCCTGAATGCCGAACCTGCGACCCTCTAGAAGGTGAGCACTTTGCAGCCACCATAGGAGAGACACCCTGGCCCTGGGGGACAGTGTTATTTTCTGATGTATTTGTAGATGGGACCCGGACCACTTGTCCAGAAGGTCCCATTGAAACGTCCTCGCATGGAACCTGCCGAAGGGAATGGCCTCGTAGGCTGCCACCATTTTCCCCAGAACTCGAGTGCATTGATGAACTGACACTCTTTTTGGCTTTAGCAGGTCTCTGACCATGTTCTGGAGGTCCTGGGCTTTTTCCAACGGGAAAAAAACCTTCTTTCTTCCCGTGTCTAGTATCATGCCTAGGAACGATAGTCGAGTTGTTGGAACCAACTGTGACTTTGGCAGATTGAGAATCCAACCGTGTTGCTGGAGCACTCTCAAGAGAGTGACACGTTCTTCAGTAATCGATCTTTTAATCTCGCCTTTATCAGGAGATCGTCCAAGTATGGGATAATTGTGACTCCTTGCCTGCGCAGGATCACCATCATTTCCGCCATTATCTTAGTGAAAATCCTCGGGGCTGTTGAAAACCCAAACGGCAACGTCTGAAACTGGAAATTACAATCTTGTACCGCGAATCTCAGGTACTCCTGATGAGCGGGATATATGGGTACATGAAGGTAAGCATCCTTCATGTCCAGTGACACCATAAAATCCCCCCCCCTTCCAGGCTGGCTATTACAGCTCGGAGTGATTCCATCTTGAATTTGAAAGGTTTCAAGTACAGATTTAGGGATTTTAGATTTAAAATGGGCCTGACCGAACCATCCGGCTTCGGGACCACAAAGAGGGTCGAATAGTACCCTTTTCCCTGTTGGCTCAGGGGAACCCCTATAATCACTTGCTGTTGACACAGCGTTTGAATTGCAGCTAACACTACTTCCCGCTCTGGGGTAGAAGCTGGTAAGGCCGACTTGAAAAATCGGCGTGGGGGCACCTCTTCGAAGGCGAAGGCGTGCCCCCACCGGTGCGGACTCCCACAGGGGACCCCCAGCGTCATGCGGTGGATTTTGTAGAGGCCGGGGAGGACTTCTGTTCATGGGAACCCGCCGCGGCAGGTGTTCTTTTCCCTCTACCCTTACCTCTGGCAAGGAAGGAGGAGCCCCGACCTCTTCTGGGCTTTTGCGACCGAAAGGACTGCATCTGATACTGTGGAGTTTTCTTTTGCTGTTGGGGAACAAAAGGTAGATTTACCTGCGGTAGCTGTGGAAACCAGGTCCGCGAGCCCATCCCCAAACACCACATCGCCCTTATAGGGTAAAACCTCCATATACTTTTTTGAATCCGCATCACCCATCCATTGGCGGGTCCATAAGGATCGTCTCGCTGAAATAGCCATGGCATTGGCTCTGGAACCCAACAATCCAATGTCTCTCTTTGAGCGTCTCTCATATATAAGACTGCGTCTTTAATATGTGCTAAAGTTAGCAAAATAGTATCCCTATCTAGGGTATATCAAGGTCAGCTGACAGGGTATCTGTCCAAGCTGCAACTGCACTACATACCCATGCCGACGCAATTGCCGGTCTAAGTAAAGTACCAGTATGTGTATAAATAGACTTTAATGTAGTCTCCTGCCTGCGGTCCGCAGGGTCCTTGAGGGACGCTGTATCTGGAGACTGCAGCGCCACCTTCTTGGACAGGCGTGTTAGAGCCTTGTCCACTATGGGAGAGGATTCCCAACGTGCCCTGTCCTGTGTAGGGAAAGGGTACGCCATAAGAACCCTTTTGGGAATATGCAGTCTCTTATTTGAAAAAGCTTGGGAATCTCCTGATAACTCATTAAGTTCATGAGTTGGAGGAAAGTTTACCACAGGTTTCTTTTCCTTATACATGCGCACCCTCGTGTCGGGAACAGAGGGGTCGTCTGTGATATGCAAAACATCTTTAATTGCAATAATCATATACTGAATAGTGTTTGCCACCCTAGGGTGCAATCTAGCATCATCATAGTCGACACTGGAATCAGAGTCCGTGTCGGTATCTGTGTCCACAATTTGTGACAAGGGACGCTTTTGAGACCCTGACGGGCCCTGTGAGTCGGTCCAGTCCGTGGATTGACCCCCTGATGTCTCCCTGGATTCGGCTTTGTCTAGCCTCTTATGCAATGATGCTACACTTGCATTTAACATATGCCACATATCCATCCATTCCTGAGTCTGCACTACCGCCAGGGACACACCACTCATCTCCTCCTTTGATAAGCCTTCTGCTTCAGACATGCCGACACACGTACCGACCCCCCACACACACAGGGATATAACTAAACGGGGACAATTCCCCAACCAGGCCCTTTGGAGAGACAGAGAGAGTATGCCACACACCCAGCGCCAAACTGACACTGGAAAACCCAGATAGCGCTTTTATATATAATGCCATTCCCACTCACTTCGCTTGAAATGTGCCCCCCCTCCTCTTTTTTCAGGCCTCTGATGCGTTCAGCAGGGGAGAGTCCGGGGGGCCAGCGTTCTCTGCAGTTTCTGTGGAGAAAATGGGGCTGGTTAGTGCTGAGGGATCAAGCCCCGCCCCCTCCAGCGGCGGGCTTCGGTCCCGCTTCAATATCATAAAAATGGCGGGGGATCGCCTATTTGCTGCCTCCGCAGCCTAATATATATATTTGTGCCAAAAACGAGGTTTATTACTGCCCAGGGCGCCCCCTCCCTGCGCCTTTGTGTTGTGTGGGAGCAATGGCGCGCAGCGTTACCGCTGCGCGCTTACCTCATGAAGATCTGAAGTCTTCTTTTCTTCTCATACTCACCCGGCTTCTATCTTCCGGCTGTGCGAGGAGGACGGCGGCGCGGCTCCGGGACGAACCCCAGGGTGAGACCTGTGTTCCGACTCCCTCTGGAGCTAATGGTGTCCAGTAGCCTAAGAAGCAGATCCTATCATTTAAGTAGGTCTGTTTCTCTCTCCTCAGTCCCACAACGCAGGGAGTTTGTTGCCAGCAGTGCTCCCTGAAAATAAAAAAAACCTAACAATTCTTTTACACAGAAAACTCAGGAGAGCTCCCTGTAATGCACCCCATCTCCTCTGGGCACAAGATCTGAGGTCTGGAGGAGGGGCATAGAGGGAGGAGCCAGTGCACACCCATACTAAAAGTTCTTTATAGGTGCCCATGTCTCCTGCAGAGCCCGTCTATACCCCATGGTCCTTACAGAGTCCCCAGCATCCTCTAGGACGTAAGAGAAATATCAAACAGTCTACTCTTTAAATTGTAGCTTGGAGTAATATATTTGAAGAGATTGTCCACTATCATAACTTTTATCAGAGTGTGCACACCCTCCTGCAACTTGGACTTGATACATAGCCTGAGCTTTCCGACTCTGTACTGTGTAACCATGGTTCTTTTTGATTGTCCTAGAATATAACAAAACAGCTGTTTGCTTCTGCCTCCAATGCAGAGGAATGGACCACTATAGGCACAGACAACAAAAATAAACAGCTTAATAGAGGTATCACACGAAGGCCCAGATTTATTAAGCCTTGGAGAGTGATAAATTGCACCGTGATAAAGTACCAACCAATCAGCTCTTACCTGTCATTTTTCAAACACATCCTGTAACATGGCAGTTAGGAGCTGGTTGGCTGGTACTTTATCACCATGCACTTCATCACCCTCCAAGGCTTGATAAATCTGGGCCTAAAGTAATATGATTAGGGAAACTTGCAGAAGACCATGCACAAACCAATTTATCTAAATGGTGGACAATGCTGTTTAATATGGGCTGGTAAACTTTATGGAAATTAAAAAAAAAAAAAAAAAAAAAAAAGCCAAAAAACTGATCTTTAGAATCCAAAGCAGAAATGGGTGGATCATCTGTGTACAAAAATAGCTTGTGTTTGAGTCTACCAGGGGCAATTAAGTGCACTGCTATGGTACCCCTTAAAATAAGAATTTACTTACCGATAATTCTATTTCTCGGAGTCCGTAGTGGATGCTGGGGTTCCTGAAAGGACCATGGGGAATAGCGGCTCCGCAGGAGACAGGGCACAAAAGTAAAGCTTTCCGATCAGGTGGTGTGCACTGGCTCCTCCCCCTATGACCCTCCTCCAAGCCAGTTAGGTACTGTGCCCGGACGAGCGTACACAATAAGGGAGGAATTTTGAATCCCGGGTAAGACTCATACCAGCCACACCAATCACACCGTACAACTTGTGATCTAAACCCAGTTAACAGTATGATAACAGCGGAGCCTCTGAAAAGATGGCTCACAACAATAATAACCCGATTTTTGTAACTATGTACAAGTATTGCAGATAATCCGCACTTGGGATGGGCGCCCAGCATCCACTACGGACTCCGAGAAATAGAATTATCGGTAAGTAAATTCTTATTTTCTCTATCGTCCTAGTGGATGCTGGGGTTCCTGAAAGGACCATGGGGATTATACCAAAGCTCCCAAACGGGCGGGAGAGTGCGGATGACTCTGCAGCACCGAATGAGAGAACTCCAGGTCCTCCTTAGCCAGGGTATCAAATTTGTAGAATTTAGCAAACGTGTTTGCCCCTGACCAAGTAGCTGCTCGGCAAAGTTGTAAAGCCGAGACCCCTCGGGCAGCCGCCCAAGATGAGCCCACCTTCCTTGTGGAATGGGCATTTACATATTTTGGCTGTGGCAGGCCTGCCACAGAATGTGCAAGCTGAATTGTATTACACATCCAACTAGCAATAGTCTGCTTAGAAGCAAGAGCACCCAGTTTGTTGGGTGCATACAGGATAACAGCAAGTCAGTTTTCCTGACTCCAGCCGTCCTGGAACATATTTTCAGGGCCCTGACAACATCTAGCAACTTGGAGTCCTCCAAGTCCCTAGTAGGTGCAAGGCACCACAATAAGCTGGTTCAGGTGAAACACTGACACCACCTTAGGGAGAGAACTGGGGACGCGTCCGCAGCTCTGCCCTGTCCGAATGGACAAACAGATATGGGCTTTTTTGAGAAAAAACCACCAATTTGACACTCGCCTGGTCCAGGCCAGGGCCAAGAGCATGGTCACTTTTCATGTGAGATGCTTCAAATCCACAGATTTGACTGGTTTTAAACCAATGTGATTTGAGGAATCCCAGAACTACGTTGAGATCCCACAGTGCCACTGGAGGCACAAAAGGGGGTTGTATATGCAATACTCCCTTGACAAACTTCTGGACTTCAGGAACTGAAGCCAATTCTTTCTGGAAGAAAATCGACAGGGCCGAAATTTGAACCTTAATGGACCCCAATTTGAGGCCCATAGACACTCCTGTTTGCAGGAAATGCAGGAAACGACCGAGTTGAAATTTCTTTGTGGGGCCTTCCTGGCCTCACACCACGCAACATATTTTCGCCACATGTGGTGATAATGTTGTGCGGTCACCTCCTTTCTGGCTTTGACCAGGGTAGGAATGACCTCTTCCGGAATGCCTTTTTCCCTTAGGATCCGGCTTTCCACCGCCATGCCGACAAACGCAGCTGCGGTAAGTCTTGGAACAGACATGGTACTTGCTGAAGCAAGTCCCTTCTTAGCGGCAGAGGCCATAAGACCTCTGTAAGCATCTCTTGAAGTTCCGGGTACCAAGTCCTTCTTGGCCAATCCGGAGCCATGAGTATAGTTCTTACTCCTCTACGTCTTATAATTCTCAGCACCTTAGGTATGAGAAGCAGAGGAGGGAACACATACACCGACAGGTACACCCACGGTGTTACCAGAACGTCCACAGCTATTGCCTGAGGGTCTCTTGACCTGGCGCAATACCTGTCCCGTTTTTTGTTCAGACGGGACGCCATCATGTCCACCTTTGGTATTTCCCAACGGTTTACAATCATGTGGAAAAAACTTCCCGATGAAGTTTCCACTCTCCCGGGTGGAGGTCGTGCCTGCTGAGGAAGTCTGCTTCCCAGTTTCCATTCCCGGGATGAAACACTGCTGACAGTGCTATCACATGATTTTCCGCCCAGCGAAAAGTCCTTGCAGTTTTTGCCATTGCCCTCCTGCTTCTTGTGTCGCCCTGTCTGTTTACGTGGGCGACTGCCGTGATGTTTTTCCCACTGGATCAATACCGGCTGACCTTGAAGCAGAGGTCTTGCTAAGCTTAGAGCATTATAAATTTACCCTTAGCTCCAGTATATTTATGTGGAGAAAAGTCTCCAGACTTGATCACACTCCCTGGAAATTTTTTCCTTGTGTGACTGCTCCCCAGCCTCTCGGGCTGGGCTCCGTGGTCACCAGCATCCAATCCTGAATGCCGAATCTGCGGCCCTCTAGAAGATGAGCACTCTCTAACCACCACAGGAGAGACACCCTTGTCCTTGGATATAGAGTTATCCGCTGATGCATCTGAAGATGCGATCCGGACCATTTGTCCAGCAGATCCCACTGAAAAGTTCTTGCGTGAAATCTGCCGAATGGAATTGCTTCGTAGGAAGCCACCATTTTTACCAGGACCCTTGTGCAATGATGCACTGTTTTTAGGAGGTTCCTGACTAGCTCGGATAACTCCCTGGCTTTCTCTTCCGGGAGAAACACCTTTTTCTGGACTGTGTCCAGAATCATCCCTAGGCACAGCAGACGTGTCGTCGGGATCAGCTGCGATTTTGGAATATTTAGAATCCACCCGTGCTGTTGTAGCAGTATCCGAGATAGTGCTACTCCGACCTCCAACTGTTCCCTGGACTATGCCCTTATCAGGAGATCGTCCAAGTAAGGGATAATTAAGACGCCTTTTCTTCGAAGAAGAATCATCATTTCGGCCATTACCTTGGTAAAGACCCGGGGTGCCGTGGACAATCCAAACGGCAGCGTCTGAAACTGATAGTGACAGTTCTGCACCACGAACCTGAGGTACCCTTAGTGAGAAGGGCAAATTTGGGACATAGAGGTAAGCATCCCTGATGTCCCGGGACACTATATAGTCCCCTTCTTCCTGGTTCGTTATCACTGCTCTGAGTGACTCCATCTTGATTTGAACCTTTGTAAGTGTTCAAAAATTTTTTTAGAATAAGTCTCACCTAGCCTTCTGGCTTCAGTACCACAATATAGTGTGGAATAATACCCCTTTTCTTGTAGTAGGAGGGGTAATTTAATTATCACCTGCTGGGAATACAGCTTGTGAATTTTTTCCCATACTGCCTCCTTGTCGGAGGGAGACCTTGGTAAAGCAGACTTCAGGAGCCTGCGAAGGGGAAACGTCTCGACATTCCAATCTGTACCCCTGGGATACTACTTGTAGGATCCAGGGGTCCTGTACGGTCTCAGCGCCATGCTGAGAACTTGTCAGAAGCGGTGGAACGCTTCTGTTCCTGGGAATGGGCTGCCTGCTGCAGTCTTCTTCCCTTTCCTCTATCCCTGGGCAGATATGATCTTATAGGGACGAAAGGACTGAGGCTGAAAAGACGGTGTCTTTTTCTGCAGAGATGTGACTTAGGGTAAAAACGGCGGATTTTCCAGCAGTTGCCGTGGCCACCAGGTCCGATGGACCGACCCCAAATAACTCCTTCCTTTATACGGCAATACACCTTTGTGCCGTTTGGAATCTGCATCACCTGACCACTGTCGTGTCCATAACATCTTCTGGCAGATATGGACATCGCATTTACTCTTGATGCCAGAGTGCAAATATCCCTCTGTGCATCTCGCATATATAGAAATGCATCCTTTAAATGCTCTATAGTCAATAAAATACTGTCCCTGTCAAGGGTATCAATATTTTTAGTCAGGGAATCCAACCAAGCCACCCCAGCTCTGCACATCCAGGCTGAGGCGATCGCTGGTCGCAGTATAACACCAGTATGTGTGTATATACTTTTTATGATATTTTCCAGCCTCCTGTCAGCTGGTCCTTGAGGACAGCCCTATCTATAGACGGTACCGCCACTTGTTTTGATAAGCGTGTGAGCGCCTTATCCACCCTAAGGGGTGTTTCCCAACGCGCCCTAACTTCTGGCGGGAAAGGGTATACCGCCCATAATTTTCTATCGGGGGGAACCCACGCATCATCACACACTTTATTTAATTTATCCGATTCAGGAAAAACTACGGTAGTTTTTTCACATCCCACATAATACCCTCTTTTGTGGTACTTGTAGTATCAGAAATATGTAACACCTCCTTCATTGCCTTCAACGTGTGGCCCTAATAAGGAATACGTTTGTTTATTCACCGTCGACACTGGATTCAGTGTCCCTGTCTGTGTCGACCGACTAAAGTAAACGGGCGTTTTAAAACCCCTGACGGTGTTTTTGAGACGTCTGGACCGGTACTAATTGTTTGTCGGCCGTCTCATGTCGTCAACCGACCTTGCAGCGTGTTGACATTATCACGTAATTCCCTAAATAAGCCATCCATTCCGGTGTCGACTCCCTAGAGAGTGACATCACCATTACAGGCAATTGCTCCGCCTCCTCACCAACATCGTCCTCATACATGTCGACACACACGTACCGACACACAGCACACACACAGGGAATGCTCTGATAGAGGACAGGACCCACTAGCCCTTTGGAGAGACAGAGGGAGAGTTTACCAGCACACACCAAAAACGCTATAATTATATAGGGACAACCTTATATAAGTGTTTTCCCTTATAGCATCTTTTTTATATATTTCTAACGCCAAATTAGTGCCCCCCCTCTCTGTTTTAACCCTGTTTCTGTAGTGCAGTGCAGGGGAGAGCCTGGGAGCCTTCCCTCCAGCCTTTCTGTGAGGGAAAATGGCGCTGTGTGCTGAGGAGATAGGCCCCGCCCCTTTTTCGGCGGCCTCGTCTCCCGCTCTTAACGGATTCTGGCAGGGGTTAAATATCTCCATATAGCCTCCGGAGGCTATATGTGAGGTATTTTTAGCCAAAATAGGTATTCATTTGCCTCCCAGGGCGCCCCTCTCCCAGCGCCCTGCACCCTCAGTGACTGCCGTGTGAAGTGTGCTGAGAGGAAAATGGCGCACAGCTGCAGTGCTGTGCGCTACCTTTAGAAGACTGAGGAGTCTTCTGCCGCCGATTCTGGACCTCTTCTTACTTCAGCATCTGCAAGGGGGCCGGCGGCAAGGCTCCGGTGACCATCCAGGCTGTACCTGTGATCGTCCCTCTGGAGCTGATGTCCAGTAGCCAAGAAGCCAATCCATCCTGCACGCAGGTGAGTTCACTTCTTCTCCCCTAAGTCCCTCGTTGCAGTGATCCTGTTGCCAGCAGGACTCACTGTAAAATAAAAAACCTAAGCTAAACTTTCTAAGCAGCTCTTTAGGAGAGCCACCTAGATTGCACCCTTCTCGGCCGGGCACAAAAATCTAACTGGCTTGGAGGAGGGTCATAGGGGGAGGAGCCAGTGCACACCACCTGATCGGAAAGCTTTACTTTTGTGCCCTGTCTCCTGCGGAGCCGCTATTCCCCATGGTCCTTTCAGGAACCCCAGCATCCACTAGGACGATAGAGAAATCATGTATTTTCATACACACCGCTGGCTGAAATAAGCGCGTCTCCCCATGCACGCTCAGCACACGCCGTGGTGTGTTGAGCCGGGGGAGAAATGTGTGCTGAGAGAATCCGCTCAGCACACATCTCTCCCCAGATCTGCCCGTGAATACGGGCCTTAAGAGTGCTGTTTCTGGCGTCCCAGAGGCACAGCACAGACATTGCCGGCAATTGAATCACCCAGCAATACCTGTAGTACCTCACTCACAACGAAGGAGTTGTAAACATGCAGCTTAGTGTACAGTGCCATCTACAATACAGTACCCAGAAGTGCAGCTGAGGGAAAGTTATTTAGGGTTTTAATGTCTGTGTAGACCACTAACCAGTCAGTTGCAGCGTTAGTTTGTAACAATAACTTTGATAGAAGCAATGGTAACAGCCATGCTGCCGTATTACGGGATGCGGTTATGTGACAGACCACATCGAGGACACCGGTATACTGAACTCTGAATAGCCTGCCCGTCAGCATGCCGACCAACAGGGACTATTCCTACACCCATCGTGTGGGAACATAACCTGTTGCGAGTGCAACGAACCCGCTGCATGGCTTGGTGTAAACTCACTTTTTTACTTGCCTACAAGTGAATCAAGCATGTATCTCCTATATTATGGATACAACCGGAGCAATACAACTACTCTAGTCTAACGTACCTGCACAGATCTTTCAGACCATTAACCACTTGCCTGGCTTGGTCGCATCAGATGCAACTATGCCTGCAAGTTCTTTACTGACCAGGTCGCACAGGATGCGACCAGCCAGATAAACACTGTTAGCAGCAGCAGGGAAACTTCCTCCGCTGCTGCCTCGCCAACTGATTGGCGTGCTGCCAATCAATGCTGATCGGTCAGCACAGCAGGATCCCCCACTTCCAGCGGCTGCTGGTAAGTGTAAACCAACCCCCCCCCCCCCAAGCTACTCCCTGTGTACCTAGCAGCTGTCCGGGGTGTAAAAAATAAAGTCGCAATGTTAAAAATAAATTTTCTTTTTAACTAAAATCATTTTGGATAGGGTTAAATTCATGTTCACCTAATTCACTAATATAAAAAAAATTAAAAAAAAAACACATTTCTTAGTTTTGGGTGAAAAAAATTCAGTTAAGTGGTTAATAAGGCATAATATAAGTGTGGTGCTTTCTTCTGCCATATTCAGTCATAGCAATATTTATACAGGTATATCATTTTTTATATGTATTTTTGTCTAGTCATGCTAAAACACAACAAATGCAGGTCATTAACCATTTCTTAGCACTAAGCATAAGGACACTAAAGAGCAGTGGGATACATTACTTACCCCATCGTTTCTCAAACAGTCCATGTTTACCAGGTCTCCTCAGAATTACATGTGAAATATTTTTTATACTATCAGTACATTTGTGCACCTGCTACGTGACCTGGAAAATGTCAGCTGTTTTGGGGTCCTGAGTATTGAGTTTGAGAACAGTGCCTTACCCCATAAAGGCAAAGAAAAGCCTTTTACTACTGTGTCTTGTGTTATCTCCTCTACTTGTTGGGGTATTCCCTCCCTGTGTTTAAACCTGAATGGTTTCTCCCATTGTTGTGCCGCAGTGATAGTTTCCCTCTCTGTATCAGTCAGTTCGTTGTATGGTCACAACTTGTTGCGTACAGTGGAAGTGAAGCCAGTGGAGGGCACAGGACTGGACAGTGAGGTTTTGACTTGGTAATTGGTGAAAGGATGAAGCAGTGTTGCTCTCAAATGTGGCCATGCTGTCTGTGTTGCCATCACTTTCTTGTTAATCCTCCAACCAATACATCAGACAGGTCATTCATTAAAGTCCCAGTTGGAGGATTACTAAGCAACTGTGAAGAGTAGGAAATTGGTATATAATGCAAAGAGTGTTATCTAATAAAGTGCTCTGTATATGCCTTCAGAAGCAACAGCACAGCCACCTTATTGCTGTAGTTGTGTTGGCTATGCAACAAAAACTTTTAAATATAAAAAATATCCTATACCCTGCCCTCATTTCCCTACTACCTAAGGCCTCATAATTGAGTCCTACTAGTTGTATGAACCTAGTTTTCTGGATATATTTAAAAAAAATTTATTGGGAGGAAAACATCCTGATAAAACAGGGACTGGGAACCCTCGGTCCTCCAGCTGTTGTTGAACTACACATCCCAGCATGCCCTGCAACAGTTTTAGCATGGCCAAATAGCAAAACTGTAGTAGGGCATGCTGGTCTGTGTAGTTCAACAACAGCTGGGGGGCCGAATGTTCCCCATCCCTGCGATAGTCATGGTTCTAACAGCCAAATTAAATTCGACAGAAGCAATGTGCCATTCCGGAATGGCACATGACATTCTGCCAGCAACGCAAGTTTGGTGTGAGGGAAAACTTGCACTGTCGGCACGACCGTAGGTCCCCCAGCTGCGGCGCAAAGTGCTGGATTGAGTTCCCCCCTTAGACAGTAAATATAATTGAAATATCAAATAAAAAAGGGGTAAATTGTACTGTGCAGAAAGCATACATAATCGGGCACTTACGGTAATTGTGATAAAAATTTCCCCTCACACCTCTGGGAAATTAATTTTTAAACAAAAACATTTTTATCATAGAAATGCCAATATTTCACATAGGAAGAAATCAGCTTACGCATAGGTTTTCTAAAGCATTGAGACAAACTGTTACAGGTGGGGATTACTTTACATCAGGGGTGGCCAACCAGTCACAGGCAGAGTCAGAAAAGATCTGTAGTCAAGGGTAAGAGTCTATCATGCTCATGCAGAAATGGGGGTGTGGCATAGTTGCCACAAAGCCACACCCCATTTTTGTGCACACACCTTTCGGTATGATGTTTGTAGGAGTATGTCCTTGGGATCTATTCAATTCGGCAACAGATGAATAGCACCGGGAATTAGCTCCCAACGCTATTCAATTCAGCTAAAGTTAAGTCGGCGAATGCCCGTTCTCGCCGACTTAACCGGTAGTTTTGTCAGGAGAACGAGCATTTTCCGACTTAACTACCCGCGGCGATGCTGATTCCCGACAGAATCAGCCTCGCGGCAGCTCTTTTGCCAGTTTTCTTCCCCCGGGGGTGAGAGAAGAATTCCCGACAATTGCGGATAACTAGTAGCTGAATTGAATAGCGTCGGGAGCTAATTCCTGGCGCTATTAATCTGTTGCCGAATTTAAATCGACCCCCTTGTCATAACCCCGTTTTTAGTCATGTTGTACAGTGCCACATACAAATAATGACTCCGTACAATGCCACATACATATAAAAATGCCAAAAAATGGGTGCCTCCACAGTGTCAAATACAGATATGCCCACAGTGCCAGATACACGTCCCCCAGTGCTGCTGCTATGCTGTTTGTGAGGGAAGAGCGCAGCGTATATCTCCTGCCCCTCAGTCTCCGGCGGCATTGTGTCCAGTTAGGCGCTGGTCCATGAGCCAATCAGAGCTCGCGGACCGGCAGCTAAGACTCCTGATTGGCTCACGGGCCGGCAGCGGGAGGCAGGACTCGAGCTCATGAGCTGCATGCGTTAGAAAGCGCGCGGGTTGGCCACTGCTGCTTTACATGATAGCAGCAGGTAGAAAGGGACTTCTGCCAAGTAAAGGAGACATCACTGCTTTATTTGTAGCTCCATTTCAGAACAGCACACTTGGCAAAGCATACTGTTATATAACACTACTATCCTGCTGAAGTGAGCACTAGGAGCAGCACACGTTCGCATACATCCATCCTCCATGTCAGTGTGACTTACCAGGGGCAGGGGACTTAAACATGAAATATTGCTGTTAGATATTTGGTATGTAGTAGGAGCACACCAATTGTCATCAAGTCCTAACTGCAGTCACCAAACAATGGGGCAGATGTATTAAGCCTGGAGAAGCGCAAGGTGGTAACGCACCAGCCAATCAGCTCCAATATGTAAATTGACAGGAGCAGACTGACTGGTGCGTTATGACTTCTCCAGGCTTAATACATCTGCCCCAATGTAATATAAAAGGGGGAGGCGTATTTTTCACTTCCTAGGGCTAGGTACATTTTAAATTTTTTTGACCAGTTTTGGATTACCAAAAAGATAACATTTATTTAAAGGTTATGAATGTCACTTTTTCCAGTATTTCAAGAAACACACAACAATCTTGAATTGGTTAAGATCACATGAAAATAGTGAAGGAATACCAAAAAAAACTGGAAGGCACAAATAATTTCACAATGGAAGCTTAAGGATCAACTTGTAATGGAAATAAGAAGCACATTACTTCCGTTGCATAGTGTAGTGACCTCTGACATTCTATAGGGGGGGGGGGGGGGGACATCCTCTGCACCTCTCACCCACAAAAACACCAATAGCTGAATTATAGTAGTTGCTGTGCAAGGAGCTGCAGCCACGCAATAGCCCATCCATCTATAGAGGTGTGCTCATTTTGTGCAACAGAAGAAAAACTTTATATATATTTATGCAAATACATGGAATTTCTCTTTTAAATAACAATTGTATTCAGTAGCCATTACAAGTAGAATAGGCAATACTAATTGACAAATCCTAAGTAGAAAACTGTAGTCATTTTTCTTTATTAAATTAGGACATTTACAAATATCCTAAATGTGCCATAGACAGGTAACTGGATGAAGCCACTTAATGGTGTATTGTTAAGCCATAAAACATACCCAAGATCTTAAACTAGATTAAGTGTAGACACCCTGTAACTCTCCAGCTCTGACCAAAATCCCAGCTAGCCATTGTCTTTGACCGGCTGGGTGCAGCAGCTCCAGAGCCACAAGCTTCCTGCCTTTACTGTGATGCCAGCAGTGACAAGGTGAAAAGCAGCAGCTTGAGATCTAGTAAGTGCCTTTTTACAGAACCCACTTTAAGGATAGCTCATATTCATACAGAACACAAGTTGTGGTGTAATTCTGAAAGATAATGGTTGATTTAGAAGTGTCCATGGATTGGAAATAGACATTAGACATACATTGACAATTTGCAGAACAGCATTGAAGAACAGAGCTATATAGATACGTGTCACCAAAGATGAGTTGTCAGGCTTGGTTATAGTCATTTATGAAGGACGAGAAACCGCTAAATTCTGACACCCAAATAGAGATAAAGATGGCAGGGCTTGAGAAACAAAGTAGATGGGACAAGTTTAATAAGTGTGATTGAGCGATAGTTACAATGGTGGCGGATAGATTGTTGGTTAAACTTTTCTGGTATTGTGCTAGCTACACCAGAGAAATTGTGTCTCACATTCATTACCGTCCTCTCTCATAGCCAGGGAAGAGCTGGATGAGAATGGCTTGCAGCGACTTGTTCACACACATGTTGTAGTTCTTGCCAAGGTCATATCTGCATGCAGGGCAATTGTGCACAGAGGCTTTAAAGGATCGGTCAAGGCAACTCTTGCAGATATTGTGCAGACACTCAGTGGTAATGGGCTCATACACCACCTCCTGGCAGCAGATGCACAGGAAAGTCTCTTCCACTTTGCTTATAAATTTGGGCCCTTCCTTAAGGAACGACATGACTTCATTCCACAACTTGACATTCAGCTCATCCTTTTTGATCAGAGCTTTTTGCTCTGCAGTTAGTTTGTATAATTCCACTTTGGTTTTCTTAGGGGATCCCTCCGATATCTCATCATCGTCATCATCCACCACAAACCTTTTTCTTTTTCCTTTGCTAGGATGTTCTAGCTCATCTGCATCAGCATTGTTTTCTTTTTCTCTTTCCTTATTAGCCGCAGATTCTAAGTAACCCTCTGGATACTGCATGGTGAGGCCTAGTTTCTTAATACGCTCCTTGCCCTCCTTGGACCAAGGCGCAGGTTCCTCATCATCTCTCTTGAGGAGATAGCGCCACACAAGAAAACCAGATTTTCCAGGTTCAGGCCAATACTTCACCACCTTGTATATTCCATCATATCGGTTTCCATCTTCTGGTGCATATTTGCTGTGTTTCCTCCCCTTTGCATTGCGCACAACACGCACAGGTTTACCTTTCTGCCATTCTTTAGCTTCAGCCCCCTGTTTGTCATTGATGGGAGCATTGCAGTTCAGTGCTAGAGCTCTGTTCATGTTGGTAAGCTTTTGGTCACATGACTGCTCTGCTGTACGTTTGTTACCCGAGAGGTCACGGCCACCGCTCCCAGTGTAGGTAAACTCTGTTCCATCGTCCACATCATCCTCATAACCGCCTGCCAGAACCAGGGAAAACGAACCATCATTACTTCTTCCATGGATACCCGCCACATGCGGCCTGTGCACTCCAGCCTCGCTCACTTGGACCCTGAATTTCCACATGGTGCCCACTGGTACTCCCGGTATTGGGCCATAGTGATTAGATGGAACAATCGTGCATTCTCGAGAGCGCCCCATACATGCCATGCCTTTGCCCCAGTCTCTTTGGGATGAAGAGCTGGCAGATGCCATTTTGGACTTCTTCTTGCTCTCCTTCAGCTTCTCGCCCGCTAGCACCACTTCAGTGGAATCGTTTCTACAGTCTGGGCAGTACCAGTCATCATCCTGGGGGAGTTCAGAAAGAGGGGGGTAGAGACAGTACATGTGGAAAGCCATGTCGCACTCGTCACACAGCAGCTGCTTTTCTGGGTCCTGTTTGCCCCCACATACATGGCAGGCGCATCTGCGGCATTTTGTTTTCGGGTCATCCCTGCAGTATTTGCATGCCGGGCCACTTGAGGGTTTTTGTGGGGAGCCGGCCTCAGTGGTGGCAGGAATGCCAGGCAAATCAGGGGCACCAGGCTCCTCAATCTGGAAGATCTCATCCACAAACACGATCCTGCAGTTATCCAGAGGGTCCCCAGCAGCCCCCAGGGAGAGCTTGGCATAGAGCTCTCTGCTAGTTTTGGTTTCTTTTTTCCTCAGGATCTCCGCATCGTACCAGTAGCCCCTCTCCCCTGGCTCATCCGGGTTATAATTCACCATAACCACCTGCCCCACTGCCAGCTGCTGCCACTGCAGGGTGCTCCGGGCACGGGGCCGCACGTCCTGCTCCGTCAGCTGGATCACCCCGTTCTCAGGGTAGTCCTCGTACTGGATGTGGTAGATGAAGTCCCCAGGGGTCGCCCCGTGGGTCACGGTCACCACCTCCGCCTCAAACCAGGCGCCCATGTGCAGGTCCCGGGCGTCCACCAGCTGCTTGCTCTGGTACAAGCCGAGGTCGGTGGGCTCAGAGGGGACCGGCTCCTCCTGCGGCCGCGCCTCGGGCTCCGTTTCGGACATCGCCGCCGCCTCCTCCGGCGCCGGGGCACACGCTGGGAGCTGCCGCACCATCAGCTGGACGATGTCATTCAGACTGACGCTGTAATCAAAGAGCGTGTGCCCGTCCTCCATCTGCTTTCCCCGGTAGAAGAGCCGCTGCCGCTCCATCTCCACCCCGAACGCGTCCTGGATGCGCTGCCGCAACTCCTCCACCTTGGTCAGCTTGGACAGGGAGTCAATGCGGTGAGTCTCTCGGCCGTCCATGGTGCGCACCTGGATCCACATGACGGCGGCTGTGAGGGAAAGTCTGTGTGGTGATAGTGACCCGGATGCACGGGCTCTGTGAGAACAGTGTATGTGAGGTGACCTGGCTACCGCTGTGATATTGGGCTGGCTCGGAGGTGCCGGTCGCTGTACGGACGGAGGAGGACTCCCGCTCTCTCGCCTCAGGAATTTGCGCGGTTTGTACTTTGGCGGGAAGCTCTCTCAGCCTCTGCCGCCCGCCGGTGATTGGGGGAGGTGCTGTGACGTAGAGGGAACCCCGCCCCTTTTTCTGTCAGTCAGTCACTCAGTATATACAGTAGATGCGTCGTGTCATGTCCGGCCCTCCTCACACCTCCTCCCGCTCACTGTCATCTCCCCATATACCACAGCAACACACAGCTCAGCTCACTCACGTAATTAATAGTGCTGCTGTTATCTCTTCTCAGCCACATTCTGTTTATTTTTCTGTCACGTGGGAAGTAATTAGGTGGTACACACACAGTGTATGGCATGTGCCTGGTGGCTAATAAAGGATATTGGGTAAGGTGGAGGGGTTAGCTGTGCAAAACAATGAAAACACATGTAGATTATAATACACAAATAATTTTATAGAAGCAAGATTGATTAAAAGTGAAAGCACTCGCATAAATACGCGCAGAGCATCAGATTGCACCATTTTGTCCAGTGTCCTTGTCATGCAAGCTATTACACATGGTATCCGTTCACATGGTCGACCATGTTATGGTCGACAGTCATTAGGTCGACCACTATTGGTCGACATTGACATGGACACATGGTCGACACATGAAAATGGTCGACACATGAAAGGTCGACACATGAAAAGGTCGACATGAGTTTTTTAACTTTTTTTTCTTTTGGGGAACTTTTCCATACTTTACGATCCACATGGACTACGATTGGAACGGTAAAGTGTGCCGAGCGAAGCGGTAGCGGAGCGAAGGCACCATGCCCGAAGCATGGCGAGCGAAGCGAGCCTTGCGAGGGGACGCGGTGCACTAATTGGGGTTCCCAGTCACTTTACGCAAAAAACGACAACAAAAAAAGTTAAAAAAACTAATGTCGACCTTTTCATATGTCGACCTTTCATGCGTCGACCATTTTCATGTGTCGACCATGTGTCCATGTCGACCATGTCCATGTCGACCAATAGTGGTCGACCTAATGACTGTCGACCATAACATGGTCGACCATTCATACCGGAACCATATATTTATATATATATATATATATATATATATATATATATATATATATATATATATATATATATATATATATATAGTGTTCACGCTAGGCTGTTTTAGCAGGGCGCTGCACCCTGCCCGTTTTTTTAAGGGCAAAATCCGCCCCGCCCTTCTGCCCTTTCTGCATTGCCCTGCTAAAACAGCTGGCTGCTTCCTGCCCTCCCAGCGTGTAAAGATGCCGTGCACATGTGCACGGCATCCATTCACGTGATGGTAGAGACCTTGGGGGAAGTCCAGCACCTCCGTAGGTGCTGGGCACGCCCCCAACAGTGACGCCGCAGGCCGCCCACGCCCCCTGTAGTTGCGTCTGTGGAGCCGCACCGCACGCTTCAATGATAGTGCATAGCCACACACCCTGTTTTGCATAGCCACGATGCCCCAGCAATCCGGCGCCCTGTCCACTGAAATTTCTAGAGTGAACACATATATACAGGGGATAAAGTGAGCTGGAACGGGGCAGAACTGCGTTTCGTCAGTTCCACTTGAAGATGAAACGCAGTTCCGGCTCACCTAACCCGATGTGTGCCGGCTCCGCAGGGAGATGCCGGGCACCCGCTGTTATCGGCGGCGCCCGGCTCTCCCAACACAGTAAAAGGTCGGCGGCAGGAGCTCAGTACTGAGCTCCTGCTTCCGGCTCCTGGCTTCTAGTGTGCGCTATGAGAGAGACGTCATGACGTCTCTCTCATAGTGCAGGGAGCCGGACGCCGGGAGATCACAGCGGTCAGACGCGGGAGCGGGGCTTGGTAAGTATGGTGCTTTTTGTTTTTTCTTAAGGCACGTCTACTGGGGGCAAGCTACAAGGGGCAAACTACAGGGGCGCATTACTACTGGGGGTATTACTACTTGGGGCACACTACTGGGGGCATAACTACAGGGGCTAAACTACTGGGGGCATTACTATTTGGGGGCTAAACTACAGTGGGGCTAAACTACAGAGGGCATTACTACTGGGGGCATTACTACTTGGGGCATAACTACAGGGGCATTACTACTGGGGGAAAACTACAGGGGCATTACTACAGCGGGGCTAAACTACAAGGGGGCATTACTACCTGGGGCAAGCTACCGGGGGCTAACTACCGGGGGCAAACTACAGGGGCGCATTACTACTGGGGCATAACTACAGGTGCACATTACTACTGGGGGCATAACTACAAGGGGGCATAACTACAGAACCCGCATATATTTAATTTTTTATTTTTATATATATATATATATATATCGCTCCCAGCTCCGGCACTCCCCAGGTGAATCAGGTATACTTTGCCGGGTGCCCTCCAACACCTAGTCCAGCAGGCTAAGTGTATTCACGTATATCACTCCAATGGCGGCACTCCGGACTGGTACAGATTACTCAGAGCCAATAATGTATAGCAACGTTTCAGCGCTCTGCGGCGCTTTTATCAAGCCATTATATATATATATATATATACTAGCTCCTAGTGTGTGTGTGTGTGTGTGTGTTGGTTTCCCATATCCAAAATGCTTGGAACCAGAAGTATTTTGGATATGTTATTATGCCATATTTTCGAATATTTTTATACCATAATGACATGTCTTGGGAATAGGACCCAGAATGCATTTATGTTTCATATAAACCTTATACACATAGCCTAAAGGTTATTTTTTTACAATTTGTTTAATTATTTTTGTGCTTGAAAACAAAGTTTGTGCACATACACAGAATTCATTTATGTTTCATATACACATTGGGCCTAATTCATATTTGTACACAAACCCGATGGTTTAGATACAAATACAATGTTTTCGGGGTTTGTGCAGGCGCAAGACCGGTTCTGGCATGTGCAGAACGGGTCTTGCGTTTTTGCTCACAGCCCATCTCAATCATTATCAGGCTTGGATTAGTTTGTGGTTTTGGACTAGGAGTTGCCACGGGAGTGGAGCGTGGAAGGCTGGGTGGAAACTAGGCCACCTAATATAACTCTTCTTCATGCAGGACAGGAGAGTGAAGAGATATAAGATGTTCTAATAATTACTTGGTGTTGGAGTGTTGAACTAAACCAGCTATGGCGGATTGCTGGAACACGAGGGTTTAGTGCAGGCTTTCCCAACCACGGTCCTCAAGGCACACCAACAGTGCAGGTTTTAGTGATATCCAGGCTGCAGCACAGATGGTTAAATCAAAATAACTGAGCTACTAATTAAGTCACCTGTGCTGAAGCCTGGTTATCACTAAAACCTGCAATGTTAGTGTGCCTTGAGGACCGTGGTTGGGTATGCCTGTTTTAGTGGCTGAGATGTGGAGCAGTCTCAGCTATACAGGATTGCTGAATTGTGACCAGCTGCATACCTCCCAACATGACCCTCTCCAGGAGGGACAGAATGCTCTGCTCCTTGAATTCTCTTTTAATGTATGATTGCCCTCACCTGTGGTGAAACACCTTTCTTATCCATTAACCTGTTAAACACAGGTGATGGCAATCATATAGTAAGAGAAAAGTCCAGGAGCAGAGCATTGTGTCCGTCCTGGAGAGGGTCATGTTGGGAGGTATGCAGCTGCTTAAGCTCAGGTGCTGGGATGCGGAGCAGTATCAGCTACTCAAACTCAGATGCTGGAATGCGGTGCAGTACCAGCTATTCAGGATTGCTGGGTTACGACCAGCTACTTTGACTCAGATGCTGGGAAGCAGAGCAGTACCAACAACTCAGACTTACATACCGGGTTGTGGAGCAGTACCAGTCATACAGAATTGCTAGAGCACAACCAACTACTTGGTTGGTGCTAAGGTGTTAACTGCACAGGAGTCAATGAGCAAGCTGCTAGGCAGAGAGGCAGAGGTCTCAGCAGGTCTGTAGACAGCAAGCACTGGCAACTCGGAAGTGCCTTTGTAGGATCTTTATACCCCTGGGTCCCTGATGTTTGGTCAAAGAAGTCATCTGACCGCTGAATGACTCCAGATTAGATCCTGACCAGTCAGCTGATCTGTATTGTCATAGCTGCTCCCAGCTAATGCAGCTTCCTGCTTTCCTCCTTTGGTGCTCCGCAGACATGTGAAAAGAAATTAGATGGCGGCGCCGGCTCCACATGGGACGCCGATCGCCGCAGTCGCTGAGAGAGGAGATGAACAGTGGGCCGCAGTTGCGTAATTCTGGAGCTGCAGAGGTGAGAGAGCGCCCAGCAGGGCAATGCTGTGCACACTAGTTTCATGACAATCATGCTGCAGCATTTGGGGGGGGCGGAGCAGGGACGGCATCAGCAACTGTTCTTCAAAATTGAAGCGTGTTGGGTTTAGGGTCTGTGTAGTCAGATGAGAACCTCCTGGATCCGGGTGCCCGGATCTTACTGCCAGCCTCAGTAAACTTCATCTTACGCAGGCTGGCTGGTGCCTGAAACTGTCACGAATCGCGACTGATGGTTGCAGTGGTAATCCCAGGCTGCGTCCTCAGATGCAGCACTCAGAGCATCATCTGCAATTCGAATTGACCCCTAAGAATTCAAAAAAGTACAATGAAGAGAAAATATATATTATGCTTGAGTGTTTCTGGACTGCATCATGCCTTGATACACCTGCCCAGCTAGAGTGTCCTCACTATGGTTGAACAGCCTGATCTGTGCACATTTTGCCTATATTTCTTATTGTTTATATGTATATATGTGTGTAAATTATTCTGGAAATGCTTTCATTATTTTATACCCACAGGTGTTCCTCAAGCCGTGCTGTAATGTCACATCTTGTCAGGAAGTCACAGTTGAGCCTATGTCGGCCGATGACTGGGAAATACTGGTAAACTGCCTTTCTTAACAGTTATTTTAATTTGAATGTGCCTGTGGTGGGATCCGGTGGGTGGTTTGTAGTTTGGGATAAACATATATTTTACCAGGCAGATGTCAGTTATTTATTTATTTATATATATATATATATATATATACATATATATAAAATTTAAAGTACATAAAGCCTAATGGCCTTTCTATATAGAACAACTCTCATGGCTGATTTTGTGGGTTCAAGACTTTGTTTGATAGCATCTCAGAGTTCGTCTGTTGTTACCGCATACTTGTCCCAAGGTGTACCCAGTGCCTATATGTACGCAGTTGACTTATGTTTTATGTACTGTGCATGCATCTTTATTGCGCACAGCACATGATCAAATGTAGGGTCTGAAAATTTGAATGGGCATTCCTGGGAGGTAATAGGTGTGTGGTGAAGCCGACGCGGGAGTGGCACTGAACACACAAGAGGTCATACTCAGAAAACTTCACCTGCCATAGGGCTGGCGTAAGTTTTATGGTGGGCCTATTGCGCGTCGACAGACACAGTGATGGAAATACACTGCTCTAATATGCTGCAAGTGAGCATCTCAGTTGTTTTAATATCGGAGACGGCATTAGCATAAGGCCATTCCAATTGCTGGGAATGCAGTGTATCATTCCCACCCCCACCTATATAATTTATCTGACCTCACTGAGGAGTCTATTTACTAAGCCTTGGATAGAGATAAAGGGCCCAAATCAGACCCGATCGCTGCAACGGCAGCGATCGCAGTCTGAAGCCCTTTGGGGATTGCGCACTGTGCGTTCACACCCCGTGAAGCTCGGTTAGATGCGAAAGCATCTCAGGGCTGCGATTGCCTCTGCCAGTGGTGTTAGAACGCCGTTGGTGGGGCACCGTCCAGACAACAGAGGGTTAGAGGCACTGGATTATGAGGAAATACTTAAAAGGTTTGATATGTTCACACTGGAAAATAGGGGACATTATTAATATTTATAAATACATTAAGGGACAATACCAGGATTTATCAAACAATTTGTTTACCAAAAAAACACTACATAGAACACAAGGACACCCCCTGAGGTTAGAAGAAAAAAAAATCCATACTCAACGGAGAAAAGGGTTCTTCACAGTAAGAGCAGTAAGGATTTGAAATTCTGTGCCAGAGAAGGTAGCAATGGTGGACTCAGTCAATAAGTTTAAAAATGGATTAAATAAATTCCTAGCGGAAAAAAATATCCAGGGATACAGCATTTAATTAACATAAAAAATTATAATATAGGTTGAACTCGATGGAAATTTGTCTTTTTTCAACCTCAACACCTATGTAACTATGTTGTGGGGCAGGCCGTTGCGGCTGCGTGACGTCACACGCAGTTGCTGCGACCCGGAACGCATCGGCTAGCTGCCTGCCAGCACAGCTAGACTGCGCAGGTAGAGAGCCACTTGGCGGGTGCGAATGCATCACCGCCATGTGATGCTTTCGCACCCGTGCGGGGGGTTACGCCTGGCATGCGGGGCCCTGTGCTGGGCGTCCCCCCACATGTCAGAGAAACTGATCATAGATGTGCTAAATGTAGCACATCTGCGACCAGGTCTGAATCACCCCCAAAGTACCAACCAATCAGCTTTCATTTTTCAAACGCAGCCTGTAACATGGCAGTTAGGAGCTGACTGGCTGGTACTTTATCTCTCTCCACTCTCTCCATAAGGCTTATGGGGATATTCATTTAGGTCTGTTTTCTCTTACGTCCTAGAGGATGCTGGGGACTCCGTAAGGACCATGGGGATAGGCGGGCTCCGCAGGAGACATGGGCACTAAGAAAGAACTTTAGGTATGGGTGTGCACTGGCTCCTCCCTCTATGCCCCTCCTCCAGACCTCAGTTTATTACTGTGCCCAGAGGAGACTGGGTGCATTACAGGGAGCTCTCCTGAGTTTTCCTGAAAAGAAAGTATTTGTTAGGTTTTTTATTTTCAGGGAGCCTGCTGGCAACAGACTCCCTGCAGCGAGGGACTGAGGGGAGAGAAACAGACCTACTTTAATGTTAGGCTCTGTTTCTTAGGCTACTGGACACCATTAGCTCCAGAGGGAACGGAACGCAGGTCTCACCCCGCAGTTCGTCCCAGAGCCGCGCCGCCGTCCTCCTTGCAGAGCCGGAAGACAGAAGCCTGGTGAGTATGTGAAGAAAGAAGACTTCAAAGGCGGCAGAAGACTTCAGATCTTCACTGAGGTAACGCACAGCGGTAGTGCTGTGCGCCATTGCTCCCACACAGCACACACAAACGGCAGTCACTGTAAGGGTGCAGGGCGCAGGGGGGGCGCCCTGGGCAGCAATATGGACCTCCAAAGGTGGCAATAAACTTATATACAGGCTGGGCACTGTATATAAGAGAGATCCCCCGCCATATTTAGAATTTTTAAGCGGGACCGAAGCCCGCCGCTGAGGGCGGCGGAGCTTGTTCCTCAGCTCTCACCAGCGCCATTTTCTCCACAGCACACCGCTGAGAGGAAGCTCCCCGGACTCTCCCCTGCTTACACGGTGAAAGAGGGTTTTAAAGAAGGGGGGGGGCACATAATTTGGCGCAAAATAGTAATTACAGCGCTACCTGGGTAAACATATAGTGTGTTTTTTCCTGGGTCATTAGCGCTGGGTGTGTGCTGGCATACTCTCTCTCTGTCTCTCCTAAGGGCCTTTGTGGGGGAACTGTCTTCAGATAAGAGGTTTCCCTGAGTGTGTGGTGTGTCGGTACGAGTGTGTCGGCATGTCTGAGGTAGAAGGCTTTCCTAGTGAGGAGGTGGAGCAAATGAATGTGGTGTCTCCGTCGGCAACGCCGACACCTGACTGGGTGGATATGTGGAATGTTTTAAGTGCTAATGTAAATTTATTGTACAAAAGGTTGGACAAAACTGAGTCCAGGAATTATGCAGAGAGTCAGGCCCTGCCTGCCCCTATGTCGCAGGGACCCTCGGGGTCTCAAAAGCGCCCACTATCCCAAATTGTAGACACTAATACCGACACGGATTCTGACTCCAGTGTCGACTACGATGATGCAAAGTTACAGCCAAAATTGGCTAAAAGTATTCAATATATGATTATTGCAATAAAGGATGTTTTGCATATCACAAAGGAACCCCCTGTCCCTGACACGAGGGTACACATGTATAGGGAAAAGAAACCGGAGGTAACCTTTACCCCTTCTCATGAGCTGAACAAGTTATTTGAAAAGGATTGGGAATCTCCAGACAAGAAACTGCAGATTCCCAAAAGGATTCTTATGGCGTATCCTTTCCCGACTAAGGACAGGATACGGTGGGAATCCTCCCCGAGGGTAGACAAAGCGTTGACATGCTTATCCAAAAAGGTAGCACTGCCATCCCAAGATACGGCTACCCTCTGCGATCCTGCTGATCGCAAGCAGGAGGCTACATTAAAGTCCATTTACACACACTCTGGTACCTTACTCAGACCGGCGATAGCGTCGGCTTGGGTTTGTAGCGCCGTAGCAGCGTGGACAGATACCTTATCTGCGGAATTGGATACCCTGGATAAGGATACCATTTTATTAACCCTGGGTCATATTAAAGATGCTGCCTTATATATGAGGGATGCTCAAAGAGACATTGGCCTACTGGGTTTTAGAGTCAACGCTATGTCGATTTCTGCTAGACGAGTCCTATGGACCCGGCAATGGACAGGTGATGCCGACTCAAAGAGGCATATGGAGGTTTTACCTTACAGGGGTGAGGAATTGTTTGGGGAAGGTCTCTCGGACCTGGTCTCCACTGCTACGGCAGGTAAATCAAATTTTCTCTAACGTCCTAGTGGATGCGGAGGACTCCGTAAGGACCATGGGGAATAGACGGGCTCCGCAGGAGACTGGGCACTCTAAGAAAGAATTAGTACTACTGGTGTGCACTGGCTCCTCCCTCTATGCCCCTCCTCCAGACCTCAGTTAGAATATGTGCCCGGAAGGAGCTGGGTGCATTTTAGTGAGCTCTCCTGAGCTTGCTATTAAGAAAGTATTTTAGTTAGGTTTTTTTATTTTCAGAGAGCTTCTGCTGGCAACAGACTCTCTGCTACGTGGGACTGAGGGGAGAGAAGCAAACTTACTAACTGCGGCTAGGTTGCGCTTCTTAGGCTACTGAACACCATTAGCTCCAGGGGGTTCGAACACAGGAACTTAACCTTGGTCGTCCGTTCCCGGAGCCGCGCCGCCGTCCCCCTCGCAGAGCCAGAAGACAGAAGCCGGCGGATGAAGCAAGAAGACGTCAAAATCGGCGGCAGAAGACTCCTGTCTTCACATGAGGTAGCGCACAGCACTGCAGCTGTGTGCCATTGCGCCCATACTAACCCACACACTCCGGTCACTGTAGGGTGCAGGGCGCAGGGGGGGGCGCCCTGGGCAGCAATTGAGTACCTCCTGGCAAAAGCAGCATATATACAGCTGGGCACTGTATATATGCATGAGCCCCCGCCATTTTTTACACCAAATCGCGGGACAGAAGCCCGCCACTGAGGGGGCGGGGCTTCTTCCTCAGCACTCACCAGCGCCATTTTCTCTCCACAGCTCCGCTGAGAGGAAGCTCCCCAGGCTCTCCCCTGCAGACTCACGGTAGAAAGAGGGTAAAAAGAGAGGGAGGGCACATAAATTTAGCGCAATAATCATATATACAGCAGCTACTGGGTAAACACTAAGTTACTGTGTGATTCCTGGGTCATATAGCGCTGGGGTGTGTGCTGGCATACTCTCTCTCTGTCTCTCCAAAAGGCCTTGTGGGGGTCCTGTCCTCATATAGAGCATTCCCTGTGTGTGTGGTGTGTCGGTACGCTTGTGTCGACATGTTTGACGAGGAGGGCTATGTGGAGGCAAAGCAGGTGCAGATGAATGAGGTGTCCCCGCCGACGGCGCCGACACCTGATTGGATGGATATGTGGAAGGTGTTAAATGATAATGTAAACTGCTTGCATAAAAGGTTGGATAAAGCTGAAGCCTTGGGACAGTCGGGGTCTCAGCCCATGCCTGATCCTACAGCGCAGAGGCCGTCAGGGTCTCAGAAGCGCCCACTATCCCATATTGTTGACACAGATATCGACACGGATTCTGACTCCAGTGTCGATGGCGATGATGCAAAATTGCAGCCTAAAATGGCTAAAGCCATCCGCTACATGATTGTAGCTATGAAGGATGTATTGCACATATCAGAGGTAAACCCTGTCCCTGACAAGAGGGTTTATATGTTTGGGGAGAAAAAGCAAGAGGTAACTTTTCCCCCTTCACATGAGTTAAATGAGTTATGTGAAAAAGCTTGGGATTCTCCTGATAGGAAAGTGCTGATTTCCAAAAGGTTACTTATGGCGTACCCCTTCCCGCCAACGGACAGGATGCGCTGGGAATCCTCCCCTAGGGTAGACAAAGCTCTGACACGCTTATCTAAGAAGGTGGCCCTGCCGTCACAGGATACGGCCTCCCTAAAGGATCCTGCGGATAGGAAGCAGGAAGGTATCCTGAAGTCTGTTTATACACATTCAGGTACCATACTGCGGCCGGCAATTGCGTCGGCCTGGATGTGTAGTGCTGTAGCAGCATGGACAGATACACTGTCTGCGGAACTGGATACCTTGGACAAGGATACTATTTTACTGACCCTGGGGCATATAAAAGACGCTGTCCTATATATGAGGGATGCCCAGAGGGACATTTGCCTACTGGGCTCTAGAATAAATGCAATGTCGATTTCTGCCAGAAGGGTCCTGTGGACTCGGCAATGGACAGGCGATGCCGACTCTAAAAAGCACATGGAGGTTTTACCCTACAAGGGTGAGGAATTGTTTTGGGACGGTCTCTCGGACCTAGTTTCCACAGCTACAGCTGGGAAGTCAAATTTTTTGCCATATATTCCCTCACAGCCTAAGAAAGCACCGTATTACCAAATTCAGTCCTTTCGATCACAAAAAGGCAAGAAAGTCAGAGGTGCGTCCTTTCTTGCCAGGGGCAGGGGTAGAGGAAAGAAGCTGCACCATACAGCTAGTTCCCAGGAACAGAAGTCCTCCCCGGCTTCCACTAAATCCACCGCATGACGCTGGGGCTCCACAGGTGGAGCCGGGAGCGGTGGGGGCGCGTCTCCGAAAATTCAACCACCAGTGGGTTCGCTCACAGGTGGATCCCTGGGCTATACAGATTATGTCTCAGGGATACAAGCTGGAATTCGAAGTGATGCCCCCTCACCGTTACCTAAAATCAGCCCTGCCTGCTTCCCCCATAGAAAGGGAAGTAGTGTTAGCGGCAATTCACAAATTATATCTCCAGCAGGTGGTGGTACAGGTTCCCCTCCCTCAACAGGGAAGGGGTTACTATTCCACATTGTTTGTGGTTCCGAAACCGGACGGTTCGGTCAGACCCATATTGAATTTAAAATCCCTGAACATTTACCTGAAAAGGTTCAAGTTCAAGATGGAATCGCTCAGAGCAGTTATTGCAAGCCTGGAAGAAGGGGATTTTATGGTGTCTCTGGTCATAAAGGATGCTTACCTGCATGTCCCCATTTATCCACCTCATCAGGAGTACCTCAGATTTGTGGTACAGGACTGTCATTACCAATTCCAGACGTTGCCGTTTGGTCTCTCCACGGCACCGAGAATATTTACCAAGGTAATGGTGGAAATGATGGTGCTCCTTCGAAAGCAGGGTGTCACAGTTATCCCATACTTGGACGATCTCCTCATAAAGGCGAGGTCCAGAGAGCAGTTGCTGATCAGCGTAGCACACTCTCAGGAAGTGTTGCAACAGCACGGCTGGATTTTGAATATTCCAAAGTCGCAGCTGATCCCTATGACTCGTCTGCCCTTCCTGGGCATGATTCTGGACACGGACCAGAAAAAGGTGTTTCTCCTGGCGGAGAAGGCTCAGGAGCTCGTGACTCTGGTCAGAGAACTCTTAAAACCAAAACAGGTGTCTGTGCATCACTGCACGCGAGTCCTGGGAAAGATGGTGGCGTCATACGAAGCCATTCCCTTCGGCAGGTTCCATGCGAGGACCTTTCAGTGGGATCTGTTGGACAAGTGGTCCGGATCGCATCTTCAGATGCATCGGCTGATCACCCTATCCCCCAGGGCCAGGGTGTCTCTTCTGTGGTGGCTGCAGAGTGCTCACCTTCTCGAGGGCCGCAGTTTCGGCATACAGGACTGGGTCCCGGTGACCACGGATGCAAGCCTCCGAGGATGGGGAGCAGTCACTCAGGGAAGAAACTTCCAAGGGCTGTGGTCAAGTCAGGAGGCTTGTCTGCACATCAATATCCTGGAACTAAGGGCCATATACAACGCCCTGAGTCAAGCGGAGCCTCTGCTTCGCAACCAACCGGTGCTGATTCAGTCAGACAACATCACCGCAGTGGCTCATGTAAACCGCCAGCGCGGCACAAGAAGCAGGGTAGCGATGGCGGAAGCCACCAGGATTCTTCGTTGGGCGGAGAATCGCGTGCAAGCACTGTCAGCAGTGTTCATTCCAGGAGTGGACAACTGGGAAGCAGACTTTCTCAGCAGGCACAACCTCCACCCGCGAGAGTGTGGACTTCATCAAGAAGTCTTCACACAGATTACAAATCGATGGGAACTGCCACAGGTGGTCATGATGGCATCCCGCCTCAACAAAAAGCTACAAAGGTATTGCGCCAGGTCAAGAGACCCTCAGGCGATAGCTGTGGACGCACTAGTAACACCGTGGGTGTTCCAGTCGGTCTATGTGTTTCCTCCTCTTCCTCTCATACCCAAGGTGCTGAGAATCGTAAGAAAAAGAGGAGTGAGAACAATACTCATTGTTCCGGATTGGCCAAGAAGTACTTGGTACCCGGAACTGCAAGAAATGCTCACAGAGGACCCATGGCCTCTGCCTCTCAGACAGGATCTGTTGCAACAGGGGCCCTGTCTGTTCCAAGACTTACCGCGGCTGCGTTTGACGGCATGGCGGTTGAACGCCGGATCCTAGCGGAGAAAGGCATTCCGGATGAAGTTATTCCTACGCTGATAAAGGCTAGGAAGGACGTGACAGCAAAACATTATCACCGTATATGGCGAAAATATGTTGCTTGGTGTGAGGCCAGGAAGGCCCCTACAGAGGAATTCCAGCTGGGCCGGTTCCTGCACTTCCTACAGTCAGGAGTGACTATGGGCTTAAAATTAGGGTCCATAAAGGTCCAGATTTCGGCCCTATCCATTTTCTTTCAAAAGGAACTGGCTTCGCTTCCTGAAGTTCAGACGTTTGTAAAGGGAGTGCTGCATATTCAGCCCCCTTTTGTGCCACCAGTGGCACCTTGGGATCTTAACGTGGTGTTGCGTTTCCTGAAATCTCACTGGTTTGAGCCACTTAAGACCGTGGAGCTAAAGTATCTCACGTGGAAAGTGGTCATGCTATTGGCCTTAGCTTCGGCTAGGCGTGTCAGAATTGGCGGCTTTGTCATGTAATAGCCCCTATCTGGTTTTCCATATGGACAGGGCAGAATTACGGACTCGTCCGCAATTTCTGCCGAAGGTGGTGTCATCTTTTCATTTGAACCAACCTATTGTGGTGCCTGCGGCTACTCGTGACTTGGAGGACTCCAAGTTGCTTGATGTAGTCAGGGCTTTGAAGATTTATGTAGCCAGGACGGCTGGAGTCAGGAAAACTGACTCGCTGTTTATCCTGTATGCATCCAACAAGCTGGGTGCTCCTGCTTCAAAGCAGACTATTGTTTGCTGGATCTGTAACACGATTCAGCAGGCTCATTCGGCGGCTGGCTTGCCGCATCCAAAATCAGTGAAAGCCCATTCCACAAGGAAAGTGGGCTCTTCTTGGGCGGCTGCCCGAGGGGTCTCGGCATTACAACTTTGCCGAGCAGCTACTTGGTCGGGTTCAAACACCTTTGCAAAGTTCTATAAGTTTGATACCCTGGCTGAGGAGGACCTTGTGTTTGCCCATTCGGTGCTGCAGAGTCATCCGCACTCTCCCGCCCGTTTGGGAGCTTTGGTATAATCCCCATGGTCCTTACGGAGTCCCCAGCATCCACTAGGACGTTAGAGAAAATAAGATTTTACTCACCGGTAAATCTATTTCTCGTAGTCCGTAGTGGATGCTGGGCGCCCGTCCCAAGTGCGGACTTTCTGCAATACGTGTATATAGTTATTGCTTAATAAAAGGGTTATGTTATGTTGGCATCTGTTGTTTGATGCTCTGTTGTTGTTCATACTGTTAACTGGGTATGTTATCACGAGTTATACGGTGTGATTGGTGTGGCTGGTATGAGTCTTACCCTGGATTCCAAAATCCTTTCCTTGTAATGTCAGCTCTTCCGGGCACAGTTTCCTTAACTGAGGTCTGGAGGAGGGGCATAGAGGGAGGAGCCAGTGCACACCAGTAGTACTAATTCTTTCTTAGAGTGCCCAGTCTCCTGCGGAGCCCGTCTATTCCCCATGGTACTTACGGAGTCCCCAGCATCCACTACGGACTACGAGAAATAGATTTACCGGTGAGTAAAATCTTATTTTTTGCCTTATATTCCATCACAGCCTAAGAAAGCACCACATTATCAAATGCAGTCCTTTCGGTCACATAAAAACAAGAGAGCACGAGGATCGTCCTTTCTTGCCAGAGGTAAGGGCAGAGGGAAAAAGCTGCCATCCACAGCTAGTTCCCAGGAGCAGAAGTCCTCCCCGACTTCTACAAAATCCACCACATGACGCTGGGGCTCCGCTGAGGGAGTCCGCCCCAGTGGGGGCACGTCTTCGACTTTTCAGCCACATCTGGGTTCACTCACAGGTGGATCCCTGGGCAATAGAGATTGTTTCCCAGGGTTACAAGCTGGAATTCGAAGAGGTGCCTCCTTGCCGGTTTTTCAAATCGGCCTTACCAGCTTCTCCCCCAGAAAGGGAGATGGTCTTAAATGCAATTCAAAAATTGTGTCTTCAACAGGTGGGTGATCAAAGTTCCCCTCCTTTAACAAGGGAGGGGGTATTACTCAACCCTATTTGTAGTCCCGAAACCGGACGGTTCGGTCAGACCCATTTTAAATTTAAAATCCTTGAACCTATACTTGAAAAGGTTCAAGTTCAAGATGGAATCGCTCAGAGCGGTCATCGCCAGCCTAGAAGGGGGGGATTTTATGGTGTCCCTGGACATAAAGGATGCATACCTTCATGTTCCCATATATCCACCTCATCAGGCGTACCTGAGATTTGCGGTACAGGATTGTCATTACCAATTTCAGACGTTGCCGTTTGGGCTTTCCACGGCCCCGAGGATTTTCACCAATGTAATGGCGGAAATGATGGTGCTCCTGCGCAAGCAGGGAGTCACAATTATCCCATACTTGGACGATCTCCTAATAAAAGCGAGATCACGAGAGCAGTTGTTGAACAGCGTGTCACTTTCACTGGAGGTGTTACAGCAACACGGCTGGATTCTCAATATCCCGAAGTCACAATTAGTTCCTACGACCCGTTTGACCTTCTTAGGCATGATTTTGGATACGGTCCAGAAAAGGGTTTATCTTCCGATAGAAAAGGCCCAGGAACTCATGACTCTGGTCAGGGACCTATTGAAGCCAAAACAGGTGTCGGTGCATCACTGCACTCGAGTCCTGGGAAAGATGGTGGCATCTTACGAGGCCATTCCTTTCGGCAGGTTCCATGCGAGGACCTTCCAATGGGACCTACTGGACAAGTGGTCCGGGTCACATCTACAGATTCATCAGTTGATCACCCTGTCCCCCAGGGCCAGGCTATCTCTCCTGTGATGGCTGCAGAGTGCTCACCTTCTGGAGGGTCGCAGATTCGGCATTCAGGACTGGGTTCTGGTGACCACGGACGCGAGCCTCCGAGGTTGGGGAGCAGTCACACAGGGAAGACACTTCCAAGGTCTTTGGTCAAGTCAAGAGACTTGTCTCCACATCAACGTCCTGGAACTAAGGGCCATATACAACGCCCTTCGTCAAGCGGAGACTTTACTTCGCGACCTTCTGATTCTGATCCAGTCAGACAACATCACCGCAGTAGCTCATGTAAACCGCCAAGGCGGCACAAGGAGCAAAGTGGCTATGGCGGAAGCCACCAGGATTCTTCGCTGGGCGGAAATCATGTAGGCGCACTGTCAGCAGTGTTCATTCAGGGAGTGGACAACTGGGAAGCAGACTTCCTCAGCAGACACGATCTACATCCAGGAGAGTGGGGACTTCATCAGGAAGTCTTCGCACAGATTGCAAGTCAGTGGGGCCTGCCCCAGATAGACATGATGGCGTCCCGCCTAAACAAAAAAACTATAGAAGTATTGCGCCAGGTCAAGAGACCCTCAGGCGGTGGCAGTGGACGCCCTAGTGACACCTTGGGTGTTCCATTCGGTCTAGGTGTTTTCGCCTCTTCCTCTCATCCCCAAGGTGTTGAGAATAATAGGAAAAAGAGGAGTACAGACAATTCTCATTGTTCCAGATTGGCCACAAAGGGCCTGGTATCCGGATCTGCAGGAAATGCTCACGGAAGATCCGTGGCCTCTTCCTCTAAGACAGGACCTGCTACAACAGGGGCCCTGTCTGTTCCAAGACTTACCGCGGCTGCGTTTGACGGCATGGCGGTTGAACGCCGGATCCTAGAGGAAAAGGGCATTCCGGATGAGGTCATTCCTACTCTGATAAAGGCTAGGAAGGACGTGACCGCTAAACATTATCACCGTATATGGCGAAAGTATGTTTCTTGGTGTGAGGCCAGGAATGCTTCTACGTAGGAATTCCATCTGGGCCATTTCCTTCACTTCCTACAAACTGGAGTGAATTTGGGCCTAAAATTAGGCTCCATTAAGGTTCAGATTTCAGCCTTATCCATTTTCTTTCAAAAAGAATTGGCTTCTCTCCCAGAAGTACAGACTTTGTGAAGGGAGTGCTGCATATTCAGCCTCTTTTTGTACCTCCGGTGTCGCCTTGGGACCTTAACGTGGTGTTGAGTTTCCTTAAGTCGCACTGGTTTTGAACCACTTAAAATGGTGGAGTTAAAATATCTCACTTGGAAAGTGGTCATGTTGTTAGCCTTGGCTTCGGCTAGGCGAGTGTCGGAATTGGCGGCTTTGTCTCATAAAAGCCCCTATCTGGTTTTCCATATGGATAGAGCGGAATTGCGGACCCGTCCTCAATTCTTGCCTAAGGTGGTTTCCTCTTTTCATATGAACCAACCTATTGTGGTGCCTGTGGCTACGCGAGACTTGGAGGATTCCGAGTCCCTTGATGTGGTCAGGGCTTTGAAAATTTACGTAGCCAGAACGGCTAGAGTCAGGAACACAGAGGCTCTGTTTGTCCTGTATGCTGCCAACAAGGTTGGCGCTCCTGCTTCAAAGCAGACTATTGCTCGCTGGATCTGTAACACGATTCAGCAGGCTCATTCAACGGCTGGATTGCCGTTACCAAGATCGGTTAAGGCACATTCCACTAGGAAGGTGGGCTCTTCTTGGGTGGCTGCCCGAGGGGTCTCGGCGTTGCAGTTGTGCCGAGCTGCTACTTGGTCTGGTTCAAACACCTTTGCAAAGTTCTACAAGTTTGATACCCTGGCTGAGGAGGATCTCCTGTTTGCTCAGTCGGTGCTGCAGAGTCATCCGCACTCTCCCGCCCGTTTGGGAGCTTTGGTATAATCCCCATGGTCCTTACGGAGTCCCCAGCATCCTCTAGGACGTTAGAGAAAATAAGATTTTAAACCTACCGGTAAATCTTTTTCTCCTAGTCCGTAGAGGATGCTGGGCGCCCGTCCCAAGTGCGGACTACTTCTGCAAGACTTGTATATAGTTTTTGCTTACATAAGGGTTATGTTACAGTTTTCATCAGTCTCGGTCTGATGCTGTGTTGTTTCATACTGTTAACTGGTTCGTATATACCCTAGTTATACGCTGTGAATGATGTGGGTTGGTATGAATCTTGCCCTTGGATTAACAAATCCTTTCCTCGTGCTGTCCGTCTCCTCTGGGCACAATTTCTCTAACTGAGGTCTGGAGGAGGGGCATAGAGGGAGGAGCCAGTGCACACCCATACCTAAAGTACTTTCTCTGACGTCCTAGTGGATGCTGGGTACTCCGTAAGGACCATGGGGAATAGACGGGCTCCGCAGGAGACTGGGCACTTCTTTAAAGAAAAGATTAGGTACTACATCTGGTGTGCACTGGCTCCTCCCTCTATGCCCCTCCTCCAGACCTCAGTTAGAATCTGTGCCCGGCCTGAGCTGGATGCACTTAGTGGGCTCTCCTGAGTTCACTAAAAAGAAAAGTATTTGTTAGGTTTTTTATTTTCAGTGAGATCTGCTGGCAACAGACTCACAGCTACGTGGGACTTAGGGGAGAGAAGCAAACCTACCTGCTTGCAGCTAGCTTGTGCTTCTAGGCTACTGGACACCATTAGCTCCAGAGGGATCGAACACAGGGCCCGACCTCGATCGTCCGTTCCCGGAGCCGCGCCGCCGTCCCCCTTGCAGAGCCAGAAGACGGAAGAAACCGGAGGAAATCGGCGGCTGAAGACTTCGGTCTTCAATAAGGTAGCGCACAGCACTGCAGCTGTGCACCATTGCTCCCACAGCACACCACACGCTCCGGTCACTGGTGAGTGCAGGGCGCTGGGGGGGGGCGCCCTGGGCTGCAATTAATATACCTTTTGGCAATAAAAAGCACATAATACAGTGTTTAACACTGTATATGTGCAGAAACCCCCGCCATTAACGTTATAAAAAGTGGGAGAAGCCTGCCGTTGAAGGGCGGGGCTATCTCCCTCAGCACAGCCAGCGCCATTTTCTCTTCACAGCTCCGCTGGAAGGACGCTCCCCAGGCTCTCCCCTGCAGTATACACTACAGAAAGGGTAAAAAAGAGAGGGGGGGCACATAAATTTAGGCACAAATTGTGATATAAGCAGCTATAGGGGAAAAATTCACTTTGTGTATAGTGTATACCCCTCTGTTATATAGCGCTCTGGTGTGTGCTGGCATACTCTCTCTCTGTCTCCCCAAACGACTTTGTGGGGTCCTGTCCTCAGTCAGAGCATTCCCTGTGTGTGTGTGCGGTGTGTCGGTACGGCTGTGTCGACATGTTTGATGAGGACGCTTACGTGGAGGCGGAGCAGGTGCCGATAAGTGTGATGTCGCCCCCTGCGGGGCCGACACCTGAGTGGATGGATATGTGGAAGGTATTAACCGACAGTGTCAACTCCTTGCATAAAAGGTTCGATGACGCAGCTTTGGGACAGCCGGCATCTCAGCCCGCGCCTGCCCAGGCATCTCAGAGGCCGTCAGGGGCTCAAAAGCGCCCGCTACCTCAGATGGCAGACACAGATGTCGACACGGAGTCTGACTCCAGTGTCGACGAGGATGAGACAAATATACAATACACTAGGGCCATCCGATGCATGATTACGGCAATGAAAAATGTGTTGCACATTTCTGACATTAACCCGGTTACCACAGAAAAGGGTATTATGTTTGGGGAGAAAAAGCAGCCAGTGACTTTTCCCCCATCTGATGAGTTAAATGAATTGTGTGAAGAAGCGTGGGGTTCCCCAGATAAGAAACTAGTAATTTCTAAGCGGTTACTAATGGCGTACCCTTTCCCGCCAACGGATAGGTTATGCTGGGAGACATCCCCTAAGGTGGCCAAGGCGCTCACACGCTTATCAAAAAAGGTGGCACTGCCTTCTCAGGATACGGCCGCCTTAAAGGAGCCTGCAGATAGAAAGCAGGAGGCTATCCTGAAGTCTGTGTATACACACTCAGGTACTATACTGAGACCTGCTATTACTTCAGTATGGATGTGTAGTGCTGCAGCAGCGTGGTCTGATTCCCTGTCTGATAACATTGATTCCCTTGACAGGGACACTATATTGCTAACCATAGAGCATATTAAAGACGTAGTCTTATATATGAGAGATGCACAGAGGGACATTTGCCGCCTGGCATCTAGAATTAATTCAATGTCCATTTCTGCCAGGAGAGTATTATGGACTCGGCAGTGGACAGGTGATGCTGATTCTAAAAGGCACATGGAAATTTTGCCTTATAAGGGTGAGGAATTGTTTGGGGACGGTCTTTCGGACCTCGTATCCACAGCAACAGCTGGGAAGTCGACTTTTTTACCTCAGGTTCCCTCACAACCTAAGAAAGCACCGTATTATCAAGTACAGTCCTTTCGGCCTCAGAAGGGCAAGCGGGTTAGAGGCGCGTCCTTTCTGCCCAGAGGCAGGGGTAGAGGGAAAAAGCTGCACCATACAGCCAGTTCCCAAGAACAAAAATCCTCCCCTGCTTCCACTAAGTCCACCGCATGACGCTGGGGCTCCACATGTGGAGCCAGGTGCGGTGGGGGCCTGTCTCCGGAACTTCAGCGACCAGTGGGTTCGCTCACAGGTGGATCTCTGGGTTCTACAAGTGGTATCTCAGGGATACAAGCTGGAGTTCGAGACGTCTCCCCCTCGCCATTACCTCAAATCAGCCTTGCCAGCTATTCCCCAGGACAGGGAGGTAGTACTGGCGGCAATTCACAAGCTGTACCTCCAGCAGGTGATAATCAAAGTTCCCCTCCTTCAACAGGGACGGGGTTACTATTCCACAATGTTTGTGGTACCGAAACCAGACGGTTCGGTGAGACCCATTCTAAATTTGAAATCCTTGAACACTTATATAAGGAAGTTCAAGTTCAAAATGGAATCGCTCAGGGCGGTTATTGCAAGCCTGGAAGAGGGGGATTACATGGTATCACTGGACATCAAGGATGCTTACCTACATGTCCCCATTTACCCACCTCACCAGGTGTACCCCCGTTTTGTGGTACAGGACTGCCATTACCAATTCCAGACGTTGCCGTTTGGTCTGTCCACGGCACCGAGGGTATTTACCAAAGTAATGGCCGAAATGATGATACTCCTTCGGAAGAAGGGAGTTATAATTATCCCGTACTTGGACGATCTCCTTATAAAGGCGAGGTCCAGGGAGCAGTTGTTGGTCGGAGTAGCACTATCTCAGGAAGTGCTACAACAGCACGGCTGGATTCTGAATATCCCAAAGTCGCAGCTGATTCCTACGACGCGTCTGCTGTTCCTGGGTATGATTCTGGACACAGAACAGAAGAAGGTGTTTCTCCCGGAGGAGAAGGCCAAGGAGTTGTCATCTCTGGTCAGAGACCTCCTAAAACCAAAACAGGTGTCGGTGCATCACTGCACGCGAGTCCTGGGAAAGATGGTGGCTTCTTACGAGGCAATTCCATTCGGCAGGTTCCATGCAAGAATCTTTCAGTGGGATCTGTTAGACAAGTGGTCCGGATCGCATCTTCAGATGCATCGGCTGATCACCCTGTCCCCGAGGGCCAGGGTGTCTCTGCTGTGGTGGCTGCAGAGTGCTCATCTTCTCGAAGGCCGCAGATTCGGCATACAGGACTGGGTCCTGGTGACCACGGATGCAAGCCTCCGAGGTTGGGGGGCAGTCACTCAGGGAAGAAACTTCCAAGGACAATGGTCGAGTCAGGAGTCTTCCCTACACATAAATATTCTGGAACTAAGGGCCATTTACAATGCCCTAAGTCAGGCAAAACCCCTGCTTCAAAACCAGCCGGTGCTGATTCAGTCAGACAACATCACGGCGGTCGCCCATGTAAACCGACAGGGCGGCACAAGAAGCAGGATGGCGATGGCAGAAGCCACAAGGATTCTCCGATGGGCGGAAAATCACGTGATGGCACTGTCAGCAGTGTTCATTCCGGGAGTGGACAACTGGGAAGCAGACTTCCTCAGCAGGCACGACCTCCACCCGGGAGAGTGGGGACTTCATCCAGAAGTCTTCCAGCTGATTGTAAATCGTTGGGAAAGGCCACAGGTGGACATGATGGCGTCCCGCCTCAACAAAAAGATAAAAAGATATTGCGCCAGGTCAAGGGACCCTCAGGCGATAGCTGTGGACGCTCTAGTGACACCGTGGGTGTACCAGTCGGTTTATGTGTTCCCTCCTCTTCCTCTCATACCAAAGGTACTGAGGATAATAAGAAAGAGAGGAGTGAGAACTATACTCATCGTTCCGGATTGGCCAAGAAGGACTTGGTACCCGGAACTACAAGAAATTATCTCAGAGGACCCTTGGCCTCTGCCTCTCAGACAGGACCTGCTACAGCAGGGGCCCTGTCTGTTCCAAGACTTACCGCGGCTGCGTTTGACGGCATGGCGGTTGAACGCCGGATCCTGATGGAAAAGGGCATTCCGGTTGAAGTCATTCCTACGCTGATAAAAGCTAGGAAGGATGTGACAGCAAAACATTATCACCGCATATGGCGAAAATATGTTGCTTGGTGTGAGGCTATGAAGGCCCCAACAGAAGAGTTTCAGCTGGGTCAATTTCTGCACTTCCTACAGTCAGGAGTGACTATGGGCCTAAAATTGGGATCCATTAAAGTCCAGATTTCGGCCCTGTCTATTTTCTTTCAAAAAGAACTGGCTTCACTGCCTGAAGTTCAGACGTTTGTTAAGGGAGTGCTGCATATTCAGCCTCCTTTTGTGCCTCCAATGGCACCTTGGGATCTCAACGTTGTGTTGGATTTCCTAAAATCACATTGGTTTGAGCCTCTTCAGACCGTGGAGTTGAAATATCTCACGTGGAAAGTGGTCATGCTTTTGGCCTTGGCTTCGGCTAGGCGTGTGTCAGAATTGGCGGCTTTGTCATGTAAAAGCCCCTATCTGATCTTCCATATGGACAGGGCAGAATTGAGGACTCGTCCCCAATTTCTCCCTAAGGTGGTATCAGCATTTAATTTGAACCAACCTATTGTGGTGCCTGCGGCTACTCGGGACTTGGAGGCTTCCAAGTTGCTGGATGTAGTCCGGGCCCTGAAAATCTATGTCGCATTTAGATTTACCGGTGAGTAAAATCTTATTTTCTTAGTGCCCATGTCTCCTGTGGAGCCCATCTATCCCCATGGTCCTTACGGAGTCCCCAGCATCCTCTACGGACTAGGAGAAAAAGATTTACCGGTAGGTTTAAAATCTTACTTTTTTTGCCTAGGTGAAAAAACTGGACTATTCGCTATTTTTAGGGCGAATGGGGATTCTCCTAATTCAGTAGCTGGGCCGTTTTTTTTTGGCTAGTTGAAAAATTCAGCAGGAGTGAAAAACATGTGGATCGGCTAATCCATGTGTTTACTCACGTGCACCGGTGAAAAACGTGGTAATTTTTCGCCAATCCCTTTTTACTATAAAAAAAAAGGGTGAAAAAACACGGGCGAAAATGCCTTAAAAAACAGGCAAAAACGGCCCGCAATTGAATAGCCAGGGGGGTGAATTCAACAGCTCCGAGATTACCAGTAATAGTATTCAGCTGAGGTAGCACTGAAGAACTGAGACCTCTCCATGTTTTGTTTCTGTACATACATATGTTTGTTAGTGTTGCTGAGTGTGGTTGGCCATTAATACTATTCATTTATAAAATCTACTGGAAGCTCAGTCGTAGTTCAATACCCAGCTGTTATTTCACAATGTAGCTGGCCTGTACAACCACTAATTCCCCATAAGTACCTATATTTTCTTCAGTTACACAGCATATATTCCGTTAACTACCTCACAAGACAACAAGTCATCTCGTAGTGTAAGGTCCATTGTGTATTAAGTGAAGCTTTATTTTTGTTTTTAATAAGTTTATATTTAAATTTATATTATTTATTGCTAGGAACTGCATGCCTCAGCCCTTGAAACTCACCTTCTCGATCAGATCCGAATAGTATATCCCAAGGCTGTTTTCCCGGTTTGGGTTGATCTGCACACATGTGTTTACATTCAAATAGGTAGGTTATTGTTCTGGTAAGAGGTATATCATTAAGTAGATGCTGTTATGCATGTACAGGTATTATTAAAAGATGTGTTTTCTCGTCCTGTTAACTGTGTTTCATAAATATCATAATTACTGTTGTTGAAATGCATTTTATGTGTTTTTATTTTATTTTTGCTGTTTAATGCCTGTGACATATTTTGACAGTTGAGTCGATGGAGACTTGTAGAGCAGCATTCTAATAGCATAAAAAGAAAGATGTCCTTTGGGCACAGGGGAAACACACAGTGGGCCCCATTGCTTGAGGGCCGACCCCGTCCTCTGGGAATCAGGTTCCAGACTGCACTTGAATTATACATTATACATACAGTATGTTACATAATATTGTACAGGACTATGTTGTATTTTCTACAGTACATTTCTATTATTAATCTTGTACATTATCATGCATGGTCTATATTTATACCTTTGTGTTGGCTAGATGTACCCCCTGTGCAGGTTGGCCACACCCCGTAGTATGGGCCCTACCACTGCATTCTCCCAGTGGACCCTTTATGCCCCAGCCCGACACTGGATGTATTTCTATGTCAAAGAGAATGATGAAGGTTAATTGTCTGAGGCAAACTTGATCTCAGTTCAGTGCTGTGTGTTTAACATTGAGTGCACAGTTCCCCCTATGCCCACGCATTGTTTGCTACTCGTCACCAGTGCGGATTTGCACCAGCTTATACTTGGTGCAAATGATATGCATTGAAACAGGTGTATTTCCACAGCGCCCAAGGCACCATAGTCTGCAGTTCTGTAGGCATACCTTCACTGAACCTTGCCTATGTTATAATGCCCAAGTACTGTACATCCCAGTTCAGCCTCGCCAGTCAGAGAGAAGATGCATTTGAAATGTATACAACTCTGCACTGTGCTCACTTCAGGATAATGGGCAGTGCAAAAGCACAAGATACGGTCGGTTTGCCGGCATTCGTTCAACTATGCCTCAGCCTATAGGGACATTGTAAAAGTTTTTAGAAAACGTAAAAGAAAATATGCACCTGAATGTGCACTGCACGATGTTGGTGCCTGCTGATTGGAGGAGCTGGATAGATCCGGACGTTCCTAGCTTAGTGTAGGCTAGGCCCACTTGTGCCTCATTTGATGTCCACATCCAGCAGTAGATGATAACAAACTGTAAGGAAAACTGTAGGCTTTAATTGTCGTGAAAATATACATTTCTCTAACGTCCTAAGTGGATGCTGGGGACTCCGTAAGGACCATGGGGAATAGCGGCTCCGCAGGAGACTGGGCACAACTATAAAGAAAGCTTTAGACTACTGGTGTGCACTGGCTCCTCCCACCATGACCCTCCTCCAGACTTCAGTTAGTATCTTGTGCCCGGCTGAGCTGGATGCACACTAGGGGCTCTCCTGAGCTCCTAGAAAGAAAGTATATTTAGGTTTTTTATTTTACAGTGAGATCTGCTGGCAACAGACTCACTGCAGCGAGGGACTAAGGGGAGAAGAAGCGAACCTACCTAACAGGTGGTAGTTTGGGCTTCTTAGGCTACTGGACACCATTAGCTCCAGAGGGATCGACCGCAGGACCCGACCTTGGTGTTCGTTCCCGGAGCCGCGCCGCCGTCCCCCTTACAGAGCCAGAAGCATGAAGAGGTCCGGAAAATCGGCGGCAGAAGACTTCGGTCTTCACCAAGGTAGCGCACAGCACTGCAGCTGTGCGCCATTGCTCCTCATGTACACCTCACACTCCGGTCACTGATGGGTGCAGGGCGCTGGGGGGGGGGCGCCCTGAGGGCAATATATGACACCTTGGCTGGCAAATCTACATCATATATAGTCCTAGAGGCTATATAGATGTAAAAATACCCCTGCCAGTATTCCAGAAAAAGCGGGAAAAGTCAGCCGGAAAAGGGGCGGGGCCATCTCCCTCAGCACACTGGCGCCATTTTTCCCTCACAGCTTCGCTGGAAGGAAGCTCCCTGGCTCTCCCCTGCAGTCTGCAAGCTACAGAAGAGTAAAAAAGAGAGGGGGGGCAATAAATTTAGGCGCAGGATATAGATATATATATATATATATATATATATATATATATATATAAAAAGCAGCTATAAGGGAAAACACTCATTTATAGTGGGATCCCTGTGTTATATAGCGCTCTGGTGTGTGCTGGCATACTCTCTCTCTGTCTCCCCAAAGGGCTTGGTGGGGTCCTGTCCTCTGTCAGAGCATTCCCTGTGTGTTTGCGGTGTGTCGGTACGGCTGTGTCGACATGTTTGATGAGGAGGCTTATGTGGAGGCGGAGCAGATGCCTGTAAATGTGATGTCACCCCCTGCGGGGTCGACACCTGAGTGGATGGTGCTGTGGAAGGAATTACGTGACAGTGTCGACTCCTTACATAAAAGGTTTGACGACATACCAAATGTGGGACAGCCGGCTTCTCAGCCTGTGCCTGCCCAGGCGTCTCAAAAGCCATCAGGGGCTCTAAAACGCCCGCTACCTCAGATGGCAGACACAGATGTCGACACGGATACTGACTCCAGTGTCGACGACGATGAGACTAATGTAACTTCCAGTAGGGCCACACGTTACATGATTGAGGCAATGAAAAATGTGTTGCACATTTCTGATGTTACCCCCGGTACCACAAAAAAGGGTATTATGTTTGGAGAGAAAAAACTACCAGTAGCTTTTCCTCCATCTGAGGAGTTAAATGAAGTGTGTGAAGAAGCGTGGGCTTTACCTGATAAGAAGCTGGTAATTTCTAAGAGGTTACTAATGGCGTACCCTTTCCCGCCAGAGGATAGGTCACGTTGGGAAACATCCCCTAGAGTGGATAAAGCGCTCACACGCTTGTCAAAGAAGGTGGCACTACCGTCTCCGGATACGGCCGCCCTGAAGGAATCTGCTGATAGAAAGCAGGAGGCTATCCTGAAATCTATATATACACACACAAGTGTTATACTGAGACCAGCTATTGCTTCAGCATGGATGGGCAGTGCTGCAGCTGCATGGTCAGATTCCCTGTCAGAAAATATTGATACCCTAGACAGGGACACTATATTGCTAACCGTAGAGCATATAAAAGACGCACTTTTATACATGAGGGATGCACAGAGGGATATTTGCCGGCTGGCATCAAAAATTAGTGCAATGTCCATTTCTGCCAGGAGAGGGTTATGGACTCGGCAGTGGACAGGTGATGCAGATTCCAAAAGGCACATGGAAGTTCTGCCTTATAAGGGTGAGGAGTTGTTCGGGGATGGTCTCTCGGACCTCGTTTCCTCAGCAACAGCTGGGAAGTCTACATTTTTACCCCATGTTCCCTCACAGCCAAAGAAAGCACCGTATTATCAGGTACAGTCCTTTCGGCCCAATAGGGGCAAGCGGGTTAAAGGCGCGTCCTTTCTGCCCAGAGGCAGAGGTAGGGGAAAAAAGCTGCAGCATACAGCCAGTTCCCAGGAGCAAAAGTCCTCCCCCGCTTCCTCTAAGTCCACAGCATGACGCTGGGGCTCCACAGGCGGAGCCAGGTACGGTGGGGGCCCGTCTCAAATATTTCAGCAATCAGTGGGCTCGCTCACGAGTGGATCCCTGGATTTTTCAGATAGTATCTCAGGGGTACAAGCTGGAATTCGAGACGTCTCCCTCCCGCCGTTTCCTCAAATCTGCCTTGCCAACCACTCCCTCAGGCAGGGAGGCAGTGTTACAGGCAATTCACAAGCTGTATTCACAACAGGTGATAGTAAAGGTACCCCTACTTCAACAAGGACGGGGTTACTATTCCACAATGTTTGTGGTACCGAAACTGGACGGTTCGGTGCGACCCATTTTAAATTTGAAATCCTTGAACACATATATAAAAAAATTCAAGTTCAAGATGGAATCGCTCAGGGCGGTTATTGCAAGCCTGGACGAGGGGGATTACATGGTATCACTGGACATCAAGGATGCTTACCTGCATGTCCCCATTTACCATCCTCACCAGGAGTACCTCAGATTTGTGGTACAGGATTGTCATTACCAATTCCAAACGTTGCCGTTCGGTCTATCCACGGCTCCGAGGGTCTTTACCAAGGTAATGGCCGAAATGATGATACTCCTTCGAAAGAAGGGAGTTTTAATTATCCCGTACTTGGACGATCTCCTGATAAAGGCGAGGTCCAGAGAGCAGTTGTTGGTCGGGGTAGCACTATCTCGGGAGGTGCTACAACAGCACGGCTGGATTCTAAACATTCCAAAGTCACAGCTGGTCCCTACGACACGTCTACTGTTCCTGGGGATGGTTCTGGACACAGAACAGAAAAAACAGTTTCTCCCGGAGGAGAAGGCCAAGAAGCTGTCATCTCTAGTCAGAGGCCTCCTAAAACCAAAACAGGTGTCGGTGCATCACTGCACGCGGATCCTGGGAAAGATGGTAGCTTCCTACAAAGCAATTCCATTCGGCAGGTTTCATGCAAGAACCTTTCAGTGGGACCTGTTGGACAAGTGGTCCGGGTCGCATCTTCAGATGCATCGGCTGTTAACCCTGTCTCCAAGGACAAGGGTGTCTCTGCTGTGGTGGCTGCAGAGTGCTCATCTTCAAGAGGGCCGCAGATTCGGCATACAGGACTGGGTCCTGGTGACCACGGATGCCAGCCTTCGAGGCTGGGGGGCAGTCACACAGGGAAGAAACTTCCAAGGACTATGGTCATGTCAGGAGACTTCCCTGCACATAAATATTCTGGAACTGAGGGCCATTTACAATGCCCTAAGTCAGGCAAAAACCCTGCTTCAAAACCAGCCGGTACTGATCCAGTCAGACAACATCACGGCGGTCGCCCATGTAAACCGACAGGGCGGCACGAGAAGCAGGACGGCAATGGCAGAAGCCACAAGGATTCTCCGATGGGCGGAAAATCACGTGTTAGCACTGTCAGCAGTGTTCATTCCGGGAGTGGACAACTGGGAAGCAGACTTCCTCAGCAGGCACGACCTCCACCCGGGAGAGTGGGGACTTCATCCAGAAGTCTTTCAAATGATTGTAAACCGTTGGGAAAGGCCACAGGTGGACATGATGGCGTCCCGCCTCAACAAAAAGCTAGAAAAGTACTGCGCCAGGTCAAGGGACCCGCAGGCGATAGCTGTGGACGCTCTAGTGACACCGTGGGTGTACCGGTCGGTTTATGTGTTCCCTCCTCTTCCTCTCATACCAAAGGTACTGAGGATAATAAGGAGAAGAGGAGTAAGAACTATACTCATTGTTCCGGATTGGCCAAGAAGAGCTTGGTACCCGGAACTTCAAGAAATGATCTCAATGGCCTCTACCGCTCAGACAAGACCTGCTGCAGCAGGGGCCCTGTCTGTTCCAAGACTTACCGCGGCTGCGTTTGACGGCATGGCGGTTGAACACCGGATCCTGAAGGAAAAGGGCATTCCGGAGGAAGTCATTCCTACGCTGATTAAAGCTAGGAAAGAAGTAACCGCAAACCATTATCACCGCATATGGCGAAAATATGTTGCGTGGTGTGAGGCCAGGAAGGCCCCAACGGAGGAATTTCAGCTGGGCCGTTTCCTGCACTTCCTACAGTCAGGGGTGACTATGGGCCTTAAATTGGGTTCCATTAAGGTCCAGATTTCGGCTCTATCGATTTTCTTCCAGAGAGAACTGGCTTCACTACCTGAAGTTCAGACTTTTGTTAAGGGAGTGCTGCATATTCAGCCCCCTTTTGTGCCTCCAGTGGCACCTTGGGATCTCAACGTGGTGTTGGATTTCCTAAAGTCACATTGGTTTGAGCCACTGAAAACCGTGGATTTGAAATATCTCACGTGGAAAGTGGTCATGTTGTTGGCCTTAGCTTCGGCCAGGCGTGTATCAGAATTGGCGGCTTTGTCATGTAAAAGCCCTTATCTGATTTTCCATATGGATAGGGCAGAATTGAGGACTCGTCCCCAGTTTCTCCCCAAAGTGGTATCAGCGTTTCATCTGAACCAACCTATCGTGGTGCCTGCGGCTACAAATGACTTGAAGGCTTCCAAGTTGTTGGACGTAGTCAGGGCCCTGAAAATCTATGTTTCCAGGACAGCGGGAGTCAGAAAGACTGACTCGCTCTTTATCCTGTATGCGCCCAACAAGTTGGGTGCACCTGCTTCAAAGCAGACTATTGCTCGCTGGATCTGTAGTACGATTCAGCTTGCACATTCTGCGGCTGGACTGCCGCATCCTAAATCGGTGAAAGCCCATTCCACAAGGAAGGTGGGCTCTTCTTGGGCGGCTGCCCGAGGGGTCTCGGCTCTTCAACTTTGCCGAGCAGATACTTGGTCGGGGTCAAACACGTTTGCTAAATTCTACAAGTTTGACACCCTGGCTGAGGAGGACCTAGAGTTTGCCCATTCGGTGCTGCAGAGTCATCCGCACTCTCCCGCCCGTTTGGGAGCTTTGGTATAATCCCCATGGTCCTTACGGAGTCCCCAGCATCCACTTAGGACGTTAGAGAAAATAAGAATTTACTCACCGGTAATTCTATTTCTCGTAGTCCGTAGTGGATGCTGGGCGCCCATCCCAAGTGCGGATTGTCTGCAATACTTGTATATAGTTATTGCTTAACTAAAGGGTTATTGTTGAGCCATCTGTTGAGAGGCTCAGTTGTTATCATACTGTTAACTGGGTATTGTATCACGAGTTATACGGTGTTATTGGTGTGGCTGGTATGAGTCTTAAGGGCCCTACACACTGGCCGATTTTTTGAAAGATATGAACGATCTCGTTCATAAATGAACGAGAACTCGTTCATATCTTTCAGTGTAGAGACTCCTGCGATGAACGATGCGCGGCCCCGCGCTCGTTCATCGCTGGTCTCCCGTCGGCTGTGCATGCAGGCCAATATGGACGATCTCGTCCATATTTGCCTGCACTTCAATGCAGCCGCGTGATGGGGGGAGTGAAGAAACTTCACTCCCCCCGTCACTGTCCCCCCGCCGCCGGGTCGCTCGTCGGCCGTATCCGCCGTCGGGCAGCTCGGCGGCGGGTCGGCCAGTGAGTAGGGCCCTTTACCCGGGATTCAAAATCCTTCCTTATTGTGTCAGCTCTTCCGGGCACAGTATCCTAACTGAAGTCTGGAGGAGGGTCATGGTGGGAGGAGCCAGTGCACACCAGTAGTCTAAAGCTTTCTTTATAGTTGTGCCCAGTCTCCTGCGGAGCCGCTATTCCCCATGGTCCTTACGGAGTCCCCAGCATCCACTACGGACTACGAGAAATAGAATTACCGGTGAGTAAATTCTTATTTTTTTTATTGTATGCGCTTTTATGCTTTATATTAGTCAATTATTACATTCTGAGATATATAGGCTGTTATGTGGGCATAGAAAATGCCTATCTTATAATTACACCATCATCTGAAACATGTTGAGTTTTTGTAGCAGTAGTAAGCATTCAGAACAGAGGCATGTGCTTTTAAAAGTGGTACTCCTTAAAACTGGCAACACTGACATCAGATACAAGCCTCCGTCTGCTCATTGTGGTACGTGAGTGTGGTGGCCTCGATCGCGACATCGTGGCCACTCCCCCGCTATACAGTGCTGAGATTACTGGCATTGTACAGCAGGGGCGTGGCTACGATCACACGATTCTGAGCGAATCGGATCATTAACCATCTGGACCACCCACTTCACTCAGTAAGTGGGTGGCAGGGAGCAGCCGCTCCCGGGTGACATATCTACTGTTCCGGCCAGCTGGCAGCACCACCCGATTTTCTGGAGCCTCCCGGCCGTTCCAGGAGAGTAGGCAATATGTTCTGTTGTTAAACTGATATGATTTGATTGGTTGTAATTGTGTAAACATTATGCCGTGTGTTGTTACTTGTATTGTTATTGTGCATTTTGTGATGTGTACATTTGTCTAATGCAAGGGTACTGTAGGAACAGTTTTCAGTTTGGGTGCCAGACATTCAACATTACAAGCCAAAATAATTTTATGGAGTGTGTCACCATTTAAACATATTCAAACATTGACATATGTAATTGACGGGTAGTAAAATGTTAGTGGCTTCTTTGTCCTTCTTATTTGGAAGCTAGTTTGCTCAGGTTAGGTTATTATTAGTCTGGAGATGAAGACATGCTTGAGAACTTTGTACTAATTTATTACTGTGGCAGGGTTTACAGGCCACACTTCAATTCTTCAGTTTGGAGAGTGTCTAGCGCTCCAAACACGTTTTCTATGAGGGAAGGCGGAGTAGGAGGGAAGCAGTCCCTGTCTAATAGGAGTGGGACTGGCCCTGCGAGTGCCACTCTAAACATCATTGAGTGCCATCTTGTGGCACTAGAGCCAAAGGTTGCATATCCTTTATCTACTGCATTGTGCGGTTCAGTAATCAAATTGCACCATATGGGCCTGGTTCTTATTTGGGTGCAAAGCAAAAAAAAAAAAAAGTAACTCCGCCCTGGATAAGACCAAAGGCCTGATGCTACAGCATCTCACATATGTGTACGTCTCTGCCTGATTGACAGGCAGGGGCGGGAGGGGCGTCGTTGAGGGGGCGCGGTCTGGAAAACGCAGGCGTGTCTGGACCATTTGCGGGGCGGGACACGGCAGCTGCATGGTGTCACACGCAGCCGCTGCCACCAGAAACATGGTGGGTAGCCGTCTTGACTTCGCAGTTAGGCTAAAGGATTGTACTGTAGTTGTGAGACTTTTCGCACATCTACACCCCACGCTGCTGGGCCCATGTGCACTGCAGGTGGGGCAGATGTGATATGTGCAGAGAGAGTTGGATTTGGGTGGGGTGTGTCCAAATTTACATCTAAAATACAGCATTTGTAGGCTATATGCAAAAGCATCCAGTATTTCTAAAAAATATATATAAATAAATGTATCTGCACCCCTTGCAGTACATTGTAGCATGGTTTGTTCCACATGCACAGTTACTTGCCTTTTTTTTTTTTTTTTTTGCTTCGCTTTGCTAATAACTGAGAATCTACCTCTGTATCTTTGCTCATGACAGTATTCCAGCTGTTGTTCTGTTTGTATGGCTATCTGCTAACGAAATGTTTGCTTTCAGGAGCGCTGACACCCGCTGCAAGTTACGGCAGACTGGAGCCCCTGACAGAGTTAATTGTGTCTCCAAAAATCAGGGAGTCTGAAAACATTCCATCACGTTTGTCACCATTAGCATCTGATGAATGGCGTGGACGGTCTAATAGTGGGACTCAGGATAACACAGACAGTAGAACCATGAGTAGCCGAGATTCCTCTGCACCTGAAGCAGAAAGTGACGGCACTGATGGCTTACCTTACGTTTCAGGTATATGGGACACATTAGGGAATCTCTTTTCACTCGCTGTAGGAAGGAAACCCTCACAGACTTCTAGAGCCATTGAACAGGATCTATTTGGGAGGACTTCCCTGAGGAGGATTAACCTAGAGGCCGTTTTCAGAGTATCCCATCAAGTGCCTCCTATTATAGGAAGCAGCCCGGCATTTGCTGAACATGTTAATGATAACACTGTCCAAGTGTTTTTATGGTACCCTGAACCCCCAGGATTAATTCCAGATGTCATAGAGTCTTTTGGAAAAATTGTAGAAATCCCATCTCCAAGGAGGCGGAAAATAAACACCAAATCGGGCACAGAGCGAACGGAGGATAAAAGCAAATCAGCCGATGAGGCCACCGAGGGGCCCGAAGCCGTAGTGAGGATTTTGTGGCATGGATTTGAAGATATCAAAGATGTCATTGAGTACGACACCAGGAGTGGAAACACACACATCGCAAAAGTGTGGGTCAGTGTGCAAGTCTTTTCCCATTAATTGGGGTAGTTAGTATAGCTACAATTGAATAATCCTAGAAAACGGTTCTTTGTGGTAATTGTAGTCAGACTCTGGGATTTGCAGTCAAGGGAAGAGATGGTGTGAGATTTAATAGCTGAATCTAATCACGGATTGGATCCTATAGGCCAGGCTATCCCAACCACGGTCCTCAAGGCACACCAACAGTGCAGGTTTTAGCGATATCCAGGCTTCAGCACAGGTGACTTAATTAGTAGCTCAGTTATTTTGATTTAACCATCTGTGCTTCAGCCTGGATATCACTAAAACCTGCACTGTTGGTGTGCCTTGAGGACCGCGGTTGGGAATGCCTGCTATAGGCACACAGCTGTCTATACTTTGATTTCTGTGGAGTAATGAAGTGACGGCAACTAATGGCTCTTGGAGATAGATGATAAAGTTAGACTGGGTATGCACTAAAAAGATCTGGTGACCCAGCATTGCTCCAAGAGATAGGTAAGCTATACACCCATAGCAATTTGCCACTCAGTATGGTTAAATGCCCACCCAGCTGTGATGACCGTGTCGGCGGTCCCTGCAGCCATTGTACGGTCGGTCGGCAGGTTGTATGTACACGCAGATGCACTGATAATGGGCCTAATTCAGACCTGATCGCTGTTGTGTGAATTTGCAAGGCGGCCGATTATATCGATCGACTACATGCATACGGATCGTAATGTGCACGCGCGAGGCCAAAGTGTGAAAAAATACAGCATCTTTTTTTTTATCGCTAGGCGTATGCAAGTTGATTGACAGGAAGCGGGAGTTTCGGGTGGTAGCTGGCCATTTTCTGTGAGTGTAAGTAAAAACACAGGCGTTCCCAAGCGTTTTCAGGGAGGGTGTGTGACGTCAGCTCCGGCCTCGATCAGCCTGTTCTCATCGCACTGTAGGAGTAGGTCCTGGGCTACGCACAGACTGGAAAAAACATTAGGTGGTGAGTGAGTTGCGAACGGGTTTGCAGCTGGTCGGCGTTCGCAGAGATTTTCGCAAGGCGTACGCAGACTTGCACTGGGCGGGTATTCACTCTGTCTGGGCCGTAACTATCTGATCGCAAACCTCTGCAAACGGGCAGAGGAGCAATCATAATTAGGCCCAATATCTTTTTGATTCGCCGTTCAGAGACATATCGGGTGTACACACCCACCAATCCATTTGTGATATATTGTTCGTCAATATGAGTAACGATATATCGACCAGTGTGTACCCAGCATTGGAGACAGATGTTCCCCCCCCCCCCTCTTCCTGTTCCTACATCCATCTATCTAAACCATATGAACAGCCCCACCATTACTCAATAGAGATCAATGTTATAGTTAGTAAATGGCATTATTGTAGTGATTCATTTAGAGAATAAATCTGACTTCCATTATTGAACGAGGAAAACCTTTTCCCCCTTGTGAGATGTAATTGCTGGCTCGTCTTAGTACAGAGAAGCCAGTCTTGCGATTTGATAAGTGTCTGCCGACCTGCTCCATGCTGATACAGGTAATGCGCTGCCCAATCAGAATGCAGTGTTTATAAATATTGTGTTTTTGTAGGTTCCTGAAAAGTTAAGAAAGAATATGAATATTAACATATCTTCCGCTGTAAGAATCAAATCAATCGAGTCATATCCAAAGATCCCTTCTTCTATTACACTGCAACCAAGGCAGTGCTTGGTGAGTGGCTAATCCAAATTAGTTTTGTATACTAAATGCTGCATAAAAGCCAATAATAACACGTTCAGGCTAGAGCAAGTAGGGGTTGTAGAGGAGTCAAAGGGATTGTCCACATTCAGGTAACCCCTTCTCAAACATAACTACAATACGTTTCTCAAATATGTAAACCTTAAGTATTCACAAAAGAGTTTCCCTTCCTTGAATTTCCTCCTTGTTTTCTGAAGCTGAGAGCTGCCTCCTACTGCTGTTCCGGCACTGGCAGGCTAAGCCCATCCATCCATAGACTACAGTAGAGCTGTGTAATATAGGGATAGTGTCCAGTGCACCTGTTTCTGCTGTAAGGAAGAGAAGAACTTACTGCTGCAGCAGTCAGGGGAGGAGATGGCGCAGTACGGCTATGCATATTGTACCCCCAAAAAAGTCGCTTGCATACAACTTTATTGCTATTAATATATTAATTGTGCCGTGCAATTACATATCTGGATACAATTATGCATGGGTGTAGAAATTGCAGCTGAACTAACCTGGGGGGGTAATTCAGAGTTGATCGCAGCAGCAAATTTGTTAGCAGTTGGGCAAAACCATGTGCACTACAGGTGGGGCAGATATAACATGTGCAGAGAGAGTAAGATTTGGGTGGGTTATTTTGTTTCTGTGCAGGGTAATACTGGCTGCTTTATTTTTACACTGCAATTTAGATTTCAGTTTGAACACACCCCACCCAAATCTAACTCTCTCTGCACATGTTATATCTGCACCCCTTGCAGTGCACATGGGGAGTCATTCCGACCTGGTCGCACGCAGGATATTTTTAGCACTGCTGCGACCAGGTAGTCGCCGCCTATAGGGGGAGGACGGTTAGGGCTGTGCAGGGCTGTAATCGGTTGTGCAGAGAGCTGTACAAACAAAAAGTTTGTGCAGTCTCTGCACAGCTCAGGACTTACCCGCTGTGATGTTCCGGCATTGACCTGACGTCAGGAACCCTCTTCTTCAACGGCCGACCACGTCTGCGTTTTTCTGGACACTCCTCAGAAACGGGTGGTATTCATGTGACCGCCGGTCAGCTGACCGACAGTCACATGGCCTCCTCCACCAGCCCGACGGGTCACTGTCCCGATGGTCGGCATGCCGACCAACAGGGACTATTTCCACGACACCCATAGAGTGGGAATAGAACCCGTGGCGACCGCAGGTCGCCACCGAGCCCGCAGCGTGGCGAGCGCAGCGAGCCCGCAAGGGGCTTGCTGCACTCGCCCCTCCCCGCCGGGATCCCGGCGTCTGTATGCTGCCGGGATCCCGGCGTCGGTAAGCTGACCGGCGGTCAGGAGACCGCCGGTCAGCCGTACTACACCACTCAGAAACAGTGAGTTGCTGCCAAGTTGCCGCCTTGTCCCTGTCAATCTTCTTGCGTTCACCAATGTGAACGCTTTCTTCGGTCACCTCGTCACTGCCTGGCGGCGGCCGTCGCCGGGCAACGACGCACAGGCGCAGTTCCGACCCATTTGCAAGGCTGCAAAAAGTTGCAGCGTGCAAAGGGGTCGGAATAACCCCCATGGTTTTGCCGAACTGCTAACAACTCTGAATTAGGCCCCATGTTACACATACTGGCTAGCTCTATTTCTGCACTGAGTTGAGCTATATAAGTGTTCTCATACTCCTAGCCTCATTACGGCAGGCGGCGCGAGAAGTCTTGTGCACGTGAGCCACGCAAAGCGTTGTAGCGTCTTTTTTTCACTTGATGTGACAAAACCGCTTCATGAGGCTGCACGGATTTCATTTTATATGCGACACTTGTATATCTGTGCGCGACTGAGCCTGTATACAAAGCACATCAGAACTTGGCGTAAAACAAAAGCAGGGGACGCTGCATCCTAGCACATCGTATACAGTCAAAGAATCCGTGCAGTCTCGCGAAGCGGTTTTATCAAATTGTGATTAACATGCACATTTGTGCAAAACAGTTGTGAAAAAGACGCTCAGCGCAAGCCAAGTTGCACGGGACCTGGCATGCAGAAATGGGTTGTTGGTCGCAATTGTAGCAATAGTGTATGAATACAGATATGTAAGCTGCACCCTCATAACTCTAACCTAGGTAGTCCCAATTTGCATTCCTCCCCTCTGGCATAAAATGGTTTCCCCCGGTGCACATTTTGCACATGGTATTTCAGTTTGTTCCTAACTGTAAATTATCCTCACATGTATTGCTTTGTCATATCTCAGTGTAAATCTAAAATATCTATTATATATACAGCTACTCTGTATAAACGCAGTTTGAGTTGGAGTGAGGCCCCATTTCTCCCTCTCCTCACAGCTCTCACTGGCTGCCTGACAGACACAGCCCCGATTGAGGGATTAGGGAAAAGTGAGACAGATCAGAGAGAGGGATATAGGATGGGGGACAGAAATGACAGAAAGAGCGATGGAGACTGAGAGGAGGGGGTGGAGGGATATTCGGTATATTAAGATCTGGGTATTGCAGTACAGAGCACCTTGGATGGTTGCTAGTATTTGACCTGTGAGAGGATGCCTGTTTTGGGATATTTCTAGTCTTTGTTACAGAAACTTAAGTATTGAATAACGTGAATATATAGATATGACTTCATATAATATATCCCCAGCTGGAGTGTTCACCACATGATCAACCAATCAGAAGTGTCTAGCTAGTGTTTATTTTGCTGCAAACGCAAGAGATACACTTCCTATAAGCAGGGCAGCAAAGAGCTGTGCTGGGCCCTCTGTCTATATAGAAGCATGCCACCGTAGTATATTGGGGTGTGGTCAAAACCAGATTTAGGAGTGGGCAGAAGATACTGGACCCAGGGTCCTCCAGCTGGAGCACACTGACATCACTAGCTCTCCCTCTTGTGCAGCAGCAGAACCAGGCAGCCAGAATGTGAGAAGGACAGCATGCAGTACATTGCATGCAGAAACTCAGGAGTATCATGTTTCATGACCTACCGATGGTGATTACTGACCAGACGAGAGTTGTGGGGGAGGGGGGGGGGAGGGAGTGGACCATCATTCAGTAATATAAAGTTCCCCCATATAAAGTCAGTTTAATACTCTCAATACTTCAATAAACTTGTCTTTGCTGATGACAGTAAGAACAGTCTAACTTGCCAAGGGACAGACTTGCTGTGTCTCATATTAACTCCAACCCTAATTATTGTGGTCTCTTTGAAGGACAAAAACATCCCTTTAGAGGATATAAAATCTGCATTCAGTACATGGCTACAGACATCCGGTACACTATCATCACCTTGGGTGTCAGGGAAAACTGGCCATGCACCGTTTTCTGTCAGTGGAGGTAAGTACCAGTGGATATTTTTCTGTGTTCACAATTTATTAATTTTGTTCTATAAGACTCCGATGCAGCCACTGGTTGGCAGTACTGGCTGTGGGATTTAAAAGGGCAATAGAATATATCCATCCGTCTTCAGGGCTGCAAAATGGCATTGAATTATTTGGTATGATACATATATGTATATGATAATGTAATGATCTCATATTTGCTGATTTATGAATTGCAGAAAGTGTATTTGTGCAGTACTGGAGCCGGCCGTTCCTACAGCTACTTTGTGTTTGACCTTTTCCAGGTCCAATATAATTAAATAAAGAAAAAACAAATTGGTGACTATAGGTCTCAGATTAACAGACTGTGCTAGCAACAGCTGGAATAACTATTGGAATTCATAGTCTGTCCCAGTGAATAGAAAATTAAATTACTACGATTACTATTGGAATAAATATATATTTAATGCTGCCAATAGATATATGCCTGTCCATAGAACTCTGATGGTGGGTGGACTGCACATGCATAATCCCCGTTCTGCACATGGGTATTGACAGTGACACCCTAAGCCGCATTTAGGGGCGTATCGCACATGTTTTCTGGAAGCGTTGTTGCCGGGGTCGCCATATTTTGACGCAGATTTCCTGTCCCTAGCAAAGGAGTTCCGTTGCCCATATGAAAATGTAGACGCAGCACGTAAATGGACGCAGCACTTAAATATTCAGACTCCTTGTGCAACATTAACATATTGTCGCACCGCTGATGCGTCCACCTGTAAATTAGGCTCTAAACATATTAAATGACTTCTGATGTGTGTAGGAATACTAAAGGCATGTACTTTGGTGGTCATTCCGACCCGTTCACACGCTGCTGGTTGTCGCAGCGGTGCGAACGGGTTGGGACTGCGGCTGCACGGCGCCCGCAATGCGCACGCGCATCATTGCCCAACAACAGCCGTCGCCGGGCAACGACCAGAAGAAAGTGATCGCGATCGTAAGAAGATTGACAGCGTGGAGGCGTGGAGGGACGGATACTCGCCGTTTTCGGGGAGTGGTGAGTCCAACGCAAGCGTGTCCAGGCGCTTGGAGGGCGGATGTCTGACGTCAATCCCGGGACCTGCATTGCTGGATCCGTCGCACAGGGTAAGTAACTCTTACACTGGTCTTGTTTTACAGGAATCTTTTTTTGCACAGCAGGGCTGCATAAGTAATCGCAGCCCTGCTCTGCAGAAATACACTCCCCTATAGGCGGCGTCTAGTTGATCGCACGGGCAGCAAAAAGTTGCTACGTACGATCAACTCAGAATGACCCCCTTTATCACAGGCTTGTTCTACATTTGTGGGTCATAATAAAGGGCTTGCTTTAGAGTTACATTAAGTGCTTTTACCCAAGATATAGATTCACATCAAACATGAGCGCACATTTTGGTTTGTGTCTACCTTCCACTTCTGGCCGTGTGCACACCTGCTGCCCTAAAATCCGATATTGCAGTGGTAGGCGATCCGTGGAAGCACACTTCCCAGCATGCCTTGCCACAGTTTTAACATTCCCTAAAAGCAAACCAGTGGAAGGGCATGCTGGGATGTGTAGTAACAAGGCAGCTGGAGTGCCTCAGGTGGCCTACGCCTTCAATATTAGAAACATGACAAAAGGGAGTATTCAATTAATGCCGTTATTTCGACCAGTCGAAAAAACATCACTTTTCACCAGTTTTTAGGTCGAATTTACATTCGACCTATTCAATGCCCGTGCCGGTTTTTCGACTGGTTAGAAAAATCCGGCACTGGGGAAAACCACGTTATCGGTGAATTCGCCACTGATGCATGTGTTTTGCAAAAAAATTATTAAAAAACAGGCGAAAAAACGGCACTTAATTGAATACCCCCCAAAGCATGCATGCCAGCCTCAAGGAACAATTTACCAAAAAATAACTAAAATATGCATATTAATTAAAAAAACACCCCATTCCTCCTGTCAGGAATATTATAATTACAGTAATAATTTTAAAAGTTTATTTGCATAAAAAAATGAGAGCTAAGATATACTTCAGTCATAATTGCTATTGGCTCTTATGTTGTCCTTTTTCATCAGTGATAATGCTGAAACGAGCCACATGTATATCGTCACTTGCATTTGCACAGTTCCTGGCCTTTGGTTTACAACTTTTGAGATGTCTAACAATCATTTTTTTTTTCCATCCTGGACAGACGTGGCAGAATTCTCGTTTGAATGCCATGATTCTTCAGAGGATACAAGCCAGGATCATATCTATATGCTATGTCCTCACTTCCTACAGAAGACTAAAATTCATGTAAATATCATGTAAGATCATTTACCAGAGTGAAATGGTACTCCCAGCAGTTTGTGCAGTGGATAAAAGATGGCAAATATAAAGTACATAAGCACAGGAGATGCCGCACAATTAAAAGGAAGTCCTGTGACCTCATATGGTGACATCACCAGTACCTCACCCAAGTGGAGATGAGCCCCAGGGCAGTCTTTAATCTGGTCTCCGGTTTCCCCAACCAAGCAGAAATAATTCCAGTATGTAAACTGCTTCTAATAGCACTTTCGTCATGGATGTGATGGCAACTGGATTCCTGTTGCCTAATATTTAGTAGTTGGCAATACTTTACCAATTTCTCCACGTGGCTTCTATTATGATAGATAGGTAACGCAATATCCCAATTATGACCTTTCTGTGATTTTATATTCTGTGTGTTTCTGAAGCCTTTTTGTATTTTATTTAGGTCAATATGGAATTTGTGCCATCAGAGGGTCCCCCCACACCTTTACAGGTTGATCAAAATCTCCCCTACCTGCCGATCAAGTACTTGGGGTATGTGTAACGTTTGTTCCCAACATTAATATTGTGTCTAGGGGAGACGCTAAATATAAAATTATTTAAATTCACTCATTGGAACTCATTTAGGAAGTGTACTGATGTGAATGTTGTACATTGAGGTCTTGCTTATTGTCTAGGGATGACCATTGTTGGTCGATGGTTTTGCCATTAATGGCGGAAATCTGATGGTTTGCCACCATCGATGGTGGTAATTTATTTCTTTCTTTCGGGTGGAGGGGAATGGAGCATAGTCCCCTCCCTGATGGCACTTGGTCTTGCTCCTTCTGTGATTGGCCCACTGGTTAGCCCTGCTCTGTTCAGTCCCTCCCCCTTCCCTGATTGGTTGCCTCCCACAGCACAAATTTCAATCCATGGATGAAACAATTGATGATTTTTTGGTTTAATGGTTTTATGCCATCAGTGGTAACCCATTTGATGGCCATCTCTAATATTGCTTGCTCTCTTTAGATAATTCTGCAAACTATATAACAAAAATCTCAAAAACATCCACTTAAGTGTGAACGTTGCATCACAGCCCAACTTCATACATTATAACCATTGCCTTTAGTTAACTTTTATTGTTTTTACTTTCCTCCTTAAACATTGCTCTGTTTAGCCTCATGAGGTGCGTAAGCTGAAAGGTGCAAAATGCTTTACATTGAAGGTATGGAATGAGACAACCACTGCCAGCTCTGACCTAATGCAGAAATCACTGTCATTGACTCACTGTGCAGCCAGGGACACCCTAAACATGCTCTTTCTACTACTTCATCTCATAATCCCTCTCCCCAAAACTAGGCCCTCTAGTACTTAGAAAGGAAGGCCGCTACTTCGCCTGACTCCTCCCATCTACAGATAATAACTACTGCATCACCGCAAATGTGTTGCCAACAAACTCTGCAAAGCCGCGCACTGTGGCATAGCACCATAGTGTTCTTAAATGAGGCATACTGTCTCCAGATTACTGGAGGGGAGGCGTTTTGTCTATCTATTGGGAGCAGGGTTGCTGTGGTATTTTATTACTGTTGTGGTTCTTCAAGTACGTAATTGTGTAGTGGTTTGTACAAAACAAAATGTTTTTAAGTATTAAAGTGGCATATAAGTGGAGAAGAAAGTAATGCATATGTTCCTATTACAGAGGTGTTGATGTCTTAGCGACATCCTGCTATGAGCATATTGTTCATTGTCTTATGGGGCGTCCGTTGTCCAGACAACTCGTCTCCACAGCGTCGGGACTCCGCAGCGGAGCCATCCTCCTGTCTGGACCAAAGGTATCTGTCCGCGCGTTTTGCCACGTTTTCATCAGCTGTCCCCGATTTTAAAGTGAATCTTGTTTGTACAATATTGGCGACGCCTCACATTTTTAAGTATGACCTTGTTACAGTCAATGGTCTGCATTTATTATTATTATTATTATTATTATTAATAATAATATTATTATCCTTTATTTCCAGGGTTGCGGGAAGTCCACTATAGCAAACGCCTTATGTAAAGAGGCATCTGACAGCATGGAAGCTCACGTGGAAGAAATCAGCTGCAAACTATTAAAGGGTATCAAATGTCGCATAGTTTATAAATATATTACTGATTTACAGCAGACACAGAGGGGGAGGTGCTTTTTCTGCCCATGGTATCCCCCGAGCACACTAAAAAATTACCTGTAACCATTCCTGAACCTATCTGGTAATAGAAATTCAGAGAATTTCACACACGTGTGACCAGTTCTCTTAATTTCTATTACCAGATAGGTTCAGGTATGGTTACAGGTAATTTTTTTAGTGTGCTGGGGGGATACCAGGGGGGGAAAGCACCCCCCCCCCCCCTCTCTGTCTGCTGTTTGTCTGTTACCCCCTCCCCCTTTATAGCACCTGATCTATAATTATCTCCAGGAATGATTGAGCAACTGCCACTATTTGTCTGCATATGTTACTGATTTACTTAGATGGAAGAAAAAATTACTTTCTCTAACGTTCTAGTGGATGCTGGGGACTCCTTAAGGACCATGGGGAATAGACGGGCTCCACAGGAGACATGGGCACTTTAAGAAAGAATTTGGATTCTGGTGTGCTCTGGCTCCTCCCTCTATGCCCCTCCTCCAGACCTCAGTTTGAATCTGTGCCCGGACGAGCTGGGTGCTGTTTAATGAGCTCTCCTGAGCTTGCTATAAGAAAGTATTTTGTTAGGTTTTTTTATTTTCAGGGAGCTCTGCTGGCAACAGACTCCCTGCATCGTGGGACTGAGGGGAGAGAAGCAGCCCTACTCTCTGCAGATAGGTCCTGCTTCTTAGGCTACTGGACACCATTAGCTCCAGAGGGATCGTACACACGATCTCACCCTTTGTCGTCCGATCCCGGAGCCGCGCCGCCGTCCCCCTTGCAGAGCCGGAAGACAGAAGCCGGGTGAAAGAAGCAAGAATGTGGGAAAAAGTGTTTTTTTTGCAGATCACACAAATTGGCGCAGGGAAAATGCTGCTTATAGAAAATATCAATCCAATTGGATATCACCCCTAATCCAAATTATTGTAAACAGAAGATAAAAATGGGATAGGATCGATAATTTCATTAAGCTCATGAAACGGAAACAAATATTGACAATATTAAGTCACTTTCCTATTCAAATGGGTGAAAGTTTTATATTTGGAGTACCCCCACTCACGCTGTTAGTGGGTATGTAAAATACATCAAGGTATCTGTTCTTCTAAACACGCAATCTGGATATTCACAGTCTCAATATCTAAGACATAAACCTGGGTATCGTACCCCAACTCACACGACTATGGAAATATGAACTCCTATCAAGGTTTCTTTTCCCTCTTATTCCAATGTGCGCTCCTATCTCAGGGTCACCTCGTGTGGAAGGGAAAAAAACAATAAACAATGTGTAGTATCTTCTACACCTAATTGGAATTTTCTATCTGTGGAATTGTTCTCATATGTACACACACCCGAATTGATCCACACACGTGTTAGGTCATTAATTGTGCACCATTGCATAAAGGACCATTGCATAAAGTGTGCAAGAAGCAAGAAGACTTCGAAATCGGCGGCAGAAGACTCCAGTCTTCACATGAGGTAGCGCACAGCACTGCAGCTGTGCGCCATTGCTCCCACACTACACCCACATACTCTGGTCACTGTAAGGGTGCAGGGCGCGGGGGGGGCGCCCTGGGCAGCAATTAGAGACCTCTTTGGCAAAAGTTTGCATATATACAGTTGGGCACTGTATATATGTATGAGCCCCCGCCAAAATTGTGCATGAAAGCGGGACAGAAGCCCGCCGTCGAGGGGGCGGGGCTTCTTCCTCAGCACTCACCAGCACCATGTTTTTTCTCCACAGCACCGCTGAGAGGAAGCTCCCCAGCCTCTCCCCTGCAGTTACACGATAGAAGAGGGTAAAAAGAGAGGGGGGGCACATAATTAGGCGCAAAAATCAATATAATCAGCAGCTACTGGGTTAACATTAAGTTACTGTGTTATTCCTCGGTTAATAGCGCTGGGGTGTGTGCTGGCATACTCTCTCTCTGTCTCTCCAAAGGGCCTTAAGGGGGAATTGTCTTCAGATGAGCATTCCCTGAGTGTGTGGTGTGTCGGTACGTGTGTGTCGACATGTCTGAGGTAAAAGGCTCCCCTAAGGAGGAGATGGAGCAAATGTGTGTGTGTGAGAGGTGTCTCCGTCAACAACGCCAACACCTGTTTGGATATGTGTAATTAAGTGCTGAGGTAAATTTATTGCACAAAGGATTAGAGAACAGACAGGAAATCTACCCATGTCTGTCCCTATGTCGCAGAGACCCTCAGAGGCTCTCAATGCTCACTATCCAAAATAATAGACACTGATATCGACACGGAGTCTGACTCCAGTGTCGACTGCGATAATGCAAAGTTTCAGCCAAAATGGCAGAAAAGTATTCAATATATGATTATTGTAATAAAAAAAAAAAAATGTTTTGCATATTACTGATGACTCATCTGTCCCTGACACAAGGGTACACATGTTTAAGGGGAAGAAAGCTGAGGTAAATTTCCCGCCTCTCATGATGAAAAAGAGCGGGAATCTCCAGACAAGAGTCTGCAGTTTCCCACAAAGAATTCTCAAGGAGTATCCTTTCCCCACTAGGGCCAGGATATGATGGGAATCTTCCCCTAGGGTGTCACGTTTGCCCAAAAGGTAGCCCTGACGTAACAGCTATTCTCAGGGATCCTGCAGATAGCGTGCACATTCTGGTACACTACTCAGACCGGCGATTTGTGTCGGCATGGGTTTATAGCGCTGTGGCAGCGTGGACAGGTACCTTATCAGCAATGTACATATAGAGATAAATATATTAAAGATGCTGTTTTAAGAGATATATATATATATATATATATATATATATAAAACATGCCCAAAGAGACATGAGTCTACTGGATCCTAGAGTCAAAGCTATGTCGATTTCTGCTTGACATGTCCTGTAGAATATGCAATGGACAGATGATGCCGACTTAAGAGGCATATGGAAGGCTGAGGATTGTGTGGAGAAGGGTTCTCGGACCTGGTCTCCACAGCTATAGCTGGTAATTCTGATATTTTGCCTTATATTCCTGCACAGCCTAGGAAAGCACGACATATTCAAATGCAGCATTTCGAACAAAGAAACAAGAAAGTCTGGGGTGCGTCCTTTCTTGCCAGAGGCGGGGGCAGAGGAAAGTAGCTGCACAACACAGCTATTTCCCAGGAACAGAAGTCCTCCCCGGCCTCTACAAAATCCACCGCATGTCGCTGGGGCTCCACAGGCGGAGCTAGGCCCGATGGGGGCACGCCTTCGTAAGTTCAGCCACAAGTGGGTTCACTCCCTGTTAGATCCCTGGGCAATAGATATTGTGTCTCTGGGATACAAGCTAGACTTTGAGGAGATGCCCCCTCACCGACGGCCCTGCTGGCTTCCCCCCACGAGAGGGAAACAGTGTTAACTGCAATTCACAAATTGTATCTTCAACAGGTGGTGGTCAAGGTTCCCCTCCTTCCACAAGGAGGGGGTTATTATTCGACCATGTTGTAGTCCCGAAACCAGACTGTTCGGTCAGACCCATATTGAATTTAAAATCCCTGAACATATACCTGAAAAGGTTCAAGTTCAAGATGGAATCGCTAAGAGCGGCCATTGCAGGCCTGAAAGGGGGAGATTTTATGGTGACTCTGGACATAAAGGATGCATACCTTCATGTCCCCATTTATCCACCTCATCAGGCGTACCTCAGAATTGCGGTACGGGATTGTCATTACCAATTTCAGACGTTGCCGTTTGGTCTCTCCACGGCCCCGAGAATATTCACCAAGGTAATGGCGGAAATGATGGTGCTCCTGCGGAAGCAAGGTGTCACTATTTTCACGTACTTGGACGATGTCATCATAAAAGCGAGATCAGTAGAGCAATTGCTGAACAGCGTATCACTTTCTCTGGAAGTGTAACGGCAACACGGCTGGATTCTATATATTCCAAAGTCGCAGTTGGTTCCTACAGCTCATCTGCCTCTCCTAGGCATGATCCTAGACACAGACCAGAAAAGGGTTTATTTCCCGATAGAGAGAGCTCAGGAGCTCATTACACTGGTCAGGAATCTATTAAAACCAAAACAGGTGTCAGTGCATCACTGCACTCGAGTCCTGGGAAGGATGGTGGCTTCATACGAGGCCATTCCCTTCGGCAAGTTCCATGCGAGGACCTTCCAATGGGACTTACTGGACAAGTGGTCCGGATCACATCTTCAGATGCATCGGTTAATCACCCTATCCCCCAGGGCCAGGGTGTCTCTCCTGTGGTGGCTGCAGAGTGCTCACCTTCTCGAAGGTCGCAGATTCGGCATTCAGGACTGGGTCCTGGTGACCACGGATGCAAGCCTCCGAGGGTGGGGGCCAGTCACACAGGGAAGGAATTTCCAACAACATCCTGGAACTAAGGGCCATATACAACGCCCTACGTCAAGCGGAGTCCCTGCTTCGCGACCAACCGGTTCTGATTCAGTCAGACAACATCACCGCAGTGGCTCATGTGAACCGCCAAGGCGGCACAAGGAGCAGGGTGGCGATGGTAGAAGCCACCAGAATTCTTCGCTGGGCGGAGAATCACGTAAGCGCACTGTCAGCAGTGTTCATTCCGGGAGTGGACAGCTGGGAAGCAGATTTCCTCAGCAGGCACGACCTCCACCCGGGAGAATGGGGACTTCATCAAGAAGTCTTCACACAGATTGCAAGTCGGTGGGAACTGCCACAGGTGGACATGATGGCATCCCTCCTCAACAAAAAGCTACAGAAATATTGCGCCAGGTCAAGGGACCCTCAGGCGATAGCTGTGGACGCACTGGTGACACCGTGGGTGTTCCAGTCGGTCTATGTATTTCTTCCTCTTCCTCTCATACCCAAGGTGCTGAGAATCATAAGAAAAAGAGGAGTGAGAACAATACTCATTGTTCCGGATTGGCCAAGTAGGACTTGGTATCCAGATCTGCAAAAAATGCTCACAGAGGACCCGTGGCCTCTGCCTCTAAGACGGGACTTTTTGCAACAGGGGCCCTGTCTGTTCCAAGACTTACCGCGGCTGCGTTTGACGGCATGGCGGTTGAACACCGGATCCTAGCAGAAAAAGGGCATTCCGGATGAAGTTATTCCTACGCTGATAAAGGCTAGGAAGGATGTGACAGCTCAACATTATCACCGTATATGGCGAAAATATGTGGCTTGGTGTGAGGCCAGGAATGCCCCTACGGAGGAATTCCAGCTGGGCCGTTTCCTTCACTTCCTACAGGCGGGAGTGACTTTGGGCCTTAAATTGGGTTCCATTAAGGTTCAGATTTCGGCCCTATCCATTGTCTTTCAAAAAGAACTGGCTTCTCTGCCTGAAGTTCAGACGTTTGTAAAGGGAGTGCTGCATATTCAGCCCCTTTTGTGCCTCCAGTGGCACCTTGGGATCTTAACGTGGTGTTGAGTTTCCTGTAATCGCACTGGTTTGAACCACTCAAAACGGTGGAATTGAAATATCTCACGTGGAAGGTGGTCATGCTATTAGCCTTGGCTTCGGCTAGGCGTGTGTCAGAATTGGCGGCTTTGTCACATAAAAGCCCTTATCTGGTTTTCCATGCGGATAGAGCAGAATTGCGGACCCGCCCACAATTTCTGCCGAAAGTGGTTTCATCCTTTCATATAAACCAACCTATCGTGGTGCCTGTGGCTACTACTGACTTGGAGGATTCCGAGTCACTGGATGTGGTCAGGGCTTTGAAGGTTTATGTAGCCAGAACGGCTAATGTCAGGAAAACAGAATCTTTGTTTATCCTGTATGCTTCCAACAAGCTTGGGGCGCCTGCTTCAAAGCAATCTATTGCTCGCTGGATCTGTAACACGATTCAGCAGGCTCATTCTGCGGCAGGGTTGCCGCTGCCTAAATCAGTTAAGGCCCATTCCACAAGGAAGGTGGGCTCTTCTTGGGCGGCTGCCCGAGGGGTCTCGGCATTACAGCTTTGCAGAGCGGCTACTTGGTCGGGTTCAAACACCTTTGCAAAGTTCTACAAGTTTGATACCCTGGCTGAGGAGGACCTTGTGTTTGCTCAATCGGGGCTGCAGAGTCATCCGCACTCTCCCGCCCGTTTGGGAGCTTTGGTATAATCCCCATGGTCCTTACGGAGTCCCCAGCATCCACTAGGACGTTAGAGAAAATAAGATTTTACTTACCGGTAAATCTATTTCTCGTAGTCCGTAGTGGATGCTGGGCGCCCGTCCCAAGTGCGGACTTCTTCTGCAATGCTTGTATATAGTTATTGCTTAAATAAGGTTTATGTTATAGTTGCATCAGAGTTTATCTGATGCTCTGTGATTGTTCATACTGTTAACTGGGTAAAGTTATCACAAGTTATACGGTGTGATTGGTGTGGCTGGTATGAGTCTTACCCTGGATTCCCAAAATCCTTTCCTTGTACTGTCAGCTCTTCCGGGCACAGTTTCTCTAACTGAGGTCTGGAGGAAGGGCATAGAGGGAGGAGCCAGAGCACACCAGAATCCAAATTCTTTCTTAAAGTGCCCATGTCTCCTGCGGAGCCCGTCTATTCCCCATGGTCCTTACGGAGTCCCCAGCATCCACTACGGACTACGAGAAATAGATTTACCGGTAAGTAAAATCTTATTTTTTCCTGAAACAAATTTGCTTCCTTAGTGGTATTAAAAGCAGCACAATTGGGGATCATTGGTTCAAATTTACTGTAACCTGTATAGAAGGACATTAGATAAAGTCGGACACTATTTGGATAGCTTTTTCCTTCCCGTATTCTATCGTCACTTATCAAATTATAAAATCAGTAGCAGAATTCAGACTTGGCTAAATCCAGTGTGTTTGAGTTCTATAATTGGGAGGCTTAAGTCAAGAAGCTACAACTGTGTTTTTATATTCTGGGGCTGATTCCGTGTTAAGAGCAAAGCAAAAACAATTCAGTAACTTTGCGCCTTAGTAAAACCATGCTGCACTGCAGGTGGGGCAGATGTAACACATGCAGAGAGATTTATATTTTGGTAGAAGTATGTCCAAACGGAATCTGGTCAGGATCCCGGCGGTCGGGATCCCGACAGTCGAAATATGCTGGAATTCCAACACTACGTGGAATGCCGACACCGGCATCCTGACTAGGGTCACTAGCCCAGCATCGAAATCTCGAAAGAGCGCATGCTGTCCAGTCTGAGAGGTAAGCCACAGGCGGTGGATGGGGCTTAGGTTTAGGCTGCGGGGGGACGGTTAGGTGTAGGCTGCATGGAGGGGGGGTTTGGTTTAAGCACCCACTGGGAGGGTTAGGTGGTAGGCTGCGGGAAGGGGGGGTTAGGTTTAGGCACCACTGGGGAGGGTTAAGGTTAGGCTGCAGGGGGGAGTGTTAGGATTAGTCTGCTGGAAGTGAGGGTTAGGGGGCCATTGGGACTTCTCAGCATCGGTATGCTGCTGTCGGTATTCTGACCGCCGGCATATTAATCCCCTCCCGTCCAAACTAATGTAAATTGTAGTATAAAAATAAAGCTGTCCAATATTTGCTATTTCAAATTCAATTAAAATTTTTCTCATTGTCTACACATAGGGGGTAATTCCAAGTTGATCGCAGCAGGAATTTTGTTAGCAGTTGGGCAAAACCATGTGCACTGCAGGGGGGGCAGATATAACATGTGCAGAGAGAGTTAGATTTGAGTGGGTTATTTTGTTTCTGTGCAGGGTAAATACTGGATGCTTTATTTTTACACTGCAAATTAGATTGCAGATTGAACACACCACACACAAATCTAACTCTCTCTGCACATGTTATATCTGCCTCTCCTGCAGTGCACATGGTTTTGCCCAACTGCTAACAAAATTCCTGCTGCAATCAACTTGGAATTACCCCCATAGTGGAGGCAACCATTGTGTGGATCAGTTTAATATACATGTGAATATAGGTTGTTGTTATCATTATTTTTTATTATTATTATTATTATTATTATATGGCACCAACATGTTATGCAGCGCTGAACAGGGAATGTTTAGTCATTCATCTCGGTCCCTGTCACAGTTAAGCTTACAGCCTACAACCATTATGCTTTTGGAACCATTGGGGAAACACAAAGGAGATCATGCATACTCCACAAAGATAGAACTCTAGTTAGATTTGAATCCAGTTCCTCAATGCTGTATGTGTGTGACAGCAATACTAACCACTGTGCAACCAATGGGGACCAGTGACATTATTGCATTCCTCATTGACAGGCTTAGTTCAGCGTAGAAAATGGCTGCCTCCACTGTGTAGGAGACACATACAGTTTATAAGTAATCTCAACGTTTGCATGTAGTGCCACTAATCTGTATAACCTGGCCATCTATCAGGAAAGACGCTGGAAAGCTTATGCCAGACTCTGGAAGAAGGATTTGCGGAGGCTTCCTGGAGGCAGCCAGCTGTTCTACTGCTGGATGATCTGGATCAAATTGCTGGTGTCCCAGCCACACCGGAACTTGAGCACAGCCCAGAAGCTGCCCAGAGCAAGCAAATTTCATACGGTATGTCAGTGCCTAACCATTAGCCAAGTGCATGGCTTCCTTCAGTAACACAGTGCACTACTAGCTTGAACAAAATTCCCTTGATCACACTGAGCATGCATTTGGCTTGCATGCACATATGCTCAGTACATGTACAGTTGCATTGTATGGGATTCTCCCCCCCCCCCACCCCCCCCTTTCCCAGAAATAATTAACTTCCTTTTCTCTTACGTCCTAGAGGATGCTGGGGACTCCGTAAGGACCATGGGGATAGACGGGCTCCGCAGGAGACATGGGCACTTTAAGAAAGACTTTAGGTTTGGGTGTGCACTGGCCCCTCCCTCTATGCCCTTCCTCCAGACCTCAATTTGATACTGTGCCCAGAGGAGACTGGGTGCTTTACAGGGAGCTCTCCTGAGTTTCCTAAAAAGAAAGTATATTTGTTAGGTTTTTTATTTTCAGGGAGCTCTGCTGGCAACAGACTCCCTGCAGCGAGGGACTGAGGGGAGAGAAGCAGACCTACTTTAATGTCAGGCTCTGTTTCTTAGGCTACTGGACACCATTAGCTCCAGAGGGAGTCAGAACACAGGTCTCACCCTGGAGTTCGTCCCGGAGCCGCGCCGCCGTCCTCCTCACAGAGCCGGAAGATAGAAGCCGGTTGAGTATGAGAAGAAAGAAGACTTCAGAGGCGGCAGAAGACTTCAGATCTTCACTGAGGTAACGCACAGCAGTAAAGCTGTGCGCCATTGCTCCCACACACCTCACACACGGCAGTCACTGTAAGGGTGCAGGGCGGGCGCCCTGGGCAGCATATTAACCTCTTTTACTGGCAAAAAGACATATATACAGCTAGGCACTGTATATATAAAGAGCCCCCGCCAGGTTTTTCATTATTTGAGCGGGACAGAAGCCCGCCGCTGAGGGGGCGGGGCTTCTTCCTCAGCACTCACCAGCGCTATTTTCTCCACAGCACAGCGCTGAGAGGAAGCTCCCCGGACTCTCCCCTGCTTATCCACAGTGAAAGAGGGTTTTAAAGAAGGGGGGGGGGGGGGGGCACATAATTGGCGCAAAATAAAGATTACAGCGCTATCTGGGTAAACATACTGGGTGTTTTTTCCTGGGTCATTAGCGCTGGGTGTGTGCTGGCATACTCTCTCTCTGTCTCTCCAAAGGGCCTTGTGGGGGAACTGTCTTCAGATAAGAGGATTCCCTGAATGTGTGGTGTGTCGGTACGCGTGTGTCGGCATGTCTGAGGTAGAAGGCTCTCATAGGGAGGAGGTGGAGTAAATGACTGTGGTGTCTCTGTCGGCAACACCGACACCTTACTGGTTGGATATGTGGAATGTTTAAGTGCTAATGTGAATTTATTGCACTGAATCTAGGGAATCAAACCCTGCCTTTCACCTATGTCACAGGGACCTTCGGGGTCTCAAAAGCGCCCACTATCCCAAATAGTAGACACTTATACCGACACGGATTCTGACTCCAGTGTCGACTACGATTATGCAAAGTTACAGCCAGAATTGGCTAAAAGTATTCAATATATGATTATTGTAATAAAAGATGATTTGCATATCAAACCCCCTGTCCCTGACACGAGGGTACACATGTATAGGGTAAAGAAACCTGAGGTAACCTTTCCCCCATCTCATGAACGAGTTATTGAAAAGGCTTGGAAATCTCCAGACAAGAAACTGCAGATCCCCAAAATGGATTCTTAGGGCGTATCCTTTCCCGACTAAGGACAGGATACGGTGAGAATCTTCCCCAAGAGGGGAAAAAGCTTGGACACGCTTATCCAAAAAGGTACCGCTGCCATTATGGCTACCCTCAGGGATCCTGCTGATCGCAGACAGCAGGCTACCTTGAAGTCCATTTACACAATTCTAGTACTTTACTCAAACCGGCGATAGTGTCGGCTTGGGTTTGTAGCGCTGTAGCAGCGTGGATAGGTACCTTATCGACGGAAATTAATACCCTGGATAAGGATACCGTTTTCTAGACCCTGGGTCATATTAAAGATGCTGTCTTATATATGAAAAATGCTCAAAGAGACATTGGCCTCCTGGGTTCTAGAAATCAACGCTATGTCGATTTCTGCTAGATGAGTCCTATGGACTCGGCAATGGACAGGTGATGCCGACTCAAAAAGGCATATGGAGGTTTCACCTTACAAGGGTGAGGAATTGTTTGGGGAAGGTCTCTCGGACCTGGTCTCCACAACTACTGCAACTGAATAAAAAATGTTGCCATGTATTTCCTCACAGCCTAAGAAAGCACCACATTATCAAATGCGGTCCTTTCGGTTAAATAGAAACAAGAGAGTACGAGGATCGTCTTTTCTTGCCAGAGGTAAGGCCAGGGGAAACAAGCTGCCAACCACAGCTAGTTCCCAGGAGCAGAAGTCCTCCCGGCCTCTACAAAATCCACAGCATGATGCGGGAACTCCGCTGAGGGAGTCCGCCCCAGGGGGGGCACGTCTTCGACTTGTCAACCACATCTGGGTTCACTCACAGGTGGATCCCGGGGCAATAGAAATTATTTCCCAGGGTTACAAGCTGGAATTCGAAGGGGTGTCTCCTCGCCCGTTTTTCAAATCGGCCTTAACAGCTTCTCCCCCAGAAAGGGAGCCACTGTTAAATGCAATTCATAAATTGTATCATCAACAGGTGGTGGTCAAAGTTCCCCTACTTCAATATGAGAAGGGGTAGTAATCAACCCTGTTAGTAGTCCCGAAACCGGACGGTTCGGTCAGACCCATTTTACATTTAAAATCATTGAACCTATACTTGAAAAGGTTCAAGTTCGAGGTGCAATCGCTCAGAGCGGTCATCGCCAGCCTAGAAAGGGGGAGATTTTATGGTATCCCTGGACATAAAGGATGCATACCTTCATGTTCCCATATATCCACCTCATCAGGCGTACCTGAGATTTGCGGTACAGGTTTGTCATTACCAGGGCTTTCCGCGGCCCCGAGGATTTTCACCAAGGTAATGGCGGAAATTATGGTGCTCCTGCGCAAGCGGGGTGTCACAATTATCCCGTACTTGGACGATCTCCTCATAAAAGTGAGATCAAGAGAGCAGTTACTGAACAGCGTATCACTTTCACTGAAGGTGTTACAGCAACACGGCTGTTTCTCAATATCCCGAAGTCGCAGTTGGTTCCTACAACTGGTCTGACCTTCTTGGGCATGATTCTGGATACGGTCCAGAAAAGGGTTTATCTTCAGATAGAAAAGGTTCAGGAACTCATGACTCTGGTCAGGAACCTATTGAAGCCAAAACAGGTGTCAGTGCATCACTGCACTCGAGTCCTGGGAAAGATGGTGGCATCATACGAGGCCATTCCCTTCGACAGGTTCCATGCGAGGACCTTCCAATGGGACCTACTGGCAAGTGGTCCGAATCACATCTACAGATTCATCAGTTGATCGCCCTGTCCCCCAGGGCCAGGGTATCTCTCCTGTGGTGGCTGCAGAGTGCTCACTTTCTAGAGGGCCGCAGGTTCGGCATTCAGGACTGGGTTCTGATGACCACGGACGTGAGCCTCCGAGGTTGGGGAGCAGTCACACAAGGGAGAAACTTCCAAGGTCTTGTCAAGAGACTTGTCTTCACATCAACGTCTTGGAGCTGAGGGCCATATACAACGCCCTTCGTCAAGCGGAGACCTTGCTTCGCGACTTACCAGTTCTGATCCAGTCAGACAACATCACCGCAGTGGCTCATGTAAACCGCCAGGGCGGCACAAGGAGCAGAGTGGCAATGGCGGAAGCCACCAGGATTCTTCGCTGGGCGGAAAATCATGTAAGCGCACTGTCAGCAGTGTTCATTCCGGGAGTGGACAACTGGGAAGCAGACTTCCTCAGCAAACACGACCTGCATCCAGGAGAGTGGGGACTTCATCGGGAAGTCTTCGCACAGATTGCAAGTCAGTGGGGACTGCCCCAGATAGACATGATGGCGTCCCGCCTCAACAAAAAGCTAAAAAGGTATTGCGCCAGGTCAAGAGACCCTCAGGCGGTAGCTGTGGACGCCCTAGTGACACCGTGGGTATTCCAGTCGGTCTATGTGTTTCCTCCTCTTCCTCTCATCCCAAAGGTGTGTTGAGAATAATAAGAAAAAGAGGAGTACAGACAATTCTCATTGTTCCAGATTGGCCACGAAGGGCCTGGTATCCGGATCTGCAGGAGATGCTCACAGAAGATCCGTGGCATCTTCCTCTAAGACAGGATCTGTTGCAACAGTGGCCCTGTCTGTTCCAAGACTTACCGCGGCTACATTTGACGGCATGGCGGTTGAACGCCGGATCCTAGCGGAAAAGGGCATTCCGGATGAGGTCATTCCTACGCTGATAAAGGCTAGGAAAGACGTGACAGCTAAACATTATCACCGTATATGGAGAAAAGATGTTTCTTGGTGTGAGGCCAGGAATGCTCCTATGGAAGAATTCCATCTGGGCCATTTCCTTCACTTCCTACAAACTGGAGTGAATTTGGGCCTAAAATTAGGCTCCATTAAGGTTCAGATTTCAGCCTTATCCATTTTCTTTCAAAAAGAATTGGCTTCTCTCCCAGAAGTACAGACTTTGTGAAGGGAGTGCTGCATATTCAGCCTCTTTTTGTACCTCCGGTGTCGCCTTGGGACCTTAACGTGGTGTTGAGTTTCCTTAAGTCGCACTGGTTTTGAACCACTTAAAATGGTGGAGTTAAAATATCTCACTTGGAAAGTGGTCATGTTGTTAGCCTTGGCTTCGGCTAGGCGAGTGTCGGAATTGGCGGCTTTGTCTCATAAAAGCCCCTATCTGGTTTTTCCATATGGATGGAGCGGAATTGCGGACCCGTCCTCAATTCTTGCCTAAGGTTCTTTTCATATGAACCAACCTATTGTGATGCCTGTGGCTACACGAGACTTGGAGGATTCCGAGTCCCTTGATGTGGTCAGGGTTTTGAAAATTTACGTGGCCAGAACGGCTAAAGTCAGAAAAATAGAAGCACTGTTTGTCCTGTATGCAGCCAACAAGGTTGGCGCTCCTGCTTCAAAGCAGACTATTGCTCGAAAGGATCTGTAACAGTATTCAGCAGGCGCATGCGACGGCTGGATTGCCGTTACCAAAATCGGTCAAGGCCCATTCCACTAGGAAGGTGGGCTCGTCTTCGGCGGCTGCCCGAGGGTCTCGGCTTTACAGCTGTGCCGAGCGGCTACTTAGTCGGGTTCAAACACCTTTGCAAAGTTCTATAAGTTTGATACCCTGGCTGAGGAGGACCTCCTGTTTGCTCAATCGGTGCTGCAGAGTCATCCGCACTCTCCCGCCTGTTTGGGAGCTTTGGTATAATCCCCATGGTCCTTACGGAGTCCCCAGCATCCTCTAGGACGTAAGAGAAAATAAGATTTTAAACCTACCGGTAATTCTATTTCTCGTAGTCCGTAGAGGATGCTGGGTGCCCGTCCCAAGCGCGGACTACTTCTGCAAGACTTGTATATAGTTTTGCTTACATAAGGGTTATGTTATAGTTTCATCGTTTTATCAGTCTCCGACTGATGCTGTGTTGTTTTCATACTGTTAACTGGTTAGTTTATCACAAGTTATACGGTGTGATTGTTGTGGCTGGTATGAATCTTGCCCTTGGTTTAACAAAAATCTTTTCCTCGTACTGTCCGTCTCCTCTGGGCACAGTTTCTCTAACTGAGGTCTGGAGGAGGGGCATAGAGGGAGGAGCCAGTGCACACCCAGACCTAAAGTCTTTCTTAAAGTGCCCATGTCTCCTGCGGAGCCCGTCTATCCTCATGGTCCTTACGGAGCCCCCAGCATCCTCTACGGACTACGAGAAAAAGATTTACTGGTAGGTTTAAAATCTTATTTTAATGACCATCTTCACCAGTATTGTAGTATTGTGTGACAAAGAGCAGTATTAATGGGGCAGAATAGTGAATTAATGAGTATGGATATGTGTGAAGGATATAGAGCCTGATTCAGACCTAATCGCTGCAGTGCATTTTTCGCACAGCGGGCGATTATCGATAGACTGTGCATGCGTATGCATCGCAGTACACACACACGTCGCCAAACAACAATAGGCATCGCCAAACAGCGACAGGCTGGTGTGAAAATTTCAATTGCACAGCCATTTGCATGCTGATTTACAGGAAGAGGCCATTTGTGGGTGGTAACTGACCGTTTTCAGGGAGTGTCAGGAAAAACGCAGGTGTTCCCAAGCATTTCAGGGAGGGTGGGTGATGCCAGCTCCGGACCCGATCAGCCTCTTCTCATCGCACTGTAGGAGTAATTCCTGGGCTGCGCACAGACTGCACACAGTAGAAAAATCATTCGATGGTGAGTGAGATGTGACTGGAAGATTTTTTGCAGCTCAGCGTACACATAGGATCGCACACTTGCACGGCGAGTATACACTCCCCCTGGGCGGTGACTATCTGAATGCAGGACAACAAATTTAGCAGCCCAGCGATCAGGTCTGAATCACCCCCATAGTTTAAATGGAAATGATAATGGATAAATGATGTATAATTCTTTTGGAAGAATTGTTATGGAACCTGGGATACACACAGACATACTGTATAGGAAAGTATTTATGCACATTCATGCAAATAATTCAGAGTAATGGAAACTTGATAATGTATTTTATTATACATGCTAAATTATTTTATATGTTTAAGATTGCTATTGGAGATTACGCTAATGAGGACATAACAACCTTCAACCATAACATTAAAAACACCTGCCTAATATTGTCTAGGTCCCCCTCACACTGCCAAAACAGCTCTCACCCATTGAGGCATGGACTCCACAAGACCTCTGAAGGTGTCCTGTAGTATCTGGCACCAAGACGTTAGCAGCAGACCCTTCTAACCTCTAGCAGTAGGGGCTCACACAATAGGCTGGAGACCACAGGATAATGGGGGTCATTCCGAGTTCGCTCGCTAGCAGTTTTTAGCAGCCGTGCAAACGCATTGTCGTCGCCCACCGGGGAGTGTATTTTCGCTTTGCAGAAGTGCGAACGCCTGTGCAGCAGAGCGCCTGCAAAATCATTTTGTGTAAAACAAGACCAGCCCTGGACTTACTCTTCATGTGCGTTGATTCTAACGTTGGAGGGTTGGCTTTTGACATCACACACCCGCCCAGCGTTCGCCCAGCCACCCCTGCGTTTTCCCTGGCATGCCTGCGTTTTTCCAAACACTCCCTGAAAACGGTCAGTTGCCACCCAGAAACGCCCCCTTCCTGTCAATCTTCTTGCGGCCGACAGTGCGACTGAAAACGTAGCTAGAACCTGTGCAAAACCACAAAGCTCTTTGTACCCGTACGACGCGTGTGCGCATTGCGGTGCATACGCATGCGCAGATTATTCGTTTTTTACACTAATCGCTATGCAGCGAACAACGGCAGCTGGCGATCAACTCGGAATGACCCCAATGAGCAGGAGTTTAACTGAGGGTTGATGTAGCTAGACTGGAGCACAGAGGGTAGAGGTCAGGCTGTACAATGTGGTTGGTATATCTTGCAGCCTGAGCACACACTGGGATGGCAAGCAAAGGGGTAATTCACTAGGGACAGAACATGGGTACAAACAAGGCAAGGTCTAGCATAGTATCCACAGGTCAGGCAGATGTCACGTCTAGCAAAGTTTGAGGATCCGGCAGCTGAGACTTGCCCGAGGAAGTAGTTGGCTGTGGGTGAACAAGATGAGGGGATTGGATATAATTCCTTTGCATGGGACACGGAGCAATGAAGAACGTAGGCGGGGTTGAGAGTCAATGAATAGTATTTATTATGTACAGGGCTGAGGTAGAGAACTGTGGCTTGGGCACGATGGTTAAAGAATGTAGTTGCGGATAAAGAACTGCAGGCTGTGGCTTGAAAGACGAGGTTGTGAAAAATGAACTGTGGAACTGTGGATAGTGGTTAAAAGACGTGGTTGGAGGCAAAGAACTGTGGACTGTGATTTGAAAAACGAGACTGTAGATGATGAACTGTGGAACTGTGGATGGTAGTTGAAGACGTGGCTGGAGACAAGGACTGTGGTTTGGAGGATGAGGCTGAAGATAACAATCTGCAGGTTGTGGTCGGTGGTACAAAGACGTGGCTGGTGAAGTAGATCTGTGGAGTGTGGCTTGAAAGACGAGGCAGAAGACCCGGGGCCGACTGTGCCCAAAAAGTTTTACTGGACCGGGTTTTCCAGGAGCGCTTCCACAGGCAGTAGCAGGTTAGGAACGACAGGACTGCAGCAGCAATAGAGAACCGACCAAGCAGGATCAGGAGTAACCAGAATACGACAAGGATCCTGGGAGCACAGGCTAAAGCACCTACAACAGGGTTGTAACTTGAAGCACTGGCGTCCCTGTCCTAAACCAGCGCTTTTATAGGGAGAGCTTCCCCTGGATTGGCTGGAAGAAACAGGAAACAGGAACTATGCTTAAAACTTGGTCTCTAACATGGCGGCGCCCAGTAATGCAGACCTTTCTGCAAAGCCACATTGCTCACTGCCTCTAGTCTCCTAGCAACGGCTCAGCAAGAGCGATCCCGCTGTAGCGGCGTCCTGCCGCCACGAGCGGACCCCCTCACCACCTGCCACTGCTGCACACGGACCCGGCGCAGCAGCCCACCTCCGCCGCTGCCCGCACACTGCCAGAGAAGCCAGCCCCGCGGCCCAAGTGTACCGGTAAGACTCCGGACGCTGACAGCAGAGTATCCACAAGATCTGGAGACAGGGTCAGCAACTTATACAGACAAGGCATAAGCTATAACCGGCACGGAGAGCTTGGCTGACTGGCTTATAACAGCAACACTGACAAATGAGGAGAGCCAGTCTGGGAGCGTCTGTTAATTCCTAATTCCGTGCAGCTGCAACGCTACACGTACAGCTCCTGGTTACTTAAAAACAGTGGTCCCCGGCTTCCTGGTTACTTGGTAACCGGCGAGTATCGCTGGGCGCAAGTGCTCTGACGTCCCTGCCAACTAGCAATGTCCGGGACCCGGCAGGGAGACGAGCCAAAGTTTCCCAGCAAAACAATGCCCAGAGCATCACACTGCCTCCGCTGGCTTGCCTTCTTCCCATAGTGCAACAATGCACACACATCTGGCTGCCCACATGATGTAAAAGAAAACGTGATTGATCAGACAAGGCCACCTTCTTCCACTGCTCATTGGTCCAGTTCAGCCGCTCATATGCACATTGTAGGTGCTTTAAGCTGTGGGTAGGGGTCAGAATGGGCACTCTGACTGGTCAGCGGCTATGCAGTCCCATACGCTGCCGTAGTTCTTCTATGTGATAAGACCAGGCGGCTGGACTTTGCTCTCCATGCACATCAGGGAGCTTTGGGCCCCCATGACCGTGTGACCGGTTACTGGTTATGCTTCCTTGGACCACTTTTGGTGGGTACTAACAACTGCATACTGGTAGATACTTTTGGTAGGTACTAACACTCCACAAGAGCTGCTGTTTTGGAGATGCTCTGACCCAGTACTCTAGCCATCACAATTTCTCCCTTGTCAGTCTCTCTGATTCTTTCACTTGCCCATTTTTCCTGCTTCCAACACATTATCTTCAAGAACTGAGGTTCTCTTGCAGCCACTTGATAGGTAGCTTGTAACGAGATAATCAATGTTATTCACTTCAGCTGTCAGTGGTTTTAATGTTATGGCTGATGGGTGTATTATTTCTTAAATGCAGCTCCACATCTGAGCGCAATTTTTGTCCCTGTGATATGTTATATGTCTCTAAGTGTATATGGTTATTTATATATTCGTACTGTACAAATGCATGGAAGAATCTGTGTGTAAGTGGTTGGAATGAAATTATATGCACTGTGTACATGATTGTAAGCTCCGCGTCTAGGATACCCGCTATAATGTGCATGTGAATACTATGTAGTGATACAAACATCTAACGCAAACATCTTGTGAGTGGCTAATATATATTATATTATCTGTTGAAGAATACTGTATTACAGGTATGCTACGTAAGGATTTTACTATACGGTTTTTATGATTGTAACATTGGAGGTCATTCCGAGTTGTTCGCTCGCAAGGCGATTTTAGCAGAGTTGCTCACGCTAAGCCGCCGCCTACTGGGAGTGAATCTTAGCATCTTAAAATTGCGAACGACGTATTCGCAATTTTGCGATTACAAACTTCTTAGCAGTTTCAGAGTAGCTTCAGACTTACTCGGCATCTGCGATCAGTTCAGTGCTTGTCGTTCCTGGTTTGACGTCACAAACACACCCAGCGTTCGCCCAGACACTCCCCCGTTTCTCCAGCCACTCCTGCGTTTTTTCCGGAAACGGTAGCGTTTTTTCCCACACGCCCATAAAACGGCCTGTTTCCGCCCAGAAACACCCATTTCCTGTCAATCACACTACGATCGCCTGAGCGAAGAAAAAGCCGTGAGTAAAAATCCTAACTTCATAGCAAATTTACTTGGCGCAGTCGCAGTGCGGACATTGCGCATGCGCACTAAGCGAAAAATCGCTGCGATGCGATGAAATTTACAGAGCGAACAACTCGGAATGAGGGCCATTATCTGTTAGTTATTTGTGAAGGTATCCATACTATCTGACAGAAGGAATTTTCTCTGACGTCCTAGTGGATGCTGGGAACTCCGAAAGGACCATGGGGAATAGCGGCTCCGCAGGAGACTGGGCACAAAAGTAAAAGCTTTAGGACTAGCTGGTGTGCACTGGCTCCTCCCCCTATGACCCTCCTCCAAGCCTCAGTTAGATTTTTGTGCCCGAACGAGAAGGGTGCAATCTAGGTGGCTCTCCTGAGCTGCTTAGAGTAAAAGTTTAAATTAGGTTTTTTTATTTTCAGTGAGTCCTGCTGGCAACAGGCTCACTGCATCGAGGGACTAAGGGGAGAAGAAGCGAACTCACCTGCGTGCAGAGTGGATTGGGCTTCTTAGGCTACTGGACATTAGCTCCAGAGGGACGATCACAGGCCCAGCCATGGATGGGTCCCAGAGCCGCGCCGCCGTCCCCCTTACAGAGCCAGAAGAGCAGAAGAGGTCCGGAAAATCGGCGGCAGAAGACGTCAGTCTTCAACAAGGTAGCGCACAGCACTGCAGCTGTGCGCCATTGCTCTCAGCACACTTCACACTCCGGTCACTGAGGGTGCAGGGCGCTGGGGGGGGGCGCCCTGAGACGCAATAAAAACACCTTGGATGGCAAAAAATGCATCACATATAGCTCCTGGGCTATATGGATGCATTTAACCCCTGCCAGAATACATAGAAAAACGGGAGATAAGGCCGCCGATAAGGGGGCGGAGCCTATCTCCTCAGCACACTGGCGCCATTTTCCCTCACAGCTCCGTTGGAGGGAAGCTCCCTGGCTCTCCCCTGCAGTCACTACACTACAGAAAGGGTTAAAAAAGAGAGGGGGGCACTAATTAGGCGCAGTATAAACAATACAGCAGCTATAAGGGGAAAAACACTTATATAAGGTTATCCCTGTATATATATAGCGCTCTGGTGTGTGCTGGCAAACTCTCCCTCTGTCTCCCCAAAGGGCTAGTGGGGTCCTGTCCTCTATCAGAGCATTCCCTGTGTGTGTGCTGTGTGTCGGTACGTTTGTGTCGACATGTATGAGGAGAAAAATGATGTGGAGACGGAGCAGATTGCCTGTAATAGTGATGTCACCCCCTAGGGGGTCGACACCTGAGTGGATGAACTGTTGGAAGGAATTACGTGACAGTGTCAGCTCTGTATAAAAGACAGTGGTTGACATGAGACAGCCGGCTACTCAGCTTGTGCCTGTCCAGACGTCTCATAGGCCGTCAGGGGCTCTAAAGCGCCCGTTACCTCAGATGGCAGATATAGACGCCGACACGGATACTGACTCCAGTGTCGACGGTGAAGAGACAAATGTGACTTCCAGTAGGGCCACACGTTACATGATGGAGGCAATGAAAAATGTTTTACACATTTCTGATAATACGAGTACCACCAAAAAGGGGTATTATGTTCGGTGAGGAAAAACTACCTGTAGTTTTCCTGAATCTGAGAAATTAAATGAGGTGTGTGATGATGCGTGGGTTTCCCCCGATAACAACTGATAATTTCTAAAATGTTATTGGCATTATATCCTTTCCCGCCAGAGGTTAGGGTGCGTTGGGAAACACCCCCTAGGGTGGATAAAGCGCTCACACGCTTGTAAGGGCTCTACCCTCTCCTGAGATGGCCGCCCTTACGGATCCTGCTGATAGAAAGCAGGAGGGTATCCTAAAATGTATTTACACACATACTGGTGTTATACTGCGACCAGCAATCGCCTCAGCCTGGATGTGCAGTGCTGGGTTGGCGTGGTCGGATTCCCTGACTGAAAATATTGATACCCTAGATAGGGACAGTATATTTTTGCCTATAGAGCAGTTAAAAGATGCATTTCTATATATGCGTGATGCACAGCGGAATATTTGCCGACTGGCATCAAGTCTAAGTGCGTTGTCCATTTCTACCAGTAGAGGGTTATGGACACGACAGTGGTCAGGTGATGCGGATTTCAAACGGCATTTGGAAGTATTGCCTTATTAAGGGGAGGAGTTATTTGGGATCGGTCTTTCAGACCTGGTGGCCACGGCAACAGCTGGGAAATCCACGTTTGTACCCCAGGTCGCCTCTCAACATGAGAAGACGCCGTATTATCAGGCGCAGTCTTTTCGTGGACAAGCGGGCAAAAGGTTCCTCAATTCTGCCCCGTGACAGAGGGAGAGGAAAAAGGCTGCAGAAATCAGCCAGTTCCCAGGAACAGAAACCCTCTCCCGCCTCTGCCAAGCCCTCAGTATGACGCTGGGGCTTTACAAGCAGAATCAGGCACGGTGGGGGGCCCGTCTCAATGAATTTCAGCGCGCAGTGGGCTCACTCGCAAGTAGACCCCTGGATCCGTCAGGTGATATCTCAGGGGTACAAATTGGAATTCGAGACGTCTCCCCCTCGCCGTTTCCTAAAGTCGGCTTTACCGATGTCTCCTTCTGACAGGGAGACAGTTTTGGAAGCCATTCACAAGCTGTATTCCCAGCAGGTGATAATCAAGGTACCCCTCCTGCAACAGGGAACGGGGTATTATTCCACACTGTTGTGGTACCGAAGCCGGACGGCTCGGTGAGACCGATTCTAAATCTAAAATCTTTGAACACTTACATACAGAGGTTCAAATTCAAGATTGAGTCACTCAGAGCAGTGATTGCGAACCTGGAAGAAGGGGACTACATGATGTCTCAGGACATCTAGGATGCTTACCTTCATGTCCCAATTTACCCTTCTCAACAAGGGTACCTCAGGTTTATGGTACAGAACTGTCACTATCAGTTCAGACGCTGCCGTATGGATGGTCCGCGGCACCCCGGGTCTTTACCAAGGTAATGGCCGAAATGATGATATTCCTTCGAAGGAAGGGAATTTTAGTTATCCCTTACTTGGACGATTCCCTGATAAGGGTAAGATCCAGGGAACAGTTGGAGGTCGGTGTAGCACTATCTCAGGTAGTGTTGCGGCAACACGATTGGATTCTCAATATTCCAAAACCGCAGCTGGTTCCGACGACTCGTCTTCTGTTCCTAGGGATGATCCTGGACACAGTCCAGAAAAAGGTGTTAAGCCAGGGAGTTATCCGAGCTAGTCAGGAACTTCCTAAAACCGAGCCAAGTCTCAGTGCATCAATGCACAAGGGTTCTGGGTAAAATGGTGGCTTCCTACGAAGTAAGATTCCACGCAAGAACTTTCCAGTGGGACCTGCTGGACAAATGGTCCGGGTCGCATCTTCAGATGCATCAGCGGATAACCCTGTCACCAAGAACAAGGGTGTCCCTCCTGTGTTGGTTGCAGAGTGCTCATCTTCTAGAGGGCCGCAGATTCGGCATTCAGGACTGGGTCCTGGTGACCACGGATGCCAGCCTGCGAGGCTGGGGAGCAGTCACACAGGGAAGGAATTTCCAGGGCTTATGGTCAAGCCTGGAGACATCACTTCACATAAATATCCTGAAGCTAAGGGCCATTTACAATGCTCTAAGCTTAGCAAGACCTCTGCTTCAAGGTCAGCCGGTGTTGATCCAGTCGGACAACATCACGGCAGTCACCCACGTAAACAGACAGGGTGGCACAAGAAGCAGGAGGGCAATGGCAGAAGCTGCAAGGATTCTTCGCTGGGCGGAAAATCATGTGATAGCACTGTCAGCAATTCCGGGAGTGGACAACTGGGAAGCAGACTTCCTCAGCAGACACGACCTCCACCCGGGAGAGTGGGGACTTCACCCAGAAGTCTTCCACATGATTATAAACCGTTGGGAAAAACTCGACAGGTATTGCGCCTGGTCAAGGGACCTTCAGGCAATAGCTGTAGACGCTCTGGTAACACCGTGGGTGTACCAGTCAGTGTATGTGTTCCCTCATCTGCCTCTCATACCCAAGGTACTGAGATTGATAAGATGGAGAGGAGTAAGCACTATATTCGTGGCTCCGGATTGGCCAAGAAGGACTTGGTAACCGGAACTTCAAGAGATGCTCACGGAGGATCCGTGGCCTCTACCTCTAAGAAGGGACCTGCTCCAGCAAGGACCCTGTCTGTTCCAAGAACCGCGGCTGCGTTTGACGGCATGGCGGTTGAACGCCAGATCCTGAAGGAAAAAAGGCATTCTGGATGAAGTCATCCTTATCCTGATCAAACCCAGGAAGGATGTAACCGCAAAACATTATCACCGCATTTGGCGAAAATATGTTGCGTGGTGCGAGGCCAGTAAGGCCCGACGGAGGAAATTCAACTGGGTCGATTCCTACATTTCCTGCAAACAGGAGTGTCTATGGGCCTGAAATTGGGGTCCATTAAGGTTCAAATTTCGGCCCTGTCAATTTTCTTCCAAAAAGAACTAGCTTCAGTCCCTGAAGTTCAGACGTTGTAAAAGGGGTACTGCATATACAGCCTCCTTTTGTGCCTCCAGTGGCACCTTTGGATCTCAATGTAGTTTTTGGTTTCCAAAAGTCACATTGGTTTGAACCACTTAAATCTGTGGAGTTAAAATATCTCACATGGAAAGTGGTCATGCTGTTGGACCTGGCCTGGGCCAGGCGCGTGTCAGAATTGGCGGCTTTATCCTGTAAAAGCCCTTATCTGATTTTCCTTTCGGACAGGGCGGAATTGAGGACTCGTCCTCAGTTTCTCCCTAAGGTGGTTTCAGCGTTTCACCTGAACCAACCTATTGTGGTGCCTGCGGCTACTAGGGACTTGGAGGACTCCAAGTTGCTAGACGTTGTCAGGGCCCTGAAAATATATGTTTCCAGGACGGCTGGAGTCAGAAAATCTGACTCGCTGTTTATCCTGTATGCACCCAACAAACTGGGTGCTCCTGCTTCTAAGCAGACTATTGCTCGTTGGATTTGTAGTACAATTCAGCTTGCACATTCTGTGGCAGGCCTGCCACAGCCAACAATCTGTAAATGCCCACTCCACAAGGAAGATGGGCTCATCTTGGGCGGCTGCCCGAGGGGTCTCGGCTTTACAACTTTGCCGAGCAGCTACTTGGTCAGGGGCAAACACGTTTGCTAAATTCTACAAATTTGATACCCTGGCTGAGGAGGACCTGGAGTTCTCTCATTCGGTGCTGCAGAGTCATCCGCACTCTCCCGCCCGTTTGGGAGCTTTGGTATAATCCCCATGGTCCTTTCGGAGTTCCCAGCATCCACTAGGACGTCAGAGAAAATAAGAATTTACTTACCGATAATTCTATTTCTCATAGTCCGTAGTGGATGCTGGGCGCCCATCCCAAGTGCGGATTGTCTGCAATACTTGTACATAGTTACAAAAATCGGGTTATTATTGTTGTGAGCCATCTTTTCAGAGGCTCCTCTGTTATCATGCTGTTAACTGGGTTCAGATCACAGGTTGTACGGTGTGATTGGTGTGGCTGGTATGAGTCTTACCCGGGATTCAAAATCCTTCCTTATTGTGTACGCTCGTCCGGGCACAGTATCCTAACTGAGGCTTGGAGGAGGGTCATAGGGGGAGGAGCCAGTGCACACCAGCTAGTCCTAAAGCTTTTACTTTTGTGCCCAGTCTCCTGCGGAGCCGCTATTCCCCATGGTCCTTTCGGAGTTCCCAGCATCCACTACGGACTATGAGAAATAGAATTATCGGTAAGTAAATTCTTATTATTGAATAGTATATTTGACTTTTTACTAAGTACATACTTTATTGTATTCAGTTCTGAAAGATCTCATGAAGGAAATTATTACCATGGACACCCAGATTGCAGTTATTGCTACGAGCAAGTCTGAGCACTCTCTCAATCCGGTCCTCATTTCTACTCAAGGAGTCCATATTTTCCAGTGCCTTAAGCCCATCCAACCGCCAGCTCAGGTACCTGTGGTCTTCATGTGCTTAACACCTTCCCTAATGAAAATGATCATACTTGTGTATGGATAGTTAAGTCTTCTGTGAAAGTATGTAGTAAGATGTTCCGTTGTATTTGTCTGATGCATCTGTCTATCCACTTGTATCCAGTATAAAACCCGCTACACCATATCATATAATAATGACTTTCTGCATGTGTTCTAGTGTCACATTTATTTACAACACATTTGTACTTATTATTCATCTAGCACCTTCTAGAAATAATAGCTGGTATCTGGTTGCTATAGGGTAACTTCTACACTTCTAAAAGACTCGCTCTAGTACATATACCCCAGTGTCTCTGGTTCTGGATTGTTGACCTTTATCTGGTTAATTCATTTCCATGAAGATGGAAGAAAATTGTGCGGCACTGTTGTACGTTTTATGGGGGTCATTCCGCCCGGTTCGCACGCAGCGGTTCTTCGCTGCGGTGCGAACGGGTCGGGGCTGCGCAGCGCCCGCAATGCGCACGCGCATCGTTGCCAGACGACGGCCGTCAGCGCAGAAAGTGATCGCAGTGCCGATCGCATGAAGACTGACAGACGTGAGGCATTCCGGGGCGTCAACTCACTGTTTTCAAGGCGTGGTGAGCCGAAAGCAGTCGGATCCAGGCGTTTGGAGGGCGGATGTCTGACGTCAATCCCGGGACCTTCGTCACTGGATCCGTCGCACAGGGTAAGTAGGTCTGACCCTGGTCTTGTTTTGCAGGAAACTTTTTTAGCATAGCAGGGCTGCACAAGCGATCGCAGCCCTGCTATGCTAAAATACACTCCCCCATAGGCGGCGTCAAGTTGATCGCACGATCAGCAAAAAGTTGCTACGTGCAATCAACTCGGAATGACCCCCCATATTGTCTAGATTCCAGCAAAGAAGCCACTCTGATCGTGTATATGAGGTGTTTCTATGATATGTTTATTTTATAGAAAGAAAGATCTGAGATGATACATCGCATTATAGAAAACAGACTCGCACGTGATATCACTGAGTTTAAAGACTTAAATCTCCATCACCTTGCTAAAGAAACGGAAGGTTTTGTAGCCAAAGATTTTGTTATGCTTGTGGAACGAGCCATAGAATCCAGTGTTTCCTCCAGGAAGGTGTACTGCAAACAAGGTAACTTCTTTTACTATTTTTGGTTACTTAATGTGCACCTTTATTCCACATATTGCAAATTCATTTAGATTAGCTGCGGATGCATTGCGTGCTTGACTCTCGCCAATAATTGGTCCCATCTATATGGACACAATGTCCATATATTCACTTGTGATAGCAGCTGTCACTACTGTCAGAACAGATCTGCACCAGCCCTGTCCCGGGGGAAAAAGACCCATCTGAGATTTCCACATCCCAAAGTATGCTCTCTTCTAAATAACCCGCAATTAATCAAAGCAAACTTATCAAGGAGTTATAAATAGAGGAGGGGGCCCGTGTGCAGTCTTCGTATGGGCCCCCTCCTCTCTAGCTGGTGGGGCAGCACACTCTGAGCACTAGGGTCACTAGTGGACCCTAGGCTGTGCCTGAGTGTAACACTGCTTTATCCCCGGGTTGAATTGCCGGGTCAGGCGACCCGGGATTTCGGTTACGCCCCTTTCACAACGCACGCTGACCCGTGTTGACCCCGCAATATGCCGGGTCATTACCAGGTTATTTGTGCGGTGTGAAAGGGGTATAAGAGTGTCAGATCCTGAACTAAATTTTAGCGGTGACATAATAACAAATGTTGTTTTTAATAATGATTGTGATAACTTTTTTCAACGGGTATTAGCATAATTAAACAGACCAGCTGATTTTGTTTTAATTAGCCCATTCACACCCACACCTCACAATAACTGGGTGGATTTGGCCATTTTAGCTCTTCGTATTAATGGCATGCTATTGTTTTTTACTGACTTCTTTGAATTTTTTGTGCTTTTGTAGAGTTAGTTCTGTCAGCATCTGACTTCCAGAAAGCTCTTAAAGGCTTCACGCCCATATCACTGAGAAACGCCAATTTACATAAGCCAAAGAAGCATAGCTGGAACATGGTGGGAGGATTACACGATGTACGTCAGGTTCTGAAGGACACCATTGAATTACCCGCCAAGGTGCAGTCTTTCTTTTCAAACTGATAACAAAATATCTGTTACAGGTTGAGTATCCCATATCCAAATATTCCGAAATACGGAATATTCCGAAATACGGACTTTTTTGAGTGAGAGTGAGATAGTGAAACCTTTGTTTTTTGATGGCTCAATGTACACAAACTTTGTTTAATACACAAAGTTATTAAAAATATTGTATTAAATGACCTTCAGGCTGTGCGTATAAGGTGTATATGAAACATAAATGAATTGTGTGAATGTAGACACACTTTGTTTAATGGACAAAGTTATAAAAAATATTGGCTAAAATTACCTTCAGGCTGTGTGTATAAGGTGTATATGTAACATAAATGCATTCTGTGCTTAAATTTAGGTCCCATCACCATGATATCTCATTATGGTATGCAATTATTCCAAAATACGGAAAAATCCCATATCCAAAATACCTCTGGTCAAAAGCATTTTGGATAAGGGAGACTCAACCTGTATTATAGGTTTTAAAGTGTTGTGCACCTGTTGTCGGCGAGTCCAGTTTTTATGTAACACAATTTATCGTTTTGGGGATCAGATTTGTTTCACATGCTACTTACTAGATCATTTTTGACACTAAAATAGCTTTTCTATCTTTGTGTGCATTATACAGAAAAAGTAGATATATGTTAATTTTTCGTTTTGTCTTTACGATTGAGGGTCTGTCTAGGGTCAGAGCAACTTTTTATTTTCAGTCTTCATCTTCTGCATGTCCATATGGTTCCAGTTTTGAAGCGGATAAGGGATAGAACATGTTGTAGTCAATAAGCTCATTAGAGACCCTATATCCACACAGAGCGTACTTTAGGCACAAGTGTGGGAGGTTTACCGTCTGTTCACTCCTGTAATTATCTTATTGAAGACAACACAGAATAGGATCAGGCAGTGTCATCATGTGAGGAGGCGAATGAAGGCATCAGGAAGCCACAGACTGAGGGTTATATAGTGGAAAGAGTAGGCTCTCCCAGCAGCACTGAGTATCGGGTCTACGTACTAAGCCTTGGAGAAGTCCCAGCCAATCAGGTCCAGCCATGTTACAGGCTGTGTTTGAAAAATGATAGTTAGGAGCTGATTGGATGGGACTTTATCCAAAATTTGGTAAATAAACTCCTATATCAGTAGATGAGTGATATCAGTGATGACAGGGCTGTATGTGACAGGGGCAGTGACATGATGTGAGGAGGGGAATGGAGGCAGCAGCAAGCCACAAACTGAGAGTTATATAGTGGAAGGAGCAAGGTCCACAGCAGCACAGAGTATATCTGATGATGAGTGATGTGTTAGTGAGAACAGGACTGTATGTGACAGGGGCAGTGATATGATGTGTGGAGGTAATGGAAGCAGCAGGAAGTCACAGACTGAGTGTTATATAGTGGAAGGAGCAGGGCCCTCAGCAGTACAGAGTATATCAGGAGATGAGTGATGTGTTAGTGAGGACAGGACTGTATGTAACAGGGCCAGTGACATGATGTGTGGAGGTAATGGAAGCAGCAGGAAGCCACAGACTGAGTGTTATATAGTGGAAGGAGCAGGGTCCTCAGCAGTACAGAGTATATCAGGAGATGAGTGATGTGTTAGTGAGAACAGGACTGTATGTGACAGGGCCAGTGACATGATGTGTGGCGGGAATGGAGGCAGCAGTTAGATCCCAGAAATGCACATTTTACAGGTAGCATGCTCCGTTAACGGACAAATCAGCCCGTACGCACTAGCATACTCCGCCAGACAGACGCTGATCTCTTTGTTTCATGCGCTGTATGCAGACATCCGCAAGATCCGTTCGTATTACCAGTTGTGCCTGACACAGAATCTGGCCCTAAGTGAGCATTCAACTATGAAATTTAATGTGCTTTCCAAAATACTGCTGTAGTTTGCCTAAACATGTGCGTCGTTATTTGTTACAGTATCCAGAGTTATTTGCAAGCCTTCCAATACGACACAAATCTGGGGTTCTGCTGTATGGGGCTCCAGGCACTGGGAAGACTTTGCTGGCCGGTGTTATTGCTCATGAAAGTGGGATGAATTTCATCAGCATTAAGGTGAATATGGACATTTAAACCTGCAGAACATTTTGTGAGGTGCTGCGGACCCCTTGTGTTGCCCTATAAAAAAAGGAAAAAAACAATAAAAAGGTTATGTGTAATAAGCTGACATAACTGGGTCAAATATCAAGTTGCTTGCCAAAAAACTATCCATTGTTGGTCAGCCTGTTTTATCATGTGCAAATGATACTTCCATAAGGCATACTTGCCTGCTGTTCCTTGCTGCCAGGACATGGGGAAGTTAGGTAGGAAGCAGGAAGTGGGTGGTACATTACATTCAAGGTGCTAAAATCGAGTGGGCAGGGATATTACATCTTCAAGCCTTGCCCACTGCAGGAAATGTAATGGGCAGGGCAGTTTATACATACAGATATTAATATATATACTGTATGTTACTTTTTTTTTAAACTACTGCTTGTAGGAGTTCAGAGTCCTGCAAGAGAAACCAGCAGCATTGGATGGGTGTTCCTGAGGATCACCCATCACTAATGCAGTGATGCCTAAAAGAGGGGTGACACTTCTTTGCCCGACTACTGTGGCCAACAGTGATCGGTACACACTGGGAGCCGCAGCTACTGTGCTGTGCCAGGAGGAGGTTGGTGCTGCTAGACTGCCTGATCACTTCTGGCCACAGTGACCGGGACAGACAGGGGGGAATGGTGGAGGCAGAGCTCTGGCTACTGTCCTTCAGTGATGCCGGCAGGAGACGGCGCAGATAGGCTGCCAATGATCGGGACAGACGGAGCTGGGGAGGCAGAGCCGCAGCTGCTGTACTTGCAGTGCACTGCATTGAATCCGGGAGGAGGTGGATACCACAGGACTTACCGATCACTGCTGGCCACAGTGATCGGGACAGATGGGGCTGGGGAGGCAGAGCCGCAGCTGCTTTGCTTGCAGTGTACTGCATTGAATCCGGGAGGAGGTGGATGCCACAGGACTGCCCGATCACTGCTGGCCACAGTGATTGGGACAGATGGGGGGGAAGGCAGAGCCGCAGATACAATGCTATACTGATACCGGCAGGAGACGGCGCAGATAGGCTGCCAGTGATCGGGACAGACGGAGCTGGGGAGGCAGAGCCGCAGCTGCTGTACTTGCAGTGCACTGCATTGAATCCGGGAGGAGGTGGATACCACAGGACTTACCGATCACTGCTGGCCACAGTGATCGGGACAGATGGGGCTGGGGAGGCAGAGCCGCAGATACAATGCTATACTGATACCGGCAGGAGGGTGTGCAGACTCCTGTCTGCCAAATCACTGTGGCCAGCAGTGATCGGGACACACTGGAGGTGGAGCCGCAGGTACAGTTGGAGGTCCCAGCCACCCAGTGGGCGTTTCTGACTGGTCGCATCAGTTGTGACCATGTCAGGGAAAGCTGAGCCTGTTGTGGTCGCATCTGATGCGACCACGCCAAGCAAATGCTTAAAAAATCTAAGATAAACGTGCTAGGAATCACTCACTGCACCAAAATATACACAATATTAGAAACATAAAGGATTAAAATTAAAATTTAGGGACGAACACAAAGACAAAGTTTATAAAGACCACTATGCTAGGGCCTCAATCAGCCATGTTTCACCTGCAACTAAAAGGTCCTATTACATGTTCACTGTATCCCTCTAGGGACCTGAACTTCTCAGTAAATATATCGGAGCCAGTGAGCAGGCAGTGCGGGATGTCTTTATAAGGTAATGCTTTAGATATGTTAAAACAGTTTTTATTGGTATATTATTATTTTACATCTGAAGTATGATCTCCTGTTAGTAGTTGACACAATTCCAGTTTGAGTCTCCCATATCCAAAGTGCTTGGGACCAGAAGTATTTTGGATATCAGATTTTTTTTTTCTGTCATCCATGGGGGATTACCCAAGGTAAGTAGACCTTGGGTATGGTGGAGCTGCAGGAGTCCTGGGCACCAAATGGTTGACTTCTTTTGGCTGAAACACAGGCTCCTCCTACCCCATGCCCCGCCCCCTGCACAGGGAAGCTCGATTTTCTGGGCAGCCTGTGACAGCGTGGATTTTTTTTAACTTTTCACAGGGACAGGTAAGAGGCTCCCTCTAGTAGCAATAAGCAGCGGTAACCATCAGGGGGCGCCAACGGGATTGGTACTAGACCACCAGGGACACACATTTACAACAGGGGCACTGTAACAATGGAAGATAGGCCCATGGGCCCAGTAGAAGGGGAGGAGCATTTGCCTGTTACCTCCTCCCGCACCCTTTTTCATTTCCCCTGTCCTAGGCTGCTAGCCAAAGGCTTCTCTCTCCTCCCACTCCTACAGCTGAACAGCCAATTTACTAGTCTGCACAGCCTGCCTGCTGGAGAGAGACGCCTGCTTCTGCCTCCCCTATACCTCACTCCCTTCAGTGTCAGGTTATAGAACATCTTCTTTTCACCTATTGGTGCTGGTTGCTGGGAGCTACTGTATTTATGCTTTTTATTTCTTTGGGCACTTGAATATTGTGGTGTGCATGTGCTTTAGTTTTGTAGCCAAAGCACTATTTAGGCACACTTACATATAGATATAGTGTTTTGGGAATGTTGGTGCACGTGGCTGCGCTCCCATAGGGTTGGTGCAGGTTTCAATGTGCAACTGATGGTGGCATATATGGATATACAGTATTACAGCATGCAGGGAGCCTAAAAGTGAGCGTCTCAGTCCTTACACATGGATATTTGCAAGGGAAGGGCTTTGTAGCGGCATTTGCGTGACTGCCAGTAGATGCCGCTGCATGCGTACCACTCAGAATGAGACCATAGGGGGTAATTCAGACCCGACCGCTAGGCTGCGTTTTCGTACAGCCTGCAATCAGGTCTAAACTGCGCATGCATATGCACCGCAATGCGCAGGCGCGTCGCATGGGTACAAAGCGGATCACCATTTAGCGATGGCTTTGTGCGAAGAATGCATTTGCACGGGCGATCTCAAGGAGATTGACAGGAAGAGGGCATTTGTGGGTGGCAACTGACCATTTTCAGGGAGTGGTTGGAAAAACGCAGGCGTGTCCAAGTGTTTGCAGGGAGGGTTCCTGACGTCTATATCAGTCCCGGACAGGCTGATGTGATCGCAGCGACTGAGTAAGTCCTGGGCTGTACAGAGACTGCACAAGATCTGTTGGTACAGCTCTGCTATACATGCGTTCACACACTTGCACAGCTAAAATACACTCCCCCAGTAGGCGGCGACTATCTCATCGCAGCAGTGCAACAATCGCCTTCTAACAATTAGGTCTGAATTAGGCCCATAGTCCATTGTCTTGTGAATGAAAATAGGTAACGGTCTCTCACTGCCTGTCTTGTGGTCACAGAGCCCAGGCTGCTAAGCCCTGCCTCTTGTTCTTTGACGAGTTTGACTCTATAGCACCGCGGCGAGGCCATGATAATACAGGTGTTACTGACAGAGTGGTGAACCAGATGCTGACACAGCTGGATGGGGTGGAAGGATTACAAGGTAAGAGCATTATTGCACAGTGGAAGCTGGCTGCACTTTCTATATCAGGCTTCTTTATAACGGGGTAATCACTGTCTCATACTCTGTTGGTAGGAGTTTATGTTCTGGCAGCCACCAGCCGCCCAGATTTGATCGATCCAGCCCTGCTCAGACCTGGACGCTTGGATGAGAGTCTGTACTGCCCACCGCCAGACCAGGTCAGCACCCAGCGCTTGCAAAAATATTGAAAAGCATATTGTAAATTGTATCGAAAAAATAATCTGCCAATTTTGTCATTGTGCAAGAGGTGTGGATGATATCCCATTTCAAATCCTTAGAACTACAGACAGCATTAAATATTTGTATTTTGTGATACATCTTCACTTAATGGTAAGTGAATCAGGAGATGGTCTAATTTGTAGGGTGGTGTCTCATGGCCGCGTTTAAATCCTGTAGTGTTCTAGAATTGTGCAGCATAATTGCTGTCAATAAGGATCATTTAGAAACAAGATGCTCTTTTGTAATACGCCACATTTTTTTGACAATTTTAATCCAGTTTTATGGGTAAATGAAGGAATTTGTAAGCAAAGATGGTGGAGCTATTAGGAGTGCTGCTGGTAGGAGTATTTGAGCAGAACAAGGGTATTATTTGCTAAGACTTGATTGCACTTGTTTTCATAGGATTACTTAAATAAGATGAAAGGTGCAGAATGAGCATTTACTGGCATGTATCCTGTTGTGTGAGGTCACATAGCCTTGTTCTTCCCGCAATATGTTCCAGAGATCATATCACCCCTTACATATAATGTAATGTATTTGCATGTAACAATTATACTTATAAGTGGGAACGTGAATTTTTATATGCACTTTAAACTATATAATATAAATATTAAAATCCACAAACATGACACCTGTAATAAAGACAGTGCTTATGACCACTCACACTTGCAAAAAAATTCATCAGGGCCATGATAACGCTGTTTACAACAAATTGGTCCTTTTTGCCCTGTCCTTTTCACTGGGGACGGTGTCTACTGTCCAGGGATTCCAGGAGAACTCTCCGAAGTTTAGGAGTCTCCCAGACATTCCGGGAGAGTAGTAAAAGTATGCTGTAATGGGTAGCCATGGCAATGATACCAGACTAATGAGCAGCATGCATGCTTCTCTACCTGGAAAAGTGCATCAATTCACCTCTGACATATGACACTACCGTTAGGACTCCTAGATTGCCAGAGAAGGATCACACTCATATTGTATATCAGTGCATTGTGTTTATTCTTTTGGAGACAAAGATAGGGTGAGTGATGTGATTAACCTTGAGGATGCATACATGTGTTTACTTATGTATATAGCAGAATGGATTAAAGGCCTGTGTTGTTATAAGCTCTTCTGAGGGTTTTGTGTTTTATTTTTATACAGGTGTCTCGATATGAAATCCTTAAAGGTCTCAGCCATTCCATGCTGTTAGACGACGATGTGGACTTCCGGAGTATTGCCAGTGTGACGGAGAACTTCACTGGAGCGGATTTGAAAGCCCTATTGTACAATGCTCAGCTGGAGGCTATTCACTCGAGTCTAGCACCAAGCCCGCCACAAGTACAGTCATTCAGTTGCTCTCTGTCATCATTCATTGAACTAGATTTTGTCTGGATTGCAGATTAAACCAGTTGTGTTACTTAACTGGTTAGAACCATCCATATGCTGTATGGGGATGTAGTTGATTTGCCGGCGGTTGGAATCCCGGCGGTCAGGATACCGACCATGGAATCCCGACCGCTGACAATGCCGACAGTCGGCATGCCGAATAACAGGGACTATTCCCACTTGTGGGTGTCCACGACACCTATACAGTGGGAATAGAACCTGTGGCGAGCGCAGCAAGCTACAGAGTCCGCTGCGTGGTGAGTGCAGCGAGCCCGCAAGGGGCTCCGTTGCACTTGCCCCTCCCCCGCCGGCATTCTGGCGGCCGGGGTGTCGGTATGATGACATCTGAGCATTACTGCCCCAACCCGCTGTATTGGCTCAAAAACAAATGTACCCTGGGACTGGTTATAGAATGGGAGGGGCAGAACTTTAGGTATAGCACATGATCAGGTTAGGTTCCGCCGGTATTCAGTAATGTACCACCACTTACCGGATAAGACAAACTTGTCAAACTTTTATGTTTTCAGTTAATATTTGCCTTTTAATGACTTCTGTGAATGGGCAGATTGGCTTTGTACAGAGTGGTACCGGTGGGGCAGTTCTGGTAGTTACTTTATTTACTGCCCTTCCATTTTAGCAACAAATAACAGCGAAACTGAAGGAAAATGCACTTGTACCTTTATATAACAGAAGTGGAGGATTTGAGACATGAGAAAGCGGAAGATTTGTTTATATTTAACTATTAATCTTTTCAGGATAATGGGTCTGGACATGACAGTGATGCTAGTCTATCATCAATGATATTCCTGAACCACAGCAGTGCATCTGATGAGTCAGGAGGAGAGCCGGACAGTGTTCTAGACCAGTCTCTTACATCTCTGGATATGATCAAGATTCCTCCAGAAGATTTCAAGTCCAACATATGGCGACTGTATTTCGGTAGCTCCAATGAATCTGAGCTGGGGAATGGCAGTTCAGATCAGGTATTAATCCTATTTTATGCTATTTATTATATGTGGACAGTAGCCCTGGCTGTATTCTTTCCACTAACCTAGCCCAGGGGTGGGTTGTTATATGGTAAGCTTGTAAATAGTGATGTTCGTAGAAGTCCGGTCAGAAGTGGTTTTCATGGAAGAATTGTGGCCGAAAAACCATACCTTCGACATGGAAACAAGGCCAAGTGATTCAACTATGCACAAAAACATAGGAACTGTAGTGCAGAAAATGGCAGCAGGTGCTCTGGACTGATGAGTCAAAATTATTAATATTTGGCTGTAACAGAAGCCAGTTTGTTCTCCGAAGGGCTGGACAGTGGTACAATAATGAGACAGGCAACTGTGAAGCATAGTAGAGGTTCCTTGCAAGTTTGGGTCTGCATTTCAGCAAATGGAGTTAGGGATTTGGTCAGGATTAATGGTTTCCTCAATGCTGAGAAATACAGGCAGGTACTTATCCATCATGCAATATGATCAGGGAGGCATCTGATTGGCTCCATATTTATTCTGCAGCAAAACAACGACCCCATACATACAGCCAATGTCATTAAGAACTAACTTCAGTGTAAAGAAGAACAAGGAGTCCTGGCAGTGATGATGTGGCTCCCACAGAGCCCTGACCAGAGCATCCAATTAAGCCCCTATATTTTTAATATGCAGAAAAAAGCTAATATTTCGGTGGATAGTAAGAATTATTAGCTATACCAGACAAAAAGAAATAAAATATATTTGTTACCAAGATCAAATAATAAAATGAAAAATAAGAATTTACTTACCGATAATTCTATTTCTCGGAGTCCGTAGTGGATGCTGGGGTTCCTGAAAGGACCATGGGGAATAGCGGCTCCGCAGGAGACAGGGCACAAAAGTAAAGCTTTCCGATCAGGTGGTGTGCACTGGCTCCTCCCCCTATGACCCTCCTCCAAGCCAGTTAGGTACTGTGCCCGGACGAGCGTACACAATAAGGGAGGAATTTTGAATCCCGGGTAAGACTCATACCAGCCACACCAATCACACCGTACAACTTGTGATCTAAACCCAGTTAACAGTATGATAACAGCGGAGCCTCTGAAAAGATGGCTCACAACAATAATAACCCGATTTTTGTAACTATGTACAAGTATTGCAGATAAACCGCACTTCGGATGGGCGCCCAGCATCCACTACGGACTCCGAGAAATAGAATTATCGGTAAGTAAATTCTTATTTTCTCTATCGTCCTAGTGGATGCTGGGGTTCCTGAAAGGACCATGGGGATTATACCAAAGCTCCCAAACGGGCGGGAGAGTGCGGATGACTCTGCAGCACCGAATGAGAGAACTCCAGGTCCTCCTTAGCCAGGGTATCAAATTTGTAGAATTTAGCAAACGTGTTTGCCCCTGACCAAGTAGCTGCTCGGCAAATTTGTAAAGCCGAGACCCCTCGGGCAGCCGCCCAAGATGAGCCCACCTTCCTTGTGGAATGGGCATTTACATATTTTGGCTGTGGCAGGCCTGCCACAGAATGTGCAAGCTGAATTGTATTACACATCCAACTAGCAATAGTCTGCTTAGATAGAAAAATAGTGGTACTTTCAAATGAGCGCAGTAAGTAATAAAATGCTGCCCAGGTTCAAAAACAAAGGAGATAAACACAAATCTCCAAACATAGAATTCAAACAAAGAGAAGAGAGGATGTGATTGAACCCCTGGCGCACTGTGTTACTAGATGCCTTTCTTATAATAAAATAATGGATGTACTGGTGGTAGTACAACACTGACGATATTTATTAAAACGCAGTCCCCAGCTGGGAATCAACAAAAAACAAACAATCAATCAACATATACACAAATGTGGTGGGTGGAAAGGAATACCAGTATTTTCATAAAGTGCTTTCGTGCTCAAGGTTCTTCGTGAATGCAGAAGAAATCTCTCACCATATTGCGTAGCCGCGGTGGGCTAGCTTTTTGAAGAGGTAGCTATGGTCCTAGGCTGAATTGCCCAGCACCACCGCAGCGAGCGTATCAGCTTATTCACTGGTTCCCAGATCTCCACCACTTCTTTCCTTTATCCAAATAACGCGTTTCGGTCTTTTATTGGCCTTTCTCAAAGTTGGATAAAGTATAGCATCCTTGCTGGCTTTTTATTTACAAGCTAATTGCCATATAATGAGCAATGATCCATTACACCTGTGATTTCCGGAATCGTATACCGGAAATGATGTAAATGCGTTCCAAATGCCGCGCCGGAAGTAGTTTTTGCGTTCCATTGATAATTCTAGCATCCGTATGTAATCACCGGAAGTGCGGTGAGTGCGTTCCAGATACCGGATGTTGTTTTCTTGCGTTCCATTAGCGCTTCCGCAGTGTTCTCCTCCAGTTTTGAATGTATATAGATCAAACATCATTATGAATGCAAATCGGAATGTCTCTTCCTTCACTCATATGCTCAATTGATAAGTTTTATATTATGTACGGATATGTTAGAATTACCCCATCTCTACCAAACTGGGTGGTACTTCATTCCCAACCTGTCCATCCCTATTACCAAGATGGGGTAAACTTGATCTCAAATTCATATCCATATAATCGATCCACATAAAAAGGGGAGAGAAGAATAAAATATAATTATTACAAAATCAATAAAAATGAATAAATATGATTGAATTAAAAAATGTTATTAAGAAAAATAGGATGGAGGAAGATGTAGAGGTAATAAATATTCATTAAAATCATAAAAACCATTTCAACTCAAAGTCGACGTTGAGGCCATTTGGTCTGATGGAATTTAGCATGTATATCCACTTCATCTCGCTTCTCGCTAATCTGGTTTCTATGTTATTACTTTTCCAATTTGGTTTAATGTGTTGTATACCCAGATACCTCTTTATTTGACGTTCGCATTTACCGTGAACAGTCTTGAAGTGTTCTGATAGAGGATGTGTATCAAGACCTTTCCGTCAAATAAAGAGGTATCTGGGTATACAACACATTAAACCAAATTGGAAAAGTAATAACATAGAAACCAGATTAGCGAGAAGCGAGATGAAGTGGATATACATGCTAAATTCCATCAGACCAAATGGCCTCAACGTCGACTTTGAGTTGAAATGGTTTTTATGATTTTAATGAATATTTATTACCTCTACATCTTCCTCCATCCTATTTTTCTTAATAACATTTTTTAATTCAATCATATTTATTCATTTTTATTGATTTTGTAATAATTATATTTTATTCTTCTCTCCCCTTTTTATGTGGATCGATTATATGGATATGAATTTGAGATCAAGTTTACCCCATCTTGGTAATAGGGATGGACAGGTTGGGAATGAAGTACCACCCAGTTTGGTAGAGATGGGGTAATTCTAACATATCCGTACATAATATAAAACTTATCAATTGAGCATATGAGTGAAGGAAGAGACATTCCGATTTGCATTCATAATGATGTTTGATCTATATACATTCAAAACTGGAGGAGAACACTGCGGAAGCGCTAATGGAACGCAAGAAAACAACATCCGGTATCTGGAACGCACTCACCGCACTTCCGGTGATTACATACGGATGCTAGAATTACCAATGGAACGCAAAAACTACTTCCGGCGCGGCATTTGGAACGCATTTACATCATTTCCGGTATACGATTCCGGAAATCACAGGTGTAATGGATCATTGCTCATTATATGGCAATTAGCTTGTAAATAAAAAGCCAGCAAGGATGCTATACTTTATCCAACTTTGAGAAAGGCCAATAAAAGACCGAAACGCGTTATTTGGATAAAGGAAAGAAGTGGTGGAGATCTGGGAACCAGTGAATAAGCTGATACGCTCGCTGCGGTGGTGCTGGGCAATTCAGCCTAGGACCATAGCTACCTCTTCAAAAAGCTAGCCCACCGCGGCTACGCAATATGGTGAGAGATTTCTTCTGCATTCACGAAGAACCTTGAGCACGAAAGCACTTTATGAAAATACTGGTATTCCTTTCCACCCACCACATTTGTGTATATGTTGATTGATTGTTTGTTTTTTGTTGATTCCCAGCTGGGGACTGCGTTTTAATAAATATCGTCAGTGTTGTACTACCACCAGTACATCCATTATTTTATTATAAGAAAGGCATCTAGTAACACAGTGCGCCAGGGGTTCAATCACATCCTCTCTTCTCTTTGTTTGAATAGTCTGCTTAGAAGCAAGAGCACCCAGTTTGTTGGGTGCATACAGGATAACAGCAAGTCAGTTTTCCTGACTCCAGCCGTCCTGGAACATATTTTCAGGGCCCTGACAACATCTAGCAACTTGGAGTCCTCCAAGTCCCTAGTAGGTGCAAGGCACCATAATAAGCTGGTTCAGGTGAAACACTGACACCACCTTAGGGAGAGAACTGGGGACGAGTCCGCAGCTCTGCCCTGTCCGAATGGACAAACAGATATGGGCTTTTTTGAGAAAAAACCACCAATTTGACACTCGCCTGGTCCAGGCCAGGGCCAAGAGCATGGTCACTTTTCATGTGAGATGCTTCAAATCCACAGATTTGACTGGTTTTAAACCAATGTGATTTGAGGAATCCCAGAACTACGTTGAGATCCCCCAGTGCCACTGGAGGCACAAAAGGGGGTTGTATATGCAATACTCCCTTGACAAACTTCTGGACTTCAGGAACTGAAGCCAATTCTTTCTGGAAGAAAATCGACAGGGCCGAAATTTGAACCTTAATGGACCCCAATTTGAGGCCCATAGACACTCCTGTTTGCAGGAAATGCAGGAAACGACCGAGTTGAAATTTCTTTGTGGGGCCTTCCTGGCCTCACACCACGCAACATATTTTCGCCACATGTGGTGATAATGTTGTGCGGTCACCTCCTTTCTGGCTTTGACCAGGGTAGGAATGACCTCTTCCGGAATGCCTTTTTCCCTTAGGATCCGGCTTTCCACCGCCATGCCGACAAAACGCAGCTGCGGTAAGTCTTGGAACAGACATGGTACTTGCTGAAGCAAGTCCCTTCTTAGCGGCAGAGGCCATAAGACCTCTGTAAGCATCTCTTGAAGTTCCGGGTACCAAGTCCTTCTTGGCCAATCCGGAGCCATGAGTATAGTTCTTACTCCTCTACGTCTTATAATTCTCAGCACCTTAGGTATGAGAAGCAGAGGAGGGAACACATACACCGACTGGTACACCCACGGTGTTACCAGAACGTCCACAGCTATTGCCTGAGGGTCTCTTGACCTGGCGCAATACCTGTCCCGTTTTTTGTTCAGACGGGACGCCATCATGTCCACCTTTGTTATTTCCCAACGGTTTACAATCATGTGGAAAAAACTTCCCGATGAAGTTTCCACTCTCCCGGGTGGAGGTCGTGCCTGCTGAGGAAGTCTGCTTCCCAGTTTCCATTCCCGGGATGAAACACTGCTGACAGTGCTATCACATGATTTTCCGCCCAGCGAAAAGTCCTTGCAGTTTTTGCCATTGCCCTCCTGCTTCTTGTGTCGCCCTGTCTGTTTACGTGGGCGACTGCCGTGATGTTTTTCCCACTGGATCAATACCGGCTGACCTTGAAGCAGAGGTCTTGCTAAGCTTAGAGCATTATAAATTTACCCTTAGCTCCAGTATATTTATGTGGAGAAAAGTCTCCAGACTTGATCACACTCCCTGGAAATTTTTTCCTTGTGTGACTGCTCCCCAGCCTCTCGGGCTGGGCTCCGTGGTCACCAGCATCCAATCCTGAATGCCGAATCTGCGGCCCTCTAGAAGATGAGCACTCTATAACCACCACAGGAGAGACACCCTTGTCCTTGGATAAAGGGTTATCCGCTGATGCATCTGAAGATGCGATTCGGACCATTTGTCCAGCAGATCCCACTGAAAAGTTCTTGCGTGAAATCTGCCGAATGGAATTGCTTCGTAGGAAGCCACCATTTTTACCAGGACCCTTGTGCAATGATGCACTGTTTTTAGGAGGTTCCTGACTAGCTCGGATAACTCCCTGGCTTTCTCTTCCGGGAGAAACACCTTTTTCTGGACTGTGTCCAGAATCATCCCTAGGCACAGCAGACGTGTCGTCGGGATCAGCTGCGATTTTGGAATATTTAGAATCCACCCGTGCTGTTGTAGCAGTATCTTAGATAGTGCTACTCCGACCTCCAACTGTTCCCTGGACTATGCCCTTATCAGGAGATCGTCCAAGTAAGGGATAATTAAGACGCCTTTTCTTCGAAGAAGAATCATCATTTCGGCCATTACCTTGGTAAAGACCCGGGGTGCCGTGGACAATCCAAACGGCAGCGTCTGAAACTGATAGTGACAGTTCTGCACCACGAACCTGAGGTACCCTTAGTGAGAAGGGCAAATTTGGGACATAGAGGTAAGCATCCCTGATGTCCCGGGACACTATATAGTCCCCTTCTTCCTGGTTCGTTATCACTGCTCTGAGTGACTCCATCTTGATTTGAACCTTTGTAAGTGTTCAAAAAAATTTTTTTAGAATAAGTCTCACCTAGCCTTCTGGCTTCAGTACCACAATATAGTGTGGAATAATACCCCTTTTCTTGTAGTAGGAGGGGTAATTTAATTATCACCTGCTGGGAATACAGCTTGTGAATTTTTTCCCATACTGCCTCCTTGTCGGAGGGAGACCTTGGTAAAGCAGACTTCAGGAGCCTGCGAAGGGGAAACGTCTCGACATTCCAATCTGTACCCCTGGGATACTACTTGTAGGATCCAGGGGTCCTGTACGGTCTCAGCGCCATGCTGAGAACTTGTCAGAAGCGGTGGAACGCTTCTGTTCCTGGGAATGGGCTGCCTGCTGCAGTCTTCTTCCCTTTCCTCTATCCCTGGGCAGATATGATCTTATAGGGACGAAAGGACTGAGGCTGAAAAGACGGTGTCTTTTTCTGCAGAGATGTGACTTAGGGTAAAAACGGTGGATTTTCCAGCAGTTGCCGTGGCCACCAGATCCGATGGACCGACCCCAAATAACTCCTCTTCCTTTATACGGCAATACACCTTTGTGCCGTTTGGAATCTGCATCACCTGACCACTGTCGTGTCCATAACATCTTCTGGCAGTTATGGACATCGCATTTACTCTTGATGCCAGAGTGCAAATATCTCTCTGTGCATCTCGCATATATAGAAATGCATCCTTTAAATGCTCTATAGTCAATAAAATACTGTCCCTGTCAAGGGTATCAATATTTTTAGTCAGGGAATCCGACCAAGCCACCCCAGCTCTGCACATCCAGGCTGAGGCGATCGCTGGTCGCAGTATAACACCAGTATGTGTGTATATACTTTTTATGATATTTTCCAGCCTCCTGTCAGCTGGTCCTTGAGGACGGCCCTATCTATAGACGGTACCGCCACTTGTTTTGATAAGCGTGTGAGCGCCTTATCCACCCTAAGGGGTGTTTCCCAACGCGCCCTAACTTCTGGCGGGAAAGGGTATACCGCCCATAATTTTCTATCGGGGGGAACCCACGCATCATCACACACTTTATTTAATTTATCTGATTCAGGAAAAACTATGGTAGTTTTTTCACATCCCACATAATACCCTCTTTTGTGGTACTTGTAGTATCAGAAATATGTAACACCTCCTTCATTGCCTTTAACGTGTGGCCCTAATAAGGAATACGTTTGTTTATTCACCGTCGACACTGGATTCAGTGTCCCTGTCTGTGTCTGTGTCGACCGACTAAAGTAAACGGGCGTTTTAAAAACCCCTGACGGTGTTTTTGAGACGTCTGGACCGGTACTAATTGTTTGTCGGCCGTCTCATGTCGTCAACCGACCTTGCAGCGTGTTGACATTATCACGTAATTCCCTAAATAAGCCATCCATTCCGGTGTCGACTCCCTAGAGAGTGACATCACCATTACAGGCAATTGCTCCGCCTCCTCACCAACATCGTCCTCCTACATGTCGACACACACGTACCGACACACAGCACACACACAGGGAATGCTCTGATAGAGGACAGGACCCACTAGCCCTTTGGAGAGACAGAGGGAGAGTTTGCCAGCACACACCAAAAACGCTATAATTATATAGGGACAACCTTATATAAGTGTTTTCCCTTATAGCATTTTTTATATATTTCTAACGCCAAATTAGTGCCCCCCCTCTCTGTTTTAACCCTGTTTCTGTAGTGCAGTGCAGGGGAGAGCCTGGGAGCCTTCCCTCCAGCCTTTCTGTGAGGGAAAATGGCGCTGTGTGCTGAGGAGATAGGCCCCGCCCCTTTTTCGGCGGCCTCGTCTCCCGCTCTTAACGGATTCTGGCAGGGGTTAAATATCTCCATATAGCCTCCGGAGGCTATATGTGAGGTATTTTTAGCCAAAATAGGTATTCATTTGCCTCCCAGGGCGCCCCCCTCCCAGCGCCCTGCACCCTCAGTGACTGCCGTGTGAAGTGTGCTGAGAGGAAAATGGCGCACAGCTGCAGTGCTGTGCGCTACCTTTAGAAGACTGAGGAGTCTTCTGCCGCCGATTCTGGACCTCTTCTTACTTCAGCATCTGCAAGGGGGCCGGCGGCAAGGCTCCGGTGACCATCCAGGCTGTACCTGTGATCGTCCCTCTGGAGCTGATGTCCAGTAGCCAAGAAGCCAATCCATCCTGCACGCAGGTGAGTTCACTTCTTCTCCCCTAAGTCCCTCGTTGCAGTGATCCTGTTGCCAGCAGGACTCACTGTAAAGTAAAAAACCTAAGCTAAACTTTTCTAAGCAGCTCTTTAGGAGAGCCACCTAGATTGCACCCTTCTCGGCCGGGCACAAAAATCTAACTGGCTTGGAGGAGGGTCATAGGGGGAGGAGCCAGTGCACACCACCTGATCGGAAAGCTTTACTTTTGTGCCCTGTCTCCTGCGGAGCCGCTATTCCCCATGGTCCTTTCAGGAACCCCAGCATCCACTAGGACGATAGAGAAACATACACTACTGGTGTACAGGGCTGCCGAAGGGGGGCGGATACTAATTACATCCAGCTGAGACCTGCGCTGTTCTCATAGAGAGGACAAGTGTTTCTCCTGGAAGGCAATTGTTACTATTTGTTCATTTTTTTCATTGCCCACACGCCCACTGAACATACAGCAGTTTGAAGTGCATATTGTTAAAGAAATAAAGTATATTCAGTATGCGTGAAACAAGTAGGACAAGGCTCCTAGGACTAGCTGACAAGTCAGAACAACCCCGGTGAGTAACATTATAGATCACCTTAGAGTCAGCACTGATGGTGTCTCTGGAGCCTGAGACTTTGTTTTTGTTAGGATCCTTGGACTTGCTTGGTGTTGTGGGGAGCCCCAGTACTATTGGGGTGAGACTCCTAGAGCCCTCAAGAGGATTTTCACCAATAGCAACCCCACGCTGTTCCTTTAGTGCTTGTTGCGCACATCAGTACTTAAGGGACTTAATACTTCCAGCAGTAGGAGTTCACCCAATAGACTGAATACCCCGGATAGCACTGAGAAATGGCTTTAAAAGTAATGATACGGCAGTGCTTTGGTACTAAAGAAATGATTCGACAGGACTTCGGTACTACTGGGTCTTAACCAGATCCACCAATAGACCACTGGTCATCAGAGAAAGGTCTGTGAATGGAGAAAGAAAACTTTGGATGTACAAAGAATGGAGGCACGAAGGTGCTACAATCCGCTTTAACGGTCAGAGTCTCTGGGGTGACTGCAGCAACTAAAAATGATTCAACTGTACCAGAGAAAGCAGAAAGATTGAGCAAGAAGTTGACAGATGTGGACAGGTCAGTAATTCAGGAACAGCTGTGAATTGGCTTTGCAGGAAGTTAGTAGGCAGGCCAGTCATACAGGAACAGCTGTGGCTTGGCTGTGCAGAGTATGAGTAGGCAGGCCAGTGGTAAAAGAACAACTGCAGCTTGGTCTTGCAGAATGTTAGCAGTCAGGTCAGGTGTAGAGAAACAGCTATAGCTTGGTCTTGCAGGATATTTGCAGACAGTCCAGGTATTAAGGAACAACTGCGGCTTAGTCTTCCAAGATTTTGGCAGACAGGCCTGGTATTCAAGAACAGCAGTGGCCTGGCCTTGCAGGATGTAACAGACAGGCCAGGTGTTTAAGAACAACTGCGGCTTGGTCTTGCAAGATGTTGGCAGTCAGCAGTGACGTGCGGTGGGGTGAGGCAGAGCCTTTCCTGTCATACTAACGTTTGTGCCAGAGTTTTGACTGCGTAAAGTATAAGAAAAATAAAAAAAATATGTTTGAAATATCTTCTTTGCATTATTCTAATCATTTTTATAGGCAAAACTCTGGAGTAAAAAGTCTATGGCAGGTAAGGCAGTGCCTCACCTGGCTATCTTTTCCGCACATCTCTGATCAAAACTCACCAAATTTCCAGGAGTTTATCCTGCTGTACTTGTGTATAATGCCCAGATGTATGTTTTGGCTCATATACTGCATGGAAATCTGGCTCTGGTGCCAGCCAGTGCCTCCTGAGCTATTTAGCTCACCGCACGTCCCTGGCAGTCAGGCCCAGTATACAAGAACAGCTGCAGCTTGGCTAGCAGGATATTCAGGAACAGCTGCGGCAGACAGGAGAAGCCAGGGAGATCCGGAGTACATTGCAGAGTGACAATGGCTCCCGTGGTAACAGAGGACTATAACCACCAATGTCAGGCAGGAGTGTATGGATGATAAAGGAGAGGAGAGTCAATCCGGAGGCCAGCTGGAACAAACCCCCTTTAATTACTAACTCTGTGCAGCCGGAGCATTGCACATCCCTACAGATGGCCCACAATTCCCTGCAGCCACCCTGTTGTCTGGGTGACCATTGGGGAAGCTGCCGGGCGGAAGCGCTGTAATGTGCAGTCGCCTAGCAATGAGCGGGACTAGCGCTGTGCCGCCGCGGCCGCTTGTAACGGTTATTCCATTCTGGATGAGGTATATGGCAGTGGACAATGGGCAACAGAAGGAGGGAGCTGTGTTTTCATCTATGCTGGGAGCACATAGTGGAATTTTTTATTCACTAGACAACAAGCATTACAGCACCCTTTCTTGGATTTGAACTGTGGGGGTCATTCCGAGTTGATCGTAGCTGTGCTAAATTTAGCACCGCTACGATCAGGCACTCAGACATGCGGGGGGACGCCCAGCATAGGGCTAGTCTGCCCCGCATGTCAGCACCACCCCCCCCCCTTTTGCTTTTGCATTTCAGGAGTAACTCCCGGCGAGCGCAGCTCCTGCGGCTGGCCGGGAGAACCTCCTTGCTGCCCGGGCCGCAGTGGCTGCGTGTGACGTCACGCAGCCGTTGCGGCCCGCCCCCCCAACGGTCCGGCCACGCCTTCGTTGGCCGGACCACGCCCCCCTAAACGGCGGTTTAACGCTGCCGTCTAGCCCCCTCTCGCCCAGCGACTGCCAGGCAGAGGCAATTGCTACAATACAACGGCTTTCGGCGGCCCAGCATGCGCAGATCCGACACGATCGCTGCGATAAACTGCAGCGAGCCATCGGGTCGGAATGACCCCCTGTGTTTTAAAGTTTGAGAACTGTGCAGTTCTGTAATATAAACTCTAACTACATCATTTATACAGTGGAATGTTTTCAGCGTTTTGATTTACTACTATAAGGTTGTTTTTATCAAAAAAAAAATTTTTTATACTACTGATTTTCTTGAGCTTTTTTTTTTCATTGTTTCCATCGTGCTTATTTCTCCTTAGTTATTTTCATCTGACATTTCAATGCATGGGTCAATTTAACTATCCTCTAGTGGAAAACTAATAATCTATCCATCTAGATATCCCCTTGGTATACGGCTACAGATATACCCTAGAGCGCTTGATTATTGCGTACATTTTCTGAATCAGAGGTTATACACCTTAAATCAATGCTGCTTAGGGTATAATATTCTTCTTAATCTACCGAGTGCCTGTATTTATATTTGCTATATTAAAAACTTGCAATGTACATGGAAATGATTTGCCATTTTTGGAACACAAATTGCATCCATTGCATTGAATTTAATCCTCCCATAGTGTTGCAAGGAAAGGTGACATTCTCTTATTTATTGCTTTGTGAATGATCGCACTATACTGTTGGGTAACGTTATGGCTTTACTAGAAAATGTCCCTTATTGCATTTCATATTACAGCAGTACCCATACCCCTCCTTACCATACCACTCATACCCCTTTCAGACTAGCATAAATATCTCAGGTAATTGCACGTGAAAGCGCATCAACATGGGATTTTGTTCAGTCTGAAAGGGTCCTAAAGGAATATCCCAGGTCGAGCGTCCCAGCATTTCATCCCAGGTCGCGACCTGGATGAAGCCAGAATCAACCCGGGATGTGGTGCAGTGTGAACGGTAAGCCGGGTCAAGGTGACACGGCACCCGTTCTCTGCATAAGATGAGACGGTGCTTGGAGGTGATCAATTCGTCTGCATTACATTAGGCATCACAGTTTACAACGTCCATATGGAAGAGGGTGGAAAGTCTTACCTCCTGGAGGGTAATAATTCTTCTGCAATACATTAGGCATCAAAGTGTACAATGGGCCTGATTCAAGTTCGCTTTACAAATTCTGCAAAGTATCCATGAGATTGCATGTGGGGGGCCACCCATCGCAGGGCATGGCTGGCCAGCATGCTGACCGCCGCCTCAACCCCAGCCCCCCCCCCCCCCCCCGTCTTGATAGCAGAAATTAAGGATGCCTCCTGCCACCATCCTTCCGTTCGCACCCCCACGCTCCTGTTTTCAGGACACGCCTCTGCAATGCTCCGTCTCCGCCTGGCGGAGGGGATTGCATCTTCTGTGCCCCCCCTCCACATGGGCACAGGATGGGCGCTGCCCATGCGCCCGCATCTTTTTTTGGTCATTTTTGCAGTTGGATCGCGTTCTGCGATCCAACCTGAATCAGCCCCCAATGTCCATATGGTGGAGGGTGAAAAGTCTTACCTCTGGGAGGGTAACCATTCTTCTGCGCTACATTGGTCGTCACAGTGTAGAATGGGGGTCATTCCGACTCGATCGCACGCTGCAGTTGTTCACAGCGCAGCGATCGGGTCGGCACTGCGCATGTGCCGGCACCGCAGTGCGCTGGCGCATGCCAGACGGCCGAAGGCAGAGGTGTTCGCTGGGCGGGAGGGGGCGGCACGGCGACGTTTAGCCGACGTTTTTAGGGTGCAGTCTGGCCAGCGCAGGCGTGGCCGGACTGTGCGGGGGGCGGGCCGCAGCAGCTGCGTGATATCACACGCAGCCACTGCGACCCGGGGCAGCGTCGAGTAACTCCCGGCCAGCCGCAGAAGCTGCGCTGGCCGGGAGTTACTCTTCAAGTACAAAAGCTGCGCCGCTGTGCAATGCTTTTGTACTTGTGCGGAGGGGGGCCGACTGACATGCGGGGCGGACTAGCCCTGTGCTTGGCGTCCCCCGCATGTCTGGGAAGATGATTGTAGCTGTGCTAAATTTAGCACAGCTACGATCAACTCGGAATGACCCCCAATGTCCATATGGTGGAGGGTGGAAAGTCCTACCTCCTAGAGGGTAATAGTTCTTCTGCATTACATTAGGCATCACAGTGTACAATATCTGTATGGTGGAGGGTGGAAAGTCCTACCTCCTGGAGGGTAACCGTTCTTCTGCATTACATTAGGCATCACAGTGTACAATATCTGTATGGTGGAGGGTGGAAAGTCCTACCTCCTGGGGGGTAACAGTTCTTCTGCATTACATTAGGCATCACAGTGTACAATATCTGTATGGTGGAGGGTGGAAAGTCCTACCTCCTGGAGGGTAACAATTCTTCTGCGTTACATTAGGCATCACAGTGTACAATATCTGTATGGTGGAGGGTGGAAAGTCCTACCTTCGGGAGGGTAACCGTTCTTCTGCATTACATTAGGTGTCACAGTGTACGTGTACAATATCTGTATGGTGGAGGGTGGAAAGTCCTACCTCCTGGAGGGTAACAATTCTTCTGCGTTACATTAGGCATCACAGTGTACAATATCTGTATGGTGGAGGGTGGAAAGTCCTACCTTCGGGAGGGTAACCGTTCTTCTGCATTACATTAGGTGTCACAGTGTACGTGTACAATATCTGTATGGTGTAGGGTGGAAAGTCCTACCTCCGGGAGGGTAACCGTTCTTCTGCATTACATTAGGTGTCACAGTGTACAGCGTCACGGTGTACAATATCTGTATGGTGGAGGGTGGAAAGTCCTACCTCCGGGAGGGTAACAATTCTTCTGCGTTACATTAGGCGTCACAATGTGCACATACCTCTATTCCCAGCATAACATGTCTTCCTTCAATTGTCTTTACAGACCTGCCACAGCTTATCTGGAAGCAATTCCATTACACATGATTTCACTGGCTTGTCTGTAGGAGAATTAGTGCCTTGCCAACCTCTAGTGTTCATTACATCCTCAAAAGAAGACCAACAGGAGTTCTGTCAGAGTCTAAACGCTGAGATCACTGTTACCAACTACATGAATGTGGTATAACAACTTTCCAAGTTCTTCTGTCCTCTCCCTCACCTCTGACCCTTCTTGTATTGTGGCTTTCACACACCCAACGTACTATACTGCACAGGCCCCCTAATGCAGGACATAGTATACAGAAAGTAAGTTTCAGTGCGGAAAACACACATAAGAACATTTCCCCCACCCCTAGTAACAGATCAGTCCCAGTAACATCTCGCTGACAGCCTTTGTGGTGAGCCATCAGAATCATAGGAGACGATGTGGGGGAGGGAGGATGTATCCAAAATTGTTGATATGGTACATAGAGTGTACCATATGTGATTTGGGTGGGATCTTACCGCCCAGGGGCGATCCTGTCGGCTGGATGTATTATCCATCACCCGCAGAGACAAGGACCTGCGATGTGCTGTGACGGCTGCTGGGGACACAGTCCGCTTTGACCGCACACGCACAGAGGCCACTTCCGGGGAGGGCTCTGGGGAAACCCTCTGCCAGCCAGCCCATAGGCTACAATGTGTAGCTTGCGTGGGCCAATATCGGGAATGCATCGCATTACGGATATTGGTAAATTGGGTAACATCGCATCCCCCATAGAAACCTATGGGACAAGCGGCTGCGGGCAACAATGGGGAGAGGTCCCTACTTACATTCGGGGGACGCATAATATTTGTGGCTAATCCTCTGTGTTTTCGGGGATATAGCCACAAGTATATAATAATAAATGGGCCCTTTAGAGAAGATGTATAAGAGGGTGGGGTTTACAGTATTTTCCTTCTTGTAGTTCAGCTTTAAATAATATTCAGGACTCATTCACACATGCATGAAAATGCATGCTAAGCCCGGTTTAGAGATGTGTGTGACGCCCATTCACATTTGCATTTTTTTTATGCATCTTAAACCCCACACATTCACATATACATAACATTACCGATGCGCATAAAGAAACAAACATTTAAATGTTTACCCATCATAACGTAAGTGCATGTTTTACAATGTGTTACAATACCCTATGTTTCTGGATGTGTGAAAGGGTTCTCAGGCGTGTGGATCTAGCCTCAGGCTATATGCATTGGTTCAGGCTGATGTGGTGCACAGCACTGCAAGCAGAGTTTTTTTCTGTACAGGAACAGAACATTGTATGGACCGCCCTGAGACTTTCTGTTTGTTGTTTGTACTAATATTATATGTAATTGGTGTACTTACCATATCATCGATCTGCTGTTGTAACCAACCCTTTGTAAGCACATTCATTTACGTTGTGGTTTATCTCACATACAAAAGCTTTACATCTTTCAAACAGAGGAGATTATTAACATAATACTATAACAGCAATGTGTACAGGAATTCCTTCTTGCTCATATGTACAGCAGTAATGAACTCTATGTGAATGAAATCCAAATTTCCATTACAAGTTGCGTCTCCCACATCTTAAAATCCAATATCCAAATTGTTCCGAAAGCCAAAGATTTCTGAACGCGATCGAGTGAAATGTTTGTGACATAGTGACACCTTTACTCTCTGATGGTTCAATGTACACAAACTTTGTTTCATGCACAAAAGTACTGAAAATATTGTATAAAATGACCTTCAGGCTGTGTGTATAAGTTGTATATGAAACATACTGTAAATGCATTCTGTGATCGGACTTGGGTCCCATCCCCAAGATATCTCATTATGGTATGCAGATATTCCAAAATAAGGAACATTCCGATATCAAAAATACTTGCTTCCAGGTGTTTTGGATATGGAAGACTCAACCTGTATTACTTTGTAGTCCATTCAGTAAGTTATCTGTAATCATAAAAATACAAAAACTTTCTAGAAATGCTGCATGAAACATAAAAATAATCTAACTATAAGAACTTTAAATGGTGGTGCATGGGGATTACCAAGACCGTGTCTTCAAATTTCAGTCTCCTCGGTGTAGCACCATTGAAAGAATTATTAATACATTCTCTTGCTGTAGTTTGTATCCTTACGAGTTGCTGCCTTGACAGTATGACATGTCATTGAAGGATACAATGATATTGCTCATTCCACAACATATCCTGTCCCTGCCAGCAACCGCCTGCAGTACCCGAAAAACAGTAGCGGACTTGTTCTACTGCATGTTCAGTTTAAAGGAGCGCTCTGCTGACCCCCGTGTTCTGCTATTTAAAGCATTTAAGTTTGCATTTGTGTTTGATTTCGGAGATGTTTTCTAAAGGGTGGACTGTTCTGTAAGATGATTTTTATTCTAAAAAAAAAAAATTGCAGGAACTCGTGAGTAGTAGTGTACACATTTCCAAAGATGACACTCCTCCTGTATCATGAACAGTATTGATAGTGATTACAGGGCCTGATTCTGAGTTGGGAATAAAGTAAGAAAGAGCAAGTAACGTTGCACCGTGGTAAAACATGCTGCCCTATATGTTGCTTTGGAGTTGTATTACTCATACTTGTAAATGGCTGTACGGCTCTTTACTCTGTTTATGTACGATGTATGTGTCTTTTACCCTCATTGCATGAGTTCGTTTCTGAAATTTTTCATGGCGGTGTCCCCCCCCCCCCCTCTCTCCTTTTCTTTCTTCTCTTCTCCTTCCTTTTCTCTTTCCTATTCTCTCTCTTATACAGAAAATTAATGTCGAAATATGTGCAGTTGATGTACCTCTTTTTTGGTTTCCCATGGGATATCCTAACGTTATTCTGAAATGCTCTGTACCATCATTTCCTTTTTGTCTGTATTGGTTTATACGACATTTTTCCAATAAAAACATTTCTTTAAAAAAAAAACATGCTGCCCTGCATGTGGGGGATTTGAAATGTGCGAGATTTGGATTTGATACGGGCGTGTCCAAACTGAGATCCAAATTACAGTGTAAGAATAAAGCTGTCCAGCATTTGTGGGCTACATACAATAGCAGACATTATTTACCCTGCATGCAAAAACATGTATGTATTTTGACCCGTTGCATTGCAGCATGGTGTGTCCAGATGCACAGTTACTTGCGCCTTCTTACTTTATTCCCAACTCAAGCTGGGTACACACTGGCCAATAAACGTCAGTTATATTATGGGCACGTCAGCAAGTATGTACCGGTATGTCTGTGAACAACATCGTTCATACATATCGCGGCGGGCCTGCAGCACAGCCAATGACCGATATATCTGAAGAGGCCAACCACCCGTACACTTAATGCCGAGGCTGCCGGTGACTGCCATTGTAACTGGGCGGGCATTTACACTTGCGGCCCAGTTGTGATGTCAGGCATGGCACATAGGGATGACTGTTGGAAAGTGTGTATGCACTTACGAATCGTCAGATAAGTCACCCTAGTGTATAACCACATTAGAAATAGCCATGAAGGACATTGGGGCAGATGTATTAACCTGGAGACGGCATAAGGAAGTGATAAACCAGTGATAAGTGCAAGGTGATAAACGCACCAGCCAATCAGCTCCAATATGTAAATTAACAGTTAGGAGCTGATTGGCTGGTGCATATTTATCACCTTGCATTTATCACTAGTTTATCACTTCCTTATGCCTTCTCCAGGTTAATACATCTGCCCTCTTTGTTACAAAAAAATAACATAATCTCAAACTGTAGATGGCAAGTCCACTCTGAGCTTCCTCCATGGACACAGAAGTCCTTTGTGAGTAACAATAAGCTTAGTATGTTATTTTTTTTCTTAAATCACATCAAGTAAAATTATTTTAATTTAATTAAATGTAAAATTTATTTTGTTTCTATATTTCTTTTTCCCCTCTCAGGAGGTGAACCATCTGTGAAGAAAATATTAAGTATGTAGGTATATTGTTCAAACCTTGTCTGTTTCCATATTCCCATCCAGGAGGAAGCTTCTCGCAGCGAAATAGAAGCTAAGAAGAAAATGTACATTAGCCAACATCACCTTATAAGTGCACTTGCCAGCACAAGGCCCTCCATCAGTGCAGGAGACTGGACGTTTTTCAGTCATCTGTAAGTACTAAGTTGAAGAACAAGGTTGTTTAAACTCTGCCAAATGGATTACCGTAAGAAAATACATTGCATTAGAAATATGAAAAAAGGATTAAATTGTTTGTATTTAACAATGCTCCTCTCATGTTCATTTCTAGCTATGAAAAGTTCCAAAATCCGAAGAAATCAAGTGGACAAACCTCCAAAGCTGGACAGAGAGTAACATTAGCCTAATACCTGCTACCATAATCTATCCTGCAAATGAAATGTCGGAAACTGAAATGTGTACAATTCAAACTTAATAAATGTTTTTATTTTTCGCATTGTCTCTACTTCTTGTACTACTGACATAGGACCGAATTCAGACCTGAGTGCAGCAACAAAATTGTTCTCTGGGCAAAACCATGTGCACTGCAGGTGGTGCAGATATAACGTGCAGAGAGAGTTAGATTTGGGTGGGGTGTGTTTAAACTGAAATCTAAATTGCAGTGTAAAAATAAAGCAGCCAGTGTTTATCCTGCACAGAAATATAATAACCCACCCAAATCTAACTCTCTCTGCACATGTTATATCTGCCCCCCCTGCAGTGTGCCTGGTTTTGCCCATTAGAGAACAATTTTGCTGCTGCAGTTAGGTCTGAATTAGGCCCATAGTTTAAAAATTGGAAAGGGTGCATCACCAGGAGTACGCAGGAATTATGCCACACTGTAGACCAAAAATCATGGTTCCCATAAACCCTCCGGAAAAGTGTGACTGTGTTGAGTGATTTACCAGGCAGAAAATAAGAGAGGCGAGCTTCATGAGAGATGTAGTAGGGTGTCAGCTGTAGACTCACAAACCACATGGGGAACATCACATAGAAAACCAGAACATGTAGAATAATGCTGGGGATACTGGTTTTATTGCCAGAAGTATATTTTGATCACTTAGCAATGTTGATGAGTAATTACTATTTGCATAAAAAAAACTTTTTCACACTTTTAATTAGTTTGAAATGTAATATGGCACATAGACAGGAGTGTAGGAATGGTTAGAAGGTTACACAATGTATTGTGATGATGCTAATGGATTCAGGCTATTCGCATGCAGAGTAACATTTATAGAAGAGACTTTTCAGAGTTTCTCTGCTTTTTTGCCCATAGATTGTCTGATTATTTGTTCATTTAATAGTTTTCTTATTTGTCATGGCATCGGAGCTGCATTTTAATTGTGTCTTGATTTTGTAATAACCCCAAATTACTTTTATTTTTGTTATTTATGTTACTATTATTTACATTTTTCATATTTTTTACCCATTTTTTTTCTTCCTAGCTGGTCGGTGGGTAGTGAGTAATTTAAATTGGTTAAGTTTCTGTAGTACAGGTTGAGTATCCCTTATCCAAAATGCTTGGGACCAGAGGTATTTTGGATATGGGATTTTTCCGTATTTTGGAATAATTGCATACCATAATGAGATATCATGGTGATGGGACCTAAATCTAAGCACAGAATGCATTTGTTACATAAACACCTTATACACACAGCCTGAAGGTAATTTTAGCCAATATTTTTTATAACTTTGTGCATTAAACAAAGTGTGTCTACATTCACACAATTCATTTATGTTTCATATACACCTTATACACACAGCCTGAAGATCATTTAATACAATCCTTTTAATAACTTTGTGTATTAAACAAAGTTTGTGTACATTGAGCCACCAAAAAACAAAGGTTTCACTATCTCACTCTCACTCAAAAAAAGTCTGTATTTCGGAATATTCCGTATTTCGGAATATTTGGATATGGGATACTCAACCTGTATCATACAGGGAATACACATATAGTAGCAATATGACTTGTACAATTCAGTGTAAATAAATATCTTTATTGAAAAACACAGCAATAAAATTACAGAATAGGTAAGAGAAGGATACGGAGGTGGGGGGCAACTCACTATCCTGTAGGGGAAACAGTGGTGAGTTGCAGGGAGGGGAGGCTATTTTGCTTTTGATTAATCTGTATACGAGGTAAAGGTGTACATTATGTATCTAAGACAAGTCTAAGAGACTCATAGACAAAATACAAGGCACAGAGGTGGCATGGATAGTGGTAAGGAGAGAACATGAGAAAATACCCTGCCATATGAGCTTAAATACTATGGAGAGGGGTGAACTGGGAAGTGGGCAGGTCAAGCGTGGAAATATAAGATGAGATTGAGGAAAAGGGCTGGTAGGCTTTATTGAAGAGGTGTGTTTTAAGTGCACATTTGTGAGGCTGCTAAAAAAAGACTTGGAGAGGAAGTTAATCCAGTTGGGAGGGGGAGCAGGAGAAGTCTTGGAGGTGGTCATGAGAGGAGAAATCCAAGGCAGAGGTGAGGCGGTCATCGGTGGAAGAGCAGAGGAGAGGCAGTGTTGGCAGAGATGAGGTTGAAGATGTAAGAGGGGAGGTGTGATTTAGAGCTTTATATGTAAGTGTGAGGAGTTCAAACTTGACTCTAAAGGAGCCAATGAAGCAGGTTACAGAGAAAGGAGCGGCGAGTGAGAAACAAGTTTTATGGTAAGAACTTACCTTTGTTAAAACTCTTTCTGCGAGGTACACTGGGCTCCACAAGGAATGGACAATGGGGTGTAGAGTAGGATCTTGATCCGAGGCACCAACAGGTTCAAAGCTTTGACTGTTCCCAGAATGCATAGTGCCGCCTCCTATATTACCCCGCCTCCCTGCACAGGATCTCAGTTTTTAGTTAACCAGTCCAATGCAGTAGCAGGAAAAGAGACGACAACGGTTAGTAGCCACAACACCGCATTCTCACGACAGGAGACGTGTCAGCGGCTAATGCCATACCAACCCAAAGAAGCTAAGTGCGTCAGGGTGAGCGCCTTGTGGAGCCCAGTGTACCTCGCAGAAAGAGTTTTAACAAAGGTAAGTTCTTACCATAAAACTCGTTTTCTGCTGCGGGGTACACTGGGCTCCACAAGGAATGGACAATGGGGATGTCCTAAAGCAGTTACTTATGGGAGGGGACGCACTGTAGCGGGCACAAGAACCTGGCGTCCAAAGGAAGCATCCTGGAAAGCAGCAGTATCGAAGGCATATAACCTTATGAACGTGTTCACAGAGGACCACGTAGCCACCTTGCACAATTGTTCAAGGGTCGCACCACGTTGGGCCGCCCAAGAAGGGCGAGTAGAATGGGCCTTAATGTGATCAGGAGCAGAGAGACCAGCCTTCACATAAGCATGTGCAATCACCATTCTAATCCATCTGGCCAGAGTTTGCTTGTGAGCAGGCTAGCCACGTTTGTGAAACCCAAACACAACAAAAAGAGAATCAGATTTCCTAATAGGAGCAGTTCTCTTCACATAGATACGGAGAGCCCGTACCACATCCAAAGACCGCTCTTTGGGAGACAGATCAGGAGAAACAAGGGCCGGAACTACAATCTCCTGGTTAAGGTGGAACGAAGAAACCACCTTAGGTAGATAGCCGGGACGAGTCCTAAGAACCGCCCGGTCACGGTGAAAAATCAGATATGGGGAGCTACAGGACAAAGCACCCAAATCCGACACACGTCTAGCTGAAGCAATAGCCAGCAGAAACACCACCTTAAGGGAAAGCCACTTAAGGTCAGCTGAACCAAGAGGTTCAAACGGAGACTCTTGTAACGCTCCCAAAACCACCGACAAGTCCCAAGGAGCCACAGGCGGGACATAGGGAGGTTGGATACGCAACACGCCCTGAGTAAAGGTATGCACATCAGGTAAGGTCGCAATTTTTCTCTGACACCACTCCGACAAGGCAGATATTTGAACCTTGAGGGAGGCCAGACGCAGGCCCAAGTCCAGGCCCTGCTGAAGAAAAGCCAACAACTTGGCTATACTAAACTTGGAAGCGTCATAATCGTTAGTTGCGCACCAAACAAAGTAAGAATGCCAGACCCTATAGTAAATACGAGCCGAAGCTGGTTTCCGGGCCCACAACATAGTTTGAATGACCGCCTCAGAAAACCCTTAAGACGGAAGCTTCAAGAGCCACGCCATCAAAGACAGCCGGGCTAGCTCCTGGTAGACACAGGGGCCCTGAACGAAGAGGTCTGGGAGTTGTGGAAGTAGAATTGGACGCTCTGACGATAGGCCTTGCAGGTCTGAGAACCAGTGCCGTCTGGGCCACGCTGGAACTATAAGAAGCAGAATTCCTTTTTCTTGCTTGAACTTCCGAATTACCCTGGGCAGGAGGGACACCGGAGGGAACGCGTACGGCAGCCGAAACCTCCACGGTACCGCCAGCGCATCCACGAATGCTGCTTGAGGATCCCTTGTCCTTGCTCCGAAGACCGGAACCTTGTGATTGTGTCGAGACGCCATCAGATCTACGTCTGGAAGGCCTCACCTTTCCACTAACAGTTGAAACACTTCTGGATGGAGGCCCCACTCGCCGGCATGTACGTCCTGACGACTGAGAAAGTCCGCTTCCCAATTTAGGACTCCCGGAATGAATACTGCCGATATGGCCGGTTGATGGTGTTCTGCCCACTGTAGAATCCGTGAGACTTCCTTCATTGCTAGGCGGCTTCAAGTGCCGAATTGATGATTTATGTAAGCCACTGTGGTGACATTGTCCGACTGTACTTGATATAGGAGGCGGCGCTATGCATTCTGGGAACAGTCAAAGCTTTGAGCCTGTTGGTGCCTCGGATCAAGATCCTACTCTACACCCCATTGTCCATTCCTTGTGGAGCCCAGTGTACCCCGCAGCAGAAATTACACAACTAGCAGCTTTCAGGATCAGGGGTGTGGGTGGAATCAGCGGGAGTGAGAGATACATTGAATATGAGGGTGTAAGAGAGGGAAGGATCATCATTGGCATGCTGGCAGTGGGCCTGAGATAGCATTGGGATTGTTATCAACAGAAAGAGATGAGGAAGCTCTAGAAGGTGACAGCAATGAATTTGGGTTTGGTCATGTTTAATTTCAGAAAGTGCTGGGACATCCAGGAGAAGGCGGCAGAGAGGCGGGGAGAGACACAAGAAAACAGGATTTCAATACCTACCGGTAAATCCTTTTCTCCTAGTCCGTAGAGGATGCTGGGGTCCACTTCAGTACCATGGGGTATAGACGGTTCCGCAGGAGCCATGGGCACTCTAAGACTTTTCAAAGGGTGTGAACTGGCTCCTCCCTCTATGCCCCTCCTCCAGACCTCAGTTATAGGAACTGTGCCCAGGGAGACGGACATTTCGAGGAAAGGATTTACTTTTATACTAATAGTGAGATTCATACCAGCTCACACCTTAACCATGCCGCACAACATGGCATTCAACATGATACACGCCAACAGGCATGAACCATTTACAGCAACATGCTGAAAACAAATGAAACACAACTTGTGTAACTATAAAGAACAAACTGCAGGTAAAGTACGCACTGGGTCGGGTGCCCAGCATCCTCTACGGACTAGGAGAAAAGGATTTACCGGTGGGTATTAAAATCCTATTTTCTCATACGTCCTAGAGGATGCTGGGGTCCACTTCAGTACCATGGGGTTATACCAAAGCTCCAGTTTGGGCGGGAGAGTGCGGATGACCCTGCAGCACCGATTGACCAAACTTGAGGTCCTCATCGGCCAAAGTGTCAAACTTATAAAATTTTAGCAAATGTGTTTGACCCTGACCAAGTAGCTGCTCGGCAAAGTTGTAAAGCCGAGAGGCCCCCCGGGCGGCCGCCCAGGATGAGCCCACTTTCCTAGTAGAATGGCCCTTCACCGACTTCGGTACCGGCAAGCCTGCCGTAGAATGAGCGTGCTGAATTGTCCCTCTTATCCAGCGCGCAATAGTCTGCTTAGAAGCAGGACACCCAATCTTGCTGGGAGCATACAGGACAAACAGAGCCTCTGTTTTCCGTATCCGAGCTGTTCTTGCGACATAAATCTTCAAAGCTCTAACCACATCTAGAGACCACAATAAGTTGGTTTATGTGAAAGGACGAAACCACCTTTGGAAGAAATTGTTGACGAGTTCTTTACTCTGCCCTATCTTCATGGAAGATCAGGAAAAGGGCTCTTGTGAGACAAGGCCCCAAACTCAGACACCCGCCTTGCGGATGCCAAGGCCAAAAGCATCACCACTTTCCAAGTGAGAAACTTAAATTCTATCTCCTGCAGAGGTTCAAACCAATCTGATTGAAAGAACTGCAACACCACACCACATTAAGGTCCCATGGTGCCACAAATGGAGGCTGGATGTGCAGAACCCCTTTCACGAACGTCTGAACTTCTGGAAAGGAGGCCAATTGTTTTTGAAAGAAAACTGATAAGGCCGAAATCTGGACCTTGACTGACCCCAATCTAAGGCCCGCATCCACACCAGCCTGCAGAAAATGGAGAAAACGTCCCAACTCAAACTCTTCTGTAGGAGCCTTCTTGGATTCACACCAAGACACATTTTTTCCAAATACGGTGGTAATGTTTAGACGTTACTCCCTTCCTGGCCTGAATAAGAGTGGGAATTACTTTTTTGGGAATACCCTTTCGGCTAGGATCCGACGCTCAACAGCCATGCCGTCAAACGTACCCGCGGTAAGTCTTGATACACGGCCCCTGCTGTAGTAGGTCCTCTCGAGGAGGAAGAGGCCGAGGATCTTCTATGAGTAACTCCTGAAGATCTGGATACCAAGCCCTCCTTGGCCAGTCTGGGGCAATGAAGATTGCTCGAACTCTTGTTCTTCTTATTATCTTGAGAACTTTTGGGATCAGTGGAAGTGGAGGGAAAACATATACCGACCGAAACACCCACCAGTCACCAGTGCATCCACTGCTATTGCTTGAGGGTCTCTCGACCTGGAACAATATCTCTGAAGCTTCTTGTTTATACGAGATGCCATCATGTATACTTGAGGAACTCCCCAAAGACTTGCCACCTCTGCGAAGACTTCTTGGTGGAGGCCCCACTCTCCTGGATGGAGATCGTGTCTACTGAGGATGTCTGCTTCCCAGTTGTCCACTCCCGGAATGAAAATTGCTGACAGAGCTCTTACATGTCTTTCTGCCCAGAGGAGAATCCTTGTCACCTCTGCCATTGCCGCTCTGCTTTTCGTTCCGCCTTGCCTGTTTATGTACGCGACTGCTGTTACATTGTCTGACTGGATCTGCACGGGATGATCTTGAAGAAGATGTACCACTTGGGGTAGAAGGCCGTTGTAAATGGCTCTCAATTCCAGAACGTTTATGTGAAGGCAGGCTTCCTGACTTGACCATTTTCCTTGGAAGCTTTCCCCCTGTGTGACAGCTCCCCAGCCTCGGAGACTTGCATCCGTGGTTACCAGGACCCAGTCATGAATCCCGAACCTGCGTCCCTCTAATAGGTGAGAACTGTATAGCCACCACAGGAGCGAAATCCTGGCTTTGGGGGACAAGAATATTTTCCGGTGCATGTGTAGGTGGGATCCGGACCACTTGTCCAACAGGTCCCACTGGAATACTCTGGCATGAAATCGGCCAAAACTGTATGGCCTCGTAGGCCGCTACCATTTTCCCCAACAACCGAATGCATTGATGGATTTCCAGAGCCTTTTCCACTGGAAGAAATACTCTCTGTACTTCTGTGTCCAGAATCATCCCTAAAAAGGACAACCTTGTCGTTGGTTCCAACTGCGACTTTGGAAAATTCATGATCCAACCGTGTTGTTGGAGTATTGACAGGGAGAGTGCGATGTTCTGCACCAACTGTTCCCTGGATCTCGCTTTTATCAGGAGATCGTCCAGATAAGGAATTATATTGACTCCTTTTTGACGAAGGAGGACCATCATCTCCGCCATCACCTTGGTGAATACCCTCGGTGCCGTGGAGAGTCCAAACGGCAATGTCTGGAACTGGTCATGGCAATCCTGTACTGCGAATCTCAGGTAAGCTTGGTGAGGAGGATATATGGGAACATGCAAGTAAGCATCCTTTATGTCTACTGACACCATGAAGTCCCCCTCTTCCAGACTGGAAATCACTACCCTCAGGGATTCCATCTTGAACTTGAACCTTTTCAGGTAGAGATACAGTTTTTTCAGGTTTAAAATTGGTCTGACCGAGCCGTCCGGCTTCGGAACTACGAAGAGGCTTGAATAAAAACCTTCTCCTTGCTGTAACAAGGGTACCAGGACAATGACCTGATCCTGACATAATTTTTGAATTGCCGTTACTGCCTCTCTTCTGGAAGAGAAGCTGGCAAGGTCGATTTGAAAAATCGGCATGGGGGGACGTCTTCAAACTCCAGTTTGTACCCATGGGACACTATTTGTAAGACCCATAGGTCCAGGCCAGATTGAATCCAGATTTGACTGAAAAGTTTCAGACGTGCTCCCACCCGAGCGGACTCCCGCAAGGGAGCCCCAGCGTCATGCTGCAGATTTGGCAGAAGCAGGGGTTGACTTCTGCTCCTGGGATCCTGGAGACGCTGCGGATTTCTTTCCTTTTCCCCTTCCCCTACCTGCAAAGAAGGGGGAATCTTTGGCCTTTTTGTATTTGTTGGGCCGAAAGGACTGCATGTGAGAGTGATGTGTCTTTTTCGCCGGCGCAGGAGCATAAGGCAAGAATGTCGACTTACCTGCGGTAGCCGCAGAGACTAACGCATCCAGCCCATCACCAAATAAGGCCTCACCTTTATACGGGAGAGCCTCCATATTTCTTTTGGAATCTGCATCAGCATTCCACTGGCGAATCCACAATGCCCTCCGAGCCAATACTGCCATGGTAGCGGCTGTTGAACCCAGGAGTCCAATATCCTTCATAGCTTCCAGCATGTATGCGGCAGCGTCTTTGATATTACCTAACGTTGGGAGTATCTCATCTCTATCAATCGTGTCAATTTCCGATGACAAGTTGTCTGACCATTTTTCGATAGCACGACTCGCTGTTAGGGTCTCCTGCCCTGTGCTGCCACGTCGTCATGGCAACCGGGAGACAAGTGCTAGCGGAGTGGCCTGAGCGCAGCTGATACTCCGGTTCGGGTCTTTTGCTGTGCAGTGGTTACAGGCTTTGTGCACGGCAGGGGATCCGGTGCTGGTTTTTGTGCTCACAGTCTGTGAGGTCTGAGTGGGGCGTGGACAGCACCTGCTATATAAGGCCTCTTCTCAGGTTAAGCAGATGCTGCTGAATCTTTGTTGGTTAGTCAGTTCCTGAAAGTTAGCCAGTACTGTGTAGCTTTGTATTTGTTGTTGCTTACTGCAAATAGGCCTTGGGGTTTGGTACTACACTCTGCCAATCCAGACCTAGCAGTAAGACTGGAGTCAGTCATTTAACTTGCTGGGGTTCTTTTGCTACTCTGTGAACTTAGCAAGTTTGCGGCTGTATTCTCAGACTTGCCTGCCTAAATCCTTTCTCACTGTGCAAAGGTGTTCAGGTGTCAGTTTAGTGGCAGTAAGCTGAACCTGTGCACTGCAAGTGAGGATTAGGATTGTGGAGACTCTCCTTGTGTCTATCATTCCATCTCTGACCAAGGAGTTTACTGCCACACCCGTTGGTAACCCTTTAGGGTTTTGCTGTTACCCTTAGCAACAGCATTTCGGGTTCTCTACGTATTAAAACACAACATCTTGCTTTTTCCATCTGAGCATTCCTAATACTAGGGAGACACACAGTTTCTTAGCCTCTGGGCTTATCTGTTCACTTTGTGTTTATTTTGTTACCCTATCACCTTCTGTGTACGTAATGTCATATTCCCCAGTCTGTCTGTGAGTTCATTTGTTTTGCATCCCTATCCGTTCAGACACCAGTACATTCCTGCAGGCACTGGTGTGCATAACAGTTCAGACACCAGTACATTCCTGCAGGCACTGGTGTGCATAACAGTTCAGACACCAGTACATTCCTGCAGGCACTGGTGTGCATAACATATTCAGCAGCCCAATACTCCTGTTGAAATTTTGTGGGAATATGGAGCATACCCCTCAAAATACGTTGCAACAGGTGGTCGATCAGGTGCAGGTCCTGACTTGACAATTTAATGATTTATCCATTAAAATGCACACCTCCCAGGCCGCTGGCGGAGCTCCCGCAGCAGCAGCACCTTCAGGGGTTAAGGAGCCGAAAGTAAATCTCCCGGATCGTTTTTCTGGAGATCGCTCGCAGTTCTTTTGTTTCAAGGAGAGCTGCAAGCTATACTTCCGGCTTAGGCCTCAGTCTTCTGGGTCGGAGATTCAGCGGGTGGGCATAGTGATTTCCTTGCTACAAGGAGACCCACAGGTCTGGGCATATGGGTTGCAGCCTGACTGTCCGTCGCTTAAAAGTGTTGATGCTTTTTTTACGGCACTGGGCATGTTGTATGATGACCCTGACAAGACGGCCTCAGCCGAGGCTCAGATTTCGATCCGTAAGCAAGGGCGAAGGCCAGTTGAGGTTTACTGTACGGAGTTTCGGAGGTTGGCCCATGATACCCAGTGGAATGACCCAGCCCTGAGACACCAGTACCGAAGAGGTCTTTCTAACCAGATAAAAGACCAACTGGTACAATATCCCTTGCCTGATAGCTTGGATCAGCTCATGCAGTTATCCATCCGGGTGGATAGACGGCTGAGAGAGCGTAGGCTTGAAAGGGAGACCGAGGTTTCCTTCTTTCCCAAGGGAACCTCAGACTCTGAGGAATTTTCCGAGGAGCCTATGCAGATTGGGGCTACCCGTCTCTCCTCGCGTGAGAAGACGCGGAGGAGACAGCAGGGGTTGTGTTTGTACTGTGGGAATAAAGGTCATGTGGTAGTATCATGCCCAGAAAAGCCGGAAAACTTCAGGGCCTGAGGGTGATGGGAAATATCCTGTCAGGCCAGAAGTCAGAATATCCCAAGAAGACTTTTATCATTCCGGTGACCTTGAAGATCCTCGGTCAAACTGTCAAGACTGAGGCCTTTGTGGACAGTGGGGCCGACGGGGTTTTTATGGACCGCCAATTTGCCCTGAAACACTCTGTTCCCTTAGTACCCTTGGCATTGGAAATTGAGATTTGTGGGTTAAACGGGGAACCATTATCCCAAGGTAAAATTACCTCTTGCACTAGCCAGATTTCTTTGTTTATTGGAGCCACACACTCTGAAAAATTGTCCTTTTATGTGACTGTCTGTACTTTTGCCCCATTGGTGTTGGGGTTACCCTGGTTAAGGGCCCACAATCCTCAATTTGACTGGGTCTCTGGGGAGATTCTTAGTTGGGGTACTGATTGTTTCAGGAGTTGCTTGAGCCTTCCAGTCAGGCTCTCGCAGCTAAGTTTGCCAGGATTGCCAGGGTGTTATGCAGATTTTGCGGACGTGTTCTCCAAAAAAGTTGCAGAGGTACTACCTCCCCATCGCCCCTATGACTGTGCCATTGATTTGTTGCCGAATGCTAAGCTTCCCAAGAGCAGGTTGTACTCCCTGTCACGTCCTGAGAGTCAGGCTATGGCAGAGTACATTCAGGAGAACTTGGCTAAGGGATTTATCAGACCTTCACAGTCTCCAGTTGGGTCGGGGTTCTTCTTCGTGGGTAAAAAGGACGGTTCGTTGCGACCCTGCATCGACTTCAGGGAATTGAACCGTATCACGATTAAAAACTCATACCCACTGCCTCTCATTTCGGTCTTGTTTGACCAGCTTCGTACTGCCACCATTTTTTCTAAGATTGACCTACGCGGGGCGTACAATCTAATCCGAATAAGAGAGGGGGATGAATGGAAGACTGCCTTTAATACCCACTCAGGGCATTATGAATATTTGGTGATGCCTTTTGGGCTCTGTAATGCCCCGGCAGTCTTCCAGGATTTCATGAACGATGTACTCAGGGAATATTTGGATAGATTCTTAGTTGTTTACTTAGATGACATCCTAATCTTCTCCCATTCCCTGGAGGAACATCGGAAGCATGTACGCTTAGTCCTCCAGAAACTCAGAGACCACCGGCTTGGGGCGAAGCTGGAGAAGTGCGAATTTGAAGTTCAGCAAATCGCATTTCTAGGATATATTATCTCCCCAGAAGGTTTCCAAATGGAGGGTTCCAAGGTACAGGCAGTCCTGGATTGGGTGCAGCCCACTAGTTTGAAGGCGCTTCAGCGTTTCCTGGGCTTTGCGAATTTTTATAGACGATTTATCGCTGGATTTTCGTCTATAGTGGCGCCCTTGGTGGCACTCACTAAGAAAGGGGCGGATGTTGCTCACTGGTCTTGTGAGGCTAAAGCGGCTTTTGCCCGTCTCAAAAGGGCATTTGTCTCGGCCAAGGTGCTGCGACACCCAGATCCAGAGCGTCCTTTTGTGGTGGAGGTGGATGCCTCTGAGATGGGTATTGGGGCAGTGCTCTCTCAGATGGGAGTGTCTGATAATCGCCTTCATCCTTGTGCTTACTTTTCCCGTAAATTTTCGCCTGCCAAGATGAATTATGACGTGGGTAACCGGGAATTGTTGGCTATTAAGGATGCACTCGAGGAGTGGAGACACTGGCTTGAGGGGGCTAAGTTTGTGGTCTCAATTCTCACCGACCATAAGAATCTGGCATATTTAGAGTCAGCGAAGCGTCTCAATGCCAGGCAGGCACGATGGGCTTTGTTTTTTGCTCGCTTTAATTTTTTGATAACATATCGCCCTGGGTCAAAAAACATCAAGGCTGATGCGCTCTCGCGGAGTTTTGCTCCAATCCAGGAGACCACCGAGGAGCCGTTGCCCATTGTGTCCCCATCATGTATTAAAGTGGGCATTACCCAGGACCTCTTGTCATTAGTCCTTAGAGCACAGGAGCAGGCTCCTCCAGACCTTCCGGTAGGTCTTTTGTTTGTGCCTCCTAGGTTAAGACAGCGAGTGTTCCTGGAATTCCATGCCAAGAAGTCGGCAGGTCACCCGGGTATTGCCAGAACTCGGGAGTTGCTATCTAGGGCGGTGTGGTGGCCCTCGGTGGCTAAGGATGTGGATCAGTGGGTTCGGGCATGTGACATCTGTGCCCGAAATAAGACTCCTAGAGGGGTTCCTGTTGGCCCATTACATCCACTCTCTATTCCATCTAAGCCATGGACCCACATTTCAATGGATTTTGTGGTGGACTTGCCCAAATCCTCGGGGATGACAGCCATCTGGGCTGTCGTTGACAGGTTTTCGAAGATGGCGCACTTCGTTCCACTGGTTGGGCTGCCATCGGCCAGACGCCTGTCTGAATTATTTATGCTGCATGTTGTGCGTCTCCACGGGTTGCCACTTGATGTGGTCTCTGACCGCGGATCCCAGTTTGTGGCCAAATTCTGGAGGGCATTTTGTTCCGATCTCCAGATTTCTGTCAGCTTGTCGTCAGGCTACCATCCGCAGTCTAATGGGCAGACTGAAAGGGTGAACCAGTCCTTGGAGCAGTTCCTCAGGTGTTATGTCTCCAAGTGTCAGACTGACTGGGTTGCTCATCTGTCCATGGCGGAGTTTGCCTATAACAACGCGGCTCACTCTGCTACAGGGATCTCTCCCTTCCTTTGTGTGTATGGGCATCATCCTAAGGCCAATTCTTTTGACCCCCTGGACTCCACGCCTGGTGGTTCCTCTGTGGTTTCGGTCCTTAGAGGTATTTGGAGGAAAGTGAAGAAAGCCCTTGTGTCTGTGTCATTAGTGACCAAAAGGGTTTTTGATAAGCGGAAAAGACCCTGCAGCTTCAAATTCATCTGGTTGTCTACCAAGAATTTGAAGTTGAGACAGCCATCTCATAAGTTAGGCCCCCGGTTCATCGGCCCTTATAAGATCACCAGGGTTATCAATCCGGTGGCATTTCAGTTAGATCTACCCCGTTCTTTGGGTATCAATAAAACATTTCATTGTTCACTTTTAAAACGGGCGATTAGTAATCCTTCTTCCAGTGGAAGACCTTCTCCTCTTCTGATACGTGGCCAGAGGGAGTTTGTTGTTGAAAGGATTCTTGACTCCAAGATGGTTCGGGGTCGGCTGTCATTTTTGGTGCACTGGAAGGGGTATGGCCCGGAGGAGCGGTCGTGGGTGCGCAGTTGTGATCTTCATGCCCCCAGACTGATACGCTCTTTCTTCTCGCAGTTCCCCGATAAACCCGGTGGTAGGGGTTCTTTGACCCCTCGTCAGAGGGGGGGTACTGTTAGGGTCTCCTGCCCTGTGCTGCCACGTCGTCATGGCAACCGGGAGACAAGTGCTAGCGGAGTGGCCTGAGCGCAGCTGATACTCCGGTTCGGGTCTTTTGCTGTGCAGTGGTTACAGGCTTTGTGCACGGCAGGGGATCCGGTGCTGGTTTTTGTGCTCACAGTCTGTGAGGTCTGAGTGGGGCGTGGACAGCACCTGCTATATAAGGCCTCTTCTCAGGTTAAGCAGATGCTGCTGAATCTTTGTTGGTTAGTCAGTTCCTGAAAGTTAGCCAGTACTGTGTAGCTTTGTATTTGTTGTTGCTTACTGCAAATAGGCCTTGGGGTTTGGTACTACACTCTGCCAATCCAGACCTAGCAGTAAGACTGGAGTCAGTCATTTAACTTGCTGGGGTTCTTTTGCTACTCTGTGAACTTAGCAAGTTTGCAGCTGTATTCTCAGACTTGCCTGCCTAAATCCTTTCTCACTGTGCAAAGGTGTTCAGGTGTCAGTTTAGTGGCAGTAAGCTGAACCTGTGCACTGCAAGTGAGGATTAGGATTGTGGAGACTCTCCTTGTGTCTATCATTCCATCTCTGACCAAGGAGTTTACTGCCACACCCGTTGGTAACCCTTTAGGGTTTTGCTGTTACCCTTAGCAACAGCATTTCGGGTTCTCTACGTATTAAAACACAACATCTTGCTTTCTCTAACGTCCTAGTGGATGCTGGGGACTCCGTCAGGACCATGGGGATTATCAGCTCCGCAGGAGACAGGGCACAAAAATAAAGCTTTAGGATCAGGTGGTGTGCACTGGCTCCTCCCCCTATGACCCTCCTCCAAGCCTCAGTTAGGTTTTTGTGCCCGTCCGAGCAGGGTGCAATCTAGGTGGCTCTCCTAAAGAGCTGCTTAGAAAAAGTTTTTAGGTTTTTTATTTTCAGTGAGTCCTGCTGGCAACAGGCTCACTGCAACGAGGGACTTAGGGGAGAAGAAGTGAACTCACCTGCGTGCAGGATGGATTGGCTTCTTAGGCTACTGGACACCATTAGCTCCAGAGGGATCGAACACAGGCCCAGCCATGGAGTCCGGTCCCGGAGCCGCGCCGCCGACCCCCTTACAGATGCCGAAAAGCGAAGAGGTCCAGAAACCGGCGGCAGAAGACTTTTCAGTCTTCATGAGGTAGCGCACAGCACTGCAGCTGTGCGCCATTGTTGTCACACACTTCACACCAGCGGTCACGGAGGGTGCAGGGCGCTGCAGGGAGCGCCCTGGGCAGCAATGAGAATACCTTGTTCTGGCTAAAAAATACATCACATATAGCCCTTGGGGCTATATGGATGTATTTAACCCCTGCCAGGTCTCACAAACTCCGGAGAAGAGCCCGCCGAAATAGGGGGCGGGGCCTATCTCCTCAGCACACAGCGCCATTTTCCTGCTCAGCTCCGCTGCGAGGAAGGCTCCCAGGACTCTCCCCTGCACTGCACTACAGAAACAGGGTAAAAAAGAGAGGGGGGGGGCACTTTTTTTGGCGTTTTTGATATATATTAAGCTGCTATAAGGGAGACAACACTTCTATAGGGTTGTTCCTATATATTTATAGCGCTTGGGTGTGTGCTGGCAAACTCTCCCTCTGTCTCCCCAAAGGGCTAGTGGGGTCCTGTCTTCGATAAGAGCATTCCCTGTGTGTCTGCTGTGTGTCGGTACGTGTGTGTCGACATGTATGAGGACGATGTTGGTGTGGAGGCGGAGCAATTGCCGGTAATGGTGATGTCACCCCCTAGGGAGTCGACACCGGAATGGATGGCTTTATTTATGGAATTACGTGATAATGTCAGCACATTACAAAAATCAGTTGACGACATGAGACGGCCGGAAAACCAGTTAGTACCTGTACAGGCGTCTCAGACACCGTCAGGGGCTGTAAAACGCCCTTTACCTCAGTCGGTCGACACAGACCCAGACACGGACACCGAATCTAGTGTCGACGGTGAAGAAACAAACGTATTTTCCAGTAGGGCCACACGTTATATGATCACGGCAATGAAGGAGGCTTTACATATCTCTGATACTGCATGTACCACAAAAAGGGGTATTATGTGGGGTCTGAAAAAACTACCTGTAGTTTTTCCTGAATCAGACGAATTGAATGAAGTGTGTGATGAAGCGTGGGTTAACCCCGATAGAAAACTGCTAATTTCAAAGAAGTTATTGGCATTATATCCTTTCCCGCCAGAGGTTAGGGCGCGCTGGGAAACACCCCCTAGGGTGGATAAGGCGCTCACACGCTTATCAAAACAAGTGGCGTTACCGTCTCCTGAAACGGCCGCCCTCAAGGATCCAGCAGATAGGAGGCTGGAAACTACCCTGAAAAGTATATACACTCATACTGGTGTTATACTGCGACCAGCCATCGCCTCTGCATGGATGTGCAGTGCTGGGGTGGTTTGGTCGGATTCCCTGACTGAAAATATTGATACCCTGGATAGGGACAGTATTTTACTGACTATAGAGCATTTAAAGGATGCATTTCTATATATGCGAGATGCACAGAGGGATATTTGCACTCTGGCATCGAGAGTAAGTGCGATGTCCATATCTGCCAGAAGAAGTTTATGGACGCGACAATGGTCAGGTGATGCGGATTCCAAACGGCATATGGAAGTATTGCCGTATAAGGGGGAGGAATTATTTGGGGTCGGTCTATCGGATTTGGTGGCCACGGCAACAGCCGGGAAATCCACCTTTTTACCTCAGGTCCCCTCCCAACAGAAAAAGACACCGTCTTTTCAGCCGCAGTCCTTTCGTTCCTATAGGAACAAGCGGGCGAAAGGACAGTCATATTTGCCCCGAGGCAAAGGAAAGGGTAAGAGAGTGCACCAAGCAGCTTCTTCCCAGGAGCAGAAGCCCCCCCCCCCGGCTTCTGCAAAGCCCTCAGCATGACGTTGGGGCTTTACAAGCGGACTCAGGGGCGGTGGGGGGTCGACTCAAGAATTTCAGCGCACAGTGGGCTCACTCACAGGTGGACCCCTGGATCCTGCAGATAATATCTCAGGGTTACAGGTTGGAATTCGAGAAGTCTCCCCCTCGCCGGTTCCTAAAGTCTGCTCTGCCAACGTCTCCCTCAGACAGGGCGACGGTATTGGAAGCCATTCACAAGCTGTATTCTCAGCAGGTGATAGTCAAGGTACCCCTCCTACAACAGGGAAAGGGGTATTATTCCACACTATTTGTGGTACCGAAGCCGGACGGCTCGGTAAGATCTATTCTAAATCTGAAATCTTTGAACCTGTACATACAAAAATTCAAGTTCAAGATGGAGTCACTCAGAGCAGTGATAGCGAATCTGGAAGAAGGGGACTTTATGGTGTCCCTGGACATCAAGGATGCTTACCTGCATGTCCCAATTTGCCCTTCACATCAAGGGTACCTCAGGTTCGTGGTGCAAAACTGTCATTATCAGTTTCAGACGCTGCCGTTTGGATTGTCCACGGCACCTCGGGTCTTTACCAAGGTAATGGCCGAAATGATGTTTCTTCTACGAAGAAAAGGCGTATTAATTATCCCTTACTTGGACGATCTCCTGATAAGGGCAAGGTCCAGGGAACAGCTGGGGGACGTAGTAGCACTATCCCAAATAGTGCTGCAACAGCACGGGTGGATTCTGAATTTTCCAAAATCTCAATTGACCCCGACGACACGTCTGCTGTTCCTGGGAATGATTCTGGACACGGTTCAGAAAAAGGTGTTTCTTCCGGAGGAGAAAGCCAAGGAGTTATCCGAACTTGTCAGGAACCTCCTAAAACCAGGGAAAGTGTCTGTGCATCAATGCACAAGAGTCCTGGGAAAGATGGTGGCTTCTTACGAAGCGATTCCATTCGGCAGATTCCACGCACGAACTTTTCAGTGGGATCTGCTGGACAAATGGTCCGGATCGCATCTGCAGATGCATCAGCGGATAACCTTGTCGCCACGGACAAGGGTGTCTCTTCTGTGGTGGTTGCAGAGTGCTCATCTGTTAGAGGGCCGCAGATTCGGCATACAGGACTGGGTCCTGGTGACCACGGATGCCAGTCTGAGAGGCTGGGGAGCGGTCACACAGGGAAGAAACTTCCAGGGAGTATGGTCAAACCTGGAGATGTCTCTTCACATAAATATACTGGAGCTAAGAGCGATTTACAATGCTCTAAGCCTGGCAAAACCCCTGCTTCAGGGTCAGCCGGTGTTGATCCAGTCGGACAACATCACGGCAGTCGCCCACGTAAACAGACAGGGCGGCACAAGAAGCAGGAGAGCAATGGCAGAAGCTGCAAGGATTCTTCGCTGGGCGGAAGATCATGTGATAGCACTGTCAGCAGTGTTCATTCCGGGAGTGGACAACTGGGAAGCAGACTTCCTCAGCAGACACGATCTACACCCGGGAGAGTGGGGACTTCATCCAGAAGTCTTCCACATGATTGTGAACCGTTGGGAAAAACCAAAGGTGGACATGATGGCGTCTCGCCTCAACAAAAAACTGGACAGGTATTGCGCCAGGTCAAGAGACCCTCAGGCAATAGCTGTGGACGCTCTGGTAACGCCGTGGGTGTTCCAGTCAGTGTATGTGTTTCCTCCTCTGCCTCTCATACCAAAAGTACTGAGAATTATACGGCAAAGGGGAGTAAGAACGATACTCGTGGCTCCGGATTGGCCAAGAAGAACTTGGTACCCGGAACTTCAGGAGATGCTCACGGAAGATCCGTGGCCTCTACCTCTAAGACGGGACCTGCTTCAGCAGGGACCGTGTCTATTCCAAGACTTACCGCGGCTGCGTTTGACGGCATGGCGGTTGAACGCCGAATTCTAAGGGAAAAAGGCATTCCGGAAGAGGTCATTCCTACACTGGTAAAAGCCAGGAAGGAGGTGACTGCACAACATTATCACCGCATTTGGAGAAAATATGTTGCGTGGTGTGAGGCCAGGAAGGCCCCCACGGAGGAATTTCAATTGGGTCGATTCCTACATTTCCTGCAAACAGGATTGTCTATGGGCCTCAAGTTGGGGTCCATTAAGGTTCAAATTTCGGCCCTGTCGATTTTCTTCCAGAAAGAATTGGCTTCAGTTCCTGAAGTCCAGACTTTTGTAAAAGGAGTACTACATATACAGCCCCCGGTTGTGCCCCCAGTGGCTCCGTGGGACCTTAATGTAGTTTTGGATTTTCTCAAATCCCATTGGTTTGAGCCACTCAAATCGGCGGATTTGAAATATCTTATATGGAAAGTAACCATGCTACTGGCCCTGGCTTCAGCCAGGAGAGTGTCAGAATTGGCGGCTTTACCGTATAAAAGCCCATATCTGATTTTCCATTCAGACAGGGCAGAACTGCGGACGCGTCCTCATTTTCTGCCTAAGGTGGTGTCAGCGTTTCACCTGAACCAGCCTATTGTGGTGCCTGCGGCTACTAGTGATTTGGAGGATTCCAAGTTGCTGGACGTTGTCAGGGCATTGAAAATATATATTTCAAGGACGGCTGGAGTCAGAAAATCTGACTCGCTGTTTATACTGTATGCACCCAACAAGCTGGGTGCTCCTGCTTCTAAGCAGACGATTGCTCGTTGGATTTGTAGCACAATTCAACTTGCACATTCTGTGGCAGGCTTGCCACAGCCTAAATCTGTCAAGGCCCATTCCACAAGGAAGGTGGGCTCATCCTGGGCGGCTGCCCGAGGGGTCTCGGCATTACAACTCTGCCGAGCAGCTACGTGGTCGGGGGAGAACACGTTTGTAAAATTCTACAAATTTGATACCCTGGCTAAAGAGGACCTGGAGTTCTCTCATTCGGTGCTGCAGAGTCATCCGCACTCTCCCGCCCGTTTGGGAGCTTTGGTATAATCCCCATGGTCCTGACGGAGTCCCCAGCATCCACTAGGACGTTAGAGAAAATAAGATTTTACTTACCGATCTATTTCTCGTAGTCCGTAGTGGATGCTGGGCGCCCATCCCAAGTGCGGATTGTCTGCAATACTTGTACATAGTTATTGTTACAAAGAAATCGGGTTGTTATTGTTGTGAGCCGTCTGTTCAGAGGCTCCTACGTTGTCATACTGTTAACTGGGTTCAGATCACAAGTTGTACGGTGTGATTGGTGTGGCTGGTATGAGTCTTACCCGGGATTCAAAATCCTTCCTTATTGTGTACGCTCGTCCGGGCACAGTATCCTAACTGAGGCTTGGGGGAGGGTCATAGGGGGAGGAGCCAGTGCACACCACCTGATCCTAAAGCTTTATTTTTGTGCCCTGTCTCCTGCGGAGCCGCTAATCCCCATGGTCCTGACGGAGTCCCCAGCATCCACTACGGACTACGAGAAAATAAGAATTTACTTACCGATAATTCTATTTCTCGGAGTCCGTAGTGGATGCTGGGGTTCCTGAAAGGACCATGGGGAATAGCGGCTCCGCAGGAGACAGGGCACAAAAGTAAAGCTTTCCGATCAGGTGGTGTGCACTGGCTCCTCCCCCTATGACCCTCCTCCAAGCCAGTTAGGTACTGTGCCCGGACGAGCGTACACAATAAGGGAGGAATTTTGAATCCCGGGTAAGACTCATACCAGCCACACCAATCACACCGTACAACTTGTGATCAAAACCAGTTAACAGTATGATAACAGAGGAGCCTCTGAAAGATGGCTTCTTAACAATAACCCGAATTAGTTAACAATAACTATGTACAATTATTGCAGATAATCCGCACTTGGGATGGGCGCCCAGCATCCACTACGGACTCCGAGAAATAGAATTATCGGTAAGTAAATTCTTATTTTCTCTATCGTCCTAGTGGATGCTGGGGTTCCTGAAAGGACCATGGGGATTATACCAAAGCTCCCAAACGGGCGGGAGAGTGCGGATGACTCTGCAGCACCGAATGAGAGAACTCCAGGTCCTCCTTAGCCAGAGTATCAAATTTGTAAAATTTTACAAACGTGTTCTCCCCTGACCACGTAGCTGCTCGGCAAAGTTGTAATGCCGAGACCCCTCGGGCAGCCGCCCAAGATGAGCCCACCTTCCTTGTGGAGTGGGCCTTTACAGATTTAGGCTGTGGCAGGCCTGCCACAGAATGTGCAAGTTGGATTGTGCTACAGATCCAACGAGCAATCATCTGCTTAGACGCAGGAGCACCCATCTTGTTGGGTGCATACAATATAAACAACGAGTCAGATTTTCTGACTCCAGCTGTCCTTGCAATATATATTTTTAATGCTCTGACAACGTCCAGTAACTTGGAGTCCTCCAAGTCACTTGTAGCCGCAGGCACTACAATAGGCTGGTTCAGATGAAATGCTGACACCACCTTAGGGAGAAAATGCGGACGAGTCCGCAGTTCTGCCCTGTCCGAATGGAAAATCAGATATGGGCTTTTGTAAGATAAAGCTGCCAGTTCTGACACTCTCCTGGCCGAAGCCAGGGCTAGTAACATGGTCACTTTCCATGTGAGATATTTTAAATCCACCTTTTTTAGTGGTTCAAACCAATGAGATTTTAGAAATTCCAAAACCACATTGAGATCCCACGGTGCCACTGGAGGCACCACAGGAGGCTGTATATGCAGCACTCCCTTAACAAAAGTCTGGACTTCAGGAACTGAAGCCAATTCTTTTTGAAAGAAAATCGACAGGGCCGAAATTTGAACCTTAATAGATCCCAATTTGAGACCCATAGACAATCCTGATTGCAGGAAATGTAGGAATCGACCCAGTTGAAATTCCTCCGTCGGAGCACTCCGATCCTCGCACCACGCAACATATCTTCGCCAAATGCGGTGATAGTGTTGCACGGTTACTTCCTTCCTTGCTTTAATCAAAGTAGGAATGACTTCTTCCGGCATGCCTTTTTCCTTTAGGATCCGGCGTTCAACCGCCATGCCGTCAAACGCAGCCGCGGTAAGTCTTGAAACAGACAGGGACCCTGCTGAAGCAAGTCCCTCCTTAGAGGTAGAGGCCACGGATCTTCCGTGATCATCTCTTGAAGTTCCGGGTACCAAGTCCTTCTTGGCCAATCCGGAACCACTAGTATCGTTCTTACGCCTCTTTGCCGTATAATTCTCAATACTTTTGGTATGAGAGGCAGAGGAGGAAACACATACACCGACTGGTACACCCAAGGCGTTACCAGCGCGTCCACAGCTATTGCCTGCGGATCTCTTGACCTGGCGCAATACCTGTCCAGTTTTTTGTTGAGGCGAGACGCCATCATGTCCACCATTGGTCTTTCCCAACGGGTTACCAGCATGTGGAAGACTTCCGGATGAAGTCCCCACTCTCCCGGGTGAAGGTCGTGTCTGCTGAGGAAGTCTGCTTCCCAGTTGTCCACTCCCGGGATGAACACTGCTGACAGTGCTATCACATGATTCTCTGCCCAGCGAAGAATCCTTGCAGCTTCTGCCATTGCACTCCTGTTACTTGTGCCGCCCTGTCTGTTCACATGGGCGACTGCCGTGATGTTGTCCGACTGGATCAACACCGGTTTTCCTTGAAGCAGAGGTTCTGCCTGGCTTAGAGCATTGTAGATTGCTCTTAGTTCCAGAATGTTTATGTGAAGAGACGTTTCCAGGCTCGTCCACACTCCCTGGAAGTTTCTTCCTTGTGTGACTGCTCCCCAGCCTCTCAGGCTGGCGTCCGTGGTCACCAGGATCCAATCCTGTATGCCGAATCTGCGGCCCTCCAATAGATGAGCACTCTGCAACCACCACAGAAGAGATACCCTTGTCCTTGGAGACAGGGTTATCCGCTGGTGCATCTGAAGATGCGACCCTGACCATTTGTCTAACAGATCCCTCTGGAAAATTCGTGCATGGAATCTGCCGAATGGAATTGCTTCGTAAGAAGCCACCATTTTTCCCAGGACTCTTGTGCATTGATGTACAGACACCTTTCCTGGTTTTAGGAGGTTCCTGACAAGCTCGGACAACTCCTTGGCTTTTTCCTCCGGGAGAAAAACCTTTTTCTGAACCGTGTCCAGAATCATCCCTAGGAACAGCAGACGAGTTGTCGGCATTAACTGGGATTTTGGAATATTCAGAATCCAGCCGTGTTGTTTTAGCACTTCTTGAGACAGTGCTAATCCCCTCTCTAGCTGTTCTCTGGACCTTGCCCTTATTAGGAGATCGTCCAAGTATGGGATAATTAATACGCCTTTTCTTCGAAGAAGAATCATCATCTCGGCCATTACCTTTGTAAAGACCCGAGGTGCCGTGGACAATCCGAACGGCAGCGTCTGAAACTGATAGTGACAGTTTTGTACAACGAACCTGAGGTACCCCTGGTGTGAGGGGTAAATTGGAACGTGGAGGTACGCATCCTTGATGTCCAAGGACACCATAAAGTCCCCTTCTTCCAGGTTCGCTATCACTGCTCTGAGTGACTCCATTTTGAACTTGAACTTCTTTATGTACAGGTTCAAGGACTTCAGATTTAGAATAGGTCTTACCGAGCCGTCCGGCTTCGGTACCACAAATAGAGTGGAATAATACCCCTTTCCCTGTTGTAGAAGAGGTACCTTGACTATCACCTGCTGAGAGTACAGCTTGTGAATGGCTTCCAAAACCGTCTCCCTTTCGGAGGGGGACGTTGGTAAAGCAGACTTCAGGAAACGGCGAGGCGGATCTGTCTCTAGTTCCAACCTGTACCCCTGAGATATTATCTGCAGGATCCAGGGATCTACCTGCGAGTGAGCCCACTGCGCGCTGAAATGCTTGAGACGACCGCCCACCGCCCCCGAGTCCGCTTGAGAAGCCCCAGCGTCATGCTGAGGCTTTTGTAGAAGCGGGGGAGGGCTTCTGTTCCTGGGAAGGAGCTGCCTGTTGGTGTCTCTTCCCCCTTCCTCTGCCTCGTGGCAGATATGAATATCCCTTTGCTCTCTTGTTTTTAAAGGAACGAAAGGACTGCGGTTGAAAAGTCGGTGTCTTTTTCTGTTGGGGAGTAGCTTGAGGTAAAAAGGTGGATTTCCCGGCTGTAGCCGTGGCCACCAAATCTGATAGACCGACTCCAAATAACTCCTCCCCTTTATACGGCAAACTTCCATATGCCGTTTTGAGTCCGCATCGCCTGACCACTGTCGCGTCCATAAACTTCTTCTGGCCGAAATGGACATAGCACTTACCCGTGATGCCAGTGTGCAGATATCCCTCTGTGCATCACGCATATAAAGAAATGCATCCTTTATTTGCTCTAAAGACAGTAAAACATTGTCCCTATCCAGGGTATCAATATTTTCAATCAGGGACTCTGACCAAACTACTCCAGCACTGCACATCCAGGCTGACGCTATAGCTGGTCGTAGTATAACACCTGTATGTGTGTATATACTTTTTTGGATATTTTCCATCCTCCTATCTGTTGGATCTTTAAGTGCGGCCGTCTCAGGAGAGGGTAACGCCACTTGTTTAGATAAGCGTGTGAGCGCCTTATCCACCCTAGGAGGTGTTTCCCAGCGCGCCCTAACCTCTGACGGGAAAGGGTATAAAGCTAATAACTTCTTTGAAATTAGCATCTTTTTATCGGGGGCAACCCACGCTTCATCACATACATCATTTAGTTCTTCTGATTCAGGAAAAACTATAGGTAGTTTTTTCACACCCCACATAATACCCTGTTTAGTGGTACCAGTAGTATCAGCTAAATGTAACGCCTCCTTCATTGCCAAAATCATATAACGTGTGGCCCTACTGGAAAATACGGTTGATTCGTCACCGTCGCCACTGGAATCAGTGCCTGTGTCTGGGTCTGTGTCGACCGACTGAGGCAAAGGGCGTTTTACAGCCCCTGACGGTGTTTGAGGCGCCTGGACAGGCACTAACTGATTGTCCGGCCGTCTCATGTCGACAAACGACTGCTTTAGCGTGTTGACACTATCCCGTAATTCCATAAATAAAGGCATCCATTCTGGTGTCGACCCCCTAGGAGGTGACATCCCCATATTTGGCAATTGCTCCGCCTCCACACCAATATCGTCCTCATACATGTCGACACACACGTACCGACACACAGCAGACACACAGGGAATGCTCTTAACGAAGACAGGACCCCACTAGCCCTTTGGGGAGACAGAGGGAGAGTTTGCCAGCACACACCAAAAGCGCTATATATGACAGGGATAGCCTTATAATAAGTGCTCCCTGTATAGCTGCTTTTATAATATAATTTTTTTTTGCCACTATTTTGCCCCCCCTCTCTTGTTTTACCCTGTTTCTGTAGTGCAGTGCAGGGGAGAGACCTGGGAGCCGTCCTGACCAGCGGAGCTGTGTAAGGAAAATGGCGCTGTGTGCTGAGGAGATAGGCCCCGCCCCTTTTCCGGCGGGCTCGTCTCCCGCTCTTTAGTGTATTCTGGCAGGGGTTAAATATCTCCATATAGCCCCGGAGGCTATATGTGAGGTATTTTTTAGCCAAATAGGTTTTCATTTGCCTCCCAGGGCGCTCCCCTCCCAGCGCCCTGCACCCTCAGTGACTGCCGTGTGAAGTGTGCTGAGAGGAAAATGGCGCACAGCTGCAGTGCTGTGCGCTACCTTTAGAAGACTGAGGAGTCTTCTGCCGCCGATTCTGGACCTCTTCATGTTTCAGCATCTGCAAGGGGGCCGGCGGCGAGGCTCCGGTGACCATCCAGGCTGTACCTGTGATCGTCCCTCTGGAGCTGATGTCCAGTAGCCAAGAAGCCAATCCATCCTGCACGCAGGTGAGTTCACTTCTTCTCCCCTAAGTCCCTCGTTGCAGTGATCCTGTTGCCAGCAGGACTCACTGTAAAATAAAAAACCTAAGCTAAACTTTCTCTAAGCAGCTCTTTAGGAGAGCCACCTAGATTGCACCCTTCTCGGCCGGGCACAAAAATCTAACTGGCTTGGAGGAGGGTCATAGGGGGAGGAGCCAGTGCACACCACCTGATCGGAAAGCTTTACTTTTGTGCCCTGTCTCCTGCGGAGCCGCTATTCCCCATGGTCCTTTCAGGAACCCCAGCATCCACTAGGACGATAGAGAAATAGATTTATCGGTAAGTAAAATCTTATTTTTTCCATCTGAGCATTCCTAATACTAGGGAGACACCCAGTTTCTTAGCCTCTGGGCTTATCTGTTCACTTTGTGTTTATTTTGTTACCCTGTCACCTTCTGTGTACGTAATGTCATATTCCCCAGTCTGTCTGTGAGTTCATTTGTTTTGCATCCCTATCCGTTCAGACACCAGTACATTCCTGCAGGCACTGGTGTGCATAACAGTTCAGACACCAGTACATTCCTGCAGGCACTGGTGTGCATAACAGTTCAGACACCAGTACATTCCTGCAGGCACTGGTGTGCATAACACTCGCCCACGCGCAAGCAATGGTGGGTCTGAGCAGCGTACCATTGGCCACATAAATAGATTTTAACGTAGTCTCCATTTTGCGGTCTGCCGGCTCCTTTAGTGAAGCCGTCCCAGGTGCAGGGAGAATCACCTTTTTTGTTAACCTTGACAGTGCAGTGTCTAACACCGGGGGTGACTCCCATCTTTTCCTGTCCTCTAATGGAAAAGGATAAGCAATTTGAATCCTTTTGGGAATATGAAATTTTTTTTCAGGATTCACCCAAACTCCCTCAAAAAGAGTATTTAGCTCGTGGGAAGGAGGGAAAGTTACCTTACATTTCTTTTCCTTATAGAAATAAGCCTTCTCCTGAGGTACAGTAGGGGCTTCCGTAACTTCTAAGACCTCCTTTATAGCAACAATCATATATTGTATGCTTTTTGCCAATTTAGGATCTATCCTCCTGGAATCACTATTGTCGACCCAGATATCAGAGTCCGTGTCGGTATCAGTATGTACAATGTTTGCAAACGGTCTCTTATGTGACCCAGAGGGGTCGCCTGCGGATGAGAAAGCAGAACCCTGAAAAATCACATCTTCCACTGATTTTCTCCAGCTTTCTGCATGAGACTCAGATTTATCTAATCTCCTACTGATATGATTCACACCAGGGTTGCCGACATTCTGGCTGCTCTCTGCGGGAGAGAGCAGCCAGGTCAGCACAGCAAGGGGGCAGGGGAGGGCTGGATGTGCTGAGGAGGCGGAGCAAGGGCGGGACGGAGGCGGAGCAAGGGCGGGGTCTCGCTGACGCCGCTTTAAGCCACGCCCCACGCTCTGTAATGCCGCAATCTCCTGCATTACACTGCAGGGGGCGTGGCTATGATGACGCGATTCTGCAAGAATCGCGTCATCAACTGCCCGGACCGCCCACTTTACACACAAAGTGGGCGGACGGGCAGGGGGACCCCGGATTCCGGGAGACTTGCCTGCTCTTCCGTGGGGCCGGGAGGGACACCCGATTTTCGGGAGCCTCCCGGCCATTCCGGGAGAGTAGGCAAGTATGATTCACACTATCACGTATTTCTTTCACCCATTCAGGCTTGTGGTGTACCGGCAGCGCCACCACATTACAACTCTGTGTCCCTAAAATGGCTCCCTCAGGGGAAGAACTCTCTGCCTCAGACATGTCACACACGTGCAGAAACACACCACAGACACTCCGGGACTTATAGGGGACAGACCCACAGTAAAATCTGTCAGAAGGACACAGATAGGAGCAGCCAGTTCACAAACCCAGCGCCAGTAACACAATGCCTGTGAAACATAAAATGCCCACTGACATGCAGCGCTTTTTTATAATGTAAATACACAATATAAAGCACCAATTTCACTGTGCCCCCCCCCTGTTTTGCACCCTGATACTTGTATGCAGTAGTGGAGGAGGACCAGCGTTGTCTTTGCAGCCTGAGGAGAGAGAGAAAATGGTGCTGAGCAGTGTGCTGGCAGACTGAGGAGGAAGCTCCACCCCCGCAATGGCGCGTTTCTCCTCAGAGATTCTGATAACTATATTCATACTGGCGGGGGTAGGGCTGTGCCTCGGCATCTTATGCCCCTTTTCTACCAGTAAATCATAATTCCTGTATATCACTATATAGAGATCTAGATATATAAATATATATGTATTGATATATATATATATATATATATATATATATATATGTGTGTATAGCGAGAGAGAGATAGATATACCCTGATAGCAGACAATGGGGTAAATTTACTAAGGTGGGAGATTTTCAGAACTGGTGATGTTGCCCATAGCAACCAATCAGATTGTATCTATTATCTTCTAGAAGCAGCTAGACAAATGTTAAGTAGAATCTGATTGGTTGCTATGGGCAACATCCCCAGTTCTAAAAAACTCCCACCTTAGTAAATTTACCCCAATGTGTGTGCATGTGGAGGGGTTGTTGGCTGTCATCTAACCCACAACGGGGTTAATGTATAGCAGCAATATGGACGTGGCACTCTGAGGACTTTTTAGTTAAGTAAAAACGGCGACGGACGCCTTAAGAAGATGTCAACGTTTAATTTCCTTTATTTGCAATAAACCTCATCTAACCATGCTGTGAGCAAAACAACCCCTCCACACGCACACACATTACAGAGCAGGTAACCCACATATCTACATAAAACTCTAAAAAAAAGCAGAGATCCACATCAGCTACATTGAAAAATCCAGATCCACATAAGAAAAACACTGAAAAAACAAAATCCACATAAAATACATTGCAAAAGCCAGATCCACATTAAAAATAAAAAACACTGAAAAAGCCAAATCCACACAAAATATCCACATAAAATACATTGCAAAAGCCAGATCCACATTAAAAATAAAAAACACTGAAAAAGCCAAATCCACACAAAATATCCACATAAAATACATTGCAAAAGCCAGATCCACATTAAAAATAAAAAACACTGAAAAAGCCAAATCCACATAAAATACATTGCAAAAGCCAGATCCACATTAAAAATAAAAAACACTGAAAAAAAACAAGGGGGTAATTCCAAGTTGATTGCAGTAGGATTTTTTTTTAGCAGTTGGGCAAAATCATGTGCAGTGCAGGGGGGGCAGATATAACATGTGCAGAAAGAGTTAGATTTGGGTGGGTTATTTTATTTCTGTGTAGGGTAAATACTGGCTGCTTTATTTTTACACTGCAAATTAGATTGCAGATTGAACACACCACACCCAAATCTATCTCTCTCTGCACATGTTATATCTGCCTCCCCTGCAGTGCACATGGTTTTGCCCAACTGCTAAAAAAAATACCTGCTGCGATCAACTTGGAATTATCCCCCATGTGCACTGCAGGGAGGCAGATTTAACATGTGCAGAGAGAGTTAGATTTGGGTGTGGTGTGTTCAATCTGCAATCTAAATTGCAGTGTAAAAATAAAGCAGCCAGTATTTACCCTGCACAGAAACAAAATAACCAACCCAAATCTAACTCTCTCTGCACATGTTATATCTGCCTCCCCTGCAGTGCACATAGTTTTGCCCAACTGCTAACAAAATTCCTGCTGCGATCAACTCAGAATTACCCCCCAAATCCACACAAAATATCCACATAAAATACATTGCAAAAGCCAGATCCACATTAAAAATAAAAAACACTGAAAAAGCCAAATCCACATAAAATACATTGCAAAAGGTAGATCCACATTAACAACAAATACTTAAAAAGCCATAGCCACATGAACAAAAAAAAAAACCTGTAAAAGCCAGATACACTTAAAAAAAAAAAAAAATGAACAGTTACAATACTGTACTCACCATTGGCTGAAGACTTATTGTTTTGCGGGTCCCTCACCATGGAGCTCACAGACGGGCAGGCTGCGGGTGACCAAGCAACAGCAATGCGAAACTGCAATGCATCAGGCTATCGGGATGGGGATAACCAGGCAGAGTGGTGGGTGGCCAGGAGCCATTTTTATTGTGGCGCCTATCTGTGAACCAATAGGAGCTCGCAGTCCAGCAAAGCTCCTGACTTGCTGCCGGTCCGCGAGCTAAGAATGGCTGGAGGTCGGCGCCTCATTTGAAGTGTTGTCAGCGCTGTCATCCATAGCTGCCCAGCCCCTGCCAGACCGGTTGTGTCTATGTTACCTTCGTGATCAGGACCAGAAAGTGACAACACGAGAGGGCAGGAGATCATTTCTGCCCTTAGAGAGTTACAGCACCTATATGTTTTATCCATTCTTCGTTCATTTGGGGTTATTTTGTTTTATATATGCACGATTGGACCCTCGTGGCCTCACTTCGCTCGCCACGCTTCAGGCTCGGTGTCGCGCTCCGCTTCGCTCACCACAGGTTACTATTACAAACAGTTTGTGACATGGACCCAGGGGGTTATGGTAAAGGTCCTCTCCACGAAGGATAACTAGACACTACCCTGCCTGACCGCATGCCCGGCCCCCTCCCCATAGTGTTCCCGGCCCTGGTCGCCAGGCACCAATACCTGGTCGCCATGGCGTCTTGGCCCCCGGAATTTGTCATGCCATATACACTTATTAAATCTGATATAATTTACCTTTGAATAATCAGATAAATATTTATTGCACTGCATTTAGTATATCACTATTAATGTACACAGTACAGCAGTCACATAGACTGCACAGGAGCTTACAGCTACATCAACATTAACTTACTCATCTCCAGACAGGCCAGCCCTGCTCCTGCTGCTTTTTGAGGGTGCGAGCTGCGCCACAGGACAGTCTCTAAGCTCGTCCCGCAGAGTCCCTGCCCACTCCGCCCGCTCCTCCCTGCCTGAAACCAAAGCCGCTGCAGCGCAGAGAGAGAGACTATGTTTAGTGTTTAAACATAGCGGGCGACGGGCGTGAGTGCGTCCCGCTACAGGAGGAGGGGGTGCGGACGTGACAGCGACTCTATTTGGTGTCACCCCATTGAAGGAGACACCAGGGTGCGGGTCGCACCCCCCAAGTGACGCCACTGCAGTAGAGCTCCCCTGGAGTGCATCCAGTCTGCCTGGGAACATTTCTAAAACTGAGGTCAGGAGGAGGGGTATAGAGGGAGGAGCCAGTTCACACCCCTTGAAAAGTCTTAGAGTGCCCATGTCTCCTGCGGATCCTGTCTATACCCCATGGTCTTGATGTCGTCCCAAGCATCCTCTAGGACGTATGAGAAAACAGTTTGTGCAGTTTCTGAGTAGCTCTGAACCTACTCAGCGCTTGCGATCACTTCAGCCTATTCATGTCCGGATTTGACTTCATACACCCGCCCAGCCACGCCTGCGTTTTTTCAGGCACGCCTGCATTTTTGCAAACACTCCCTGAAAATGGTCAGTTGACACCCAGAAACGCCCACTTCCTGTCAATCTTCTTGCGGCCGCCAGTGCGAATGAAAACTTCGCTAGAACCTGTGCACAACCACAACGGGCTTTGTACCCGTACGTTGCGCATGCGCATTGTGGAGTAGACGCATGCGCAGAAATGCTGATTTTTAGCCTGATCGCTGCGCTGCGAACAACGGCAGCTAGCGATCAACTCGGAATGACCCCCTAAATGATGAGAAGGGTGGTTTTAACACTGTGGGCCGGATTCAAATGTTAATGCGCCCCCTATCTCCCGTCTAAAGTGACAGGAGATAGAGAGGCAATATTCAAATGTTCCCCGTTTTTGCCCCTATAGCACCCTGAGCCTAATTCAGACCTGATCGTAGCAGCAACTTTGTTAGCAGATGGGCAAAACCATGTGCACTGCAGGGGGGGAGATATAACGTGCAGAGAGAGTTAGATTTAGGTGGGGTGTGTTAAAACTGAAATCTAAATTTACCCTGCACAGAAACAATATAACCCACCCAAATCTAACTCTCTCTGCATATGTTATATCTGCCCCCCCTGCAGTGCACATGGTTTTGCCCATCTGCTAACAAAGTTGCTGCTAGGATCAGGCCTGTATTAGGCCCCCAGTACAGTCGGGTTAAGGCAAGCAAAGCACCTAAACCCGACTAAACTAATAGGCGCGACCGTGAAAAGACCTGTTTGGGCGCCCAAACGGGTCTCTTTACACGCATTTCATCTCGCTATCTCCAGGGGTAGTGAGCTGAAATAATCTTGTCGCGCCCGTCGGCAGTAACATTAGAATACCGCCGGCGGGGCGCGATCGCGGCCAGGAGGGGAGGAATAACATTTGAATCCGGCCCTGTGACTGTAATCATACATTAGGTGAGAAGTCAAAGAATAGAGCATTTCTACTTGGTGGAAGGAATCACGTTGGAGAGTATGCCACTCCTTAAAAACAAACAAAATAAAAAACACATTCTTTGTTTTCGTTAATTTACTTAATACTCTATTATTTATTGGGGATGGCAAATGACCAATGTTTCAAAACCATTGATGATTAACCTCTTGATGGCCATCCTTACCCTTTTTCTTCCAGGTACCTAAATAAATGAGTGCTGGGACAGAAAACAATCAGACATGGTACTACTGTTATACACCTTTTCCACTGTCTCAAAAACTTGGGTTACTGACAGGTTAATCTGGGTCGTGGCTCAGCGGAAAAGGGTTCCTTTAGAAGCATAAGAAGAGCCTGGATCACCAGCAGAACAAAAACACTCCACATGGGTGCTGTGGGAAAAGGGCTCGGGAATAACCTGGGTTGAAGGTGCAGTGGAAACAGGCTCTGACACGGGTTCAAACCGTGTGTCACTGATATTCCTTTCACACCAGCCTAGAATCCCGGGATTACTCCCGGGTCTAGTGCTGGCGTGAACGGGTCCCAGGCCAAGATCCCGGGGTGACTGTTTAGGCATTTCAACTCAGCAAAGTAGCAGGGTTGTTCCTGGGATCATCCCGGGTTACTGGCCAGTGTAAGCGGTGCAGGGACATGTCTCTCCTTCCTGGGTTGCCTCTGCTCATGCTGATTGGATATGCTGGGGAGCTTCCTGGTGATGTCATTTTTCAGAACCCCGCAGAGCCATAACACAGCGCAGAGGCAGATACACATTGCAGCTCTGTAGTACAACAAACCCCAGCAGCATTTTTAACCCCTGCAATGTCTTAGTCCAATGAGCAGGTGAGTGAGCTGTTAGAGGAGAAGAGGAGATCTTCCTCCAGATATAACTATACTATAGAGCACAGGGACGGATCTAGACTTTTCTTTTAGGGGGGGCGGTTTACTGTTTAATCTTGACTCCTCCCCTCTCTAGTCCCAACTCCTCCTATCTGCAATCCTAACTCCTCTCTCAATTCCTGAAAAACTGAACTTTTTGAGTGAGACAGAGAGTGCTTTGTGGTTGTTCTATGTACATGTTACTGTGCTGTGGGGTAATTGTATTTATTAGCCCTAGTACCCACACACCTGCAAGTGAGGGGCATATGCTCTACAACCCTTGCTCTCCTGGCTCCTCTGTGCTGCTGTGGTATAGGCTGCAGGACAGCGTTCTGCCTCAGGCTCTCCCTGGAAAGCTCTCTTCAGCTCAAAAGTGGGTGTGGCTATGACTGTGTTAGGGGGGGGGGCGGTCGCCCCCTTCGCCGCCGCCATCCCCCCCCCCCCCCCCCCCTAAATCCGGCCCTGATAGAGCACAGAGTCAGAAGCTGCATCAGGCTCTCACTTGCTGGGTCAAACAGCAGTAAAGCCCAAAAAAACATGAACACAGGCATACATGGTGGTACTCCATTGGCCATGATTGCTGCAATGAGGTGAGCAGCCCCACCCTCCCTCTAATGACCTCATCTTTGTGGGCCTAAAAGGGACATTTCTAATGACATTCTCATATAAATGCAGGGCCATCCCGGGAACAAAAGTGCTGACCCGGGTCGAAAGGCTGGTGTATACGGGGGCCAACCCGTGAATACCCCGGCATGATCCCGGGACTGTATTCCCGGGTAAGTCCCTGCATTTCTGGTGTGAAAGGGGTATGAGAGACAGAACTAAAGCTGGGTACACACTGGCCTCTCTTGAACGGACGATATTTCGCGGGTCCGTCGGCCAGTGTGTATGGGCGATATTGAAGAGAGAAAAAAACCTTAACCACTGCGCAATAAACTCAACAATGCAGCCTGGGTACCTCTAGGTCCACCAAACCCTTACAGAAATACAAAAACAAAAAGAGAGATCCCTATGGCGCAAAGAAGATGTTCCATGTACAACCAGATAAAGGTAATAAATAATAAATAAAGAAGTCAATACAGTCCCTTTCGTCTTTGGTCCTCCAGAAGTGTTTCTCAATTTGTAGTACCTCAAAAATAGGAGAGAGACACTTAGTGTAACACCGTAGGGAGATGTACGGAACCAATGATAAAATGGCACACTCACATGGACTTAGGATAATTAGTGCTCGTCATCCACCTAATTTGAGAGTGTTAGTTTCAAGTATCTTCCTCCAGTAGAATCTCAAAATAAGGGAAAGACACTTAGTGTAACACCGTTTGGAAATTTCAAAAAACTAGTGTTAATGATAAGTAGCACACAATGAGAAATAGGTAACACACTCACATTCAGTTGGATTAAATAAAGCTCATCATCCTCCAATTTGAATGTGATGACATCAAATATCCTCCTCCAGTGAAATATGTAAAACAAACGAGGAAAAATAGTGCAACACTGTTTTTCATAAAAACATAGGATTTTAATTATCAGGTTACTCACATTCGATTAAAAACATAAAAACATGTCTCCTCCAAAAGGAGTGGCTCACACTGGGAAACAGCTTCCACGAACTGGTATATTCGGGATGGAAAAAGTCAAAAGTCCTCGTCAAAGGGATATTTCAACACAGTGCTGGTCCCACGGGAGTCAAAAACCACCTGCTTAACGCGTTTCGGACTTTGGGCGTCCTTCATCAGAAGACTCCCGTGGGACCAGCACTGTGTTGAAATCCAACTGAATGTGAGTGTGTTACCTATTTCTCATTGGTTCATTAAATCTCCAAACGGTGTTACACTAAATATCTTTCTCTTACTTGAGATTCTATTGGATGAAGGAATGTCAAGTTATCACTCCCAATTTGGTGGATGATGAGCATTTAATACTTAACTCAATGTGAGTGTGCTACTTATCATTAACACTAGTTTTTTGAAATTTCCAAACGGTGTTACACTAAGTGTCTTTCCCTTATTTTGAGATTCTACTGGAGGAAGATACTTGAAACTAACACTCTCAAATTAGGTGGATGACGAGCACTAATTATCCTAAGTCCATGTGAGTGTGCCATTTTATCATTGGTTCCGTACATCTCCCTACGGTGTTACACTAAGTGTCTCTCTCCTATTTTTGAGGTACTACAAATTGAGAAACACTTCTGGAGGACCAAAGACGAAAGGGACTGTATTGACTTCTTTATTTATTATTTATTACCTTTATCTGGTTGTACATGGAACATCTTCTTTGCGCCATAGGGATCTCTCTTTTTGTTTTTGTATGGGCGATATGTCTGTGAACTCCGTCGTTCACAGACGTATTGCGTCGGCCCCACAGCACAGCCGACGGCCAATATATCTACCGATATATTGGCGCGTCGCTGTGTGTGTACGGGCGGTCGGCCGACCGCCCGTACACGTGCTGCGGCGGCCGGCGGTGATTCACAGCTGAACTGGGCGGGCGTGTGTACAGGCCCGCCCAGTTCATGACGTCAGTTCCCGATGGATCGGGCAGTGTGTATGCTCAAGACACTGCCCGATCCGTCCATAGATATATCTGCCGATCAATTGATCTGCAGCTATATCTATCAGTGTGTACCCACCTTGAGAGTCAAGGTGGGAACACACCTAAAGATATATCTGCAGATGGTACACCAAACACCACTGCCATCTGCAGATATATCTGTTGTTGAGGACATTGCCCAATTAATCTTTCCTCTGTACATACTGGCAGATTGTTGTCATGAAATGTGTTAAATATTCCTGCAGTTTACATAATGGGCTGCCCATCTAACATCTGATACAGTTTCAGGGGTGGCAACGGGCTCCGTTTGGAAAAACAGAGGCGTGTCACCGCCTTTTAGGGGGTAGGAAGAGGCCAGGGGTCTCCGTCGTAGGGGGTCATTCCGAGTTGATCGCTCGCTACCAATTTTCGCAGTTCAGCGATCAGGTTAAAAAAATGGCAAAACTGCGCATGCGTATGCACCGCAATGCGCAGGCACGTTGTACGGGTACAAAGCGGTTCGTTGCTGAGCGATGGATTTAACGAAGATTCCATTCGCACAGCCGATCGCAAGGAGATTGACAGGAAGAAGGCGTTTATGGGTGTCAACTGACCGTTTTCTGGGAGTGTTTGGAAAAATGCAGGCGGGTCCGGACATTTGCAGGGCGGGTGTCTGACGTCAATTCCGGTCACAAATAGGCTGAAATGATCGCAAGGGCTGAGTAAGTCCAGAGCTACTCTGAAACTGCACAAAATGTTTTTGCAGAGCTTGGCTGCAAAGGCGTTCGCACACTTGCAAAGCAACAATACACTCCCCCCGTGGGCGGCGACTATGCGTTTGCACGGCTGCTAAAAGTAGCTAGCGAGTGATCAACTTGGAATGAGGGTCATAAGACGGAGATTTCCTGGCCTCTGCAACAGGCGGATTTGCGCTGCACCATGGGTACTACAAGCCACCCAATGGTGGGTGCTTTGATATGATACTGCGTCCTATGACGAAGCTCAGATCACTACTCTAGCAGGAGGCGTATGCATGTAATAGACGCCTCCTGCTGCATTTACATTAAGTGCTGGGAAGCAGTTAGCTTCCTGATGAACGGGATCCCGGCGGTCTATATACCGATGCTGGGAACACGAATGAGGATGCAATCCCGGGGTCTAAATACCGACGTCGCACAGGATACCGGCATCACAATACCGGCAGCTGGCATCACGATCGACCTGACAGCGGGACACAGGAAGCAGCAGTGAAAGCAAATCTAACTGCACCTAAATTATCCTGAGTCCCTGACTGTATCCCTGGGACCTCTGTATGATCATGTTCCTGCAGACCCGTATAGATAACACTAGCCCCGCTGGATTAAATTTATCATACAGCATGGCCATGGACATTGGGGTGGGAGTCACCCACATAGATGGATGACATGGCTAGCTGCTACTATCTGTGTGCATCCCCTGTTCAGGAGCAACATCACCTAGTGTGTCCCCTCCCGGACCGCCCGATGGCGGGCATACACACTGAGTGAGGTCGCACAGTGACGTCATGCCGTGGGCGGCCTGTGCATACAGCTTTGGACGAGAGTCCACATTGAGCTAAATGTACTGCCGACACCAAGGGTCGTCAGCGACCCGTGGGGACGTGAATAGGCTGTCGGGGGATCGAGGAAATTAAGCATGTTAGAAATGCCCAATGCCGTGATCCCTGCCGGGATCAGGATTTTTAAACATGTTTGATATCCCTGACGCAACCATCGGGGGATTACCCCAATACGTCACTAGTGTATGGGGTCTTAAACAGTATGTGGCTGTTCTCTCAGCCTGGGGAGCAGGGTGGGAATCCCTGGTGTGGCAGTAAACAGCTTCTATACAGGTAACCCAGGGCACTTTGACAAGGGTGTAGAATGGCGCTAGCACAGGACCTGGACATGGAGAATAGTGGGTGCCAGCCAGACTAAGCAATGTGTGACCCGTCAGGGTAGATGAGACCAGACACATATTGAGCACACTCCCCAGCTCCACTCACCAATCAGCCAATGCAGCCAATGTAGTCGTTCAGACTGGAAATCAGGAGCAGCAGCAGCAGGAATGAACAGCACAGCCCAGCCGGCTGCCTCCCCCTTCTTCTTCACTCCAGGGGGTTTGGGGGCCTCACACAGTATATCTCTGCAGTGGGGAGATGCCCCGGACCACCCTTCCTCTCCCGAATAACAAGTGCTGCGGTACACAGCGAGCCCCACAGACATCAGATACCCCCCCCCCCCCCCTCAGGCTGCACACAGCGAGCTCTGCAGGTGGCACAAGGCACCCACCGCAGACATCAGCCGCCTCCCGCAGGCGGTACACAGACTGGATGTGCGGTCTCCACACAGTTGTCGGTGACTGCTACTGCAAAGCACAGGCAAACCCCGGAGGACAGGGCCTCTGTAGTGAGCCGGTCCAAGGACACATAAAGTAAATTACATAATACAGACCACCTAAAGATGGCCGACCTATCGTGTGTCAATAGATCGGCCATACACACAGCACGATGAACCAATATATCTGTACATATATTGGTCATCGTCTGTGCAGCAGGGCCGACGCAATACGTCTGTGAACGACGTTGTTCACAGACGTATTGTTTGTACACACAAACCGATCAGTAAACAATATATTGGCTGATCAATTGATCGGCCAATATATCTGCCAAAGTCAGACTCGCTATCATTACAGACCTAGCGTAAAGACAAAGTGGATCACTGTGCATGCGCATTTTGTGATATTGATGAGTGAAAACATCTGTATTTAGAACCCATTGGGGCAGATGTATTAAGTCTGGAGAAGGGATAAAGAAGTGATAAGTGCAAGGTGATAATGCACCAGCCAGTCACCTCCTGTCATTTTTGAAATCCGTAATGATTGGCTGGTGCGTTAGCACCTTGCACTTACCAATGCTTTATCACTTCTTTATCCCTTCTCCAGGTTAATACATCTGCCCCATTGCTTGTGAACAAGCAACGTTTGGTGATCGATGTTTAAAAACATCGGTATGTCTGATGTTTTCAATCACTACTGTACCATTACTACCAAACACTACATCGACTTGCCGCTTTCATAACTTAATCGATGTAGCAGTAACTGACTGGTCTGTGACAGACTGCGTGTGTTATCAGTGAGTGAGGGGCCGGGCGTGCAACTACCTATCCGCTGCCCAGCCTCTACAGTCACAGTCACTACTGGGCGGCTACTGTACTTTCCCGCCAAACTATAAACCGCGCAAATACAGGAGAGCGGGAGAACAGCAGTACAGTCACTGACACACTACGACTCCCGTGCCCGAACAGCAGGGACACCCTCACCACAGACTCCCGCGCCTGAGCATCCGGGACACTAGCACCACAGGCTCCAGCGCCCGAGCATCCGGGACACCAGCACCACAAACTCCCGAGCATCCGGGACACCGGCACCACAGACTCCCGCCCGTTACCAGCACAGACTTTCAGTCAGTCACACCGAGAACCCCCGAGCAGCCGCCGTCATGTGGATCCAGGTGCGCACCATGGACGGCCGGGAGACTCACCGCATTGACTCCCTGTCCAAGCTGACCAAGGTGGAGGAGCTGCGGCAGCGCATCCAGGACGCGTTCGGGGTGGAGATGGAGCGTCAGCGGCTCTTCTACCGGGGGAAGCAGATGGAGGACGGGCACACGCTCTTTGATTACAGCGTCAATCTGAATGACATCGTCCAGCTGATGGTGCGGCAGCTCCCGGCGTGTGCCCCGGCGCCGGAGGAGGGCGAGGAGGCGATGTCCGAAACGGAGCCCGAGGAGCGGCCACAGGAGGAACCGGTCCCCTCTGAGCGCACCGACCTCGGCTTGTACCAGAGCAAGCAGCTGGTGGACGCCCGGGACCTGCACATGGGCGCCTGGTTTGAGGCGGAGGTGGTGACCGTGACCCACGGGGCGACCCCTGGGGACTTCATCTACCACATCCAGTACGAGGACTACCCTGAGAACGGGGTGATCCAGCTGACGGAGAAGGACGTGCGGCCCCGTGCCCGGAGCACCCTGCAGTGGCAGCAGCTGGCAGTGGGGCAGGTGGTCATGGTGAATTATAACCCGGATGAGCCCAAGGAGAAGGGCTACTGGTACGATGCGGAGATCCTGAGGAAGCGAGAGACCAGGACTGTGAAGGAAGTCTACGCAAAAGTGTTACTGGGGGAGGCAGGGGACTCTCTGGATAACTGCAGGATCAAGTTTGTGGATGAGATCTTCAAGATTGAGGAGCCTGGGAGCTCTGCTCAGTCCAACAGCGAAAGGCCCCCCAAAAGACAAAATGGTCCAGAATGCAAACATTGCAGAGATAACCCCAAAACGAAATGTCGCATGTGCGCTTGTCACGTATGTGGGGGCAAACAGGACCCTGGTAAGCAGCTGCTGTGTGACGAGTGCGACATGGCTTTCCACATGTACTGTCTTGATCCCCCTATTTCTGCCCTCCCCCAGGACGACTGGTACTGTCCAGACTGTAGAGTCGATGCCACTGAAGTGGTACTAGCTGGCGAGAAGTTGAAGGAGAGTAAAAAGAAATCCAAAATGGCGTCTGCCAGCTCTTCGTGTCAAAGAGACTGGGGCAAAGGCATGGCATGTATGGGGCGCTCTCGAGAATGCACGATTGTTCCATCCAATCACTACGGCCCAATCCCAGGGGTACCAGTTGGCACCATGTGGAAATTCAGGGTCCAGGTGAGTGAGGCTGGCGTGCACAGGCCACATGTGGCTGGTATCCATGGAAGAAGCTATGATGGTTCCTATTCCCTAGTGTTGGCAGGCGGTTATGAGGATGACTTGGACAATGGCACAGAGTTTACCTACACTGGGAGCGGTGGTCGTGACCTCTCTGGTAACAAACGTACAGCAGAGCAGTCGTGCGATCAAAAGCTTACCAACATGAACAGGGCTCTAGCACTGAACTGCAATGCCCCCATTAATGACAAACAGGGGGCTGTAGCTAAGGACTGGCAGAAAGGTAAACCTGTGCGTGTTGTGCGCAATGCAAAGGGGAGGAAACACAGCAAATATGCCCCAGAAGAGGGAAACCGATATGATGGAATATATAAAGTGGTGAAGTATTGGCCTGCAAAGGGAAAGTCTGGTTTTCTGGTGTGGCGCTATCTGCTCAAGAGAGATGATGAGGAGCCTGCGCCGTGGTCCAGGGAGGGTAAGGAGCGCATAAAGAAACTGGGCCTTACTATGCAGTACCCAGAGGGTTATTTAGAATCTGTGGCTAATAAAGAGAGAGAGAAAGAAAATGCAGGTGGGAATGAGTTAGAAACTCCAAGCAAAGGGAAGAGGAAAAGGAAATCTGAGATTTCTAAAGCTCTTGTGCCATCTGCTGGAACGCCTAAGAAAACCAAAGTGGAATTATACAAACTAACTGCAGAGCAAAAAGCTCTGATCAAAAAAGATGAGCTGAATGTCAAGTTGTGGAATGAAGTCATGTCGTTCCTTAAGGAGGGGCCCAAATTTATAAGCAAAGTGGAAGAGTCATTCCTCTGCATTTGCTGCCAGGAGGTGGTGTATGAGCCCATCACGACTGAGTGTCTGCACAACATCTGCAAGAGTTGCCTTGACCGATCCTTTAAAGCCTCTGTGCACAGTTGCCCTGCATGCAGATATGACCTGGGCCAGAACTATAATGTGTGTGTGAACAAGCCACTGCAAGCCATTCTCAGCCAGCTCTTCCCTGGCTATGAGAGGGGAAGATAATCTCCTGAGTGACCATACATTACAGATTTTATTGACTTTAAACTTTTTATGCTTTGTTCTGTTTTCAACTCTTTCAGCCTCTTCTCAGTTTTCCTGGTTGAAACCATTTTCTATTTTTCAAGTCTGTTCACAGGTTTAGTTGTAAGACTAGGCAAGCCATATCTCTACATCTTTGTCTTCTCATATTACTGCTCTATTTTCTACTATGTATATATTTACTGACTCCAGTCTTTCTATGCTGAAATTATTGGTAACCGTTATTTCCCAGCTAAAATTCTATTGTCCTTTGGTTCCCATGCTATAATCTATGCATTGGTATTGCTGTATTTTAGATCACGGTGCTGAATGCCCCATTTAACATTCTATCACCCAGAATTGTGCTGATGGCCAATTTATTAAAGGCTGTAGTTGCTCTTATATTAACTTTTTTTTTTTTTCAGCTTTTAGTGGGATGGGTCTATGTTTGCAGGGATGTGATGTTCTACCTCAATTAGACTTGGCTGTCTTACAAGGCAGTTATGTTCTTGCTGCGTTTCCAATTTCTCAACTTTCTATTGCCCGATTAGGCTATCGCTATCGGCATCAATGCATTTGCTAGATTAATGATGGTGACGCTTTTGCAGTTAAGGTCATATCACAGCCATTAGAGTGCCTGTTTAAATTTCTGTATCCTTTACTAAGTGCAGCTGCCAAATTTTGGAACTGAAGCAATATAATCAATTTCATGTTTTCAAGTGTAGTTCGTTAATTTTTGTTTTACCAGTTAGATTTTACGCATGTATTTTTGTTATGGTTGTTTTGAAAGGGATATTTGTTATATCATGACTGTTTTTATAGTGGTCCCATTGCAGCCATTGGAGGGTTTTCTTTCTTTCTGCTGAATATTTCTGTTAAGGGACCAGGAAGTGGTGGGCTCAGTGGAGAATAATTTTGGATTTATTTAAGGTTGCGCCTCATGTTGTCGCTAGTTACTACTGAATTTAATGGCTACATTCTTTCAGCCAGAAAAAAATTACAAGTGGCGTTGGTGGGCCCACTGAAACGAAAACTGCCATTGATCCGAATGCTTTCTGCAAGAGAAATAGACTGAATTGTACATGTTTCCTGTTCTGCTGGATGTGAGAATATTCTTGTTTTGATTGACTGTAAAATGCATTTATATACTGTTTCCAAGATGTCATGTCTGCATTTTGGTTGCAAGTTGTTTGTATTGCTAAGGGTGTTCCAAGTATTCATCATACAGATATAATTTTTTTTATAATGATCTAAACAGATTGTATGGAATGGTTTATAATCTTTTTACCCTTTTTGTACAACTGATCTGATTAAAATTAAACAATTTTTAAAAGGTGTATATTTTCTGAACTGATATGGTCAGGGTAGATTATTAAGTTTCTTATATAGCACAGCATATCCCGTTGCGCTTGACAATTAGAACAGTAATAGAACAAAACTGGGTAAAAAGAGACAGAGGTAGGAAGGCCCTGCTCACAAGCTTACAATCTATGGCATGTTCACTCATTTCCCAAGACCATTAAGGGGTAACACAATAACCTGCGATTTTGAGCTGTGCATTTGACTTATTACGGTAAGCAAGCTTTACTTTTCCTGTGCACCTCTGTGGGGTATGAGGAGAAATGAGCAGTGTAATATTCAGCATTGTGAAATCCTTGTGTTCTCCAGTCACAGGATCAGATCGGCTTTTAAAAAGCCTATGGCACATCTTTAATCGCACATCCCATTAACATTTTTTGGGGTAGTATACTAGGTACACAAGTCTAGCACGGGCACACTACTGATCATTTAGTTCAGGCCTTGCCAACCTGTGGCTCACCAGTTTGTTGCAGGGCATGCTGGAACTTGTAGTTTCACAGGCTTGCTGATGGGGAATGCTTAAATTGGCTGGTCATGCTGGGATGTTTAATTTCACAACAGCTGTAGAGCCACAGGTTAGCGATGGCCATCAGTGGGTTAACAACCTGATACTATTGGTAGTTAACCTTGATTGTTTAAAAGAGGCATGTCCAATATGTGGCCCTCCAGCTGTTGTGAAACTACAAGTCCTTGCATGTGTTACTGGCATACCGTCCACCAATCAATTGGTAAAGCATGCTGGGGGCGACACATTTGACATGCCTGGTTTAAAAACCACTCATAGGGAAACCATTGGTGGTCCTCCCCTCTCTGTGGTTTGCTAAACTGCTGGCCGGACTTCCTCCATTCATTGTGAACAGCTTGTACTCTGCTGGATGGCAAAACTATTTGTACATCGGTTATTTACTATTGATTTGTAATGGTCGTTGGCTAAACCTGGTTATGGGTTGGCCAGGCCTGATTTAGATGTTTGCATCGCCATCGGGTATCAAATTTCTCAGATTTTCATAGTTTCTTACTTAATGTCATGATTACAAGCTTGTTCTGCATATTTCTCTATCGTCCTAAGTGGATGCTGGGGTTCCTGAAAGGACCATGGGGAATAGCGGCTCCGCAGGAGACAGGGCACAAAAAAGTAAAGCTTTTACCAGATCAGGTGGTGTGCACTGGCTCCTCCCCCTATGACCCTCCTCCAGACTCCAGTTAGATTTTGTGCCCGAACGAGAAGGGTGCAATCTAGGTGGCTCTCCTAAAGAGCTGCTTAGAGAAAGTTTAGCTTAGGTTTTTTACTTTACAGTGAGTCCTGCTGGCAACAGGATCACTGCAACGAGGGACTTAGGGGAGAAGTAGTGAACTCACCTGCGTGCAGAGTGGATTTGCTGCTTGGCTACTGGACACTAGCTCCAGAGGGACGATCACAGGTACAGCCTGGATGGTCACCGGAGCCGCGCCGCCGGCCCCCTTGCAGACGCTGAAGAGAGAAGAGGTCCAAAATCGGCGGCTGAAGACTCCTGAGTCTTCATAAAGGTAGCGCACAGCACTGCAGCTGTGCGCCATTTTCCTCTCAGCACACTTCACACAACAGTCACTGAGGGTGCAGAGCGCTGGGGGGGGCGCTCTGAGAGGCAAATAAAAACCTTATTAGAGGCAAAAAATACCTCACATATAGCCCACAGAGGCTATATGGAGATATTTAACCCCTGCCTAACTTCAAAAATAGCGGGAGACGAGCCCGCCGTAAAAGGGGCGGGGCCTATCTCCTCAGCACACAGCGCCATTTTCTCTCACAGAAAAGCTGGAGAGAAGGCTCCCAGGCTCTCCCCTGCACTGCACTACAGAAACAGGGTTAAAACAGAGAGGGGGGGCACTGATTTTGGCGATATTGTATATATATAAAAGATGCTATAAGGGAGAAACACTTATATAAGGTTGTCCCTATATAATTATAGCGTTTTTGGTGTGTGCTGGCAGACTCTCCCTCTGTCTCCCCAAAGGGCTAGTGGGTCCTGTCCTCTGTCAGAGCATTCCCGGTGTGTGTGCTGTGTGTCGGTACGTGTGTGTCGACATGTATGAGGACGATGTTGGTGAGGAGGCGGAGAAATTGCCTGTAATGGTGATGTCACTCTCTAGGGAGTCGACACCGGAATGGATGGCTTATTTAGAGAATTACGTGAGAATGTCAACACGCTGCAAGGTCGGTTGACGACATGAGACGGCCGACAATCTATTAGGACCGGTCCAGGCGTCTCAGAAACACCGTCAGGGGTTTTTAAAAAACGCCCATTTACCTCAGTCGGTCGACACAGACACGGACACTGAATACAGTGTCGACGGTGAATAAACAAACGTATTTCTCATTAGGGCCACACGTTAAGGGCAATGAAGGAGGTGTTACGTGTTTCTGATACTACAAGTACCACAAGAAAGGGTATTATGTGGGAGTGGAAAAAACTACCTGTAGTTTTTCCTGAATCAGATAAAATAAAATGAAGTGTGTGATGATGCGTAGGGTTACCCCGATAGCAAATATTGGCGTTATACCCTTTCCCGCCAGAAATTAGGGTACGTTGGGAAACACCCCTTAGGGTGATAAGGCGCTCACACGCTTATCAAGTGGCGTTACCGTCTCCAGATACGGCCGCCCTCAAGGAGCCAGCTGATAGGAAGCTGGAAAAATATCCTAAAAAGTATATACACACATACGGTGGTTATACTGCGACCAGCGATCGCCATCAGCCTGGAGATGCAGTGCTGGGTTGGCTTGGTCGGATTCCCTGACTGAAAATATTTTATTCATGTAGAGCATTTAATAGGATGCATTCTATATATATGTATGTGAGATGCACAGAGGGATATTTGCTCTCTGGCATCAAGATAAGTGCGTTGTCCATATCTCCCAGAAGATGTCAGGGACACGACAGTGGTCAGGTGATACAGATCCCATACGGCAGATGGAAGTATTGCTGTATAAAGGGAAGGAGTTATTTGGGGGTCGGTCCATCGGACCTGGGGACCACAGCAACAGCTGGGAAATCCAACCTTTTTTACCCCAAGTTACATCTCAGCTAAAAAAGACACCGTCTTTTCAGCCTCAATCTTTCCTTTCCCATGAGGGCATGCAGGCAAAAGGCCAGTCATATCTGCCCAGACATAGAGGTAAGGGAAGTAGACTGCAGCAGGCAGCCCTTTCCCAGGAAAAGAAGCCCTCCACCGCGTCTGCCAAGTCCTCAGCATGACGCTGGGGCCGTGCAAGCGGACTCAAGGTGGGGGGGTAGTCTCAAGAGTCTCAGGGCGCAGTGGGATCACTCGCAAGTTGACCCCTAGATCGTACGAGTATTATCCCAGGGGTAAAGATTGGAGAGTCGAGACATCTTCTCCTCGCAGGTTCCTGAAGTCTGCTTTACCAACGGCTCCCTCCGACAGGGAGGCAGCATTGGAAACAATTCACAAGCTGTATATCCAGCAGGTGATAATCAAAGTACCCCTCCTACGACAAGGAAAAGGGTATTATTTTTCCACACTATATTGTGGTACTGAAGCCAGACGGCTTGGTGACACATAGTCTAAATCTAAAATGTTTTGAACACTTACATAAAAGGTTCAAATCGAGATAAAGTCACTCAGAGCAGTGATAGCGAACCGGAAAAAAGGGGACTATATGGTGTCCCTGGACATCAAGGATTACCTCCATGTCCAAATTTTGTCCTTCTCATCAAGGGTACCTCTGGTTCGTGGTACAGAACTGTCAATATCAGTTTCAGACGATGCCGTTTGAATTATCCACGGCACCCCGGGCCTTTTTACTAAGGTAATGGCCGAAAAGATGTTTCTTCAAAGAAAAAAGGCATCTAAATTATCCCTTACTTGCACGACCTAAAAAGGGCAAGTTCCAGAGAACAGTTGGAGGTCGGAAGAGCACTATCTAAAGTAGTTCTTCGACGGCACGACTGGATTCTAAATATTCCAAGAATCGCAGCTGTTTTCCGACGATACGTCTGCTGTTCCTAGGGATGATTCTGGACACGGTTCAGAAAAAGGTTTTTCTTCCCGAGGAAAAAGCCAAGGAGTTATCCGACCTGTCAGGAACCTCCTAAAACCAGGAAAGGTGTCTGTACATCAATGCACAAGAGTCCTGGGAAAAATGGTGGCTTTTTACGAAGCAATTCCATTCGGCAGATTCCATGCAAGAATTTTCCAAAGGGATCTGTTGGACAAATGGTCAGGGTCGCATCCTCAGATGCACCTGCGAATAACCCTGTCGCCAAGGACAAGGGTATATCTTCTGTGGTGGTTGCAAAAGGCTCATCTATTGGAGGGCCGCAGATTCGGCATACAGGATTTGATCCTGGTGACCACGGACGCCAGCCTGAGAGGTTGGGGAGCAGTCACACAAGGAAGAAACTTCCAGGGGGTATGGACGAACCTGGAAAAGTCTCTTCACATAAACATTCTGGTACTAAGAGCAATCCAAAATGCTCTAAGCCAGGCGGAACCACTCCTGCAAGGAAAACCGGTGTTGATTCAGTCGGACAACATCACGGCGGTCGCCCATGTAAACAGACAGGGCGGCACAAGAAGCAGGAGTGCAATGGCAGAAGCTGCCAAGATTCTTCGCTGGGCGGAGAATCACGTAATAGCACTGTCAGCAGTGTTCTTCCCGGGCGTGGACAACTGGGAAGCAGACTTCCTCAGCAGACACGATATTCACCCGGGAGAGGGGGGTCTTCATCCAGAAGTCTTCCACATGCTAATAAACTGTTGGGAAAGACCAATGGTAGACATGATGGCGTCTCGCCTCAACAAGAAACTGGACAAGTATTGCGCCAGGTCAAGAGATCCACAGGCAATAGCTGTGGACGCACTGGTAACACCTTGGGTGTACAAATCAGTATATGTGTTTCCTCCTCTGCCTCTCATACCAAAGGTATTGAAGATTATACGGTGAGGAGGAGTAAGAACAATACTAGTGGCTCCGGATTGGCCAAGAAGGACTTGGTACCCGGAACTTCAAGAGTTGGTCACGGACGACCCGTGCCCTCTACTTCTGAGAAGGGACCTGCTACAACAGGGTCCCTGTCTCTTTCAAGACTTACCGCGGCTGCGTTTGACGGCATGGCGGTTGAACGCCAGATCCTAAAAGGGAAAGGCATTCCAGAAGAAGTCATTCCTACCTTGATTAAGGCAAGGAAGGAAGTCACCGCGAAACATTATCACCGCATTTGGCGAAAATATGTCGCGTGGTGCGAGGATCGGAGTGTTCCGACGGAGGAATTTCAACTGGGTCGTTTCCTACATTTCCTACAATCAGGATTGTCTATGGGTCTCAAATTGAGATCTATTAAGGTTCAAATTTCGGCCCTGTCAATATTCTTCCAAAAAGAATTGGCCTCAGTTCCTGAGGTACAGACTTTTGTTAAAGGAGTACTGCATATACAGCCTCCTGTGGTGCCTCCGGTGGCACCGTGGGATCTAAATGTAGTTTTAGATTTCCTCAAATCCCATTGGTTTGAACCATTGAAAAAGGTGGATTTTAAATATCTCACATGGAAAGTGACTATGTTACTGGCCCTGGCTTCCGCCAGGAGAGTATCTGAATTGGCGGCTTTATCTTATAAAAGCCCTTATCTAATCTTCCATTCGGATAGGGCAGAACTGAGGACTCGTCCGCATTTTCTCCCTAAGGTGGTATCAGCGTTTCACCTGAACCAACCTATTGTGGTGCCTGCGGCCACTGGCGACTTGGAGGACTCCAAGTTGTTGGACGTTGTCAGAGCCTTAAAAATATACATTTCAAGGACGGCTGAAGTCAGAAAATCTGACTCGCTGTTGATACTATATGCACCCAACAAGTTGGGTGCCCCTGCTTCTAAGCAGACGATTGCTCGTTGGATTTGTAACACAATTCAACTTGCTCATTCTGTGGCAGGCCTGCCACAGCCTAAATCTGTTAAGGCCCATTCCACAAGGAAGGTGGGCTCATCTTGGGCGGCTGCCCGAGGGGTCTCGGCATTACAATTCTGTCGAGCAGCTACGTGGTCGGGGGAAAACACGTTTGTAAAATTCTACAAATTTGATACCCTGGCAAAAGAGGACTTGGAATTCTCTCATTCGGTGCTGCAGAGTCATCCGCACTCTCCCGCCCGTTTGGGAGCTTTGGTATAATCCCCATGGTCCTTTCAGGAACCCCAGCATCCACTTAGGACGATAGAGAAAATAAGAATTTACTTACCGATAATTCTATTTCTCGGAGTCCGTAGTGGATGCTGGGCGCCCATCCCAAGTGCGGATTATCTGCTATACTGTACATAGTTATTGTTAACAAATTCGGGTTATATTGTTAAGGAGCCATCTTTAAGAGGCTCTTTCTGTTATCATACTGTTAACTGGGTTTAGATCACAAGTTGTACGGTGTGATTGGTGTGGCTGGTATGAGTCTTACCCGGGATTCAAATTGCCTCCCTTATTGTGTACGCTCGTCCGGGCACAGTACCTAACTGGAGTCTGGAGGAGGGTCATAGGGGGAGGAGCCAGTGCACACCACCTGATCTGGTAAAAGCTTTACTTTTTTGTGCCCTGTCTCCTGCGGAGCCGCTATTCCCCATGGTCCTTTCAGGAACCCCAGCATCCACTACGGACTCCGAGAAATAGAATTATCGGTAAGTAAATTCTTATTTTAATCACTTAACTGGCATCGTCAGATCGGTGTCTGTATAAAAGATGGACAGTGTCTAGTTAGACAGTTGATAGACACCATATGTTAGACATTAGGTCGACAGGGTCAAAAGGTCGACATGAAAAAGGTAGACACCATGTTTTATGCATTTTTGTGGCTTGTGTGGATAGTTTTGTAATCTGGGACCCCTAATTGTAGAAAGCCATACCCTCGCGGGGCTTGCTTCGCTCGCCACAAGGTTTATAACCAACTCTATGCCGACATGGATATAGAAGGTATGAAATAGTCCAAAAACATGTTAATTTTTTTTTTTTTAAATGTATCTTTTTTTTTTTTTTGTCGACCATTTTCATGTCCACCTTTAGACCCTGTCTATCAACCGGATACCCGTTGGATCATATGCGACTGCTCCACCCCACTGTGTCCCCCAGTTTCTCTAACGTCCTAGTGGATGCTGGGGACTCCGTAAGGACCATGGGGAATAGACGGCTCCGCAGGAGACTGGGCACACTAAAAGAAAGATTTGGTACTACCTGGTGTGCACTGGCTCCTCCCTCTATGCCCCTCCTCCAGACCTCAGTTAGATTTCTGTGCCCGGCCGAGCTGGATGCACACTAGGGGCTCTCCTGAGCTCCTAGAAAGAAAGTATATTTTAGGTTTTTTATTTTACAGTGAGACCTGCTGGCAACAGGCTCACTGCAACGAGGGACTAAGGGGAGAAGAAGCGAACCTACCTGCTTGCAGCTAGCTTGGGCTTCTTAGGCTACTGGACACCATTAGCTCCAGAGGGATCGACCGCAGGCCCAGTCCTTGGTGTTCGTTCCCGGAGCCGCGCCGCCGTCCCCCTTACAGAGCCAGAAACAAGAAGATGGTCCGGAAAAGCGGCGGCCGAAGACTTCAGTCTTCACCAAGGTAGCGCACAGCACTGCAGCTGTGCGCCATTGCTCCTCATGCACACTTCACACTCCGGTCACTGGGGGGGGGGGGGGGGGCGCGCCCTGAGCAGCAATAATATCACCTTGGCTGGCAAAATAACCACAATATATAGCCCCAGAGGCTATATATGTGGTAATTACCCCTGCCAGAATCCATAAAAAAGCGGGAGAAAAGTCAGCCGAAAAAGGGGCGGAGCCATCTCCCTCAGCACACCGGCGCCATTTTCTCTTCACAGTGTAGCTGGAAGACAGCTCCCCAGGCTCTCCCCTGTAGTTCTCAGGCTCAAAGGGTTAAAAAGAGAGGGGGGGCACTAAATTTAGGCGCAATATTGTTTATACAAGCAGCTATTGGGGAAAATTCACTCAGTGATAGTGTTTATCCCTACATTATATAGCGCTCTGGTGTGTGCTGGCATACTCTCTGTCTCCCCAAAGGGCTGTGTGGGGTCCTGTCCTCAGTCAGAGCATTCCCTGTGTGTGTGCGGTGTGTCGGTACGGCTGTGTCGACATGTTTGAGGAGGCTTATGTGGAGGCGGAGCAGATGCCGATAAATGGGATGTCGCCCCCTGGGAGCCGACACCAGAGTGGATGGATAGGTGGAAGGTATTAACCGACAGTGTCAACTCCTTACATAAAAGGCTGGATGACGTAACAGCTATGGGACAGCCGGCTTCTCGGCCCGCGCCTGCCCAGGCGTCTCAAAGGCCATCAGGGGCTCAAAAACGCCCGCTCCCTCAGATGTCGACACGGAGTCTGACTCCAGTGTCGACGAGGTTGAGACATATACACAATCCACTGGGAACATCCGTTACATGATCCCGGCAATAAAAAATGTGTTACACATTTCTGACATTAACCCAAGTACCACTAAAAAAGGGTTTTATGTTTGGGGAGAAAAAGCAGGCAGTGTTTTGTTCCCCCATCAAATGAGTGAATGAAGTGTGAAAAAGCGTGGGTTCCCCCGATAAGAAACGGGTAATTTCTAAAAAGTTACTGATGGCGTACCTTTTCCCGCCAGAGGATAAGTTACGCTGGGAGATATCCCCTAGGGTGGATAAGGCGCTCACACGTTTGTCAAAAAAGGTGGCACTGCCGTCTTAGGATACGGCCACTTTGAAGGTACCTGCTGATAAAAAGCAGGAGGCTATCCTGAAGTCTGTATTTACACACTCAGGTACTAGACTGAGACCTGCAGATAGTGCTGCTGCAGCGTGGTCTGTAACCCTGTCAAACAGGGATACTATTTTGCGAACATAAGTCGTCGTCTTATATATGAGGGATGCACAGAGGGATATTTTGCCGGCTGGCATCCAGAATTAATGCAATGGCCATTCTGTCTGGAGGGTATTAGAGACCCGACACTGGACAGGTGATGCTGACTTTAAAAGGCACATAGAGCCTTATAAGGGTGAGGAATTGTTTGGGGATGGTCTCTGGGACCTCGTATCCACAGCAACAGCTGGGAAGAAAAAATTTTTACCTCGGGTTTCCTCACAGCCTAAGAAAGCACTGTATTATCAGGTACAGTCCTTTCGGTTTCAGAAAAGCAAGCGGGTCAAAGGCGCTTCCTTTCTGCACAGTGACGAGGGAAGAGGGAAAAAGCTGCACCAGTCAGCCAGTTCCCAGAATCTAAATTCTTCCCCCGCTTCCTCTGAGTCCACCGCATGACGTGGGGGCTCCACAGGCGTAGCCAGGTACGGTGGGGGGCCGCCTAAAAAATTTCAGCGATCAGTGGGCTCGCTCACAGGTGGATCCCTGGATCCTTCAAGTAGTATCTCAAGGGTACAGGCTGGAATTCGAGGCGTCTCCCCCCCGCCGTTTCCTCAAATCTGCCTTGCCGACAACTCCCCTCAGGCAGGGAGGCTGTGCTAGAGGCAATTCACAAGCTGTATTCCCAGCAGGTGATGGTCAAGGTGCCCCTACTTCAACAAGGACGGGGTTACTATTCCACACTGTTTGTGGTACCGAAACCGGACGGTTCGGTGAGACCCATTTTAAATTTGAAGTCCTTGAACACATACATAAAAAAATTCAAGTTCAAGATGGAATCGCTCAGGGCGGTTATTGCAAGCCTGGAGGAGGGGGATTACATGGTATCCCTGGACATCAAGGATGCTTACCTACATGTCCCCATTTACCATCCTCACCAGGAGTACCTCAGATTGTGGTACAGGATTGCCATTACCAATTCCAAACACTGCCGTTTGGACTGTCCACGGCACCGAGGGTCTTTACCAAGGTAATGGCAGAAATGATGATACTCCTTCGAAAAAAGGGAGTTTTTAATTATCCCGTACTTGGACGATCTTATAAAGGCGAGGTCCAAGGAGCAGTTGTTGGTCGGAGTAGCACTATCTCGGGAAGTGCTACAACAGCACGGATGGATTCTATACATTCCAAAGTCACAGCTGGTTCCTACCACACGCCTGCTGCTCCTGGGGATGGTTCTGGACACAGAACAGAAAAAAGTGTTTCTCTCGCAGGAGAAAGCCAAGGAGCTGTCATCTCTAGTCAGAGACCTCCTAAAACCAAAACGGGTATCGGTGCATCACTGCACACGAGTCCTGGGAAAAATGGTGGCTTCATACGAAGCAATTCCATTCGGCAGGTTCCATGCAAGGACCTTCCAGTGGGACCTCTTGGACAAGTGGTCGGGATCGCATCTTCAGATGCATCGTCTGATAACCCTGTCTCCAAGGACCAGGGTGTCTCTACTGTGGTGGCTGCAGAGTGCTCATCTTCTAGAGGGCCGCAGATTCGGCATACAGGACTGAGTCCTGGTGACCACGGATGCCAGCCTTCGAGGCTGGGGAGCAGTCACACAGGGGAAAAAACTTCCAAGGACTATGGTCAATTCAGAAGACTTCCCTGCACATACATATTCTGGAACTAAGGGCCATTTACAATGCCCTAAGTCAGGCAAAACCCCTGCTTCAAAACCAGCCGGTACTGATCCAGTCAGACAACATCACGGCAGTCGCCCATGTAAACCGACAGGGCGGCACAAAAAGCAGGTTGGCGATGGCAGAAGCCGCAAGGGTTCTCCGATGGGCGGAAAATCAAATAATAGCACTGTCGGCAGTGTTCATTCCGGGAGTGGACAACTGGGAAGCAGACTTCCTCAGCAGACACGACCTACACCCGGGAGAGTGGGGACTTCATCCAGAAGTCTTCCTACTGTTGGTAAACCGTTGGGAAAGGCCACAGGAGGACATGATGGCGTCCCGCCTCAACAAAAAGCTAAAGAGATATTGCGCCAGGTCAAGGGACCCTCAGGCGATAGCTGTGGACGCGCTAGTGACACCGTGGGTGTACCAGTCGGTTTATGTGTTCCCTCCTCTGCCCTCAGGCGATAGCTGTGGACGCGCTAGTGACACCGTGGGTGTACCAGTCGGTTTATGTGTTCCCTCCTCTGCCCCTCATACCAAAGGTACTGAGAATAATAAGAAGGCGAGGAGTAAGAACGATACTCGTGGTTCGGGATTGGCCAAGAAGAGCTTGGAACCCGGAACTTCAAGAACTGATCTCGGAGGACCCATGGCCTCTGCCGCTCAGACAGGATCTGCTACAACAGGGGCCCTGTCTGTTCCAAGACTTACCGCGGCTGCGTTTGACGGCATGGCGGTTGAATTCCGGATCCTAAAGGAAAAGGGCATTCCGGAGGAAGTAATTCCTACGCTGATAAAAGCCAGGAAAGAAGTAACCGCAAACCATTATCACCGCATTTGGCGAAAATATGTTGCGTGGTGTGAGGCCAGGAAGGCCCCACAGAGGAATTTCAGCTGGGTCGTTTTCTGCACTTCCTACAGTCAGGAGTGACTATGGGCCTAAAATTGGGTTCCATTAAGGTCCAGATTTCGGCTCTGTCGATTTTCTTCCAGAAAGAACTGGCTTCACTGCCTGAAGTTCAGACTTTTGTAAAGGGAGTGCTTCATATTCAGCCCCCTTTTGTGCCTCCTGTGGCACCTTGGGATCTCAATGTGGTGTTGAGTTTCCTAAAATCACATTGGTTTGAACCACTTAAAACCGTGGATCTCAAATATCTCACGTGGAAAGTGGTCATGTTATTGGCCTTGGCTTCGGCCAGGCGTGTGTCTGAATTGGCGGCTTTGTCGTGTAAAAGCCCTTATCTGATTTTCCATATGGATAGGGCAGAATTGAGGACTCGTCCCCAGTTTCTCCCTAAGGTGGTATCAGCTTTTCACTTGAACCAACCTATTGTAGTGCCTGCGGCTACTAAGGACTTGGAGGATTCCAAGTTACTGGACGTAGTCAGGGCCTTGAAAATTTATGTTTCCAGGACGGCTGGAGTCAGGAAAACTGACTTGCTTTTTATCCTGTATGCACCCAACAAAATAGGTGCTCCTGCTTCTAAGCAGACTGTTGCTCGCTGGATTTGTAGCACAATTCAGCTGGCGCATTCTGCGGCTGGTTTGCCGCATCCTAAATCAGTGAAAGCCCATTCCACGAGGAAGGTGGGCTCATCTTGGGCGGCTGCCCGAGGGGTCTCGGCTTTACTACTTTGCCGAGCTGCTACTTGGTCAGGGGCAAACACGTTTGCTAAATTCTACAAATTTGATACCCTGGCTGAGGAGGACCTGGAGTTCTCTCATTCGGTGCTGCAGAGTCATCCGCACTCTCTCGCCCGTTTGGGAGCTCTGGTATAATCCCCATGGTCCTTACGGAGTCCCCAGCATCCACTAGGACGTTGGAGAAAATAAGAATTTACTCACCGGTAATTCTATTTCTCGTAGTCCATAGTGGATGCTGGGCGCCCATCCCAAGTGCGGATTGTCTGCAATACTTGTATATAGTTATTGCCTAACTAAAGGGTTATTGTTGAGCCATCTGTTGAGAGGCTCAGTTGTTATTCATACTGTTAACTGGGTAAAATATCACAAGTTATACGGTGTGATTGGTGTGGCTGGTATGAGTCTTACCCGGGATTCAAAATCCTTCCTTATTGTGTCAGCTCTTCCGGGCACAGTATCCTAACTGAGGTCTGGAGGAGGGGCATAGAGGGAGGAGCCAGTGCACACCAGGTAGTACCAAATCTTTCTTTTAGTGTGCCCAGTCTCCTGCGGAGCCGTCTATTCCCCATGGTCCTTACGGAGTCCCCAGCATCCACTATGGACTACGAGAAATAGAATTATCGGTGAGTAAATTCTTATTTTTTGATGAGATCCGTTCTGCAGATGTGCATAATTTAAGTTAAATCTTTAAAAAAAAAAAAAAAATGTAAATTTTTTTTTTTTTTTTTTTAAAGTTATGAATGATTTTGAAGGGGAAAAATCAGGAAAGAAATTCTGGTATTACAGCTGTCTAAGCCAACATAACAGTTGGGTGGGGGGTATTCAATTATCTGCGATAATTTCTGAGCTATTGAATTAACCCCCCTGCCTTTTGGTGGCAAAAAAATGCCATAATCGGCAAAAACGGAGCATGTCTTCCCTGGCGTAGGTGCGGAAACGTGGTTTTGCCAATCCACTTTTTCTCTGACGTCCTAAGTGGATGCTGGGACTCTGTAAGGACCATGGGGAATAGCGGCTCCGCAGGAGACTGGGCACAACTAAAGAAAGCTTTAGGACTACCTGGTGTGCACTGGCTCCTCCCACTATGACCCTCCTCCAGACCTCAGTTAGAATCTTGTGCCCGGCTGAGCTGGATGCACACTAGGGGCTCTCCTGAGCTCCTAGAAAAGAAAGTATACTTTTAGGTTTTTTATTTTCAGTGAGATCTGCTGGCAACAGACTCACTGCTACGAGGGACTAAGGGGAGAAGAAGCAAACCTACCTGCTTGCAGCTAGCTTGGGCTTCTTAGGCTACTGGACACCATTAGCTCCAGAGGGATCGAACACAGGCTCAGCCTCGGTCGTCCGGTCCCGGAGCTGCGCCGCCGTCCCCCTTACAGAGCCAGAAGCAAGAAGATGGTCCTGGAAATCGGCGGCAGAAGACTTCGGTCTTCAACAAGGTAGCGCACAGCACTGCAGCTGTGCGCCATTGCTCCTCATGCACACCTCACACTCCGGTCACTGATGGGCGCTGGGGGAGGGGGTGGGGGGGTGGGGCGGGGCGCCCTGAGCAGCAATATTAAACACCTTGCTGGCATAAAACACATAATATAGTCTTTGAAGCTATATATGTGAAAAATACCCCTGCCAGATAGCCATAAAAAAGCGGGAGAAGTCAGACGAAAAAGGGGCGGAGTTATCTCCCTCAGCACACTGGCGCCATTTTTCCCTCACAGCTCCGCTGGAAGGATCGCTCCCAGGCTCTCCCCTGCAGTTTCAAGACTACAAAGGGTAAAAAAAGAGAGGGGGGGCACTAAATTTAGGCGCAGTAGTATACATATAAGCAGCTATAAGAGAAAATCATTAAGTTATAGTGTTAATCCCTGTATTATATAGCGCTCTGGTGTGTGCTGGCATACTCTCTCTCTGTCTCCCCAAAGGGCTTTGTGGGGTCCTGTCCTCAGTCAGAACATTCCCTGTGTGTGTGCGGTGTGTCGGTACGGCTGTGTCGACATGTTTGATGAGGAGGCTTATGTGGAGGCGGAGCAGATGCCGATAAATGTGATGTCACCCCCTGCGGGGCCGACACCTGAGTGGATGGACTTGTGGAAGAAATTACGTGAAAGTGTCAACTCCTTACATAAAAGGTTTGACGACATAGCAGATGTGGGACAGCCGGCTTCTCAGCTCGTGCCTGCCCAGCTGTCTCAAAAGCCATCAGGGGCTCTAAAACGCCGCTACCTCAGATGGCAGACACAGATGTCGACACGGATACTGAATCCAGTGTCGACGACGATGAGACTAATGTAACTTCCAATAGGGCCACACGTTACATGATTGAGGCAATGAAAAATGTGTTGCACATTTCTGATGTTACCCCAGGTACCACAAAAAAGGGTATTATGTTTGGGGAGAAAAAACTACCAGTGGTTTCTCTGACGTCCTAGTGGATGCTGGGGACTCCGTCAGGACCATGGGGATTAGCGGCTCCGCAGGAGACAGGGCACAAAAATAAAGCTTTAGGATCAGGTGGTGTGCACTGGCTCCTCCCCCTATGACCCTCCTCCAAGCCTCAGTTAGGTTTTTGTGCCCGTCCGAGCAGGGTGCAATCTAGGTGGCTCTCCTAAAGAGCTGCTTAGAAAAAGTTTTTAGGTTTTTTATTTTACAGTGAGTCCTGCTGGCAACAGGCTCACTGCAACGAGGGACTTAGGGGAGAAGAAGTGAACTCACCTGCGTGCAGGATGGATTGGCTTCTTAGGCTACTGGACACCATTAGCTCCAGAGGGATCGAACACAGGCCCAGCCATGGAGTCCGGTCCCGGAGCCGCGCCGCCGACCCCCTTGCAGATGCCGAAAAGTGAAGAGGTCCAGAAACCGGCGGCAGAAGACTTTTCAGTCTTCATGAGGTAGCGCACAGCACTGCAGCTGTGCGCCATTGTTGTCACACACTTCACACCAGCGGTCACGGAGGGTGCAGGGCGCTGCGGGGGGCGCCCTGGGCAGCAATGAGAATACCTTGTTCTGGCTAAAAAAATACATCACATATAGCCCCTGGGGCTATATGGATGTATTTCACCCCTGCCAGGTCTCACAAACACCGGAGAAGAGCCCGCCGAAATAGGGGGCGGGGCCTATCTCCTCAGCACACAGCGCCATTTTCCTGCTCAGCTCCGCTGCGAGGAAGGCTCCCAGGACTCTCCCCTGCACTGCACTACAGAAACAGGGTAAAACAGAGAGGGGGGGGCACTTTTTTGGCGTTTTTTGATATATTAAGCTGCTATAAGGGAGACAACACTTCTATAGGGTTGTTCCTATATATTTATAGCGCTTGGGTGTGTGCTGGCAAACTCTCCCTCTGTCTCCCCAAAGGGCTAGTGGGGTCCTGTCTTCGATAAGAGCATTCCCTGTGTGTCTGCTGTGTGTCGGTACGTGTGTGTCGACATGTATGAGGACGATGTTGGTGTGGAGGCGGAGCAATTGCCGGTAATGGTGATGTCACCTCCTAGGGAGTCGACACCGGAATGGATGGCTTTGTTTATGGAATTACGTGATAATGTCAGCACATTACAAAAATCAGTTGACGACATGAGACGGCCGGAAAACCAGTTAGTACCTGTACAGGCGTCTCAGACACCGTCAGGGGCTGTAAAACGCCCTTTACCTCAGTCGGTCGACACAGACCCAGACACGGACACCGAATCTAGTGTCGACGGTGAAGAAACAAACGTATTTTCCAGTAGGGCCACACGTTATATGATCACGGCAATGAAGGAGGCTTTGCATATCTCTGATACTGCATGTACCACAAAAAGGGGTATTATGTGGGGTCTGAAAAAACTACCTGTAGTTTTTCCTGAATCAGACGAATTGAATGAAGTGTGTGATGAAGCGTGGGTTAACCCCGATAGAAAACTGCTAATTTCAAAGAAGTTATTGGCATTATATCCTTTCCCGCCAGAGGTTAGGGCGCGCTGGGAAACACCCCCTAGGGTGGATAAGGCGCTCACACGCTTATCAAAACAAGTGGCGTTACCGCCTCCTGAAACGGCCGCCCTCAAGGATCCAGCGGATAGGAGGCTGGAAACTACCCTGAAAAGTATATACACTCATACTGGTGTTATACTGCGACCAGCCATCGCCTCTGCATGGATGTGCAGTGCTGGGGTGGTTTGGTCGGATTCCCTGACTGAAAATATTGATACCCTAGATAGGGACAGTATTTTATTGACTTTAGAGCAATTAAAGGATGCTTTTCTTTATATGCGAGATGCTCAGAGGGATATTTGCACTCTGGCATCGAGAGTAAGTGCAATGTCCATATCTGCCAGAAGAAGTTTATGGACGCGACAATGGTCAGGTGATGCGGATTCCAAACGGCATATGGAAGTATTGCCGTATAAGGGGGAGGAATTATTTGGGGTCGGTCTATCGGATTTGGTGGCCACGGCAACAGCCGGGAAATCCACCTTTTTACCTCAGGTCCCCTCCCAACAGAAAAAGACACCGTCTTTTCAGCCGCAGTCCTTTCGTTCCTATAGGAACAAGCGGGCGAAAGGACAGTCATATTTGCCCCGAGGCAAAGGAAAGGGTAAGAGAGTGCACCAAGCAGCTTCTTCCCAGGAGCAGAAGCCCTCCCCGGCTTCTGCAAAGCCCTCAGCATGACGTTGGGGCTTTACAAGCGGACTCAGGGGCGGTGGGGGGTCGACTCAAGAATTTCAGCGCACAGTGGGCTCACTCACAGGTGGACCCCTGGAACCTGCAGATAGTATCTCAGGGTTACAGGTTGGAATTCGAGAAGTCTCCCCCTCGCCGGTTCCTAAAGTCTGCTCTGCCAACGTCTCCCTCAGACAGGGCGACGGTATTGGAAGCCATTCACAAGCTGTATTCTCAGCAGGTGATAGTCAAGGTACCCCTCCTACAACAGGGAAAGGGGTATTATTCCACACTATTTGTGGTACCGAAGCCGGACGGCTCGGTATGACCTATTCTAAATCTGAAATCTTTGAACCTGTACATACAAAAATTCAAGTTCAAGATGGAGTCACTCAGAGCAGTGATAGCGAATCTGGAAGAAGGGGACTTTATGGTGTCCCTGGACATCAAGGATGCTTACCTGCATGTCCCAATTTGCCCTTCACATCAAGGGTACCTCAGGTTCGTGGTGCAAAACTGTCATTATCAGTTTCAGACGCTGCCGTTTGGATTGTCCACGGCACCTCGGGTCTTTACCAAGGTAATGGCCGAAATGATGTTTCTTCTGCGAAGAAAAGGCGTATTAATTATCCCTTACTTGGACGATCTCCTGATAAGGGCAAGGTCCAGGGAACAGCTGGGGGACGTAGTAGCACTAACCCAAGTAGTGCTGCAACAGCACGGGTGGATTCTGAATTTTCCAAAATCTCAATTGACCCCGACGACACGTCTGCTGTTCCTGGGAATGATTCTGGACACGGTTCAGAAAAAGGTGTTTCTTCCGGAGGAGAAAGCCAGGGAGTTATCCGAACTTGTCAGGAACCTCCTAAAACCAGGGAAAGTGTCTGTGCATCAATGCACAAGAGTCCTGGGAAAGATGGTGGCTTCTTACGAAGCGATTCCATTCGGCAGATTCCACGCACGAACTTTTCAGTGGGATCTGCTGGACAAATGGTCCGGATCGCATCTGCAGATGCATCAGCGGATAACCTTATCGCCACGGACAAGGGTGTCTCTTCTGTGGTGGTTGCAGAGTGCTCATCTGTTAGAGGGCCGCAGATTCGGCATACAGGACTGGGTCCTGGTGACCACGGATGCCAGTCTGAGAGGCTGGGGAGCGGTCACACAGGGAAGAAACTTCCAGGGAGTATGGTCAAGCCTGGAGATGTCTCTTCACATAAATATACTGGAGCTAAGAGCGATTTACAATGCTCTAAGCCTGGCAAAACCCCTGCTTCAGGGTCAGCCGGTGTTGATCCAGTCGGACAACATCACGGCAGTCGCCCACGTAAACAGACAGGGCGGCACAAGAAGCAGGAGAGCAATGGCAGAAGCTGCAAGGATTCTTCGCTGGGCGGAAGATCATGTGATAGCACTGTCAGCAGTGTTCATTCCGGGAGTGGACAACTGGGAAGCAGACTTCCTCAGCAGACACGATCTACACCCGGGAGAGTGGGGACTTCATCCAGAAGTCTTCCACATGATTGTGAACCGTTGGGAAAAACCAAAGGTGGATATGATGGCGTCTCGCCTCAACAAAAAACTGGACAGGTATTGCGCCAGGTCAAGAGACCCTCAGGCAATAGCTGTGGACGCTCTGGTAATACCGTGGGTGTTCCAGTCAGTGTATGTGTTTCCTCCTCTGCCTCTCATACCAAAAGTACTGAGAATTATACGGCAAAGGGGAGTAAGAACGATACTCGTGGCTCCGGATTGGCCAAGAAGAACTTGGTACCCGGAACTTCAGGAGATGCTTACGGAAGATCCGTGGCCTCTACCTCTAAGACGGGACCTGCTTCAGCAGGGACCGTGTCTATTCCAAGACTTACCGCGGCTGCGTTTGACGGCATGGCGGTTGAACGCCGAATTCTAAGGGAAAAAGGCATTCCGGAAGGGGTCATTCCTACACTGGTAAAAGCCAGGAAGGAGGTGACTGCACAACATTATCACCGCATTTGGAGAAAATATGTTGCGTGGTGTGAGGCCAGGAAGGCCCCCACGGAGGAATTTCAATTGGGTCGATTCCTACATTTCCTGCAAACAGGATTGTCTATGGGCCTCAAACTGGGGTCCATTAAGGTTCAAATTTCGGCCCTGTCGATTTTCTTCCAGAAAGAATTGGCTTCAGTTCCTGAAGTCCAGACTTTTGTAAAAGGAGTACTACATATACAGCCCCCGGTTGTGCCCCCAGTGGCTCCGTGGGACCTTAATGTAGTTTTGGATTTTCTCAAATCCCATTGGTTTGAGCCACTCAAATCGGTGGATTTGAAATATCTTACATGGAAAGTAACCATGCTACTGGCCCTGGCTTCAGCCAGGAGAGTGTCAGAATTGGCGGCTTTATCGTATAAAAGCCCATATCTGATTTTCCATTCGGACAGGGCAGAACTGCGGACGCGTCCTCAGTTTCTGCCTAAGGTGGTGTCAGCGTTTCACCTGAACCAGCCTATTGTGGTGCCTGCGGCTACTAGCGATTTTGGAGGATTCCAAGTTGCTGGACGTTGTCAGGGCATTGAAAATATATATTTCAAGGACGGCTGGAGTCAGAAAATCTGACTCGCTGTTTATACTGTATGCACCCAACAAGCTGGGTGCTCCTGCTTCTAAGCAGACGATTGCTCGTTGGATTTGTAGCACAATTCAACTTGCACATTCTGTGGCAGGCCTGCCACAGCCTAAATCTGTCAAGGCCCATTCCACAAGGAAGGTGGGCTCATCCTGGGCGGCTGCCCGAGGGGTCTCGGCATTACAACTCTGCCGAGCAGCTACGTGGTCGGGGGAGAACACGTTTGTAAAATTCTACAAATTTGATACCCTGGCTAAAGAGGACCTGGAGTTCTCTCATTCGGTGCTGCAGAGTCATCCGCACTCTCCCGCCCGTTTGGGAGCTTTGGTATAATCCCCATGGTCCTGACGGAGTCCCCAGCATCCACTAGGACGTCAGAGAAAATAAGGTTTTACTTACCGATAAATCTATTTCTCGTAGTCCGTAGTGGATGCTGGGCGCCCATCCCAAGTGCGGATTGTCTGCAATACTTGTACATAGTTATTGTTACAAAAAAATCGGGTTGTTATTGTTGTGAGCCGTCTGTTCAGAGGCTCCTACGTTTGTCATACTGTTAACTGGGTTCATATCACAAGTTGTACGGTGTGATTGGTGTGGCTGGTATGAGTCTTACCCGGGATTCAAAATCCTTCCTTATTGTGTACGCTCGTCCGGGCACAGTATCCTAACTGAGGCTTGGAGGAGGGTCATAGGGGGAGGAGCCAGTGCACACCACCTGATCCTAAAGCTTTATTTTTGTGCCCTGTCTCCTGCGGAGCCGCTAATCCCCATGGTCCTGACGGAGTCCCCAGCATCCACTACGGACTACGAGAAATAGATTTATCGGTAAGTAAAATCTTATTTTTTCCCCCATCTGATGAATTAAATGAGGTGTGTGAAGAAGCGTGGGCTTCCCCCGATAAGAAACTGGTAATTTCTAAAAAGTTACTAATGGCGTACCCTTTCCCGCCAGAGGATAGGTCACATTGGGAAATATCCCCTAGGGTGGATAAAGCGCTCACACGCCTGTCAAAGAAGGTGGCACTACCGTCTCCGGATACGGCCGCCCTGAAGGAGCCTGCTGATAGGAAGCAGGAGGCTATCCTGAAGTCTGTATATACACACTCAGGTATTATTTTAAGACCGGCTATTGCTTCAGCATGGATGTGCAGTGCTGCAGCTGCGTGGTCAGATTCCCTGTCGGAAAATATTGATACCCTTGACAGGGACACTATTGCTAACCATAGAGCATATAAAAGACGCAGTCTTATACATGAGAGATGCACAGAGGGATATTTGCCGGCTGGCATCTAAAATAAGTGCAATGTCCATTTCTGCCAGGAGAGGGTTATGGACTCGGCAGTGGACAGGGGATGCAGATTCTAAAAGGCATATGGAAGTTTTGCCTTATAAAGGTGAGGAGTTGTTTGGGGATGGTCTATTGGACCTCGTTTCCACAGCGACGGCTGGGAAGTCAGCTTTTCTACCCCATGTTCCCTCACAACCAAAGAAAGCACCGTATTATCAGTTACAGTCCTTTCGGCCCCAAAAAGGCAAGCTGGTTAAAGGCGCGTCCTTTCTGCCCAGAGGTAGAGGGAAAAAGCTGCAGCATACAGCCAGTTCCCAGGAACAAAAGTCCTCCCCCGTTTCCTCTAAGTCCACCGCATGACGCTGGGGCTCCACAGGCGGAGCCAGGTACGGTGGGGGCCCGTCTCTAGAACTTCAGCAATCAGTGGGCTCGCTCATGGGTAGATCCCTGGATTCTTCAAGTGGTATCTCAGGGGTACAAGCTGGAATTCGAGACGTCTCCCCCTCGCCGTTTCCTCAAATCTGCCTTGCCAACAACTCCCTCAGACAAGGAGGCTGTGCTAGAGGCAATTCACAAGCTGTATTCCCAGCAGGTGATAGTCAAGGTGCCCCTCCTTCAACAAGGACGGGGTTACTATTCCACAATGTTTGTGGTACCGAAACCGGACGGTTCGGTGAGACCCATTTTAAATTTGAAATCCTTGAACACTTATATAAAAAAATTCAAGTTCAAGATGGAATCGCTCAGGGCGGTTATTTCAAGCCTGGACGAGGGGGATTACATGGTATCACTGGACATCAAGGATGCTTACCTGCATGTCCCCATTTACCATCCTCACCAGGAGTACCTCAGATTTGTGGTACAGGATTGTCATTACCAATTCCAGACGTTGCCGTTTGGTCTGTCCACGGCACCGAGGGTATTTACCAAGGAAATGGCCGAAATGATGATACTCCTTCGAAAAAAGGGAGTTTTAATTATCCCGTACTTGGACGATCTCCTGATAAAGGCGAAGTCCAGGGAGCAGTTGTTGGTCGGGGTAGCACTATCTCGGGAGGTGCTACAACAGCACGGTTGGATTCTAAATATTCCAAAGTCACAGCTAGTTCCTGCGACACGTCTACTGTTCCTGGGGATGGTTCTGGACACAGAACAGAAAAAAGTGTTTCTCCCGGAGGAGAAGGCCAAGGAGCTGTCATCTCTAGTCAGAGGCCTCCTGAAACCAAAACAGGTGTCTGTGCATCACTGCACGCGAGTCCTGGGAAAAATAGTAGCTTCCTACGAAGCAATTCCATTCGGCAGGTTCCATGCAAGGACCTTTCAGTGGGACCTGTTGAGCAAGTGGTCCGGATCGCATCTTCAGATGCATCGGCTGATAACCCTGTCTCCAAGGACCAGGGTGTCTCTGCTGTGGTGGCTGCAGAGTGCTCATCTTCAAGAGGGCCGCAGATTCGGCATACAGGACTGGGTCCTGGTGACCACGGATGCCAGCCTTCGAGGCTGGGGGGCAGTCACACAGGGAAGAAACTTCCAGGGACTATGGTCAAGTCAGGAGACTTCCCTACACATAAATATTCTGGAACTGAGGGCCATTTACAATGCCCTAAGTCAGGCAAGACCCCTGCTTCAAAACCAGCCGGTACTGATTCAGTCAGACAACATCACGGCAGTCGCCCATGTAAACCGACAGGGTGGCACAAGAAGCAGGATGGCGATGGCAGAAGCCACAAGGATTCTCCGATGGGCGGAAAATCACGTGTTAGCACTGTCAGCAGTGTTCATTCCGGGAGTGGACAACTGGGAAGCAGACTTCCTCAGCAGGCACGACCTCCACCCGGGAGAGTGGGGACTTCATCCAGAAGTCTTCCAGCTGATTGTAAACCGTTGGGAACGGCCACAGGTGGACATGATGGCGTCCCGCCTAAACAAAAAGCTAGAAAGATATTGCGCCAGGTCGAGAGACCCTCAGGCAATAGCTGTGGACGCTCTAGTGACACCGTGGGTGTACCAGTCGGTTTATGTGTTCCCTCCTCTTCCTCATACCCAAGGTACTGAGGATAATAAGAAAAAGAGGAGTAAGAACTATACTCATTGTTCCGGATTGGCCAAGAAGAGCTTGGTACCCGGAACTTCAAGAACTGATCTCAGAGGACCCATGGCCTCTGCCGCTCAGACAGGACCTGCTGCAGCAGGGGCCCTGTCTGTTCCAAGACTTACCGCGGCTGCGTTTGACGGCATGGCGGTTGAACGCCGGATCCTGAAGGAAAAGGGCATTCCGGAGGAAGTCATCCCTACGCTGATTAAAGCTAGGAAAGAAGTGACTGCAAACAATTATCACCGCATATGGTGAAAATATGTTGCGTGGTGTGAGGCCAGGAAGGCCCCAACGGAGGAATTTCAGCTGGGCCGTTTTCTGCACTTCCTACAGTCAGGGGTGACTATGGGCCTAAAATTGGGTTCCATTAAGGTCCAGATTTCGGCTCTGTCGATTTTCTTCCAGAGAGAACTGGCTTCACTGCCTGAAGTTCAGACATTTGTTAAGGGAGTGCTGCATATTCAGCCCCCTTTTATGCCTCCAGTGGCACCTTGGGATCTCAACGTGGTGTTGGATTTCCTAAAGTCGCATTGGTTTGAGCCACTTAAAACCGTGTATTTGAAATATCTCACATGGAAAGTGGTCATACTGTTGGCCTTGGCTTCGGCCAGGCGTGTGTCAGAATTGGCGGCTTTGTCATGTAAAAGCCCTTATCTGATTTTCCATATGGATAGGGCAGAATTGAGGACTCGTCCCCAGTTTCTCCCTAAGGTGGTATCAGCTTTTCATTTGAACCAACCTATTGTAGTGCCTGCGGCTACTAAAGACTTGGAGGATTCCAAGTTGTTGGACGTAGTCAGGGCCCTGAAAATTTATGTTTCCAGGACAGCTAGTGTCAGGAAAACTGACTCGCTATTTATCCTGTATGCACCCAACAAGCTGGGTGCTCCTGCTTCAAAGCAGACTATTGCTCGCTGGATCTGTAGTACGATTTAGCTTGCACATTCTGCGGCTGGACTGCCGCATCCTAGATCAGTGAAAGCCCATTCCACGAGGAAGGTGGGCTCTTCTTGGGCGGCTGCCAGAGGGGTCTCGGCTCTACAACTTTGCCGAGCAGCTACTTGGTCGGGGTCAAACACGTTTGCCAAGTTCTACAAGTTTGATACCCTGGCTGAGGAGGACCTAGAGTTTGCTCATTCGGTGCTGCAGAGTCATCCGCACTCTCCCGCCCGTTTGGGAGCTTTGGTATAATCCCCATGGTCCTTACGGAGTCCCAGCATCCACTTAGGACGTCAGAGAAAATAAGATTTTACTCACCGGTAAATCTATTTCTCGTAGTCCGTAGTGGATGCTGGGCGCCCATCCCAAGTGCGGATTGTCTGCAATACTTGTATATAGTTATTGTTTAACTAAAGGGTTATTGTTGAGCCATCTGTTGAGAGGCTCAGTTATATTTCATACTGTTAACTGGGTATAGTATCACGAGTTATACGGTGTGGCTGGTATGAGTCTTACCCTGGATCCTTCCTTATTGTGTCACCTCTTCCGGGCACAGTATCCTAACTGTGGTCTGGAGGAGGGTCATAGTGGGAGGAGCCAGTGCACACCAGGTAGTCCTAAAGCTTTCTTTAGTTGTGCCCAGTCTCCTGCGGAGCCGCTATTACCCATGGTCCTTACGGAGTCCCAGCATCCACTACGGACTATGAGAAATAGATTTACCGGTGAGTAAAATCTTATTTTTGTGCCTGATGAATTTTGTTGCCCAGGTGAAAAAACAGCCCTATTATTGAATAGAGCGAATTCCCCATTCGCCCTAAAAAAAAAAAAAAATTGTGAAAAGTGCAATTTCATCGTCTAGGCAAAAAAAACGCCCCAATTGAATATCCTTCGGTCTCTTATTACGTGTGTGTAGAAGATTTTCTATTTACTTTTTACAATAGCAGAGCAAACTAATAGGCCCTACATTTTTTACTGAACGATCGTTTATCGTTGGTGCTGGCTCGTTCATACTTGCAGGCCAATATGGACAATCTCATCCATATTAGCATGTAGGGCTATGGTGACGGGGGAGTGAAGAAACGTTAATCTCCCCCCCCCCCACCCCCCCACGTGTGCCGCCGGGCTGGCTGTTGGTCAGCTCGGCGGCGAGTCGCCTAGGGCCCATTAGAGTGACACCTGACAATATTTCTAGTCTCTTGTTTTAGCTAGTATTGTGCTTGGTACTTTTTCCGGGTTGTGGGGTGTTTGTTTGTTTTGGGTTTTTTTTCCCAATTGTAGTTATGTTTTTAGAGGAGTATCCTATTTGCTGTGATAATGTGGTCAACAAGCGTAGCTCAGGAATGGGGTTAATTTATCTACAATCAAAATGCCGGCATTCGAAATCCCGACATGGTCTAAATACAAACATGGTCATAATACGGACATCTAAAATGTCGACCGGTCAAAAGGTCAACACGAGTTTCTCTGACGTCCTAGTGGATGCTGAGTACTCCGTAAGGACCATGGGGAATAGACGGGCTCCGCAGGAGACTGGGCACTCTTTAAAGAAAGATTAGGTACTACATCTGGTGTGCACTGGCTCCTCTTTCTATGCCCCTCCTACAGACCTCAGTTAGAATCTGTGCCCGGCCAGAGCTGGATGCACTTAGTGGGCTCTCCTGAGTTCACTATAAAGAAAGTATTTGTTAGGTTTTTTATTTTCAGTGAGATCTGCTGGCAACAGACTCACTGCTACGTGGGACTTAGGGGAGAGAAGCAAACCTACCTGCTTGCAGCTAGCTTGTGCTTCTAAGGCTACTGGACACCATTAGCTCCATAGGGATCAAACACAGGGCCCGACCTCGATCGTCTGTTCCCGGAGCCGCGCCGCCGTCCCCCTTGCAGAGCCAGAAGACGGAAGATACCGGAGAAAATCGGCGGCTGAAGACTCCGGTCTTCAATAAGGTAGCGCACAGCACTGCAGCTGTGCGCCATTGCTCCCACAGCACACCACACGCTCCGAGGGTGCTGGGGGGGGGGCACCCTGGGCTGCAATTAGTATACCTTAAGGTGGCAAACTGCACATAATACAGTTCTAAACTGTATATGTGCCTAATCCCCCGCCATAAGTTTCATTAAAAAAGCCGGAGAAGCCCGCCGCTGAAGGGGCGGGGCTATCTTCCTCAGCACAGCCAGCGCCATTTTCTCTTCACAGCTCCGCTGGAAGGACGCTCCCCAGGCTCTCCCCTGCAGTATACACTACAGAAAGGGTAAAAAAGAGAGGGGGGGGCACATAAATTTAGGCGCATATTGTGATATAAGCAGCTATTGGGGGAAAATTCACTTGTGTATAGTGTATATCCCTCTGTTATATAGCGCTCTGGTGTGTGCTGGCATACTCTCTCTCTGTCTCCCCAAAGGACTTTGTGGGGTCCTGTCCTCAGTCAGAGCATTCCCTGTGTGTGCGGTGTGTCGGTACGGCTGTGTCGACATGTTTGATGAGGACGCTTACGTGGAGGCGGAGCAGGTGCCGATAAGTGTGATATCGCCCCCTGCGGGGCCGACACCTGAGTGGATGGATATGTGGAAGGTATTAACCGACAGTGTCAACTCCTTGCATAAAAGGTTCGATGACGCAGCTTTGGGACAGCCGGCATCTCAGCCCGCGCCTGCCCAGGCATCTCAGAGGCCATCAGGGGCTCAAACGCCCGCTACCTCAGATGGCAGACACAGATGTCGACACGGAGTCTGACTCCAGTGTCGACGAGGATGAGACAAATGCACAATCCACAAGGGCCATCCGATGCATGATTACGGCAATGAAAAATGTGTTGCACATTTCTGACATTAACCCGGTTACCACAAAAAAGGGTATTATGTTTGGGGAGAAAAAGCAGCCAGTGACTTTTCCCCCATCTGATGAGTTAAATGAATTGTGTGAAGAAGCGTGGGGTTCCCCAGATAAGAAACTAGTAATTTCTAAGCGGTTACTAATGGCGTACCCTTTCCCGCCAACGGATAGGTTACGCTGGGAGACATCCCCTAAGGTGGACAAGGCGCTCACACGCTTATCAAAAAAGGTGGCACTGCCTTCTCAGGATACGGCCGCCTTAAAGGAGCCTGCAGATAGAAAGCAGGAGGCTATCCTGAAGTCTGTATACACACTCAGGTACTATACTAAGACCTGCTATTGCTTCAGCATGGATGTGTAGTGCTGCAGCCACATGGTCTGATTCCCTGTCTGATAACATTGATTCCCTTGACAGGGACACTATTTTGCTAACCATAGAGCATATTAAAGACGTAGTCTTATATATGAGGGATGCACAGAGGGACATTTGCCGGCTGGCATCTAGAATTAATGCAATGTCCATTTCTGCCAGGAGAGTATTATGGACTCTGCAGTGGACAGGTGATGCTGATTCTAAAAGGCACATGGAAGTTTTGCCTTATAAGGGTGAGGAATTGTTTGGGGACGGTCTCTCGGACCTCGTATCCACTGCAACAGCTGGGAAGTCGACTTTTTTACCTCAGGTTCCCTCACAGCCAAAGAAAGCACCGTATTATCACGTACAGTCCTTTCGGCCTCAGAAAGGCAAGCGGGTTAGAGGCGCGTCCTTTCTGCCCAGAGGCAGGGGTAGAGGGAAAAAGCTGCACCAGACAGCCAGTTCCCAGGAACAAAAATCCTCCCCTGCTTCCACTAAGTCCACCGCATGACGCTGGGGCTCCACAGGTGGAGCCAGGTGCGGTGGGGGCCCGTCTCCGGAACTTCAGCGACCAGTGGGTTCGCTCACAGGTAGATCTCTGGGTTCTACAAGTGGTATCTCAGGGATACAAGCTGGAGTTCGAGACGTCTCCCCCTCGCCGTTACCTCAAATCAGCCTTGCCAGCTACTCCCCAGGACAGGGAGGTAGTACTGGCGGCAATTCACAAGCTGTACCTCCAGCAGGTGATAATCAAAGTTCCCCTCCTTCAACAGGGACGGGGTTACTATTCCACAAAGTTTGTGGTACCGAAACCAGACGGTTCGGTGAGACCCATTCTAAATTTGAAATCCTTGCACACTTATATAAGAAAGTTCAAGTTCAAAATGGAATCGCTCAGGGCGGTTATTGCAAGCCTGGAAGAGGGGGATTATATGGTATCACTGGACATCAAGGATGCTTACCTACATGTCCCCATTTACCCACCTCACCAGGAGTACCTCCGTTTTGTGGTACAGGACTGTCATTACCAATTCCAGACGTTGCCGTTTGGTCTGTCCACGGCACCGAGGGTATTTACCAAGGTAATGGCCGAAATGATGATACTCCTTCGGAAGAAGGGAGTTATAATTATCCCGTACTTGGACGATCTCCTTATAAAGGCGAGGTCCATGGAGCAGTTGTTGGTCGGAGTAGCACTATCTCAGGAAGTGCAACAACAGCACGGCTGGATTCTGAATATCCCAAAGTCGCAGCTGGTTCCTACAACGCGTCTGCTGTTCTTGGGTATGATTCTGGACACAGAACAGAAGAAGGTGTTTCTCCCGGAGGAGAAGGCCACGGAGTTGTCATCTCTGGTCAGAGACCTCCTGAAACCAAAACAGGTGTCTGTGCATCACTGCACGCGAGTCCTGGGAAAGATGGTAGCTTCTTACGAAGCGATTCCTTTCGGCAGGTTCCATGCAAGGATCTTTCAGTGGGATCTGTTAGACAAGTGGTCCGGATCGCATCTTCAGATGCATCGGCTGATCACCCTGTCCCCGAGGGCCAGGGTGTCTCTGCTGTGGTGGCTGCAGAGTGCTCATCTTCTCGAGGGCCGCAGATTCGGCATACAGGACTGGGTCCTGGTGACCATGGATGCAAGCCTCCGAGGTTGGGGGGCAGTCACTCAGGGAAGAAACTTCCAAGGACAATGGTCGAGTCAGGAGGCTTCCCTACACATAAATATTCAGGAACTAAGGGCCATTTACAATGCCCTAAGTCAAGCAAAACCCCTGCTTCAAAACCAGCCGGTGCTGATTCAGTCAGACAACATCACGGCGGTCGCCCATGTAAACCGACAGGGCGGCACAAGAAGCAGGATGGCGATGGCAGAAGCCACAAGGATTCTCCGATGGGCGGAAAATCATGTGATAGCACTGTCAGCAGTGTTCATTCCGGGAGTGGACAACTGGGAAGCAGACTTCCTCAGCAGGCACGACCTCCACCCGGGAGAGTGGGGACTTCATCCAGGAGTCTTCCAGTTGATTGTAAATCGTTGGGAAAGGCCACAGGTGGACATGATGGCGTCCCGCCTCAACAAAAAGCTAAAAAGATATTGCGCCAGGTCAAGGGACCCTCAGGCGATAGCTGTGGACGCTCTAGTGACACCGTGGGTGTACCAGTCGGTTTATGTGTTCCCTCCTCTTCCTCTCATACCAAAGGTACTGAGGATAATAAGAAAGAGAGGTGTAAGAACTATACTCATCGTTCCGGATTGGCCAAGAAGGACTTGGTACCCGGAACTACAAGAAATGATCTCAGAGGACCCTTGGCCTCTGCCGCTCCGACAGGACCTGCTACAGCAGGGGCCCTGTCTGTTCCAAGACTTACCGCGGCTGCGTTTGACGGCATGGCGGTTGAACGCCGTATCCTGATGGAAAAAGGCATTCTGGTTGAAGTCATTCCTACGCTGATAAAAGCTAGGAAGGATGTGACAGCAAAACATTATCACCGCATATGGCGAAAATATGTTGCTTGGTGTGAGGCTATGAAGGCCCCAACAGAGGAATTTCAGCTGGGTCGATTTCTGCACTTCCTACAGTCAGGAGTGACTATGGCCTAAAATTGGGATCCATTAAAGTCCAGATTTCGGCCCTGTCTATTTTCTTTCAAAAAGAACTGGCTTTACTGCCTGAAGTTCAGACGTTTGTTAAGGGAGTGCTGCATATTCAGCCCCCTTTTGTGCCTCCAGTGGCACCTTGGGATCTCAACGTTGTGTTGGATTTTCTGAAATCACATTGGTTTGAGCCACTTAAGACCGTGGAGTTGAAGTATCTCACGTGGAAAGTGGTCATGCTTTTGGCCTTGGCTTCGGCTAGGCATGTGTCAGAATTGGCGGCTTTGTCATGTAAAAGCCCCTATCTGATCTTCCATATGGACAGGGCAGAATTGAGGACTCGTCCCCAATTTCTCCCTAAGGCGGTATCAGCGTTTCATTTGAACCAACCTATTGTGGTGCCTGCGGCTACTCGGGATTTGGAGGCTTCCAAGTTGCTGGATGTAGTCCGGGCCCTGAAAATATATGTTTCCAGGACGGCTAGAGTCAGAAAAACTGACTCGCTGTTTATCCTGCATGCACCCAACAAGCTGGGTGCTCCTGCTTCTAAGCAGACTATTGCTCGCTGGATCTGTAGCACGATTCAACTTGCACATTCTGCGGCTGGACTGCCGCATCCTAAATCAGTCAAAGCCCATTCCACGAGGAAGGTGGGCTCTTCTTGGGCGGCTGACCGAGGGGTCTCGGCTTTACAACTTTGCCGAGCTGCTACCTGGTCGGGATCAAACACGTTTGCAAAATTCTACAAGTTTAATACCCTGGCTGAGGAGGACCTTGAGTTTGCTCATTCGGTGCTGCAGAGTCATCCGCACTCTCCCGCCCGTTTGGGAGCTTTGGTATAATCCCCATGGTCCTTACGGAGTACCCAGCATCCACTAGGACGTCAGAGAAAATAAGATTTTACTCACCGGTAAATCTATTTCTCGTAGTCCGTAGTGGATGCTGGAAGCCCGTCCCAAGTGCGGACTTCTGCAATACTTGTATATAGTTATTGCTTAACTATAGGGTTTTTCTTTTTCATCCACTAGGGGTCACTGGAGTACTCTTGAGATATGGACGGCTTCCGTAGGAAACAGCACTGAATATTTAAATTTAGAACACTCCACCCCTCCATATCCCCGAGTACCTCAGTGTTTTTTCTGTGCTCGAAGTAGGAAACAGCACTGAATATTTAAATTTAGAACACTCCACCCCTCCATATCCCCGAGTACCTCAGTGTTTTTTCTGTGCTCGAAGTAGTAACAGCTCTGTGGCTGAGTCCACAATTACTTTGAATTATTTTTATTTTTTTTTAGAATATTTTTTCTATTTTATACACATCCCTTTCCCCCTTCCAAAAGGCAGGGTCAGGGATAGTGCAAGCTGCTGATAGCAGCAGTGGCGTGTCGGGCCTCACTGAATGAGCACCCTCACAGCCACACAGAGATCTCCTGCACACAGGCTGGCCGGCGCTTGTACAGAAGCCCCGTCGGAGCCTCATCACAAGCAGCAGGAGTGAAGGTATGTGTACGGGGCGGTCAGCTCCTGCTGCCGCCCCGAGGTGTGGGGACATTGATTTCAGGCGCTGGGATCCCTCTACTGACGGCCGCCCGCCGCCGCTGCTCCGGCCGCCGCTTCTCTGAGCCCCACCGCTGCTCAGGCCGCCGCTTCTCCAAGCCCACTGCTGCTCGACCCCGCTACTCATAGCGCTTCACAGCGCGCTCCCCGTCCCGCTTCCCAGCTCCCGCTGGCGGCCCCACGTGACCCGCTGCTCGGCCCGCACTGCAACGGAGCAGACGGGGGGGTCATTACAGGGGCTAATAACAGAATAGAAGGGAAAGCAGCAGCATCAGCAGTATGACAAGCTGTTTTATACTGGCAGGGATTTTACACAGGCTGTTTATAATATCAGTTAAGAATAGAAACTGCACTGTGATTATAACTTTAAGCATGGCAGCCATTTTTAACCATGCTTCCTGTGTCTTCCTGCTGTGATTCCAGAACGTTCCAGTACTACATCTCTACTCCACCGGAGGCGCAGGGGTGTAAGTGGGAATTTGGGATCACATTTCATAGTACTGGCCACGTGTACTGCACTTGGCCAGATATATATATAGAGACACCGTACTACTATTTTACTGAGTCGTGCAAGTGTCTTTTTTTTTTTTTTTTGTGTATTGTATTGTCTGTCGCCATAATGAGTAAGGCACCAGCAAAAACTAAAAAGCATAATTGCAAAGTCTGTAGCAGTGTGTTACCGGATGGATCTACCACATGTAAAGTATGTTTTGTGGATTCGGTTCAGAATACAATTTCTGCTCCGGTTTTACAGCCAATTTCCTCACCGAACCCTCCTTGGGAAATGCTAGCCAATGTACTGGCTCAGTTGCAATCAGAATTGGCCGCCGCTCGACAAGAGCGGGAAACGGCAAGATCTGAGTCTAGGGTGAGACCGCCAGAACTACCGGAGGCGTCTCAGCCTTGTGAAAGGTCGAAATCCAGTTTGGGTAAACGGGATAAATTTCATATGTCTTATGATTTTCCAGTTTCTGCTATGTTGCATTCTGACGATTCCATGCCAGACCTCACGGAACAAAATGAGGGTGAGGAGGGCGAAGTGGAGTCAGAGAGTGAGGATTTTAACAGCTCCGGCATTGATAATCTCATCAGAGCGGTGCGTCAGTCTCTGAGGTTTACTGAAACTGAGGAGCCTCTCACAAATCATCAGGTCGTATTTACTAAACGACAAAGAACTCCAATAAGTTTTCCTGTCTCGGAATCTCTTAATCAGATGTTAGTAGAAACACGACAGAATCCAGATAAACGGTTTTCTATACCTCGCAGAAGTGCCAGCGGCTACTACGCTTAAAGACCCTTCAGATCGCAAGATAGAAACTATGCTAAAGTCCATGTATGTAGCAGCAGAAGTGATGCTGAGACCTAGCTTGGTTGGCATCTGGGTCACTAAGGCGCTCATAATATGGATTACAGAACTCAAATCTGCCTTACATGACGAAAACCTGATACTTCTTGCAAATCAAATGTGTGAGGCTGCAGAGTATCTCTACAGCGTCTACTGACGTCTGTCAGCTCACTTCTCGTATTTCATCGTCGCTAGTTACGGCACGACGAGCACTCTGGCTGCGTGCTTATCAAGCGGAGGCAGAGGTCAAACGAGGTATAGAGGCGTTGCCTTACGATGGCAAGAAGTTGTTTGGTCCTGAATTGGACGCATGGATTGCTGAGGCTACGGGAGGTAAGTCGGTTTTCTTACCATTGCCTCCACCGGTACCAAGAAGGAGGTACGCTGGACCTTCGTTCAAATCCTTTAGACCTCAGTCCTTTCGAGGACGTGGCAGAGGAACAGCCACGCCTGCTAGACGTGGTCGTGGACGTGGTTTCCAACAACAAGTCGCCAGGACGCTAAGTTTACCGACAAACCAGTGGCATGACGGGCAACCAGCCCATCTCGGTACTCCGATTGTGGGAGCACGCCTTCAGACGTTCCATTTGGCGTGGTTCCACACATCCGCGGATGGGTGGATCCGCAATTTAGTGTTAAAAGGTTACAAAATAGAGTTCGACTGTCTTCCGCCTCTGCGGTTTTTCAAGACAGGATTGCCTCTGTCGGACGACAAGAGGGCGGTTCTGCAAATTGCCATTCAGTCCCTACTGGATTCAGCAGTTTTGATTCCGGTCCCTGTACATCAACAGGGTCAGGGTTATTATTCCAGTCTGTTTGTGGTACCGAAGCCGGATGGCTCAGTCAGACCAATATTGAACTTAAAGGGTCTCAATCAGTACGTAACTTACTACAGATTCAAGATGGAATCTCTGCGTTCCGTGATTGCGGGTTTAGAGCCAAAGGAATTTATGATTGCGCTAGATCTCAAGGATGCGTACTTACACATTCCGATTTGGCAGCCTCATCAGAGATTCTTGCGGTTTGCAATACGCCAGAACCATTACCAGTTTCAGGCTCTACCGTTTGGTCTGTCGTCAGCTAGTGATGAGCGGGTTCGGTTTCTCGGAAACCGAACCCCCCCGAACTTCACGCTTTTTACACGGGTCCGAGGCAGACTCGGATCTTCCCGCCTTGCTCGGCTAACCCGAGCGCGCCCGAACGTCATCATCCCGCTGTCGGATTCTCGCGAGGCTCGTATTCTATCGCGAGACTCGGATTCTATATAAGGAGCCGCGCGTCGCCGCCATTTTCACACGTGCATTGAGATTGATAGGGAGAGGACGTGGCTGGCGTCCTCTCCGTTTAGATAGAGAGTGAGACACTTGATTTACTGGAGCATTAGGAGTACTCAGAGTGCAGAGTTTTGCTGATAGTTATACTAGTGACCACCAGTTTTATTTATTATTTAATATAATCCGTTCTCTGCCTGAAAAAAAACGATACACAGTCACATACCATATCTGTGCTCAGCCTCAGTGTGCTGCATGATAATATCATCTATGTATATCTGACTGTGCTGAGTAGTGCTCACTGCTCACACAGCTTAATTGTGGGGGAGACTGGGGAGCAGTTATAGCAGGAGTACATATTTAACAGTGCACACTTTTGCTGCCAGAGTGCCAGTGTGACTGACCAGCAGTGACCACCAGTATATTGTCTGCCTGAAAAAGTTAAACACTCGTGTGGTGTTTTTTTTTTTTATTCTATAAACGCATTCTGCTGACGGTGTCCAGCAGGTCCGTCATTCATTATATTTCTATCTTCTTCATACTAGTAGTTTAGGAGTCTGCAGTGCTGACAGTGTCCAGCAGGTCCGTCATTATATAATATATACCTGTCCTGCAGTAGTGATATATATATATATTTTTTATATCATTATCATCCAGTCTATACTAGTACGGTAGTCCACGGCTGTAGCTACCTCTGTGTCGGCAGTCGCTCGTCCATAATTGTATACCTACCTGTGGTGTTTTTTTTTTTTCTATCTTCTTCATACTAGTAGTTTAGGAGTCTGCAGTGCTGACAGTGTCCAGCAGGTCCGTCATTATATAATATATACCTGTCCTGCAGTAGTGATATATATATATTTTTTATATCATTATCATCCAGTCTATACTAGCAGACGCAGTACGGTAGTCCACGGCTGTAGCTACCTCTGTGTCGGCAGTCGCTCGTCCATAATTGTATACCTACCTGTGGTGGTTTTTTTTTTTCTATCTTCTTCATACTAGTAGTTTAGGAGTCTGCAGTGCTGACAGTGTCCAGCAGGTCCGTCATTATACAATATATACCTGTCCTGCAGTAGTGATATATATATATTTTTTATATCATTATCATCCAGTCTATACTAGCAGACGCAGTACGGTAGTCCACGGCTGTAGCTACCTCTGTGTCGGCACTGGCAGTCGCTCGTCCATAATTGTATACCTACCTGTGGTGGGTTTTTTTTTTCTATCTTCTTCATACTAGTAGTTTAGGAGTCTGCAGTGCTGACAGTGTCCAGCAGGTCCGTCATTATACAATATATACCTGTCCTGCAGTAGTGATATATATATATATTTTTTTTATATCATTATCATCCAGTCTATACTAGCAGACGCAGTACGGTAGTCCACGGCTGTAGCTACCTCTGTGTCGGCAGTCGCTCGTCATCCATAAGTATACTAGTATCCATCCATCTCCATTGTTTACCTGAGGTGCCTTTTAGTTGTGCCTATTAAAATATGGGGAACAAAAATGTTGAGGTTCCAAAAATAGGGAAAGATCAAGATCCACTTCCACCTCGTGCTGAAGCTGCTGCCACTAGTCATGGCCGAGACGATGAAATGCCATCAACGTCGTCTGCCAAGGCCGATGCCCAATGTCATAGTACAGAGCATGTAAAATCCAAAACACCAAATATCAGTAAAAAAAGGACTCAAAAATCTAAAATAAAATCGTCGGAGGAGAAGCGTAACCTTGCCAATATGCCATTTACCACACGGAGTGGCAAGGAACGGCTGAGGCCCTGGCCTATGTTCATGGCTAGTGGTTCAGCTTCACATGAGGATGGAAGCACTCAGCCTCTCGCTAGAAAAATGAAAAGACTTAAGCTGGCAAAAGCACAGCAAAGAACTGTGCGTTCTTCGAAATCACAAATCCACAAGGAGAGTCCAATTGTGTCGGTTGCGATGCCTGACCTTCCCAACACTGGACGTGAAGAGCATGCGCCTTCCACCATTTACACGCCCCCTGCAAGTGCTGGAAGGAGCACCCGCAGTCCAGTTCCTGATAGTCAGATTGAAGATGTCAGTGTTGAAGTACACCAGGATGAGGAGGATATGGGTGTTGCTGGCGCTGGGGAGGAAATTGACCAGGAGGATTCTGATGGTGAGGTGGTTTGTTTAAGTCGGGCACCCGGGGAGACACCTGTTGTCCGTGGGAGGAATATGGCCATTGACATGCCTGGTGAAAATACTAAAAAAATCAGCTCTTCGGTGTGGAAGTATTTCAACAGAAATGCGGACAACATTTGTCAAGCCGTGTGTTGCCTTTGTCAAGCTGTAATAAGTAGGGGTAAGGACGTTAACCACCTCGGAACATCCTCCCTTATACGTCACCTGCAGCGCATTCATCATAAGTCAGTGACAAGTTCAAAAACTTTGGGCGACAGCGGAAGCAGTCCACTGACCAGTAAATCCCTTCCTCTTGTAACCAAGCTCACGCAAACCACCCCACCAACTCCCTCAGTGTCAATTTCCTCCTTCCCCAGGAATGCCAATAGTCCTGCAGGCCATGTCACTGGCAATTCTGACGAGTCCTCTCCTGCCTGGGATTCCTCCGATGCATCCTTGCGTGTAACGCCTACTGCTGCTGGCGCTGCTGTTGTTGCTGCTGGGAGTCGATGGTCATCCCAGAGGGGAAGTCGTAAGACCACTTTTACTACTTCCACCAAGCAATTGACTGTCCAACAGTCCTTTGCGAGGAAGATGAAATATCACAGCAGTCATCCTGCTGCAAAGCGGATAACTGAGGCCTTGGCATCCTGGGCGGTGAGAAACGTGGTTCCGGTATCCATCATTACTGCAGAGCCAACTAGAGACTTGTTGGAGGTACTGTGTCCCCGGTACAAAATACCATCTAGGTTCCATTTCTCTAGGCAGGCGATACCGAAAATGTACACAGACCTCAGAAAAAGACTCACCAGTGTCCTAAAAAATGCAGTTGTACCCAATGTCCACTTAACCACGGACATGTGGACAAGTGGAGCAGGGCAGACTCAGGACTATATGACTGTGACAGCCCACTGGGTAGATGTATTGACTCCCGCCGCAAGAACAGCAGCGGCGGCACCAGTAGCAGCATCTCGCAAACGCCAACTCTTTCCTAGGCAGGCTACGCTTTGTATCACCGCTTTCCAGAATACGCACACAGCTGAAAACCTCTTACGGCAACTGAGGAAGATCATCGCAGAATGGCTTACCCCAATTGGACTCTCCTGTGGATTTTTGGCATCGGACAACGCCAGCAATATTGTGTGTGCATTAAATCTGGGCAAATTCCAGCACGTCTCATGTTTTGCACATACCTTGAATTTGGTGGTGCAGAATTATTTAAAAAACGACAGGGGCGTGCAAGAGATGCTGTCGGAGGCCAGAAGAATTGCGGCACACTTTCGGCGTACAGGCACCACGTACAGAAGACTGGAGCACCACCAAAAACGTCTGAACTTGCCCTGCCATCATCTGAAGCAAGAAGTGGTAACGAGGTGGAATTCAACCCTCTATATGCTTCAGAGGTTGGAGGAGCAGCAAAAGGCCATTCAAGCCTATACAACTGAGCACGATATAGGAGGTGGAATGCACCTGTCTCAAGCGCAGTGGAGAATGATTTCAACGTTGTGCAAGGTTCTGCAACCTTTTGAACTTGCCACACGTGAAGTCAGTTCAGACACTGCCAGCCTGAGTCAGGTCATTCCCCTCATCAGGCTTTTGCAGAAGAAGCTGGAGACATTGAAGGAGGAGCTAACACAGAGCGATTCCGCTAGGCATGTGGGACTTGTGGATGGAGCCCTTAATTCGCTTAACAAGGATTCACGGGTGGTCAATCTGTTGAAATCAGAGCACTACATTTTGGCCACCGTGCTCGATCCTAGATTTAAAACCTACCTTGGATCTCTCTTTCCGGCAGACACAAGTCTGCTGGGGTTCAAAGAACTGCTGGTGAGAAAATTGTCAAGTCAAGCGGAACGCGACCTGTCAACATCTCCTCCTTCACATTCTCCCGCAACTGGGGGTGCGAGGAAAAGGCTCAGAATTCCGAGCCCACCCGCTGGCGGTGATGCAGGGCAGTCTGGAGCGACTGCTGATGCTGACATCTGGTCCGGACTGAAGGACCTGACAACGATTACGGACATGTCGTCTACTGTCACTGCATATGATTCTCTCCCCATTGAAAGAATGGTGGAGGATTATATGAGTGACCGCATCCAAGTAGGCACGTCAGACAGTCCGTACTTATACTGGCAGGAAAAAGAGGCAATTTGGAGGCCCTTGCACAAACTGGCTTTATTCTACCTAAGTTGCCCTCCCACAAGTGTGTACTCCGAAAGAGTGTTTAGTGCCGCCGCTCACCTTGTCAGCAATCGGCGTACGAGGTTACATCCAGAAAATGTGGAGAAGATGATGTTCATTAAAATGAATTATAATCAATTCCTCCGTGGAGACATTCACCAGCAGCAATTGCCTCCACAAAGTACACAGGGAGCTGAGATGGTGGATTCCAGTGGGGACGAATTGATAATCTGTGAGGAGGGGGATGTACACGGTGATATATCGGAGTATGATGATGAGGTGGACATCTTGCCTCTGTAGAGCCAGTTTGTGCAAGGAGAGATTAATTGCTTCTTTTTTGGTGGGGGTCCAAACCAACCCGTCATTTCAGTCACAGTCGTGTGTGTCACTGAAATGATGGGTTGGTTAAAGTGTGCATGTCCTGTTTATACAACATAAGGGTGGGTGGGAGGGCCCAAGGACAATTCCATCTTGCACCTCTTTTTTCTTTCATTTTTCTTTGCGTCATGTGCTGTTTGGGGAGTAGTTTTTGGAAGGGCCATCCTGCGTGACACTGCAGTGCCACTCCTAGATGGGCCAGGTGTTTGTGTCGGCCACTTGGGTCGCTTATCTTAGTCACACAGCTGCCTCATTGCGCCTCTTTTTTTCTTTGCGTCATGTGCTGTTTGGGGGGTGTTTTTTGGAAGGGCCATCCTGCGTGACACTGCAGTGCCACTCCTAGATGGGCCAGGTGTTTGTGTCGGCCACTTGGGTCGCTTAGCTTACTCACACAGCTACCTCATTGCGCCTCTTTTTTTTCTTCTTTGCGTCATGTGCTGTTTGGGGGGTGTTTTTTGGAAGGGCCATCCTGCGTGACACTGCAGTGCCACTCCTAGATGGGCCAGGTGTTTGTGTCGGCCACTTGGGTCGCTGAGCTTAGTCATCCAGCGACCTCGGTGCAAATTTTAGGACTAAAAATAATATTGTGAGGTGTGAGGTGTTCAGAATAGACTGAAAATGAGTGGAAATTATGGTTATTGAGGTTAATAATACTTTGGGATCAAAATGACCCCCAAATTCTATGATTTAAGCTGTTTTTTAGGGTTTTTTGAAAAAAACACCCGAATCCGACAAAAAAAATTCGGTGAGGTTTTGCCAAAACGCGTTCGAACCCAAAACACGGCCGCGGAACCGAACCCAAAACCAAAACACAAAACCCGAAAAATTTCCGGTGCTCATCACTATCGTCAGCGCCTCGGGTATTCACCAAAGTGATGTCTGTGATGATAGCTCATCTCAGATCCCTGGGAGTGACAATAGTTCCGTATTTAGACGATCTGCTCATTAAAGCTCCGTCTCAACACATGCTTCTCCAACATGCGCTGCTAACGTACAATGTACTAGTTCACCACGGTTGGATTGTCAACTTCAAGAAATCACATCTAATTCCGTCTCAACGCCTTCAATTCCTAGGTATGATTCTCGATACGGTCAATCAAAGAATTTACCTACCACAACAGAAAGTACAGATTCTACGCCATCTAGTACAATTAGTGCTCAAGCCACGCACAGTGTCTGTACATTTGTGCATTCGCCTCTTAGGCACAATGGTGGCAGCTTTCGAAGCGCTTCAGTTCGGAAGATTTCACTCGCGTCCATTTCAACTGAATGTGCTCGCACAGTGGTCGGGCTCGCATCTGCAGATTCACGACAGGGTGAGGTTGTCGCCAAGGGCAAGGGTGTCTCTGCTCTGGTGGCTCAAGCACAATTTAACCGCAGGGAGACTGTTCGGCAGCTGGAATTGGATAATTCTAACGACGGACGCCAGTCTCAGAGGTTGGAGAGCGGTAGTTCAAAATTGTCAGCTCCAGGGTCTCTGGGCGGATCACGAAAGATTGCTGTCTATAAATGTCCTGGAACTCCGCGCAATTTACAATGCGCTACGACAAGCAGTGCACATGCTTCGCTCTCAGACTGTCCAAGTGCAGTCAGACAATGCGACGGCGGTCGCATACATCAACAAACAAGGAGGAACGAGAAGCCGCATGGCAATGCGGGAAGTAGCTCGAATCCTTAATTGGGCGGAATACCACCAGGTGATATTGTCAGCCGTGTTCATTCCGGGAGTGGACAATTGGGAAGCGGATTATCTCAGTCGTCGGGATTTTCATCCAGGAGAATGGGCATTAAATCCAGACGTGTTTCACATGTTGGTTCAGCGATGGGGTTATCCTCAGGTGGACCTGATGGCGTCTCGACACAATCACCAAACGCTCCAGTATGTGTCCAGAACAAGAGATCCAAAGGCAGTAGCGGTGGATGCTCTCACCGTCGCGTGGCCGTATAGCCTTGTGTATCTGTTTCCACCGTTTCCGTTGCTCCCTCTGGTGCTAAAACGGATCAAAAGAGAGGCTGTCACAGTCATACTAGTGGCGCCTCATTGGCCTCGGAGAGCTTTGTTCTCGGATCTCCGCGGACTACTCGCAGACGAACCTTGGCCGCTCCCTCTGCGTCCGGACTTGTTACAACAGGGTCCGTTCCTTTACCCCGATTTAGCGCGGCTGCGTTTGACGGGGTGGCTGTTGAGACCGCCCTCTTAAGAAGAGAGGGCATTCCAGAATCGGTTATACCAACCATGTTACAAGCTAGGAAGCCAGTTACGGCAGCTCATTATTACAGAATTTGGCGTGCCTATATAGGTTGGTGTGAAACTCGGAAGTTTCCGACATCATCTTTCAAGTTATCCCGTCTTTTGTTATTTCTACAGACGGGCTTAGATGGAGGACTGCGTTTATCTACACTAAAGGTGCAGGTATCTGCGTTGTCAATTTATTTTCAAAGACGATTGGCTCTATTGCCGTCGGTACACACTTTTCTGCAGGGTGTCCTCAGAGTACAGCCTCCATTCATTCCACCTACAGCGCCATGGGACTTGAATCTGGTTTTAGATTTCTTACAGTCTTCATATTTTGAACCCTTACAGCAAGTGGATATTAAGTTTCTCACTTGGAAAACGATTTTTCTTCTAGCCTTAGCTTCGGCAAGGCGTGTTTCAGATTTGGGTGCCTTGTCATGCAAGCCACCGTATTTGGTGTTTTATGATGACAGAGCGGAACTTCGGACGAATCCCGCTTTCTTACCAAAGGTAGTGTCATCTTTTCACATCAATCAACCAATAGTAGTTCCTGTGTTGACAGCACATTCTGGAACTCTGGATGTGGTACGCGCATTACGCGTTTATGTATCCCGAACGTCTTCAGTTCGTAAGACGGATACGTTGCTTGTTCTCTATGATGCTGCCAAGATGGGTTGGCCAGCGTCTAAACAAACCTTAGCCAGATGGATAAAACTGACCATACGTTAAGCTTACCTTCATGCTAGGTTACAGCCACCTACATCAGTAACAGCTCATTCCACACGTTCTGTGGGAACTTCATGGGCAGCTGGTCGGGGAGCTTCTACGACGCAGCTTTGCCGTGCGGCTACATGGTCTTCAGTGCACACGTTTGTGCGCTTTTACAAGTTTGATACGTTTGCGGCATCAGCATCTAGCTTTGGCCGCCTAGTGTTACAGGTGCCAAACAGCTCTCCCGCCCACGGGGGAAGCTTTGGTACGTCCCAAGAGTACTCCAGTGACCCCTAGTGGATGAAAAAGAAAATAGGATTTTGGTACTTACCAGGTAAATCCTTTTCTTTGAATCCATAGGGGGCACTGGACGCCCACCCAGAGCAGTTTTACCTGGTTTGTGGTAAGTTCAGAGGATCTTATGGTAACACACTCTCACCGACTGGTTCAAATTTATCAAGTGATGGTTATGGTGTCAACTGTTTAGTTGTCTGTACCGTTATGGGTCAACTTCGTTGTTGTCCGTTATGTTATATGTAATACTCCATTGTCAACCTCTCTATAGTTCCTGTTCGGCTCAGTAAAAAACACTGAGGTACTCGGGGATATGGAGGGGTGGAGTGTTCTAAATTTAAATATTCAGTGCTGTTTCCTACGGAAGCCGTCCATATCTCAAGAGTACTCCAGTGCCCCCTATGGATTCAAAGAAAAGGATTTACCTGGTAAGTACCAAAATCCTATTTTTGTTCTGAGCCATCTGTTTAATGAGGCTCAGTTGTTGTTCATACTGTTAACTGGGTATAGTTATCACGAGTTGTACGGTGTGATTGGTGTGGCTGGTATGAGTCTTACCCTGGATTCCAAATCCTTTCCTAGTAATGTCAGCTCTTCCGGGCACAGTTTCCCTAACTGAGGTCTGGAGGAGGGGCATAGAGGGAGGAGCCAGTGCACACCAGATGTAGTACCTAATCTTTCTTTAAAGAGTGCCCAGTCTCCTGTGGAGCCCGTCTATTCCCCATGGTCCTTACGGAGTACCCAGCATCCACTACGGACTACGAGAAATAGATTTACCGGTGAGTAAAATCTTATTTTTTTCATTGAAACAGACTTGTTCATACTTTACCATCCCAGTGTACCTGGAGGAGGAATATAATAGTGTGCCGAGCACAGCGAGGCACCGTGCCCGAAGCATGCTCGCCATGCGAGGGAACGCGGTACACTTTACGGCAGAGGTTCTCAAACTCGGTCCTCGGGGGCACACACACTGCATGTTTTGCAGGTAACCCAGCAGGTGCACAGGTGTATTAATTACTCACTGACACATTTTAAAAGGTCCACAGGTGGAGCTAATTATTTCACTTGCGATTCTGTGAGGAGACCTGCAAAACATGCACTGTGTGTGCCCCCGAGGACCGAGTTTGAGAACCTCTGCTTTACGGTGTCACACCAAAAAACAATGAAATCCTTTTGTCGACATTTTAAATGTCAGTATTTTGACCGTGTCAGTGTTTTAAGTGTTGGGATTTTGCCCGTCGGTCAATCGTTTTTTGGGATTTTGATTGTAGGTATTTCATACTGATCCCGTGGTTAATGTTGCACCTTCTTGGCCGAAAAATCTGCTTATTGCGTGCTCCCATTTTTTTGCACCTATCCTATTCCAAATGGCGAAAACAGGATTTGTGCGTTAATTCTAGCCAGCAAGAGCAGAGATAAGTAATGGAGAAAATGGGGAAATCTGCCTGTATAACCAAAAAAGCAAAGCTTATCTAGAAAACCATATATCTTTATTACTGGTTCTAATAAAAGTATTTGGTGTAATTAAATTAAGTCCAATGGCTGTTATATGCGTTTAAAAAAAAATAAAAAAATGACAAAGCTATTTTCTACTGCGCGGTACACTGGGCTCCACAAGGAATGGACAATGGTGTGTAGAGTGGGTGAAATTCATTTCGTGTCTCTCACTCAACTTGCTATCCCTATATTCTATAACCTGAGGGGGCTTGGTGCGTCAGGTTTATAATACTGTAATATAGGATATTCACAAGATATACTCTAATTGTATTTTTCTCTGTGATTTTAGTCACCATTTCTGCTACGGGGTACACTGGGTTCCACAAGGAATAGACAATGGGGTGTAGAGTAGGATCTTGAACCGAGGCACCAACAGGCTCAAAGCTTTGACTGTTCCCAGAATGCATAGCGCCGCCTCCTATATCACCCCGCCTCCCTGCACAGGATTTCACTTTTGTAGTTGGTGCTGCAGTAGCAGGCATTTAACAGAGGGGCTGCTCCAGGCAGCCCTAAGAAGAGCTTTTTTTCTGAGGAAAAAAGTGAAGACTTCAAGGGCAGCAGCAGTGTTACATGTCAGTGGACATTCACGGCTGCAGCTCCGGCTCTCCCCAGCTGCGCTGTACACTCCCGAGCCCCGGTTACCGGGTAACTACAGCAGGAGGCTCCAGTTTTCTTCTTGTCAGGCACACACGGCGGGGGCTCTCCGGGATCGCGTGGCCGCACTTCGGGAGGTGGTAAGTGGGTCCTGCTTGCGGGACCTGGTCTTTATCGCGATCCGGCGCGGTCAGTGGGAGGCGGGCAGCGCGTGCGCGCTGATGATGGACACTGGCAGTACAGGCGATCCCACTAGATCACCAGGGCATGGGACAAGTCAGGTTTTCTCTAAACCGTTTTATTAGAGCCCGCAGTACCCGGTGTTTTTGCCAGCAGGGGGATAGAGCTTGGACCTGAAGCCCCTCCCCCAGCCCGCCATTTCTGCAAATGTTCCCGCCCTGGAGCTGCATATCTGTCTCTCCCTCACTCCCTGGCAGTGTCTACGGTGCCATTATCCCTCAGCTCACTGTTCCTGGGAATCCTCCTATGTAAAGCCGCCTGGTTGTCAGTGCTGTGACTTTACAAGACACTTAAGTATTCTACCTGCCTTTTTTAGTCAGTGTTAGTTAAGAAAGAGTGCACTTAGTCAGGGTTTCCTAGTACAATTACCCTGTGATATACATCCAGTTCTTACTGTGTACTGTTATCTCTATTGTTATATAGCTGTGTAAGCTAGTCCAGTGCAGTATTATTGCTAGTAATAACCTCTGCATTGTACAGACTGACTATTTGTGTGTGCATTTGATAGCTGAGTGGTGTCCATTTCGTGTCTTTCCCTCAACCTGCAATCCCTATATTCTATAACCTGAGGGGGCTTGGTGCGTCAGGTTTTATCTAATATAGGAATTTCACAAAGATATACTGTATTACGTATTTTTCTCTGTGATTTAGTCACCATATCTCTCCTTTATCTCTGCTGGTGCTGACTACACTGCGCAGGGGTTTGGGCTAGAGGTATTGTGCTGCTGACAAATTGTACTGTGTTACCTGATACTGCAAGTTATATCATGTCTGCTTCTGAGGGTAACGGTTCTGGGGCCGAACACACTGCCGGTGTTGCTGAAGCCGCAGATACCTATGAGGAGAATATAGCAGCTTTGGGCTCTGGTTCTGGGGGCTCCTTGCCCCCCAGTGGGACGGGGGCAAATAATGACCCGCCGTGGGCCGCTTTTTCCACGCTTCTGCATATGCTAGTTCATAAACGAACACCCCCTATGGGACCCCCAATGCCGGTGCAACAGTTTGTGGTCCCTGCAGCTAACCCGCCGTGGGCGGACGATTTATCTGCTCAAATAAAGAAGTTGAACCAGTCCCTGACTACTAAAAAGTCTAACCGTTGCTCGCCTACGTCCAAGGGGTCCTCTAAGCGAGCGCTTGTCTCCTCACAATCCACTGCTGTCACTGACACTTCGTCGGATGAAGACGGCACTTACACTGACCCCACAGGTTCTGACTCAGATACTACTGATGGGGGGAGGGGGGGGGTGGTTCACATGTGGATGTTCCTGATCTTTTGGAGGCTATTAAGTTAATTTTACAGATTACGGATGATCCCGAGTCATCCGTTCCTCCTAAGAAACCAGATAGGTTCAAGCGTCAGAAGGTGATTAAATAAGTTTTACCTCACTCTGACCACCTAATTGATATACGTCAGGAACCCTGGGAAGACCCGGGTACAAAGTTTTTGCCTCAAAAGAAGATGCTGGCTCGCTATTCTCCCCCATCCCCCGCCGGAGCTGTCTAAGAATTGGGAAACGCCTCCTCCAGTGGACTCACATGTGGCTAGGATGGTGGTTTCCTCAGCTCTACCGGTCACCACCGTCACGTCTCTAAAAGAGCCTACGGATAAACGTGTGGAGGGTTGTCTGAAAGCGATTTACACCCTCACAGGTGCTGCACAGAGGCCCACTATTGCAGCTACTTGGGCTGCAGAGGCCATTGAAGCATGGGCCTTGGAGTTAGATGCTGAAATCTCCTCTGACCATGCTAGACAATGCTTGTCTTACATAGTCACAGCTTCTCGTTATATTAAAGAGGCGGCTTCTGATGCCGGTATCCTGGCAGCCAAGGCCTCTACTACACTACTACGTCAGTCCTGGCTCGCCGGATATTGTGGCTGAGATCCTGGTCTGTGGATCTGGACTCTAGAAAAACCCTGGAGGTACTCCCTTTCAAGGGAGATATTCTGTTTGGGGAGGATTTAATTAAGATTGTGGCTGACTTGGCTACTGCCAAAACTGCCTGTCTGCCAAGTACTGCTCCTTCTGTGTGGAAGGCTAAAGGTACTTCCTTTCGTCCTTCAGGTAAAGCAAAAGGTCAGGCGTACAACAAGCAGACCCGCACTTCCAAACCTGGTAAGCGTAAGCCCGAAAGAACCTGGGCGGCCCGTCAGCCAGCTTCCAAGAATCCCAGGGTGGGGGGCCGGCTTCTAGGGTATACCCAGGAATGGTTGAAGACCACTTCAGAGGCCTGGGTACGGGAAGTCGTCACTCGAGGTTACGCCATAGCCTTCAAAAACCGCCCCCCTCATCGATTTTGCCAGACAGATGTCCCATTGGACAAGACAAAGGCAAACACTCTACATTCAGTGGTACAGACCCTCCTGGATACAGGAGTCATAGTACAGGTGCCTCTTGCGCAGAGGGGCCGGGGGTACTATTCTCTGCTGTTTCTAGTCCCAAAACCGAATGGGTCCTCCCGGCCCATTCTCAACCTCAAGGCATTGAACAGGTTTGTGAAGGTTTTCAAGTTCCGAATGGAAATCCTTCGCTCTATAGTTCTGGCCTTGGAACCTGGGGACTTCATGGTCTCCCTGGATATACAGGATGCTTACCTGCATATTCCTATAGCAGTGTCTCATCAGCAATACCTGAGATTTGCGATTGGCAACTGCCATTACCAGTTTCGGGCGTTACCTTTTGGTTTGGCGAGACTTCACCAAAGTTATGGCGGTGATGACGGTGGTACTCCGCCATCAAGGGGTCAGGATACTGCCGTATCTGGACGACTTGTTTATCCTGGCAAATTCCCCAGAATTTCTCCTGCATCATCTAGATGTGACGGTCCGTTTTCTGCAAGCCCACGGGTGGCTCATCAACTGGAAGAAGTCATCCCTGATCCCTGCTCAGAGCATGGTACATCTGGGTGCACTATTGGACACTCGCAACCAGCGGTTGTTCCTGACTCAGGAGAAAATCCTGAAACTTCAGGACAGGATTCGTTGCTTCCTATCTCGTCCGCAAGTGTCGATACATTCGGCGATGCAGGTGCTGGGCCTCATGGTGTCAGCATTCGACATGGTGGAGTACGCTCAATTTCACTCGCCCTCTCCAGAGGCTGATTCTAGCCAAATGGGACGGCCTGCCTCACCGGATCAGGTCTCAAATGATCTCATTGACTCCAGAAGTCCGTCTGTCGCTGCTCTGGTGGCTCCGGGACCAACAACTGTGCGGGGTCCGTCCGTTCTGGATATCCGACTGGGTCCTGTTGATGACAGATGCCAGTCTAAGAGGTTGGGGCGCGGTGCTGGAGCAACACTCCCTTCAGGGGCGGTGGACCAAGGAGGAGTCCCTCCTCTCGATCAATATTCTGGAGTTGCGGGCGGTCTTCAATGCCTTGAACCTAGCCCAGCATTTAATTCAGAACCGTCCTGTTCAAGTCGGACAACGCCACCACAGTGGCTTACATAAATCATCAAGGCGGCACTCGAAGCCGCCTAGCAATGAAGGAAGTCTCACGGATTCTACAGTGGGCAGAACGCCATCTACCGGCAATATCGGCAATATTCATTCCGGGAGTCCTGAATTGGGAAGCGGACTTTCTCAGTCGTCAGGACGTGCATGCCGGCGAGTGGGGCCTCCATCCAGAAGTGTTTCAACTCCTAGTGGAAAGGTGAGGTCTTCCAGACGTAGATCTGATGGCGTCTCGACACAATCACATGGTTCCGGTCTTCAGAGCAAGGACAAGGGATCCTCAAGCAGCATTCGTGGATGCGCTGGCGGTACCTTGGAGGTTTCGGCTGCCGTACGTGTTCCCTCCGGTGTCACTCCTGCCCAGGGTACTTCGGAAGTTCAAGCAAGAGAAAGGAATTCTGCTTCTCATAGCTCCAGCGTGGCCCAGACGGCACTGGTTCTCGGACCTGCAAGGCCTATCATCAGAGCGTTTGATTCTACTTCCACAACGCCCAGCCCTCGTTCAGGGCCCCTGTGTCTACCAGGACCTAGCGCGGCTGTCTTTGACGGCGTGGCTCTTGAAGCTTCCGTCTTAAGGGCTAAAGGGTTTTCTGAGGCGGTCATTCAAACTATGTTGCGGGCCAGGAACCCGGCTTCGGCTCGGATTTACTATAGGGTCTGGCATTCTTACTTTGTTTGGTGCACATCTAACGATTATGACGCTTCCAAGTTTAGTATAGCCAAGTTATTGGCTTTTCTTCAGCAGGGCCTGGACATAGCCTGCGTCTGGCCTCCCTCAAGGTTCAAATATCTGCCTTGTCGGTGTGGTTTCAGAGAAAAATTGCGACCTTACCTGATGTGCATACCTTTACTCAGGGCGTGTTGCGTATCCAACCTCCCTATGTCCCGCCTGTGGCTCCTTGGGACTTGTCGGTGGTTTTGGAGGCGTTACAAGAGTCTCCGTTTGAACCTCTTGGTTCAGCTGACCTTAAGTGGCTTTCCCTTAAGGTGGGGTCTCTGCTGGCTATTGCTTCAGCGTGTCTGATTTGGGTGCCTTGTCCTGTAGTTCCCCATATCTGATATTTCACCGTGACCGGGCGGTTCTTAGGACTCGTCCCGGCTATCTACCTAAGGTGGTTTCTTCGTTCCACCTTAACCAGGAGATTGTAGTTCCAGCACTTGTTTCTCCTGATCTGTCTCCCAAAGAGCGGTCTTTGGATGTGGTACGGGCTCTCCGTATCTATGTGAAGAGAACTGCGCCTATTAGGAAATCTGATTTCTCTTTTTGTTGTGTTTTGGGTTTCACAAACGGGGCTGGCCTGCTCACAAGCAAACTGGCCAGATGGATTAGAATGGTGATTGCACATGCTTATGTGAAGGCTGGTCTCTCTGCTCCTGATCACATTAAGGCCCATTCTACTTGGTCTGTTGGACCTTCTTAGGTGGCTTTGTGGTCCTCTGTGAACACGTTCATAAGGTTCTATGCCTTCGATACTGCCGCTTCCCAGGATGCTTCCTTTGGACGCCGGGTTCTTGTGCCAGCTACAGTGCGTCCCCTCCCATAAGGAACTGCATTAGGACATCCCCATTGTTCATTCCTTGTGGAGCCCAGTGTACCCCGCAGCAGAAAACAAGTTTTATGGTAAGCACTTACCTTTGTTAAAACTCTTTCGGCGAGGTACACTGGGCTCCACAAGGCGCCCACCCTGGCCCACTTCTTTGGGTTGGTATGGCATAAGCCGATGACCCGTATCCTGTCGTGAGAATGCGGTGTTGTGGCTACTAACCGTTGTCATCTCTTTTCCTGCTACTGCATTGGACTGGTTAACTAAAAACTGAGATCCTGTGCAGGGAGGTGGGGTTATATAGGAGGTGGCGCTATGCATTCTGGGAGCAGTCAAAGCTTTGAGCCTGTTGGTGCCTCGGAGCAAGAGCCTACTCTACACCCCATTGTCCATTCCTTGTGGAGCCCAGTGTACCTCGCAGAAAGAGTTTTAACAAAGTTAAGTTCTTACCATAAAACTCGTTTGTTTGGTTTTTTTCCAGCAAATTTAGTGCTGTCACTAAATTTAGGGTACATAAAAATGTGTAAAACTAAATATTTGGGTCATTTAGCGGACTTGGGGTAAAAGAAGGAATGAACCAATAACTCCCACTTGCAAGTCTAAAAAACACCTGTTCCACTCATAACACCCCAATATACCTGTCCCATACCTTGTATCCCAATTTCCATCACTTTTTTTTTTTTTTTTCCAGTACCTAATGTAGTCCTTCAGGAACGTGTCCAAGGAGTACTGAACCAAAACCTGAAATTTTTAGCTCAAAATAGGAATTTTGCACTACTTATCACCAGCTTTGAGCTGGTGATGAGAAATCAGTGATAAGCCCTATGGAAATTTACGCCGGTACTAAGATACCAAATTATCGTATTTGTTATAATTTATTGTGAAACTGCGGTATCACAGCTAATTGGATACCCCCTTAGTGTGTTTGCTGGAATAGTCTACATTGAACTAAAAAAATCTTGTACCTTATGCTTTTGTTAGCATTAAATGCTAATTCAACATAGTGGGCATTGTTTCAGTTATGTGGGTTGATTCAATTACCCACAAAGGGTGTGTGTTGGCCTTACAACAATGTTTCCGCCCCGCGACCAGAGCCGGCCCTAGGTATAGGCAAACTAGGCAATTGCCTAGGGCATCTGGTATGCCTAGGGGCACATGCAGCTTCTGCTGATTAAAATGATATGCGGCATGCCTATATTCTGTGTGTAGCATTTCGTATGCAGATACAGCCACAGTCGCACACAGTATATAGGCATGCCACATATCATTTTAATCAGCAGAAGCTGCTTGTGCACCCTAGCAACATAGCAATGCAAATAAGATGCATTTTCATAAAAAATAGGCATCCGACATTAGCAGAACTGCCAGTTGACTCACGCCAGGAACTATGGGGGTAATTCCAAGTTGATCGCAGCAGGATTTTTGATAGCAATTGGGCAAAACCATGTGCACTGCAGGGGAGGCAGATATAACATGTGCAGAGAGAGTTAGATTTGGGTGGGTTATTTTATTTCTGTGCAGGTTAAATACTGTCTGCTTTATTTTTACACTGCAAATTAGATTGCAGATTGAACACACCCCACCCAAATCTAACTCTCTCTGCACATGTTATATCTGCCTTCCCTGCAGTGCACATGGTTTTGCCCAATTGCTAACAAAAATCCTGCTGCGATCAACTTGGAATTACCCCCTATATGTGTCATTATGTGTATAAGGGCATTAATAATGTGTAACATATGTGTAAGGGGCATTATGTGTGTCATTATGTGTAGAAGGGCACTAATAATGTGCGGCATATGTGTAAGGGACATTATGTGTGTCATTATGTTTATAAGGGCATTAACAATGTGCAGCATATGTGTAAGGGAAATTATGTGTATAAGGGCATTAATAAAGGTTGTCATAATGTGTAAGGTGCATTATGTTTATAAGGACATTAATAATGGGTGTCATATGTGTAAGGGGCATTACTGTGTGGTCTTGTGTATAAATGCATTACCAATGTGTGGCATTATGTGTATAAGGTGCTCTACTGTGTGGTGTAACGTATAGAAAGGGCACTACTGTGTGGTCTAATGTGAATAAAGAACAATATGGGGTGGTGTAATGTGAATAAGGAGCTATATGGTGTGGTGTAATGAGAATAAAGAGCAATATGGTGTGGTGTAATGTGAATAAGGAACAATTTAGTATGATGTTATGTGAATGAGGGGCACTACTGTGAGGAGTAACATATATAAGGTAAAGTGGTACTACTGTGTGATGTAATGTGAATAAGGGACACTATCGCATGATAAATTGTGAATAAAGTTGCACTACTGTGAGGCATAATTTGAATTGGGGGTACTATTGTGTGGCCATGCCCCTTGCCAGAAAAAAACACATACCTTTTTGGGCTGTGCACCGAATGTGCACACTGTTCTTATTTAAATTACAGGGGGTAGGTAGAAAAAAAAAAAAAAGAACTGCTATGGGTGGGGGGTGATGGTGCTGGGAAAGGGGTGTAGGGTCAGAGGTGGAACTAGCGGTGGTGCTAGGGGGCACCAGCCAAAATCTTGCCTAGGGCATCATATTGGTTAGGGCCGGCTCTGCCCGCGACGCTCACCCCTCGTTTCCCGGACTTGCACATTTTTTACTGTCAGTCCTATTGGGCTGTTAACAAAAATCTGAATCTGTAATTTTGAGTGTGGACGTGAGTAATTCACGCTATCTTGTTGGATAGCAGAATGCATCATGTTTTGGATTTTTCTAACACATGTTATGTTTTGCCTCAAATGTAACCCTTTTTTATTTTTAAAGCCGCCATGCCTGATATTCAGTGAGTACCCCATCCCCACGCCTTTCTAATGTGTGGTGTTCCATATTATTCTTTCCCAGTTCACTTTTAAAAGCTTATTGTTTTCCTGAGAGACTTGCAAAAAAGTAAATTGCTGACTTTAATTACAGTAATTGGGGGTGGGGGTGGGGGGGGAGGTTTTAAGACAAATATGGATTATGGATGGAGGCAAGCTTTTGCTGCACACACAATTTTAAATGAACTGATTTAACTTTATTAATCTATATTGCTCCAAACATTTTTCTCCTTACGTCCTAGAGGATGCTGGGGATGCTTCAAGAACCATGGGGTATAGATGGGATCCGCAGGAGACATGGGCAAACTATAAGACTTTGGGTGTGAACTGGCTCCTCCCTCTATGCCCCTCCTCCAGACTCCAGTTAGATTCTGTGCCCAGTGAGACTGGATTGTGCATCTCCAGAGTTTCTCAGAAAAAAGATTTGGTTAGTTTTATAATTTTTTCAGGGAGACCTGCTGCCAACAGGCTCCCTGCATCGTGGGACTGAGGGGAGAGAAGCAGACCTACTTCTCTGAGTTCAAGGGCTCTGCTTCTTAGGCTACTGGACACCATTAGCTCCAGAGGGTTCGATCACTTGGTGTGCCTAGCTGCTTGTTCCCGTAGCCGCGCCGTCACCCCCCTTGCAGAGCCAGAGAAAAGAAACCGGGTGAGTATAGGAAGATCAGAAGACTTCAGTGATGGCAGAAGACTGCTTTTGAGGTACTGCGCAGTGGCCGCGCTGCGCGCCATGCTCCCGCACAACCCGGCACTGCAGGGCGGAGGGGGGGTGCCCTGGGCAGCATAGGACCCTCAAATAGTACTGGCAGATGGGTAAATAAACAGTGCCTAGACACTAATTACCGACCCCCGCCAGTATAAATATGTAATTTAATCGGGACTGAAGCACGCCATTAGGGGGGCGTGGCTTAGCCCTCATAGCTCTCACCAGCGCCATTTTCTCTTCACAGGTTGTGAGCTGGCAGAACTCCTTCTGTGTCTCTCTTATAGGCTTTGTTGTGGGTCTGTCTCCTATAGCCCCAGTGTGGTTGTGGGTGTTGGTACGTGTGTGTCGACATGTCTGAGGCTGAGTGCTCTTCCCAGGAGGCGGCTGGTGTGGGGACAGAAAATACTGTGAGTGACCGTGTCGGCACCACCGACGGATGATTGGGTAAGTATGTTGAGTGTTTTGAATGCAAATGTGACTAGGTTGACTAAGAGATTTGATAAATCTGAGTCTAAGAACCAGACATGGAGGAAATCCATGGAGGATGCATTGTTACAAACTCAGACCCCTTCGGGGTCACAGAAACATGCACTTACCCAGATTGCAGATACAGATACCGACACGGAATCTGATTCCAGTGTCGACTATAGTGATGCCAGATTAAATCCAAAACTGGCTAAGAGCATTCAATACATGATTGCGGCAATTAAAGAAGTGTTGCATATAACAGAGGACCCTGCTGTTCCTGATACTAGGGTCTGTATGTATAAAGGAAAGAAACCTGAGGTAACGTTTCCTCCCTCTCATGAACTGAACGCTCTTTTTGAAAAGGCTTGGGAAAATCCTGACAAGAAGATACAGGTTCCCAAAAGAATTCCAGTGGCATATCCGTTTCCATTTGGGGACAGGAAAATGGTTGCGCTTCCGTCTCCTGACACGGCAGCCCTAAAGGATCCTGCAGATCGTAAGCAGGAAAATACACTAAAATCCATTTATGTCACTACGGGTTCACTACTCAGGCCTGCTGTTGCTTCGGCATGGGTGAGTAGCGCTATTGAAAAGTGGGCAGATAACTTGTCATCTGAAATGGATACCCTAGACAGGGATAGCATGCTTTTGACTCTGGGTCATATCAGGGATGCTGCTGCATATTTAAAAGAAGCTGTAAGGGATATTGGACTTTTGGGATCAAGGACCAATGCCATGGCTGTTTCAGCAAGGAGAATATTGTGGATTCATCAATGGAATGCTGATGCCGACTTTAAGAAGGCGATGGAGTTGTTACCATTTAACGGTAGTGTCCTGTTTGGCGACAGCCTCACTGACCTGGTGTCTACGGCTACCGCGGGTAAGTCGTCATTTTTACCTTATGTTCCTGCGCAACAGAAGAAAACGCCTCACTATCAGATGCAGGCCTTTCGGCCCAATAAATTAAAAAAAGGACGAGGGTCCTCCTTCCTTGCTGCGAGAGGAAGGGGAAAAAGGTCGCAGGCTGTGGCGAGTTCCCAAGAGCAGAAGTCCTCTCCGGCTTTTACCACATCCACCGCATGACGCTGGGGCTCCTCTGTGGGAGTCCGCACCGGAGGGGGCACATCTCAAACTTTTCAGTCAGGTCTGGGTGCATTCGGACCTGGATCCTTGGATATTAGAAATAGTAACCCAAGGGTACAGATTGGAGTTTCAAGACGTGCCTCCTCACCGATTTTTCAAATCGGCCTTGCCAGCTTCTCTTCCAGAAAGAAAGGTAGTATGCGCTGCAATACTAAAGTTGTATCAAAATCAAGTAATTGTCATGGTACCCCCGTCACAACAGGGGGATGGCTTTTATTCGAGCCTGTTCATGGTCCCGAAGCCGGATGGCTCAGTCAGACCGATTCTGAACCTAAAATCCCTCAATTTCTTTCTAAAATAATTAAAATTCAAGATGGAATCTCTCCTAGCAGTGATCTCCAGTCTGGAGAAGGGGGATTTTATGGTGTCGGTCGACATAAAGGATGCCTACTTACTACACGTCCCCATATATCCTCCACGTCAAGCTTACCTGAGGTTTGCTGTTCATGATTGTCATTACCAATTTCAGACGTTGCCGTTTGGTTTGTCCACGGCTCCGAGGATTTTCACCAAAGTGATGACGGAAATGATGGTTCTCCTGCGCAAGCAGGGAATCACAATTATCCCGTACTTGGACGATCTCCTTATAAAGGTGAGATCCAAGGAACAATTGCTGAAAAATGTTGCCTTTTCACTGACGATTCTGCAGCAACATGGTTGGCTCCTAAATTTGCCAAAATCATAGTTGGTTCCGACGACACGGCTGTCGTTCCTGGGTATGATTCTGGATACAGAATTACAGAGTTTTTCTTCCAGTGGAAAAGGCTCTGGAAATACAGAACATGGTAAAAAAAGATTCTGAAACCAGCAAAGATGTCAGTTCTTCAATGCACTCGGTTGCTGGGGAAGATGGTGGCGGAATACGAGGCCATTCCGTTGGCAGGTTCCATGCCAGGGTGTTGCAGTGGGACCTGTTGGACAAGTGGTCCGGGTCTCACCTGGACATGCACCGGAAAATAATCCTATCTTCCAGAACCAGAATCTCCCTTCTGTGGTGGCTGCACAGTTCTCACCTTCTGGAGGGACGCAGGTTCGGGATTCAGGATTGGATCCTGGTGACCACAGATGCAAGCCTCAGGGGCTGGGGAGCAGTCACACAGGGGAGGAATTTTCAGGGAAAGTGGTCAAGACAGGAAGCTTGTCTGCACATAAACATTCTGGAATTAAGGGCCATTTACAACGGCATTCTGCAAGCAGAACATCTTCGCGGTCTGCTCGTCTTGATTCAGTCAGACAACGTAACAACAGCGGCGTACATAAACCGCCAGGGCGGAACAAGGAGCAGAGCAGCAATGGCCGAGGCCACGAAGATTCTTCACTGGGCGGAAAGACATGCAAGCGCTCTGTCAGCGGTCTTCATTCCAGGAGTGGACAACTGGGAAGCAGACTTCCTCAGCAGACACAATCTCCATCGAGGAGAGTGGGGTCTTCATCAAGAGGTCTTTGCAGAAGTGACAAGTCGTTGGGGAATTCCTCAAGTAGACATGATGGCGTCCCGCCTCAACAAGAAACTTCAGAGATATTGTTCGAGGTCAAGGGACCCTCAAGCGATAGCGGTGGACGCCCTAGTGACACCGTGGGTGTTTCCGTCGGTATATGTGTTTCCTCCACTTCCACTCATTCCAAAGGTGATAAAGATTATAAGAAGAACAAGGGTTCAGGCGATACCCATTGTTCCGGATTGGCCAAAAAGGGCCTGGTATCCAGATCTTCAGGAGTTGCTCATAGAAGATCCCTGGCCTCTTCCTCTTCTGGGGGACCTTGTTACAACAGGGGCCGTGCGTGTATCAAGACTTACCGCGGCTGCGTTTGACGGCATGGTGGTTGAATGCCAATTCCTAGCCCGGAAGGGTATTCCCAGTGAAGTCATTCCCACTCTTCTTCAGGCTAGAAAAGAAGTAACGGCAAAGCATTACCACCGTATTTGGAGGAAATATGTGTCTTGGTGTGAATCCAAGAAGGCTCCTACGGAAGAATTTCAATTGGGGCGTTTACTCCATTTTTTGCATGCAGGTGTGGATGCGGGCCTAAAGTTAGGCTCCATTAAGGTACAAATTTTGGCTTTATCAATCTTCTTACAGAAAGAATTGGCCTCCCTTCCAGAAGTCCAGACCTTCGTGAAGGGTGTGCTGCACATCCAACCTCCGTTTGTGCCTCCGGTGGCACCGTGGGATTTGAATGTGGTATTGCAGTTCCTGCAATCTCATTGGTTTGAACCTTTGCGTAAGGTTGTGTTAAAATTCCTTACTTGGAAAGTGGTCATGTTGTTGGCCTTGGCGTCCGCAAGGCAGGTGTATGAGTTGGCAGCTTTGTCTCACAAAAGCCCCTATTTAATCTTCCATGCTGATAGAGCAGAGTTGAGAACTCGTCAGCAATTTCTGCCTAAAGTGGTTTCATCATTTCACGTAAACCAGCCTATTGTGGTGCCAGTGGCTACTGACACCTTGGCGGAATCGAAGTCTCTCGATGTGGTCAGAGCTTTGAAAATCTATGTCGCCAGAACGGCTCAGATTAGGAAAACAGAGGCTCTGTTTGTCCTGTGGGCTCCCAACAAGATTGGGGCTCCTGCTTCTAAGCAGACTATTGCGCGCTGGATCTGTAATTCAGCAGGCTCATTCTACGGCAGGATTGCCGTTACCGAAATTGGTGAAAGCCCATTCTACCAGAAAGGTGGGCTCATCCTGGGTGGCTGCCTGAGGGGTCTCGGCGTTACAACTAGGCCAAGCCACTACTTGGTCGGGATCAAACACCTTTGCGAAGTTTTACAAGTTTGATACCCTGGCTGAGGGGGACCTCTTGTTTGGTCAATCGGTGCTGCAGAGTCATCCGCACTCTCCCGCCCATTCTAGAGCTTTGGTATAAACCCCATGGTTCTTGAAGCATCCCCAGCATCCTCTAGGACGTAAGGAGAAAATAGGATTTTAATACCTACCGGTAAGTTTCTTTTCTCTTAGTCCGTAGAGGATGCTGGGCGCCTGTCCCAGTGCGGGCTGTATCTGCAGTTTGGTTGTAGTTACGCTCATGTTGAGTTCAGTCAGTCTGTGACTGTTGTTGGTCATGCCGTTGCATGCGTTGTTGTTAAATGCCATGTTGTACAGCGTGTTTGTGGTGTGAGCTGGTATGTATCTCACCTTAGTTTTAAAATAATTAAATAAATCATTTTCCTCGAAATGTCCGTCTCCCTGGGCACAGTTCCTATAACTGGAGACTGGAGGAGGGGCATAGAGGGATGAGCCAGTTCACACCCAATCAAAGTCTTATAGTGTGCCCATGTCTCCTGCGGATCCCGTCTATACCCCATGGTTCTTAAAGCATCCCCAGCATCCTCTACGGACTAAAAGAAAAGGATTTACCGGTAGGTATTAAAATCCTATTTTTTTATTTCATTTTGACCATGAGATGTTAAATTGATGGCGTGAATTCTAAGGGGGAACTTAGTTCTTATTGCGGCACAACTTAGTGGGTGCCTGATGTAGCAATTCAATCGTTGCTCCGATCAGGCGCAAGGGCCACGGATACTCAAACTTCTGCTTGCAGCCTCCTGAGGTAGCAGGCACAAATGTGCAAAAAGTATGACTCTGTGGGTGTGCTAGCCAGGACTTGAGACTGGTTTAGCTATTCTACACTGCTAAACACAGCCTACTGGGGCGTAATAATTATTGGTTTCTAGAGGTTATTAGTGTTAGCCACTAGTGGGCCTATCACTAAAAAAAGGGAGCTTAGTGTGTGGCGCACTCTTTTGAAATGATTGTTCTATATATAAAACATAATAACTTTTATTTATATAATTAAAAATAGTCACCCTAAACAGGCATAGTGTTTAATCTGATAGCCTGAAAGTGCAAGAATTAATCAAAATAGAATTGCCTATAAGATAAGAACCACAAAAATGGTATCAGCATCCAGTAATTATTGTGTTACTGGGCCAACAATGTATATTCGTTAATTGTTATACTAGGCAAGAGAAATATAATCAATTAAACAAGCCTAAGTGAAATATTATTAAAATTAGTCAATATTATCTAACTACAGATGAGCACCCTTAAATAGTACTTTCTATAATATTATAGTCCAGATAATCTTCTAAAAGAAGTATTCATATATTTGTAGAGATCATACCTTACCAAGTGATTCCTGTGTTAATTCCAGGAAGTGAAAGGAAAGAAACCCAATAGATAAATTTAATATTTAGGGTTTTGTAACATTAATTCACCCTTTGCACCAGTCTACTGTTCAAGACTGTTGTAACAGTGTCTATGTAATTTGATACAGTTTGCATCCACCATTCTGCAACAATGTGTGGCTGACAAGACAGTGCATATAGGAGACCAGATATTAAATGAACTGTCTCAAATATTCATGTCTGAAAAGCACCTATCTATGTCACAGAGGGGAAAAAAATGCAAAAAAGAATGTATAAACACACATATGAATCTATATAATGAATTTCTACCAATTTGTCAATACGGCCCACATGTATTTAGTGTCAGAATAGTGCATATAGGAGACCTGATATTAAATAGATTGTCTCAAATATTCTCATTCACGGAGCACCTATCTGTGAGAATATTGTAGCAGTTCTGTACTCTGACAAAGTTAGGACCTGACAAAAATGGAAATGATCCTTTCCTTTAGAACCAAAATACCATAATAATTCCTTCCTATGTATGGTAAGGATTGTATGGCTGATATTGATATTATGCAGAACTATAGGAATTACTCTCCTTGGAAATTAATCTCTTTGGCACAAGGAGTATCTGTGACAGATAGTCAGCATTTGCAATAATTCTCTGGCTCATTTATATGAATTAAATGCCAGCACATCAAAATTAGCTCAATTGTTACGTGAGTAATAACTCCAGCTTTATATAGGCACATTGGCTGTAGAGTTGAATTTGAACCTGTTATACTCCATCCTTGCCAAACCACTGTAGTAATAAATCACATATATGACCATATAATACTTCCCGCAAGATTAAAAACTGAAGTTCATGCGGAGCTGTAAGAGTTAATCTCTTTAGAAATTAATGTCTTTGGTATAAGAGATATCTGTGACAATTAATCCACAGTATCAGTTATTCTCTGGCACTTAGAAACTAATGTCTTTGGTATAAGAAGTATCTATGATAATCAATCAACAGTTGCAATTATTTTCTGACTCACTTGTTTGAGTTAAAAGTCAATACGTCTAATCCAACCCAAATAGTTCTTGAGAAATAACTCCAGTTTTATATAGGCACATTGGCTATCGAGTTGAATTCACACGTATAATGCTCTATCCTTATCAGACCACTGTAACAATAAATCAATCTATGACCATATAATGCTTTCGAAAAGATTTTGAGCTAAAGTGTAAGAGAGTCCCAGGTGTATGGAAACGGATTCCCTTTCTACTTTCGTCCCATGTGCCACTATGGGCAGTGAATGGGAACGATGAGAGCGGGGAAGGACCGTCCACCTGGGACTGGAAGGAAAGAGCAGTGCGGGCTGCTTCTGCTGTCCACGCCTAACACCCTCCTCCCCTGTTGCATAGGTGCATAGCAGGGGGGCCTCCAGGTGTTATACAGTGGATGAGAGAGCGCCCAGAATACCTGATTTATGCCATTAGATGTGCCTTTTAAGAGATGAATTCTTCTGGTGGTCTGGACAAGGAGAGATTCCAGGGGACGTCAGGTGATAGAATTCCTGTTCCTCTGTATGTAACTCGATCCAAGAGGGAGCCGATATTGGTATTCACAGGGAACGGGAGCCAGACGCCGGGTCGGGTGTAATCCCCTTACCACGCTCAAGTCCCGTTAATTGGTGAGTGGTCCCCTCCGTGTGCTAATTGTGCCCCGATCCAAGCTGGAGTCAAATCTGTGTGTGCTGGCAGGGAGCTGCTGCAGACGCCAGACGCCGGGTCGGGTAGGATTCCCGTACCCCTGTTTTAGTTTCGCGTCTTCGTCCCGCTCGCAGGGAGCTGCTGTAGAAGTCGGACTACACTGCTAAACACAGCCTACTGGGGCGTAATAATTATTGGGCACTCAAAAATAATTTAAGTGCTCCGTCGGGTGTTCATTACTCATCACAGTGCTTTAAACAATTGAAACACATCCCCACCCCCCACCACCACCACCACCCCCCAGCCCTAAAATTTGAGAAAATGATTTAACCACTTGCGTGCCATGGTGTCATCAGATGCAACCATATCAGCAAGTGCTTTATCTGACCTGGTCACACAGGATGTGTCCAGTGAGACAGTGTGTGCAGCAGTAGGGAAGGGAAACTTCTGCAGCTCTCAGAGGGACCAGACCGTCCCTCTGCCTCCCCACACCCTCCACCAGTGTATACCGTGCTGCCAATCACTGCTGATCAGTCAGCACAGCAGGTCCCCCACCCGGCAGCTGGAGACCGTAGCAGCAGCTGAAGAAGTGTAAATGATTCCCCCCCCCCCCCTCCCTTATGTATGTGGTGGTTGCCCAAGCTATTAAAATCAAAGTTGCGATGATTTTGATAGTGCTGTCTGATGTTTCAGGGAGAAAACAACGATATATATATTTTTTCTTTTTATATATATATATATATATATATATATATATAAAATCATTTTGAACAAGATTGATTACATGAGAAATTAGTGGTCACCAGCGCTAAGTTGTGTAAATTAAATATACTACAATTAAAACAGATAAAGGACGGTAGGTTATGTTGAAAAAATATACAATAAATTTATTAAGAACAATATCTTAAAAACACAGATGCCTATAGTAACAGGAATTAATTAGAAACCGGCACATCCATATAACTCCTCAATAGATGGTTCATTCATACCCAGGCTAGGACTCCCTCTGGAATTGTGTCCATAGACTTGGCTGGAGATTTGGTGAATGCAGTGGAGTACAAGGTGTCCCTTTTAAGCATACAGATGCAAGCGTTTCAGGCAGGCAGGGAACAACTCCAATTTCTCCCCAAATGGTGATGTCCAAGGGAAAAGCTTGTCCAATTGATGCCGTATGGGTTTAGAAAGTGCAAGTGTCCAACAGGAGTTAAAGGATTTCTTGAGGATGTGTCCGGCAGTCTCTAACTCAACGCGTTTCGCTGGTGTTGACACCCAGCTTCCTCAGGAGTGAATGATTGATTACATGTTCTTTACCTAATTTACGCATTTTCCGAGTGTTTTTTGGAAAAAAACAGTTAAGCGGGTAAAAAGGCTGATCATCACAACCATTCTTATCCTCGAAGTTAAGTACTTGCGATCTATTCTCATTAAAATATCTGCTACAGTATCTTGGCTTCTCTTTATGACTTATCCCTTTCAGGAAACTACTGGGTTATATAGTCCCATACCCTTGTCCGTTCAATAAATCACAGTCCGTCACTCCTCATGCCACTTTACAACATGATCCTACTTTTCTCTAATATAACGTGAATAAAGGTGAAGAGACTACTATTGTGACTTCTCTACTTCTGATTTATGGGCCTAATTATCAATGAGTGATAAATCTTGTTGCATATGCTATATGGTGCTCCATCCAATCGGCGACCACCTGTCATTTTTCAAACACATGCCAGTTAGGAGCTGAAAACATGACAGTTGGGAGCTGATTGGCTGGAGCATCATTTATCATATGCAACAAGTTTTAGCACTCATTGATAAAAGCCTCTTAAACTCCTCAAGGTTGTTCCAATTTGTAGGCGTAGGAACTAATGGTTTACAATATATCTCTCTAGAACCATGGGGGTAATTCCAAGTTGATCGCAGCAGGAAATTTTTTAGCAGTTGGGCAAAACCATGTGCACTGCAGGGGGGGCAGATATAACATTTGCAGAGAGAGTTAGATTTGGGTGTGGTGAGTTCAATCTGCAATCTAAATTGCAGTGTAAAAATAAAGCAGCCAGTATTTACCCTGCACAGAAACAAAATAACCCATCCAAATCTAACTCTCTCTGCAAATGTTATATCTGCCCCCCCTGCAATGCACATGGTTTTGCCCAACTGCTAAAAAAATATCCTGCTGCGATCAACTTGGAATTACCCCCCATGTGTGTCTGAGTTCCCTCAGTCAAATTCTTGGTGGATGTAGTTAGAATCCCAGAGCTCCACATACTGACTGATCCCAATGATTAGTGTTCTACAGAAGGGAACGGTTAGGGTTAGAATACTTACCAAAATCTGTCGGGATATCGTACCCGACCCGTTACTAGTTGTGCTTTGGTAATAACTGGCATATGAATGGGCAAGGGAATGTGATTATAACCAATTAGTTTCCTGGAAGAAATTCCTTATTTAAAATGAAATCATAGCTAAAGTCTTAATATACACTGCTCAAAAAAATAAAGGGAACACTAAAATAACACATCCTAGATCTGAATTAATGAAATATTCTTATTAAATACTTTGTTCTTTGCATAGTTGAATGTGCTGACAACAAAATCACACAAAAATTTATCAATGGAAATCAAATTTATTAACCCATGGAGGTCTGGATTTGGAGTCACCCTCAAAATTAAAGTGGAAAAACACACTACAGGCTGATCCAACTTTGACGTAATGTCCTTAAAACAAGTCAAAATGAGGCTCAGTAGTGTGTGTGGCCTCCATGTGCCTGTATGACCTCCCTACAATCCACACAAGTGGCTGAGGTAGTGCAGTTCATCCAGGATGGCACATCAATGCGAGCTGTGGCAAGAAGGTTTGCTGTGTCTGTCAGCGTAGTGTCCAGAGCATGGAGGCGCTACCAGGAGACAGGCCAGTACATCAGGAGACGTGGAGGAGGCCGTAGGAGGGCAACAACCCAGCAGAAGGACCGCTACCTCTGCCTTTGTGCAAGGAGGAACAGGAGGAGCACTGCCAGAGCCCTGCAAAATGACCTCCAGCAAGCCACAAATGTGCATGTGTCTACTAAAATGATCAGAAACAGACTCCATGAGGGTGGTATGAGGGCCCGACGTCCACAGGTGGGGGTTGTGCTTACAGCCCAACACCGTGCAGGACGTTTGGCATTTGCCAGAGAACACCAAGATTGGCAAATTCGCTACTGGCGCCCTGTGCTCTTCACAGATGAAAGCAGGTTCTCACTGAGCACATGTGACAGATGTGACAGAGTCTGGAGACGCCAAGGAGAATGTTCTGCTGCCTGCAACATCCTCCAGCATGACCGGTTTGGCAGTGGGTCAGCAATGGTGTGGGGTGGCATTTCTTTGGGGGGCCGCACAGCCCTCCATGTGCTCGCCAGAGGTAGCCTGACTGCCATTAGGTACCGAGATGAGATCCTCAGACCCCTAGTGAGACCATACGCTGGTGCGGTTGGCCCTGGGTTCCTCCTAATGCAAGACAATGCTAGACCTCATGTGGCTGGAGTGTGTCAGCAGTTCCTGCAAGACGAAGGCATTGATGCTATGGACTGGCCCGCCCGTTCCCCAGACCTGAATCCAATTGAGCACATCTGGGACATCATGTCTCGCTCCATCCACCAATGCCACGTTGCATCACAGACTGACCAGGAGTTGGCGGATGCTTTAGTCCAGGTCTGGGAGGAGATCCCTCAGGAGACCATCCGCCACCTCATCAGGAGCATGCCCAGGCGTTGTAGGGAGGTCATACAGGCACGTGGAGGCCACACACACTACTGAGCCTCATTTTGACTTGTTTTAAGGACATTACATCAAAGTTGGATCAGCCTGTAGTGTGTTTTTCCACTTTAGTTTTGAGGGTGACTCCAAATCCAGACCTCCATGGGTTAATAAATTTGATTTTCATTGATCATTTTTGTGTGATTTTGTTGTCAGCACATTCAACTATGTAAAGAACAAAGTATTTAATAAGAATATTTTATTCATTCAGACCTAGGATGTGTTATTTTAGTGTTCCCTTTATTTTTTTGAGCAGTGTATAATAAATATGTAGTACTGGACTTTGTCAAAGATACCAGTGGTTGTTAGAATCCAGATCTTACACACTTTCTAAAGTCTTAAAATTTATTTAAATCTATTTCGCTCTAAAACGTTTTGCCTGGAATATTTTACATTTATATCAGTTAAGTCTTGAACCACAATATTGCCTCCATATCAGATTTTGTTTTTTCTTTTGAGTCTATTTTTTGTGTTTAGGAGAGCACATCTGAGACAGAAATTAGAAAATGTACAAATAATACAGGGGTCTACGTACTAAGCTTTGGAGAGAGATAAAGTACCAGCTGATCAGCTCCTAACTCCCATGTTACAGGCTGTGTTTGAAAAATGTCAGTTAGGGTCTGGTTACTTAGGGGGACATTTACTAAGCAGTGATAAGAGGGGAGAAGTGAGCCAGCGGAGAAGTTGCCCATGGCAACCAATCAGCACTGAAGTAACATCTATAATTTGCATACTATAAAATGATAGAGCTGCTGATTGGTTGATGGGGCACTTCTCCACTGGCTCACTTCTCCGCTCTTATCACTGCTTAGTAAATGTCCCTCCCATAGTACTTTATCTCTCTCCAATGCTTAGTACATACATCGCATAGTAAGGTACTACACTCTACAGCAGAGGTTCTCAAACTCGGTCCTCGGGGGCCCACACAGTGCATGTTTTGCAGGTCTCCTCACAGAATCGCAAGTGAAATAATTAGCTCCACCTGTGGACCTTTTAAAATGTGTTAGTGAGTAATTAATACACCTGTGCACCTGCTGGGTTACCTGCAAAACATGCACTGTGTGGGCTCCCGAGGACCGAGTTTGAGAACCTCTGCTCTACAGTGTGGGTGGGGTGATGCTTATCTATGGTGGGGAGGTTGTCAATCCAGTTGCCACTGGGCGCTCTGAGAGGTGGTGAGGCCTTATGTCATCTCTACTGTGGAAATAGAATTTGGGATGCTTATATTATAGATAGTACTATACTGTACAGGATATAATTGTTCACACTATCTGGGGATGGCAAGCTTACTAAAGAGGACAAGTAAAGTATTGATCATAGCAACCAGTCTTATCACCTACAAGCTCTTCTTCACCACCAGGGCCGGACTGGCCATCTGGCAAATGCCAGAAGGGCCGATGGCCACGTAGGCCGGTCCAGCGCTCACTGAGACACGCTGCCGCTCAGTCCGTCAGCAGCGTGTCTCAGCTGTCAGGGGAGGAGAGCGCGCCAGCGCCGCTATGTCTGGCGGCGTTTAGTGGACTTCAAACCAGCCGCCGGTTCGTGAGCCAATCAGAGCTCGCGGACCGGCAGCCAATCAGAAGCCGCCGGTCCGCGAGCTCTGATTGGCTCACGAACCGGCGGCTGGTTTGAACGAAGTCCGCTATACGCCGCCGCGCCAGACACAGCGGGCGCTCTCCTCTCCTGACTCACCCGTCCCTCACAGCCGGAGCCCGGAGGAGGAGCAGCAGCAGTGCAGCAGCGGTAAGCAGCTGCAGCACTGGCTGCTGTGGGGGCAATTGTATACCTGGCACAGTGGGGGCAATTGGCTGGCACTGTGGGGCATTTGTATACCTGGCACTGTGGGGGCAATTGTGGATCTGGCACTGTGGGGGCATTTGTATACCTGGCACTGTGGGGGCATTTGTGGATCTGGCACTGTGGGGGCATTTGTATACCTGGCACTGTGGGGCATTTGTATACCTGGCACTGTGGGGGCATTTGTTTACCTGGCACTGTGGGGCATTTGTATACCTGGCACTGTGGGGCATTTGTATACCTGGCACTGTGGGGGCATTTGTTTACCTGGCACTGTGGGGGCAATTGTGGATCTGGCACTGCACTATTGGGGGCATATAATGTAAATTTCGGCTCATACCGGGTGCTATAATGTAAATTTCGGCTCATACCGGGTGCTATAATGTGAATTTTGGCTCATACTGTGTGGTATAATGTGAAAGAGGCACCAGTACTAGATAGTATAAGGGGTCCTACTATTGTGGTGCATAATGCGTATAAGGGGTGTATGGTGTGGTAAACTACACTAAAGGCCACACCCCCTTTTGAGTGGTCACGCCCCCTTTCCCGGAGCGCGCGCACCTTCGGCGCGCGCTTAATTACAAACTTCACATTTCCATTCCCCCACTTAAAAATTTCCACTTCAACCACTGGTTGTGTGTATTTTAATAGAAAATGATGTACGCTTGTATGTTGTAAGAATATTAATTATATTTGTAAGAGCATAGACTAATAAGTGAGAGGAGTCAGGAATAGTAAGGGGAGGAGTCACAGAGGTGGGCCTGTGTGCTTAAAAAATGCCAGGGCCTATTTTAAGTCCCAGTCCGGCCCTGTTCACCACTGTAACAGCTTAGGAGCTCATTAGTATTTCAAATTTGCGACTTAATTCCCGCAAACAGGTTAACCACAAATATTAAGTAAATGTATGACAGAGGGACTGCTGCAGACATCTTCGATACCTGCTGTGATCTCTATATTCCTACTGGCAGCTGCAGCCCCCATAGGTTTCTATGGGGGATGCAATGTTGCAAGATTTAGCAATTTCTAGAATGCAAAGCATTCCGGTGATTGGCCCCTGCAGCTACCGCGAATGTGAAGATGGCGGCAGCCTGCTGTAGCCTATGGGTTACACACTGCAGTCTTGCTAGCAGAGGGTTTTCCCAGTACTCTACCCAGAAAAGGCTGCTGTGTATGTATGGTTAGTGGGACTGTGTACAGCACACCCTGCACCCATTGTAGATATACCCATGGTCCAGTCAACATGCCCTATTACAATTTAGCCTCCATAATAAAGCCCAGTTACACCTATTGAATATCAAGTGGAGTTTCAACTGAGATAATTAGTTCCTTGCATCGCTTGTCGCTGCATATGCTTAGTTCCAGAGCTAAACAGTCTTTCCTTCAACTCTGTATCAGTCCATATGTGACATTTAACCTCGTATATCTGTTGGGAAAGCAGCACCCTGTGCTGTCTCCTATGTTGCATACACTCTGGGCACTAGGAGGACCCAGACTGTGCAGGGAGGTGCTACCTCCAGCCTGATGTGCTACTGCACATGTGCAGACTGCAGCCATCTTTACTGTGTAAAAATGTCACAGTAATGCAGACACGTGTTTTGATGGGTTGGGTATGCTATACCGGCAGTCGGCATCCTGATGTCGGGATCCCAGCCGCAGAATGGGGGTGGGGTGGGGGGGGAGCGCAGCGAAGCGAAGCCCTTTGCGGGCTCGGTGGGGAGTTGCACTCGCCACAAGTTCTATTCCCACTCTATGCGTGTCGTGGACACACATGAGTGGGAATAGTCCCTGCTAGTCGGCATGCCGACTGTCAGTCTTTTCAATGTTTGGGATGCAGGGTGAGTTATTGTGACCGTCGGTCACAGAGCTACATCCCATTTTGATACCACTACATTACCACTGTGTTCCTGCATTAACCCTGTACCTGCTGTTTACCAATAAACCCAGCATCCTGGTTAAGAACTCTCTGTGTGGCCTAACAGTCACTTTCACTTCTGCTGTGCCCCTATTGTGACCACCATCACTATAAACTATATATTAATGTTATCAAACTTCTACTTTCCCGTATAGCATAATCTTGTAAGCAGGGCCATATTACCTATATACTATAGCTTGCAAGTAGGGCCATATTACCTATCTCCTATATAATAGCCTTGTGACTCTGTGCCTGGCGTTCTAATGCTGGGCGGAGTCACAGTGATGGGCGGAGTCACAGATCTGGCCAAGTAGGAGATGGAAAACACCCAGCCCGGTATTCACTTTCTCTGGTGGCCCAGTCCCAGAATGGCTGCAGCCACGGGACACTGAACACAGCGCTCTCCCTGTCCGGTGGTCTGCCCCGGGCCCCAGCTCTCCAGGCGCAGCCCCTCTCTGCACAATGCTGTAAGGAGGACTGCGCAGCTGTGTGACCCGGGGATCATGTCCGGCGGTGGCGGTGGAACAGAGCACGCTGCGCCTGGCTGGCCAAGTGACTGGCTTGGCGGATGCTGGCCCACTGTTTCTCCAGACGGACATGCTGGGGAGCAGCGAAGGCGTGGCGGACTGCCCCGGGGCACAGCTCTCCAGGCGCAGCCCCTCTCTGCACAATACTGCACGGGGGACTGCTCAGCTGTGTGCCCCGGGGATCAGGGGTGGTGGTGGAACAGAGCACGCTGCGGCTGGCTGGCCAAGTGACGGGCTCGGCGGATGCCGGCCCACTGTTTCTCCACACGGAGATGCTGGGGAGCAGAGGAGGCGCGGCGGACTGCCCCGGGGCACAGCTCTCCAGACGCAGCCCCTCTCTGCATAATGCTGCACGGGGGACTGCTCAGCTGTGTGCCCCGGGGATCAGGGCTGGCGGTGGCGGTGGAGCAGAGCATGCTGCGGCTGCCTTGGGAAGTGACCGGCTTGGGGATGCCGGCCCACTGTTTTTCCTAATCCACAGCAACCCCCGCAACTGCCGCCCAACCACCCACAGCACCTCCTGACCCCCTCCCCCATCCGCCACACCACCCATGCTTCCCCCCACACGGCAACTCCCTACCCCACCTGCAGAACCCCCACCCCCAACCGTGGCATCCATGCACCCCCACACATGCCCCTCCACCACCTCCACACCCCCTCGCCCATCCTCTGCACCCTCGCAACCAGCCTCTTCTCCACCCGCAACGCGTTCGGAACCCCTCCCCCATCCCCAACAGCCCTGCCCCTCCCCCACCCACCACCACCCCTCCCCTCCACTATTCCCACCACCTTCGGACCCCCTCCCCCATTCGCCGCCCCCCAGCACCTCCCCACCCCCTCACCCATCCGCGCACCTCACCTTCCTATCAACCCCCTCCACCCGTAGCATCTACAGACACCCTCCCCCCCGCTGCAGCAACCCCCACACCCGTCCCTTCCCCACCCGCGCCAACCACCCCTCCCCCACCCTCCGCACCCTCACAACCACCCCTCCCCTACCACCCTCAGACCCCGTCCCCCACCCGCGGCAACCCCCGCAATCACTCCTCCACCACCCACGGCGCCTCCTGACCCCATCCGCAACACCTTCGCACCTGCCCCTCTCCCACCCACGGCACCCATTCTCCTCCCCCACACATGGTACCTCCCAACCCTTTAACCCACCTGCGCCACCCGTGACATCCGACACCCGTGACATCCACGCACTCCCCCCTCCACCACCCACAGCACCTCCGGGCCCCCATCACCCATCCCCCACAACCAGGCCCTTCCCTACCCACAGCACCTTCGGAACCCCTACCCCCATCCCTAACAACAATGCTCTTGTCTCTCCCCCAACCGCACCACCTCTGGACCCCCTCCCCCATCCACTGCACCCATGCCACCTACCCCACCCGCAGCACCTCCTGACCCCCCTCACCCATCCACCCCTCCATCTGCAGCATCTACAGACACCCACCCCCATCCACGGTCCCCCCCACCACACCTGCTACATTCTCTACATCGTGCCCCGCAGGCACTGTTCACGCTGTCGCAAGAAGCGACGTCCCCTTCACCATCTGCTGCCCTTACCTTGCCCAATATTTTACCACTAACAACAGTAGGAATGCAGGGAATGCTCCATATAATCATATATTCAACCACACAAAAGCGTGCAGGGGTTAAGGGGGCGTAGCCCCCAACGACGGTGTGAAGAGCGCCTGTAGGGCGCGATGAAGCACCTAGTATATTATAAGCTTGCAAGCATGGCCATATTTCCTATATATAATAAGCAGGGGCGTAGCCAGAACTATGTGGGCCCCATAGCAACATTTTGAAGGGGCCCCCGTCCCAATGCTTCTAGAGAGACACTTCTCCGCAGCAGTTATTAATTTTATGCCCAATATAAGTGCCCTAGTTCATTTTCTGAACCCTAGTAGAGCCTTATTTAATGTTATGCACCATAATAGTGCCCTAGTTTCTTTTATGAATTGTAGTAGTGCTTAAGTTCATCCTACTGTATGTCACATTTCAGAGCTGCCAATACACATTATGCCTCACAGTACCCCCAATTCACATTATGATATATAGTGCTCCCCATTCATATTGTGCCTTATTAACGCCCCGGGTTCATATTATATAACATTAAAATGCCTTCCAGTTCATTTTATACCACACTACAATGAGCAAGTCCAGGGGTATACCTAGATATATTGCAGGCCCCAAGGAAAAAGTTTGAAAGGACCCCTGCGTACCACCCAATGGTAAAAAATATATATAAAACATGGGACTATGACAGGGAAGGTGGGCCCCTCTCAGATCCGGGCCCCATAGCAGCTGCACTGCCTGCAGTTACGGTAGCTACGCCCTTGATAATAAGCTTGTAAGTAGGGCCATATTACCTATATATTATAGCTTGAAAGCAGGGCCATATTACTTATATATAATAAGCTTGTAAGTAGGGCCATATTACCTATATATTATAAGCTTGTAAGTAGGGCCATATTACCTACATATATATTATAGCTTGCAAGCATGGCCATATTTCCTATATATAATAAGCTTGCAAGTAGGGCCATATTACCTATATATAATAAGCTTGCAAGTAGGGCCATATTTCCAATATATAATAAGCTTGTAAGTAGGGCCATATTACCTATATATTATAGCTTGTAAGTAGGGCCATATTACCTATATATTATAGCTTGCAAGCATGGCCATATTTCCTATATATAATAAGCTTGCAAGTTAGGGCCATATTACCTATATATAATAAGCTTGTAAGTAGGGTCATATTACCTATATATTATAGCTTGCAAGCATGGCCATATTACCTATATATAATAAGCTTGCAAGTAGGGCCATATTACCTATATATAATAAGCTTGTTAGTAGGGCCATATTACCTATCTCCTATATAATAGCCCTATTCTGTGATCTTGTGATTCATTTGCTAACGCTGGGCGGAGTCACAACAGTGGGCGGAGTTAGTCAAATGAGTCACAGATCTGGCCAAATCTATAGGACACTAGGAGCAGCTGCAGAAGCAGATAGTATGGACATGGCACAGGCAGGGTGCATACCTCCCAGCTTACACACACACGCACGCACGCACGCACGCACGCACGCACGCACGCGCGCGCGCGCGCGCGCACACACACACACACACACACACACAGCGAAAAGGGGGCGTGGCTTCGCGGGAGGGCCCCCGTTTTCGTCAGTGAGGGGGCATGCCCAGCGCTCTGTGAGCTGCTGGCATGGCCCCAGGGGCTGATTATGAGTCCGGGGGGCACAGGGTACTTGAGACAGGGGAGCCCTATCTCATTGCTGTGCCTGCTGTGGGTTGGGGGAGTGGCCTAATCGCGGGACGCGAGGCCACGCCCCATTATGCAAATTCCGGGATTTTTTTTTTTTTTTTTTTTTTTTTTTTAATGGTATTTTGGCCCCTCAGCTAGAGGTAAATCCAGAGGAGGTGGTCGCTCCCCCCTACACACCCGCACAGGCAGAAGAAAGCAGGGAGACTGCTGCCTCCCTGCAACACCACAGACCTGCCAATACGCAGCAGCGTGTGCTGACTGTAGCACAATGCTGCCGCTGTTGCTTCTGAGCTGGGACAGAGCTACTCCAGCCAGGGGGCCCCCCAAAACTGTGGGGCCAACAGTACGTACCGCCTGCCCCCCCCCCCTTAATCCGGCTCTGCTGCTGGAACCCCCCCTTAATCCGTACCCCCTGATGCCCCCTCTCCCTCTGTCTCCACTATTCACCGCTGATCTGCTAAGCAGAACAGCGGGTACAGGAGCTTTCCAACTGCTCCCCCCCCCCCCCCCCCACCGCAGGACACTGCGACCCGCGGGTGGGACAGCGGTACAGACCCCAAAAAATGGGACTGTCCCGCGAAAATTGGGACATTTGGGAGGTATGGGGGTGTGTGAGGGGGTATGCCATACTTGACCCCCACATCAGCATACTCAGCAGGGTCTCTCTGGCAGGGAGGAGCGTCACATTCTGGCACACTCCACGCTTCTTAGCTGTAGTTTTGTGGGTCACCAGCCGCTGTGCACTTTCCGTACTGCCTCTGTTATCTCCAGCCCCTGCGACCCCACCGCTAGCTGCAGCGCTGCCACCCGCAGTGAGTTGCGCCCAGCTCCTTCACACACTTTAGCCGGCGGGTAGCGCTGCAGAAGTCCGCGCTGCTTGCAGGCTCTGACCCCCTCTCCCTCCAGCATCAGCGTCTCCTGGGAGCTAACCAGTCACTCCCAGTCTCCCCTTACCATAGTGCCCAGCAGCCGTGAGGTCCGCGCCACGTGCATGCTATGACCCCCCTCCTCCCTCCAGCCGCAGCATCTCCTGGGGGCTAACCAGTCACTCCCAGTCTCACCTTACCACAGTGCCCGGCAGCTGCGCGAGGTCTGCGGTGTGTGACTGAGGAGGGGGGGAGTGATGCGGACGGGCAGAGGAAGCAGGAATACAGCCTAAGAGAGTCAGCCATGCCAAGTCTCCACCAGCAGCAGATGCCAACAGGTTGGAGTGGAACAGCAGCAGCCAGCAGCAGTAACTCCGGTAAGACACATCTGTCTGTCACCACTGTTCTGTCCCTAATACCAATCTCTCCCGTGCCCTGTGTTCTGTCATGTCCCTGTAACCCCTGGCCTTGACCTGCCACCCTTATCCTGGCCCTTTCACCCTTATCCTGGCCCTTTCACCCTTATCCTGGCCCTGTCACCCTTATGCTGGCCCTGCTACCCCTATCCTGGCCCTGTCACCCCTGTGCTTGCCCTGTCAACCCTATACTGGCCCTGACACCCCTGTCCTGGTCCTGCCGCCCCTACACTGACCCTGTCACCCCTATCCTGTCCCTGTCATTTCTGTCCTGGCCCCGTCGCCCATGTCCTGGCCCCGTCACCCCTGTCCTGGCCCCGTCACCCCTGTCCTGGCCCCGTCACCCCTGTCCTGGCCCCGTCACCCCTGTTCTGACCCTGTCACCCCTGTTCTGACTCTGTCACCCCTGTCCTGGCCCTGTTACTGCATACCCTCCAACTACCTTTTTGGCAGGTACAGTACCCGCAGCACCTCCAGACCTCTCCCCAATGCACCACACCTCCGCACCTTCCCCTCCACCACATGCGGCACTCCACACCTCCCCCACATGCTGTGCCTCCAGACCCCCTACACCACCCGCGGCTCCCACTCCTCCGCCCCTTCACCACCCCCAGCAATCTCCAGGCCCCCTCCACCATTCACCCCCCTTATATGTCTCCCCCACACCTGCCCCCCTCCACCCGCAGCATCTGCAGACACCCTCCTCCATCCGCGGTCCCCCCCTCACCCACCCCTCCCCCACCAATGGCACCCCCGCACCTGCCCCACCACCACCTGCAGCACCTCCGGACCTCCTTCCCCATCTGCCGCAACACCCGTACCTGCCCCTCCCCTACCCATGGCGCCTACGGACCCCTACCCCACCAGTGGCACTCCCGCCCCTTCCCATCCCACAGCACCTCCGGAACCCTTCACCCATCTGCAACATCCCCACACCTGCCCCTCCCCCACCCATGGCACCCCTGCCCCTCCCCCACCTGCAGTGCCTCCGGACCCCTCCCCCATCTGCATCCCCCACTCCTCTGCCCCTCCCCCACCCGCAGCACCTCCCAACCCTTCCCCATCCGGGCCCCACCCCCACTTCCGCCCCCCCTCCATCCGCAGCATCTACAGACACCATCCGCAGTACCCCCCGCACCCGCTACATTCTGTACATTGTGGTCTGCAGGTGCTGTTCACGCCGTCGCAAGGGGCTGCGCCTCCTTCACCATCGCACACCCTTTCATTGTGCAATATTTAACCACTAACAAAGGAATGCAGGTGATACTCCATATAACACAAATATTGAACCCCAGAAAGGCATGGAAGGGTTAAGGGGGCGTAGCCCCTTGCGACGGTGTGAAGAGCGCCCGTAGGGCGCGATGAAGCACCTAGTATATAATAAGCTTGTAAGTAGGGCCATATTACCTATATATAATAAGCTTGCAAGTAGGGCCATATCTCCTATATAATAGCCCAGATCTGTGACTTTGTGACTCATTTGCTAACGCTGGGCGGAGTCACAACACTAGGCGGAGTTAGTCAAATGAGTCACAGATCTGGCCAAATCTATAGGAGACTAGGAGCAGAAGCAGATGGTATGGGCATGGCACAGGCAGGGGTGCATACCTCCCAGCATTCTTCAGGAGTTTTCTTCAGGCAGAAGGAGGGAGACACACACACACACGGCGAAAAGGGGCGTGGTCAACGAAAAGGGGCGTGGCTTCACAGGAGGGCCCCCGTTTTCGTCAGTGAGGGGGCATGCCCAGCGCTCTGTGAGCTGCCGGCATGCCCCCAGGGGCTGATTATGAGTCCGGGGGGCCCAGGGCACTTGAGACAGGGGGGCCCTATCTCATTGCTGTACCTGCTGTGGGGTTGGGGGCGTGGCCTAATCGCGGACTTGAGGCCACGCCCCCTTATGCACATTCCGGGATTTTTATTTTTTTTAATGGAATTTTGGCCCCTCAGCTAGGGCTAAATCCAGAGGAGGTGGTCGCTCCCCCTTACACACCCGCACAGGCAGAAGAAAGCAGGGAGAGCTGTTGCTGGCAGGACGGGGGAGCTTCTGAGCTGGGACAGAGCTACTCGAGCCAGGGGGCCCCCTAAAACTGTGGGGCCAACGGTACGTACCCCCTGCCCCCCCCTAATCCGGCTCTGCTGCAGGGACCCCCCCTTAATCCGTACCCCCTGATGCCCCCTCTCCCTCTCTGTCTCCACTATTCACCGCTGCTTTGCTAAGCAGAACAGCGAGTACAGGAGCTTTCCAACTGCCCCCCCCCCCCCCCACGGGACACTGCAACCCGCGGGTGGGACAGTGGGACAGACCCCAAAAAATGGGACTGTCCCGCGAAAATCGGGACAGTTGGGAGGTATGAAGGTGTGTGAGGGGGTATGCTGTACAGACAGACGGGCACCGGCTCACTGTGTGCTTGACCCCCCACATCAGCATTCTCAGCAGGGTCTCTCTGGCGCGGAGGAGCGTCACTTTCTGGCACACTCCACGCTTCTTAGCTGCAGTTTTGTGGGGCACTTTCCGCTGTGCAGGTTCCGTACTGCCTCTGTTATCTCCAGCCCCGGCAACCCCATCGCTAGCTGCAGCGCTGCCACCCACAGTGAGATGCGCCCAGCTCCTTCACACACTTTAGCCGGCGGGTAGCGCTGCAGAAGTTCGAGCTGCTTGCAGGCTCCGACCCCCTCCTCTCTCCAGCCGCAGCGTCACCTGGGAGCTAACCAGTCACTCCCAGTCTCCCCTTACCACAGTTCCCAGCAGCCGCGAGGTCCGTGCCGCGTGCATGCTATGACCCCCTCCTCCCTCCAGCCGCAGCGTCTCCTGGGGGGCTAACCAGTCACTCCCAGTCTCCCCTTACCACAGTGGCCGGCAGCTGCGCGAGGTCTGCGGTGTGTGACTGAGGAGGGGGGGAGGGATGCGGATGTGCAGAGGAAGCAGGACTCCAGCCTAAGAGAGTCAGCCATGCCAAGTCTCCACCAGCAGCAGATCCCAACAGGTTGGAGTGGAACAGCAGCAGCCAGCAGCAGTGACTCCGGGAAGACACATCGGTCTGTCACCACTGTTCTGTCCCTAATACCAATCTCTCCTGTGCCCTGTGTTCTGTCATGTCCCTGTCACCCCTGGCCTTGCCCTGTCACCCCTGGCCTTGCCCTGTCACCCTTATCCTGGCCCTTTCATCCTTATCCTGGCCCTGTCACCCTTATCCTGGCCCTGTCACCCTTATGCTGGCCCTATTACCCCTATCCTGGCCCTGTCACCCCTGTGCTTGCCCTGTCAACCCTATACTGGCCCTGTCACCCCTGTCCTGGTCCTGCCGCCCCTACCCTGGCCCTGTCACCCCTATCCTGTCCCTGTCATTTCTGCCCTGGCCCCGTCGCCCCTGTCCTGGCCCCATCACCCCTGTCCTGGCCCCGTCACCCCTGTCCTGGCCCCGTCACCCCTGTTCTGACCCTGTCACCCCTGTCCTGGCCCTGTTACTGCATACCCTCCAAATACCTTTTTGGCAGGTATAGTACCCGCAGCGCCTCCAGACTCCTCCCCAATGCACCACACCTCCGCACCATCCCCTCCACCACATGCGGCACTCCACCCCTCCCCCACAAGCTGTGCCTCCAGACCCCCTACACCACCCGCGGCTCCCACTCCTCCACCCCTTCACCACCCACAGCACCTCCAGACCCCCTCCACCATCCACCCCCCACATATGTCTTCCCCCACACCTGCCCCCCTCCACCCACAGCATCTGCAGACACCCTCCTCCATCCATGGTCGCCCACTCACCCACCCCTCCCCCACCCATGGCACCCCCGCACCTGCCCCTCCACCACCTGCAGCACCTCCGGACCTCCTTCCCCATCTGCTGCACCACCCGTACCTGCCCCTCCCCTACCCACGGCGCCTGCGGACCCCTACCCCACCCCCGGCACCCCCGCCCCTTCCCATCCCATAGCACCTCCGGAACTCTTCACCCATCCGCAACAGCCCCACACTTGCCCCTCTCCCACCCGTGGCACCCCTGCCCCTCCCCCACCTGCAGTGCCTCCGGACCCCTCCCCCATCTGCAGCCCCCACTCCTCTGCCCCTCCCCCACCAACAGCACCTCCCGACCCTTCCCCATCCGCCCCCCCCCCCCCCCCCGATTCCGCCCCCCTCCACCCGCAGCATCTACAGACACCCTCCCCCATCTGCAGTCCCCCCCGCACCCGCTACATTCTGTACATCGTGCCCTGCAGGTGCTGTTCACGCCATCGCAAGGGGCTGCGCCTCCTTCGCCATCGCACGCCCTTTCATTGTGCAATATTTAACCACTAACAAAGGAATGCAGGTAATATTCCATATAATACAAATATTGAACCCCAGAAAGGCATGCAAGGGTTAAGGGGGCGTAGCCCCTTGTGACGGTGTGAAGAGCGCCCGTAGGGCGCGATGAAGCACCTAGTTACCTATATATAATAAGCTTGTAAGTAGGGCCATATTACCTATATATTATAAGCTTGCACGCATGGCCATATTTCCTAGATATTATAAGTTTGTAAGTAAGTCCATATTCAGTGGCGCAAGTTCGTCCCAGTTGCCCGGAGGCAAGATAAATATTGGTGCCCCCCTATTTCCTATATCAAGATAAGTGTGTGTGTGTGTGTGTGTGTGTGTGTGTGTGTGTGTGTGTGTGTGTGTGTGTGTGTGTGTGTGTGTGTGTGTAACAGCAGACACTTTACTGATGGAGCTATTTGCTCCTGTAGAGGAAGCATGAGAATGCTAACTATATGAAGTTACGTGTAATTGTCAGAGAAGTATCTTCATATAGTTAAAATTCTCATATTTCCTATACAGACGCAAACAGTAAGGTGTCTGCTTCCAGTGTAATAGGTTGTGGTTTCTAATCCTGGGTATGACACTTGTAAAATGTGTATAATAAAGAGGGTGTGATTTGTAAGGTGCAGAGACCAGTGAGGAAGTCGTCCACTGAAAAGACAGCGACAGCTATCAATTAACTTAATTCACTGGTGTCACTGGGAGGAGAGGTGCCCCCCTTCAGAGCAGGAGCCCGGCGGCAGATGACTCCGTTGCCTCCCAGAGTTCTGCCTCTGTCCATATTACCTATATATAATAAGCTTGCAAGCTGTTCCATATTAGCTAGATATAATAAGCTTGTAAGTAGGGTCATATTACCTATATATTATAGCTTGCAAGTAGGGCCATATTACCTATATACTATAAGCTTGTAGGTAGGGCCATATTACCTAGATATTATAGCTTGCAAGTAGGGCTATATTACCTATATATTATAAGCTTGCAAGCATGGCCATATTTCCTATATATTATGGGGTATATTCAATTGCGGTCGAATTGCTGAAATTGTCGAAAAACGGGTCATTTTCGACAAAGAAAACCTGTCAAATTGGATTCGACAATTCAGTACAGCACTTTTCGACAAAAAACCTGCCGTTTCATTTTCGACTTTTTGCAATTCGACATGTCTGCAATGTTAAAAATGCGGCTTTTCGACAAAAGTATATTCAATTGAGGAATGTCGATTCGACAACAGTGCTTTTCGACAGTCATTTCGTCAATTTCATTCCGCCTCATTTTTCTGTCGCGATCTAATAATTTTTTTAAAAAACATGTATTTTTTGGTGCTTTTTTGATTGCTAATAGCATATCTATTTATATTTGAAGGGATTATCTACTTGGTTTGTCTATTTAGGAGCCACAAGTATTATTTAATCGATTTTTTTAAATATATATTTTTTTTTTACTGACTACAATAATATGGAGAGATCAGTGCATGTTTTTCAGTTGGAAGGGGTGTTGAAAGTGTTAAAAATCCTGAAAAGAAATGCGTGGGGTCCCCCCTCCTAAGCAAAACCAGCCTCGGGCTCTTTGAGCCGTTCCTGGTTGTAAAAATACGGGGGGAAAATTGACTGTGGTTCCCCCATATTTAAACAACCAGCACCGGGCTCTGCGCCTGGTCCTGGTGCAAAAAATACGGGGGAGAAAAGACGTAGGGGTCCCCCGTATTTTTAACACCAGCACCGGGAGATAATGCCACAGCCGGGGGACACTTTTATATAGGTCCCTGCGGCCCTGTCATTAAATCCCCAACTAGTCACCCCTGGCCGGGGTACCCTGGAGGAGTGGGGACCCCTTAAATCAAGGGGTCCCCCCCTTCAGCCACCCAAGGGCCAGGGGTGAAGCCCGAGGCTGTCCCCCCCATCCAAGGGCGGCGGATGGGGGGCTGATAGCCTTTTGTGACAAAAAAAATAATATTGTTTTTTGTAGCAGAACCACAAGTCCCAGCAGGCCTCCCCCGCAAGCTGGTACTTGGAGAACCACAAGTACCAGCATGCGGGGGGGGAAACGGGCCCGCTGGTACCTGTAGTTCTACTACAAAAAAATACCCCCAAAAAAACACAACACAGACACCGTGACAGTACAACTTTATTAAATACATGCACACCTACATACACACATACTTACCTATGTTGACACAAAGCAGTCGGCCCTCTTCTCCAGTAAAATCCAGGGGTACCTGTAAATAAAATTATACTCACAAACAATCCCGTGTAGATCGGTCCTCTTTTTGTTTGTAATCCAGGGACTTGGTAAAAAAAAAAAAAGAAGAACCCGAACCACGCACTGAAAGGGGTCTCATGTTTACACATGGGACCCCTTTCCCCAACTGGCGGGACCCCCTGTGCCTGCTGTCAAAGAGGGTCCCTTCAGCCAATCAGGGCGCGCCACATCATGGCACTCTCCTGATTGGCTGTTCGCGCCTGAACTGTCAGTCAGGCGGCGCACTCGAGATACAATGTAGCACATAGGCGCTCCATTGTATCCAATGGTGGGAACTTTGCGGTCTGCGGTAGACTGCGAGGTTAAGTGGGGGGAACCACAAGAGTGACCCTGATTGGCTGAAGGGACCCACTTTGACAGCAGGCACGGGGGGTCCCACCAGTCGGGGAAAGGGGTCCCATGTGTAAACATGGGACCCCTTTCAGTGCTTGGTTCGGGTTCTTCGTTTTTTTTTTTTTTTTACCAAGTCCCTGGATTACAAACAAGAAGAGGACCGATCTACACAGGATTGTTTGTGAATATAATTTTATTTACAGGTACCCCTGGATTCTACTGGAGAAGAAGACCGACTACTTCGTGTCAACATAGGTAAGTATGTGTGTATGTAGGTGTGCATGTATGTAATACAGTTGTACTGTCACGGTGTCTGTGTTGTGTTTTTTGGGGGTATTTTTTTTGTAGCAGAACTACAGGTACCAGCGGGCCCGTTTCCCCCCCCCCCCCCGCATGCTGGTACTTGTGGTTCTCCAAGTACCAGCTTGCGGGGGAGGCTCGCTAGGACTTGTGGTTCTGCTACAAAGAACATTATTCTTTTTTTTGTCACAAAAGGCTATCAGCCCCCCATCCGCCGCCCTTGGATGGGGGGGGACAGCCTCGGGCTTCACGCCGGAATTCGACCGCAATTGAATATACCCCTATAAGTTTGTAAGTAAGTCCATATTACCTATATATAATAAGCTTGCAAGCTGTTCCATATTACCTATATATTATAAGCTTGTAAGTAGGGCCATATTACCTATATATTATAGCTTGCAAGTAGGGCCATATTACCTATATATAATAAGCTTTCAAGCATGGCCATATTGTCTATATATTATAAGTTTGTAAGTAGGGCCATATTACCTATATATAATAAGATTGCAAGCAGAGTCATATTACCTATATATTATAAGCATGTAAGTTTGACCATATTACCTATATATAATAAGCTTGCTAGCTGTTCCATATTACCTATATATTATAAGCATGTAAGTAGGGCCATATTACCTATATATAATAAGCTTGCAAATAGGTCCATATTACCTAAATATTATAAGCTTGTAAGTTTGACCATATTACCTATATATAATAAGCTTGCAAGCTGTTCCATATTACCTATATATTATTAGCTTGTAAGTAGGGCCATATTACCTATATATAATAAGCTTGCAAATAGATCCATATTACCAAAATATTATAAGCTTGTAAGTAGGGCCATATCACATCTTTGTCTATCTGTTAATACCCAGTCTCCTTTTATTACTGTACTAGCGTTTGCCCGCGGCTTCTCTTGTGTGGATGTCTGTTAGTGCTCAGTGGAACTAATTTTACAAAGACAGTAGTGCCATCTAATACTGTGATGTATATTTATATTGTGCACATTGATCACAAAATTTATTTGTAAACAATATTTGCAGTTTTTCGTTCAGGGATTAACACAAAAAGATGCTTGGGGCTACTAACACGCGAGCAAGACACATAAAGCTATCCATGGGAGAGGCAGCTGTTCCTGAGATCTATGTCTGCAGCCCTGAGCATTTTGCAGGGTGTGCAATATATGTTTATATTATAGTGTTCCCCCTAGAAGTTTGTGAGGGGATGGGCGCCGGTCTGTGGGGGCACTTTGCCGCACGCATGTCTGAAAAAAGGGTATGTGGCTATGTAAATAGGGGGCTAGGCTCTAAAACATCATTAACCACTTAACTGACTATTTTTTTCCCCCTAAAACCATTCAGAAATTGTCAGGGTTTTTTTATGAGTGAATTAGGTGAAGAACATGAATTTAACCCTATCCAAAATGATTTTAGTTAAAAAAAAGAAAGAAAAATAATTTGTTTAAATCAGTTTATTTAAAACAAAAAATTTCCCCCCAAACATCGGAACATCGATCGGGAACATTGCGACCATCAGAACATAGGAAACATCACGGCGTTCATTTTGAAAGCCGGGACAGCCTCCAGGTACACAGTGGGGCTTGGTGAGGGGGTTTAATTTACACTTCCCCAGCGGCTGCTATTGTCTGCAGCCGCTGGAGGGTGTGGTCCTGCCATGCTGACCGATCAGCAGTGATTGGCAGCACGGCAATCAGTAGGGGAGAGTGCAGGGAGGCAGAGGGACCTTCCGGTCCCTCTGACAGCAGCGGAGGAAGTTTCCCTTCCCTGCCGCTGCTAACACTGTTTATCTGACTGGTCGCATCCTGTGCGACCAGGTCAGATAGAGCACTTGCTGGTATGGTCGCATCTGATCCGACCATGCCAGGCAAGTGGTTAAAGTGGGCAGTGCGGCTCCATAGACGCACTAAAGGGGGCGGCCGGCAGCGTCACTGTTGGGGGCGTGCCCAGCACCTACGGCGGTGCTGAGCTTCCCCTAAACGGTCTCCCGTAGCGTGAATAGATGCCGTGCGCATGTGCTTGACATCTATACACGCTGGTAGAGCAGGAAGCGGGCAGGCTGTTTTAGCAAGGCGCCGCAGAAAGGGCAGGGAGGATATTGCCCTTTAAAAATTTGGCAGTGCACAGCTCCCTGCTAAAACAGCCTAGCGTGAACACTTTATTATATATACATAGTTAAGTGGCAAGTGTTTGTTGTTTCCTTTATTCTCCCCTTGGGTTTCCTTCGGGTACTCCGGTTTCCTCCCACAATACAAAAATATACTGATAGGTTAATTGGCTCCCAACAAAATTAACCTTAGTGTGAATGTGTGTGTGTACATGTGATAGGGAATATAGATTGTAAGCTCCACTAGGACAGGGACTGATGTGGATGAGCAAATATTCTCTGTAAAGCGCTGCGGAATATGTGTGTGCTATATAAATAACTGGTAATAATATATATTTATGTACATATAGTCATTTTGGACATAGGGAACCTGCACACTGCACACGCCGAGTGTCAATCATCTGGGGGTATATTTACTAAGCTCCCGATTTGGACCGATTTTGTGTTGTTTTTTTCTCGGCAGTGATGAGGGCAGTCATATTTTTTTTGAAGGCAAAGAAAATAAATACGAATGAATACACTATCGGTCAAACACGCCTGTTATTTTATACAACTCGGTAATTTACAAAAAATTCGTATTCACAATCACTGTCGGCAATAGCCAAATACTGCTGGGAAAAAATACAAATCGTAAAAAAAAGCAGTTTTCAAATAGACCTACGTTTTTTTACCGAATTCTAATAGGCATGCACGGATCAGTGAGATCCGTACATGTTTATCAGTGGGAAGGGGTGTGAAATGGTTAAAAATCATTAAAAACATTTGCGTGTGGTCCCCCCTCCTAAACATAACCAGCCTCGGGCTCTTTGAGCTGGTCCTGGTTGTAAAAATACGGGGGGGGGAAATGACTGGGGTTCCCCCATATTTAAACAACCAGCACCGGGCTCTGCGCCTGGTCCTGGTGCAAAAAATAAGGGGGACAAAAAGCGTAGGGGTCTCCCGTATTTTTAACACCAGCACCGGGCTCCACTATTCAGAGAGATAATGCCACAGCCGGTGACACTTTTATATTGGTCCCTGCGGCCGTGGCATTAAATCCCCAACTAGTCACCCCTGGCCGGGGTACACTGGAGGAGTGGGGTGTAAACATGGGACCCCTTTCAGTGCGTAGAGCGGGTATTTCGTTTTATTTTTTTTACCAAGTACGTGGATTATAACTTTGAAGAAGAGGACCCATCTACCCCAGTTTTTTTGTGGGTATTTTTTTTGTAGTAGAACTACAGGTACCAGCGGGCCCGTTTTTCCCCTGCATGCTGGTACTTGCGGTTCTCCAAGTACCAGCTTGCGGGGGAGGCTTGCTGGGACTTGTAGTTCTGCTACAAAAAACAATACTCTTTTTTTACACAAAAGGCTATCAGCCTCCCATCCACCGCCCTTGGATGGGGGAGACAGACTCGGGCTTCACCCATGATCCTTAGGTGGCTGGAGGGGGGACAACTTCATTTAAGGGGTCCCCACTCCTCCAGGGTACTAGTTGGGGATTTAATGCCAGGGCTGCAGGGACCAATATAAAAGTGTCCCCCGGCTGTGGCATTATCTTTCTGACTAGTGGAGCCCAGTGCTGGTGTTAAAAATACGGGAGACCCCTACGCTTTTTGTCCACCATATTTTTTGCACCAGGACCAGGCGCAGAGCCCGGTGCTGGTTGCCCAATCATTCCCCCCCGTATTTTTACAACCAGGACTGGCTCAAAGAGCCCGAGGCTGGTTATGCTTAGGAGGGGGGACCCCACGCAAATTTTATTTCTGATTTTTAACTCTTCACCTCCTAATATACAAAATGAAGCCCTGCACGCATCTCACAGATCTGGCCGGGATTCATTGTGTTAAGTCCGGCAGTATTTTACTAATCACTCCCGTAAAACACTGCCAGAAATTCCGAATGACATCGGCATAGGAAAAAACGAAAATGCAGAATACGACAGCTTAGTAAATGAGTCGTACAAAAAAACAAAAAGTTGCAAATTCACACTACCTATGTCATTCGTGTTTAATCTCCCTCCAAATCCCGACAATTACGAATCTTAGTAAATATACCCCCTGGTCCTTTCTTTATTGCTCCTCTCCCTGATGTCACATCGAGATCACACATACCTCAGTTTCTTTCTAGGTCACTAAGCTATACAATAGTGAAAACGCCATCCAAATTCATCCAGACAGGCAAACAGACAGAAAGACGATAATTTAAAATATTCTTTTTCCATCTCCATAGTTCATAAATAGTCCTTAGAAGTATATTTCTCCCAAAAAAAATTGCTATGTACAGACAGAACCCTTACAGTTTTATTATATGTATAGATGTGTTTCCAGTAGTGACCGCTCTTCCCTTTTGGGACAGGTGGATATTCGCTGTAGCTTAAGGTAGCAAGAAGGGTGTCAGGGCGTATGGAAAATCGCTCGCGAGTGCATCCGACTCAGAAATCAGTCCCAATATATGAGTAAATGGAAAGAAGTCAGACGTAGCCTGCGGCTCACTGTGTAGGTTAGGTCTTAGTAGAATTACCTGAGCCTAAGCATTTTTCAATTCAGTCCAGTTTAGTTTATATGAAAAGTTTAGGCTTAGGGCAAATGGGTTCTGATACAGAAAAAAGACATTAAAAAGATAGACAGTCATTAGGTCAACAGTCAAAAGGTCAACCGGGTCAAAAGGTCGACAGTCAGGTCAACAGCGTCAAAATGTCGACAGGGTCAGAAGGCCAACACACGAAAAAAATTGGTGTTGTTTTGTGTTTTTTTTTTTTTTAATTACCCCAATTTTTTTTTTAAATGTGTGCCCCTCGCTGGCTCGCTTCGCTCGCCACACTTCCGTTACTATTGGTGATAGTATGTGACAGGGATAGTCAACCTTATGAATTGTGTCCGGGCCAGATTGGCCCACAGGGGTACAGGGGAAACCCCCGGCAGGCCTCACTGCCTGAGGGCCCGCCTCCTCCTTTAAGGATCAGGTTCCAGACTGTGCACTTGAATTATGCATTATACATGTTACATTATACTGCACATGACTATGGTGTATTTTCTACAGTGCATTAATCTGATATATCTGGCATCAGGGGCGTCAGAACGTTTTTCAGTTGGGGGGGCAAGATAAAATCTCAATTTGGCGCCCCTAATTTATGGCCACCTTAGACAGGTCACTTGTACCTGTACCAAACTCTATGGAGTAGCAGTGAGTGAGTGACCCCGTATATACATTATGGCCCTCATTCCGAGTTGTTCGCTCGCTAGCCGCTTTTCGCAGCAGTACACACGCTAAGCCGCCGCCCTCTGGGAGTGAATCTTAGCTTAGCAGAATTGCGAACGAAGTATTCGCAATATTGCGAAAAGATTTTTCTTTGCAGTTTCTGAGTAGCTCGAGACTTACTCTTCCATTGCGATCAGTTCAGTGCTTGTCGTTCCTGGTTTGACGTCACAAACACACCCAGCGTTCGCCCAGACACTCCCCCGTTTCTCCAGCCACTCCCGCGTTTTTCCCAGAAACGGCAGCGTTTTTTCACACACTCCCATAAAACGGCCAGTTTCCGCCCAGAAACACCCACTTCCTGTCAATCACACTCCGATCAGCAGAACGAAGAAAAAACCTCGTAATGCCGTGAGTAAAATACCTAACTTCTTAGCAAATTTACTTGGCGTAGCCGCAGTGCGAACATTGTGCATGCGTAGTTAGCGGAAAATCGCACCGATGCGAAGGAAAATAACGAGCGAATAACTCGGAATGAGGGCCAATGTCTGGTAGCGCTACCTAAAGGCCTGTACACACTGGTCGATATATCGGCCGTTCTCTTGAACGGCCGATATATCGCGGGACCGTCGGCCAGTGTGTACGGCCGATACGTCTGTGAACTCCGTTGTTCACAGACATATCGCGTCGGCCCCGCAGCACAGGCGACGGACAATATATCTACCAATATATTGGCGCGTCGCTGTGTGTGTACGGGGCGGTCGGCCGACCGCCCGTACACATGCTGCGGCGGCCAATGGTGATTGACAGCTGAACTGGGCGGGCGTGTGTACACGCCCGCCCAGTTCATGACGTCAGTCCCCGACGGATCGGGCAGTGTGTATGCTGAACACACTGCTCGATCCGTCCATAGATATATCTGCCGATCAATTGATCTGCAGATATATCTATTAGTGTGTACCCACCTTTACACACAATATGCCCGGTAGAGGGCCTAATTCAGAACTGATCGTAGATGTGCTAAATTTAGCACATCTACGATCAGTTTCTCAGACATGCGGGGGAGGTCCAGCACAGGGCTAGTCCACCCAGCATGTCTGGCTCTCCCCCTTCCACGCCCCCCCCCCCCCCCCCCCGCACGGGTGTGAAAGCATCGCATAGCGGTGATGATTTTGCGCCTGGCTAGTATCTCCCTTCCAACGCAGCCGCCGAGGCCTGCCCCCGCAGCGGACCGGACACACCTGCATTGTCTGGACCGCACCCAGCCAACGGTGTTCTTACGCCGTTGGCACACCCTCTCCCGCCCCGCAACCACCTCTTTCTCTCAATCAGGCAGAGGTGATCGCAGCCCGGAGATGCTGTCAGCATCTCACTGGGCTACCGGGGTGCGTGTGCGCACTCTACAAAGGGATTCAGACTGTGATCACTGTTGCTGCAGCAATCCAGTCTAAATTACCCCCAAAGCCCCTTATATACATTATGTCTGGTAGGGCCTCTTATACACATTATGCCTGACAGAGCCCATAATATACACTGTAGAGCGTACCCAGTGCCAGTTATACATATATGTGCCCCCAGTGCCAGATATACATATATGCCCCCAGTGCTAGATATACATATGTCCCCAGTGCCAGATATACATATATGCCCCCAGTGCCAGATATACATATATGCCCCCAGTGCCAGATATACATATATGCCCCCAGTGCCAGATATACATATTTCCCCAGTGCCAGATATACATATACCCCTGAGCCAGATATACATAAGTATATGCCCCCAGAGCCAGTTATACATACATGCCCCAGAGCCAGATATACATATATGCCCACCGCACATCACTGATATATGCCCCCAGAGAGGTAGATAGATAGATAGATAGATAGATAGATAGATAGATAGATAGATAGATAGATAGATAGATATCTACCTCTCTGGGGGCATATATCAGTGATGTGCGGTGGGCATATATGTATATCTGGCTCTGGGGCATGTATGTATAACTGGCTCTGGGGGCATATACTGTATGGATATCCAGCTCAGGGGTATATATGTATATCTGGCACTGGGAACATGTGTATAACTGGCTCTAGGAATATATATATATACACACACATACACACACTCCTAGAGCCAGTTATACACATGTTCCCAGTGCCAGATACATATATGCCCCATGAGCCAGTTATACATAGGTCCCCAGTGCAAGATATACATATATGCCCCCAGAGACAATTATACATATGTCCCCAGTGCCAGATATACATATGTCTCCACAGTGCCAGGAACACATACACCCACAGAACGTTGACTGGCTGGCTGGCCAGGCAGGCAGGCGGGCAATCAGGAGCGGGCGGCCCCCGCATTTTCAGTGACAGTCTCTCCCCTGCGACATCCGTGGCCGGCCCCAGCAAAGCTTGCGCATATGTAATGAGCGGCTTGACGTCATGACGCTCCGCCGCTCATTACATATGCGTGATCAGAGCAATACGGGAGGAGCAGCAGCAGCACTGACTGTCACTGCCAGACAGTGACAGTCAGTGAATCGCGGTCCGCGGCTGAAGCGCCCGTTATGTGCGGCGCCTATCTCAGCCGCGTACTGTGGCGGCAGGTGCCTCTCTCATGTTTGGGGGGAGCGAGCTGCCCCCTTGCTCCCCCCATTCCGACGCCTCTGTCTGGCATGGAATATATATATAAATGGGTCCCAGACCATACACTCTAATGGTTAGCCAAGCCTCTGTGTTGGCTGGTCACACCCCATATGGAGGCTGGCCACACCCCTAAGCATGGGCCCCCTACCAAAGCATTCCCCTGGTGGGCCCTTCATGCCCCTGTCCGACACTGATTGCGTTCGCTCGCCACGCTTCGGGCTTGGTGGCTCGCTTCGCTCGCCACAAGTCTACTAAGAGTGATAGTTTGTGACATGGATAGTAAATGCAGCAAAAGTTGTAAAAATGTTAAAAAAAAAACTAAAAAACATGTGTTGACTTTTTTTTACCCTGTGGCCCTTTGACTGACGAAATTTCGACCCTGTCGACCTTTTGATTGTTGACTTTTTAACCGTCGACCTTTTGAACCTGTCGACCTAATGCATGTCGACCATTAGTGGTCAACCTATTGACTGTAGACCTTTTTAGTGTACTGTAGATCTATAGACCAGATATTGGCCAAATGGACATAATAAATTATTCTTTGATAGTTTTTCACATTATAGTTTAATTTGACTCCTCAAGTTATTTGTTTTCTTTTTGAATTTCTGGGTTTTATTTTTGTTTGTTTTGATTAAATCCCAAAATGGGCAAAAATAGGCATTAAATAAAAAACTACTGTACAGTACTTTGCTAAATTTTGTAATAGCAGATGTATTAAGCCTGGTGAAGTGATAAAGTGGAAGGTGATAACGCACCAGCCAGTCAGCTCCTGTCATTTTTCAAACCCAGACAGTTAGGAGCTGATTGGCTGGGGCGCCATCACCTTCCACTTTGTCACTTTTCTAGACTTAATACATTTGCCCCGAAATAACTTTAATTAGTGCTAGCATCATCACATTATAAAAAAATAAAAATAAAATGTCCATTTCTATGTAACTTTTAATTTTAAAACCCCAGAAAAACTCAGAAATAGCAGATGAAAAAAAAATTGTCATGACACCTGTACATGGCCTTACTGGGAAGAACGAAAATAGACTTCTGTCCCTGATGACACGGGTCATAATGGCAGGTGACCAAAAATACAAACTTCAGAGTGAGAGAGCGCCATCTTCTGTTTGGATGTGGTTCTTCAGCAACGTACTGTTTGCCACTTTAACAGTTTATTTTGTGGGTAAATCTTATGTCCACATGACTAATTTGTATTCATGTATAATTAAGAACAGAAAAACCATACACAAATAATCATAACTACATGCTGTTTCCTTTTATCTATTGATAGGTACAGCTTGCATGTGATATTAGATGAAATTTGCATGTTATCAGTAATGAACCCCGCTTTCACCAGTGTTCTTTCCTTCCACGAGTAAGTATATTATACATGTCTAATTCTTTGTTTGTTGGTGAGTCATTGAGAAATTCAAAACTTGTTTTCATTCCCATTAACCACTTGCCTGCACACATCCGATGCAACACACCAGGCTGGGCTTTCCCTGATATGGACGCATCTGATGTGACCAGTCAGAAAACTCCCTGTGCGGCTGAAGGAATAGAAGCTTCCTGCTACTGCCGCTCTCAGAGGGACCTCCGGTCCCCCCTGTTTCCTGGTTCCCTTCCCCGAGTGTCCGTTGTGCTGCCGATCGGTCAGTCCGGCAGCACCCCCCACCCAGCATCTGCAGACATTAGCAGCCGCCGGGGAAATGTAAAAAAAAGCAGCCCTTCACCTTCCCTGGGGAGCTCCGGAGGCTGCCATGAAGACCACATGCCGGGAAATTAAGTCTCGATAGTTGTGATGTTCCGACCATCGATGTTTGTACCAATGTTTTTTTTAAAATGTATAAAGAAAATTGTATTGGACGTACTTTTAATAAATGTTCCACTCTAATTCAGTCATAAAAAAGTGGTTAAATCACTGCACAATTTCAGACTTTAATCAGTATCAGCCACGGATCCCGGATGCCACCAATTTATATCCCCACAGTGGATCCTGACCCAGGAAAGGCTTAGCAAGAGGAAATTGGTGACTGCTTTGCACCATTTATCGGCCAAGATTTACCAAGCCTTGGAGCGTGATAAATTGCAGGGTGATAAAGTACCAACCAATCAGCTCCCAACTGTCATTTTTCAAACACAGACTGTAACATGGTAGTTAGGAACTGATTGGTTGGTACTTTATCACCCTGCAATTTATCACTCTCCAAGGCTTGATAAATCTGGGCCAATGTCTTATACTGCTTGCCCTATCTGAAGGGGCCGGAAAAACCTATAGATTAGAACACGTTATTATGTTTTTCTGATTGTTGCAACTTCTTTTTACTTTACAGTATCCCAGATCCAGAGAGAACACACTTTATATGGGGGCTCAGCAAAGTAAGTTCTGCTGCAATACAGCACTAAATCTACAGTATAAACAGTTAAGCATTGGTTCCTATCATAGACATACAATACAGGTTGAGTCTCCCGTATCCAAAAATAAGAAACCGAAATATTCTGAAATATAACAATTTGGCGCGTGACTGAGATAGTGACACCTTTACTTTCTGATGGATCAGTGTTCACAAACCTTGCGTCATGTACAAAATTATTAAAATATTGTATAAAACAACCTTCAGGCTGTGTGTATAAGGTGTATATGAAGCATAAATGTATTTTGTGTTTAGACTTGTGTCCCATCGCCATGATGTCTCATTATACAAATATTCCAAAATGGCGAAAAATAGGATTTTAATACCTACCGGTAAATCCTTTTCTCCTAGTCCATAAAGGATGCTGGGGTCCACTTCAGTACCATGGGGTATAGACGGTTCCGCAGGAGCCATGGGCACTTTAAGACTTTTCAAGGGTGTGAACTGGCTCCTCCTCCAGACCTCAGTATAGGAACTGTGCCCAGGGAGACGGACATTTCGAGGAAAGGATTTACTTTTAATTTAATGGTGAGATTCATACCAGCTCACACCTCAACCATGCCGCACAACATGGCATTCAACATAACACACGCCAACGGGCATGAACAATTGCATCAACATGCTGAAATAATCCTAACACAACATTAGTGGAACTACAAAATAACAACTGCAGGTAAAGTACGCACTGGGTCGGCTGCCCAGCATCCTCTACGGACTAGGAGAAAAGGATTTATAGGTAGGTATTAAAATCCTATTTTCTCATACGTCCTAGAGGATGCTGGGGTCCACTTCAGTACCATGGGGTTATACCAAAGCTCCAGTATGGGCGGTAGAGTGCGGATGACCCTGCAGCACCGATTGACCAAACTTGAGGTTCTCATCGGCCAAGGTGTCAAATTTGTAAAACTTCGCAAAGGTGTTTAACCCTGACCAAGTAGCTGCTCAGCAAAGCTGCAATGCCGAGACCCCCCGGGCAGCCACCCAGGATGAGCCCACCTTTCTAGTAGAATGGGCATTTTCCGACTTCGGTATCGGCAATCCTGCCGTGGAATGAGCGTGCTGAATCGTCCCTCTGATCCAGCGTGCAATAGTCTGCTTAGAACCAGGACACCCAATCTTGTTGGGAGCATACAGGACAAACAGAGCCTCTGTTTTCCTTATCCGATCTGTTCTTGCGACATAAATTTTCAAAGCTCTAACCACATCAAGAGACTTTGACTCAGTGAAAGTGTCAGTAGCCACTGGCACCACAATAGGTTGGTTCATATGGAAAGACGAAACCCCCTTTGGAAGAAAATGTTGTCGAGTTCTCAACTCTGCCCTATCTTCATGGAAGATCAGGTAAGGGCTCTTGTGAGACAAGGCCCCCAACTCAGACACCCGCCTTGCGGATGCCAATGCCAAAAGCATCACCACTTTCCAAGTGAGAAATTTAAATTCTATCTACTGTAGAGGTTCAAACCAATCCGATTGAAGGAACTGCAACACCACATTAAGGTCCCATGGTGCCACTGGAGGCACAAATGGAGGCTGGATGTGCAGCACCCCTTTCACGAACGTCTGAACTTCTGGAAGGGAGGCCAATTGTTTTTGAAAGAAAACTGATAAGGCCGAAATCTGGACCTTGATTGAACCCAATCTTAGGCCCACATCCACACCAGCCTGCAGAAAATGGAGAAAACGTCCCAACTGAAACTCCTCTGTAGGAGCTTTCTTGGATTCACACCAAGACACATATTTTCTCCAAATACGGTGGTAATGTTTAGACGTTACTCCTTTCCTGGCCTGAATAAGAGTGGGGATGACTTCCTTGGGAATACCCTTTAGGGCTAGGATCCGGCGCTCAACAGCCATGCCGCCAAACGTAGCCGCGGTAAGTCTTGATACACACACGGCCCCTGCTGCAGCAGGTCCTCGCGATGAGGAAGAGGCTGAGGATCTTCTATAAGCAACTCCTGAAGATCTGAATACCAAGCAATCATTGGCCAGTCTGGGGCAATGAGGATTGCTCGAACCCTTGTTCTTCTTATGATTTTGAGAACTTTTGGAATCAGTGGAAGTGGAGGGAAGACATATACCGACCGAAACACCCACTGGGTCACCAGTGCATCCACTGCTATTGCTTGAGGGTCTCTCGACCTGGAACAATATCTCTGAAGCTTCTTGTTGAGACGAGATGCCATCATGTATACTTGAGGAACTCCCCAAAGACTTGTCACCTCTGTGAAGACTTCTTGGTGGAGGCCCCATTCTCCTGGATGGAGATCGTGTCTGCTGAGGAAGTCTGCTTCCCAGTTGTCCACTCCTGGAATGAAAATTGCTGACAGAGCTCTTGCATGCCTTTCTGGCCAGAGGAGGATCTTCGTCACCTCTGTCATCGCCGCTCTGCTTTTCGTTCCGCCTTGACGGTTTATGTACGTGACTGCTGTTACATTGTCCGACTGGATCTGCATGGGTTGATCTTGAAGAAGATGTACCGCTTGTAGAAGGCCATTGTAAATGGCTCTCAATTCCAGAACATTTATGTGAAGGCAGGTTTCCTGACTTGACCATTTTCCTTGCAAGCTTTCCCCCTGTGTGACTGCTCCCCAGCCTCGGAGACTTGCATCCGTGGTTACTAGGACCCAGTCTTGAATCCCGAACCTGCGTCCCTCTAGTAGGTGAGAACTGTGTAGCCACCACAGGAGCGAAATTCTGGCTTTAGAGGACAGGATTATCTTCCGGTGCATGTGTAGGTGGGATCCGGACCACTTGTCCAACAGGTCCCACTGGAATACTCTGGCATGGAATCGGCCAAACTGTATGGCCTCGTAGGCCGCCACCATTTTCCCCAACAACCGAATGCATTGATGTATTGACACTCTCGTTGGTTTCAAAATCTGTTTGACCATTCTCTGGATTTCCAGAGCCTTTTCTACTGGAAGAAATACTCTCTGTACTTCTGTGTCCATTATCATCCCCAGAAAGGACAATCTTGTCGTCGGTTCCAATTGTGACTTCGGAAAATTCATGATCCAACCGTGTTGTTGGAGTACTGACAGGGAGAGTGCAATGTTCTGCACCAACCGTTCCCTGGATCTCGCTTTTATCAGGAGATCGTCCAGGTAAGGAATTATATTGACTCCTTGTTTTCGAAGGAAGACCATCATCTTGGCCATCACCTTGGTGAATACTATCGGTGCCGTGGAGAGCCCGAACGGCAACGTCTGGATCTGGTAATGGCAATCCTGTACTGCGAATCTCAGATAAGCTTGGTGAGGAGGATAAATGGGAACATGTAAGTAAGCATATTTTATGTCTACTGACACCATGAAATCTCCTTCCTCCAGACTGGAAATCACTGCCCTCAGAGATTCCATCTTGAACTTGAACCTTTTGAGGTAGAGATTCAGATTTTTCAGGTTTAAACTTGGTCTGACCGAGCCGTCCGGCTTCGGAACTACGAAAAGGCTTGAATAAAAACCTTCTCCTTGCTGTGACAAGGGTACCAGGACAATGACTTGATCCTGACATAATTTTTGAATTGCATCTGTTACTACTTCTCTGTCTGGAAGAGAAGCTGGCAAGATCGATTTGAAAAATCGGCATGGGGGGACGTCTTGAAACTCCAGTTTGTATCCATGGGACACTATTTGTAAGACCCATGGGTCCAGGCCAGATTGAAGCCAGATCTGACTGAAAATTTTCAGGCGTGCTCCCACTCGAGCGGACTCCCGCAAGGGAGCCCCAGAGTCATGCTGCAGATTTGGCAGAAGCAGGTGTGGACTGCTCCTGCGACCCTGGAGACGCTGCAGACTTTTTTCCTCTTCCTCTCCCTCTACCTGCAAAGAAGGGGGAACCTTTGGCCTTTTTGTATTTGTTGGGCCAAAAGGACTGCATCTGAGAGTGATGTGTCTTTTTCGCTGGTGCAGGAGCATAAGGCAAGAATGTCGACTTACATGCGGTAGCTGCAGAGACTAACACATCCAGCCCATCTCCAAACAAGGCCTCACCTTTATACGGGAGAGCCTCCAAATTTCTTTTGGAATCTGCATCAGCATTCCACTGGCAAATCCACAACGCCGTCCGAGCTGATAATGCCATGGTAGCGGCTTTTGAACCCAAGAGTCCAATATCATTCATGGCTTCTAGCATGTATGCATCAGCGTCTTTGATATGACCTAACGTTAGGAGTATCTCGTCTCTATCTATAGTGTCAATTTCCGATGACAAGTTATCTGACCATTTTTCGATAGCCCTACTCACCCACGCGCAAGCAATGGTGGGCCTGAGCAACATACCATTAGCCACATAAATAGATTTTAACGTAGTCTCCAACTTGCGGTCTGCCGGCTCTTTCAGTGAAGCCGTCCCAGGTGCATGGAGAATCACCTTTTTAGTTAACCTTGACAGGGCACGGTCTAATACGGGGGGGTGACTCCCATCTTCTCCTGTCCTCTGCCGGGAAAGGATAAGCAACCTGAATCCTTTTGGGAATCTGAAATTTCTTTTCAGGGTTTACCCAAACTCCCTCAAATAGAGTATTTAGCTCATGAGAAGGAGGGAAAGTTACATTCATTTTTCTTTCTTTATAAAAATAAGCCTTCTCCTGAGGTACAGGAGGGGCTTCTGTAACTTCCAAAACTTCCTTTATAGCAACAATCATGTATTGAATGCTTTTTGCCAATTTAGGATCTATCCCCCTGGAATCACTATCGTCGACACAGGAATCAGAGTCCGTGTCGGTATCAGTATGTACTATTTGTGCAAATGGTCTCTTATGTGACCCAGAGGGGTCGCCTGCGGATGAAAAGGCAGAACTATGAAAAATCACATCTTCCACTGATTTTCTCCAGCTCTCTGCATGAGACTCAGACTTATCCAATCTCTTACTGATATGATTCACACTATCACGTAATTCTTTCACCCATTCAGGCTTGTGGTGTGCCGGCAGCGCCACCACATTACAACTCTGCGTCCCTAAAATGGGGAAGACAGTGGCGTAACTACTGCCCCTGTAGCCCTCGCTGTGGCTTGGGGGCGAGGGGCTGCGGGGGCGCCGCCACTGATTTAGCGCAGATTGACATGCGGACGAGCGTCCGCATGTCAATCTGTTCTCACTAACCCTCCCTGCTGTAAGGAGGGACACAGAGGGCACAGCGCGCCTCTCCTGTGTCCCTCCTGCGTCTCCGGCGGGTCTAATAAAGGAAGTGCCGTTCGTGAGCTCCGTTTGGCTCACGAACCGGCACTTCCTTTAACAGACCCGCCGGAGACCCAGGAGGTACACAGGAGAGGCGCGCGCTGTGCCCTCCGTGTCCCTCCAACACAAAACAGAAAGGGAGCGCGGGGGAGCGGGGGCATGCACTGGGGGAGCATATGTGCACTGAGGGGGCATATATGGCACTGGGGGGGGGGGTGTATGTGTACCTGGCACATGGGGGGAGGCTATATTTGGCACTGGGGGCACGTGAGTACCTGGCACTGTGGGGGAATATCTGACACTGGGGGCATATGTGGCACTGGGGGGGTATATGTGTACCTGGCACATGGGGGGGGGGGCTATATTTGGCACTGGGGGCATGTGAGTACCTGGCACTGTGGGGGAATATCTGGCACTGTGGGCATATGTGGCACTGGTGGGGGGGGGCTATATTTGGCACTGGGGGCATGTGAGTACCTGGCACCGTGGGGGAATATCTGGCACTGGGGGCATATGTTGCACTGGGAGCACAGCCCTAGCAACAAGCGCTACCCCCTAGCAACGAGCATGACACCCAGTGCATGAAACCCCTGGCAACGAGCATGACACCCAGTGCATGAAACACCTGGCAAAGAGCATGACACCCTGAGCATGAAAACTCCTGGCACCGTGCATGGAACCAAGAGCATGAAACCCCTGGCAACGAGCAGGTAATTTAAAAGTAATTAGAAGCCTTACGTATAGGACTTAATGTGCAATGGGCATTACGGTGTGTGGCATAATGTATCACGGACATTGCGGTGTGTGTCATAATGTGCCACAGGCATTACGGTGTGTGGCATACTATATCACGGGCATTGTGGTATAATGTCTCAGGAGCATTGCAGTGTGGCATAATGTATAACGGGCATTTCAGTGTGTGACATAGGGTATAACGGGCATTGCGGTATGTGTCACAGGCATTACGGTGTATGGTATACTATATCACGGGCATTGTGATATGTGGTATAATGTCTCAGGGTCTTTGCAGTGTGTGGCATAATGTATAACGGGCATTGCGGTGTGTGGCATAGGGTATAACGGGCATTGCGGTATGTGTCACAGGCATTACGGTGTATGGTATACTATATCACGGGCATTGTGATATGTGGTATAATGTCTCAGGGTCATTGCAGTGTGTGGCAAAATGTATCACGGACATTGCGGTGTGTGTCATAATGTGTCAGGCATTACGGTGTGTTGTATACTATATCACGGCCATTGTGGTATGTGGTATAATGTCTCAGGGTCATTGCAGTGTGTGTCATAATGTGTCACAGGCATTGTATGTGCTATAATGTATCAGTGGCATTGCAGTGTGTAGCATAATGTATAACGGGCATTGCGAGTCCTGTCAAAATGTGTCACAGGCATTACGGTGTGTGGCATAATGTGTCAGGGGCATTACGGTGTGTGGCATAATGTGTCGGGGGCATTATGGTGTGTGCATATTGTGTCATGTGCATTATTGTGTGTGGCATAATGTCTAAGGGCCATTGCAGTATGTGGCATAATGTATACTGGGCATTACTATAAGGAGGAAAAATGACAAATAATGTAAGGGGCATGAATCAGGATTATTTTTCTTTCCTGTGGTGGCTAACGTCTGGGCGTGCAGGTTGCAAAACTGGGGTATAAGGTAGTCTTTTCCTGCAATGCCACGCCCCTTTATGTGAAGCCACGCCTATTCCAAAAAGACACACACCCTTTTTTGTCCCTTTGTCCGCGCATGTTTGTCCCTTTAAAAGTGCCAATTATGGGGGATGGGGGGGGGGGCGCCGAAGATTTTTTTGGCTTGGGGGAGAAAAATTTCTAGTTACGCCACTGGGGGAAGAGCTCCCTGCCTCAGACATGTCACACACGTGCACAACCACACCACAGACACTCCGGGACTTATAGGGGACAGACCCACAGTAAAATCTGTCAGATGGACACAGATAGGATTTGCCAGTTCACAACCCAGCGCCAGTAATAAATTGTCTGTGAAACACAAAATGCCCACTGACATGCAGCGCTTTTATAATGGTAATCACACAATATATAGCACCAAATTTCTCTGTGCCCCCCGTTTTGCACCCTGATACTTGGTTCAGCAGTGGAGGAGGACCAGCGTTCTTCTCTGCAGCCTGGAAGGAGAGACAATGGCGCTGAGCAGTGTGCTGGCTGACTGAGGAGGAAGCCCCGCCCCCGTAATGGCGCGTTTTTCCTCAGCATTTATGAGATATACTGGTGGGGGTAGGACTGTGCCTCAGCATCTTATGCCCCTTTATTTGCCAGTTTTACTAGGTGTTATAGGGTTTTTTTCTTTCGCGAAGAGGCAAAAGAAAAAAGACTGTTGTGTTGTCTCACTGGGGCACACTTTGTTTTTAATCTATGTACATATGTTGTATGCATGTGAAAAACACAATAAGTGTGAATTTTAAAACTTAACTTTTAATATTTTATTCAGACGATACTATTGTTTATATTAACAACAATTGATTAAAACAATTGAGGCCACTGCTAGGCTAATTTATATGGCCACTGCTGTATGTAGCAACTGTGAGCCTACAGAATGGTGACCGTAATGAGCCACTCTATGTGGTGACTGCTGGGTAATTTATTGAAGGTCAACAGTTCTATGCATCTAAAATGGCTCCAAAGCCATTGGTATGTTACTCACTTATTATAAGGTAGGTGGCAGGTTGCTGGTCTGCACACCCACTGAGTTGAGAGTGAGTGTTAATATTTGACGTTCATCAAAGCCAAAATTTGGAATTTCTTGTTCTCTCTATCAACTTATGATATATTGTATATATATTCATAAGAGAGGAACAGGAAAACTGGCTTCTCAACTGCCGACTCCTCGTAGGTGGGGGGACGATCAGGTGAACAAGCTCCTCCCAGCGAAACGCGCGTCACTTCCGGTCCGGCGCCCGACTTCCGGGATCTCAGTAACGGAGCTCCGGCGGGCTGACTCCTCTTCAGACACACACAGGTATGAAATACCGTCCTTTGCTGTCCCAAGCAGCTGTCCACACAGGGATTCCATCCCCAGCTCCCACCAACGTTACACAGCGGCAGCGGGGAATTGGTATTCCTACTCTGTGCAAGTTGCACAGACAGTGACTCTGTCTCTGCTCCTTAAGATTAACAGCACCAGCCGCACTCCCTAGGACACTGCACACATATATACGTACATAAATTCTTGTGCAGCCAATCAACACAGGGAACTTGAGTTGGTATTAATATTTGTATTGCCTGTAAATAGACCTGTGCTTCTGAAAATAGCAACGTGGTGCAGTTAAAGACGCTATATTTGAGTCATTCCTATATAAGGAGAGTGTGCTACAATAATATTTACAAGCCTTATTATACAACTTTAACATCATCTTTTTGTACTTATCCATTTCAAGTTTGGGACAAAATATATTTATAAAAATGAATCCCGGCATGAGACAGATTTAGTACTGTGAATTTATCAAAACGGCATACCCTAACAAACAGTGTGTGTGTGTCCTTTTTATGTTTATCTATGCCTAAGGGGATGATGTATGGCAACCATCTTTGAGTATTGTGGTGTACCTTTGCAACCCATATCTGAATTTATAATTGGTTATCTATTACCCTTTTGCAGAATAAAGATTTACCGTCCCCAATACATTTCATGAACTCTGACATAGAAATAAGAGAGCAATGTAAAATCCTTTATATGGTTTTGATAATTATCATCCTCCCCTTGTTTGGAAATTTCCTTGTGGAGTGATCCACTTTTTGAGCAATCTAATCAGACTATTGGTTGATTTGCGGATACCCTATTCCTTATCCCCCAAACCTGCCTACTTTCCTCTTTACTTGCAACCATTTCTAAGTATTGTGGGGTATTTTTTGCAACCCATATCTGAATTTATAATTGGTTATCTAGTACCTTTTTTCGGAACAAAGATTTATCGTCCCCAATTCATCTCATTAACTCTGACATAGGAATAAAAGAGCAATGCAAAATCTTTTATATGGTCTTGATAATGTCAAAGTCGAAAAATATTGTAATACATGCCTAATGTACTAACCCCATGCACATGCCCGCTGCTCGTGCACTCAGTCCGCCGTGCGTGCACATATCCGCAATTTGCGTAGGATCGCTCTGGCGATCGTGCGCATGATATGGGTATTTACGGCGGAGTTTGTGAGCGCGTAGCGTGTTATTAGAACATTGCATATTTAACCCATATAGCGTACATTTTAGATATAGTTCCCCTAGACCATGTCAGCGAGTATTATTAGTTTAAACAGTTCCTGGACAGAGGGATTCGCCTTTGCATGATAGGAAGGGTCAGACTAAGGTTAGAAGGTGATGTCTAGTATATAGCTGTAGGGTATTTTAAGGGAAACATACTGGTGTTGGTTAGAGAAAAATCGCATGTTCCTGCGTATAGTTATGTGCAGAAGTAGAATATAGATATAAATTGTATTTAAAATATATTATGAATGTGGAGGGAACGAGAATGGAACCCAGTCACACATAAATTAAATCTCCCACAGACTGAGATACAATGGCCTTATTTACACTAAGCTTTGAGATTCTATGAAGAGGGCATACACCTTTGTTTACCAAGATGGCCAGGTTTCTCTTCAGAATAATGAGTGCTGAGTTGTCATTGTCTCACCTGAAAGTAAGGGACAAACAAGGGTGAACCAATGCCCAGGAGCCGAGTATGTTTGGAAGATCAGAAACAATAGCTAACCACAACAAAACCAGACAGATAGGAATTTAGGATACTAACATTCCTAGTCCAAAATCCATGGAGATAGAGGTAGTCATTTATATATATTATATATGTATATATATATATATATATATATATATATATAAAAATGAATAAATATAGAATTCCTAACAAATTGTAATAGCAGGAGTATGTGTGTATGTATATATATATATATATATATATATATATGTGTGTATATATATATATATATATATATATATATATATGAATATGTGGATATATGAATATCTTGAAGATTGAAATAGATAGTAATATCATGTGTGGGATCATATTGTTCAGAGTCACGTGAACATTAATCTGGTGGGAATAAGAACATTGTTAAAACTTACCTCATTAAGATATTCCTAACAGCACACATAAATTCAGACCCCCTAGACAAGAACACGAGCAAAGTTATGATACAAGTAATTGGGATCAGGGGTCACATAGGAAAAATTTTGGGCCACACCTGTAGTCTGCAGCCAGTGAATTTGATTGCTAGCCTTGGTAGTAAACCTGAGGTCACAGTTGATGTAGTTGGCAGATCATTTCTTGTAGATACAGGGGCGGCCAGGTAAACTCTGTAATTTATCTTTAAAAATGTTTCCTCTTCATCTCTGACGTTCACCGACAGATTTACAGCTCAAACGTCACAAATCTACTCAGTCTTTTCAGAGGTCTGCCCAACCCCAGTATATCTCACCACCACAGAGGGTGGAGAGTGGAAATACTGGTGAAGGGAGAATGTGCAGAGATACCGATAGACATGATGGTGTGACAGCCTGATGGTGAACGCAAATCTGACAAATTTTCTTTTTATTATTCTCTCTTTTTTCATTTTCTACGGATGGTTTATTTCACACAACAGTTAAACACATGGTAATGCAAGATTTATGTTCCCTACAGAAAGGTCGCTGACTCGGAGAGAAATCGTATAACTGGAGTGTCTGTTCCAGGAAGGTTGAGAGGCAGGACTGTTGTCACGGCACCTGAGCACGGAGAACAACAAGACTAGAGGCGGTTGTCGTACCAGTTTTTCTTTGTCCTTTTTATTATTTTCTCCCTTACCCTCCTTTCCTCCCCCTTCCTTGCTCCTTTTTCTCTCCCCTTAGCAAGATGGACTTACCCCAAGAGACTGTATTCCGGGTTTTCCTGTTGACCCTGTTGTTGACCAGAGCAGTCTGCTTCGGTGAGAGTACCAGAGAGGTCGAGAAAGGATCTGGAATGGGTTCTGATGGCAAGGACGGATTTGTAGAATTCCAAGAGCAACACATCCATCGAGCAAAGGCGAGTATCAGAAAACGATCTAGTAGTCAAGAAACTAGGAGGCACTGTGAAGGGTTATTGGCTGAGAAAAATTGTATTTGTAGAAACAGTGAAAACATAGTTGAGGACGGGTGCATCCAGAGATGTCAGTCCAGCCTTAATATCAACATGGACCGTTATCCATTGAGTGATTATCACTCATTAGTGGGTAAGGTTTTAAACCAAACAGAATGCTGGGTGTGCTCACAAGTACCTCAAGGTCAGAGCAAGTCAGGACTAGTACCGTATCCCTTAACAATAGATGAGGTACTTGAATTAAGGGGTGGGAGACCGGTGGACAAGAAATTTAATATTTCTAGGCCCCCTAGTTTGAAGCTCCACCAATATCATGTGGATAGATCCTTAGTATGTTTCAACATTTCCAATCCCCGAAAGCCGGGAAATTGGGAAGTGACATGGAATAACCAAACCATGGCATTTTCACACAGAGCCGATAGGATGCCCGTAAACTCAGAACTTATACGCCAAATAGCCGACGGTGGGAGGTATTTTCGGTACAGGTATACTCTAGGAAGTAGGACCATGCGGGTTGGAGAAGTATCACCAGGGTACTGTGCGCATATCATACAGCCTGATACGTGTACTGAACAGATGAGAGAGATAGGGATAGGATTTTTCACTTGGAAAGTTTGCAATATGGTAATGTCATATTCTATCCCATATGTTCTCCCCGATGATGCATATTTCATATGTGGGAGGAAGGCATATAAGTGGCTTGCCCCAAACTCAGAGGGATTGTGTTACATTGGAAGAGTGTTGCCAGAAGTAATGACCATTACCCATAATAAGATGAAAGACGTTCACCGCAATGCTCAAGCTCCTTACACTCACACTCACTATGAACACATCGTTAAGAGACACCTTATAGATAGGACAGAGCACGCAGCCTCTGATTTGATCCACAAATCCACCGGGATTCAATTCCTACTCGCGTTAGATATCACCCGTACCGCCAGAGGAATTATAAATTTTAGGTATATTCATGCGCTAGCGTACCTGATAGATAATATCACCGAGATGTATGATGACACCTTCAGGTATACTGGGAGGTAATTGCAAGCTTACAAAATGGAACTGATCCAGCACAGGATGGTTCTCAATTACATCACAGCAGTGACAGGCGGGTATTGTGTCACCCTAGCAACTCAGTATGGTGTGAAGTGTTGCACGTACATTACAAACAGCACTGGTGACCCAACCGAGGTCATAGATCAAAAGGTGGACGATATCTTGCAATTGAAATGGGAGTTCCGAAGGAGACACAACCTTACCCTTACTGCTGTGAGTAATGAACTGACCGGCTGGGTCTCATGGTTCAACCCACACAATTGGTTCTCATGTTTAGGAGAATGGGCTCAAAATGTTATCGTGAATGTAGGAAAGTTTCTCCTTTGTATCCTGGGAGTCGTCGTAATGATTGGTTTGATATTTAGGTGTGTTCGATTTTTAACGCGGCGCAAGCATAGTACCAAAGTGATGAGTTTGAGGAGCGGGGGCATTGTTACAACAACTTATTTAATTTATGACCCTTCAATAGAGACAATGATGTGATAAGACGTGTTTCCACGGTCCATTTCTTTCACCCGTTTCTCCTTTGTTTTCCCTCAGCGAAAATACATCCATCCAGTCAAGACTTTTGACGAACACGGAAACCAAAGATACATCCATCCGGAAAAGACTTTAATGGACATTCTAAAGACTTTAATGGACACTCTAAAGACTTTAATTAACACCCACAGCAAGGATACACCCATACGGACAAGACTTCAATCAACACCCAAGGACGATTGCACAAAATGTTATGTGAATGTATTTGTGATACGTGTCTTATCTTCATCTCTACAATCTTCAGGTAGTATCACACATAGTCGACAGGTGATATCCACATAGTAGCATTCACATATGTTCCCCCTCCATGTATCATCAACTAAATGTGCACCCCATTTGTTGGAACAAGAAGCCGAAAAGAGCTCGGTAGTGTTTGTTGGCCCACTTACAGACCCTTAATATGGGATAAGAAGGATTTAATGTATACTTCGCAATACCTCGAAGCTTATCTAGAACATGTACGGCACGATGATACATGCCCCTCAGACATGGATTTCATACGTACATGCTTTTACTATCCCACTAGGCCATACATTTCCCGCCTACTCCTCTCCTCTTACCATCCAATTATTTTGTAGATTGTATTGTATATTTTTCCGTTTAATGTTTAGATAGTGGCAGTTATTGTTGACTGCCAAAGGGTGGACTGTCAAAGTCGAAAAATATTGTAATACATGCCTAATGTACTAACCCCATGCACATGCCCGCTGCTCGTGCACTCAGTCCGCCGTGCGTGCACATATCCGCAAATTTGCGTAGGATCGCTCCGGCGATCGTGCGCATGATATGGGTATTTACGGCGGAGTTTGCATCTAAAATGGCTCCAAAGCCATTGGTATGTTACTCACTTGTTATAAGGTAGGTGGCAGGTTGCTGGTCTGCACACCCACTGAGTTGAGAGTGAGTGTTAATATTTGACGTTCATCAAAGCGAAAATTTGGAATTTCTTGTTCTCTCTATCAACTTATGATATATTGTATATATATTCGTAAGAGAGGAACAGGAAAACTGGCTTCTCAACTGCCGACTCCTCGTAGGTGGGGGGACGATCAGGTAAACAAGCTCCTCCCAGCGAAACGCGCGTCACTTCCGGTCCGGCGCCCGACTTCCGGGATCTCAGTAACGGAGCTCCGGCGGGCTGACTCCTCTTCAGACACACACAGGTATGAAATTCCGTCCTTTGCTGTCCCAAGCAGCTGTCCACACAGGGATTCCATCCCCAGCTCCCACCAACGTTACACAGCGGCAGCGGGGAATTGGTATTCCTACTCTGTGCAAGTTGCACAGACAGTGACTCTGTCTCTGCTCCTTAAGATTAACAGCACCAGCCGCACTCCCTAGGACACTGCACACATATATACGTACATAAATTCTTGTGCAGCCAATCAACACAGGGAACTTGAGTTGGTATTAATATTTGTATTGCCTGTAAATAGACCTGTGCTTCTGAAAATAGCAACGTGGTGCAGTTAAAGACGCTATATTTGAGTCATTCCTATATAAGGAGAGTGTGCTACAATAATATTTACAAGCCTTATTATACAACTTTAACATCATCTTTTTGTACTTATCCATTTCAAGTTTGGGACAAAATATATTTATAAAAATGAATCCCGGCATGAGACAGATTTAGTACTGTGAATTTAGCAAAACGGCATACCCTAACAAACAGTGTGTGTGTGTCCTTTTTATGTTTATCTATGCCTAAGGGGATGATGTATGGCAACCATCTTTGAGTATTGTGGTGTACCTTTGCAACCCATATCTGAATTTATAATTGGTTATCTATTACCCTTTTGCAGAATAAAGATTTACCGTCCCCAATACATTTCATGAACTCTGACATAGAAATAAGAGAGCAATGTAAAATCCTTTATATGGTTTTGATAATTATCATCCTCCCCTTGTTTGGAAATTTCCTTGTGGAGTGATCCACTTTTTGAGCAATCTAATCAGACTATTGCTTGATTTGGGGATACCCTATTGCTTATCCCCCAAACCTGCCTACTTTCCTCTTTACTTGCAACCATTTCTAAGTATTGTGGGGTATTTTTTGCAACCCATATCTGAATTTATAATTGGTTATCTAGTACCTTTTTTCGGAACAAAGATTTATCGTCCCCAATTCATCTCATTAACTCTGACATAGGATTAAAAGAGCAATGCAAAATCTTTTATATGGTATTGATAATGTCAAAGTCGAAAAATATTGTAATACATGCCTAATGTACTAACCCCATGCACATGCCCGCTGCTCGTGCACTCAGTCCGCCGTGCGTGCACATATCCGCAATTTGCGTAGGATCGCTCCGGCGATCGTGTGCATGATATGGGTATTTACGGCGGAGTTTGTGAGCGTGTAGCATGTTATTAGAACATTGCATATTTAACCCATATAGCGTACATTTTAGATATAGTTCCCCTAGACCATGTCAGCGAGTATTATTAGTTTAAACAGTTCCTGGACAGAGGGATTCGCCTTTGCATGATAGGAAGGGTCAGACTAAGGTTAGAAGGTGATGTCTAGTATCCAGCTGTAGGGTATTTTAAGGGAAACATACTGGTGTTGGTTAGAGAAAAATCGCATGTTCCTGCGTATAGTTATGTGCAGAAGTAGAATATAGATATAAATTGTATTTAAAATATATTATGAATGTGGAGGGAACGAGAATGGAACCCAGTCACACATAAATTAAATCTCCCACAGACTGAGATATAATGGCCTTATTTACACTAAGCTTTGAGATTCTATGAAGAGGGCATACACCTTTGTTTACCAAGATGGCCAGGTTTCTCTTCAGAATAATGAGTGCTGAGTTGTCATTGTCTCACCTGAAAGTAAGGGACAAACAAGGGTGAACAATGCCCAGGAGCCGAGTATGTTTGGAAGATCAGAAACAATAGCTAACCACAACAAAACCAGACAGATAGGAATTTAGGATACTAACATTCCTAGTCCAAAATCCATGGAGATAGAGGTAGTCATTTATATATATTATATATATATATATATATATATATATAAATGAATAAATATAGAATTCCTAACAAATTGTAATAGCAGGAGTATGTGTGTATGTATATATATATATATGTATGAATATGTGGATATATGAATATCTTGAAGATTGAAATAGATAGTAATATCATGTGTGGGATCATATTGTTCAGAGTCACGTGAACATTAATCTGGTGGGAATAAGAACATTGTTAAAACTTACCTCATTAAGATATTCCTAACAGCACACATAAATTCAGACCCCCTAGACAAGAACACGAGCAAAGTTATGATACACGTAATTGGGATCAGGGGTCACATAGGAAAAATTTTGGGCCACACCTGTAGTCTGCAGCCAGTGAATTTGATTGCTAGCCTTGGTAGTAAACCTGAGGTCACAGTTGATGTAGTTGGCAGATCATTTCTTGTAGATACAGGGGCGGCCAGGTAAACTCTGTAATTTATCTTTAAAAATGTTTCCTCTTCATCTCTGACGTTCACCGACAGATTTACAGCTCAAACGTCACAAATCTACTCAGTCTTTTCAGAGGTCTGCCCAACCCCAGTATATCTCACCACCACAGAGGGTGGAGAGTGGAAATACTGGTGAAGGGAGAATGTGCAGAGATACCGATAGACATGATGGTGTGACAGCCTGATGGTGAACGCAAATCTGACAAATTTTCTTTTTATTATTCTCTCTCTCTTTTTTCATTTTCTACGGATGGTTTATTTCACACAACAGTTAAACACATGGTAATGCAAGATTTATGTTCCCTACAGAAAGGTCGCTGACTCGGAGAGAAATCGTATCACTGGAGTGTCTGTTCCAGGAAGGTTGAGAGGCAGGACTGTTGTCACGGCACCTGAGCACGGAGAACAACAAGACTAGAGGCGGTTGTCGTACCAGTTTTTCTTTGTCCTTTTTATTATTTTCTCCCTTACCCTCCTTTCCTCCCCCTTCCTTGCTCCTTTTTCTCTCCCCTTAGCAAGATGGACTTACCCCAAGAGACTGTATTCCGGGTTTTCCTGTTGACCCTGTTGTTGACCAGAGCAGTCTGTTTCGGTGAGAGTACCACAGAGGTCGAGAAAGGATCTGGAATGGGTTCTGATGGCAAGGACGGATTTGTAGAATTCCAAGAGCAACACATCCATCGAGCAAAGGCGAGTATCAGAAAACGATCTAGTAGTCAAGAAACTAGGAGGCACTGTGAAGGGTTATTGGCTGAGAAAAATTGTATTTGTAGAAACAGTGAAAACATAGTTGAGGACGGGTGCATCCAGAGATGTCAGTCCAGCCTTAATATCAACATGGACCGTTATCCATTGAGTGATTATCACTCATTAGTGGGTAAGGTTTTAAACCAAACAGAATGCTGGGTGTGCTCACAAGTACCTCAAGGTCAGAGCAAGTCAGGACTAGTACCGTATCCCTTAACAATAGATGAGGTACTTGAATTAAGGGGTGGGAGACCGGTGGACAAGAAATTTAATATTTCTAGGCCCCCTAGTTTGAAGCTCCACCAATATCATGTGGATAGATCCTTAGTATGTTTCAACATTTCCAATCCCCGAAAGCCGGGAAATTGGGAAGTGACATGGAATAACCAAACCATGGCATTTTCACACAGAGCCGATAGGATGCCCGTAAACTCAGAACTTATACGCCAAATAGCCGACGGTGGGAGGTATTTTCGGTACAGGTATACTCTAGGAAGTAGGACCATGCGGGTTGGAGAAGTATCACCAGGGTACTGTGCGCATATCATACAGCCTGATACGTGTACTGAACAGATGAGAGAGATAGGGATAGGATTTTTCACTTGGAAAGTTTGCAATATGGTAATGTCATATTCTATCCCATATGTTCTCCCCGATGATGCATATTTCATATGTGGGAGGAAGGCATATAAGTGGCTTGCCCCAAACTCAGAGGGATTGTGTTACATTGGAAGAGTGTTGCCAGAAGTAATGACCATTACCCATAATAAGATGAAAGACGTTCACCGCAATGCTCAAGCTCCTTACACTCACACTCACTATGAACACATCGTTAAGAGACACCTTATAGATAGGACAGAGCACGCAGCCTCTGATTTGATCCACAAATCCACCGGGATTCAATTCCTACTCGCGTTAGATATCACCCGTACCGCCAGAGGAATTATAAATTTTAGGTATATTCATGCGCTAGCGAACCTGATAGATAATATCACCGAGATGTATGATGACACCTTCAGGTATACTGGGAGGTAATTGCAAGCTTACAAAACGGAACTGATCCAGCACAGGATGGTTCTCAATTACATCACAGCGGTGACAGGCAGGTATTGTGTCACCCTAGCAACTCAGTATGGTGTGAAGTGTTGCACGTACATTACAAACAGCACTGGTGACCCAACCGAGGTCATAGATCAAAAGGTGGACGATATCTTGCAATTGAAATGGGAGTTCCGAAGGAGACACAACCTTACCCTTACTGCTGTGAGTAATGAACTGACCGGCTGGGTCTCATGGTTCAACCCACGCAATTGGTTCTCATGTTTAGGAGAATGGGCTCAAAATGTTATCGTGAATGTAGGAAAGTTTCTCCTTTGTATCCTGGGAGTCGTCGTAATGATTGGTTTGATATTTAGGTGTGTTCGATTTTTAACGCGGCGCAAGCATAGTACCAAAGTGATGAGTTTGAGGAGCGGGGGCATTGTTACAACAACTTATTTAATTTATGACCCATAAATAGAGACAATGATGTGATAAGACGTGTTTCCACGGTCCATTTCTTTCATCCGTTTCTCCTTTGTTTTCCCTCAGCGAAAATACATCCATCCAGACAAGACTTTTGACGAACACGGAAACCAAAGATACATCCATCCGGAAAAGACTTTAATGGACATTCTAAAGACTTTAATGGACACTCTAAAGACTTTAATTAACACCCACAGCAAGGATACACCCATACGGACAAGACTTCAATCAACACCCAAGGACGATTGCACAAAATGTTATGTGAATGTATTTGTGATACGTGTCTTATCTTCATCTCTACAATCTTCAGGTAGTATCACACATAGTCGACAGGTGATATCCACATAGTAGCATTCACATATGTTCCCCCTCCATGTATCATCAACTAAATGTGCACCCCATTTGTTGGAACAAGAAGCCGAAAAGAGCTCGGTAGTGTTTGTTGGCCCACTTACAGACCCTTAATATGGGATAAGAAGGATTTAATGTATACTTCGCAATACCTCGAAGCTTATCTAGAACATGTACGGCACGATGATACATGCCCCTCAGACATGAATTTCATACATACATGCTTTTACTATCCCACTAGGCCATACATTTCCCGCCTACTCCTCTCCTCTTACCATCCAATTATTTTGTAGATTGTATTGTATATTTTTCCGTTTAATGTTTAGATAGTGGCAGTTATTGTTGACTGCCAAAGGGTGGACTGTCAAAGTCGAAAAATATTGTAATACATGCCTAATGTACTAACCCCATGCACATGCCCGCTGCTCGTGCACTCAGTCCGCCGTGCGTGCACATATCCGCAAATTTGCGTAGGATCGCTCCGGCGATCGTGCGCATGATATGGGTATTTACGGCGGAGTTTGCATCTAAAATGGCTCCAAAGCCATTGGTATGTTACTCACTTGTTATAAGGTAGGTGGCAGGTTGCTGGTCTGCACACCCACTGAGTTGAGAGTGAGTGTTAATATTTGACGTTCATCAAAGCGAAAATTTGGAATTTCTTGTTCTCTCTATCAACTTATGATATATTGTATATATATTCATAAGAGAGGAACAGGAAAACTGGCTTCTCAACTGCCGACTCCTCGTAGGTGGGGGGACGATCAGGTGAACAAGCTCCTCCCAGCGAAACGCGCGTCACTTCCGGTCCGGCGCCCGACTTCCGGGATCTCAGTAACGGAGCTCCGGCGGGCTGACTCCTCTTCAGACACACACAGGTATGAAATACCGTCCTTTGCTGTCCCAAGCAGCTGTCCACACAGGGATTCCATCCCCAGCTCCCACCAACGTTACACAGCGGCAGCGGGGAATTGGTATTCCTACTCTGTGCAAGTTGCACAGACAGTGACTCTGTCTCTGCTCCTTAAGATTAACAGCACCAGACGCACTCCCTAGGACACTGCACACATATATACGTACATAAATTCTTGTGCAGCCAATCAACACAGGGAACTTGAGTTGGTATTAATATTTGTATTGCCTGTAAATAGACCTGTGCTTCTGAAAATAGCAACGTGGTGCAGTTAAAGACGCTATATTTGAGTCATTCCTATATAAGGAGAGTGTGCTACAATAATATTTACAAGCCTTATTATACAACTTTAACATCATCTTTTTGTACTTATCCATTTCAAGTTTGGGACAAAATATATTTATAAAAATGAATCCCGGCATGAGACAGATTTAGTACTGTGAATTTAGCAAAACGGCATACCCTAACAAACAGTGTGTGTGTGTCCTTTTTATGTTTATCTATGCCTAAGGGGATGATGTATGGCAACCATCTTTGAGTATTGTGGTGTACCTTTGCAACCCATATCTGAATTTATAATTGGTTATCTATTACCCTTTTGCAGAATAAAGATTTACCGTCCCCAATACATTTCATGAACTCTGACATAGAAATAAGAGAGCAATGTAAAATCCTTTATATGGTTTTGATAATTATCATCCTCCCCTTGTTTGGAAATTTCCTTGTGGAGTGATCCACTTTTTGAGCAATCTAATCAGACTATTGGTTGATTTGGGGATACCCTATTCCTTATCCCCCAAACCTGCCTACTTTCCTCTTTACTTGCAACCATTTCTAAGTATTGTGGGGTATTTTTTGCAACCCATATCTGAATTTATAATTGGTTATCTAGTACCTTTTTTCGGAACAAAGATTTATCGTCCCCAATTCATCTCATTAACTCTGACATAGGAATAAAAGAGCAATGCAAAATCTTTTATATGGTATTGATAATGTCAAAGTCGAAAAATATTGTAATACATGCCTAATGTACTAACCCCATGCACATGCCCGCTGCTCGTGCACTCAGTCCGCCGTGCGTGCACATATCCGCAATTTGCGTAGGATCGCTCCGGCGATCGTGTGCATGATATGGGTATTTACGGCGGAGTTTGTGAGCGTGTAGCATGTTATTAGAACATTGCATATTTAACCCATATAGCGTACATTTTAGATATAGTTCCCCTAGACCATGTCAGCGAGTATTATTAGTTTAAACAGTTCCTGGACAGAGGGATTCGCCTTTGCATGATAGGAAGGGTCAGACTAAGGTTAGAAGGTGATGTCTAGTATCCAGCTGTAGGGTATTTTAAGGGAAACATACTGGTGTTGGTTAGAGAAAAATCGCATGTTCCTGCGTATAGTTATGTGCAGAAGTAGAATATAGATATAAATTGTATTTAAAATATATTATGAATGTGGAGGGAACGAGAATGGAACCCAGTCACACATAAATTAAATCTCCCACAGACTGAGATATAATGGCCTTATTTACACTAAGCTTTGAGATTCTATGAAGAGGGCATACACCTTTGTTTACCAAGATGGCCAGGTTTCTCTTCAGAATAATGAGTGCTGAGTTGTCATTGTCTCACCTGAAAGTAAGGGACAAACAAGGGTGAACAATGCCCAGGAGCCGAGTATGTTTGGAAGATCAGAAACAATAGCTAACCACAACAAAACCAGACAGATAGGAATTTAGGATACTAACATTCCTAGTCCAAAATCCATGGAGATAGAGGTAGTCATTTATATATATTATATATATATATATATATATATATATATATAAATGAATAAATATAGAATTCCTAACAAATTGTAATAGCAGGAGTATGTGTGTATGTATATATATACATATATATATATATAGACTTGGAGATACGGGCGGCACTCGAGCAGACTTCACAGCTGAGTTAAATCACGTCAATAAATTGACGTGATTTAACTCAGCTGTGAAGTCTGCTCGAGTGCCGCCCGTATCTCCAAGTCTGCTTATCTGGGATCTAGCATCTCTTATTGGGAGGGCACCGCAGCAAGTTGTCATTAACAGTGAGTGGAGTGCCGGGCATATCTATCCTTGTATATATATATATATATATATATATATATATATATATATGTATGTGTATATATATATATATATATATATATATATGAATATGTGGATATATAAATATCTTGAAGATTGAAATAGATAGTAATATCATGTGTGGGATCATATTGTTCAGAGTCACGTGAACATTAATCTGGTGGGAATAAGAACATTGTTAAAACTTACCTCATTAAGATATTAATAATACCAGATTTATGTTTAATGTGATGGGTTTAACTGATCATGGGGCGGGAACTTAGATGTAAACAACAGAAACCACATCCCAAGTCCTAGCCATCGCCCACTTCTTGAACTAACCAATGGTCCCCGGTGCAGGACATGTCCCACCCCCTAACCAATGGAAGAAGAGCACACAGTGTCTATTGTATTATGCCTTGACCTACTGAATAAAGAGCGAGCTGCAGGCCAGGTCACTATCAAAGACTCTGAACGCTATCTACCTGATAAGCGGAGGACCGGATTCGGGTTGCGCTTGCGAATTTTCTCACGTACGTACATTCTCTGTAGCCATTATTCTGTTTAGATTTACTTGTTAGCCTGTAGTGTATAAATTGTATTGTTTTTATCTTTTGGAATCAATCCACGGTGGCCTTTGAACCCTGTGGTTTCAACTACAAATCAGTGTTGTGTTTTCACTTTCCTGCCTGGGCTTTAAAGTGGTTTAACCTGTTTAAGGTGTATAAGCATTGTTAAGGTGTACGCACTGCGGGTACTTTATACCGTCAGCGCTACTTAAGGTTTAAGGTATAACATCATTGCAGAGCTTTGCTGCATAAGGTTTAATGTGTAATCATATCATTGCATTGTATAAGGTTTTAAGGTGTATTAATTGTGTGTGCGCACGCTGTGTGTGCTTTGTACCCACAGTGCGGCGTTTATACGCTGAGTGCGTATACGGTACGGGACTCTGTGCGCAAATAGCGTACGAAGTACGTAGCGTGAGCTAGCGACCGCAGCAGCTCCATGGTAAAGGTGTGTTTAAAGGTATAGCTTTATGGTTTAAGATAATATCAACATTATCAATAATTATCATCTTCCCCTTGTATCTTCACTTTTATTTATGCACTCTCTCATCCACAATTAAAGGATTATCCTCTGCAATGCCCAGTGTGGTAACAGGGGCCTCTTAGTGGACAGCAGAAGTGCTACACTGATTCTATCTTTCCATCCTGAAGTATCAGGTCTACCGCCTTTCTTTTCTATATATTCTATACTTATTCTGTCTACTACTGGAAAACTCCTTTCATACACTCTCTCATCCAATTGGGTACTCCTGCATGCCAGTAGATGTTTTCCTAACTATCTACAGTCATACCACGCTGGACATGCCCGATCTCGTCTGATCTTGGAAGCCAATCAGCGTTGGGCCTGGTCAGTACCAGAAAGGGAGACCCTCTGGGAATACCGGGTACTGTAGTATCAAGGGATACACAACCCATTGATGCACCCAGGAAAGCAGAAGTGTATCTACTTCTTTCATAACCAGAAAATTGAGGCGACAATACACTCTCTCATTGCCCATTCGATGGACACAGATGGGCAAAAGCAGAAGTGACTGGTCTGCAATACCTTCCTATATCCTCTATTCTTACCAATAGATGCAGGTCAATACCACTGAATATGTATTTGCAATAACCATCCAATATCTCAAGTACTATCATCAAACCACGCCCACAATTTTTTCCCCACCTAGGAGTCGGCAGTTGAGAAGCCGGTTTTCCTGTTCCTCTCTTATGAATATATATACAATATATCATAAGTTGATAGAGAGAACAAGAAATTCCAAATTTTCACTTTGATGAACGTCAAATATTAACACTCACTCTCAACTCAGTGGGTGTGCAGACCAGCAACCTGCCACCTACCTTATAACAAGTGAGTAACATACCATTATTTAATTCTGTTTTAATCAATTGTTGTTGATATAAACAACAATAGTATCGTCTGAATAAAATATTAAAAGTTAAGTTTTAAAATTCACACTTATTGTGTTTTTCACATGCATACAACATATGTACATAGATTAAAAACAAGTGTGCCCCAGTGAGTCAACACAACAGTCTTTTTTCTTTTGCCTCTTTGCGAAAGAAAAACCCCCTATAACAGTTTGTTCTGAACTAATGTCCGGGAGCACCACCAACCTAGTTCTACCGCAAAAAACCAATCGGTATAGTCGGTAGCTATATGGTGGTCATTACAGACGTCTTTCATGGTTTAAAAATTGTTCAACGCTCATTCACAATCCGATCCAGTGCAGATTCCAAAACCCCACGCCATTGCAGTTTTACTAGGTTTCATGCTGCCCAGCCCCCCCCCCCCCCCCCGCGCCCTGCACCCTGCAGTGCCTGTGTGTGATGGGTAGCATGGCGCGCAGCGTTCCCGCCCGCTGCGCGGTACCTTTTAGCCGTCACGATGTCTGAAGATCCTTTTTTACACTCACCTGTCTTCTGACTTCTGGCTCTTTAAGGGGGGTGACGGTGGGCTGTGGGAGTGAGCCAGATGCGGAACTACCGCCAGTGCAAACAGTGCGTTACACTGGGGCCCGCCACTGTCCAGGGGCCCAAAGCATGTAATGAGTCAAACTGACTCATTACATGCCGCTGTGTGCTGCGGGCAACTGCTGCCCGCAGCACACAGCCACCTGCAGGACACAGGAGTCGGAGAGGAGCGCAGCGCAGCGGTCACGGGGGTAAGGAGGAGGGAGGTGGAGGAGGGACAAGGGAGCCGCAGCAGCGCTTTGCTACTGGTTGAGGCGCTGCTGCTGCTGTCCCTCTGCTTCACTATAGGCTGTCTTCCGAGAACAGCCTATAGTGAAGCAGAGGGACAGCAGCAGCAGCACCTCCACCAATAACACAGCGCTGCTGCGGCTCCCTCCTCCACCTCCCTCCTCCTCCTTCTCTCCTGCCCGGGATCTCTGCCAGAAGCTGCACCAAGGAGCCTGAGCCAGCGGAGAGGGTAAGTATAATTTTTTCTTTCTTTCTTTCTTTCTTTCTTTCTTTCTTTCTTTCTTTCTTTCTTTCTTTCTTTCTTTCTTTCTTTCTTTCTCTCTTTCTGTAAAAAGGGGGAATCTGTCTGCCACAATGTGTAAAAAGGGGGAATCTGCCTGACGTAATGTGTAAAAAGGGGGAATCTGTCTGCCGTAATGTGTAAAAAGGGCACGCTGTCTGCCGTTATGTGTAAAAAGTGTACGCTGTCTGCCGTTATGTGTAACAAGGGCACGCTGTCTGCTGTTATGTGTAAAAAGTGTACGTTGTCTGCCGCTATGTGTAACAAGGGCACGCTGTCTGCCGTTATGTGTAAAAAGGACACGCTGTCTGCCGTTATGTGTAAAAAGTGTACGCTGTCTGACGCTATGTGTAACAAGGGCACGCTGTCTGCCGTTATGTGTAAAAAGGGGACGCTGTCTACCGTTATGTGTAAAAAGGGACGCTGTCTGCCGCTATGTGTAAAAAGGGCACTCTGTCTGCCGTTATTTGTAAAAAGGGGCCGCTGTCTGCTGTAATGTGTAAAAAGAGGAATCTGTCTGCCGTAAGGTGTAAAAGGGTCTCTACCTGGTGTAGTGGTGCTATTGTGCGGCGTAATTTGAATAATGGAGACTACTGTGCACCGTTTTATGAATTGGTATTATTTTGTGGCCACACCCCTTCCCCACGAAGCCACGCCACTATGTATTTTTGCGCGCGCCTATGGCGCGCACTGCCCCTGTTTTGCATGCAGGGGTGGGGCTCCGATGCCATTTCTTGCACACAGTGCTAAAATGTCTAGTTACGGCACTGTTGCTAGGTATCCATTTCTCTGGCCCTGAGCAAGTTCCCCTCACCAGATCCTCTCCAGGGGTGAGGGAGTGGACTTGGATGGGATGGGGAAGGGGGACCAAAGCATTTTGTCGCACCTGGGCCCACCGCTCGCTAGTTCCGCCACTGGAGTGAGCACATAGCCGCAGCTAGCGTTCAGTTCCCTTCAGGAGCTAATGGTGTCCTGTCAGCCAGAAGCAGAGCCATGAAACTATTCAGGAAGTTGGTTCCTACTTCTGCCCCCTAAGTCCCACGTAGCAGGGAGACTGTTGCCAGCAGTTCTCCCTGAAAATAAAAAACCTAACATAAAGTCTTTCAGAGAAACTCAGTAGAGCTCCCCTGGAGTGCATCCAGTCTGCCTGGGCACATTTTCTAAACTGAGGTCTGGAGGAGGGGCATAGAGGGAGGAACCAGTTCACACCCTTGAGAAGTCTTAAAGTGCCCATGGCTCCTGCGGAACCGTCTATACCCCATGGTACTGAAGTGGACCCCAGCATCCTCTAGGACGTATGAGAAATATGAAATCCAAAATACTTCTGGCCCCAATATGGGAAACTCAACCTTTGTTTTCATTTGGGTTCACTAAGCACCTCATTTCTAGAGGATATGTACTAAATAAGCTCTGCTATCAGATTAAGGATACATAGAGCATTTACAAGTTTTAAGGGCATACTTATTATCAAGGTCAAGGCCTCCTATAATTTATTGGTCTATGTATTAAGCCTTGTAGAGATAAAGTGGGCGGAGATAAAGTACCAGACAACTAGCTCTTAACTGTCATTTTTTCAACATAGCCTGTAAGATGGCAGTTGGGAGCAGTTGGGAGCTGATTGGCTGGTACTTTATCTCCATCCAAGGCTTAGTAGATAGACCCCTAAGTATCCAATTTTCCACAAGTTCAAACAGTGGATATTAAAATATTGCTCAGCTGTGGGAATGGCTGTTGCAAAAAGCAGCTTTCCCTGTGATCCTACAACTGCTGATTCCTCTGATAACTAGGTGACAGAATGTTACACTGCCAGGACTGACCCAGGGTGAGGGGTGAGCACGCCTGAAATGACTTTACACATGTACACTGCCAGAGGAGATGTAGAGCTTTGAAGTTTAAAAAATGGAAAAACAGGAAAGTTAGAAAAAAAAATGGTTGGGCCTCTGTCACCGCAAAGGCCTATCCGGATGGAAGATAGACAGTAAATGGATACAGTCAATAGGTCAACACCAGATGGTCAACATGGACTTAGGGTTAGGCTGTGTAAGGGGACGGTTAGGGTTAAGCCATACTTCCCTACCTGACCCTCTCCATGAGGGAGAAAATGCTCTGTTCCTGGACTTTCCTGGTAATGTATGATTGCCATCACCTGTGGTGAAACACCTTTCTTATCAATTTACTAGCTCACCACAGGTGATGGCAATCATACATTACCAGGAAAGTCCAGGAACAGAGCATTTTCTCCCTCATGGAGAGGGTCAGGTAGGCAAGTATGGGTTAAGCAATAGCGGAAGGATTATGGTTAGTCACCAGGGGGAGGGTTAGGCACTTGGTAGAGAAACATAGAAACATAGAATTTGTCGGCAGATAAGAACCACTTGGCCCATCTAGTCTGCCCCTTTTTTTTTTTTTTTTTTACATTATTTTTATCTCTAACCAGGGCCGGTGCTAGGGTGTTCGGCGCCCCCCTGCAAACTATAAATTTGCGCCCTCCCATATTCCTTTGGCACGCGCCGGGAAAAGGGGTGTGGGCTCACAAGTAAGGGGCATGGCCACACAATTGTACCCCCATTTAAAATGACACCACAATGTAACACAATCTTATTCCTCTTATACATAATGCCCCACCCGTAGTAGTAGCGTCATATGTAATGCACCCCAGTAGTAGTAGCATCCTTATGCATAATGCCCCCCAGTAGTAGTAGCCTCCTTATACATAATGCCCCCCCAGTAGTAGTAGCATCCTTATATGTAGTGCGCCCCCAGTAGTAGACGCGTCTTTATACGTAATTCCCCCCTAGTAGTAGTAGCAGCATCCTTATTCATAATGCCCCCCACAGTAGTAGTAGCGTCATTATGCGTAATGCCCCCCCTGTAGTAGTAGCGTCCTTATACGTAATGCCCCCCCAGTAATAGTAGCGTCCTTATACGTAATGCCCCCCTAGTAGTAGTAGCGTCCTTATACGTAATGCCCCCCCAGTAGTAGTAGCATCATTATGCGTAATGCCCCCCCTGTAGTAGTAGTGTCCTTATACGTAGTGCACCCCCAGTAGTAGTAGCCTCCTTATACATAATGCCCCCCTAGTAGTAGTAGCATCCTTATATGTAGTGCGCCCCCAGTAGTAGACGCGTCCTTATACGTAATTCCCCCCTAGTAGTAGTAGTGTCCTTATATGTAATGCCCCCCCCCAGTAGTAGTAGCGTCATTACATGTAATGCCCCCCCTCAGTAATATCATCATTATACGTAATGCCCCCCCAGTACTACCATCCATAAAGTGCGTGTACACAGACATACCACACACACACACACACACACACACACACACACACACACACACACACACACAATTCACACATATACACACCCACCATATATACAAACACACACTTCTCTCTCACCCTCTACTTACCTAAGCCAGTCTCCCTCGGTACAGCAGCCTGGTCCGTGTAGCTCCGCCCCTTCCGTCCCATTTAGCTCCGCCCCTTCTGTCCCATTTAGCTCCGCCCCTTCCGTCCCGTACACAGCCGATGTCACACAGGTGAGGGGAGGGGAGGGAGGAGGCTTTTCATGCTGCAGGCGCCGCTGCCAGTGACTGTCATACAGTGACAGACACAGCAGCAGCAGGGGGGACAGGACGGCGCAGCAGGGAAGGGATGCAGAGCAGGGGGAGCGCCTCTCTGTCCCAGCGCCTCCCTGCACTGCATCCCTTCGCTGAGCGGGTAGCGCCAGGCCTGTCTCTAACCTTATTTGATCCTTATTTCTTTGTAAGGATATCCTTATGTCTATCCCATGCATGTTTAAATTGCTCTACTGCAGGCATTCCCAACCGCGGTCCTCAAGGCACACCAACAGTGCAGGTTTTAGTGATATCCAGGCTTGAACACAGGTGACTTAATTAGTACCTCAGTTATTTTGATTTAACCATCTGTGCTGAAGCCTGGATATAACTAAAACCTGCACTGTTGGTGTGCCTTGAGGACCGTGGTTGGGAATGCCTGCTCTACTGTCTTAGCCTCTACCACCTCTGATGGGAGGCTATTGCACTTGTCCACTACCCTTTCTGTGAAATAATTTTTCCGCAAATTTCCCCTGAACCTCCCCCCCTCCAGCCTCAGTGCATGTCCTCGTGTCCTATTGCTTCTCTTCATTTGGAGAATGTTTCCCTCCTGGACTTTGTTAAAACCCTTGGTTAGCCTGTGGAAGGGGACGGTTAGGATTAGGCACTAGAGGGAGGGTTAGGGTTAGTCTGTGGAAGGGTATGGTTAGGGATAAGCACTAGTGGGATGATTATGGTTAGGCATCACGGGGAGGCTTAGGATTCGGGTTAAAATTACACAGAAAACATGTCCTTCCACTTTTTTGTGTAGACCAGTTGCACATTGGGGTTTCTATAATGGGTGCAATGTGTGTGGGTTCTAATACTTACCTTTCCGGAGTCTCGCATCGGGTGCTGCAGCCAATGCAAAAATCAGACCCAAAATGGCTGCCGCACATGCACAGTAGTGAAATTGGTCTTCAGAACAAGGTCGCGCCATGTTTTCAGAGACCTGCGCATGCGCAATAAAATCAGAGAGAATGCCGGAGACTACTGCGCCATGCAGAGGAGGGGGCCCCTGTGCAGAGGAGGTGTGAGTGTTAAAATGCCCCTGCATTTTCAAATCCACCTTTTGAACCTGTTGAAACTGTTGACCTTTTGACCTAAATCCACGTTTACCATTTAACTGTCAACCTTTTGACCCTGTCGACTTTTTGAACTCGTCGACCTACTGACTGTCTATCTAGACACTGACAATCTTTTAATCCACACTCACTCAAAAATGAAAACCAGCCCTAGGTCTCTAGCTAAGGCTGGTACTGAAAGAAGTTATTACACACTATTGAAGCCTCTATTTTTTAATACCTGCTTAGGACAAGAGGCCTGGGGCAGGTTATCAATTTGAGCGGGACCCCCACAATGTAAAAAAAAGAAAAGAAAAGTTTTTCCACTGTGGTTAAACATCAAAGCCTGCAGAGCCTATTGAGTTGTGAAATGCTTGAAATCCGCCTCCCACCGGATTTGCAGCGGGATTGGGATTTCAAAACCATCTACTGCACAGTAAATACCATTACTGTAGACACTCGGGGCCAGATGTCATGACACCCTGCGGGATGCTGGCCGAACTCATACGTTTTTTTTAAAGTGGTGGCATGGTTTTGCCTTTTAAGTGATTGCCCTTTTAAAAAAAAAAAAACTTCAGCGTTCGGCCTGTGTCCCGTATGGCCGCTGAACTTGCCCATCATTACATCCGGGGGAGATAAATCAAATCTTGGAGAGAGATAAAATACCAACCAATTAGTGTCTGTCATTTTACACGTTGCTTGAAAAATGTCAGTTAGAAGCTGTTAGGTTAGTAATGTATCTCTCTCCACTTTATCTCTCTCCAAACTTTGATAAATATACCCCTATACCACCCTAGATGCTCGGCGGTTTTTATTTGGAGCCCAAACCAACACTTATTAAATGTACTGCTTAATGTTCAATGGACGCTTTATAAGCACTTTGTGTACGCAGTCTCAGAATCCTAAAGCTGGGGTATGTGGCTGTCCATAGTCTGTTATAACATGGAAATTGTGCTTTTATCTAACTATGGATTTTTTTCTTTCATGATTGATATAAAGGATTTTGGAATGAATGGCCTCAGAGTAGGGTTTTTATATACAAAAAACCAAGATGTCCTGAACTCCATGGGGGTAAATTTACTAAAATTTGTATTTTCCCGTTTGAGGTCAAAGTTCAATCACGAATGACATCGAAAGTGTAAATATGCAACTTTTTGAATTGATTACGACTAATTTACTAAGCTGCCGTATTCTGCATTTTCGGGTTTTCCGATGTCGATGTCATTCGTTTTTTTTGGCAGTGTTTTACGTGAGTGACTTGTAAAACACTGCCGACTTTAATACAATGAATCTCGGCCGGATCTGAGAGATCCGTGCTGGGCTTCATTGTGCACCTTGTAAAAAAGAAAAAAAAAATGTTTAAATGTAAAAAAAAAATTGCGTGGGGTCCCCCCTCCTAAGGCAAACCAGCCTCGGGCTCTTTGAGCCGATCCTGGTTGCAGAAATATGGGGAAAAAATGGACACGGGTTCCCCCATATTTAAACAACCAGCATCGGGCTCTGCGCCTGGTCCTGGTTCCAAAAATACGGGGGACAAAAAGCGTAGGGGTCCCCCGTATTTTTGAAACCAGCACCGGGCTCCACTAGCTGGACAGATAATGCCACAGCCGGGGGTCACTTTTATACAGTGCCTTGCGGCCGTGGCATCAAATATCCAACTAGTCACCCCTGGCCGGGGTACCCTGGGGGAGTGGGGACCCCTTCAATCAAGGGGTCGTCCCCCCCAGCCACCCAAGGGCCAGGGGTGAAGCCCGAGGCTGTCCCCCCATCCAATGGGCTGCGGATGGGGGGCTGATAGCCTTTGTTCAAAGTGAATGATATTGTTTTTAGTAGCAGTACTACAAGTCCCAGCAAGCTTCCCCCGCAAGCTGGTACTTGGAGAACCACAAGTACCAGCATGCGGCGGAAAAATGGGCCCGCTGGTACCTGTAGTACTACTACTAAAAAAATACCCCAATAAAGACAACACACACACACCTTGAAAGTATAACTTTAATACATCCATCCACACCTCCATATACACATACTTACCTTATGTTCCCACGCAGGTCGGTCCTCTTCTCCAGTAGAATCCATGGTGTACCTGTTGAAAAAATTATACTCACATAATCCAGTGTCTTAGGCTCCTCGGTAAATCCTTTTGTAATCCACGTACTTGTAAAAATAAAAAAACGGATACCCGACCTCGCACTGAAAGGGGACCGCCAGAAACCCCCTCTGACTGATGTCTAAGTGGGTTTCTTCAGCCAATCAGAGAGCGCCACGTTGTGGCACCCTCCTGATCGGCTGTGTGCTCCTGTACTGTATGACAGGCGGCACACGGCAGTGTTACAATGTAGCGCCTATGCGCTCCATTGTAACCAATGGTGGGAACTTTGTGGTCAGCGGTTGACCGAAAGTGACCTCACCGCTGACTACAAAGTTCCCACCATTGGTTACAATGGAGCGCATAGGCGCTACATTGTAACACTGCCGTGTGCCGCCTGTCAGACAGTACAGGAGCACACAGCCGATCAGGAGGGTGCCACAACGTGGCGCTCCCTGATTGGCTGAAGAAACCCACTTAGACATCAGTCAGAGGGGGTTTCTGGCATTCGGGGAAAGGGGACCCATGTGAAAACATGGGTCCCCTTTCAGTGCGAGGTCGGGTATCCGTTTTTTTATTTTTACAAGTACGTGGATTACAAAAGGATTTACCGAGGAGCCTAAAACACTGGATTATGTGAGTATCATTTTTTTAACAGGTACACCATGGATTCTACTGGAGAAGAGGACCGACCTGCGTGGGAACATAAGGTAAGTATGTGTATATGGAGGTGTGGATGGATGTATTAAAGTTATACTTTCAAGGTGTGTGTGTGTTGTCTTTATTGGGGTATTTTTTTTAGTAGTAGTACTACAGGTACCAGCGGGCCCATTTTTCCGCCGCATGCTGGTACTTGTGGTTCTCCAAGTACCAGCTTGCGGGGGAGGCTTGCTGGGACTTGTAGTACTGCTACTAAAAACAATATCATTCACTTTGAACAAAGGCTATCAGCCCCCCATCCGCAGCCCATTGGATGGGGGGGACAGCCTCGGGCTTCACCCCTGGCCCTTGGGTGGCTGGGGGGGTGGACCCCTTGATTGAAGGGGTCCCCACTCCCCCAGGGTACCCCGGCCAGGGGTGACTAGTTGGATATTTGATGCCACGGCCGCAAGGCACTGTATAAAAGTGACCCCCGGCTGTGGCATTATCTGTCCAGCTAGTGGAGCCCGGTGCTGGTTTCAAAAATACGGGGGACCCCTACGCTTTTTGTCCCCTGTATTTTTGGAACCAGGACCAGGCGCAGAGCCCGGTGCTGGTTGCTTAAATATGGGGGAACCCCTGTCAATTTTCCCCCCATATTTTTGCAACCAGGGCCGGCTCAAAGAGCCCGAGGCTGGTTTGGTTAAGGAGGGGGGACCCCACGCAATTTTTTTTTTGAAAAATTATAACATTTCCCACCCCTTCCCACTGATAAACATGCACGGATCTCATGGATCCGTGCATGCCTATACAAACACGGGATAAAAAAGCAGGTCTGTTTTTTTTTAGCACTTTTTCACGATTTGTATTTTAGCACGGCAGTGTTTGGCTATTGTCGGCAGTGTTTGTGTTTTGCACTTTTCAGTAAATGACCGATTTCTAGCAAATTGCAGGCGTATTTGACCGATGGTGTATTGATTCGTGATTTTTTCCTAGGACTTCCAAAATATTACGAATGCCCTCATCACTGCCGAGATTTTTGCTTAGTAAATTACAGAGATGACACTTTGAAGAAAAAACGGCATCTCGGTCAAAATCGGGACCTTAGTAAATATACCCCCATGTGTCATCTGGCATTTTTCCACCAGTGCTCAGGACCCACACAGCACATGGTGTATCAGTTTCTCAAAGACAGAGGTTAGTCCCCACTTCCACGGACCGGTGCTTATAACTGATATCACAGTGTGGACGCCCCCTGAACAGTGATCGCTGCACAATTAGCTGGCTCTAGCATTGGCCATAGTGTGCAATTGCTCTACTGCAGAGGTTCTCAAACTCTGTCCTCAGGACCCCTAACAGTTCATGTTTTCCAGGTCACCTAGCAGGTGTACAGATGTATTCATTATTTACTATGGTAACAGACTGCTGGTTGGCTGTCAGTGGCCTGGCCGTTGATTGGGTCAACATTCAGGCCAATCACAGCGAATCAGCGGCCTGTTACCATAATAGCGAGTGCTGATTGGCTGGCGGCCATACAAGTGACAGAACTCACGTGGGTTCCGTCACTTGCTGGAGCCACCCTGTATGTGTATAAACCAGTAGCGGATCTTGCTACGGACAAGCAGGATTTTTGCCCGGGGCGCCGCCGCCGTGGCAAGATCCGCTACTGGTGCCGCCCGGTGCTGTGTAGATGCGGTGCTGTGCGGTGCGCGATTATGTCATTACGCAACGCACTGCATTGTGGGAGCGGCACATAGACGCTAGAGGTCATAATTGACTTCTAGTGTCTATGCGGTGCTATAGGAGAGACGTCATGACGTCTCTCCCATAGATCCGAGGAGCGGCGCCGGCGGCTGGAGACGGAGGGCAGCAGCGGTCGGGAAGCAGGAGCGGCGCAACTAGGGGGCACAACTCTACAGAGGGCACAGTACTGGGGGCAATACTACTTGGGGCACAACTCTACAGGGGGCACAGTACTGGGGGCAATACTACTTGGGGCACAACTCTACAGGGGGCACAGTACTGGGGGCAATACTACTTGGGGCACAACTCTACAGAGGGCACAGTACTGGGGGCAATACTACTTGGGGCACAACTCTACAGGGGGCACAGTACTGGGGGCAATACTACTGGGAGCACAACTCTACAGGGGGTACAACTCTACAGGGACACAGTACTGGGGGCACAACTACTGAGGGCACAGCTACAGGGGGCATAACTGACCACGCCCCTTCTCCATGAAGCCACACCCCTATTTTTTTGCCCTGGGCGCCACAAGGTCCCGATCCGGCCCTTGTATAAACATATAGCGCTTCTCAGTCCGGAGGGCTCGGGTTTGCAGTTTTTTTTTTTATCTTTTAACCCATGGGGATGCTACTGGAGAAGAGAACCGGTCAGCACTTTGGACCTCAACCGGAGAAGAGGGCCTACCGATGCTAGGGATGACACAGAATGTACAATGTTTGTGTAATTAATGGTTACCACATACTTTGTGTGCGTACTGTTTTTTTTTTTTAAGATTTCTTTTACAGGGGGACTATACTGTAGCTACTAGCAGACCCTTTATGCCCAGACTTGCTAGTACTTGTGGTTCTCCAAGTACCTTACCTGATTTCGCGCTTGCACGTTCTGATTTATTTCATTGGCACATGCACAGTATACTGAAATCTGCTCAGACCATCTGCGTCAGTCTCAATATCAGCCCCTAAATGTTTGATTCCTGTAAATTAAGAGTTAATTTATATATTATATGGAATGTTTTTCTGTTTTCTGAAACTCCACTGGACTTGGGGGGTAATTCAGACCTGATCGCTAGGCAGCGATTTTTGCTATCCTGCGATCAGTTAGTCGCCGCCTACTGGGGGAGTGGGTTTTCGCTGTGCAAGTGTGCGATCGCATGTGTAGCAGAGCTGCACAAACTGATTTTGTGCAGTCTCTGCGCAGCCCAGGACTTACTCAGCCGATGCGATCACATCAGGCTGATCGGGGCCGGAGCTGACGTCAGACTCCCTCCCTGAAAACGCTTGATCCCTTCTGCGTTTTCCCTGACACTCCCAGAAAACGGTCAGTTGCCACCCACAAATGCCCTCTTCCTGTCAATCTCCTTGCAATTGCCCGTGCGAATGAATTTTTCGCACCATCCCGTCCCGTTGCAGCCGGTTGCAGTGTGGTGCAAACGCATGCATAGTTCGGATCTGATCGCCCGTGTGCGAAAACGCACAGCAGCGATCAAATCTGAATTACGCCCTTAATCTGCTCAGGTTTTTTGTAAATCAGTATATTGCCTATTATTATTATTACTGTTATTATTATTTTTATTATTATTACTACTGTTGTTGTTATTATTATTTATATTACTATTAGAAGAAGAGAGAATTCATCATGTATTACTCTTGATGCTTACTGCCCTCTCTGGCTGTGATGTGTTATAGACTGGATGGACAATGTATTCCTTCCCATCAATAGACAAAGCCTTAAGGAATCACAGATGACGCTTTGCGCTGGACTGAAGGAGATCGGAATACCGGTACTCACCTGGGCCACAGGGATCTATGTGTGGGCTGACTTCAGGGAAGTATGTTATCCACCAATACATTGTCACATAAGGGCCATACACATAAAGCAATGCAGTGTTAGCAACAAGAAAATGTCTTTACTACCTTCTTATCATGTTGGACTCCTGTTGGAGCTGCTGTGACATTGAGTTTTTTAAGAATACTCCTGAAGAATCATTCCTTATTGCAGCAATAGGATATGATACATTATGGAGCCCCACGGCCTCAGTAACTAACACGGGCCTGATTCAGATCCTGAAGGATCTGCTGCACTATGCGTGAAGTACCGATGTTCTGTACTTTGCGCATGTGCAGTGTGGATCCTGCGGCGACAGATGCACTACGGCTGCAGACTTTAAGAGATTGACAGTCTGCAGTCGTTTGGACTCGGGCTATCAGAGCCTGTGTCTCAGTGACTGCGCTCGGACTATCAGAGCCTGTGTCTCAGTGACTGCACTCGGACTAACAGAGCCTGTGTCTCAGTGACTGCACTCGGACTATCAGAGCCTGTGTCTCAGTGACTGCACTCGGACTAACAGAGCCTGTGTCTCAGTGACTGCACTCGGACTAACAGAGCCTGTGTCTCAGTGACTGCACTCAGACTATCAGAGCCTGTGACTCAGTGACTGCACTCGGACTATCAGAGCCTGTGTCTCAGTGACTGCGCTCGGACTATCAGAGCCTGTGTCTCAGTGACTGCACTCAGACTATCAGAGCCTGTGTCTAAGTGACTGCACTCAGACTAACAGAGCCTGTGTCTCAGTGACTGCGCTTAGACTAACAGAGCCTGTCTCAGTGACTGCACTCAGACTAACAGAGCCTGTCTCAGTGACTGCACTCAGACTATCAGAGCCTGTGTCTCAGTGACTGCACTCAGACTATCAGAGCCTGTGTCTCAGTGACTGCACTCGGACTAACAGAGCCTGTGTCTCAGTGACTGCACTCAGACTATCAGAGTCTGTGACTCAGTGACTGCACTCGGACTATCAGAGCCTGTGTCTCAGTGACTGCACTCAGACTATCAGAGCCTGTGTCTCAGTGACTGCGCTCGGACTACCAGAGCCTGTGTCTCAGTGACTGCGCTCGGACTATCAGAGCCTGTGTCTCAGTGACTGCGCTCGAACTATCAGAGCCTGTGTCTCAGTGACTGCACTCGGACTAACAGAGCCTGTGTCTCAGTGACTGCGCTCGGACTATCAGAGCCTGTGTCTCAGTGACTGCGCTCGGACTATCAGAGCCTGTGTCTCAGTGACTGCGCTTGGACTATCAGAGCCTGTGTCTCAGTGACTGCGCTCGGACTACCAGAGCCTGTGTCTCAGTGACTGCACTCGGACTATCAGAGCCTGTGTCTCAGTGACTGCGCTCGAACTATCAGAGCCTGTGTCTCAGTGACTGCACTCGGACTATCAGAGCCTGTGTCTCAGTGACTGCACTCGGACTATCAGAGCCTGTGTCTCAGTGACTGCGCTCGGACTATCAGAGCCTGTGTCTCAGTGACTGCGCTCGGACTATCAGAGCCTGTGTCTCAGTGACTGCACTCGGACTAACAGAGCCTGTGTCTCAGTGACTGCACTCAGACTATCAGAGCCTGTGACTCAGTGACTGCACTCGGACTATCAGAGCCTGTGTCTCAGTGACTGCGCTCGGACTATCAGAGCCTGTGTCTCAGTGACTGCGCTCGGACTAACAGAGCCTGTGTCTCAGTGACTGCACTCAGACTATCAGAGTCTGTGACTCAGTGACTGCACTCGGACTATAAGAGCCTGTGTCTCAGTGACTGCACTCGGACTATCAGAGCCTGTGTCTCAGTGACTGCACTCGGACTATCAGAGCCTGTGTCTCAGTGACTGCGCTCGGACTATCAGAGCCTGTGTCTCAGTGACTGCGCTCGGACTATCAGAGCCTGTGTCTCAGTGACTGCGCTTGGACTATCAGAGCCTGTGTCTCAGTGACTGCGCTCGGACTATCAGAGCCTGTGTCTCAGTGACTGCACTCGGACTATCAGAGCCTGTGTCTCAGTAGAGATGAGCGGGTTCGGTTTCTCTGAATCCGAACCCGCACGAACTTCATGTTTTTTTTCACGGGTCCGAGCGACTCGGATCTTCCCGCCTTGCTCGGTTAACCCGAGCGCGCCCGAACGTCATCATGACGCTGTCGGATTCTCGCGAGACTCGGATTCTATATAAGGAGCCGCGCGTCGCCGCCATTTTCACACGTGCATTGAGATTGATAGGGAGAGGACGTGGCTGGCGTCCTCTCCGTTATAGTAGAAAAGAGTAAAGACTGAGTGACTTAGTTATAATTGTGGGGAGGATTGGGGACGGGTAGCAGCTGTTAGGGAGTACAGTGATTTAGATTAGGAGAGAGAGAGAGAGAGAGAGAGAGATTGACCTGATTTACTGGAGCTTAGGAGTACTGTAGAAGAGAGTGCAGAGTTTACTAGTGACTGACCACAGTGACCACCAGACAGTGCAGTTTTATTTAATATATCCGTTCTCTGCCTGAAAAAAACGATACACACAGTGACTCAGTCACATACCATATCTGTGTGCACTGCTCAGCCCAGTGTGCTGCATCATCTATGTATATATTATATATCTGACTGTGCTCAGCTCACACAGCTTATAATTGTGGGGGAGACTGGGGAGCACTGCAGTGCCAGTTATAGGTTATAGCAGGAGCCAGGAGTACAAGACAGTCACATACCATATCTGTGTGCACTGCTCAGCCCAGTGTGCTGCATCATCTATGTATATATTATATATCTGACTGTGCTCAGCTCACACAGCTTATAATTGTGGGGGAGACTGGGGAGCACTGCAGTGCCAGTTATAGGTTATAGCAGGAGCCAGGAGTACATATTATATTAAAATTAAACAGTGCACACTTTTGCTGCAGGAGTGCCACTGCCAGTGTGACTGACCAGTGACCTGACCACACTGACCACCAGTATAGTTAGTAGTATACTATATTGTGATTGCCTGAAAAAGTTAAACACTCGTCGTGTGACTTCACTTGTGTGGTGTTTTTTTTTTTATTCTATAAAAAACTCATTCTGCTGACAGACAGTGTCCAGCAGGTCCGTCATTATATAATATATATACCTGTCCGGCTGCAGTAGTGATATATATATATTTTTTATATCATTATTTATCATCCAGTCGCAGCAGACACAGTACGGTAGTTCACGGCTGTAGCTACCTCTGTGTCGGCACTCGGCAGTCCGTCCATAAATGTATACCACCTAACCGTGGTTTTTTTTTCTTTCTTCTTTATACATACATACTACGACATCTCTTTATCAACCAGTCTATATTAGCAGCAGACACAGTACAGTACGGTAGTTCACGGCTGTGGCTACCTCTGTGTCGGCACTCGGCAGTCCGTCCATAATTGTATACCACCTAACCGTGGTTTTTTTTTCTTTCTTCTTTATACATACATACTACGACATCTCTTTATCAACCAGTCTATATTAGCAGCAGACACAGTACAGTACGGTAGTTCACGGCTGTGGCTACCTCTGTGTCGGCACTCGGCAGTCCGTCCATAATTGTATACCACCTAACCGTGGTTTTTTTTTCTTTCTTCTTTATACGTACATACTACGACATCTCTTTATCAACCAGTCTATATTAGCAGCAGACACAGTACAGTACGGTAGTTCACGGCTGTGGCTACCTCTGTGTCGGCACTCGGCAGTCCGTCCATAATTGTATACCACCTAACCGTGGTTTTTTTTTCTTTCTTCTTTATACATACATACTACGACATCTCTTTATCAACCAGTCTATATTAGCAGCAGACACAGTACAGTACGGTAGTTCACGGCTGTGGCTACCTCTGTGTCGGCACTCGGCAGTCCGTCCATAATTGTATACCACCTAACCGTGGTTTTTTTTTCTTTCTTCTTTATACGTACATACTACGACATCTCTTTATCAACCAGTCTATATTAGCAGCAGACACAGTACAGTACGGTAGTTCACGGCTGTGGCTACCTCTGTGTCGGCACTCGGCAGTCCGTCCATAATTGTATACCACCTAACCGTGGTTTTTTTTCTTTCTTCTTTATACATACATACTACGACATCTCTTTATCAACCAGTCTATATTAGCAGCAGACACAGTACAGTACGGTAGTTCACGGCTGTGGCTACCTCTGTGTCGGCACTCGGCAGTCCGTCCATAATTGTATACCACCTACCCGTGGTTTTTTTTTCTTTCTTCTTTATACATACATACTACGACATCTCTTTATCAACCAGTCTATATTAGCAGCAGACACAGTACAGTACGGTAGTTCACGGCTGTGGCTACCTCTGTGTCGGCACTCGGCAGTCCGTCCATAATTGTATACCACCTAACCGTGGTTTTCTTTCTTTCTTCTTTATACATACATACTACGACATCTCTTTATCAACCAGTCTATATTAGCAGCAGACACAGTACAGTACGGTAGTTCACGGCTGTGGCTACCTCTGTGTCGGCACTCGGCAGTCCGTCCATAATTGTATACTAGTATCCATCCATCTCCATTGTTTACCTGAGGTGCCTTTTAGTTGTGCCTATTAAAATATGGAGAACAAAAATGTTGAGGTTCCAAAATTAGGGAAAGATCAAGATCCACTTCCACCTCGTGCTGAAGCTGCTGCCACTAGTCATGGCCGAGACGATGAAATGCCAGCAACGTCGTCTGCCAAGGCCGATGCCCAATGTCATAGTACAGAGCATGTCAAATCCAAAACACCAAATATCAGTAAAAAAAGGACTCCAAAACCTAAAATAAAATTGTCGGAGGAGAAGCGTAAACTTGCCAATATGCCATTTACCACACGGAGTGGCAAGGAACGGCTGAGGCCCTGGCCTATGTTCATGGCTAGTGGTTCAGCTTCACATGAGGATGGAAGCAATCAGCCTCTCGCTAGAAAAATGAAAAGACTCAAGCTGGCAAAAGCACAGCAAAGAACTGTGCATTCTTCGAAATCCCAAATCCACAAGGAGAGTCCAATTGTGTCGGTTGCGATGCCTGACCTTCCCAACACTGGACGTGAAGAGCATGCGCCTTCCACCATTTGCACGCCCCCTGCAAGTGCTGGAAGGAGCACCCGCAGTCCAGTTCCTGATAGTCAGATTGAAGATGTCAGTGTTGAAGTACACCAGGATGAGGAGGATATGGGTGTTGCTGGCGCTGGGGAGGAAATTGACCAGGAGGATTCTGATGGTGAGGTGGTTTGTTTAAGTCAGGCACCCGGGGAGACACCTGTTGTCCGTGGGAGGAATAGGGCCGTTGACATGCCTGGTGAAAATACCAAAAAAATCAGCTCTTCGGTATGGAGGTATTTCACCAGAAATGCGGACAACAGGTGTCAAGCCGTGTGTTCCCTTTGTCAAGCTGTAATAAGTAGGGGTAAGGACGTTAACCACCTCGGAACATCCTCCCTTATACGTCACCTGCAGCGCATTCATAATAAGTCAGTGACAAGTTCAAAAACTTTGGGTGACAGCGGAAGCAGTCCACTGACCAGTAAATCCCTTCCTCTTGTAACCAAGCTCACGCAAACCACCCCACCAACTCCCTCAGTGTCAATTTCCTCCTTCCCCAGGAATGCCAATAGTCCTGCAGGCCATGTCACTGGCAATTCTGACGATTCCTCTCCTGCCTGGGATTCCTCCGATGCATCCTTGCGTGTAACGCCTACTGCTGCTGGCGCTGCTGTTGTTGCTGCTGGGAGTCAATGGTCATCCCAGAGGGGAAGTCGTAAGACCACTTTTACTACTTCCACCAAGCAATTGACTGTCCAACAGTCCTTTGCGAGGAAGATGAAATATCACAGCAGTCATCCTACTGCAAAGCGGATAACTGAGGCCTTGGCATCCTGGGTGGTGAGAACCGTGGTTCCGGTATCCATCATTACTGCAGAGCCAACTAGAGACTTGTTGGAGGTACTGTGTCCCCGGTACCAAATACCATCTAGGTTCCATTTCTCTAGGCAGGCGATACCGAAAATTTACACAGACCTCAGAAAAAGAGTCACCAGTGTCCTAAAAAATGCAGCTGTACCCAATGTCCACTTAACCACGGACATGTGGACAAGTGGAGCAGGGCAGGGTCAGGACTATATGACTGTGACAGCCCACTGGGTAGATGTATGGACTCCCGCCGCAAGAACAGCAGCGGCGGCACCAGTAGCAGCATCTCGCAAACGCCAACTCTTTCCTAGGCAGGCTACGCTTTGTATCACCGGTTTCCAGAATACGCACACAGCTGAAAACCTCTTACGGCAACTGAGGAAGATCATCGCGGAATGGCTTACCCCAATTGGACTCTCCTGTGGATTTGTGGCATCGGACAACGCCAGCAATATTGTGTGTGCATTAAATATGGGCAAATTCCAGCACGTCCCATGTTTTGCACATACCTTGAATTTGGTGGTGCAGAATTATTTAAAAAACGACAGGGGCGTGCAAGATATGCTGTCGGTGGCCAGAAGAATTGCGGGACACTTTCGGCGTACAGGCACCACGTACAGAAGACTGGAGCACCACCAAAAACTACTGAACCTGCCCTGCCATCATCTGAAGCAAGAAGTGGTAACGAGGTGGAATTCAACCCTCTATATGCTTCAGAGGTTGGAGGAGCAGCAAAAGGCCATTCAAGCCTATACAATTGAGCACGATATAGGAGGTGGAATGCACCTGTCTCAAGCGCAGTGGAGAATGATTTCAACGTTGTGCAAGGTTCTGATGCCCTTTGAACTTGCCACACGTGAAGTCAGTTCAGACACTGCCAGCCTGAGTCAGGTCATTCCCCTCATCAGGCTTTTGCAGAAGAAGCTGGAGACATTGAAGGAGGAGCTAACACGGAGCGATTCCGCTAGGCATGTGGGACTTGTGGATGGAGCCCTTAATTCGCTTAACAAGGATTCACGGGTGGTCAATCTGTTGAAATCAGAGCACTACATTTTGGCCACCGTGCTCGATCCTAGATTTAAAGCCTACCTTGGATCTCTCTTTCCGGCAGACACAAGTCTGCTGGGGTTGAAAGACCTGCTGGTGAGAAAATTGTCAAGTCAAGCGGAACGCGACCTGTCAACATCTCCTCCTTCACATTCTCCCGCAACTGGGGGTGCGAGGAAAAGGCTCAGAATTCCGAGCCCACCCGCTGGCGGTGATGCAGGGCAGTCTGGAGCGACTGCTGATGCTGACATCTGGTCCGGACTGAAGGACCTGACAACGATTACGGATACGGACATGTCGTCTACTGGCACTGCATATGATTCTCTCCCCATTGAAAGAATGGTGGAGGATTATATGAGTGACCGCATCCAAGTAGGCACGTCACACAGTCCGTACTTATACTGGCAGGAAAAAAAGGCAATTTGGAGGCCCTTGCACAAACTGGCTTTATTCTACCTAAGTTGCCCTCCCACAAGTGTGTACTCCGAAAGAGTGTTTAGTGCCGCCGCTCACCTTGTCAGCAATCGGCGTACGAGGTTACATCCAGAAAATGTGGAGAAGATGATGTTCATTAAAATGAATTATAATCAATTCCTCCGCGGAGACATTGACCAGCAGCAATTGCCTCCACAAAGTACACAGGGAGCTGAGATGGTGGATTCCAGTGGGGACGAATTGATAATCTGTGAGGAGGGGGATGTACACGGTGATATATCGGAGGATGATGATGAGGTGGACATCTTGCCTCTGTAGAGCCAGTTTGTGCAAGGAGAGATTAATTGCTTCTTTTTTGGTGGGGGTCCAAACCATCCCGTCATTTCAGTCACAGTCGTGTGGCAGACCCTGTCACTGAAATGATGGGTTGGTTAAAGTGTGCATGTCCTGTTTATACAACATAAGGGTGGGTGGGAGGGCCCAAGGACAATTCCATCTTGCACCTCTTTTTTCTTTTATTTTTCTTTGCGTCATGTGCTGTTTGGGGAGGGTTTTTTGGAAGGGACATCCTGCGTGACACTGCAGTGCCACTCCTAAATGGGCCCGGTGTTTGTGTCGGCCACTAGGGTCGCTAATCTTACTCACACAGCTACCTCATTGCGCCTCTTTTTTTCTTTGCGTCATGTGCTGATTGGGGAGGGTTTTTTGGAAGGGACATCCTGCGTGACACTGCAGTGCCACTCCTAAATGGGCCCGGTGTTTGTGTCGGCCACTAGGGTCGCTAATCTTACTCACACAGCTACCTCATTGCGCCTCTTTTTTTCTTTGCGTCATGTGCTGATTGGGGAGGGTTTTTTGGAAGGGACATCCTGCGTGACACTGCAGTGCCACTCCTAAATGGGCCCGGTGTTTGTGTCGGCCACTAGGGTCGCTAATCTTACTCACACAGCTACCTCATTGCGCCTCTTTTTTTCTTTGCGTCATGTGCTGATTGGGGAGGGTTTTTTGAAAGGGACATCCTGCGTGACACTGCAGTGCCACTCCTAAATGGGCCCGGTGTTTGTGTCGGCCACTAGGGTCGCTAATCTTACTCACACAGCTACCTCATTGCGCCTCTTTTTTTCTTTGCGTCATGTGCTGATTGGGGAGGGTTTTTTGGAAGGGACATCCTGCGTGACACTGCAGTGCCACTCCTAAATGGGCCCGGTGTTTGTGTCGGCCACTAGGGTCGCTTATCTTACTCACACAGTCAGCTACCTCATTGCGCCTCTTTTTTTCTTTGCGTCATGTGCTGTTTGGGGAGGGTTTTTTGGAAGGGACATCCTGCGTGACACTGCAGTGCCACTCCTAGATGGGCCAGGTGTTTGTGTCGGCCACTAGGGTCGCTTAGCTTAGTCATCCAGCGACCTCGGTGCAAATTTTAGGACTAAAAATAATATTGTGAGGTGTGAGGTATTCAGAATAGACTGAAAATGAGTGGAAATTATGGTTTTTGAGGTTAATAATAATATGGGATCAAAATGACCCCCAAATTCTATGATTTAAGCTGTTTTTTTAGGGTTTTTTGAAAAAAACACCCGAATCCAAAACACACCCGAATCCGACAAAAAAAATTCGGTGAGGTTTTGCCAAAACGCGGTCGAACCCAAAACACGACCGCGGAACCGAACCCAAAACCAAAACACAAAACCCGAAAAATTTCAGGCGCTCATCTCTATGTCTCAGTGACTGCACTCGGACTATCAGAGCCTGTGTCTCAGTGACTGCGCTCGGACTATCAGAGCCTGTGTCTCAGTGACTGCGCTCGGACTACCAGAGCCTGTGTCTCAGTGACTGCGCTCGGACTATCAGAGCCTGTGTCTCAGTGACTGCGCTCGGACTATCAGAGCCTGTGTCTCAGTGACTGCGCTCGGACTATCAGAGCCTGTGTCTCAGTGACTGCGCTCGAACTATCAGAGCCTGTGTCTCAGTGACTGCGCTCGGACTAACAGAGCCTGTGTCTCAGTGACTGCGCTCGGACTATCAGAGCCTGTGTCTCAGTGACTGCGCTCGGACTATCAGAGCCTGTGTCTCAGTGACTGCGCTCGGACTATCAGAGCCTGTGTCTCAGTGACTGCGCTCGGACTATCAGAGCCTGTGTCTCAGTGACTGCGCTCGGACTATCAGAGCCTGTGTCTCAGTGACTGCGCTCGGACTATCAGAGCCTGTGTCTCAGTGACTGCGCTCGGACTATCAGAGCCTGTGTCTCAGTGACTGCGTTTGGACTATCAGAGCCTGTGTCTCAGTGACTGCGCTCGGACTATCAGAGCCTGTGTCTCAGTGACTGCGCTCGGACTATCAGAGCCTGTGTCTCAGTGACTGCGCTCGGACTATCAGAGCCTGTGTCTCAGTGACTGCGCTCGGACTATCAGAGCCTGTGTCTCAGTGACTGCGCTCGGACTATCAGAGCCTGTGTCTCAGTGACTGCGCTCGGACTATTAGACCCTGTGTCTCAGTGACTGCGCTCGGACTATTAGACCCTGTGTCTCAGTGACTGCGCTCGGACTACCAGAGCCTGTGTCTCAGTGACTGCGCTCGGACTATCAGAGCCTGTGTCTCAGTGACTGCGCTCGGACTATCAGAGCCTGTGTCTCAGTGACTGCGCTCGGACTATCAGAGCCTGTGTCTCAGTGACTGCGCTCGGACTATCAGAGCCTGTGTCTCAGTGACTGCGCTCGGACTATCAGAGCCTGTGTCTCAGTGACTGCGCTCGGACTATCAGAGCCTGTGTCTCAGTGACTGCGCTCGGACTATCAGAGCCTGTGTCTCAGTGACTGCGCTCGGACTATCAGAGCCTGTGTCTCAGTGACTGCACTCGGACTATCAGAGCCTGTGTCTCAGTGACTGCACTCGGACTATCAGAGCCTGTGTCTCAGTGACTGCGCTCGGACTATCAGAGCCTGTGTCTCAGTGACTGCACTCGGACTATCAGAGCCTGTGTCTCAGTGACTGCACTCGGACTATTAGAGCCTGTGTCTCAGTGACTGCGCTCGGACTACCAGAGCCTGTGTCTCAGTGACTACACTCGGACTATCAGAGCCTGTGTCTCAGTGACTGCGCTCGGACTATCATAGCCTGTGTCTCAGTGACTGCACTCGGACTATCAGAGCCTGTGTCTCAGTGACTGCACTGCGACTATCAGAGGCTCTGTCTCAGTGACTGCGCTCGGGCTATCAGAGCCTGTGTCTCAGTGACTGCGCTCGGACTAACAGAGCCTGTGTCTCAGTGACTGCGCTCGGGCTATCAGAGCCTGTATCTCAGTGACTACACTCGGACTATCAGAGCCTGTGTCTCAGTGACTGCACTCGGACTATCAGAGCCTGTGTCTCAGTGACTGCACTTAGACTATCAGAGCCTGTGTCTCAGTGACTGCGCTCGGACTAACAGAGCCTGTGTCTCAGTGACTGTGCTCGGGCTATTAGAGCCTGTGTCTCAGTGACTGCGCTCGGGCTATCAGAGCCAGTGTCTCAGTGACTGCGCTCGGACTAACAGAGCCTGTGTCTCAGTGACTGCGCTCGGACTAACAGAGCCTGTGTCTCAGTGACTGCGCTCGGACTAACAGAGCCTGTGTCTCAGTGACTGCACTCGGACTATCAGAGCCTGTGTCTCAGTGACTGCGCTCGGGCTATCAGAGCCTGTGTCTCAGTGACTGCACTCGGACTATCAGAGCCTGTGTCTCAGTGACTGCACTCAGACTATCAGAGCCTGTGTCTCAGTGACTGCACTTAGACTATCAGAGCCTGTGTCTCAGTGACTGCGCTCGGACTAACAGAGCCTGTGCCTTAGTGACTGCACTCGGACTATCAGAGCCTGTGTCTCAGTGACTGCGCTCGGACTATCAGAGCCTGTGTCTCAGTGACTGCGCTTGGACTACCAGAGCCTGTGTCTCAGTGACTGCACTCGGACTACCAGAGCCTCTGTCTCAGTGACTGCACTCGGACTACCAGAGCCTCTATCTCAGTGACTGTGTTTGGACTATCAGAGCCTGTGTCTCAGTGACTGCGCTCGGACTATCAGAGCCTGTGTCTCAGTGACTGCACTCGGACTATCAGAGCCTGTGTCTCAGTGACTGCGCTCGGACTATCAGAGCCTGTGTCTCAGTGACTGCACTCGGACTACCAGAGCCTCTGTCTCAGTGACTGTGTTTGGACTATCAGAGCCTGTGTCTCAGTGACTGCGCTCGGACTATCAGAGCCTCTGTCTCAGTGACTGCACTGCGACTATCAGAGCCTGTGTCTCAGTGACTGTGTTTGGACTATCAGAGCCTGTGTCTCAGTGACTGCACTGCGACTATCAGAGGCTCTGTCTCCGTGACTGTGTTTGGACTATCAGAGCCTGTGTCTCAGTGACTGCACTCGGACTATTAGAGCCTGTGTCTCAGTGACTGCACTCGGACTATCAGAGCCTGTGTCTCAGTGACTGTGTTTGGACTATCAGAGCCTGTGTCTCAGTGACTGCACTCAGACTATCAGAGCCTGTGTCTCAGTGACTGCACTCAGACTATCAGAGCCTGTGTCTCAGTGACTGCACTCAGACTATCAGAGCCTGTGTCTCAGTGACTGCGCTGGGACTATCAGAGCCTCTGTCTCAGTGACTGTGTTTGGACTATCAGAGCCTGTGTCTCAGTGACTGTGTTTGGACTATCAGAGCCTGTGTCTCAGTGACTGCACTCGGACTATCAGAGCCTGTGTCTCAGTGACTGCACTCGGACTATCAGAGCCTGTGTCTCAGTGACTGCGCTGGGACTATCAGAGCCTGTGTCTCAGTGACTGCGTTTGGACTATCAGAGCCTGTGTCTTAGTGACTGCACTCGGACTATCAGAGCCTGTGTCTCAGTGACTGTGTTTGGACTATCAGAGCCTGTGTCTCAGTGACTGCACTCGGACTATCAGAGCCTGTGTCTCAGTGACTGCACTCGGACTATCAGAGCCTGTGTCTCAGTGACTGCGCTCGGACTACCAGAGCCTGTGTCTCAGAGACTGCACTCGGACTATCAGAGCCTGTGTCTCAGTAACTGCGCTGCGTCTATCAAAGGCTCTGTCTCAGTGACTGTGTTTGGACTATCAGAGCCTGTGTCTCAGTGACTGCACTCGGACTATCAGAGCCTGTGTCTCAGTGACTGTGCTGGGACTATCAGAGCCTCTGTCTCAGTGACTGTGTTTGGATTATCAGAGCCTGTGTCTCAGTGACTGCGCTGGGACTATCAGAGCCTCTGTCTCAGTGACTGTGTTTGGACTATCAGAGCCTGTGTCTCAGTGACTGCACTCGGACTATCAGAGCCTGTGTCTCGGTGACTGTGTTTGGACTATCAGAGCCTGTGTCTCAGTGACTGCACTCAGACTATCAGAGCCTGTGTCTCAGTGACTGTGTTTGGACTATCAGAACCTGTGTCTCAGTGACTGCGCTGGGACTATCAGAACCTCTGTCTCAGTGACTGTGCTCGGACTATCAGAGCCTGTGTCTCAGTGACTGTGTTTGGACTATCAGAACCTGTGTCTCAGTGACTGCGCTCGGACTACCAGAGCCTGTGTCTCAGTGACTGCACTCGGACTATCAGAGCCTCTGTCTCAGTGACTGTGCTCGGACTATCAGAGCCTCTGTCTCGGTGACTGTGTTTTTGGACTATCAGAGCCTGTGTCTCAGTGACTGTGTTTGGACTATCAGAACCTGTGTCTCAGTGACTGCGCTCGGACTACCAGAGCCTGTGTCTCAGTGACTGCACTCGGACTATCAGAGCCTGTGTCTCAGTGACTGCGCTTGGACTAACAGAGCCTGTGTCTCAGTGACTGCGCTCGGGCTATCAGAGCCTGTATCTCAGTGACTACACTCGGACTATCAGAGCCTGTGTCTCAGTGACTGCACTCGGACTATCAGAGCCTGTGTCTCAGTGACTGCACTTAGACTATCAGAGCCTGTGTCTCAGTGACTGCGCTCGGACTAACAGAGCCTGTGTCTCAGTAACTGCGCTTGGGCTATCAGAGCCTGTGTCTCAGTGACTGCGCTCGGGATATCAGAGCCAGTGTCTCAGTGACTGCGCTCGGACTAACAGAGCCTGTGTCTCAGTGACTGCGCTCGGACTAACAGAGCCCGTGTCTCAGTGACTGCCCTCGGACTAACATAGCCTGTGTCTCAGTGACTGCGCTCGGACTAACAGAGCCTGTGTCTCAGTGACTGCGCTCGGACTAACAGAGCCTGTGTCTCAGTGACTGCACTCGGACTATCAGAGCCTGTGTTTCAGTGACTGCACTCAGACTATCAGAGCCTGTGTCTCAGTGACTGCGCTCGGGCTATCAGAGCCTGTGTCTCAGTGACTGCACTCGGACTATCAGAGCCTGTGTCTCAGTGACTGCACTCAGACTATCAGAGCCTGTGTCTCAGTGACTGCACTTAGACTATCAGAGCCTGTGTCTCAATGACTGCACTTAGACTATCAGAGCCTGTGTCTCAGTGACTGCGCTCGGACTAACAGAGCCTGTGCCTTAGTGACTGCACTTGGACTATCAGAGCCTGTGTCTCAGTGACTGCACTCGGACTATCAGAGCCTGTGTCTCAGTGACTGCGCTCGGACTATCAGAGCCTGTGTCTGTGACTGCGCTTGGACTACCAGAGCCTGTGTCTCAGTGACTGCACTCGGACTACCAGAGCCTCTGTCTCAGTGACTGCACTCGGACTACCAGAGCCTCTATCTCAGTGACTGTGTTTGGACTATCAGAGCCTGTGTCTCAGTGACTGCGCTCGGACTATCAGAGCCTGTGTCTCAGTGATTGCACTCGGACTATCAGAGCCTGTGTCTCAGTGACTGCGCTCGGACTATCAGAGCCTGTGTCTCAGTGACTGCACTCAGACTACCAGAGCCTCTGTCTCAGTGACTGTGTTTGGACTATCAGAGCCTGTGTCTCAGTGACTGCGCTCGGACTACCAGAGCCTCTGTCTCAGTGACTGCACTGCGACTATCAGAGCCTGTGTCTCAGTGACTGTGTTTGGACTATCAGAACCTGTGTCTCAGTGACTGCGCTCGGACTACCAGAGCCTGTGTCTCAGTGACTGCACTCGGACTATCAGAGCCTGTGTCTCAGTGACTGCGCTTGGACTAACAGAGCCTGTGTCTCAGTGACTGCGCTCGGGCTATCAGAGCCTGTATCTCAGTGACTACACTCGGACTATCAGAGCCTGTGTCTCAGTGACTGCACTCGGTCTATCAGAGCCTGTGTCTCAGTGACTGCACTTAGACTATCAGAGCCTGTGTCTCAGTGACTGCGCTCGGACTAACAGAGCCTGTGTCTCAGTGACTGCGCTCGGACTAACAGAGCCCGTGTCTCAGTGACTGCCCTCGGACTAACAAAGCCTGTGTCTCAGTGACTGCGCTCGGACTAACAGAGCCTGTGTCTCAGTGACTGCGCTCGGACTAACAGAGCCTGTGTCTCAGTGACTGCACTCGGACTATCAGAGCCTGTGTTTCAGTGACTGCACTCAGACTATCAGAGCCTGTGTCTCAGTGACTGCGCTCGGGCTATCAGAGCCTGTGTCTCAGTGACTGCACTCGGACTATCAGAGCCTGTGTCTCAGTGACTGCACTCAGACTATCAGAGCCTGTGTCTCAGTGACTGCACTTAGACTATCAGAGCCTGTGTCTCAATGACTGCACTTAGACTATCAGAGCCTGTGTCTCAGTGACTGCGCTCGGACTAACAGAGCCTGTGCCTTAGTGATTGCACTTGGACTATCAGAGCCTGTGTCTCAGTGACTGCACTCGGACTATCAGAGCCTGTGTCTCAGTGACTGCGCTCGGACTATCAGAGCCTGTGTCTGTGACTGCGCTTGGACTACCAGAGCCTGTGTCTCAGTGACTGCACTCGGACTACCAGAGCCTCTGTCTCAGTGACTGCACTCGGACTACCAGAGCCTCTATCTCAGTGACTGTGTTTGGACTATCAGAGCCTGTGTCTCAGTGACTGCGCTCGGACTATCAGAGCCTGTGTCTCAGTGATTGCACTCGGACTATCAGAGCCTGTGTCTCAGTGACTGCGCTCGGACTATCAGAGCCTGTGTCTCAGTGACTGCACTCAGACTACCAGAGCCTCTGTCTCAGTGACTGTGTTTGGACTATCAGAGCCTGTGTCTCAGTGACTGCGCTCGGACTACCAGAGCCTCTGTCTCAGTGACTGCACTGCGACTATCAGAGCCTGTGTCTCAGTGACTGTGTTTGGACTATCAGAGCCTGTGTCTCAGTGACTGCACTGCGACTATCAGAGGCTCTGTCTCCGTGACTGTGTTTGGACTATCAGAGCCTGTGTCTCAGTGACTGCACTCGGACTATCAGAGCCTGTGTCTCAGTGACTGTGTTTGGACTATCAGAGCCTGTGTCTCAGTGACTGCACTCGGACTATCAGAGCCTGTGTCTCAGTGACTGCACTCGGACTATCAGAGCCTGTGTCTCAATGACTGCGCTGGGACTATCAGAGCCTCTGTCTCAGTGACTGTGTTTGGACTATCAGAGCCTGTGTCTCAGTGACTGTGTTTGGACTATCAGAGCCTGTGTCTCAGTGACTGCACTCGGACTATCAGAGCCTGTGTCTCAGTGACTGCACTCGGACTATCAGAGCCTGTGTCTCAGTGACTGCGATGGGACTATCAGAGCCTCTGTCTCAGTGACTGTGTTTGGACTATCAGAGCCTGTGTCTTAGTGACTGCACTCGGACTATCAGAGCCTGTGTCTCAGTGACTGTGTTTGGACTATCAGAGCCTGTGTCTCAGTGACTGCACTCGGACTATCAGAGCCTGTGTCTCAGTGACTGCACTCGGACTATCAGAGCCTGTGTCTCAGTGACTGCGCTCGGACTACCAGAGCCTGTGTCTCAGTGACTGCACTCGGACTATCAGAGCCTGTGTCTCAGTAACTGCGCTGCGACTATCAGAGGCTCTGTCTCAGTGACTGTGTTTGGACTATCAGAGCCTGTGTCTCAGTGACTGCACTCGGACTATCAGAGCCTGTGTCTCAGTGACTGCGCTGGGACTATCAGAGCCTCTGTCTCAGTGACTGTGTTTGGACTATCAGAGCCTGTGTCTCAGTGACTGCGCTGGGACTATCAGAGCCTCTGTCTCAGTGACTGTGTTTGGACTATCAGAGCCTGTGTCTCAGTGACTGCACTCGGACTATCAGAGCCTGTGTCTCAGTGACTGTGTTTGGACTATCAGAGCCTGTGTCTCAGTGACTGCACTCGGACTATCAGAGCCTGTGTCTCAGTGACTGTGTTTGGACTATCAGAACCTGTGTCTCAGTGACTACGCTGGGACTATCAGAGCCTCTGTCTCAGTGACTGTGCTCGGACTATCAGAGCCTGTGTCTCAGTGACTGTGTTTGGACTATCAGAACCTGTGTCTCAGTGACTGCGCTCGGACTACCAGAACCTGTGTCTCAGTGACTGCACTCGGACTATCAGAGCCTCTGTCTCAGTGACTGTGTTTGGACTATCAGAGCCTCTGTCTCGGTGACTGTGTTTTTGGACTATCAGAGCCTGTGTCTCAGTGACTGCACTCGGACTATCAGAGCCTGTGTCTCAGTGACTGCGCTCGGACTAACAGAGCCTGTGTCTCAGTGACTGCGCTCGGGCTATCAGAGCCTGTATCTCAGTGACTACACTCGGACTATTAGAGCCTGTGTCTCAGTGACTGCACTCGGACTATCAGAGCCTGTGTCTCAGTGACTGGACTCGGACTATCAGAGCCTGTGTCTCAGTGACTGCACTCGGACTATCAGAGCCTGTGTCTCAGTGACTGCGCTCGGACTAACAGAGCCTGTGTCTCAGTGACTGCGCTCGGGCTATCAGAGCCTGTGTCTCAGTGACTGCGCTCGGGGTATCAGAGCCAGTGTCTCAGTGACTGTGCTCGGACTAACAGAGCATGTGTCTCAGTGACTGCGCTCGGACTAACAGAGCCCGTGTCTCAGTGACTGCCCTCGGACTAACAGAGCCTGTGTCTCAGTGACTGCGCTCGGACTAACAGAGCCTGTGTCTCAGTGACTGCGCTCGGACTAACAGAGCCTGTGTCTCAGTGACTGCACTCGGACTATCAGAGCCTGTGTTTCAGTGACTGCACTCAGACTATCAGAGCCTGTGTCTCAGTGACTGCGCTCGGGCTATCAGAGCCTGTGTCTCAGTGACTGCACTCGGACTATCAGAGCCTGTGTCTCAGTGACTGCACTCAGACTATCAGAGCCTGTGTCTCAGTGACTGCACTTAGACTATCAGAGCCTGTGTCTCAGTGACTGCACTTAGACTATCAGAGCCTGTGTCTCAGTGACTGCGCTCGGACTAACAGAGCCTGTGCCTTAGTGACTGCACTTGGACTATCAGAGCCTGTGTCTCAGTGACTGCACTCGGACTATCAGAGCCTGTGTCTCAGTGACTGCGCTCGGACTATCAGAGCCTGTGTCTGTGACTGCGCTTGGACTACCAGAGCCTGTGTCTCAGTGACTGCACTCGGACTACCAGAGCCTCTGTCTCAGTGACTGCACTCGGACTACCAGAGCCTCTATCTCAGTGACTGTGTATGGACTATCAGAGCCTGTGTCTCAGTGACTGCGCTCGGACTATCAGAGCCTGTGTCTCAGTGATTGCACTCGGACTATCAGAGCCTGTGTCTCAGTGACTGCGCTCGGACTATCAGAGCCTGTGTCTCAGTGACTGCACTCAGACTACCAGAGCCTCTGTCTCAGTGACTGTGTTTGGACTATCAGAGCCTGTGTCTCAGTGACTGCGCTCGGACTACCAGAGCCTCTGTCTCAGTGAATGCACTGCGACTATCAGAGCCTGTGTCTCAGTGACTGTGTTTGGACTATCAGAGCCTGTGTCTCAGTGACTGCACTGCGACTATCAGAGGCTCTGTCTCCGTGACTGTGTTTGGACTATCAGAGCCTGTGTCTCAGTGACTGCACTAGGACTATCAGAGCCTGTGTCTCAGTGACTGTGTTTGGACTATCAGAGCCTGTGTCTCAGTGACTGCACTCGGACTATCAGAGCCTGTGTCTCAGTGACTGCACTCGGACTATCAGAGCCTGTGTCTCAATGACTGCGCTGGGACTATCAGAGCCTCTGTCTCAGTGACTGTGTTTGGACTATCAGAGCCTGTGTCTCAGTGACTGTGTTTGGACTATCAGAGCCTGTGTCTCAGTGACTGCACTCGGACTATCAGAGCCTGTGTCTCAGTGACTGCACTCGGACTATCAGAGCCTGTGTCTCAGTGACTGCGATGGGACTATCAGAGCCTCTGTCTCAGTGACTGTGTTTGGACTATCAGAGCCTGTGTCTTAGTGACTGCACTCGGACTATCAGAGCCTGTGTCTCAGTGACTGTGTTTGGACTATCAGAGCCTGTGTCTCAGTGACTGCACTCGGACTATCAGAGCCTGTGTCTCAGTGACTGCGCTCGGACTACCAGAGCCTGTGTCTCAGTGACTGCATTTGGACTATCAGAGCCTGTGTTACAGTGACTGCACTGTGACTATCAGAGGCTCTGTCTCCGTGACTGTGTTTGGACTATCAGAGCCTGTGTCTCAGTGACTGCACTCGGACTATCAGAGCCTGTGTCTCAGTGACTGTGTTTGGACTATCAGAGCCTGTGTCTCAGTGACTGCACTCGGACTATCAGAGCCTGTGTCTCAGTGACTGCACTCGGACTATCAGAGCCTGTGTCTCAATGACTGCGCTGGGACTATCAGAGCCTCTGTCTCAGTGACTGTGTTTGGACTATCAGAGCCTGTGTCTCAGTGACTGCACTCGGACTATCAGAGCTTGTGTCTCAGTGACTGCACTCGGACTATCAGAGCCTGTGTCTTAGTAACTGCGCTGCGACTATCAGAGGCTCTGTCTCAGTGACTGTGTTTGGACTATCAGAGCCTGTGTCTCAGTGACTGCACTCAGACTATCAGAGCCTGTGTCTCAGTGACTGCACTCGGACTATCAGAGCCTCTGTCTCAGTGACTGTGTTTGGACTATCAGAGCCTGTGTCTCAGTGACTGCGCTGGGACTATCAGAGCCTCTGTCTCAGTGACTGTGTTTGGACTATCAGAGCCTGTGTCTCAGTGACTGCACTCGGACTATCAGAGCCTGTGTCTCAGTGACTGTGTTTGGACTATCAGAGCCTGTGTCTCAGTGACTGCACTCGGACTATCAGAGCCTGTGTCTCAGTGACTGTGTTTGGACTATCAGAACCTGTGTCTCAGTGACTGCGCTGGGACTATCAGAGCCTGTGTCTCAGTGACTGTGCTCGGACTATCAGAGCCTGTGTCTCAGTGACTGTGTTTGGACTATCAGAACCTGTGTCTCAGTGACTGCGCTCGGACTACCAGAGCCTGTGTCTCAGTGACTGCACTCGGACTATCAGAGCCTCTGTCTCAGTGACTGTGCTCGGACTATCAGAGCCTCTGTCTCGGTGACTGTGTTTTTGGATTATCAGAGCCTGTGTCTAAGTGACTGCGCTGGGACTATCAGAGCCTGTATCTCAGTGACTGCACTTACACTATGAGAACCTGTATCCTGACGACTGTACTTAAATTCAAGCAAAAAATAATTCTTATTGCTGCGATTTGTTGTGATATGAAATTTCAATATTTGGGGCACCCTGCATATAATAATAAATGTTTTGAGCTCACATATTGGAGGTCATTCCCAGTCGTTCGCTCGGAAAATTTCTTCGCATCGCAGCGTTTTTCCGCTTAGTGCGCATGCGCAATGTCCGCACTGCGACTGCGCCAAGTAAATTTGCTATGAAGTTTGGATGTTTACTCACGGCTTTTTCTTCGCTCAGGCGATCGTAGTGTGATTGACAGGAAATGGGTGTTACTGGGCGGAAACTGGCCGTTTTATGGGCGTGTGGGGAAAAAACGCTACCGTTTCCGGAAAAAACGCGGGAGTGGCTGGAGAAACGGAGGAGTGTCTGGACGAACGCTGGGTGTGTTTGTGACGTCAAACCAGGAACGATAAGCACTGAACTGATCGCAGATGCCGAGTAAGTCTGAAGCTACTCTGAAACTGCTACGAGATGTGTAATCGCAATATTGCGAATCTTTCGTTCGCAATTTTAAGAAGCTAAGATTCACTCCCAGTAGGCGGCGGCTTAGCGTGTGCAATACTGCTAAAATCGCCTTGCGAGCGAACAACTCGGAATGAGGGCCCTTGTATTTACCCCCGTTGCAGCACAACACAGTATTGCTAGGGTACGAAAAGTCACCTTCCACAGTGATTTACACTTACAGTTTCTCTAAATGAGGCCCATGTTGTTTATCTATGGCCGAGCACAGAGTATAACAAGGAAATATTGCTTCTGGGGCAAGTACAGCGTGTTATGTGCAAGATTTGCCCTGTCTGGTCCCAAGAGGTTTGTCTAAGGTTAATATAAAGCACTAGGTGGCTCATCGTGCCCTACGGGCGCTCTGCACGGCCCGTGCAACATTTTTTTATTATATGGAGTATTACCGCCAATCATAATTTTGTGAGTGGTGAAATATTGCAGGGACAAAGGGTGTGTGATGGTTAAGGGGCCGTAGCCCCTTGCGATGGCGTGGACAGTGCACGCAGGGCACAATGAATCACCTAGTAGGTGCTGTGGTTGGGGGAGTGGCGGGTGCGGGGGAGACGCGGATGGGGGAGGGGGTATGTGGGTGCTGTGGGTGGGGGAGGGGTGATTGTGGTGGTGCCGTGGGTGGTGGAGAGCCAGGTGTGGGGGTTCCGCGGGTGGTGGGGGCGGGTGTGGTTGTGCCGCGGGTGGGGGAGGGGCACTGTATATACACATCATACCATTCACACATGATACACTGTTCACATACCCCATGCACACACTATACACAATACACCACACACACACAATCTGCTGAAGCTGCAGCAGCGCTGTAGTGAACCGGATGCGCGCTCCTTCACACTTGCTGCTGGTGCTGCAGTTGCTGTACAGGTAACGGCGGCGAGGGTTCACAGTCGGGGTTGCACCTAGGCTGCAGCAGGTGATGGGTGGGAGGGCGCCGGGTAGTGACACGTGCAGGGCACGCCCCCTGCGGCTGGCTGAGACTCATGCAAGGGGAAACAGGAGTCCTTGGTGGCCGCAGCAACGGCGGTAGGTGGCCACATCCTCCGCCTCATGGCATCCTGTGGCCGGGCTCTGCCGCCCTCCTAACCGCAGCACAGGAGTTGGAAACCGTGGGAATGACGACGCGTCCGGCAGAGAATATGGCGGCAGGGCTACCACCAGAAGTTGTGAGGCCCGGGACTGGCAGGGGTCCCCACCACCACCCACAAACTGCCCTATAGACACACACGCTGCCCTATAGCCACACGCACACTGCCCGATAGCACCCTACCACACACACACATACACACTGCCCCATAGCCCCACACAGGGCTGCCATCAGAAATTCTGGGGCCCATACTGACAAAATAGGCAAAAATCATATTTATTTTTTTTATTCAATATGTTTTTATTGTTTTTTTCAGACAAACAAACAAAACTTAACATTCAATAACAATGTATGCACTATGTGTACACAATAAAAACTTTGAATGTTGTACGCATAACAGACAAAATTAAATAAATTTGCAAACATCTACAAAATGGCCCTCATTCCGGGTTGTTCGCTCGCTAGCTGCTTTTAGCAGCTTTGCACACGCTAAGCCGCCGCCTACTGGGAGTGAATCTTAGCTTAGCAGAATTGCGAACGAAAGATTAGCAGAATTGCGAATAGAAATTTCTTAGCAGTTTCTGAGTAGCTCCAGACTTACTCCTACACTGCGATCAGTTCAGTCAGTTTCGTTCCTGGTTTGACGTCACAAACACACCCAGCGTTCGCCATCCATGAGCGTGCTATCAATACTTTGGCCAAAGCGCATAAATTAAGAATATATCTTCTAGAATGGGCATCCAATATCTCCTAATCTATGACTCCAAGGATACACACAAGGGGGGTAAACACTTCAAAGGGGATTCCCGTACAGCCTATTATCCGTATCACCGCCTGCTAGAAGGCCTGTACCACCTGACAAGCCCACAATATATGTAGACTCGGTAAAGTATAAATAAATGTATCTGTTGAAATCGAGCCGAGTTGGTAGCAGTACGTGAGGTCCCCAAGGCCTCTTCCCATATATCTAGGGAAACCGGTCCCAAATCAACTTCCCATTTAGATTTAAGGTGTGAGAGACTGTCAGAGTGATGGGCACCGAGCAGAGCGGAGTAGAGACCAGAAACAGTCCCGGAGCCTAGAGTATCAGCCAGGAGCAGGTGGACCGGTGACTTCCGAAGGAGTGGTGGAGCAGCATTAAACTGAGACGCGCATGCATGACGAAGCTGAATATATCTATAATAGTAGGACGTGGGTATCTTAAACTCAATCTGCAGTTGTCCAAAAGATTTAAATGTGCCCGAGGAGTACAAATGATTGAGGGAACAAACACCCCAGCGTCCCCACACTGATCCCACCTGTAAGGAAGTGAAATGAGTAAGGGCACGAGTGTACGTCAGTGGGGTGTCAGGATCCCATCCCTCCCCCTTCAACATAGAATGTACCTGCCTCCATACCATAATCGCTTGTTTGACCAACGGCATCGTAAGGAGTGCAACATTATCACTGAGTAGGAGCTGCAGAGGTGACAGATTGATTTTAGATGCTAGTAATACAGTAGAGATTAATAAATCCCCAGAAGAGTCAGAGACCCAAGGAATTAGATGGAATAACTGAGCCGCTAAGTAATAGAGTCTAAGTTTAGGAAAGGCCAGACCACCCGCGTCCCGGGGTCTAGTTAGAGTATCTAATTTAATCCGAGCTCTACGGTTGGACCAAACCAGTGATGACAAGAGACCATCTATGATACCAAATAATTTCTGGGAAGATAGACAGGGGAATGTTGGAGGACATACAGCATTTTAGGTAATACAACCATTTTAATGAGGTTTATCCTACCCGTAACAGTAAGTGGCAGTTTACTCCACACCCTAACACGAGACCGTAGATAGTCCATTTGTGGACGTATATTCAGATCAATAAATTGCGAGGACCGGTTGGTAATCCATACACCCAGGTATTTAAAAGAGTCCACCCAGCGGAACGTCAGTTTCCCGGGGGGGGGGGGGGGGGGGGGGTGTTGCAAACAGGACAGGGGCCTCTAAGCGGAAGGACACAGGATTTGTCCCAGTCAATGGACAGACCAGAGAATCCCCCAAAAGTGTCAATTACTTCCAAGATACGAGGCATAGTGGTAAAATAATCAGATACATATGACAGAATATCATCTGCATAAAGAGCAATTTTGTCTGTCCTGCCACCCAACCGGGAGCCCGCCATCCGCGAGGTGGATCTAACAATACAGACCAAAGGCTCTATGGCCAAAGCAAATAGGATCGGGGACAACGGACACCCCTGTCTCGTCCCTCTCTGTAGAGAGAAAGTGGAGGCTATGTGGCCGTTAACAGAAACCCTAGCCTTGGGAGCAGAATAGAGAAGCTGGACCCACTTTTTAAAATTAGGTCCAATACCAAATCGGTCCAATGTCCCCCACAAAAAGCCCCACTCCACTGAATCAAATGCCTTAGCAGCATCCAAGGAAACTATAACTGAGGAGCGGGAACTGTCGTGAGGGGCCCGGAGGTGTGTATAGAGTCTACGTAGATTAGGTAAAGTGGACCGGCCCGGCATGAACCCTGATTGGTCCTCATGAATCAAATGTAGAATCACAGTGCTGAGCCTTGTCACCAGTATTTTAGCTAAAATCTTAACGTCAGTCGTTATTAAAGGAAATTGGGCAATAAGATTTAACTCGTGTTGGGTCCTTATCCGGCTTCAGGAGAACTATAATTAGGGCCTCTGCCATAGAGTCAGGCAGCCTACCCTGCACAAATAAATTATTATATATCTCAAGAAGTTTAGGGTCATAAAAAGGGGGTTCACTACGGCTGGCCGGCGGTCGGGCTCCCGGCGACCAGCATCCCGGCGCCGGGAGCCCGACCGCCGGCTTACCGACAGCTTGGCGAGCGCAAATGAGCCCCTTGCGGGCTCGCTGCGCTCGCCACGCTACGGGCACGGTGGCGCGCTACGCGCGCCACACTATTTTATTCTCCCTCTATGGGGGTCGTGGACCCCCACGAGGGAAAATAATTGTCGGTATTCCGGCTGTCGGGCTCCCGGCGCCGGTATACTGAGCGCCGGGAGCCCGACCGCCGGCAAACAGAAGACCACCCTAAAAAGGTAAGTGCTTTTTATAAAGTTCCAGGGGTATCCCATCAAGACCTGGGGTCTTCCCTCCAGGAAAAGAATTAACAGCAGATTCCAACTCAGTCAGCATTAAGGGGGAGGCTAAACATGTTATAGCGTCCTGGGACAGCGTGGGTAGCGGAATATCAGCTAAATACATCTCTATTTCCGTCACAGTGTGTGTAACCCAAGAACTATACAGACATCTATAGTAATCTACAAAGTCCCCTACAATATCGGGAGTGTTAAAATGAGTCACATTATCACTAGTACAGATTGCAGGCACCATATTAGATGCCCCGTCCGCACCTGCCAATGTTGCCATAAAGCTACCAGGCCCGTCACCCGTTGTATAGTACGTGTGTTGGGTATAAAGTAGACGGTACTTAGCTTTATCAGCCAAGTAATCACGCCATTCAGCCTGGGCAAGCAACCACCTCTCCCTCGTAGTGTCAAGACCGTCGGCGATATAAAGGCATCCCATAAAACGATGTCAGATACCGAGCCCTGATTTTCCAGCAAAAAGGCCTCCCACATCTCCACCAGCTCCGCACCGGTGCCCATCTTAGTCAGCCAAAAGGAATTAAACCTCCAAAACCGTGCCCCCCTAACATCTCCCAGGTCCAAACATAGAATCACCAGGGAATGATCGGAGATGCCCCTGGTAGCATATTGAACATCAACCAACCTTGGCAGCAAGCCTTTGGAGGTAAGGGCCAAATCTATCCTGGAGAAGGATAAGTAGGTAGGAGAAAAGCAAGAATACTGTCACACGCCAGGACAGTGCCGTAACTAGGCATTTTAGCGCTGTGTGCAAGAAACGGCATTGGCGCCCCCCCTATGTAAAAATTAGGGGCGTGGCTTCATGGAAAAAGGGTGTGGCCACAAAATAATACCAATTCATACTACAGTGCACAGTAGTCTCCATTATTCAAATTACACCGCACAGTAGCACCACTACACCAGGTAGAGCCCCTTTTACACATTACGGCAGTCAGCGTCCCCTTTTTACACATTATGGCAGACAGCATCCCCTTTTTACACATTACGGCAGACAGTGCCCCCCTTTTTACACATTACGGCAGACAGCGTCCCCTTTTTACACATTACGGCAGACAGCGTCCCCCTTTTTACACATTACGGCAGACATCGTCCCCTTTTTACACATTACGGCAGACATCGTCCCCTTTTTACACATTACGTAAGTCATCGTCTCCTTTTTACATATTACGGCAGACAGCGTTCCCCTTTTTACACATTACGGCAGACATTGTCCCCCTTTTTACACATTACGGCAGACATTGTCCCCCTTTTTACACATTACGGCAGACAGAGTCCTCCCCAACTTCCCAGTAAATCCTGTGTTTGCCCCTGTATTTACTAACCAGACAGGTCAGACAGGAAGCACAGGCTCTTCCAAGTTCCAAATTGCAGAGGGGGGGCCGGGCTGCCGCTGGGCCAGAGAGAGCAGCATCCGATCCCTGTCACACAGATTCCGCTCAGCCGCAGCAGCAGCTGGTTCAGTGGGACACAGGCGTGCGAGCGGCAGCGGCGGCTTCAGAGGAAGTTGGCCGGCCAGCCAGCCGGCCGGGCGGGCAGGCGAGCGAGCGCGCGGCCGGCACCTTCAGAGGACGTTGGGTGGGCGGACGGGCGGGCAGTCGAGCGCGCAGCCAGCCGGCAGCTTCAGACGAAGTTGCGGCGGCTTCCGGGGGGAGCACGGGCGGGCGGCGGTGACTTAAGCAGTACACAGGCGGCGCCGCCGTCAGCGGGACACAGGCGGCGCCGCCTTCAGCTGTCTGGGCCAGCGGGTGTGATGTACGATGGTGCGCCCTCAGTGCATTTGCACTGTGGGCAAGGCACCATCGGCACACACCTAGTTACGGCACTGTGCCAGGATGGCGGACCCTCCACGCATCGACCAAACCCAGACTGTCCACCAGCAGCGCAAAGTCCCTCATGCGCACAACAGGAGCATCAGGGGATAGTCTAGTTCTATCTAAAGCATGGTCGATGACGTTATTAAAGTCACCAAGACAAACAATAACAACATTCGGATATAGCGTAATAAACTCAGCTGCCTTCTTGAGAACCTCCGGGGAGTAAGGGGGCGGTATATAAACAGCCAGGACAAGCAAAGACATAGAGTAAACTTGACATTTTAGAAAAACATATCTGCCCCACTGGTCCAGTTGGACCTAATCAAGGACAAACCGGACCGACCTTCGAACTAGAATTGACACACCCCGCGAATGCGACGTATGGGTGGAGTGGTATGCCCAGCCCACCCATACGTTTCTTAAGAGTTATATATTTTTCTTTGTTTCTTAAGAGCCAGGACTTTTGCCCCCACCAGATGGGTCTCCATGAGGCAAATAATATCCGCACCATATTGTGTAAAGTGACGGAGCACTAATGAACGTTTGACCTTGTCGTTCAACCCCCAGATATTCCAGGATAGAATTTTAAGTTGATTAGAGGCCATAAGTCAAGACAAAACAAAATATACGATCGGTCCCGCGTATCCCCGCCAGGCCACTAACACCAGCACTAGATAAAATTGAAAAAAATCGAGAAACCTACAGCGTTTGCAACACAGACAAGAAAAGAAAAAAAGAAAACAAATAACAAAATACAATCCCTCCCATCCTGCCCCACCCTCCCTGTATACCCACCCAAACTGAGGCATACCTTATCCCAATAAACTGTTCCCCCTAACAAAGAAAAAGAAAACTATACCAACATAAAAAGGCAATGAATGAAATTACCTAAAGACAAAAGCGTAGGTCTCCCACCCTCACATAAGAAAAGTGTGGAGACACCACCCCGAGCCCTAAATATAGAAAACAAAAATTTCTGAAACATCAGTGGAGTGAGAAAATAAACAGCAACAGAGTCAACGTAGCGTCATCCGGGTAACATACTGCAACATGTATATCAGCAATAAACATTAGTATATATATATATATATATATATATAAAGATATACCAGACATTAAGGATCAGCCGCAAGCGCCCATCTAGGCGGGGTCCAGCGATCCAGCCATAGGGCAGCGTCCAGAGGTGTAGCAAAGAATTTCGTTTCTCCGTCCACCACCACCCTTAGCCTAGAAGGAAAAAGCATTGCATACTGTAGATTAAGTTCCCTGAGACGTCTTTTAATTGGAACAAATTGTGCACGGTCCTTTTGCACCTCCAGCGCAAAGTCAGGAAACACAGAAACTTTGGAACCGTTCCATAAACAAGGGCCCTTAGTGCGCACCAAGGATAAAACAGCGTCCCGGTCTCGGTAGTGGATAAATTTCGCTATTAGTGTGCGCGGTGGCGCACCCGGCGGCAGTGGCCTGAAAGGGATTCTATGAGCCAGTTCAACTGTGAAGAAAGGCGTAAAGGAGTCAGCACCAAAGGAATTTTTCAGCCAAGATTCAACGAACTGCTCCGGGTTAGTGCCCTCCTCTTTCTCCAGAAGCCCCACAAAGCGGACATTATTCCTCCTCAGTCTGCCTTCCATATCTAGCATTTTGCCTTTTATATCGGACAGCTGGCCATCAATGGCAGTAACACGGGAGCTAAGCGGTGAGATCTTATCCTCCAACGTAGAGGTTCGGGTCTGGACTTCCCCGACCCGTTCTCTAACCTTCTGGATATCGTAATGGATTATGGTCAGGTCAGCCTGCACCTGGCCTATCATATCAGAGAGACGGGATTCGCTAGCCGCCAGGGCATCCAACACTTTCTGCAGCACATCATCAGAAGCTTCACCAGAGGAGGATGATTGACTGGGGGAGACCGGGCCAGGGGAGAGGAGATGCGGCGCCCAGATCCTCGGCAGTCAGCGCCCGTCTGGCGGCCCGCTACAGCTCCACGGCGGCTTGGCTCCCTCCCCCACCAGACGAGGTAGATTGGGCTCGGGGGGACACCACAGGATGGGATGAACGGATGTACTAGAGTGGAGAGCACTCGCACCGAGCTGCTATTCCATGTCCCGCTAGGCCACGCCCCCAGGCAAAAATCATATTTAATAAATATATATGTAGGATTACCCAGGGTAACGATATGGTGGCCCCTCAGCAGGAAGGCAGTATTTCAGACAGCAAGATGAAGGCCACGGTCTGATCCCTACACTCTCCCCCCACGGCTCCCTACTCACCTGGAGGGGAAGGTCCACACCTGAGGAAGCGGCCATATACAGATTATATATGCAGAGGTAAATAATAGTCCAGTCCTGGTGGTCTCCACTGGAGGGGTAGGCCCTGAGCTGGAATAGAACCGATCCCCAAGCTCTGAGCACTCGTCGGATCACCTGGCAGACGGAGCAGCTCCAGAACAGGGGAGGTGGCTGGGAGGGAGTGTGGGCGGCAGGATGGTGTGCCGCGCTGCATGTCTGTCTGAGCTGTTCATTTCCCCATACCCGGCACAGCCACCAGAGGGTCCGGCGGTGGATGCAGGAGGAGGGCCGACAGCGATGTTCTGATGGCGGCCTCTCAGCAATGCGGAGGTTGTGCGCGATGGTGGTCAGCCTACGTGATGATCCCTCCGCTCCATCAGGGAGGACTGGCCGAGCTTGGATCACACCATTGCGGAGGAAGGAAATGGTGCTCAGTCCCTGTAGTGCTGGCGGCGGTGGGGGAACTCCGTGGGTTACCGCAAGTGTGTGGCCGGGGATGGGAACTCTGTAAGCATGTGACCATCCCCTGTCCCCACCACACTTGTTTTCAGTAGTGGGTGGTGGCAGGCGGCCTGAGCCGTCCACTCTCTGTCAGAGTGGCCAGACGCGGGACAGTTGGGCCCCCAGCACCCACCTGATGGCGTCCCATCATGGCGGAGAGGTATTTGACCAGATCCGTGAGTCTATGACTGTGATTCCGCCCTGCGTTAGCCACACAGTCACAGAGTGACAGATCTGGGCTATTATATAGGAGATACCACACAACATTTGTATAAAGAAGGGAACGTTTACGCATCATGGTGAGTGATCTGCATTTTTAGCAGGTGAATACCTCCCAACTCTTCCGCAAATTGGGACAAACATCCCAGTCACCAAAATTTGGACGGTTGAGGTTTATGACATTTTCTTCTGCGGGGTACACTGGGCTTGTGACAGGACGGTTCCGTACGAAAGCACTCACCGCTTTCGCGTCCCGTCTCCTGCACATAGAATGGAAGATCAGGTCACACGGGACCTGGCCACATAGGGGATTCCCGCTTACCGTCAGTAACCGCCTGTTACTGACTCCACCCACTGCGCTGTGGGCGGGTTTATGCTGCCACCACCAAACTCCTAACCTGCCGTGGCGTTTGGAACCACGGTTCTGCTCTGTATGTGCCGACGCACTGCCTTACCACACCTGTGTGGTGTTGAAGAATCCCCACTAGCCACTTGCTAGGCCTCTACCGGTAGCTGGCGGAAGGCGGAACTTGGAGACGTTAGGTGCTTCCCTGGACAGCCGCAGGACGGGGCTATGTTCGGCATAAACCTGTAGGTCACAAGATGAAGCAATCTTCTTGAGGCAGATGAGATGTTTATTTGCTCAATAATAGCCTTAAAAAAGACTCTTCCCTATTGCTAGGGGCAACAGCATACAGCAAGATGTTCCAGCAGAATAAAGATGGTACAATTACAATCTGGAGGCACGCAGGCCTCCTTTTTATGTCAATTTTCCACACAGTACCACAGGGGGGTAAGCCCTCCCTGTCTTCTCCAACCAATCAGGTTATCGCACAAAATATAAATAAATTACATTTTACAAGAATGTCAGTAAGTGCAAAAAACAATATCCTCCTTCCTGTCACCCAGACAACGTTTGGTATCAGATTAACATTCACTATTGATAAATTTATCACATAGCTTCAAAATACAAATGTTTCTGGTCATTCACATCTTCAGGCAAACCCAGTGTTTGGGATTACAACAGGAAAGGCTATACAACACATCAAACAGTCTTCCTTCCTGCATCTGCCATTCAGGGTTCGTATATCAATTAAATCAGGTACATGAAACAGGTTCCAAGCCCATAGACCCCGTGATTAGCATCTTTCTCTAAGGAACTTACACATCAAAAGGTTTTGTCATTCACACCTCTCTGCTAGGACAGGGCCATTAGCATGCCACTTCCTACTGACAGGAGATGATTATTCAGACATCTATAGTAAGTGCATTTTTCCTTTAAATATACAGGTGACCACATCTTAAATATAAATACATTCAAACATGCATTACTGCAATTGTGCACAGAGCACTACATATGACATGTTAAGACACATCATTAAACATATTTTTAAACAGTCTGCGCCCAGCGCTGTAAGTACATTTAACAGTGATGCCAAGCGCCTATTGTCCGCAACATGGCGCCGGGCACTAGGGGTTAACCCCTTCAGTGCTGCAGCGCCCATTGTCCACGTGGGCTGGGGGTCTCTCCGGCCACACTCCCCCCCCCCCCCCCCCCCCCCATTCAAGCGGATCAACCAGGGACCCATGTCCCAACGATTTGGTCCCTGGTCCCGCAGTCCTTAATGAGGTTACCGGGAGTTCTTTGGGGGTTCAGGCTCCTCCTGACGTGACAGTCCATCCGCATTGCTATGAGCCTTGCCTTGCTTGTGGATAATATGAAAGTCATAAACCTGAAAAGCAAGGCTCCACCGCAACAGTCTGCCGTTTTCCCCCGTGGTGTGCTGGAGCCACCGTAATGGATTGTGGTCCGTTTCCACCGTAAAATGGCGGCCATACAAATAGGGCTGAAGCTTCTTCACAGCCCAAACAATAGCCAAACACTCCTTTTCAATTGTGGCATAACCCACCTCCAGCGGTAGCAGCTTTCTGCTCAAATAGGCCACAGGGTGCTCCTGCCCATATGGCTCCTCCTGGCTCAGTACTACTCCCAGTCCGTGCAGTGGCGCAGTAGTTCTTAAAACACAGTCCTGGTCAAGAATGTGCGCCATCAGCACTGGAGCGGGTACCAGAGCCTCCTTCAATGACTGGAATGCCAACTCGCAAGCAGGTGCAAAGTCCACTGACTTGGGAATGCCCTTCCTAGCCATCTCTGTACAGGGGTTCACTACAGGACTAAAGTCAAGGACAACGTGTCCATAGGGCCTTACAGGTTCTAAGGTCAGTACCTGTCTGGGTGATGTGGGTCGGGGACAGCCTCTGGTGGCCTCTGCTTTGGGCCTACCCCTGTCTCCTCCCACATGGTGCCCCAGGCACTGCACCTCCGTCATTTCTATCTGGCAACTGTCTGCCCTCCAATCCTCCTCTGTCGACCTATGACTCGGGAAACCTACCCTGTCACCTAGGCCTACTCCTTCCTCCTCATCCGCTACCTGTGCCACAGTGATGGCGGCCAGATCACCAGCCTCTGGATCCTGTGTGGCATCCACTACAGGGTTGCGACGTGTCTTCCCCGATCTACGGCGCACAGGCAGGGGACCTGCTATGTCCACAGCAACTTGCTGCAAGGGTTCCCCTATGGGCAGAGGCCCAGAGACAACACAACCGCTGGAGTGCCCCAGCTGCCAACGCATGGCACCAGCCTTACAGTTGGTCTGGGCGTCATCCGACATTCCAGACCAGGGTAAGCACTGTGTCAGGCACTTCAGGGTACGGTCTATCTCAGGGTTACTGCCCAACCGACACCGGTTGCGCAGGAAAGTTCCCTGGGGGGACCAGTTGGACACATTCCCTATCTGGTCTGTCCCTTCCCACTTTCCTGTCTACCCTGTACCTTAACCCTTCCCGCCAGGTCAAACTTCCTGCCCCAACCCTGTCATGGCCGCTGCCAGAGTGGCGCCTCATGCCTTTCGGGGATGGGTCAGAGAGTTGAGCCTCCCTAAACTCCTGCCTGTGGCCCTCAATCTCTCCTAAATTGGGACACTCTACAGGGGGATCTAGGTGGGGACTACGAGGGTCAGTCTGGTAGGGGTCAGTCATGGAAAAGTCAGTGTGGTTTCTCATACTCACCGCCGGAGTTGGCAAACCACTTGGGTCAGGAGCATCATTGGGCACCCCCACAGGATCAAACGAGCTGGACCCAACATCCTCTGCGTTGCTAGTGGACATAGGCATACCAGAGGCAAAAGGCATGCGGGGTCGATGTGCTGATTTAGCCGCTGTAATCTTTTCCTCTGGGCTGGTTCAAGCTGTGGTTGGCTGTGCTGGCAGTTGTCTAGCAGCTGTAGTCTTTTCCTCTGGGCTGGGCTGTGCTGGAGCAGCTGATGTCAACGGTGGTTGTGGAACTTGACTCCGGGGAATGGCGCCAACAAACGTAGTGACGATCCCACCACCCAGATCACTTCCTAGGACCACATCAGTTGGGAGACCATCCATGACGGCAACTTCTTGCAACTCTGGTCCAGCTCCCCAGTCCAGGTAGACTCTTGCCATGGGAACCTCTTTCTCTGTTCCATCTGCCAGGGTGACCTTGGCAGTGCGACCCTGCAATACTGCAGCAGGATCTATAAGGTGGGGGCTCACCACAGTGATTGAGGCCCCAGAGTCTCTTAGGCCTTCCCCCTGCAGGGGTCCCACGTGGACCGACTGCAGGTGCCTCCACATGTTGTGTAGGGGCTGTTTGGCCATGCAGGTGACTCTCTCCGCAGAGTGCACCTGTCTCTCGCCATACTCCATCAGACTGACTGGAGGGGGAACAGTCTCTGTAGGCTCATCTCCTCTCGTCAAACAAGCGATCCGGGCTCCAGCACTCGGATTTGGGGCACGAGTCTGGGGTGCTTGGGATGCAGGACAGTTCATCCTCAGATGTCCAATTTTCCCACAGCCGTAGCACTTCTTCTCCAGTCGTGGCACCGATGATCTCTGATCAGTTGCAGGGACGCTGCGGTTGCTGGCCAAGAGCACCCGGGTTGGAAGATGCTTGTCTTTGGGGGTGTTGAGCTGAAGAGGGGTGTCCCCTTGGTGGTACAGTCTTTTGGAGCTGGCTGCTGGCTGGGCGCTTCTGGCCCTGTGGCCGAATTGCCACATACTTGTCTGCTAACTGGGCAGCCATCTTTTATGCCATCTTTGGCTCCCGGTCTCGCACCCACTCCTTCACTTCTGGGGCGCACCTGCGATAGAACTGCTCCCTGCAGATCAGGTCAATCAGTGCGTCCCATGTAGTGGCTTCAGAATCCTTCACCCACTTCACCACATACTGCCGCAGCTGGGTGGCGAACTGCTCATGGGTGCTGCTAGGATTCTTGGGCAAGTCTCTGAACTTCTTCCTGTAAGACTCTGGCGTGATGAAGAATCGCTGGAAGAGGGCCCGTGAGACTTCGTCGTAGTCCCCACAGTCCTCCGTGGCCACTCCTCGATAGGCCTCCAAGGCCTCTCCATGCAGAGTGGGCACAAGGTGTCTCACCCACTCCGACTTGGGTAAATCGTGTAGTTTACACGTCCTTTCAAAAACTTGTAAATGTCCATCAATGTCCCCATCACTGTCTGCAAACTTGGCAAACTGAATGCGTCCTGATCTGTTTACAACAGCTGACAACGGCTCCCGGGGTACCACGGCCTGTGGTGCCCGCTCCGCATGCCACATCCGAATGACAAGCATGCGTTCTTGCTCCGTTGCCCTTTCCCCCAATTCCGCTAGCCGATCTGCTAGGGTATCCGGGCCGCCCCCCCTGGGACGTTGGTATCCTGGCCCTGCTAGGGATTGCTGGGAAACATTGCTGCTGTGAGAGAGGGCGGGGCTTGTGGGTCTCACCGGTTCCTTACGAAGGTCCACTGTTGGGCCGTCCTCTGCGATGCTGACGCCGTCAGTGCTTTCCACCTCCGCCCGATGGGACTCCTCCACGCTCATAAGCGCCGCCTTCATGACGCTTCTGGACGCGTTGAAAGGGATATCCACACCCTTCTCCTGGCACACGATCTCCAGATCATCCTTGGACATTCCGCTGAATTCCGCCATCTTGTGCGTTCTCCTGTGCTGCAGTTACTCCTCCCCTGAGTAACTCGGCTTCTCCAATCGGGTGATGAAAGCCGCCTGGGATTATCCCACCGCTATGCCACCAATTTCTGTGACAGAACGGTTCCGTACGAAAGCACTCACCGCTTTCGCGTCCCGTCTCCTGCGCACAGAATGGAAGGTCAGGTCACACGGGACCTGGCCACATAGGGGATTCCCGCTTACCGTCAGTAACCTCCTGTTACTGACTCCACCCACTGCGCTGTGGGCGGGTTTATGCTGCCACCACCAAACTCCTAACCTGCAGTGGCGTTTGGAACCACGGTTCTGCTCTGTATGTGCCGACGCACTGCCTTACCACACCTGTGTGGTGTTGAAGAATCCCCACTAGCCACTTGCTAGGCCTCTACCGGTAGCTGGCGGAAGGCGGAACTTGGAGACGTTAGGTGCTTCCCTGGACAGCCGCAGGACGGGGCTATGTTCGGCATAACCCTGTAGGTCACAAGATGAAGCAATCTTCTTGAGGCAGATGAGATGTTTATTTGCTCAATAATAGCCTTAAAAAAGACTCTTCCCTATTGCTAGGGGCAACAGCATACAGCAAGATGTTCCAGCAGAATAAAGATGGTACAATTACAATCTTGAGGCACGCAGGCCTCCTTTTTATGTCAATTTTCCACACAGTACCACAGGGGGGTAAGCCCTCCCGATCTTCTCCAACCAATCAGGTTATCGCACAAAATATAAATAAATTACATTTTACAAGGATGTCAGTAAGTGCAAAAAACAATATCCTCCTTCCTGTCACCCAGACAACGTTTGGTATCAGATTAACATTCACTATTGATAAATGTATCACATAGCTTCAAAATACAAATGTTTCTGGTAATTCACATCTTCAGGCAAACCCAGTGTTTGGGATTACAACAGGAAAGGCTATACAACACATCAAACAGTCTTCCTTCCTGCATCTGCCATTCAGGGTTCGTATATTAATTAAATCAGGTACATGAAACAGGTTCCAAGCCCATAGACCCCGTGATTAGCATCTTTCTCTAAGGAACTTACACATCAAAAGGTTTTGTCATTCACACCTCTCTGCTAGGACAGGGCCATTAGCATGCCACTTCCTACTGACAGGAGATGATTATTCAGACATCTATAGTAAGTGCATTTTTCCTTTAAATATACAGGTGACCACATCTTAAATATAAATACATTTAAACATGCATTCCTGCAATTGTGCACAGAGCACTACATATGACATGTTAAGACACATCATTAAACATATTTTTAAACAGTCTGCGCCCAGCGCCGTAAGTACATTTAACAGTGACGCCAAGCGCCTATTGTCCGCAACATGGCGCCGGGCACTAGGGGTTAACCCCTTCAGTGCTGCAGCGCCCATTGTCCACGTGGGCTGGGGGTCTCTCCGGCCACAGGGCTCCACAGGGATTAACATCGGGGTGTAGAGTAGGATCTTGATCCGAGGCACCAACAGGCTCAAAGCTTTGACTGTTTCCAAGATGCACAGCGCCGCCTCCTCTATAACCCCACCTCCGTGCACAGGAGCTCAGTTTGTAAGTTGGTGCCATGCAGTAAGCAGGCACTTAACAGGGGGGCTGCCTTTTGCAGCCCATTTGATAGCTTTATTTGAAGAAAGAAGAATACTTTTACAGACTTCAAGGGCTGCAGCGTGTAAAGTCACATAGACTTTCTTTGCTGCAGCTTCATCACCCCCAGCGGCGCTGTATACTCCCGCGCCCTGGTTGTCGGGTCACTGCAGCGGAAGCTCCGGTGTCTTTCCAGCGTCAGTCACACACACGCCGCTGTCCTCCAGGATCGCGTGGCTGCAGGTACAGGGGAGGAAAGGGGTCTCTTTGGCCGCTCTGTACCGCGATCCGGTGCGGCCGAGCGCGCTGGCATGGACACTGTTATTGGGCAGGCGCTCCACTAGCCACCAGGGACATTGGGCACAGGTGTGGGGGTTTTTACTCTCTGAAAAGCCCCGTTTTCAGAGCCCGCAGCGCCCGGTGGGGATGCCAGCAGGGGGAGAAGGCCTAACCTGTAGCCCCTCCCCCAGCCCCAGGGCGCCATTTCTGTGAATGCTCCCGCCCTGCAGCTGCATCTCGCCCTCACTCCCTGTCAGCAGCCATTACAAACAGAGCTGAGCTGTTCCTGGGACCGTTGGGGCAAATCCTCCTCTGTAAAGCCACCTGATCGCCAGTGCTGTGCATTTTACAGGACACTTAAGTATTCTACCTGTCACTGGGACAGTGTTAGTTAACAAAGAGTGCATACATTTAGGGTTGTGTGGTACAAACACCCTGTGATATACATCCAGTATCTACTGTGCTTTGTTATATCTATTGGTGACACATATAGCTTTACTGAGTATTACTTTGTATTGCAAGTCCAGTGCAATTTTATGGTGCATAATTTCTGCATAGTACGCTTGTGACTATATATGTGTGTGTGTGTGTGTGTGTGTGTGTGTGTGTGTGTGTGTGTGTGTGTGTGTGTGTGTGCATGTAGCTGCTGCGTGGCTGCCTTATAGGATTTTTTTCACAAGATATACTTGCTGTGTATTTTTACTTGTTATTTATAATCACCCTGTATATCTCTTGGATTCCCGGTAATTGTGCTGCCACAGTCACACTTCATGGGGGGTTCTTGCTAGGTATATCGCTGCTACAAATTGTACCAGGTTGCCCAATATTGTGCTTTCTATTGTCAGCTACTATAGCTGGGGCTTCTCCCACACTGCGTGGCGATGATGCTGCAGATGTCTTGGAGGAAAATTTGGCAGCAGAGAGTTCAGGTTCAGGGGGTTCCTTACCCCCCAGTGGGTCCGTAGCACCGGGGGCAACAAATGACCTACCTTGGGCTACCTTTTCCACGCTTTTAAACACGCTTGTAACTAAATTGTGCCATTGCAGCAGTTTATGGTCCCTGCTATTAATCCGCCATGGGCAGATCAAATCTCCACTCAGTTACAGCATTTGAACCGGTCACTGACTAAATATAAGCGTCACTCTCGCCCGCCTAAGTCGTCTTCTAAATGGGCCATTACCTCCTCCCAATCCACGTCCTCTGAGGATGGTGCGTATACTGATCCCACAGACACTGACTCAGATGTTTCTGATGGGGAAGGGAAGTCATTGGTGGATGTCCCTGATCTGATTGAGGCAATTAGGCTCATTCTTCAGGTGTATGATGATCCTGAGCCTGTCTCTAAAAAGCCGGATAGGTTTAAACGTAAGAAGGTGGTTAAACATGTTTTACCACATTCTGAACACTTGGTTGACATACGTCAGGCATTCTGGGAAAATCCGGGGACAAAATTCACACCTAATAAGAGATTGTTGGCTCGCTATCCTCTCTCTGCGGAGATATGTAAGAATTGGGAAACTCCTCCACCTGTAGATTCTCATGTGGCGCGCATGGTAGTTTCCTCTGCTCTGCCAGTAACTACCGTCACCTCTCTGAAGGAACCGACGGATAGACGTGTGGAGGGTTGTTTGAAAGTGATTTAAACCCTAACGGGGGCTGTGCATAGGCCAACCATTGCAGCAACATGGGCTGCTGAAGCTGTTGAGGCATGGGCTCAGGAGCTTAAGGCGGAGCTGCCTTCCAACGCATCTGAACATGCTTGACAATGTCTCTCTTATATTACCACAGCTTCTCTGTACCTTAAGGAGGCGGCCTCTGATGCCGGGGTGCTCTCAGCCAAGGCTGCTACTACGTCCGTCTTGGCCAGATGTATCCTTTGGTTGAGATCGTGGTCGGTGGATATGGATTCCAAATAAACCCTGGAGGTGCTTTCTTTCAAGGGAGACATCCTCTTTGGAGAAGACCTCAATAAGATTGTGGCTGATCTGGCTACTGCTAAAACAGCTTGCCTACCTAGTACGGCTCCTTCCGCACAGAAAGCTAAAAGTACTTTCATCCTCCAGGTAAAGCAAAAGGTCAGGCGTACCCAAAGCAAAAGAGAGCACTAAGCGCTCTGGTGAGTAGTACTGCGATATGATTGTCAGCAGCCTCTTGTAAAAGGGAATTGCCAGTCCCTTAAAACACAAAAGTACCAAACAAAAACCAAGTGGCGCTTGACAATCAGATAATTGAAAATATTTATTTTAAAATATAAATGAAATACAACAACCTCCCGGGGGTATATTACAATATTAAAACATCACAAGAATGTCAATGTACAATATGTTATGACTAAGTATCCAAAATGTAATTAGAGCACCAATTGAAAACAATATCATAGAAATTCAATTACTAATACCACCAGAGGGGTCATGGAACGTGCAGAGTTCAATGTATGCACTGAGATATATGGCTAATAGGTACTTGTCAAATAAAGGATCACTCACGGCTGTGTGCTTGAAAGATATTGCATGTAGCACAAATAAATGGCATTGTTCAGCTGGTGCAGAATTGGTGAACTGACAAATGAATTTGTATGCACCTGTAGCGCTGGACAGGAGCTTTCGATGCCTGCTCCCTGGTGCTGTCCCGTTGGCCAGGGAGATGTATACACCATAGCCTCAGTGGTAGATGGAAATGAGGCCGCACAGTGCGGGGAGCCCTGGTTGTCTGTCCTCACCCGATCAATGCTACCTCCGGTAGCTCCGTGTTTCCCAAGCGGGGACAGATGACTGGTGTAGCCGGAGCTGTAGCGATGGTCAGGCCGGGTGTACTGGCCGGCAGCCGACCTGTCTGTGGTTAGATGAGCACCCAATGTAGTTTCCGTGCGCAGGTCCGCACCGGACCTAAGTGGGAATGGCAATTGCTACTTCTACCGCCCAGACAGGAGATGAGCGGCTGGGGCTGTAGGGGTGGGAAACTGCAGGCTGAGTTCTCCGGGCCGCAGTAATCAGACTGGGCTCCTATGCACGGCTCTGAAGGAAGATTTAGAGTACACAGCAGTAGTGATCCTTGAGGTATAACACCTGTATCCTTAACGCATTTCAACGCCAGCAGGGCGTCTTTTTCAAAAGGCAGGTATACCTGGGAGTAGGAGTGTTCAGTCCTTATACCTGCTCCACAGGTGAAACTAATTATCAATAATTGGACTCAGCCATTCTGAATCATCAGGTTAGGTGTGATATTTTAGGCTCCTTTACTTTGGAGCAGACACAAACATTCGTGAATAAAGCAAGAGTATTATTATATTAATACCATAAAACAATAACCGTTAGTACAGAGCCATAGAAAGGCAGCACTAAATACACTGCATGAACAATACAGATAAAATAAAAGAACCCAAAGCAAAGCTCGTGCTTCCAGACCTGCCAAGCCCAGACCGAAACGAGCCTGGGCTGCCCGTCAGCCTTCTTCCAAAATTGACAAACCTGCCGCATGATGGGGCGGGCCTCCCTCTGGGGGATCCCAGGGTGGGGGCCGACTTCTAGGGTTTGCCCAGGAATGGTTGAAGACCACTTCCGAAGCCTGGGTTAGGGAAGTCATCACTCTAGGTTACGCCGTACCCTTCAAGAATGGTCCCCCTCATCGATTTTGCCTGACAGATGTTCCTTTGGACCCGACAAAGGCAAACAATCTGCATTCAGTGGTACATTCCCTCCTGACCACAGGAGTGGTAGTACAGGTGCCTCTGGCTCAGAGAGGCAAGGGGTACTATTCACAACTGTTTCTAGTCCTGAAACCGAAAAGGTCATCGCGGCCCATTCTCAATCTGAGGTCCTTGAACAAGCATGTGCGGGTCTCCAAGTTTCGTATGGAAACTCTGCGCTCTATTGTTCTGGCCTTGGAGCCTGGGGACTATATGGTCTCCCTGGACATACAGGATGCCTACCTGCATATTCCTATTGCAGTGTCTCATCAGCAGTACCTGTGGTTTGCGGTTGGCAACCTTCATTACAAATTTCGGGCGTTACTCTTTGGTTTGACAACGGCTCCCCGAGTTTTCACCAAAGTAATAGCGGTCATGACGGCTACACTCCGCCGTCAAGGGGTCAGGATCCTATCGTACTTGGATGATTTGTTGATCCTGGCAAATTCCCCAGAACTTCTCCTGTATCATCTCGATCTGACAGTCCAGTGCATGAAAGCCCACGGGTGGCTGATCAACTGGAAGAAATTCTCCCTGGTTCCTGCTTGGAGCATGTTACATCTGGGAGCGGTATTGGACACTCACAACCAACGGTTGTTCTTGTCTCAGGAGAAAGTCCTGAAGCTTCAGGACAGGATTCGATGCTTTTTATCTCGTCCGCAAGTGTCGATACATTCGGCAATGCAAGTATTAGGTCTCATGGTGTCGGCTTTCGACATAGTGGAGTATTCCATTCTCGCCCTCTGCAGAAGTTAATTCTGACCAAGTGGGACAGCCTGCCTCACCGGATCAGATCTCACGTGATCTCCTTGTCTCCGGAGGTCCACCTGTCACTGAGTTGGTGGCTTCGGGACCAACGATTGAGCAGGGGCTGTCCCTTCTGGATATCCAACTGGGTCCTTCTGACGACGGACGCCAGTCTGAGAAGTTGGGGCGCGGTGTTGTAACAACACTCTCTTCAGGGTCGGTAGACCAAGGAGGAGTCTCTACTCCCGATAAATATTCTGGAACTGCGGGCAGTGTTCAATGCGTTGACAATGGCCCAGCATCTAATACAGAACAGTCCTGTTCAAGTACAATCGGACAACGGCACCACGGTGGCGTACATAAATCATCAAGGCAGCACTCGAAGCCACATGGCAATGAGGGAAGTATCAAGGATTCTTCAGTGGGCAGAACGCCATCTGCCGGCCATATCCGCAGTGTTCATTCTGGGGGTCCTAAACTGGGAAGCGGACTTTCTAAGTCGTCAGGACGTATACGCCAGAGAATGGAGCCTCCATCCAGAGGTGTTTCAACTTCTCGTGGGGCCTTCCAGATGTGGACCTGATGGCGTCTCGACACAATCACAAGGTTCCGGTCTTCGGAGCAAGGACAAGGGATCCTCAAGCAGCGTTCGTGGATGCTCTGTCAATCCCATGGAACTTTCGGCTGCCGTACGTTTTCCCTCCGGTGTCACTCCTGCCCAGAGTAATACGGAAGTTCAAGAAAGAAGGAGGAAACCTTCCTCTGATCGCTCCAGCGTGGTCCAGATGGCACTGGTTCTCCGATCTACAGGCCCTCTCGCTAGATCGTCCCCTTCTACTTCCACAACGACCAGACCTCCTCGTTCAGGGCCCTTGTGTTTACCAGGACTTGGCCCGTCTGGCTTTGACGGCATGGCTCTTGAAGCTTCCGTCCTGAGGGCCAAGGGTTTTTCTGAAGCGGTCGTTCAAACTATGTTGAAGGCCCGTAAGCCGGCTTCTGCTCGGATTTACCATATGGTCTGGAATGCTTACTTTACTTGGTGTGCGTCTTACAATCATGACGTTTTCAAATTAAGCACGGCCAAACTGTTGGCCTTCCTACAACAGGGCCTGGACCTAGGCCTGCATCTGGCCTCCCTCAAGGTACACATTTCTGCCTTGTCGGTTTGGTTTCAGAGAAAGATTGCTGCCCTTCCTGATGTTCATACTTTCAATCAGGGCGTGCTGCGGATTCAGCTTCCTTATGTACCTCCTGTGGCCCCTTGGGATCTGTCGTTGGTAATGGAGGCCTTGCAAGAGTCTCCATTTGAACCTCTTGCCTCTGCTGACCTTAAGTGGCTTTCCCTTAAGGTGATATTTCTGCTGGCTATCGCCTCAGCTAGAAGGGTCTCGGACTTATCCTGTAAGTTCCCCCATTTGATTTTTCACCGTGACCGGGCGGTTCTTAGAACGCGACCGGGTTATTTACCAAAGGTGGTATCTTCCTTCCACCTTAACCAGGAGATTGTGGTTCCGGCCTTTAATTGTCCTGAGTTGTCTTCCAAAGAGCGGTCTTTGGATGTGGTACGGGCTCTCTGTATCTATGTGAAGAGAACATCCTCCATTAGGAAATCTGATTCTCTGTTTGTACTGTTTGGTTTTCACAAACGTGGCTGGCCTGCTTCCAAGCAGACTCTGGCCAGATGGATTATAATGGTGATTGCACATGCTTATGTACAGGCTGGTCGTCCAGCTCCTGCTACCATCAAAGCCCATTCTACTCGGTCGGTTGGACCTTCTTGGGTGGCCCACCGTGGTGCGACCCTTGAACAATTGTACAAGGCAGCTACGTGGTCCTCAGGGAACACGTTTATAAGGTTCTATGCTTTGATACTTCCGCCTCCCAGGATGCTTCCTTTGGACGCCGGATTCTTGTGCCCGCTACAGTGCGTCCCCTCCCATAAGGAACTGCTTTAGGACATCCCCGATGTTAATCCTTGTGGAGCACAGTGTACCCCGCAGCAGAAAACAAGATTTATGGTAAGAACTTACTGTTGTTAAATCTCTTTCTGCGAGGTACACTAGGCTCCACAGGGCGCCCACCCTGACACACTTAGCTTCTTTGGGTTGGTGTGGCATAGCTGCTGACACTTCTCCTGCGGTGTGTGGTGTAATTGGCTACGAGCGATTGTCGTCTCTAGTACCTGCTACTGCATTGGGCTTGTTACCAAAACTGAGCTCCTGTGCACGGAGGCGGGGTTATAGAGCAGGCGGCGCTGTGCATCTTCGGAACAGTCAAAGCTTTGAGCCCGTTGGTGCCTTGGATCAAGATCCTACTCTACACCCCGATGTTAATCCCTGTGGAGCCCAGTGTACCTCGCAGAAAAAGATTTAACATACGGTAAGTTCTTACCATAAATCTCTTTTTTTTTTTTTAAGTCCTTCGAAAAACATTTGGCACCCACACAAATATGTCTTCTACGTTTAGTTTTTAGCTTCCCAGACATTTGAAGCCGAGATGGAATTATGGCAAAAATTTATTGATGAGAAACTTTACATCACGCCCGGACAAGCCTTTAAATGCTGTGAGCCTGGCTGGTTCCGTGTCACCACGTCTGACACAAGCGAGATTTTACTCCTGTGTAAGTAAATCACCTTAGAACTAAAGGGAAATCACATGTGAATACCTAGAAAACACAAATGAAAAAAATATTCTAAACATGGTGTTGTAGAGCAACAAATAATAGTAATTCTGTCTAATTCCAATTTTCATAATATAGTTTACTGGGGTAAAATATGATTTTTGAAGTAGGACTTCTGCATGAAAATGCTTCCTAACGTATCAGAAACACACTGATGTTGCAATTTGACAGAGCAGGTTTGATAATTGACCTTTCGCAGCAACATCGTTAACTGTGGAAAAAAACTGTAGATCACAATAATTGTTTCCACAGTAGCAGGGGTTTCTAAGGAAAGCAGTTATTCACAACATAGTTGTCAAATTGCGATAAGAGCAGGTTTCTGAGGCTTCAGGTGGTAATTGTAGGCAAAAAAAATCCAAACATTTTACAGTTATTACAGTCAGTAGCGGATCTTGCCACTGGCAAGCAGGACTTTTGCCCGGGGCGCCGCCTTCCGGAGGGCGCTGCACCAGGGCAAGATCCGCTGCTGCTGTGTGCCACCCGCTGCCCCCCTGCTGCCGCTGCCCCCCCGCTGCCGCTGGGAAGGGAAACTAGACGCGTACAGTTTCCCTACGTGGAGAGGTCCTTTACTGTGCGGTGCGCGATGACGTCATCGCGCACCGCACAACAAAGGTCCTCTCCACGAAGGGAACTAGACGCTACGCGTCTAGTTTCCCTTCGTGGAGAGGACCTTTGCTGTGCGGTGCGCGATGACGTCATCACGCACCGCACATCATTTCAGTCTGTACAGGGGGCGTAAATGACCACGCTCCCCTGTACGAAGCCACGCCCCCTAATGCCGCCCGGGCCGCCAGAAGCCCCGTTACCGGCCCTGATTACAGTAAATTTTTGCAACGAACACAGTGGTTTTAAACAAAGGAAAATTACTTCTCATTTGAGTTAGTCTTTAAAGGACATGTCTGCCTTTTATGGAAACTTTTTGTCAATTAGATATAATAGAGCCATATCCTTACATATATTGTTGGTTAGATACAATCTCTAGGTGACACAGAAATAGGGAGAGGACATGTATGGTGTCTCCTGTCCCCTCCTAGATAAAGAATGTTCTCCAATTTCTGCAGTATCAGGTACCATTAGATTGGCACTGCTTGTGATTGCATCTAAGATTCACCCCATAGGCCCATTGCATTTAATTTAAAGGGCCAAGTACGTCAACAAATATGGATCTGTCCTTTTAATAGTCTTAATTTTGATTACAATTTTAAGAGCCATGCATGGTAATGCTATATTAGTATTTATTCCTGATGACTCTTAGACCATTTAATGGAAAAGTTGCTTACCTGTTACCCAAGTCACTACACTACCTGAGTCACCTCAGCAAGATATCATGATCCATCTTATGTATTTTTTTTTCATCATTAGGTATAAAGAAAATGAAGAAAGTGTTACAACGCAGATCAGAATGATAGAATGATGACTAAGAATATATATATATAATGGAATTTGATAAATTGTTAGGTTTGCAAGAGTTTAGTAATGTGTTTCAATAAAAGAATTTGTCAGACATTACAGTCTGGTTTACTTTCTAAATATTGTTTCATCTGGTTCAACAGTATAACCAACATTTTTGAACAAACAATAAATGAAGAGACTGGAGTATTATATGAAATGCACATTTATTCATCACTGTACAATCTTGGCTCAGATTATAAATTAGAAAAAGTCACCTTTCTGGAAGCAGATAAGAAAACAATATTGCAAGATACATAATAGCCCAAAATACATCAATGATTTATATTACCCAGCTGAAACTACTTGACAAAAAATTAATTTAGAAAACATTCTGGTTACGAACATTACTTTTCAGCACCAATACATTCGAGGTGGGGGATTGGCCATCAAACAAATATAATTTAGCAGGGCATTGGGTATACTAGTGGCAAAGTTTTATGTTTTGAGTCAACTGAGAACTTTCTGAGAGTATGGGTATAGGTGGTGTTTTAACTCGCTGCTTCCCATTTTTCTTCCAGTAGGCAGAAAAGAGACCTAGAAAATTAGGGATCATTGGTCCCTATGAGAAAAACGTCACCCATGCACAAAGGGTTCTATGTATTAAGCCTTGGGCTGGGTTGTAATGATGTCCGAATTTGTCAGCCGTACCGGATGCTGGCCAAACTCAAACTTTTTTTAAAGGGGCAATCATTAACAAAGCATGGTGTAGCCTTGTACATGATTGACCCTTTAAAAAAATAGCACATGGGGTCTATTCATGAAGCAGTGAAAAGAGTGGAGAAGTGAGCCTGTGGAGAGCTACTACGTATCATTTTATAAAATGCATTTTATATATGTTACCTCAACACTGATTGGTTGCCATGGCCATGGGCAACTTCTCCACTGGCTCATTTCTCCACACTTTTCACTGCTTCATGAATAGACCCCATAGATCCCAAAGTACCAACCAACCAGCTCCTAACTGGCATGTTTCAAACACAGCTTGTAAAGCTGGGTACACACTGGCTGGTATATTGGCTGTTCAATTGAATGGCCAATATATAGTGGGTGTGTACCCCCGATATGTCTGTGAATATTGTCGTTCACAACACATTGGGCTGACGATCGTTACAGGTTGAATCAGATGAACCCAGCATAACATGGCAGTTAGGAGGTGATTGGCTGGTACTTTATCTCCGTCCACTTTATCTCTCTCCAAGGGGTTAATGTAATAGGGTTCGAGTTGTCGATGGTATGGGATGTCGTACGAGAATGCCCATATTTTTAAAGCAGTAATCATTTACAAGGCAAAACCAGGTTGGTTTTGCCTTGTAAATGATTGCTGCTTTAACGATATAGCTGGGACGAAATCCCAGACCTCCAGCAACTCAGATCATATTCCTTTTGCCTTAGTACATAGACCCCAAGAGTCATACGGACACAAAGCAAAAGGACATGCCCTTATTTTCCATGCCTTCTTGCCCCTCGCATTGCATATTACACATGTGAATTGGTGGCTATTATCTCATAGGGTCAAAGGTCCCAATGTATAAACACCACCTCTTCATCATCTTTCAGTATAATGGCCACTAATACTTGCCCTAAAAGATTTCACTAAAAATGATAAACCCATGACCAATAGAGGTCAGTTTGATTAGACACGAGGGGGGCAATCTCAGCCCATCTCTCCCGGACTCGTGGATTTTAGTATGCAAACCTTTAGGGCGATTAAGTCATGTCTAATTAACTTGATCCAATAATGGGCTGTTTTTAAAGGCAGAGAGTCTGGGAGAGATAATTTGTGCATTCACAGGCATGCTGGGACATGCTAAACCCACTTGAGCTGTCAATAGTATATTTAAATTACATTCAAAGAACATCTTATTAGCAGAAACTGTGGAAGCCCCCTGCCATCGCAGTTTAGCTGCACCCGCAGGAGTCCCGCCGCCATGTTCGCAATCACGGCGGCTGCGTGTGACATCGTGCAGCCGCCGTGATCATGCCACCGACAACACCCCCCCCCCGTTTGGCCGCCTCCACCCCCGTTCACGCCGCACCGCCCCAGCAATGCTCCGTCTCCTCCCTGGAAACGGAGCGTTGCCCGCCCCCATCCCCCGCCTGCCACTGCCTGACTGACAGGCAGGCAGAGGCAATCGCATTTTCTGCACCCCCCCCTCCGCAGAAAATGTGGGCGCTCTAACCTGAATTAGGACCATAATTCACACTAAACACTGAGATAGGTGTACATTTTAAGGGGCAGATTGAATAAGCCACGAACTTGCCACAAACAGCTGGTAAAAGCCGCGTTTCGGTCCAAAGGACCTTTCTCAGATGGTGTCCGTTCTTGAGAAAGGTCCTTTGGACCGAAACGCGTTGTACGGACCTGTTTGCTGTGGACCAGGAGAGACTCCATGCAGGAAAGACTTACCTTTGGGGCTTTCAAACCATCTGCGGTGGTGCCGTGCTATCAGCCCGGGACCTCTTCTTTGCTTAATAAGCTTAGCCCACCGCATCCCATATTGATGGTGAGATAAATTTACATCAAAGACCTGCACTTTATGGAGTGTATTTTATATATTTTAAATGTTTTTAATGTTTGTCTGATAATGTAATTTAAGTGCTGGCACATACACTTTATTCTTCATCACTTTGTTCCAAAAAAACAAAAAATATTTTGTGAGTAACATTTATGGTAAATAGCGCCTCATTCTTTTACCCATTTGCATTGTTTCTTTATATTGTTTCTGTGCAGGGTAAATACTGGCTGCTTTATTTTTACACTGCAATTTAGATTTCATTTTGAACACACCCCACCCAAATCTAACTCTCTCTGCACATGTTATATCTGCCCCACCTGCAGTGCAGCATGGTTTTGCCCAATTGCTAACTTTTTTGGTTTGCTAATAACTCTGAATAACCCACATGGTACTTAGAGGACTTTACATTAGAAAAACTAAAATTCAAAATTCAATACAAAGAAAAGGTAACTTCGCCTGATCTGTCTGACTGGCGGGTGTTACGAGGAATGGGCACTCACTCCCACATGGCCTGTCTGAATGGCGGGTGTTACGAAGAAAGGTCACCGACACCCGTTTGGCCTGTCCGGAATAGGCGAATGCACATACCAGTCACTGAGAAAGAAATAGCTTCCATTAGAAGTTAGGGCAGTGTCCGGCAGTGGGTGACATTAGTGCAGATCACAGTACAGGGCTCTGTGGAATACTGTGCCCACCACAAGTTTCCCCTCATACACAGCCGCACATGAGGATGACTGGAGCACGGAGCCATTGTTGGCATACACTGTGGTCACTATAGGGTTATCAGAGTGAATGTTCTGTACGCGGACAACCTGCAACAAGACAAATACAGGTTAAGCAGCATGTGTGACAAGAGCACTAGATAATGAATGAAAATGACAAATAACATGATACCGAGTCGCACGCAGCTCCGTATGCAGCCGCAACAAAAGAATATTAGCAAACTGCGCACAGGTTGTAGCGGATATACGCATCTTTGTGTGTCTACAGGCCAGTCAGAGTTGGACGGATCTCTTTGTGAAATGAGCATTTTTGGTTGTCAACCTGGTGGAAATACTGCAGAGGGTGGTCTTCAGTATGCTGACTGACGGGATCCCGGCGCACAGTATACCGGCGCCGGAATCCCGACAGCCGGCATACCGACACTTATTCTCCCTTGTGGGGGTCCGCGACCCCCCTGGAGGGAGAATAAAATAGCGTGGCGCGCCACGGTGCCCGTAGCGTGGCGAGCGCAGCGAGCCCGCAAGGGTCTCATTTGCGCTCGCCAAACTGTCGGTAAGCTGGCGGTCGGGCTCCCGGCGGCGGTATGCTGGTCGCCGGGAGCCCGACCGCCGGCATACCATACTGAACCCTACTGCAGACGCATGCAAAAGAACCGCCACGTGGGAGTATCATGGGTTTGTCATGGTTGTGTAGCTTGAGGCAGGTGTAAGTGATTATACGTGCAATGGTGTTTGTGACTACTGACGGGGAAACAGTGGGTGGTGCGACTATACCGGTGTCACTATACGCCTGTAGAAGTGTATGTAGTCGCATTACTATGTGGTTCCAACCAGGGCCGTCTTTTCGTATGGGCTCAATGGGCTCTTGCCCAAGGGCCCCAGGAGTATAAGGGCCCTAGACTGATAGCTGAGGGTCCCCTCTTTCCAGGGGTACCAGATTTTTGAAAATCGGCCTTGGGGAACCAGAGATATCCGACTTGAAAGCAGTGGTCCCCATCTAAGCCTATTAATTGCTCTTTCCAGCCAGATATCTCGGATTCTTTCTGACTTAGAGATTTTCTGAGGCTATAATCCAAAAGCTGTGACTCTCCCCTTTTGGTGGACACTTGCAGCTTGTCCAGGGCCGGTTCTGGGGCTTCTGGCGCCACGGGTGGCATTATGGGGCGTGACTTCATACAGGCGCGTGGTCAGTTACGCCCCCTGTACTGTTGTAGGATGTGCGGTGCGCGATGACGTCATCGCGCACCGCACAGCAAAGGTCCTCTCCACGAAGGTAAACTAGACGCTAAGCGTCTAGTTCCCTTCGTGGAGAGGACCTTAGCTGTGCGGTGCGCGATGACGTCAACGCGCACCGCACATCATTACAGTGAAGGTCCTCTCCAGGAAGGGAAACTAGACGCGTAGCGTCTAGTTTCCCTTCACAGCGGGCAGCCCACGAACAGCGGACAGCGGGCCACGGCAGCGGGGGGCACCACAGCAGCAGCGGATCTTGCCATGGTGCGGCGCCCTCCGGATGGCGCCGGCGCCCTCCGGAAGGCGGCGCCCCGGGCAAAAGTCCTGCTTGCCCGTGGCAAGATCCGCTACTGAGCTTGTCTATACTATGCCCAGAAATAGAGATATCAGCCTTCAAGCAGCTGGTCCCTGCTCCAGCTCCACATGCCTAATAAGCAGTTTTAGATCCCCAAGTCCCCAGAACCTTCTGAAAGGTGGGACTCTCTAGGCTTTTATCCCATTCAAAGCTAAGAAATATATTTTCAGAAACTTGAGATATCTGCAGTCAAGCAATCTGCCCTCCCACCAGAAAATGATAAATATTAAGCCCACTCCACTATCCACCCCTCCCCTACGTATTAAACACCCCCTACCACCCTGGAAGTCATGTACCAGGGCTTCTTCATTCAGCCCAATGCCCCCATCTGTCAGTAAAGGAGTAATTAGCAGAAATTACTGCTCCAGGTCCTACATGCTGAGTGGAAGATAGAACACCCCCTACCACCCACGAGACATCAAAGCAGCCACTGATAGCACCCCCACCCCTACCGCTGGAGGATGGGTAGGGGGCCCAGTGCATTGCTGTGCCCAGGGGCCTACACTGCTGTTAAGACGGCCCTGGTTCCAACTGTGGTTGCAGCAATTGTCGGGACTTACGGTCGCTCTGTTTGCGATCAGAATGAGGCCCAATATGCAGCAATTTACTTTTAAAAGAGGAGAATCTGTGTATAAATGGCTCCAAATAGGATAAATTCATCTTTAGATGCTACAGATGAATGATTAAAGGACGATTTTCACATACTTCCTACTGTGAAAAGTTTTTCACTATTATTTACCAGTGTAAGGGTCTCATTCATCAATGAGTGATAAAAATCATTGGGAGTGATAAATGGTGCTCCAGCCAATCAGCTCCCAACTGTCGTGTGTTCAGCTCCTGTCATGTGTTTAAAAAAATGACAGTTTGGAGCTGATTGGCTGGAGCACCATTTATCATTTACAACGAGTTCTATCACTCGTTGATAAATGGGCCCCTAAAAATGATATAATTGTTATTTGAAAAGTTTATCACTATTTTTCACCAATATAAAAACATTGTAGTTTCCTCTGCAAACACTGGGCCTGATTCATAGTTGTACACAAACCCAATGGTTCGCTTACAACTACGATGGGTGTGTCGCCCCTGTTTTGTAGGTGTGTGGAAGCTGGGTCCTGCATCTTTCCGATGCAATTTTCTTGGCCCAGGCAGCGAAGATCTAGCAACCAGTCTGAGAAAGCTTAGGCTTACTCAGATGGCCGATGGTCACGATGGTGATTCGATGCTGCATCTTCGAGGCGCAGCACTCAGATCTGCAATGCTAGCAAGAGACGTCTTTTTTCTTAAGATGCCTCCTGTGGTATTACAAGATTGCCACAGACCCCCAGGAGAGCAGGTACAGCACATGTCATGAAACTATCCGCCTCACACATTAACAAAGAAAATGCTGCATTCAGGTTTTTGAGTGACAGAGTAAATCAACATGGGCCCTCATTCCGAGTTGATCGCTCGGTAAAAATCTTCGCATCGCAGCGATTTTCCGCTTAATGCGCATGCGCAATGTCCGCACTGCGACTGCGCCAAGTAAATTTGCTATGCTCTTAGTAATTTTACTCACGGCTTTTTCATCGGTCTGGCGATCGTAATGTGATTGACAGGAAATGGGTGTTACTGGGCGGAAACAGGCCGTTTTATGGGCGTGTGGGAAAAAATGCTACAGTTTCCGGAAAAAACGCAGGAGTGGCCGGAGAAACGGAGGAGTGTCTGGGCGAACGCTGGGAGTGTTTGTGACGTCAAACCAGGAACGACAAGCACTGAACTGATCGCAGATGCCGAGTAAGTCTGAAGCTACTCAGAAACTGCTACGAGGTGTGTAATCGCAATATTGCGATTACTTCGTTCGCAATTTTAAGATGCTAAGATTCACTCCCAGTAGGCGGCGGCTTAGCGTGAGCAACTCTGCTAAAATCGCCTTGCGAGCGAACAACTCGGAATGACCTCCATGGAGTTGAACACAAAGGCACAATTGGCGATTGCCCATCTGCAAATGCTGCTACAAACCCCTTGCCTTGTGTATATCCGTTTGCCCAAACATGCAAGTACTGAGACGCCCACTTTTAGTGTCTGTGCATACGGATTTGTGCATCCTATGCTCCACTATAGGTCGCACCATGGAAACTTCCAGCAGTCCTATGGCAGGTCCAGTGTCTCTGTCTGACCACGGCCTCCTATGTGTAACTGGGAACGCAGCCACTTGCACTGACACGCCCACTACATTCTCCTAATATGCCACTGGACCATTGTTGTGTGCACTACTAGTAGCCACCTCCCAGTCACCGCCCTGGAACACCCATCTATTTGCCGCCACATTTTTGTCTGACCCGATCGCAACAGCGTCTCTGCGTGTACATACTGCACCATAAAGGATTTCAGAACTTTTTGCGCATGCGCAGTTCCAAATAACCGCTCCACTACGTGACCATCAGCACTGCGCGCAGACTGAATCAGGCCCTTAGGGGGACATGTACTTAGCAATGATAAAAGTGGAGAAGTGAGCCTATGGAGAAGCTGCCCATAGCAACCAATCAGCTGCTCTGTATACTTTTATAGTACGCAAATTATACATGTTACGTCAATGCTGATTGGTTGCCATGGGCAACTTCTCCACTGACCCACTTCTCCACCTTTATTACTGCTTAGTACATGTGTGAATAGTGGTCCATGTGGGTGCCATGCCGGGGACAGAGTGGAGGGTACTTACCTCCGTTCCCCACCGGCGGGCGGCATCCCACGGCGGGCTTTGGCGCGGTGGCAGGGTTCCGGCATGGAGGGACTTGCGTTAGGATTCAAGTCCCTCCAATCAGATCGCGGCAATTTGAATGGCGCGCCAAGCGCGAACCAATCGGGGCTCGCGCATTGGCAGTCAATGGGGAAAGGCCGCGGTGAGCCAATTAGGGCTCGCCGCATCATAGTGCCACCCCCTCCCAGCATCATATAATAGATGCTGCGGAGCGTGAGAGCACAGTCGGGCACCAGACGCTGAAGCAAGAAGAGCTCCAGAGGAAGAAGACAGAAGAAGCGGCGGCGGAGAAGACAGAAGAAGCGGCGGCAGAGAAGATAGAAGAAGAAGTGGTGGCGGAGGAGAAGGCTGAAGAATCGGAGAAAGGAGCCCAGCGGCGAAGGACCGGCGGAGAGTCCTCTCCCACCGAGTCGGGTAGGCGGCCTTGGGCCACGAGTACCTATATTCAATCCTCCCTAGAGCACCAGAGTTCAGGCGTTAGGCCTGTGGGAATAGTCAGGCCCCTCCGGCCTGTGCCCACATTCAGGCCCCTCCGGCCTGTGCCCACATTCAGGCCCCGCTGGCCTGTGCCCACATTCAGGCCCCCCTGGCCTGTGCCCACATTCAGGCCCCTCTGACCTGTGCCCTCATTCAGGCCCCTCTGGTCTCTGCCCTCATTCAGGCCCCCCTGGCCTGTGCCCTCATTCAGTCCCCCCTGGCCTGTGCCCTCATTCAGGCCCCCCTGGCCTGTGTCCTCATTCAGGCCCCTCTGGCCTGTACCCTCATTCAGGTTCCCCTGGCCTGTGCCCTCATTCAGGCCCCCCTGGCCTGTGTCCTCATTCAGGCCCCCCTGGCCTGTGTCCACACCCAGGCCTCCAGCCTGTGTCCACACCCAGGCCTCCAGCCTGTGCCCACACCCATTGACGGTTCAGGATAAAGGGTTGCAACACACAGGGACCGGCCCAGACGAGGCTCCACAGGGAGTGGGTCTGTGCGGTAGCTTACTGGGGATCTGTGTCTGGCTGGGTGTGAGGGACTGGCTGGTTCCCGCGCTGTGCACACTGTAAGGGATAGGAGGGGCTGTGGAGTAACGGACCCGTCCCACACACCTCAACTTACCGTTAACCTGGAGAGGATGGCTATCCACAACAGAGAACCCTAGTCGCGCTCGCGTAAAGGGGGGAGCACCCACAGTGCCTGTTAACCTGTGAGCGAAGCCGGCCATACAGGGTTATCATATATCATCACGCAGGGTTATTATTCAGTCTGATTCGTTGCATTGTGGTTGTACATTGATGGTGTGATCTCTGTCAATTAGAGCTAGAACAGTAGTCCCAGTTGTATTTGTTGTATTGTTCGTCAGGTGAAGTTAGGCAGAAGTTAGTTGTTAGCTGTTAGATAAGCCTGCAGTTAGGGAGGCTGCTCTTCTTTCCTCTACAGAAGCAGAGATCCGCTACAATCAAGGTGACCAGTAAGTCGTAAGTGAGTATTGCTCCGTGTCTGTTTGTTACACCACGCGCAAGAGTGCGAGTGTGTGAAAATTGGCTAGCTGAGGCTTCTAGCCAGTGATGACCTTTCACCCAACTGCTGAGAAAAAGGGTCGATACTTCTTAATCAGCTCACTCTCCTTCCTAGATTGACCGATGACCGCTTTGGGAGGAGGTATCCGTGCTCTGGATTTGTCCGGAGGTCTTGGTTCATTAAAACTTTGGCGTCCTGCCAGTGAGAGGATGCGGCCACAGGTAAGCAGTGGGACTACACCTGCATGGTAGCAGGCACTGCATCGCTGTTCACCCCGTTACACATGTCCTCCTAGTCTCATATACACTGCACTTGAGGTGACTGGAGATGTGGATTGGGTATGTGCAAGTGCCACTAAAGGAGAGTAAAGGCTCTCGCACACAAGTCTGTCCCGCCTCTGGAGATTCAGCATATCCTATATAGGCCGCATATCCAGATAGACCTGTCAGCAGGTGTAAATTTGTGACTCCTTAAACTGTGATGCAGAAGTCCATGGCTGAAGAAGGGTATTTAAAGCTGGATTAAATAAATAAAAATCACCCAAACAGAAACCAGCACCAGCGATTGTATCCTGGAATAATGTAAAACACATTTATTCCCAGATTTATCAAGCCTCGGAGAGTGATAAATTGCACTGTGATAAAATGCCAACCAATCAGCTCCTAACTGTCATGCTACAGACGGTTTGAAAAATGACACAAGCTGATTGGTTGGTACTTTATCACCGTGCAATTAATCACTCTCCAAGGCTTGATAAATCTGGGCCTTAATGTTAGACAACATACAATTACTAGATGATTGTTTAACTGCACACGCTCCTGGGCATAACAGTTACTAAGGGACGATTAACCCCTCTGCTGCTGCTGATGAGTCCCACTCGTCATCCACAGTAAATCCCCCCTCCCTCACCCCCATGCCCCGCTTACTTACCTTCTCCCCACCAGCACTAATCACCTATGGGAAGTCCCAAGGGTCAGGGGGCCTGTCTCAGAGGTGTGACCTCGGTGTCAATGTGCACCAACATTTTAAAGTACAAAAATAAAGAAATCTATCTCCCTAACCCTGGCACCTGGAGTGATAGTGAGTTTATAACCTCAGCTATCTTATTACATTTATGTAATATGAGTTTTTATATTGTATACACTGACCTCTGATCCGGGGGCATCTTCAGCATTGTAAAAGTACACTTTATATACATTTGGGTGAGCTCCTGCCCAAACATCTCCTGTAACTGGGTCCACCGACAGGTTATCCACAAGCGTATCCAACTGCACCACCTTGTGTAGAAATCATGGTGACAATTAATGATAATTGGATTCTACAAACTATAATGTCATACAATAATATATATGGGATACTGGTGGTTATTCCAAGTTGTTCGCTCGCTAGCTGCTTTTAGCAGCATTGCACACGCTAGGCCGCCGCCCTCTGGGAGTGTATCTTAGCTTAGCAGAAGTGCGAACAAAAGATTAGCAGAACTGCTACTAAAAATTTTCATGCAGTTTCTGAGTAGCCCCAGACCTACTCCTAGATTGCGATCACTGCAGACAGTTTAGTTCCTGGTTTGACGTCACAAACACGCCCTGCTTTCGGACAGCCACTCCCCCGTTTCTCCAGCCACTCCTGCGTTTTTTCCAGGCATGCCTGCGTTTTTTAGCACACTCCCGGAAAACAGGCAGTTTCCGCCCAGAAACACCCACTTCCTGTCAATCACACTACGATCACTCGAGCGATGAAAAACGTCGCTCAGGCTTGAGCAAATCTCCAAATTTTTGTGTTAAATTAGTGAACGCATGCGCATTTTCCACCTAATCGCTCCGTTGTGAAAAACGGCAACGAGCGAACAACTCGAAATGACCACCACTGTACCGATACCTACCCCAATGGTCACTGCTATAAAATCTAAGCTTATTAGAAGACACCAAGGTGTCTCAGGACTGTATAAGTAAGAAGCCATCGTGTGCATTTATATATGGAAGATTACCGCACCTTCTAATCTGCATAATTTGTAGCTTTGAGTTGCATGATTTCTTACAATACGTAAGTAGTATTGATAAAACATTTCAGCATTTTTTTTTCATCTGACTAAATGACACTTTGGCTTACTATGGCTGAGGTAACTAACATGGAGGAACAAAAGAAGCAAGGCGAGACGCCGTAGGGCTTATGGAAAGATGCTGGGCCTAATTCTGCACCGATTACACCATCTATAGATGTCGTTACCGGCATATTCCCCTTTGCTGGAAATGTCAAAGATCTGATCTAGCTAGATATGTTACACCACAGGTTCTCAAACTCGGTCCTCAGGACCCCACACGGTGCATGTTTTCCAGGTCTCCTCACAGGATTGTAAGTTAAATAATGAGCTCCACCTGTGGACTTTTTAAAATGTGTCAGTGAGTAATTAATACACCTGTGCACCTACTGGGTTACCTGCAAAACATGCACTGTGTGGGGTCCTGAGGACCGAGTTTGAGAACCTGTGCGTTACACAATAAGTAGCACAAGTATAGACAAGTTGATGAGCAAAAAATCTGTAAAGTGAAGACCTAGAGATTAGATAATCACATGTTTCATTGGTAATACAAAATACCTTACAAATAAGGTATTAAGGGTCTCTATGTTCCCATATAGGTACTGGTTATCACCAATTGATCAAGCATAAGGAGGATCGTCCTCTGAATAATCATATAATCATGTCTTCATATGTCTCACATAACATACATAAAAAAAGCAATATATACATCACAATTCAGTGCAATTGTGCAATAACTTTATGTCTCAATAATGAATTTACAAGGAGGGAAGATAGAGCTTACATCTTCTTTCAGACAGCAATTCTTTGAAGTGTCCTAATATGGATGCAGTGCAGGATCGCTGTATTCCAGCTGAGCAGAACGCAGGGAGGTGGAGCTGCTTGGCCTGGCATTCGTGCCGGATCGGCCCATCAGGCAATTAGCCCTTTTGGCATTGGCCAGTAGTGCCATATGGCCAGTCCAACCATGCTTTAACATCACAAATGCATGCGAGGGGTTTAATCTGGGTAGTTTTAGGATTTGCCTTTAAAGCTCATATCCTCAGATGATTTCTCAGAGTTGTTTAGTTTCAATTCCCACATATTTCTCAGCTAAGTTTCTATGAGCCATTGTTCACAGGTGTAAGGAGGCTATACAATGTTGCATCAAATGCGGCTGAATGTTCTTTTTCAAGGGTAGCAGAATAGTTTACAAATTCGTAATTTGCTTATTAATAATTTAGACAATACTGCTCCCTGCTGTTAATACAAAATTGATCTTAAAGTGTGTACGTGACATTCTTATCATGATTGGAAATAATTTGCACATGCTCAGAATATGAGATGACACCTACTCAGAAACGCTTTATAAAGCCCAGTGGTTTTAATAAATGTCTAATACACTATTGTGTGTGTCCATTACTCTCTGGCTGTGAAATTAACTCTTTATTTTACAGATAGCCTGGTTGATTGACATTTGCCTTTGACAGCTTCAATGCTGCAATACCATTCACCATAGATAGAAGACCCACAGACTGGTGAGCCTGATGCATCTGGACTGACTCGTAGCCAAGCCTCGAAATGTTAGTAGAGGGCAGTATTTGCAATACAGCTGGAATTAGTAGGATGTCACCTGGACATTCACAAAGCCATATGCCACAAAGTATTCTCCAGGGGAACAAGTAGTTTGGACTCGCATTGCTTCCACTATAGTGATATCAGGTTTGATGGAGGGGGGGGGCGGGTTTGAGGGTGTTCTGTGTGAGTTGGTAGCAAATCTGTACATTGGGCCTAATTCAGAGTTGTATCCGATGCCTATGTTTTTGCAATTGAGCGACTATCAGCAGGCTGCGCATGTGCTGCGATCACACTGAGCATGTGTAAAGGAGCCTTTACAATTCCGCTCACAGTGAGGATTTATTTGCAGAGTGATTGACAGGAAGTGGGCATTTGCGGGTGGTAATGGTGGGGCATGGCAAAAATGCAGACGTGTCATTGCTGTTCTCAGGGCGTGTATCTGATGTCAGCTATGATCATGTACGCAGAGAAACATGGCGCCTGTGACGCTACTGTCATAGCCAAACTGCATAGCCATAGACCAACTTGAGCAGTCGATGTTCTCCATTGTTGCATGTAGGCTGTAAATATGTACGCTGTTGCGAATGGTTGCGATCACTCCGGTGGGGGTCTCTTCCTCATTCCTGGGTGACAGCTTCACTTGCTAACATTAGCAGTTCCGTAGCCTTCAAAATCTCAACTGCATACAACTCTGAATTAGGCCCTTAGTCCTGTTACTGTATTGCCTAATCCCCTGTGTGCTGTGTAATAGAGATACCATTGTATCCTAGCTGCTGCCCTTACCTTATACTCCATGCACCTATAATGGTTTCGGTGTATCTACCAGCTATGATTTCAAGGTGGGGTCAGCCATAATGACAGTCAAAGTGCACCCATAAACCCAGGATACTCACATCTTCCATATACACATCCCCAATCACAATGGCGCTCTGCCGACCACCCTCTAGTACCCCCTTATATATGGGCTCTTCCTCCCTTCACAATATGAGTTTTCATGTATCCTCTTCTCTGGTGGTAATATGGAGACAACCTGCCACGTGGAGTACTTTCTTTCATCAATCACTTGCAGACAAGCTGCACAGGGACAGTGTCCCCCTTCACACCGCAAAGGGGTTTCCTCAGGGTCCCGCTTTCTAATACAGGGACTGCTAATCCTCACCAAGTGTAATGTGGCCCTCATGGCATGGGGACATCCATCCACACCTCTCATAACACCTGGAGAAACCGGAAACACCTCCCTCCACCCTAGGTCCTAGAGAAAATGGCCGCCACCCTCGGCTGGGAAACCTGAGTATATTTATACTCGGGTACCCATGTGACTGGCTTAGTGACCCTGCCTCTCAGCCATGCCTCTGATCCCGTGGCACCAATGAGAAACGCATCACCCTACAATATGCTGCAGGTGAGTTACATAAGAATTATAATGACAAGTTAGGGGGACATGTATTAAGCAGTGATAAAAGTGTAGAAGCGAGCCTATGAAGAAGTTGCACATGGCAACCAATCAGCTGCTCTGTATACTTTTATAGTATGCAAATTATAAATGTTACGTCAATGCTAATTGGATGCCATGGGCAACTTCTCCACTGGCTCACTTCTCCACTTTTATCCCTGCTTATTAGTACATCTCCCCCTAAATCCCAGTACAAATAGATTGGGAAAAAGCTGAGTAGCTTTACAGCCAGGGAAATGCTGAACAGCCACTGCACTCTCTCCCAATAACCCACCCCCCACCTCCCACCCATACACAGCCCATTCAAAGCTCTGTGAGCAACAAAATCAGCATTTATGTCAGTTATGCGGCTAACCCAATATTATTACTCATATTCCCCCATTAATAACACTCAGCGGGGCCAACAAATAAATGCAACAACTGCACATTCTAGAATCACCTTAAAGGTTAACTGAGCCCAGGCTGCTCTATACCAGCATGGATTACCATTATATACAATGTATTACCTTTACTGGAGAGAGAGACCAGTCCGCATGTTTTTCAAAGACATTAATTGTATGACCGGTGAGATCAGCAACATAGATGAACCTTCAAAGAGACACAAATGTATACTGTAAAACAATGCATATACGTCACATTTCCACATAAGCTCCATTTACAGTATGTGCTGTATGAATCTGCTTAGACGAGGCTGGTACATGATTCTGATTACAGTTCTAAACGTATCAGGTCAAAATAGTCATGGGGTGTCATTCCGAGTTGGTCATAGCTGTGCTAAATTTAGCACAGCTACTATCAGGCACTCAGACATGCGGGGGTACGCCCAGCACAGGGCTAGTCCGCCCCGCATGTCAGCGGTGATGCCTTTGCACTTCAAGAGTAGCTCCCGACCAGCGCAGCTTTAGCGAGCTGGCCGGGATCCACTCTTCGCTCCCCGGCCCGCAGCAACTGCATGTGATGTCACGCAGCTGCCGCGGCCCGCCCCCCCAATGGTCCAGCCACGCCTGCGTTGGCCGGACCGCTCCCCCTAAACGGCGGCTTAATGCCGCCGTCCAGCCCCCTCCCGCCCAGCGACCATCTCTGCCTCAGAGGCGATCACTAGGCTACGACGGCTGTCATGCGCCGGCGCACATGATCCCTTTCACCAGTATTGTATACAACATAAAACAAAAAGGCAAAGCCATAATAAAATACTTCTTATCGTTGGACATGGCAATTCCGTTGGCACCATGAAACCCTGATGCCGCTTCTCTGACATCGCCGGGACTGTAATACACCACGTTTGTCCACCTTGGTCCCAAGAACATTTCCATTTGTTTCATGGTGAAATCCGTGAAGTAAAAATCATTAGTAGCATAAAAGTTCTCAGGTCCAACAGCAACAATATCATTGACACTAAAAAAAGACATAAAGTCAAAATTATAACACATCTGTCAAACTGGTCAATTAATGACAAAGGCACCAATCACTTGTTTAGTCTCAGTACTACTCATAGCTTATCTAGTGCTCATAAAACCTGTACTGTGAATGTATCTGTTAGTAAATGTGGTCTGTAAATGGTGGCTGGAAGCAGCAGTGATAGCGCGCAGGGGCAAACGCAGGATTTAGTGAGGGGGGTTTCTGTGAGGGGGGGTATATGTATGTGTGCATGTATATATATATATATATATATATATATGTGTGGACAGGGAGTGAGGTACTAGAGGCGACCGCTGGTGCCAGACAGTATTATAAAACTAGGCAGCTTAGTAAAAAAGGAAAAACATTTATTTATGAAGCACTAAAACAAACCCAAGTCTCAAAAAAGGTGGGAATTTATACAGTAAAAATACATACACAAAAATGCATAAAATACTCGAAAAAAAGACTCCAAGGAAAAAAGAACATAAAAAGTAGGACATAAAATATACAGGAATAAAACGATCAAATTTCAAAAAAAGAGAGGAGTAAATATCTTAACTTAGTGTTTGAGGTTAGCTCAAGGTAGCACCCAATGCGTTTCGTCCTGTGTGGACTTCATCAAGGGGTCTTGATGAAGTCCACACAGGACGAAACGCGTTGGATGCTACCTTGATCTAACCTCAAACACTAAGTTAAGATATTTACTCCTCTCTTTTTTTGAAATTTGATCGTTTTATTCCTGTATATTTTATGTCCTACTTTTTATGTTCTTTTTTCATTGGAGTCTTTTTTCGAGTATTTTATGCGTTTTTGTGTATGTATTTTTACTGTATAAATTCCCACCTTTTTTAAGACTTGGGTTTGTTTTAGTGCTTCATAAATAAATGTTTTTCCTTTTTTACTAAACTGCCTAGTTTTATAATACTGTCTGGCACCAGCGGTCGCCTCTAGTACCTCACTCCCTGTCCACACACTTTTATTCTAGGCATCTATACCAGTGCCTTATCTTACCTGAGGTAAATAGGCTGACGCCCTAATAAACTATAGGGAGTGCCCGCTAAGCAGTTCTTTTTAGTCATTTTTATGGTTTGGTCCCAATACTAGTGTTGATATTTGAGATACTGCATCTGTGGCGCTGACAGCTTCCTTGGTACACACACATATATATTTATATATATATATATATATATATACACACACACACACACAAACGTACATATATACACATATATATATATACACACACACATATATATATACATTCATACATATATACACTAACACGCACATACATACATACACAAGCACAAACACACATACATACATAACTACAAATATATACATACACACGTTGTATGAATACTGTTTTCCTCACCAGGGGCTGGGAGCAGATGGGCAGCAGTGTGAGGATGGAGGGAGCTGCTGTCACTGAGCATGTGCAGTCAGCAGCTCCCCGCCGGGCATTCTGTAAGAAGAGGAGAGCTACTGTACATACAGTAGCTCTCCGTTGCTGCAGCAAGGCAGCAGCTTCACGGTCGTAATCACGTACGCGATCACAGCTTTTAGCTGAGAAGGAGACAGCTGTGTCTCCGTCTCAAAAATAGAAAATTCGGCTCATTAGTGGGGGGTTTCCAGGTACTCGGAAACCCCCCCTGCGTGCGCCACTGGTGCTGTATCAGCAGGAGGCATCTATTACAGTATTACACTACTGTGCATTTCATCCTCTTATGTACCGCACACTAGAGACGTTCAAAGGAGCTAGATGTCCTACTGAAGGCTTTCCGATATTCAAAGAAATGTGATAGTGACACATATACTTGCATTTCAACTAATATATACACCAGGCAGTCACATATTATGTTTGCACCACTATTGAGCTTGAAACAAAAATCCACAAATTTGGGGTGAGTTGGGGTAGATTTGGGGAACGGTGTCATCTGGCACATTGAGGGCATCGTCCATAATTGAATTGACGCTATAGACTGTATAACACGATTGTGACTCGCTCATTTGAATACTGTTTAACTACGTGGTCCAGGATTGAAGAACTACCCATTCCTGTGGATACTACACATCGGCATCTGAGTTATAGGCATTCTTCCTAGAGAACACAGCCTGTGCAGCGCCAGTAAGGGTCTGTTTGTGCTTCCTCTGTTCTATGACATTTATGTTCCGCTATCAGAGCAATACTTCACATTTACAGGGTAAGATCACATAGCGGGTGCGCACAATGCTACAGCATTATAGTAGGACTATGATAATGCTTCTCCTGCTCACAAAATAAAAAAGAGGATTTTGGTACTTACCGATAAATCCATTTATCTGAATCCTCTAGGGGACACTGGAGTCCTATACAGTAGGGGTGTGAAGCCTTGAACCGGAGATGTGGCACAATCTAAAATTAGCATTGTCTGCACAGCCGGCTCCTCCCCCTTCACATCCCTCCTCCCTCAGTTTGAAAAATTTGACTGAGAGAATAGGATATGACACTATAGCACATGGCGAGGAACCGAACCGTACAACATATCAAACAGCGGCCAAGAACTCTTAACCGAAAAAAAGGAACGCTGTTTATACGAACTGTTTTAAAACAAGAACTTAGAACACAGCAGGTTGACAGCACCGAGGCGGGCGTCCAGTGTCCCCTAGAGGATTCAGAGAAATGGATTTATCGGTAAGTACCAAAATCCTCTTTTCTCTTTCATCCACTAGGGGACACTGGAGTCCTATACAGTAGGGGACATCCCAAAGTTTACCCCCAGGGTGGGAGTGCTGTCGGTGACCTGCAAAACGAAACGTCCGAACTTAGATTCTCCGGACGCAAAAGTATCAAACTTGTAAAATTTCGCGAACGTGTGGGCTGAAGACCACGTCGCCGCCCTGCAAAGTTGAGTAGTGGAAGCACCCCTGGCAGCCGCCCACGAGGCACCCACTGATCGGGTAGTATGAGCACCCGTCTGAACCGGAACCTGTTTGCCACAGGAAACATAAGCTTGCCGAATGGTAAGTCTAATCCATCTAGCCAAAGACTGCTTAGATGCTGGCCAACCCTTCTTTGGCCCATCATAAAGGACAAACAAATGGTCCGACTTTCTGAAGGACGACGTAACTTGTACGTATACCCTTAAAGCTCGGACAACATCCAAGGACACGTCCTCATCTGTGAGACCCTGGAAAGATGGAACCACTATTGGCTGGTTTACATGAAACCCCGAAACCACCTTCGGAAGGAAGTCCGCCCTTGTACGGAGTTCCGCCCTATCCTCATGAAAAACTAAGAAAGGACTCTTACAGGATAAGGCTCCCAACTCAGAAACTCGCCTAGCCGAAGCCAAGGCAAGTAATAACGTAACCTTCCAAGAGAGATATTTCAGGTCTGTTCTTGTCAATGGCTCAAAAGTCGGTGACTTCAAATATTCTAACACCAAATTCAAGTCCCATGGTGCCGTGGGAGGACGAAAAGGGGGTTGAATCCTCAGAACCCCCTGTAAAAAGGTTTGAATCTCTGGCAAGGATGCTAACCGCTGTTGAAAAAGGATGGAGAGAGCCGAAATCTGAACCTTCAGAGAGCCCAGTCTGAGGCCTCCCTCTAGACCAGCCTGAAGGAAAAGTAGAAGTCGAGATAAATGGAAGTTCGTTGAATTCCATCCCCGCTGCTGACACCAAGCCATGTACCGTCTTCAAATCCTGTAGTAGTGCCTGTCTGTGACCGTTTTTCTTGCGGCAATCATCGTAGGGATGGCCGTTCGTGGAATCCCTCTGTTTCTTAAGATCCGGGTTTCAATAGCCACGCCGTCAAACGCAGCCTGTTCAGGTCGCGGTGTAGGAACGGTCCCTGAGATAGCAGGTCCTCTCTCTGAGGTAACCTCCAAGGATCTTCCGCAAGTAATCCTCTCAGGTCGGAGTACCAACTCCTGCGGGGCCAATCTGGTGCGATTAGAATGGCCCACACTCGTTCCCGCTTTACCCTTTTCAGAACCCTGGGTATGAGTGGGAATGGTGGAAATATGTAAACCCTCCTGTAACACCAAGGGAGTGTTAATGCGTCCACTCCTTCTGCTGCTGGATCTTGCGTCCTTGACACATATCTGGGCAGCTGATGGTTTTGCCGAGACGCCATTAGGTCCACCTGAGGTAGACCCCATCTTCTCACAATCATGTTGAAAATCTGTGGGTGAAGGCACCACTCTCCCGGGTTCATGTCCTGACGACTGAGGTAATCTGCTTCCCAGTTCTCCACACCTGGAATGAACACTGCCGAGAGAATGATGTCTCTTTTTTCCGCCCACAACAAGATCTTTGTGGCTTCCTTTAACGCCATCCTGCTCTTTGTTCCTCCTTGCCGGTTTATGTAAGCCGTCGTCGTGACATTGTCTGACTGAATCCTGATGTGTTTATTCACGACCAGGTCTTCTGCTAAGAGAAGTGCATTGTAAACTGCCCTTAGTTCGAGGATATTTATGGGTAGTTTGCTCTCCTGTAGGGTCCACCGTCCTTGAAACTGATGGTCGTTTAGGACAGCTCCCCAACCTCTGAGACTGGCATCCGTCGTCAGGATCCTCCAATCCCAAATGCCGCATTTTTTTTCCGGCTGCAAGGTTCTTGTGTAACGACCACCATATCAGGGAGACCCGTACCTGTGGGTGAAGTCGGATTCTCCGATGTAGAAGCCAGTGCGAGCCTGCTCCCTGAGTAATAAGGTTCATTTGGAATGGTCGTGAATGAAGTCTGCCGTACTGGAGAGCTTCAAACGACGCCACCATCTTCCCGAGAAGTTGCACACAGAGGTGCAGAGAAACGGTTTGCGTCCTCAGTACCTGAGCCACTAATCTCTGTAGGTCCTGGATCTTGTTCTCTGGCAGGAACACCCGTAATAGGACCGTGTCCAAGATGAGACCGAGGAATTGAATCCGTTGAGTCGGTACGAGGTTGGACTTTTGGAAATTGATAATCCATCCATGTTGAATTAGGAATAGATGGGATGTCTGAACATCCTGGAGCAGTCGATTCTGAGATGGAGCCTTGATCAATAAATCGTCCAGATAAGGTATAATCGTGACCCCCAACAGTCTCAGTCCTGCAACCATGATCGCCATGATCTTTGTGAAAATTTGTGGGGCTGATGCTAGGCCGAACGGCAATGCCCGGAATTGGTAGTGATCCGCCACCAATGCGAACCTTAAGTAAGCCTGGTGAGGACTCCAGATTGGAATATGCAGATATGCATCCTTTATGTCCATGGATACCATGAACTCGCCCTGTTCTAAGCCTGCAATGACTGATTGGATTGATTCCATCTTGAATCTGTAGACTCTTAAAAACTGGTTGAAAACTTTTAAATTGAGTATTGGTCTGACCGTCCCGTCTGGCTTTGGCACGACAAAAAGATTGGAATAGAACCCCGTTCCTCTCTGAGAAGCGGGAACCGGAATAATGACCTCTGCTTGTAGCAATTTGAGAATTGCTGCCCGTAGTGCCCTTGCCTTCTGAGGGCAGTGAGGCAATCCTGTTGTAAAAAACTGACTGTGAGGCCTCTGTTGAAATTCCAGTGTGTATCCCTGAGATATAAAGTTGCTCACCCAAAGTTCTGGTGAGGTTTTGGCCCAGATGTCCTGAAAACCTTCCAGTCGGCCGCCCACCAAAGGGGACCCCAGGTGAGCTGGGAGGCCGTCATGCCACGGTCTTGTCAGCGGGTTTATCCTGCTTTCTGGTTGTTGCTTGTGAGCGGCCTCTACCTCTGCCCCCACGTGCTTGTGTACCGAAACCCCTTCCTCTGGCTCGAAAGGACTGAGATCTAAATGAAGTAAATGCTGGTCCCGAATAACTTCTCCTAGTTTGTGGAGCGGTTCTCGTATACGGAGTAGGCAGAAAAGTGGACTTCCCCGCTGTAGCCTGCGAAATCCACTTGTCTAATTCTGGTCCGAACAGCATTTCACCCCCAAAGGGGATGGATTCTACCGCCTTCTTGGTCTCAGAGTCTCCCTACCATTCTCTGAGCCATAAAATCCTTCTAGCCGATATGGCCGATGCAGATATGCGCGATGCTATTCTGCTAATATCCTTAGAAGCTTGACACAAGTACGATGCAGATTCTCGAATGTGTTCTGCCAGTTGGGTAATCTCTTCTAAGCTATTTTCCTCCTCAATAGCTTGTACAATACGCCCGGACCATGCACCCATGGCCTTGTTGACCCAAGCACAGACGATCGCAGGTCTCTGCGCTGCACCAGCTGCAACAATAATTAACGCAGTATCAACTTTACGGTCTGATGCATCCTTTAAAGTAGTTACGTTAGGAATTGGTAAAATTGTCTTTTTTGACAACCTTCCTAGGGAAGCATCCACTACCGGCGGAGTCTCCCACTTGTCCATTACACCCTTAGGTAGGGGATAAGTTACTTGAAACCGTTTTGGAAATTGAAACCGTTTGTCAGGTTGTTTCCAAGCCTCCTCTATCTGAGATTGGAGGGATTTAGGAATAGGAAACACTGCTGAACGCGGCTTCTGGGATTCGAACAAATCGAAATCCTCCGGCTCCCGTATTTGCTCGTCCTTAAAACTTAGGATCTCTTTTACCGCGTCAATTAAGGAGTCTAGACCTGAGATTGCCGAGTCCTCCTCTGGAAAGTCGGCGTCTAGGTTATGTTCAATTAACTCACCTTCCTCCGTATCAGGAAGAAAACCCTCTTCCTCCTCTGATTCTTGTATCATAGGGAGAGTTCTTTTAACCGCTTTGCGCACACTCGTTTCTGCGGGTGCGGGCGGCGTTAACCTGATGAGAAATTCCTCCATTGTCTTTGAGAATCCCGCAGCCCATTCTGATTGTTGCTTGCGCGACTCAGCCATCTCCATGGAGATTCTATTAGCAAGGTTGTCTTCCCATACCTTGGCCAGAGCACTGCTCCCAGGTGGAGCGTCCTTGTTTAAGCAGGAGTCGCACACCCCGGAGCTGCCAACCCGCGTGCTCTTCTTGTTACATTTCGTACAAACATAACAGGTCTTGGAGGTCTTGGCTGCCTTAGACATGTTGTTTTGAAAACCCTGTACCAGGGTAGCCCGCCGCGCTTTCACCCTTTAAACTAGGAAGAGAAAGACTGGGAGATGACGGAAGCGAAGGTATTGGATCCGGCTGGAATTACCTGTCCTTTTCGTATATAAAAGGAGCAGGTCAATAACTTTACTTTAATTAACAATAATAAAAAATTAAAGGAAAAAAAAAAATTAAAACACCAGCCGACTCGCAATTCTCACACCCCAACTGTAATCAGCTACGATGTTAGAGTTGGTATTCGCTTGCTTCCGTGTATTTTCTGCAGGATCTTTGAAACAGAAGTCCCTTGAAAATATAAATTGTAAAGTTGATTACTTTTCAGGAGATCCTCATCTGTATATATATTATCCACCAGCAGAGGGAGCAGTTACCTAACGATCTCCCTGCTATCTTATACTATGCACTATGCAGGCAGTGCAGCAGGGGGAGCTAATTCTTTATTAAACAACTTCCCCTATGTATCTACTGGGATGAGGGGGAGGACCCACCCATTACCTCAGCCTGGCGCCATAATCATTAAACATGGCCCTCACTGATGTCTTGCAAGACTTTTGAAAATATATGCTGCTGTAAAGGAACCCTAGCCATTAGGCTATATGAGTTCCACTTGCTGCTGCCTCGGATGAACTTTTATACTAGCCCCCTTCCGCTGGCCGGCGCGCGCCGAGTCCACTCTCTGGCGCTCTGTGCGGACACTATTTTGGCGCGCTCCGGACCCGCTGGCCGGCGCGCGCCTGGACAGCTTCCCGCAGCGGCGCCTGAGCTCCACTTCGGCTGTCAGCTCTCTCGCTGTGCAGCGCGCCGCTCTGCCGTCCCTCCCTGCTCACAGGGAGGAAAGGCCAAGTCCCGCGCCGCACTCTGTTCCCGCGCCCGCCGCTGTTACTGCAATGTGAGGGGCTATATATACCGGAGGCAGCATTACATTGAGCTATTACAGGGGGCAGCTCTTGTACAGTGATATATTACAGGAGGCAGCATACAACAGAGATCAATTACAGGATCTCAGTGATATTTTAGTAAGGAAGGTCTCTCCCTGCTCACTATAAAAATATAAAAAAATAAATACATGAAAGACCCTAAAGGTGGGTACACACTATTAGATATATCTGCAGATCAATTGATCTGCAGATATATCTATGTACGGATCGGGCAGTGTGCTGTGCATACACACAGCCCGATCCGTCGGGGGACTGACGTCATGAACTGGGCGGGCGCTCGCGCCCGCCCAGTTCACCTGTCAATCACCGCCGGCCGCCGCAGCATGTGTACGGGCGGTCGGACGACCGCCCCGTACACACACAGCGACGGGCCAATATATCGTTAGATATATTGGCTGTCGGCTGTGCTGCGCGGCCGACGCGATACGTCTGTGAACGACGGAGTTCACAGACGTATCGCCCGTACACACTGGCCGACGGTCCCGCGATGTATCGGCCGTTCAAGAGAACGGCCGATACATCGACCAGTGTGTACGGGCCTTAACTCTTCCTTCTACCAGTACTCACTGTTAGAAGTCTTGGAGGATCTCCCGTGGGGAGATGCAGGTCCCTTTAATAGGGATCTTTGTCTCTCTGATATTAGGCAGCCTTGTCCCCCTTTTATTAGGGTTACGCAGCCCCTTTTAGTATCTTTTGTCAGGAGCTCAGTGCTCCCACGTTCTTCACCTCAAGCACAATTTTTCAAACTGAGGGAGGAGGGATGTGAAGGGGGAGGAGCCGGCTGTGCAGACAATGCTAATTTTAGATTGTGCCACACCTCCGGTTCAAGGCTTCACACCCCTACTGTATAGGACTCCAGTGTCCCCGAGTGGATGAAAGAGAAATAAAATACACAAACTTATACCCCCTTTTAAACCGCATTCCCAGGGCCAACCCGTGTTACTGAATACGAGTTTAAACTTCAAACCGGTCACAGTGGCTTAAAACCCGTTCAAACCGCTGGTTGGAATGGGGATATTGCCGAGGCTTACCTCTGCCAGTGCTTGGAAATGACATAATCTCCAAGCACCTGGGCTGCTGCTCTCCCTATACAGAGAATGAGACCCAGGTCGGAAGACCCGGATTACCTGTTCACACTCCCCCGTAACTAAGGGTCCTTCCCAGGACCAAACATGCATGCTAGCCAGGTTGCATTCCGTTAACCCCGAGCTGCAACCCAGGATAAAACGGCAAGAACCCAAGTTATTGCGGCTGTGTAAAAGGAACTTAACTAATCAATACTTGCACAAGTGCACCTATGGTAATTGCCAAGCTCTTGTCAAGATGAGCACACATTTTTCAGTCCTTGGAACGGCTTTCAAAAAACAATCTGAGCGATCGGTCATCTTTTCACTTTCTGATTTAAACTATTTTAATGCCCGCTAAATCTGTCTCTAGCCCCATAGCATAGAATGCCACAGGCATGTCACTAGGCAGGCGCACAAAACTAATGAGAAAAAAAGAGTAGTTGCAAGTTCACTGTATATACTGCACCAATTAACAGTTGTGTTAATTTGTTCCATAACTGAAGATAATGAGCATCCCCATTTCTGCAGTACCTGTGCAGAAGCGCGTGCTTAATCGTTTTCCGGTGCACAAGAACATTTTCCTCCTCCGCAAATTTAAATATCTCAATGGTGGTTTTATACTGAGGATGATTCACCACAAAGAGATAGACCGTGTCGTCTGAAAATAAAAGAGAAGAGACAAAGAGCTTACAATCTTGTATGGTATTGATGCAGAAATGGTCATTGAGGCTCATTCAGATATGGATGTTCTTGCTGCTGCTGTTGCTATCTTTTGCTGTACACAATTGCGATTTTATGCTAATATGGGCAGAAGCTAACCTGAGCATAGGGACCGCACTGCTATCACATAATTTCCACCCAACAGCGTATATATAATTGCTGATACATCGGTACCATCATCGCAAATTGGGTCATGTCGCAGAGAGCTGTTCTCTCGAGATGCTGAGGCTCTCCAGTATCAAGTAAGATCACAACTGCTAATTTATAAACGCCAAGAAAATGCCATCTGCACAGCCATGACACATCTGCGTTTACCCCACCACACCCTGTTACCACCCCCAAACACTGTTTTCCTGTCACTCACTTTGCGACTAATTCCTTGGTGCGACCGCAATCTCAATCACACTCCGATCACTTCAACAATGAAAATTCTTTGTTCAGACGTGAGTAAATCTACTAAGTTTTGTGCTTTCTACTAAGTTTTGTGCTAAAATACTAACCGGATGTGCTCTGCGTACCATGCACATTTTTACCTTAATCGCTCCATTGCGAAAATCGTCAACGACAGGGCCGGATTAACAATGGGGCGGGTGGAGCTGCAGCTCCAGGCCCTCCCATCAAACTAGGCCCACAGCATCTGATTTGCTGCTGCAGCCAGGAATTATTTTTTCCTGCTACAGCAGCAGCATGCCAGTGACAGTCTGAAGCACTGCTCCCTCCTGCCCGCAGTGTAGACGTAAAAATAGTACAGATGGACCTCTATTGGTCCATTTCTCACCGAGCGCTCAACATACTAGTAGGAAGCCGCTTGGGCAGGGGATCCATTGATGCAGGAACTCAGCAGGGGGCGGGGCTACACGGGACCCAGGGGGCGGAGCTACACGGGACCCAGGCTGCCTGCTGCTAACATGGCTGCCGCTGTTGCTGCTGCTGTTGAGAGGGAGAGAAGCTGCTGCACATCCATGTCCGGCCCAGCCAGTGAGACAGTGACTGCACCGAAGACCGAGTGAGTAGAGGGGATTGTGAGTGAGTGTGAGCTTCTGCAGGGGGTAGAGTTTAATATAGAGCAAGGGTGAGAAAGTATGTGAGTGTGACACTGCATGGTGGCAGGGAGTGTTTGAGTGTGATAGAGCGCAGGCCGCTGGGGCAAGAAGAGTGTGATAAACAGCGTGCTGCTGGGGGAGGGAGTGTATGAGTGTGATAGAGTGCTGGCCGCGGTAGGGGGCAGTGTGTGAGATAGTGGGCAGGGAGTGTGTCAGTGTAATAGAGCGCAGGCCGCAGGGGGGAGGGAGTGTGATAGAGAGTGGGCCACGGTGGGTGGGATTGTGTCAGTGTGATAGAGCGCAGGCCGTGGGGGGGGGGGGGGCGGGAGTGTGTCAGTGTGATTGAGAGCAGGCCGCGGTGGGAGGGAGTGTGTCAGTATGATAGAGAGCGGGCCGCGGTGGGAGGGAGTGTGTCAGTATGATAGAGAGCGGGCCGCGGTGGGAGGGAGTGTGTCAGTGTGGCGCTCTGTGTGGGCAGTGGAGGCAGGGAGTGTGTGAGTGTGATAGAGCACGGGGGGAGGGAGTGTGTGAGTGTGATAGAGCTCAGGCAGTGTGTCAGTGTGATAGAGTGCAGGCAGCGGGGGGCACGTAGTGTATGAGTGTGATATAGTGCAGGCCACGGTAAGGGCGGAGTGTGTGAGTGTAATAGAGCACAGGCAGCAGGGTCAGGGAGTGTGTCAGTGTGAGAGAGCTGGCCGCGTGGGAGGGAGTGTGTCAGTGTGATAAAGCGCGGGCTGCGGGGGGGAGGGAGTGTGCCAGTGTGATAGAGAGCGGTCCGCGGTGGGAGGGAGTGTGTCAGTGTGACGCTCTGTGTGGGCAGTGGAGGCAGGGAGTGTGTCAGTGTGATGGAGTGCGGGCCGCGGTGGGAGGGAGTGTGATAGAAAGTGGGCCGCGGTGGGAGGGAGTGTGTCAGTGTGATAGATCACGGGGGGAGGGATTGTGTGAGTGTGATAGAGCACAGGGGGTGGGAGTGTATGAGTGTGACAGAGCTCAGACAGTGTGTTAGTGTGATAGAGTGCAGGCAGCGGGGGGCAGGTAGTGTATGAGTGTGATAAAGTGCAGGCCACGTTAACGGCGGAGTGTGTGAGTGTAATAGAGCACAGGCAGCAGGGGCAGAGAGTGTGTCAGTGTGAGAGAGCGGGCCGCGTGGGAGGGAGTGTGTCAGTGTGATAGAGCGCGGGCCGCGCGGGGGAGGGAGTGTGTCAGTGTGATAGAGAGCGGTCCGCGGTGGGATGGAGTGTGTCAGTGTGACGCTCTGTGTGGGCAGTGGAGGCAGGGAGTGTGTCAGTGTGATAGGGCACGGGGGGAGGGAGTGTGTGAGTGTGATAGAGCTCAGGCAGTGTGTCAGTGTGATAGATTGCAGGCAGCGGGGGCAGGTAGTGTATGAGTGTGATATAGTGCAGGCTACGGTAAGGGCGGAGTGTGTGAGTGTAATAGAGCGCAGGCAGCAGGGGCAGGGAGTGTGTCAGTGTGATAGTGCACAGGCCGCGGTTGGAGGCAGTGTGTCAGTGTGATAGTGTAGGCTGCGGGGGGGGGGGGGGAGGGAGTGTGTCAGTGTGATAGAGGGCAGACAGCGGGGACAGGGAGTGCGTCAGTGTGATAGAGCACAGGCCGCGGTGGGAGTGAGTACGGGGCCAATGTGTTTTCCTATTGAGGCCATTAAGTCCCCCCTTCCCCCTCTCCTTTGGGGTCTAGCGTGTTTTATTTCACCCTTTGAGACCAATGTTTTTGTTTGTATATTCCTGTTGGATGCCAATGTGTCTTGAGATTGACAACCAGCTCAGTGGTATAAATATGAAAGTCCGCTGTTTTCTCATAACTGGAGATTTCTCATGGTGTTAAAACTAGAGATGAGCGGATTCGGTTTTACTCGGTTTTACTCGGTTCTCAAAACGACATCTTATTGGCTCACGGATGTCACGTGTTTTGGATAGCCAATAAGATTCGGTTTTGAGAACCGAGTAAAACCGAGTAAAACCGAATCCGCTCATCTCTAGTTAAAACGTGGTTATACCATTTGTGTTGTGTGGTATGGCTGACTGATGGTCTCCTGCCCGCAGGTCAGCATACTGATGCCGGGATCCCGGCAGCATACCGACTCCGGGATCCCGGTAGGGAGGGGCGAGTGCAGCAAGCCCCTTTACGGGCTCGCCGCGCTGCGGGCTCGGTGGTCGCCACGGGTTCTATTCCCACTCTATGGGTGTCGTGGACACCCACGAGTAGAAAAAGCACCTGTTGGTCGGCATGCCGACCATTGGGATAGTGAGGGGGGTGGGATTTTGGTGGAGGTCATGTGACCGTCGGTCTGCTGACCGCCAGTCACATGAATACCTCCCCCGTTTCTGACATTATAGATAGCACCCCACTGATGAGACTGTGGGAGGAGTGCATATTGCTTTAAATAACTTTTCATACATATAGATGTATTTATTTAAGAGTGTATTTTACCCTGAAATTAGGATCGAGAACTCGATTTTATAAAACAAGTGGGTCTCGGGAGTTGCGCTCTACGTACAGGTAATCACTGCCTGGCTGTGACTGTGGCCAGCCTCTATCACCCCATGACGCACTGCAGCTTATCCTAAAATGCTGCTCTGCGCTACTGCTAATAGGTTTCTGCCACGTCTCCACCCCACCCCCCAGTAGCTGGCAGTAAGTCAGCAGCTGCAGAGGCGTCAGGTGTCATCTGTGCGAGAGTTCGGCACAGCCATAGCATCACCAGCGCAAGGAGTAGGAGAAAAGGCATCCACCTTAAGCCAATGGCAGCGGATGGCTGCCGGGATCTTACTACCCCACAGTACATGTAAGGGCTGGATATAGAAAATACTTGTGTATAGTAAATACTGTTTGTTTGGGGGGAAAAGGGAGCAAACAGAGTGTGCTGCCTGTCGTATTTTATATACTGTTTGTGGGCCCTTTTTTGTGTATTGCCAACCCCCCTCAATAAAAGCCAAAGCGCTTCCAAGTTGGACTCGGGTACGGCCGTGTGTGCATCTTTTGCTGCTGTAGCGTGTGCGACTTTATGCTAATATTGGTACAAGCCCTTCCCTGGTGTAAAGCCATGCGTGTAAATACGCAAGCTGTGACATGTCCACTTTCAGCTTCTTTAGACATTGTAATTCCTCTTGGTGCATCTTTCAAAACCTGCACCTGCCCCATGCTAGGTGCAGACCTCTATCAGACTACGGCCTCCAATATTAGCAATTAATCATCTGATTCTGCTACCACTTCAGTGACATTCCTATAACATCTCCATAAGAGGGTGAATCCCCCAGTCACTGCCCAGGAACCCCCAATACATTTTACCTTAGCTATGTATTAGAGATGAGCAATTTGGGTTTGTATCTCCTATCTATCTATCTATCTATCTATCTATCTATCTATCTATCTATCTATCTATCTATCTATATCTAACTATGGCCCTCATAACGAGTTGTTCGCTCGCTAGCTGATTTTAGCAGCAATGCACACGCTAGGCCGCCGTCCTCTGGGAGTGTATCTTCACTTAGCAGAATTGCGAACGAAAGATTAGCAGTTCTGCTATTAAATATTTCCCTGCAGTTTCTGAGTAACTCCAGACCTACTCCTAGATTGCTATCACTGCAGACTGTTTAGTTCCTGGTTTGACGTCACAAACACGCCCTGCGTTCGGCCAGCCACTCCCCCGTTTCCCCAGGCACGCCTGCGTTTTTTAGCACACTCGCGGAAAACGCTCAGTTACCTCCCAGAAACGCCCCTTTCCTGTCAATCACTCACCGATCAGCAGTGCGACTGAAAAACGTCGCTCGGCCCTGTGTAAAATTGCATAGTTTTGCGTGAAAGTACTTAGCGCATGCGCCCTGCGGCTCATACGCATGCACAGAAAAGCCGGATTTTAGCCTGATCGCTATGCTGCGAAAATCGGCAGCGAGCGATCAACTCCGAATGACCACCTATGTCTGTGTATGTATCTGTGTGTGTTATATACACACACATACTACTATATGCTGGGTCACCTAGGTCTTCCCCCTGTTCTGCCCTGTCCAGGCGACACTCTCTCTTCAACCCCACCCCCTCTATCCACCACTCCTGATATACCTTTTCAGTATAGCTATTATGAAAAAGGTAAAGTCTTTTTATTTTTTTTACATATAGAAAGATTTCACATTCATGACATCACTAAGCGACCTGTAACCCCTTTCGTTGAGAGATTTCATACTTACGTCATCACTAAGCACCATTATTCATATTATGGTCATGTTAACAAGAGATGTTTCCCTTTGTTCATTTGTAGATTCTGACATTACACTATTGATATAAGCGAAAAAGGGAGGGATGTTGAGGTTCTTCAATGTAGGCGCTAGTCACACATCCCCTGTGCAGACCACACCCTCACATCAACCACACCCCCCACGTTACTAGTCACACTCCCTCTGCGTTTTCGCATCCCCTGCGGCGGCTAAAATAGGCCTTTTATAAATTTCAGCTCCAGGCCCATGTGGATCTTAATCTGGCACTGGTCAACGAGCGAACAACTCGGAATGACCCCCACTAGCCGCTTTGCGACCAGTCCGGAATAAGCCTTAGTGTGACTGGTACTAGTTAAATTTCTTTGGCCCTTGTAAAGAAGGATTTGAAAAAGTTGTAGAGGTCTATTTATCACTTATCAAAATGTCCTATATTCTATCAGCACTCATTGTTGGTTCACACAGAAAGCCTAGGGGGTAATTCAGATCTGATCGCAGCAGCAAATTTGTTAGCAGTTGGGCAAAACCATGGGGGTCATTCAGAGCAGCGATCAGGCTAAAAATGCGCATGTGCGACGTACAGGCACAACAAACGATGTAGTTTTGCACAGGGTCTAGCGATGCATTTCAGTCGCACTGCTGGCCGCAGAGTAATTGAGATGAAGTGGGCGTTTCTGGGTGGCAACTGACCGTTTTCAGGGAGTGTGCGGAAAAACACAGGCGTGCCGGGAAAAACACAGGCGTGGCTGGGCGAACGCTGGGTGGGTTTGTGACGTCAAATCCGGAATTGAATAGTCTGAAGTGATCGCAAGCGCTGAGTAGGTTTAGAGCTACTCTGAAACGACACAATTTTTTTTTGCAGGCGCTCTGCGATACAACCGTTCACATTTCTGCTAAGCTAAAATACACTCCCAGTGGGCAGCGGCAGGCCCGCCATCAGGGGGGTGCCGTGGGCACAGCAGTCCCGGGCCTGGCCTCTCTAACAGAGAGGAGAGGGCCCGGGCTGCCTGTACCTCCGTTCGCCTGACGCCACTCATCCCCGTCTTCTGCCACAGCCTCCCATCCCCGTCTTCCGCCACCGCCGTCCGCAGCAATCTAATGGAATTGTCCTTTTCAAAATGGCCGCCGCCTAAGAGAAGACAGTTATTAAAGATACTAGAGGAGGCTCCAGTATCTTTAATAACAATCTCCTCTGAGGCGGCGGCCATTTTGGGAGGGACCTTTTCAATTTAAGCAGGCAGGCGCGAACAGTCTGCTCTGCAGCGGCTGAAGCAGTGGCGGCCGGGGGGTGGGGGGAGAACCCACTGAAAGAGCAGAACCCTCACAAGAAGCAAGACCTTCACAACAAGCAGGTACTGAATAATTAAAGGGGGGGGGTCATATTATAGGGACAAGGGCATTAATGTTGGGGGTATATTATGTTGTCAGGGGCATTACTGTGGGGCATAATATGGTGACAGGGGCTATGGTGTTGCTCCATATCTGCTTATGATTTATATATATATATATATTAGAGATGAGCGCCGGAAATTTTTCGGGTTTTGTGTTTTGGTTTTGGGTTCGGTTCCGCGGCCGTGTTTTGGGTTCGACCGCGTTTTGGCAAAACCTCACCGAATTTTTTTTGTCGGATTCGGGTGTGTTTTGGATTCGGGTGTTTTTTTCAAAAAACACTAAAAAACAGCTTAAATCATAGAATTTGGGGGTCATTTTGATCCCAAAGTATTATTAACCTCAAAAACCATAATTTACACTCATTTTCAGTCTATTCTGAATACCTCACACCTCACAATATTATTTTTAGTCCTAAAATTTGCACCTAGGTCGCTGGATGACTAAGCTAAGCGACCCTAGTGGCCGACACAAACACCGGGCCCATCTAGGAGTGTCACTGCAGTGTCACGCAGGATGTCCCTTCCAAAAAACCCTCCCCAAACAGCACATGACGCAAAGAAAAAAAGAGGCGCAATGAGGTAGCTGTGTGAGTAAGATAAGCGACCCTAGTGGCCGACACAAACACCGGGCCCATCTAGGAGTGTCACTGCAGTGTCACGCAGGATGTCCCTTCCAAAAAACCCTCCCCAAACAGCACATGACGCAAAGAAAAAAAGAGGCGCAATGAGGTAGCTGTGTGAGTAAGATAAGCGACCCTAGTGGCCGACACAAACACCGGGCCCATCTAGGAGTGTCACTGCAGTGTCACGCAGGATGTCCCTTCCAAAAAACCCTCCCCAAACAGCACATGACGCAAAGAAAAAAAGAGGCGCAATGAGGTAGCTGTGTGAGTAAGATAAGCGACCCTAGTGGCCGACACAAACACCGGGCCCATCTAGGAGTGTCACTGCAGTGTCACGCAGGATGTCCCTTCCAAAAAACCCTCCCCAAACAGCACATGACGCAAAGAAAAAAAGAGGCGCAATGAGGTAGCTGTGTGAGTAAGATAAGCGACCCTAGTGGCCGACACAAACACCGGGCCCATCTAGGAGTGTCACTGCAGTATCACGCAGGATGTCCCTTCCAAAAAACCCTCCCCAAACAGCACATGACGCAAAGAAAAAAAGAGGCGCAATGAGGTAGCTGTGTGAGTAAGATAAGCGACCCTAGTGGCCGACACAAACACCGGGCCCATCTAGGAGTGTCACTGCAGTGTCACGCAGGATGTCCCTTCCAAAAAACCCTCCCCAAACAGCACATGACGCAAAGAAAAAAAGAGGCGCAATGAGGTAGCTGTGTGAGTAAGATAAGCGACCCTAGTGGCCGACACAAACACCGGGCCCATCTAGGAGTGTCACTGCAGTGTCACGTAGGATGTCCCTTCCAAAAAACCCTCCCCAAACAGCACATGACGCAAAGAAAAAAAGAGGCGCAATGAGGTAGCTGTGTGAGTAAGATAAGCGACCCTAGTGGCCGACACAAACACCGGGCCCATCTAGGAGTGTCACTGCAGTGTCACGCAGGATGTCCCTTCCAAAAAACCCTCCCCAAACAGCACATGACGCAAAGAAAAAAAGAGGCGCAATGAGGTAGCTGTGTGAGTAAGATAAGCGACCCTAGTGGCCGACACAAACACCGGGCCCATCTAGGAGTGTCACTGCAGTGTCACGCAGGATGTCCCTTCCAAAAAACCCTCCCCAAACAGCACATGACGCAAAGAAAAAAAGAGGCGCAATGAGGTAGCTGTGTGAGTAAGATAAGCGACCCTAGTGGCCGACACAAACACCGGGCCCATCTAGGAGTGTCACTGCAGTGTCACGCAGGATGTCCCTTCCAAAAAACCCTCCCCAAACAGCACATGACGCAAAGAAAAAAAGAGGCGCAATGAGGTAGCTGTGTGAGTAAGATAAGCGACCCTAGTAGCCGACACAAACACCGGGCCCATCTAGGAGTGGCACTGCAGTGTCACGCAGGATGTCCCTTCCAAAAAACCCTCCCCAAACAGCACATGACGCAAAGAAAAATTAAAGAAAAAAGAGGTGCAAGATGGAATTGTCCTTGGGCCCTCCCACCCACCCTTATGTTGTATAAACAGGACATGCACACTTTAACCAACCCATCATTTCAGTGACAGGGTCTGCCACACGACTGTGACTGAAATGACGGGTTGGTTTGGACCCCCACCAAAAAAGAAGCAATTAATCTCTCCTTGCACAAACTGGCTCTACAGAGGCAAGATGTCCACCTCATCATCATCCTCCGATATATCACCGTGTACATCCCCCTCCTCACAGATTATCAATTCGTCCCCACTGGAATCCACCATCTCAGCTCCCTGTGTACTTTGTGGAGGCAATTGCTGCTGGTCAATGTCTCCACGGAGGAATTGATTATAATTCATTTTAATGAACATCATCTTCTCCACATTTTCTGGATGTAACCTCGTACGCCGATTGCTGACAAGGTGAGCGGCGGCACTAAACACTCTTTCGGAGTACACACTTGTGGGAGGGCAACTTAGGTAGAATAAAGCCAGTTTGTGCAAGGGCCTCCAAATTGCCTCTTTTTCCTGCCAGTATAAGTACGGACTGTGTGACGTGCCTACTTGGATGCGGTCACTCATATAATCCTCCACCATTCTTTCAATGGTGAGAGAATCATATGCAGTGACAGTAGACGACATGTCCGTAATCGTTGTCAGGTCCTTCAGTCCGGACCAGATGTCAGCATCAGCAGTCGCTCCAGACTGCCCTGCATCACCGCCAGCGGGTGGGCTCGGAATTCTGAGCCTTTTCCTCGCACCCCCAGTTGCGGGAGAATGTGAAGGAGGAGATGTTGACAGGTCGCGTTCCGCTTGACTTGACAATTTTCTCACCAGCAGGTCTTTCAACCCCAGCAGACTTGTGTCTGCCGGAAAGAGAGATCCAAGGTAGGCTTTAAATCTAGGATCGAGCACGGTGGCCAAAATGTAGTGCTCTGATTTCAACAGATTGACCACCCGTGAATCCTTGTTAAGCGAATTAAGGGCTCCATCCACAAGTCCCACATGCCTAGCGGAATCGCTCCGTGTTAGCTCCTCCTTCAATGTCTCCAGCTTCTTCTGCAAAAGCCTGATGAGGGGAATGACCTGACTCAGGCTGGCAGTGTCTGAACTGACTTCACGTGTGGCAAGTTCAAAGGGCATCAGAACCTTGCACAACGTTGAAATCATTCTCCACTGCGCTTGAGACAGGTGCATTCCACCTCCTATATCGTGCTCAATTGTATAGGCTTGAATGGCCTTTTGCTGCTCCTCCAACCTCTGAAGCATATAGAGGGTTGAATTCCACCTCGTTACCACTTCTTGCTTCAGATGATGGCAGGGCAGGTTCAGTAGTTTTTGGTGGTGCTCCAGTCTTCTGTACGTGGTGCCTGTACGCCGAAAGTGTCCCGCAATTCTTCTGGCCACCGACAGCATCTCTTGCACGCCCCTGTCGTTTTTAAAAAAATTCTGCACCACCAAATTCAAGGTATGTGCAAAACATGGGACGTGCTGGAATTTGCCCATATTTAATGCACACACAATATTGCTGGCGTTGTCCGATGCCACAAATCCACAGGAGAGTCCAATTGGGGTAAGCCATTCCGCGATGATCTTCCTCAGTTGCCGTAAGAGGTTTTCAGCTGTGTGCGTATTCTGGAAAGCGGTGATACAAAGCGTAGCCTGCCTAGGAAAGAGTTGGCGTTTGCGAGATGCTGCTACTGGTGCCGCTGCTGCTGTTCTTGCGGCGGGAGTCCATACATCTACCCAGTGGGCTGTCACAGTCATATAGTCCTGACCCTGCCCTGCTCCACTTGTCCACATGTCCGTGGTTAAGTGGACATTGGGTACAGCTGCATTTTTTAGGACACTGGTGAGTCTTTTTCTGAGGTCTGTGTACATTTTCGGTATCGCCTGCCTAGAGAAGTGGAACCTAGATGGTATTTGGTAACGGGGGCACACTACCTCAAGAAATTGTGTAGTTCCCTGTGAACTAACGGCGGATACCGGACGCACGTCTAACACCAACATAGTTGTCAAGGCCTCAGTTATCCGCTTTGCAGCAGGATGACTGCTGTGATATTTCATCTTCCTCGCAAAGGACTGTTGGACAGTCAATTGCTTACTGGAAGTAGTACAAGTGGTCTTCCGACTTCCCCTCTGGGATGACCATCGACTCCCAGCAGCAACAACAGCAGCGCCAGCAGCAGTAGGCGTTACACGCAAGGATGCATCGGAGGAATCCCAGGCAGGAGAGGAATCGTCAGAATTGCCAGTGACATGGCCTGCAGGACTATTGGCATTCCTGGGGAAGGAGGAAATTGACACTGAGGGAGTTGGTGGGGTGGTTTGCGTGAGCTTGGTTACAAGAGGAAGGGATTTACTGGTCAGTGGACTGCTTCCGCTGTCACCCAAAGTTTTTGAACTTGTCACTGACTTATTATGAATGCGCTGCAGGTGACGTATAAGGGAGGATGTTCCGAGGTGGTTAACGTCCTTACCCCTACTTATTACAGCTTGACAAAGGCAACACACGGCTTGACACCTGTTGTCCGCTTTTCTGTTGAAATACCTCCACACTGAAGAGCTGATTTTTTTGGTATTTTCACCAGGCATGTCAACGGCCATATTCCTCCCACGGACAACAGGTGTCTCCCCGGGTGCCTGACTTAAACAAACCACCTCACCATCAGAATCCTCCTGGTCAATTTCCTCCCCAGCGCCAGCAACACCCATATCCTCCTCATCCTGGTGTACTTCAACACTGACATCTTCAATCTGACTATCAGGAACTGGACTGCGGGTGCTCCTTCCAGCACTTGCAGGGGGCGTGCAAATGGTGGAAGGCGCATGCTCTTCACGTCCAGTGTTGGGAAGGTCAGGCATCGCAACCGACACAATTGGACTCTCCTTGTGGATTTGGGATTTCGAAGAACGCACAGTTCTTTGCGGTGCTTTTGCCAGCTTGAGTCTTTTCAGTTTTCTAGCGAGAGGCTGAGTGCTTCCATCCTCATGTGAAGCTGAACCACTAGCCATGAACATAGGCCAGGGCCTCAGCCGTTCCTTGCCACTCCGTGTGGTAAATGGCATATTGGCAAGTTTACTCTTCTCCTCCGACAATTTTATTTTAGGTTTTGGAGTCCTTTTTTTACTGATATTTGGTGTTTTGGATTTGACATGCTCTGTACTATGACATTGGGCATCGGCCTTGGCAGACGACGTTGCTGGCATTTCATCGTCTCGGCCATGACTAGTGGCAGCAGCTTCAGCACGAGGTGGAAGTGGATCTTGATCTTTCCCTAATTTTGGAACCTCAACATTTTTGTTCTCCATATTTTAATAGGCACAACTAAAAGGCACCTCAGGTAAACAATGGAGATGGATGGATACTAGTATACTTATGGATGGACTGCCGAGTGCCGACACAGAGGTAGCTACAGCCGTGGACTACCGTACTGTGTCTGCTGCTAATATAGACTGGATGATAATGAGATGAAATCAATATATATATATGTATGTATATATAATATCACTAGTACTGCAGCTGGACAGGTAGATAATATATTTATTAGGTAATGATGACTGATGACGGACCTGCTGGACACTGTCAGCTCAGCAGCACCGCAGACTGCTACAGTAAGCTACTATACTATAGTAGTATGTACAAAGAAGAAAGAAAAAAAAAAACCACGGGTAGGTGGTATACAATTATGGATGGACTGCCGAGTGCCGACACAGAGGTAGCTACAGCCGTGGACTAACGTACTGTGTCTGCTGCTAATATAGACTGGATGATTGATAATGAGATGAAATCAATATATATATGTATGTATGTATATATAATATCACTAGTACTGCAGCCGGACAGGTAGATAATATATTTATTAGGTAATGATGACTGATGACGGACCTGCTGGACACTGTCAGCTCAGCAGCACCGCAGACTGCTACAGTAAGCTACTATACTCTATAGTAGTATGTACAAAGAAGAAAGAAAAAAAAAAACCACGGGTAGGTGGTATACAATTATGGATGGACTGCCGAGTGCCGACACAGAGGTAGCTACAGCCGTGGACTAACGTACTGTGTCTGCTGCTAATATAGACTGGATGATTGATAATGAGATGAAATCAATATATATATGTATGTATATATAATATCACTAGTACTGCAGCCGGACAGGTAGATAATATATTTATTAGGTAATGATGACTGATGACGGACCTGCTGGACACTGTCAGCTCAGCAGCACCGCAGACTGCTACAGTAAGCTACTATACTATAGTAGTATGTACAAAGAAGAAAGAAAAAAAAAAACCACGGGTAGGTGGTATACAATTATGGATGGACTGCCGAGTGCCGACACAGAGGTAGCTACAGCCGTGGACTAACGTACTGTGCCTGCTGCTAATATAGACTGGATGATTGATAATGAGATGAAATCAATATATATATGTATGTATATATAATATCACTAGTACTGCAGCCGGACAGGTAGATAATATATTTATTAGGTAATGATGACTGATGACGGACCTGCTGGACACTGTCAGCTCAGCAGCACCGCAGACTGCTACAGTAAGCTACTATACTCTATAGTAGTATGTACAAAGAAGAAAGAAAAAAAAAAAAAACCACGGGTAGGTGGTATACAATTATGGATGGACTGCCGAGTGCCGACACAGAGGTAGCTACAGCCGTGGACTAACGTACTGTGTCTGCTGCTAATATAGAGTCTAGACTGGATGATAAATTATTGATAATGAGATGAAATCAATATAATATCACTAGTACTGCAGCCGGACAGGTACTATATATATTTATTATGTAATGACTGATGACGGACCTGCTGGACACTGTCAGGTCAGCACAGCACCACAGACTGCTACAGTAAGCTACTATAGTAGTATGTATAAAGAAGAATGAAAAAAAAAAAACCACGGGTAGGTGGTATACAATATTATATATATATATATATTATATATATATATATATATATATTAAACTGGTGGTGATTGATTATTAAACTGGTGGTCACTTCAGGTCACGTTGCAACTTGCAACTAGTACTCCGAGGCCTAAGCAGACAATCACAAAATATATTATTATACTGGTGGTCAGTGTGGTCACAACAATGGCAGTGTGGCACTGACTCTGGCAGCAAAAGTGTGCACTGTACGTTATATGTACTCCTGAGTCCTGCTCTCAGACTCTAACTGCTCCCCACTGTCAGTGTCTCCCCCACAAGTCAGATAATACACTTACAGTCACACTATCTAATCTATAAATATCACTTCAGCAAGTAGTATAGTAGTATACAGTATAGTAGTACTCCTCCTAATAATGCTCCCCAAAATACTGTGTCTCTCTCTTCTCTAAACGGAGAGGACGCCAGCCACGTCCTCTCCCTATGACTCTTGATAAAGCTAAATATTTATCGTTACTTATCCCTTTATGAGGTCTAAGAACACTGTACGCTATCTACGTGAGAAGTACCGTAAGGGTACGCAAGTTGCGTATCGATCGCGTAGCCGTGATCGAGACGCTCAGGCGTCACGTTCACTCACGGCCAAGTGACCGCAGGCAGGCAGACTATTGGCTGTTGACTTATCGTAATGATTCGCTATAGCGTAGCGGCGCTCGGGACCACGAGGAGATCACCAGCGATGCAGACGCTCACAACGTTAAACCTTTATATCTATACCTTTAGTAATGAAATACACAGCAAACCTTAATGTAGAGATAAAGTGTAAGTGCAACCTTGTGTAACCTGATTAACTACAAAGCTGCTTGAGCGTCACCGATGCTCAGGGAATACTTAACACTATAAAGAATACACAGATACCTGGGCTTAGGGTCCGAAACCTATTATGTGTATTATGACTATTATACTTGCAAAGGGAATCACAGTACAAATGATACACTACAATATAACATAAACCAACTAACCAGATAAACTACACAGGAAATACAATACAATACAATACAATTAAAGGAAAATACGAGAGAAAGAGTAGAGAGAGAGAGAGAGAGAGATGGCTCACAGTAAGACAATATGATTACGGAGAGAACTTACGCACAAGGGGAACGATCGCATGCGCCTCGATATCCAGCTCCCGATTATCAGCAATGAGAACCGTTGAAGAGAGTGAAGTTGGATATGGTCGGCCCGCTATTTATGTCCCACACACAATACAATTCAATGGTCCCTACAATCTCATTGTTCATTGGACACAGGAATTCGGCTTCGCATTATAACAAAAGGTCATAGGTTGATTCATACAGGTGGGCTGTGACTATTTCCAACTGCTCAGGTGGGAGGGAAACTGGGTTTCCCGCCGCATGGGTAATAAAGTGCAAATAAAGTAAATGTTCATAAACTTCTTATGTCCATAACTATTCGCACGAGCGATTGATCTGCTTCAAACCAACACCGGAATATTTCTAATTAAATATTCTTCCGATGGATACTAAACACCACTGTATTACTCCTGTCTGACCCTTCGTATCAAACAAAGAGGGATTCCTCTGTTCATAAACATTCTATATTAACCAAACTTTCAGAATCTATCAAAGGGACCATGATCTACAAAATACATTATTAGTGAAAATATGTAATGATTGAGTCGCACGCTATGATCGCATAAACTCTACCGTAAATACGCATACCATGCGCCTGCGGGTGCCCGCGACTGTGAGTATGCGCACGTACGGGAGAGCGTACGCATGCGCAGCACGGACCTGTGTGAGGTGCAAATATGGTAGTGTGCATAGAGATATTTTTCTGACTTTGACAGTCCACCCTTTGGCAGTCAATAATAACTGCCACCTTCTAAAACATTTCAAAAGGAGAAAAATATATGTCAGGGGTTAATTCATTTCCATGGTTGGGTGAGGGAGGAGAGAGGAGTAGGTGTGAAGAGGGTATGACCTAGTGTGATAGCAGAAGCATGTGTGTATGAGTCCATGTTTGGGGGGTCATGTATCATCGTGCCGTACGTGTTGTAAATCAAGCTTCGAGGTATTGCGAAGTATACATTTGAATTCCTTCTTATCCCGTGGTACAGGTCTGTGGATGGGCTGTCAAACTTTACCGAGCTCTTTTCGGATTTTGAACAAAATGGGGAGCACATTTTAGTTGATGATACATGAATGGGGGAATATGTGATTGCTGATATCTGTGCCTGTATTCCCTATACTATGTGTGTCATTACCTGAGGGTTGTAGAAATGAAGAAAAGACATAATTACGGTAAATGCGGTGGTATTCTATGTCAGGTTAATGTACATCTGTCGGTTGAAGTTTTGTTCGGTATCAGTTGAAAGTCGTCTTCTTTGCGCTGTTTTGCTCATTAGGCGTGAGCAATAAGCTTTGTCAATGCCATTAGATTTACAAAAAATGTTGGGCTAGCGTAATTTTAAGAATTCTAGGGAAACTGGGGATCCATGGCAAAGTTCATCAAGTGTCCATATCTCAAGTGGTCAAAACTTCTTCTTTGGTCTATCCGTTGTCTGTATAGCGTCTCATCAACTTCCTCGTCCAAGGGGGTCTTGTTATCTTGGAGAAAAACCAGAAAAACAGGTGAAAGAAACGGACCGTAGAAATCGCATTTTCATCACATTATTGTTTCTATCATTGGGTCATAAATCAAATCCAGGTTAATTACAGTTTCCTCACTCCTCAAACTCATCACTCTGGTACTTTGTTTGCACCTTATTAAAGCCTGCCCGCATCTAAATATCAATCCAATCGATATAACGACACCTAAGATACATAGTAGAAACTTCCCAACATCCATTATGACTCCTTGAGCCCAGTCTCCCAAACCGGAGAACCAGTTTCGCGGGTTCAACCATGACACCCAACCAGTCAGCTCATTACCTACAGCAGCAAGAGTGAGATTGTGTTTTCGGCGAAATTCCCACTTTAATTGGAGAATATCGTCCATCTTTTGGTCTATGACCTCTACCGGATCCTCGGTGCTATTCGTGATATACGTGCAACACTTCACGCCGTACTGTGTTGCCAATGTAACACAATATCCGCCTGTCACTGCTGTGAGGTAATTAAGAACCATTCTATGCTGTACCAGTTCTGTTTTATAAGCTTGAAGTTCTCTTCCAGTGTATCTAAACGTGTCATCATACATTTCAGTGATATTATCTAACAAATTGGCGAGTGCGGAAATGTATCTATAATTCATCACTTCTCGAGCGGTGCGAGTGAAATCTAACGCCACCAGAACCTGAATCCCGGTGGATTCATGGATCAGATCAGAGGCCGGATGCTCTAACCTTTCTGACAGTTGTCTTTTAACGAGGTGCTCGTAATGAGTGTGAGTATAAGGAGCTTGGGCACCACGGTGTATGTCTTTCATTTTATCATGAGTTACAGTCATTACTTCAGGCAATACTCTTCCAATATAACACAATCCTTCAGAGTTTGGGGCAAGCCACTTGTACGCCTTTCTCCCGCATATGAAATATGCATCATCGGGGAGAACATATGGGACGGAGAAAAACATTACCATATTACACACCTTCCAGGTGAAATCTCCTAGCCCTAATTCTTCCATCTGCTTAATGCACGTATCAGGTTGTACGATATGTGCACAGTATCCTGGTGATACTTCTCCAACTCTAGTAATCCTATTTCCTAGGGTGTATCTATACCGGAAAGATTTTCCTCTACTGGCTATGTGGCGTACAAGCTCTGTATCTGTAGGCATTCTATCTGCTCTATGTGAAAAGGTCATGGTGTGGTTACTCCATGATACTTCCCAATTTCCCGGCTTTCTGGGATTGGAGATGTTAAAACATAATAGGGACCTATCCACATGGTATTGGTGGAGCTTCAAACTAGGAGGGCTGGAGATATTAAACCTCCTGTCCACCGGTCTCCCACCCTTTAGCTCAAGTACCTCCCCTACCGTTAAAGGAAATGGTACTAGCCCTGATTTACTATGACCCTGAGGTACTTGAGAGCATACCCAACAATCTGTTTTATTTAACACACTACCCACTAAGGAGTGATAGTCACTCAATGGATGCCGGTCCATATGGATATTAAAACTGGATTGGCATTTCTTTATGCATCCATCCTCTACCAGATTGTCACAGAGCCTACAGATACAATTTTCTTTTTGAACTAACAATCCTTCACAATTGTTTACAAATAACATGGTTGTTAGATCGTGCCCGGTACTCGCCTTTGCTTGGTGATTGGGTTGCTATTGGAAATTTACACCTCCGTCTCAGTCATCAGGACCTTTCTGGATCCTTTCTCGACCTCGCTGGTACTCTCACCGAAACAGACTGCTCTGGTCAACATCATGGTCAACAGGAAAATCCATATCACAGTCTCTTGGGGCAAGTCCATCTTACAGGAGGAGAAAAGAAGAAATTTGTAGAGGGGGTATAAGAAAACAGTTTGAGGGGGAGAGAACTTGTTACGATAATAAGTTCTCTCGTCTTGTTGTTCTTCTTGTTCTGCTGTCCTCTCAAAGGTGCTGTCTCTCAGTCTTCCAAACGAACATTCTGGTGATGCAATATTCCTTCCTAACCGGCGATCTTTCTGTAAGGAGCAAAAATCTGGCATTACCATTGGTCCAACTGAGGGGTGACATACCATCTTTAAACCATGAAAACATGAGTGAGAAGAGAGAGAAAACAAAAAAAAAAACAAAAGAGATAGAGAACAATTCATATGCATATATATATTACATAACTCGACATTAACCATCAATAGGAAAAGAGAAACAAAGCATTTTTAAAACATTGTCAACATTAAGAAAACATTGTTAGCATTAGAAAAACATTGTCAGATTATCAGGCTGTCATATCTACGTGTCTAATGGTCTCCTTGAGCAGTCCCTCCCCACCAGCACCTGCATTACTCCACTGTCTGTATCTGGCCAGAAATACATTGTGGCGGAGGTCATGCTGGGGTTTGGTAGACTTCTGCAAGGACCAAGTGGATATGCAATGTGTGAATTCTTACCAATAATCGTCAAAGATGGGGATAGAGAGAGAGAGAGAAAAACATTTTTCTTCACAAATACATTTACAACGTTTCACCTGGTCATTCCTGTGTCTTCAGTGAATGACCTCCCAATTTATTAACCGTTACCTCAGGCTTACCTCCAGTCCTAATGATCACCTTTCTTGACTACTTATCATGGGTGTGGCTCAAAATCCTTACTATATGATCCTTGATTATAATTGTGTGTGTTGTGATTTTGTTCATTTCTTGGTCTAGGGGGTCTAACTTTATGTGGGTTATTACAGTTGCTGGCGTAATGCCCTTCTCTTCTACAATGGTAACAAACCCTTGGCTTTCTCCAAGTGTCAGTGAACTGGGGTCTTGGCTGAATTGATGCCTCCTCAAACGCTTGGATGCTCATCACCATCAACCGCTTTCCCTGTACCTCCCTGCTTCCTTGGATATCATGGTTATGTTGTTGTCTAGGGGGTGCATATACCTTGTGTGTGCTTCTAGGCCTGCAATCTCTTGCATAATGACCTTCCTCCTGGCAGTTATAACAGACTTTCATATTTGAATTTTTCGCAGTGGTGTGGGGCTTTTGTTGAGTTGGTCTTGTGGTTCATCTGTTGGTGCGTGATATAAAACATTGTACGTACCTGTGGACACGACCTCACCTGACCCTCCGTTAGGGGGTTTGATTATTGCCTTTACCGATTTGATCGTGTCCACCTGGATGTCTTGTAGGATGGCTTCTGGAAGAGGTGCCGACATTGTTCTGGGCTCACTTTCTTGTTTGTATTCCTGAGGGAAGTTTGACATGGGGTGCAACTTGCATAGGTTAATAGTTGTACATTCAACAACATTACAATAATCATTGTTACATTTATTACACTTATTCTTATAATCTATACTACAGTTGCTAAGAGCGTTTTTATTGTTCAACCTTGTGCTTCTCTCCGCAACCACAATCCTCCCTGTTGCCATGTCTCTCCTCTCAAGATAAGAGTCAGAAAAGTCAATTAAATCTCTTTGTAATTCACTTTCCTGTTGCCATAACTGCAAATAATCATAATGTTTGATTTGTCTCTTTGTTGATTTTATGAGACATATCCTCCTCCTTAAATTTTGTAACACCTCTGGGCTGAAGCTACCTATTCTTGGGAATTTCTCCCGGTCTTGTACAGTCATTCTCTCCCATTCATCACATAAAACCTCTGTGTGACTTCCATATTTCTCACACATGATATACCTGGCCGACCCAATTGGTCGGACCACTGAATCAACCCGAACCGAGGTTGATCGCCCCCTACCTGAACAACTGGCCCCCATAACTCTGCAGGCGTTGCTTGCTCTACCTCTGATCTCTATATCAAGGTCTTCAGCGAACCCTTACAGAAAACCAGATTGTTCACAATAGGCCGACGGTGGCGGTTTACCGAGTACCCCACTCACTCGCCCACGCCGACCAATACGACCTGATCACACCGATATGGTGCTGGCGTACTCGACACAGGGCACCTATAAAAACCTTCTGTTTACTGGAACATGCGAGGGTTATCCGCAGAACACTTACTCTTTCCAGTAAAGGTGGGGTTGTTAGATAGTTCCTGAGTGACCAGCGAACTTCCCTTCGTAAAAATAAAAAATTACACAAATCACGTCAGAATGTACAAATAGCGTTTGTGACCCCTTTACTCTAATGGTATTAGGTCAGATTACTAACTACTGCACACACTTACGTGCGGTCCAGTCGTTCAGTACACAAACAACTAAGCTTATGTACGGAAAGACTAATGGAATCGAAACTTACGACTGCGAATTCCTTCAGCCAGAGCTTGTACGGCCTATATGGGTCTTGCACCAACCCTTCTTTTGGTGTTGTGCCTCTAAACTGTATAGCGGACTTCCCTGTTTACTGTACCTGGACCTGCTGGTCTACTATGACCTCCTGGTCTTGTTCTGTACGACCTCCTGGTCTTGTTACTGTACTGGTCCGCTATACTCTAATGCTCAAATATTATGTTTAACCAAGGATGCCTCCCTAGCCACCGTGCACGTCACTTACACGTATGTCCCTTCACGAGTACTCGATTTCTTTTTTTGGTTCAACCTCTAAGTTATATAAACTTATGTAATACAAAAACACTCACTCATCACATGTACACTTTTGCTTCTATTTCTATTTCTGCGCAGAAATTTTTTTTTCTTTAGCCCAGCTGTGTTACCAATTAGGAGCAGGATCTGTTAATTTAAATTTTGGATTTCCAAAAATAGACTTGCGTTATTTATCGCCTGTGGCGCTATTTACCGCTTTGCGTTACTTATCGCGTTGCGTTACTTACCGCGTTGCGTTAAAAATCAACTTATCGTGACTTGAGCTACGTGGGCGTAACCGGACGCTCCGTTGCGTAATGTACGCTGCGTGCGTCTGCCTTTGGATTGCGTACACAAGTCTTTTGTTAGGGACACGTGTACGCAAAGCAAAGATCCACCGTAACACAATTTATATTTTTATCAATGTAGATGATCCCTGGTCATCTACCACACAACACACTGACTTCACCTTATCTCCCAGGCAAAACTGTGTGTTTGTCTATCTTTTAACTATATTACCTTTACTCTTAAACTATGAAATAACGGCAAATCTTTTTTTAGCACTTCTATCGACTATAAAACTGGCAGACAGGAGAGTGATATACGAAAATGAAAAAGAAAAAGAAATGCAGATATATATGTGTGCGTGCGTGTGTACGCAAGACAGAAAAATACAGTTTTAAAAGACACTAGCGTTTTGTTCTTACCTCCGGTTCCCGGATTCCTTCAGCACTCTTTTATCTAAGCGAAGCAGACGCTTATCCCGTCAGCACTACGAGACAACCTCCCGCCCTTTGCTGAGGGATAATGTCTGCTGATCTACCTAGTGCAGATATGTGAAGGACAGGACGAGCCGCCAATTGATAAAGCTAAATATTTATCGTTACTTATCCCTTTATGAGGTCTAAGAACACTGTACGCTATCTACGTGAGAAGTACCGTAAGGGTACGCAAGTTGCGTATCGATCGCTTAGCCGTGATCGAGACGCTCAGGCGTCACGTTCACTCACGGCCAAGTGACCGCAGGCAGGCAGACTATTGGCTGTTGACTTATCGTAATGATTCGCTATAGCGTAGCGGCGCTCGGGACCACGAGGAGATCACCAGCGATGCAGACGCTCACAACGTTAAACCTTTATATCTATACCTTTAGTAATGAAATACACAGCAAACCTTAATGTAGAGATAAAGTGTAAGTGCAACCTTGTGTAACCTGATTAACTACAAAGCTGCTTGAGCGTCACCGATGCTCAGGGAATACTTAACACTATAAAGAATACACAGATACCTGGGCTTAGGGTCCGAAACCTATTATGTGTATTATGACTATTATACTTGCAAAAGGAATCACAGTACAAATGATACACTACAATATAACATAAACCAACTAACCAGATAAACTACACAGGAAATACAATACAATACAATTAAAGGAAAATACGAGAGAAAGAGTAGAGAGAGAGAGAGAGAGAGATGGCTCACAGTAAGACAATATGATTACGGAGAGAACTTACGCACAAGGGGAACGATCGCATGCGCCTCGATATCCAGCTCCCGATTATCAGCAATGAGAACCGTTGAAGAGAGTGAAGTTGGATATGGTCGGCCCGCTATTTATGCCCCACACACAATACTATTCAATGGTCCCTACAATCTCATTGTTCATTGGACACAGGAATTCGGCTTCGCATTATAACAAAAGGTCATAGGTTGATTCATACAGGTGGGCTGTGACTATTTCCAACTGCTCAGGTGGGAGGGAAACTGGGTTTCCCGCCGCATGGGTAATAAAGTGCAAATAAAGTAAATGTTCATAAACTTCTTATGTCCATAACTATTCGCACGAGCGATTGATCTGCTTCAAACCAACACCGGAATATTTCTAATTAAATATTCTTCCGATGGATACTAAACACCACTGTATTACTCCTGTCTGACCCTTCGTATCAAACAAAGAGGGATTCCTCTGTTCATAAACATTCTATATTAACCAAACTTTCAGAATCTATCAAAGGGACCATGATCTACAAAATACATTATTAGTGAAAATATGTAATGATTGAGTCGCACGCTATGATCGCATAAACTCTACCGTAAATACGCATACCATGCGCCTGCGGGTGCCCGCGACTGTGAGTATGCGCACGTACGGGAGAGCGTACGCATGCGCAGCACGGACCTGTGTGAGGTGCAAATATGGTAGTGTGCATAGAGATATTTTTCTGACTTTGACACTCTCAATGCACGTGTGAAAATGGCGGCGACGCGCGGCTCCTTATATAGAATCCGAGTCTCGCGATAGAATCCGAGCCTCGCGAGAATCCGACAGCGTGATGATGACGTTCGGGCGCGCTCGGGTTAGCCGAGCAAGGCGTGAAGATCCGAGCCTGCTCGGACCCGTGTAAAAAACCTGAAGTTCGGGCGGGTTCGGATTCAGAGGAACCGAACCCGCTCATCTCTAATATATATATATATATATATATATATAGAACAGACAGTAGAGGCACTCTCCAGAATTCATAAAGATGCAAAAAGGTGAATTTATTTATACGTTACACAATACACTCGAATGGTATTCCTTGATATGTCCTCAAGCGCTTTCGGCCCACAGAGGGCCTTCCTCAGGAGGCAGTATGTAATAATTCCATCAGAACATAAGACCAAACACAGGGTCTACCCGGATATCCAGCAGTAAGCTGGGTTATGCCTGACAGGCTCTATATACACCAGTGATCAATTAGAATTTGGCGCTAAACACGCCCCTAATATGACCTCATATCAAATGCGACATAATTATACAAACTAACATCTAAAGCAATCAGTACAAAATAAATACCAAAATTTCCCAACCAAGAAGGGGTAATGCAGGACACACTTATACTTAGCGGCCAGGCTCCATGTGACACAAGTGGGCAAAGCCCGTCCGTTGTAAACACTAATAGCGGACATTCCCCGTCCACAGCTGCTGAGTACAGACGGACCGCAGTGACGTGCGTAACTAGGCAACAAGCCGCACTTCCTGTCTGTGAAACGCACGTGTCACAAAGACGGAAGTAAAGCTGGAACGCATATCGGAACTCTCTTAGACAGAATAAAGACATCCAGTCTGTCAAATCCAAGTAAATTCTGAATTAATTCACTCCAATACGGAATCTATATTAAATAACATGGGACCTAGCCAGTTTAGTGTGTACCTCATTCCCCGGTGTAAAGAGCCAATCAGCTGCAGTTAAAAACCCCAAAGTTAAAGATAATAAACACACAATATACAAACCATAAGGGAATATACAAAAAATACACAAAAGAATTTAGTATTGATCAGACCATACAATGGGTACCCACTATTGCTGTATTATCTCTATGCAAAACTTGATATATAAATAAATAAATAGGATACCTCTTCATACAAAGATGAAGAAAATCTTATGATCCAATTAGTGGGTAACCCCAGTCGACCAATATTAAATCAAAAAAAACAAAAGAAACAGCCTTAGCTATAAAATATCATAATCACCACATATCCAGACAATAAAAATTCCTACATATGTATATACATATACCTATAGGTGTCGGTCAGAGCATATCACTACCCCTAATCAAAGATATTTTTTTTTTTTTAAAACAAACATCTATACGGGAAGATATGTATCAAAAGTGCTATTGCACAATCTATATCCACCATAGTCAACGTAGAAAAAAATTAAGAGGGTTAGATTCATTAAGTCCATAGGGGGACACTGAACCCAGTCTGTGGATCCACCTCGCTTCCAACTTCTTTAATAGGAGTGATCGATCCCCACCCCTCTTAGGAACCGGAACCCAGTCAATGATCCGGCACTTCAAGGACGCCACTTGATGTCCTAATGTAAGGAAATGTTGGGCCACCGGTTTGTCAGTCTGTCCTGTCAACAATGCCTTGTGAATTGAACTCCGATGGTTCGCCATCCTCTCCCTAAAGGTGCATGTGGTCATTCCCACATAGGGGAGGCCACAAGGGCAGAGGAGCATGTAAATTACATGATCGAGTCGGCAATGCAGCCGAAATCTAATATTAATCATTTTCCCACTTCGGGGATGCGGAAATTTATCTCCAGCCAACATGGAACGACATGTCACGCATCCAAGACATTTTACACAACCCTTCTTTTGTGGTTGCAGCCAACCACTTTCTTCCTTGGTGAGTCGCTTCGCTGGGTGCATGAGGAGCTGTTTCAGACTACGGCCACGTCTGTATGCCATCATGGGCGGTTGTTCAAACAGTCCCTTTAATTTAGGGTCAGACTTCAATATTGGCCAATGTCGTCTTAATGATGATCCAATGTTGGTGGATTTACCATCAAATTGTGTAACGTATATCATACGTGCCTCCTTCGGTGGTGCAGACCTTATGCATTTTGTTCGTGCCCTCATCAAGCAGGTATCAATAGTACTCTTTTTGTACCCCCTTTCCAAAAAGCGGCTCTTCATCTCCAGAATCTGTGTTTCAGCTTTTACTGGATCAGTATTGTTCCTCAATACCCGCATGAACTGGGAGATGGGTAAGCTTGATTTTAATGCCGGTGGGTGGTTACTTGTTGCGTGTAAGATCGTATTCCGATCCGTCTCCTTTCTGAATAGGGTGGTTCCTAATTTATTCCCCTTACGAAAGATTGTGAGGTCCAAAAAATTGATAGAATCCCCACTAATCTGACCAGTGAAGCGTACTGTGGATTCTAAACTGTTTAAGTGTTCCAACATACAGTTAAATTCAAACTCAGTGCCGTCCCATAGCATAAATATATCGTCTATAAAACGCTTATAATAAATGATTTTACTGCCATATGTAGGTAAGATATTAATCATCTCATATTGATGCATAAAAATGCCTGCATAGATAGGGGCCACATTGGAACCCATAGCAGTTCCTGAGCACTGTATGAAATAATCATTTTGGTACATGAAATGATTATTCAGCAAAATCAATTCCAAGAATTCCAATAACCCCTCAATGGGGATTGACAAAGTCCCTACTGTAATAAGTAGCTCCCTTACTGCTTCAAGACCCAGATCATGGGGAATTATAGTATATAATGATGACACATCAAGTGTCGCCAACAGAGTTCCTTCGTCTAGGTCACCAAGTTCCATGATTTTAATAAGGAAATCCCCAGTGTCTTTTAAGTAGCTAGGGATAAATGGGGTCAGTTCCTGTAAAAAAGAGTCTACAAACATCGCTAATGGTTGTAAGAGAGACCCTCTGGCTGATATAATCGGCCTTCCCGGGGGGCTGATCAAGGACTTATGAATCTTGGGTAGAGTGTATAGTATAGGACAGATGGGCTGTTCAACCTTCAAAAAAAGGGATATCTGTTCAGTCAGCCACCCCTGGCTGACCGATCTATCAACCAGAGAGTCAACCTTCTTTTTAATAAATGGCATCGGATTGGTATCACATTTAGTATAAGTATTCACATCGGATAACTGGCGCCTGACCTCAGCATCATAGCTCTGAAAATTCTGAATGACTACGGCCCCACCTTTATCGGCGGGCCTGATGACGATACTATCATTGTTACGTAGATCATTCAGAGCCTTGCGTTGCTCAGGCGTCAGATTCCCAAATGTTCTATCAGGCATGTTATTGAAATCGTTCTCAGTCATTCTCAGGAACGTCCGTATGCTAGCGCTACAGGTCGGTGGATCAAAGCTACTAGGTTTCTTCAGAACAGCAGATCTAGTTGTCCCTATCTCAAGATTCCCTGTTTTGTCACTGAAAAACTCTCTCAACCTTAGCTTCCGGCCAAATTTATATTGGTCGACTGCCAGGTTAAAGTCATCATGTCTGGCTGTTGGCACAAAAGATAAACCGAGAGCCAAGAGGGAGGTCTCATTAGTAGTGAGATTATAATCAGAGAGATTAAAAATATTGGTTAAACTTTCTTCCTTCTCCCGCTTCTCTTTAAAACCGCCTCTTCTTGGGTGGGGTCTTCTATTTCTACTCGGTTTTTTGCTGCCGCCACCGGTCTGCCTCTGCCTAAAAAACCACTTGGAGGTCTAGATCCCAGGGAATCTGAATCTGAAGCTGAGTGGGATGTCGATGAGTCTGCACCCGGTTGGTATCTATTACGGAAAGGTCTATTTTGTCTAAACCGTCTAGAATTACCTGTTCCACCCGTTAACCATCTGTATACCTGATGGGTAGCATAGTCATGATTCACCGCCTGTAGCTTTTTCCTTTTAAATGTTACCAATTCGTCTTTAAACGTATCAACCTGTGTTTGAATCTTTTCACACCAGGTATCGGTTTTATCCGATTTCAAAGTCTGGTGATGGGTTTTTTCAAATTTGACAATTTCTTCACGAATTTTCACCAACTCCAAACCAACCTCTTCAATAACTAATAAGATGAGATCGAGTGAGCACTTATTTAATACTCCACACCATTTGGTGCAAAAAGCAGCGTTGGTTCTACCAATGGTGGGAGTATTGCTCACCCGAAATCCTCGTGGTATTTTTTTGGAGCGGTGATATTCTGAAAGGAACTGGCCATGGAGCGTAAGCTCAACCTCCCGACGTTTCAAACGAGTAATTCTATGGAATAAATCAATGGACTTCTCAGCAGGTAATGATTTAAATTCAAGGTGATCAAAATACACTTTTTCTGCGTCATCATCTGTTAATGAAACTACTTGATTTTCAGCTGCTAAAAGGAGGCCTTCATCAAAAGAAGGAGTACCTGATTGGGTCATTCTCAATAACCTAACAACATATGGTGGCTAAGGGGACTAGACTCTGAAGTATAGCCCCAAAACACCTAGATCTTTTACAGACAAAATACAATCACATATCTCAAAGCAAAGAGCCTGAGCATACTATGGGACGACACTGAATCTTCTGACCGACACCTACAAAAAAAGTGTATATAAATACACAAAACATCAAAAAAAGCAAAATTAGACCATAAACATAATTAAAATTGTTAAAATTGGGGAAAGAGATAACTGCCGTAGAGCCCACTCATACGGCTCAAGATATCCCAACAGGTAAACTTGAAAATGAGAAAAAAATCTTTGATTAGGGGTAGTGATATGCTCTGACCGACACCTATAGGTATATGTATATACATATGTAGGAATTTTTATTGTCTGGATATGTGGTGATTATGATATTTTATAGCTAAGGCTGTTTCTTTTGTTTTTTTTGATTTAATATTGGTCGACTGGGGTTACCCACTAATTGGATCATAAGATTTTCTTCATCTTTGTATGAAGAGGTATCCTATTTATTTATTTATATATCAAGTTTTGCATAGAGATAATACAGCAATAGTGGGTACCCATTGTATGGTCTGATCAATACTAAATTCTTTTGTGTATTTTTTGTATATTCCCTTATGGTTTGTATATTGTGTGTTTATTATCTTTAACTTTGGGGTTTTTAACTGCAGCTGATTGGCTCTTTACACCGGGGAATGAGGTACACACTAAACTGGCTAGGTCCCATGTTATTTAATATAGATTCCGTATTGGAGTGAATTAATTCAGAATTTACTTGGATTTGACAGACTGGATGTCTTTATTCTGTCTAAGAGAGTTCCGATATGCGTTCCAGCTTTACTTCCGTCTTTGTGACACGTGCGTTTCACAGACAGGAAGTGCGGCTTGTTGCCTAGTTACGCACGTCACTGCGGTCCGTCTGTACTCAGCAGCTGTGGACGGGGAATGTCCGCTATTAGTGTTTACAACGGACGGGCTTTGCCCACTTGTGTCACATGGAGCCTGGCCGCTAAGTATAAGTGTGTCCTGCATTACCCCTTCTTGGTTGGGAAATTTTGGTATTTATTTTGTACTGATTGCTTTAGATGTTAGTTTGTATAATTATGTCGCATTTGATATGAGGTCATATTAGGGGCGTGTTTAGCGCCAAATTCTAATTGATCACTGGTGTATATAGAGCCTGTCAGGCATAACCCAGCTTACTGCTGGATATCCGGGTAGACCCTGTGTTTGGTCTTATGTTCTGATGGAATTATTACATACTGCCTCCTGAGGAAGGCCCTCTGTGGGCCGAAAGCGCTTGAGGACATATCAAGGAATACCATTCGAGTGTATTGTGTAACGTATAAATAAATTCACCTTTTTGCATCTTTATGAATTCTGGAGAGTGCCTCTACTGTCTGTTCTATAATTTGAATGCCTTTGCATTCTGGAGTGATCACCCCAGTCGTTGTCTCCTTTGAAGATGTGAGTGCGACCATTTTTTGGATATATATATATATATATATATATATACACACACACCAGGGAGATGAGCCGCACTCACAGACTTGTAAAGTTAATGAATCACCGGCGAGGACAAAGAGTCAAACAGCTAGGATGAGATTTCGACGTTTCATGTCTATTTACGACATTTTTTTTATCCTTGATAAAATGTCGTAAATAGACATAAAACGTCGGAATCTCATTTACAAGTCTTCGAGTGTGGCTCATCTCCCTGGTGTATAATTTATTGGAGTGCCGGACATTTCTCTGGTTCATAAATACATATATATATATATATATATATATATATATATATATATATATATATATATTAAAAAAATTGGAGGGGGGGGCCCTGCCTATTTTGTCAGTCCGGGCCCCACAATTTCTGATGGCAGCCCTGGGCAGCGGCATAGCGTTTGCACGGCTCCTAAAACTAGCTAGCGAGCGATCAACTCGGAATGACCCCCTATGTGCGCTGCAGGGGGAGCAGATATAACATGTGCAGAGAGTTAGAGTTGGGTGGGTTATATTGTTTCTGTGCAGGGTAAATACTGGCTGCTTTATTTTTATACTCCAATTTAGATTTTAGATTGAACACACCCCACCCAAATCTAACTTTCTCTGCACATGTTATATGTGCCCGCCCCCCCTCCCCCCATAGTGCAACACTTCTGGGAGGCGGAGCAACATGTAAGAAATATCCCAACTAGCTGTATCAATTCACCACCTCTCCCCTTCAGCCATGCAGCCTGAATACTGAAAGCTTTAGGAGACTCTCCAGGGGGAGCCTGGGGTCCTGAGTGCCTCATGACCCTGCTTAGATGCAATGGAAAACTGTAAACAGAAAATAAACCCTGCAGGGTGAAGTATGAAACATCACAATTTGATGGTTTTATACAGATGGAGTACTTACTGTAGGTGCAGTAAAAAGACCAATAAACTGTAGCCTGGAGATACTTCATACATCCATGGCTGGATAAAGGGTCACATGGGCCCGGGGCTGAAAAAGTTAAAGGGCCTACACTGAGAAGGGGTGGAGCTGTGGCCAGTACTGTGGGTGTGGCCAAAGCCATATCGGTTTGTACATCCTCTACACTATCTAGAGACATAAAAAAAATAGAAAAATTTCCAAAAATTGGGGAAAACTAGAAACATAGGGGCAGATTTAACGGGGTATATTCTTATTATCACTCGTTACGAATTATAAATTGTGCTCCAGCCAATCGGTTCCTAAGAAAATTACAGGAGCTAATTGATGGAGCACAACGTATCATTCGTAAATCATAACAAGAATATCACTCGTTGTTAAATCATCCCCACAATTTTATCACTTATGATTGTGGGCCTATTTTTATATGGAGGTCTGCAGCTGCAGCTCCATCCACCCCATTGTTAATCTGACCCTACATACATCGCTGCTGCCGTGGAACTGTCGGGTGTTTATAAACTCTGAGAGGTTATAAGAAATATGTTTCTTGCTGTTCCCATCTATAGTATGTCCCAGCACCTGTCTCTTTGGCCTCTACCTGGTGGAAAGTTTCTTAGGAAACCCTACATAGCACCATGGTTATGTACTTCTGTTCTTACTGCTCTGGGTGGTGTGATGAATGCTATAGGTTGGATGGCACTTGAAGCCAGTGTCGGACTGGGGCATGTAGGGCCCACCGGGGAAATGCAGTGGTAGGGGCCCATGTGTAGGGGTGTGGCCAGTCCGCTGAGCGGGTGTGGCCTGCCACCTCATTGGTTTGACTAACCATTAGAGAGTGCAACGTCTGGGCCCATTCATAAATATATACAGTAAATTCAGCTGCTGCATGCATGATAATGTTCCAGATTAATAACAGCAATGCACTGTAGAAAATGTATAATGTATAATTCAAGTGCACAGTCTAGAACCTGATCCTTAGAGCAGGAGGTGGGCCCCCCATGCTGTGGGACCCACCGGTGGTTTCCCCTGTACCCCTGTGGGCCAGTCCAAGCCTGCTTGAAGCACACTCCTTGTATAATTCTGGTTAATGCCACTATGTGACGAGAAAAGTATATATGTAAAGGCCGGGAAGTGGTCTATATGTGCCACTGAACTTGGCACAATTCTCGGTATGAAAGAGATCTCTAATGTGAAGCAATGGGCTAGACAATTATTCACCTCCATCCTCTGTTTGACGGGGGCAATAACTGCACCTTTGCACTTGGCCACTGAGAAATACTGCAGGCCTTGTGCGGCCAGGGGCTAGATGGGGCACGGCCAAACACAAGAGCATGGCTATGCCCACTCGTTAAAAATAGCATGTGTGTGGCAGTGAGGAGAGGGGCATCCCTCCTTCCCCAGATAAACCAAGCCCAGGTAATTAATAACCCCCCCCCCCCATCCCCTTAGCACCCCTGCTGGTGCAGTACTCACAATAGCGCTCAGATGCACTCAATGCCCCGGCATCTCAGGTTTACGGAAGCCATTCTGAGTAACCATATCATTACCCAGATAATCGACTGATCTGCATCCGATGCTTCATGGTTGTACACAAATCCCGCTGGATGACACATTTGCATATTTTCTCACGGGCGCTGCGTACACGTTCACAGCAGCGGTGGCACTAGCGTCCATCTCCACATCTGGCCCAATGTTTATTATTTATTATCAGTTATTTATATAGCACACACATATTCTGCAGTGCTGTACAATGGAGCTTACAATCTATATTTCCAGCCGCATGAACAGTAGGGTTAATTATGATTGGTAAGAATCCAATTAACCTACCCGTATGTTTATAGATGGCGGGAAAAAACCAGAGCATCCGGAGAAAACTCTACTGCGTATCTTTAAACCTGTAGGAAAATGGCGGCAGCACCATTTTCCCGGAGACTTGTGTAGCATCGACATGAGACTCCAAAGAGAGTATACAAAATGGGTGCAGGGTGTGCAGTGTGGGAACCCCTGGACCCAGGAGCCAGTGTGCAACACACATCCTACATCCATTATAGACACGACACTGCATTGTCCATAACTGATGGCGTGACATAAATACATCCCCTAACACAGCAGCCAAGCATTCCTGGGCATCATATGTCATTGATGACAAAAATAAGTTGCTATTAGCAATGAATGAGCGCATGGTATATGGGAGATGACCTAGACACGGCTAATGACTTACCCTTCTCATCAATGTACGTGCTGAGTCCATGAGGGTTAAATGAAGAAACGTCGAAACCTCTGCTGATACGTAGTGGAGACGGTTGAAGGTTTTCATCATTCAGATCTATCAGAAATATTTCTCCAGGTTTGTCAGGGGCAAAGCTTACGAAGCCAGGGAATTTCAAACCCTAAAGCAAGCAGAAATGATTAGTATGTAAGCTGAGATGTGATATTCTAATCGAATTAGAGAACAGACCTTTCTATTAAACTACAAGACAGAAAGTGGGATTTTCCAGGAAACGCCCAGCTAAACACACATTTAAGTTGACTTTACCTGTAAAATGTATGTTTTCAATAGTAAGCTCCCACCAATTACCAGAATGGGAGGGATCAAATATTTTGGACTCCTGCACTCTGGGAGATATACAGGTTGAGTATCCCTTATCCAAAATGCTTGGGACCAGAGGTATTTTGGATATCGGATTTTTCCGTATTTTGGAATAATTGCATACCATAATGAGATATCATGGTGATGGGACCTAAATCTAAGCACAGAATGCATGTATGTTACATATACACCTTATACACACAGCCTGAAGGTCATTATAGCCAATATTTTTTATAACTTTGTGCATTAAACAAAGTGTGTCTACATTCACACAATTCATTTATGTTTCATATACACCTTATACACACAGCCTGAAGGTCATTTAATACAATAAAATAACTTTGTGTATTAAACAAAGTTTGTGTACATTGAGCCATCAAAAAACAAAGGTTTCACTATCTCACTCTCACTCAAAAAAGTCCGTATTTCGGAATATTCCGTATTTCGGAATATTTGGATAAGGGATACTCAACCTGTATTGTATATCAATCCTCTGGCACCGTTCTAATGGTTGATTTGTCTGCTGTGTATCAGTGCTCAGTGTCATTGGCAGCTCTGGAACTTAAAGTGGTCTTAAGTTTTTGGTGGCCCATATTGTCAGAAGGGGTGATCAAATTGTCAGGAAGCAATACAGAGAGCTTACTAATGACCATTCAACAATTCAGTGGGCATTCTAGTGTGATCTGTGTACAATAAAAAGCATTCTAGTGGCCTCTGTACAATACAATGAGCATTCTGCTTACACATGTACAGTAAAACAGAAAGAGCTTTCTCCTGACATTCAGTATATACCATAGTTTACAGCATTCTAGTGGCCTACGTGTCTAATTCAGTAAGGCCCGCAGAAGTGCAGAAATCGCTATTTGGCAATTTCCGCACTTCTGCACATGCGCACAGGTTGGTACGCTCATGTGCAAGGTCTTAAACTGCAATCGCAGTCTAAGACCTGGAGGGGGGCGGGAACGGGGCGACTATGTCGTGTTTTATGGGCGTCAACATTCCGTTTAAGGGGAGTGGTCCAGACAACCCAGGCGTGATGTTACACGCAGAGGCTGTGACCCAAAAAATGGCTTCCCCCCGACTGCAGCAGGGGGCTACTTTAATCATGCGAGTGCATCGCTGTATAGCGATGTGCTCGCATGTCAGCGGGGGGGGGGGGCAGGACCCGGCATGCGGGGCGGCATTGCCCTGTGCTGGGCGGCCCCCCTCATGTTAAAGAAAAGAGTTGTAGTTTCATGATGTTTCGCAAAACTACAACTCAAGTTGAATCAGGCCCTATATGTAATACAGAGCGCTTTCTGGTGATTCAAGTGACCTCCATGGAACACATGAGCATTCTAGTGACTGCTATAAAATAAAAGTGACTGCTATATATTGCACAGAGCAGTCTTGATATTTTTACAATGCAGTGAATTTTATGGATAATTATACAATACAGAGAGCATTCCAAAGACTAACATACAGTAAAGAGAGCATTCTAGGGATTCAGACCTGATCGCTAGGGTGCGTTTTTGTGTGCAGGTGTGCAATCGCATGTGCAGGAGACCTGCAAAAACAGATTGTGCAGTCTCTGCACAGCCCAGGACTTACTTTCCAGTGCGATGATTGGGGGCCGGAGCTGACATCATGAATCCTCCCACAAAACGCCGGGTCCTCCTGTGTTTTTCCGGACACTCCCTAGAAAGGTCAATTTCCACCCACAAACGCCCTCTTTCTGTCAATCTTCTTGCGATCGCAGGTGCGTTTGTATTTTTCGCACCATCTCGTCGCTGCTAACCGTCGCGCCTGCGCATTGCGGTGCATATGCATGCGCAGTTCAGACCTGATCACCCGCTGTGCGAAAATGCACAGCAACGATCAAGTCTGAATTATCGCCTATATACAATGCAGGGAACATCCTAGTGACCACACAGTCAGCATCACTATCAATATTCTTAGCGCTAAGAGTGTGAGCCAGCATTTTTCTCTTTTCTGCACTCTCACACAGTCCCAAGATGGCTCCACACATGAACACAGAGAATGAAGCTTTCCCGGAGAAGTGGCAACATGGAGTCTATGCAGTAGTGCACTTCACTTTTGATTCATGACGTACACTGAAGTGTAATTCTCCAAAGGCCATGTATAGAAGAATGTTGTTACGATCTGCGGGATGTACTTGGACAGGATGATGTGGAGAACTGGGTGATGGAAGGTGATGAGTGAGGTGAACTTGGCACGTAGTCTATCTTCTAGACCAGTGGTTCTCAAACTCGATCCTCAGGACCCCACACAGTTCACGTTTTCCATGTCACCCAGCAGCTGCACTGTGTATCACCAACTGTCACATTTTAAAAATCTACAGGTGACCTGCAAAACATGAACCGTGTGGGGTCCTGAGGACCGAGTTTGAGAACCTGTGTTCTAGACAATAACCCCAGTCACCCGACAGTAATAGCATAGAGTGCACCAGCAGGTCTTCTCACCTATAAGAGCCATTTTTCCCTTTACGCTTGATGCGCCTACCGGTGCTCTGATGTCCACCAGGCCACTGGTGACAATACGGGCTTACTCAGGGCCGGTGCAAGGTTTCTCGGCACCCTAGGCAAAACTTCTGCCTACTGCCCCTTCCCCCTACCCACCCTTCAGATGAAAGGCATGCTGCTCTCTCACCCCCTCCCCCTTACTCTGATAAAAGTCTGCTGTTCTATCCCGCCCCACCATCTGTGTGCATGGTGCTGCTCATCCTCCCAGACTGTGTGCATGCCTGCTCCTCATCTCCCCCCCCCCCCCACCACCACCACCACCACCACACTGCTGCTCTCGCCCTCTTTCTTTATCAATGCAGAGAATGCACTGTACAGCCACCATACCTGCATGCTGCAGTGCAGAGTTGGGACTGTGGGTGAAGTGATAAAGTGGAAGGTGATAAAGGACCAGCCATTCAGCTCCTAACTGTCATTTTTCAAACCCAGCCTGTGACATGGAAGTTAAAATCTGATTGGCTGGTCCTTTATCACCTTCCAGTTTATCACTTCACCGAGATTAATAAATCTTCCCCTGAGTAGTCTGTGAAAGAGCCTGGAATGAAGAGCAGTGCTGCATGACACCCCCAGCCAGGACTCCAGGAGCTGTCAAAGTTACTGCCTGTGCCGGGTGGAGGTGGAGCTGGAGGCTGCAATACGGGAGCTTAGCAGTCACGGCTACTGTAAGATAAGAGTTTTGGGGGATTGCAGCGGCTGTGAAAGGTAGGACCATGCAACCTTTTTCAGGCAACTGTAGCAGGCCGCCCCCCTCTGGTCCCGGCGCCCCTAGGCAGCTGCCTAAAGCTGCCTAGTGGAAGCTCCGGCCCTGGGCTTACTGCCTAGATGACCAGAGTTATCTGACGGTGGAAAAGACAGAAAGAGAAAGGTTAAACCAGCAATGGGTCTGGGGACAGACTAATAGGACTACGGCAATGTAAACTGTAAAGAAGGAGCAGGGTAGAGGGCATGTAATGGAAAGGGACTGTGGTGAAGAGGTAAATGTGGTGGTTGTGTGGAGCAGCTATATGAAATAATAATGACAGGAGAAAGCCAAAAAGATACAAACAAGATGAAGGATAAATATCTGTGTGGAAAAATCCACACTGCATCTGATGTCAAAGCTGACTGGATCCAGACAGCACTGCGATATAGGCAGAGTTTCAGAATACAAGAGTTTGTAGGGCTGGTAGTTTCACACAGGAAGCAGGAACTATAACCAGCGATTTGGGAGTGACCAGGGAGGGAATATAAATGGTGCTTGCACCAATCAGAAGCCTGCTGTCTAATTAATAAAACTCTATGCAGGGGTGTGGTTCATAGGGCGACCACAGTTGTGTCGAAAGTGTCTAGGTCGACCACTATTGGTCGACAGTAACTAAGTCGACACCTAAAATAGGTCGACAAAAGCATTAGGTCAACGTGTTCTAGGTCACCATGACAAAAGGTCGACATGGTTTAAAAAAAAAATGTGGTGTTGTTTTTTTCATAGAGTGACCGTGAACCCCAATTAGTGCACCATGTACCCTTGCATGGCGAGCGAGCTTCGGGCAAGGTCCCACGCTCCGCTACTGCTGTGCTTGGCACAGGTTACCGTTCCCAATTGTAGTCCATGTAGTGGATCGTAAAATATGAAAAAGTTCTAAAAACTGAAAAAATTGTGAAAAGCTCATGTCGACCTTTTGCCATGTCAACCTAGAACATGTCGACCTAGTAACCACGTCGACCTAGAAACCATGCCGACCTAATGCATGTCGACCAATGGTGGTTGACCTAATGCATGTCGACCTAAGTGTGGTCGACCTAGAGACCGGATACCCTATGCAGCTGCCCTGCTGAATGTATCAGCTATTAACTACTTAGCAACGGGGAACGCCGTTTGCCTCTGGCATCCCCATTGCTAGGCGCCGGGCGGCTTCCAGAATGCATAGCACCTCCCTTCCTGGGAATAGTAGATAGTTCTATGTGATGTTTATGTAATAATGATTACAGTGCTATATCTATTACTTACCGAGCTGATAAAGGCCAGTCCATTAGGAAGAACATCTATATCTTCAGACCCAAACTCTGGAACGATATAAATGCACATACATGAATTCATTGTTATTTGGCTGTATCTGCACCCAGGCCATGTTTGGCACCGCACGCATTCTCGCTAGCTGGGGAGCAACACAAAATCTATGGGCTTAGCAGCAAACGTTGGTGTAGGGACAGCAATGCTTATTCATCCCCTCTGTAGACCCAGGCTCTAATCTGCTGATCAAGTGCTGGGGCCGCCACTTTGGGGAGGGGAGGTGGCTCATCCATCCTTTGCAGAAGCCGCTAGTCTGCTCACAGAGGGGGCGAATTCAGACGTGGACGCTATTGCAGTAGCAGCTGTGTCTTTGGTTGCAGCCGCTACTTCTCCTTACACTATTGCCTTGGCCAATGTGCATCCTATTGAGATTTCCACTGGCTGCAGCCGAATCTGCCGATTTACATACATAGGAGTATTATCGGCGCCCCAATGGCCGCACCATCAGCCACTGTACCTGTCTTATTGAATTTGCAGAATGTCTGGGTGAACATGGCTCCCCCCCCCCCCCTTCCCCAGTTATCACCCAGAACCAGCTATCGAAATTGCATGGATCTGCGCCTCTAAGCAGTGACCCTCTGGACGCATGCGCAGTGCAGCTCAGACACATATGCAGATGGCAACATGTGTCTGATGGATTCCCTGCATCACCCCTACAGTGAAAGGAGCTTGTTTGTGGGATCAGTACTGCCAGAAAAGCTCAGCCACGCCCCCTACAGCTGCACAGAATCTACATATACGCAATGAGACATGGCCACGCCCCACACACAACCAGCCGCACCCCCAATGGTTTTCTTGGCTTCACTGCACAATGAAGTATTATTTTAGCTTTTAGCCAACACAGCACATCCGGCCCTATTTGTGGAAAATAGATTGCAACCCAAAGAGCCTCTTACAATTTGCAGCAGAGGTTAAAACATATATATATACATATATACCTTGAAGGACGAAACGCGTTGGGACCGTTTGCTGCTGAAACTCCTATTGATGGACAGATAAGCATTTGAACTACTTTTATCCTGTACGCATAAACTTTGGCTATCCTGTGTCCACGGAACAATTGGTTACTGATTCCCTTGTGCATAAAACGGACAGATAAGCTTTTAAGATTTTAAATCTTGTACGTGTGTTGTCTAGCCGTGTTTTGTATTGTTCATTAAAATCTGTATTTTATGTTGTGAAGCTACAGATTATAATTTTATTGGGAATAGCCAAAATTCCCTAAAAATTTGCACCTTATATAGCAGAATTGCTCTATTTTTACCTGTGAACGATACACACTATGTTTGCTGTTTCTTCTTTTACATGATTCCTAAAATGATGAATACCGGATTGAAGTTTTAATCTTATCAGATAAGTGCCTAAGGCCATTTATAATAATTAAATTTTTTTTTTTTTTTTTAATAATCTTTTAATCCACCTATCATTCCCAGTATAATCGTCACTACACTCATTAGCGCTTGTACTCTTCACTACCCAAAGTTAAAACATATATATATATTTTTTTATATTTTTTATTTTACAAAAATTTGAATACATTAATAGTTAGCAGGGTTTACTCTGTGCGTTAAGTCCCGAGGGAACACTTTCATTGGAGCCTCAGGAGCTACGAGGAAAAGTCTGGGTTAAAATTCTCCTGCTTGGATTTGATGTAAGGGAAACTCATAAATTCTGCATTTGACGTGAAATGCATGGGTTAGCGGGTGTTAACCCATGGTTTTACTGGAGCTATGCCCCGCGTGGAAAACCCCGCACCTACTGTAATTGAATTCTTCCCTTAATGTAAGATGGTTACAAGCTCTCATATACATACCTATTCCCTTCAAGTACTGACAGTTAGGAAGGTCTATATTCTCTATCTCTCTGAAGAAGGTGATCCGATGACTGCAAATGGAAGAGAGAAAAATATTTTGCACATTTCACAATAAAAGAATTTCCACTGTCACACAAAATGTTGGGACTTTTCTCTGTATATTGTACAGGCTGATTATACCTGACCCCCTTCATTTTTTCTGGAGGAATAGGTATATATATATATATTAGAGATGAGCGGGTTCGGTTCCTCGGAATCCGAACCCGCCCGAACTTCAGCTTTTTTTACACGGATCCGAGCGACTCGGATCTTCCCGCCTTGCTCGGTTAACCCGAGCGCGCCCGAACGTCATCATGACGCTGTCGGATTCTCGCGAGGCTCGGATTCTATCGCGAGACTCGGATTCTATATAAGGAGCCGCGCGTCGCCGCCATTTTCACACGTGCATTGAGATTGATAGGGAGAGGACGTGGCTGGCGTCCTCTCCATTTAGATTAGAAGAGAGAGAGTGAGATTGAGACAGAGACACTTGATTTACTGGAGCTTAGGAGTACTAGAGAGTGCAGAGTTTACTAGTGACTGACCACTGACCAGTGACCACCAGTGCAGTTTTATTTAATATAATCCGTTCTCTGCCTGAAAAAAACGATACACAGTGACTCAGTCACATACCATATCTGTGCTCAGCCCAGTGTGCTGCATCATCTATGTATAATATCTGACTGTGCTCACACAGCTTAATTGTGGGGGAGACTGGGGAGCAGTTATAGGTTATAGCAGGAGCCAGGAGTACATATTATTAAAATTAAACAGTGCACACTTTTGCTGCAGGAGTGCCACTGCCAGTGTGACTGACCAGTGACCTGACCACACTGACCACCAGTATAGTATACTATATTGTGATTGCCTGAAAAAGTTAAACACTCGTCGTGTGACTTGTGTGGTGTTTTTTTATTCTATAAAAAACTCATTCTGCTGACAGACAGTGTCCAGCAGGTCCGTCATTATATAATATATACCTGTCCGGCTGCAGTAGTGATATATATATATTTTTTATATCATTATTTATCATCCAGTCGCAGCAGACACAGTACGGTAGTTCACGGCTGTAGCTACCTCTGTGTCGGCACTCGGCAGTCCATCCATAATTGTATACCACCTACCCGTGGTTTTTTTTTCTTTCTTCTTTATACATACTACATCTCATTATCATCCAGTCTATATTAGCAGCAGACACAGTACAGTACGGTAGTCCACGGCTGTAGCTACCTCTGTGTCGGCACTCAGCAGTCCATCCATAATTGTATACCACCTACCCGTGTTTTTTTTTTCTTCTTTATACATACTACATCTCATTATCATCCAGTCTATATTAGCAGCAGACACAGTACAGTACGGTAGTCCACGGCTGTAGCTACCTCTGTGTCGGCACTCGGCAGTCCATCCATAATTGTATACCACCTACCCGTGGTTTTTTTTTCTTTCTTCTTTATACATACTACATCTCATTATCAACCAGTCTATATTAGCAGCAGACACAGTACAGTACGGTAGTCCACGGCTGTAGCTACCTCTGTGTCGGCACTCAGCAGTCCGTCCATAATTGTATACCACCTACCCGTGGTTTTTTTTTCTTTCTTCTTTATACATACTACATCTCATTATCATCCAGTCTATATTAGCAGCAGACACAGTACAGTACGGTAGTCCACGGCTGTAGCTACCTCTGTGTCGGCACTCGGCAGTCCATCCATAATTGTATACCACCTACCCGTGGTTTTTTTTTCCTTCTTTATACATACTACATCTCATTATCATCCAGTCTATATTAGCAGCAGACACAGTACAGTACGGTAGTCCACGGCTGTAGCTACCTCTGTGTCGGCACTCGGCAGTCCATCCATAATTGTATACCACCTACCCGTGGTTTTTTTTTCTTTCTTCTTTATACATACTACATCTCATTATCAACCAGTCTATATTAGCAGCAGACACAGTACAGTACGGTAGTCCACGGCTGTAGCTACCTCTGTGTCGGCACTCGGCAGTCCGTCCATAATTGTATACCACCTACCCGTGGTTTTTTTTTCTTTCTTCTTTATACATACTACATCTCATTATCATCCAGTCTATATTAGCAGCAGACACAGTACAGTACGGTAGTCCACGGCTGTAGCTACCTCTGTGTCGGCACTCGGCAGTCCATCCATAATTGTATACCACCTACCCGTGGTTTTTTTTTTCTTCTTTATACATACTACATCTCATTATCATCCAGTCTATATTAGCAGCAGACACAGTACAGTACGGTAGTCCACGGCTGTAGCTACCTCTGTGTCGGCACTCGGCAGTCCATCCATAATTGTATACCACCTACCCGTGGTTTTTTTTTCTTTCTTCTTTATACATACTACATCTCATTATCATCCAGTCTATATTAGCAGCAGACACAGTACAGTACGGTAGTCCACGGCTGTAGCTACCTCTGTGTCGGCACTCGGCAGTCCGTCCATAATTGTATACCACCTACCCGTGGTTTTTTTTTCTTTCTTCTTTATACATACATACTACATCTCATTATCAACCAGTCTATATTAGCAGCAGACACAGTACAGTACGGTAGTCCACGGCTGTAGCTACCTCTGTGTCGGCACTCGGCAGTCCATCCATAATTGTATACCACCTACCCGTGGTTTTTTTTTTCTTCTTTATACATACTACATCTCATTATCATCCAGTCTATATTAGCAGCAGACACAGTACAGTACGGTAGTCCACGGCTGTAGCTACCTCTGTGTCGGCACTTGGCAGTCCATCCATAATTGTATACCACCTACCCGTGGTTTTTTTTCTTTCTTCTTTATACATACATACTACATCTCTTTATCAACCAGTCTATATTAGCAGCAGACACAGTACGGTAGTCCACGGCTGTAGCTACCTCTGTGTCGGCACTCGGCAGTCCGTCCATAATTGTATACCACCGACCCGTGGTTTTTTTTTCTTTCTTCTTTATACATACATACTACATCTCTTTATCAACCAGTCTATATTAGCAGCAGACACAGTACAGTACGGTAGTCCACGGCTGTAGCTACCTCTGTGTCGGCACTCGGCAGTCCATCCATAATTGTATACTAGTATCCATCCATCTCCATTGTTTACCTGAGGTGCCTTTTAGTTGTGCCTATTAAAATATGGAGAACAAAAATGTTGAGGTTCCAAAATTAGGGAAAGATCAAGATCCACTTCCACCTCGTGCTGAAGCTGCTGCCACTAGTCATGGCCGAGACGATGAAATGCCAGCAACGTCGTCTGCCAAGGCCGATGCCCAATGTCATAGTACAGAGCATGTCAAATCCAAAACACCAAATATCAGTAAAAAAAGGACTCCAAAACCTAAAATAAAATTGTCGGAGGAGAAGCGTAAACTTGCCAATATGCCATTTACCACACGGAGTGGCAAGGAACGGCTGAGGCCCTGGCCTATGTTCATGGCTAGTGGTTCAGCTTCACATGAGGATGGAAGCACTCAGCCTCTCGCTAGAAAAATGAAAAGACTCAAGCTGGAAAAAGCACAGCAAAGAACTGTGCATTCTTCGAAATCCCAAATCCACAAGGAGAGTCCAATTGTGTCGGTTGCGATGCCTGACCTTCCCAACACTGGACGTGAAGAGCATGCGCCTTCCACCATTTGCACGCCCCCTGCAAGTGCTGGAAGGAGCACCCGCAGTCCAGTTCCTGATAGTCAGATTGAAGATGTCAGTGTTGAAGTACACCAGGATGAGGAGGATATGGGTGTTGCTGGCGCTGGGGAGGAAATTGACCAGGAGGATTCTGATGGTGAGGTGGTTTGTTTAAGTCAGGCACCCGGGGAGACACCTGTTGTCCATGGGAGGAATATGGCCGTTGACATGCCTGGTGAAAATACCAAAAAAATCAGCTCTTCGGTGTGGAAGTATTTCACCAGAAATGCGGACAACATTTGTCAAGCCGTGTGTTCCCTTTGTCAAGCTGTAATAAGTAGGGGTAAGGACGTTAACCACCTCGGAACATCCTCCCTTATACGTCACCTGCAGCGCATTCATAATAAGTCAGTGACAAGTTCAAAAACTTTGGCCGACAGCGGAAGCAGTCCACTGACCAGTAAATCCCTTCCTCTTGTAACCAAGCTCACGCAAACCACCCCACCAACTCCCTCAGTGTCAATTTCCTCCTTCCCCAGGAATGCCAATAGTCCTGCAGGCCATGTCACTGGCAATTCTGATGATTCCTCTCCTGCCTGGGATTCCTCCGATGCATCCTTGCGTGTAACGCCTACTGCTGCTGGCGCTGCTGTTGTTGCTGCTGGGAGTCGATGGTCATCCCAGAGGGGAAGTCGTAAGACCACTTTTACTACTTCCACCAAGCAATTGACTGTCCAACAGTCCTTTGCGAGGAAGATGAAATATCACAGCAGTCATCCTACTGCAAAGCGGATAACTGAGGCCTTGGCATCCTGGGTGGTGAGAAACGTGGTTCCGGTATCCATCATTACTGCAGAGCCAACTAGAGACTTGTTGGAGGTACTGTGTCCCCGGTACCAAATACCATCTAGGTTCCATTTCTCTAGGCAGGCGATACCGAAAATGTACACAGACCTCAGAAAAAGAGTCACCAGTGTCCTAAAAAATGCAGCTGTACCCAATGTCCACTTAACCACGGACATGTGGACAAGTGGAGCAGGGCAGGGTCAGGACTATATGACTGTGACAGCCCACTGGGTAGATGTATGGACTCCCGCCGCAAGAACAGCAGCGGCGGCACCAGTAGCAGCATCTCGCAAACGCCAACTCTTTCCTAGGCAGGCTACGCTTTGTATCACCGGTTTCCAGAATACGCACACAGCTGAAAACCTCTTACGGCAACTGAGGAAGATCATCGCGGAATGGCTTACCCCAATTGGACTCTCCTGTGGATTTGTGGCATCGGACAACGCCAGCAATATTGTGTGTGCATTAAATATGGGCAAATTCCAGCACGTCCCATGTTTTGCACATACCTTTGAATTTGGTGGTGCAGAATTTTTTAAAAAACGACAGGGGCGTGCAAGAGATGCTGTCGGTGGCCAGAAGAATTGCGGGACACTTTCGGCGTACAGGCACCACGTACAGAAGACTGGAGCACCACCAAAAACTACTGAACCTGCCCTGCCATCATCTGAAGCAAGAAGTGGTAACGAGGTGGAATTCAACCCTCTATATGCTTCAGAGGTTGGAGGAGCAGCAAAAGGCCATTCAAGCCTATACAATTGAGCACGATATAGGAGGTGGAATGCACCTGTCTCAAGCGCAGTGGAGAATGATTTCAACGTTGTGCAAGGTTCTGATGCCCTTTGAACTTGCCACACGTGAAGTCAGTTCAGACACTGCCAGCCTGAGTCAGGTCATTCCCCTCATCAGGCTTTTGCAGAAGAAGCTGGAGACATTGAAGGAGGAGCTAACACGGAGCGATTCCGCTAGGCATGTGGGACTTGTGGATGGAGCCCTTAATTCGCTTAACAAGGATTCACGGGTGGTCAATCTGTTGAAATCAGAGCACTACATTTTGGCCACCATGCTCGATCCTAGATTTAAAGCCTACCTTGGATCTCTCTTTCCGGCAGACACAAGTCTGCTGGGGTTGAAAGACCTGCTGGTGAGAAAATTGTCAAGTCAAGCGGAACGCGACCTGTCAACATCTCCTCCTTCACATTCTCCCGCAACTGGGGGTGCGAGGAAAAGGCTCAGAATTCCGAGCCCACCCGCTGGCGGTGATGCAGGGCAGTCTGGAGCGACTGCTGATGCTGACATCTGGTCCGGACTGAAGGACCTGACAACGATTACGGACATGTCGTCTACTGTCACTGCATATGATTCTCTCAACATTGAAAGAATGGTGGAGGATTATATGAGTGACCGCATCCAAGTAGGCACGTCACACAGTCCGTACTTATACTGGCAGGAAAAAGAGGCAATTTGGAGGCCCTTGCACAAACTGGCTTTATTCTACCTAAGTTGCCCTCCCACAAGTGTGTACTCCGAAAGAGTGTTTAGTGCCGCCGCTCACCTTGTCAGCAATCGGCGTACGAGGTTACATCCAGAAAATGTGGAGAAGATGATGTTCATTAAAATGAATTATAATCAATTCCTCCGCGGAGACATTGACCAGCAGCAATTGCCTCCACAAAGTACACAGGGAGCTGAGATGGTGGATTCCAGTGGGGACGAATTGATAATCTGTGAGGAGGGGGATGTACACGGTGATATATCGGAGGATGATGATGAGGTGGACATCTTGCCTCTGTAGAGCCAGTTTGTGCAAGGAGAGATTAATTGCTTCTTTTTTGGGGGGGTCCCAAACCAACCCGTCATATCAGTCACAGTCGTGTGGCAGACCCTGTCACTGAAATGATGGGTTGGTTAAAGTGTGCATGTCCTGTTTTGTTTATACAACATAAGGGTGGGTGGGAGGGCCCAAGGACAATTCCATCTTGCACCTCTTTTTTCTTTTATTTTTCTTTGCGTCATGTGCTGTTTGGGGAGGGTTTTTTGGAAGGGCCATCCTGCGTGACACTGCAGTGCCACTCCTAGATGGGCCCGGTGTTTGTGTCGGCCACTAGGGTCGCTTATCTTACTCACACAGTCAGCTACCTCATTGCGCCTCTTTTTTTCTTTGCGTCATGTGCTGTTTGGGGAGGGTTTTTTGGAAGGGACATCCTGCGTGACACTGCAGTGCCACTCCTAGATGGGCCCGGTGTTTGTGTCGGCCACTAGGGTCGCTTATCTTACTCACACAGTCAGCTACCTCATTGCGCCTCTTTTTTTCTTTGCGTCATGTGCTGTTTGGGGAGGGTTTTTTGGAAGGGACATCCTGCGTGACACTGCAGTGCCACTCCTAGATGGGCCCGGTGTTTGTGTCGGCCACTAGGGTCGCTTATCTTACTCACACAGCTACCTCATTGCGCCTCTTTTTTTCTTTGCGTCATGTGCTGTTTGGGGAGGGTTTTTTGGAAGGGACATCCTGCGTGACACTGCAGTGCCACTCCTAGATGGGCCCGGTGTTTGTGTCGGCCACTAGGGTCGCTTATCTTACTCACACAGCGACCTCGGTGCAAATTTTAGGACTAAAAATAATATTGTGAGGTGTGAGGTATTCAGAATAGACTGAAAATGAGTGGAAATTATGGTTTTTGAGGTTAATAATACTTTGGGATCAAAATGACCCCCAAATTCTATGATTTAAGCTGTTTTTTAGGGTTTTTTGAAAAAAACACCCGAATCCAAAACACACCCGAATCCGACAAAAAAAATTCGGTGAGGTTTTGCCAAAACGCGGTCGAACCCAAAACACGGCCGCGGAACCGAACCCAAAACCAAAACACAAAACCCGAAAAATTTCCGGCGCTCATCGCTAATATATATATATATATTTACATACATACACACTGCTCAAATGAATAAAGGCAACACTAAAATAGCACTTCCTAGATCTGAATGAATGAAATATTCTTATCAAATACTTTGTTCTGTACATAGTTGAATGTGCTGACAACAAAATCACACAATAATTATCAATGGAAATCAAATTTATTAACCCATGGAGGTCTGGATTTGGAGTCACACTCACAATTAAAGTGAAAAAACACACTGCAGGCTGATCCAACTTTGATGTAATGTCCTTAAAACAAGTCAAAATGAGGCTTAGTAGTGCGTGTGGCCTCCTCTAGAGATGAGCGCCGGAAATTTTTCGGGTTTTGTGTTTTGGTTTTGGGTTCGGTTCCGCGGCCGTGTTTTGGGTTCGACCGCGTTTTGGCAAAACCTCACCGAATTTTTTTTGTCGGATTCGGGTGTGTTTTGGATTCGGGTGTTTTTTTCAAAAAACACTAAAAGACAGCTTAAATCATAGAATTTGGGGGTCATTTTGATCCCAAAGTATTATTAACCTCAAAAACCATAATTTACACTCATTTTCAGTCTATTCTGAATACCTCACACCTCACAATATTATTTTTAGTCCTAAAATTTGCACCTAGGTCGCTGGATGACTAAGCTAAGCGACCCTAGTGGCCGACACAAACACCGGGCCCATCTAGGAGTGTCACTGCAGTGTCACGCAGGATGTCCCTTCCAAAAAACCCTCCCCAAACAGCACATGACGCAAAGAAAAAAAGAGGCGCAATGAGGTAGCTGTGTGAGTAAGATAAGCGACCCTAGTGGCCGACACAAACACCGGGCCCATCTAGGAGTGGCACTGCAGTGTCACGCAGGATGTCCCTTCCAAAAAACCCTCCCCAAACAGCACATGACGCAAAGAAAAAAAGAGGCGCAATGAGGTAGCTGTGTGAGTAAGATAAGCGACCCTAGTGGCCGACACAAACACCGGGCCCATCTAGGAGTGTCACTGCAGTGTCACGCAGGATGTCCCTTCCAAAAAACCCTCCCCAAACAGCACATGACGCAAAGAAAAAAAGAGGCGCAATGAGGTAGCTGTGTGAGTAAGATAAGCGACCCTAGTGGCCGACACAAACACCGGGCCCATCTAGGAGTGTCACTGCAGTGTCACGCAGGATGTCCCTTCCAAAAAACCCTCCCCAAACAGCACATGACGCAAAGAAAAAAAGAGGCGCAATGAGGTAGCTGTGTGAGTAAGATAAGCGACCCTAGTGGCCGACACAAACACCGGGCCCATCTAGGAGTGTCACTGCAGTGTCACGCAGGATGTCCCTTCCAAAAAACCCTCCCCAAACAGCACATGACGCAAAGAAAAAAAGAGGCGCAATGAGGTAGCTGTGTGAGTAAGATAAGCGACCCTAGTGGCCGACACAAACACCGGGCCCATCTAGGAGTGTCACTGCAGTGTCACGCAGGATGTCCCTTCCAAAAAACCCTCCCCAAACAGCACATGACGCAAAGAAAAAAAGAGGCGCAATGAGGTAGCTGTGTGAGTAAGATAAGCGACCCTAGTGGCCGACACAAACACCGGGCCCATCTAGGAGTGTCACTGCAGTGTCACGCAGGATGTCCCTTCCAAAAAACCCTCCCCAAACAGCACATGACGCAAAGAAAAAAAGAGGCGCAATGAGGTAGCTGTGTGAGTAAGATAAGCGACCCTAGTGGCCGACACAAACACCGGGCCCATCTAGGAGTGTCACTGCAGTGTCACGCAGGATGTCCCTTCCAAAAAACCCTCCCCAAACAGCACATGACGCAAAGAAAAAAAGAGGCGCAATGAGGTAGCTGTGTGAGTAAGATAAGCGACCCTAGTGGCCGACACAAACACCGGGCCCATCTAGGAGTGGCACTGCAGTGTCACGCAGGATGTCCCTTCCAAAAAACCCTCCCCAAACAGCACATGACGCAAAGAAAAATTAAAGAAAAAAGAGGTGCAAGATGGAATTGTCCTTGGGCCCTCCGACCCACCCTTATGTTGTATAAACAGGACATGCACACTTTAACCAACCCATCATTTCAGTGACAGGGTCTGCCACACGACTGTGACTGAAATGACGGGTTGGTTTGGACCCCCACCAAAAAAGAAGCAATTAATCTCTCCTTGCACAAACTGGCTCTACAGAGGCAAGATGTCCACCTCATCATCATCCTCCGATATATCACCGTGTACATCCCCCTCCTCACAGATTATCAATTCGTCCCCACTGGAATCCACCATCTCAGCTCCCTGTGTACTTTGTGGAGGCAATTGCTGCTGGTCAATGTCTCCACGGAGGAATTGATTATAATTCATTTTAATGAACATCATCTTCTCCACATTTTCTGGATGTAACCTCGTACGCCGATTGCTGACAAGGTAAGCGGCGGCACTAAACACTCTTTCGGAGTACACACTTGTGGGAGGGCAACTTAGGTAGAATAAAGCCAGTTTGTGCAAGGGCCTCCAAATTGCCTCTTTTTCCTGCCAGTATAAGTACGGACTGTGTGACGTGCCTACTTGGATGCGGTCACTCATATAATCCTCCACCATTCTTTCAATGGTGAGAGAATCATATGCAGTGACAGTAGACGACATGTCCGTAATCGTTGTCAGGTCCTTCAGTCCGGACCAGATGTCAGCATCAGCAGTCGCTCCAGACTGCCCTGCATCACCGCCAGCGGGTGGGCTCGGAATTCTGAGCCTTTTCCTCGCACCCCCAGTTGCGGGAGAATGTGAAGGAGGAGATGTTGACAGGTCGCGTTCCGCTTGACTTGACAATTTTCTCACCAGCAGGTCTTTCAACCCCAGCAGACTTGTCTCTGCCGGAAAGAGAGATCCAAGGTAGGCTTTAAATCTAGGATCGAGCACGGTGGCCAAAATGTAGTGCTCTGATTTCAACAGATTGACCACCCGTGAATCCTTGTTAAGCGAATTAAGGGCTCCATCCACAAGTCCCACATGCCTAGCGGAATCGCTCCGTGTTAGCTCCTCCTTCAATGTCTCCAGCTTCTTCTGCAAAAGCCTGATGAGGGGAATGACCTGACTCAGGCTGGCAGTGTCTGAACTGACTTCACGTGTGGCAAGTTCAAAGGGCATCAGAACCTTGCACAACGTTGAAATCATTCTCCACTGCGCTTGAGACAGGTGCATTCCACCTCCTATATCGTGCTCAATTGTATAGGCTTGAATGGCCTTTTGCTGCTCCTCCAACCTCTGAAGCATATAGAGGGTTGAATTCCACCTCGTTACCACTTCTTGCTTCAGATGATGGCAGGGCAGGTTCAGTAGTTTTTGGTGGTGCTCCAGTCTTCTGTACGTGGTGCCTGTACGCCGAAAGTGTCCCGCAATTCTTCTGGCCACCGACAGCATCTCTTGCACGCCCCTGTCGTTTTTTAAAAAATTCTGCACCACCAAATTCAAGGTATGTGCAAAACATGGGACGTGCTGGAATTTGCCCATATTTAATGCACACACAATATTGCTGGCGTTGTCCGATGCCACAAATCCACAGGAGAGTCCAATTGGGGTAAGCCATTCCGCGATGATCTTCCTCAGTTGCCGTAAGAGGTTTTCAGCTGTGTGCGTATTCTGGAAAGCGGTGATACAAAGCGTAGCCTGCCTAGGAAAGAGTTGGCGTTTGCGAGATGCTGCTACTGGTGCCGCTGCTGCTGTTCTTGCGGCGGGAGTCCATACATCTACCCAGTGGGCTGTCACAGTCATATAGTCCTGACCCTGCCCTGCTCCACTTGTCCACATGTCAGTGGTTAAGTGGACATTGGGTACAACTGCATTTTTTAGGACACTGGTGAGTCTTTTTCTGAGGTCTGTGTACATTTTCGGTATCGCCTGCCTAGAGAAGTGGAACCTAGATGGTATTTGGTAACGGGGGCACACTACCTCAAGAAATTGTGTAGTTCCCTGTGAACTAACGGCGGATACCGGACGCACGTCTAACACCAACATAGTTGTCAAGGCCTCAGTTATCCGCTTTGCAGCAGGATGACTGCTGTGATATTTCATCTTCCTCGCAAAGGACTGTTGGACAGTCAATTGCTTACTGGAAGTAGTACAAGTGGTCTTCCGACTTCCCCTCTGGGATGACCATCGACTCCCAGCAGCAACAACAGCAGCGCCAGCAGCAGTAGGCGTTACACGCAAGGATGCATCGGAGGAATCCCAGGCAGGAGAGGAATCGTCAGAATTGCCAGTGACATGGCCTGCAGGACTATTGGCATTCCTGGGGAAGGAGGAAATTGACACTGAGGGAGTTGGTGGGGTGGTTTGCGTGAGCTTGGTTACAAGAGGAAGGGATTTACTGGTCAGTGGACTGCTTCCGCTGTCACCCAAAGTTTTTGAACTTGTCACTGACTTATTATGAATGCGCTGCAGGTGACGTATAAGGGAGGATGTTCCGAGGTGGTTAACGTCCTTACCCCTACTTATTACAGCTTGACAAAGGCAACACACGGCTTGACACCTGTTGTCCGCTTTTCTGTTGAAATACCTCCACACTGAAGAGCTGATTTTTTTGGTATTTTCACCAGGCATGTCAACGGCCATATTCCTCCCACGGACAACAGGTGTCTCCCCGGGTGCCTGACTTAAACAAACCACCTCACCATCAGAATCCTCCTGGTCAATTTCCTCCCCAGCGCCAGCAACACCCATATCCTCCTCATCCTGGTGTACTTCAACACTGACATCTTCAATCTGACTATCAGGAACTGGACTGCGGGTGCTCCTTCCAGCACTTGCAGGGGGCGTGCAAATGGTGGAAGGCGCATGCTCTTCACGTCCAGTGTTGGGAAGGTCAGGCATCGCAACCGACACAATTGGACTCTCCTTGTGGATTTGGGATTTCGAAGAACGCACAGTTCTTTGCGGTGCTTTTGCCAGCTTGAGTCTTTTCAGTTTTCTAGCGAGAGGCTGAGTGCTTCCATCCTCATGTGAAGCTGAACCACTAGCCATGAACATAGGCCAGGGCCTCAGCCGTTCCTTGCCACTCCGTGTGGTAAATGGCATATTGGCAAGTTTACGCTTCTCCTCCGACAATTTTATTTTAGGTTTTGGAGTCCTTTTTTTACTGATATTTGGTGTTTTGGATTTGACATGCTCTGTACTATGACATTGGGCATCGGCCTTGGCAGACGACGTTGCTGGCATTTCATCGTCTCGGCCATGACTAGTGGCAGCAGCTTCAGCACGAGGTGGAAGTGGATCTTGATCTTTCCCTAATTTTGGAACCTCAACATTTTTGTTCTCCATATTTTAATAGGCACAACTAAAAGGCACCTCAGGTAAACAATGGAGATGGATGGATACTAGTATACTTATGGATGGACTGCCGAGTGCCGACACAGAGGTAGCTACAGCCGTGGACTACCGTACTGTGTCTGCTGCTAATATAGACTGGATGATAATGAGATGAAATCAATATATATATATATGTATGTATATATAATATCACTAGTACTGCAGCCGGACAGGTAGATAATATATTTATTAGGTAATGATGACTGATGACGGACCTGCTGGACACTGTCAGCTCAGCAGCACCGCAGACTGCTACAGTAAGCTACTATACTATAGTAGTATGTACAAAGAAGAAAGAAAAAAAAAAAACCACGGGTAGGTGGTATACAATTATGGATGGACTGCCGAGTGCCGACACAGAGGTAGCTACAGCCGTGGACTAACGTACTGTGTCTGCTGCTAATATAGACTGGATGATTGATAATGAGATGAAATCAATATATATATGTATGTATATATAATATCACTAGTACTGCAGCCGGACAGGTAGATAATATATTTATTAGGTAATGATGACTGATGACGGACCTGCTGGACACTGTCAGCTCAGCAGCACCGCAGACTGCTACAGTAAGCTACTATACTATAGTAGTATGTACAAAGAAGAAAGAAAAAAAAAAACCACGGGTAGGTGGTATACAATTATGGATGGACTGCTGAGTGCCGACACAGAGGTAGCTACAGCCGTGGACTAACGTACTGTGTCTGCTGCTAATATAGACTGGATGATTGATAATGAGATGAAATCAATATATATATGTATGTATATATAATATCACTAGTACTGCAGCCGGACAGGTAGATAATATATTTATTAGGTAATGATGACTGATGACGGACCTGCTGGACACTGTCAGCTCAGCAGCACCGCAGACTGCTACAGTAAGCTACTATACTCTATAGTAGTATGTACAAAGAAGAAAGGAAAAAAAAAACCACGGGTAGGTGGTATACAATTATGGATGGACTGCCGAGTGCCGACACAGAGGTAGCTACAGCCGTGGACTAACGTACTGTGTCTGCTGCTAATATAGACTGGATGATTGATAATGAGATGAAATCAATATATATATGTATGTATATATAATATCACTAGTACTGCAGCCGGACAGGTAGATAATATATTTATTAGGTAATGATGACTGATGACGGACCTGCTGGACACTGTCAGCTCAGCAGCACCGCAGACTGCTACAGTAAGCTACTATACTCTATAGTAGTATGTACAAAGAAGAAAGAAAAAAAAAAACCACGGGTAGGTGGTATACAATTATGGATGGACTGCCGAGTGCCGACACAGAGGTAGCTACAGCCGTGGACTAACGTACTGTGTCTGCTGCTAATATAGAGTCTAGACTGGATGATAAATTATTGATAATGAGATGAAATCAATATAATATCACTAGTACTGCAGCCGGACAGGTACTATATATATTTATTATGTAATGACTGATGACGGACCTGCTGGACACTGTCAGGTCAGCACAGCACCGCAGACTGCTACAGTAAGCTACTATAGTAGTATGTATAAAGAAGAATGAAAAAAAAAAAAACCACGGGTAGGTGGTATACAATATTATATATATATATATATATATATATGTATTATATACAATTATATATATATATATATATATATATATTAAACTGGTGGTGATTGATTATTAAACTGGTGGTCACTTCAGGTCACGTTGCAACTTGCAACTAGTACTCCGAGGCCTAAGCAGACAATCACAAAATATATTATTATACTGGTGGTCAGTGTGGTCACAACAATGGCAGTGTGGCACTGACTCTGGCAGCAAAAGTGTGCACTGTACGTTATATGTACTCCTGAGTCCTGCTCTCAGACTCTAACTGCTCCCCACTGTCAGTGTCTCCCCCACAAGTCAGATAATACACTTACAGTCACACTATCTAATCTATAAATATCACTTCAGCAAGTAGTATAGTAGTATACAGTATAGTAGTACTCCTCCTAATAATGCTCCCCAAAATACTGTGTCTCTCTCTTCTCTAAACGGAGAGGACGCCAGCCACGTCCTTTCCCTATGACTCTCAATGCACGTGTGAAAATGGCGGCGACGCGCGGCTCCTTATATAGAATCCGAGTCTCGCGATAGAATCCGAGCCTCGCGAGAATCCGACAGCGTGATCATGACGTTCGGGCGCGCTCGGGTTAGCCGAGCAAGGCGGGAAGATCCGAGCCTGCTCGGACCCGTGTAAAAAACCTGAAGTTCGGGCGGGTTCGGATTCAGAGGAACCGAACCCGCTCATCTCTAGCCTCCACGTGCCTGTATGACATCCCTACAACGCCTGGGCATGCTCCTGATGAGGTGGCGGATGGTCTCCTGAGGAATCTTCTCCCAGACCTGGACTAAAGCATCCACCAATTCCTGGACAGTCTGTGGTGCAAAGTTGGTGGATGGAGCAAGACATGATGTCCCAGATGTGCTCAATTGGATTCAGGTCTGGGGAACGGGCGGGCCAGTCCATAGCATCAATGCCTTCGTCTTGCAGGAACTGCTGACACTCCAGCCACATGAGGTCTAGCATTGTCTTGCATTAGGAGGAACCCAGGGCCAAACGCACCAGCATATGGTCTCACAAGGGGTCTGAGGATCTCATCTCAGTACCTAATGGCAGTCAGGCTACCTCTGGCGAGCACATGGAGGGCTGTACGGCCCCACAAAGAAATGCCACCCCACACCATTACTGACCAACTGCCAAACCGGTCATGCTGGAGGATGTTGCAGGCAGCAGAACGTTCTCCTTGGCATCTCCAGAATCTGTCATGTCTGTCACATGTGCTCAGTGAGAACTTGCTTTCATCTGTGAAGAGCACAGGGCGTCAGTGGCGAATTTGTCAATCTTGGTGTTCTCTGGCAAATGCCAGACGTCCTGCACGGTGTTGGGCTGTAAGCACAACCTCCACCTGTGGACGTCGGGCTCTCATACCACCCTCATGGAGTCTGTTTCTGATTGTTTGAGTAGACACATGCACATTTGTGGCTTGCTGGAGGTCATTTTGCAGGGCACTGGCAGTGCTCCTCCTGTTCCTCCTTGCACAAAGGCAGAGGTAGCGGTCCTGCTGCTGGGTTGTTGCCCTCCTACGGCCTCCTCCACATCTCCTGATGTACTGGCCTGTCTCCTGGTAGCGCCTCCATGCTCTGGACACTACGCTGACAGACACAGCAAACCTTCTTGCCACAGCTCGCATTGATGTGCCATCCTGGATGAGCTGCACTACCTGAGCCACTTGTGTGGGTTGTAGACTCCGTCTCATGCTACCACTAGAGTGAAAGCACTGCCAGCTTTCAAAAGTGACCAAAACATCAGCCAGAAAGCATAGGAGCTGAGAAGTGGTCTGTAGTCACCACCTGCAGAACAACTCCTTTATTGGGGGTGTCTTGGTAATTGCTTATAATTTCCACCTGTTGTCTATTCCATTTGCACAACAGCATGTGAAATTGATTGTCAATCAGTGTTGCTTCCTAAGTGGACAATTTGATTTCACAGAAGTGTGATTGACTTGGAGTTACATTGTGTTGTTTAAGTGTTCCCTTTATTTTTTTGAGCAGTGTATATACATACCTATATGTCATAGCTAATGAGAGGTTCAGGGACACCTGCTGGGATAGCAGTGGTAATGCCCAATTTTGCCAACAAGAATCATGATTCCCAGCAGGTATGATTCTGCCAAATCCATACAGTTATGAAGTTCAAGGTCTAAATTTATTAAGCAGTGGTTTTGACATCATTTAGAAACCGTTGGAAACTGACGGAGGTTTCTATGACTAATTAATAGCATTCACTAAGCTATGGTTTGGGGTATAAATTTACTATTAGTTCTATTTCAAATACAGCTGAATTGAAACCATGTGTTTTGGCCTAAAAATCTGTATTTACTATCAGATGATTTGCAGTGTCAATTGAAAACCGACAGTTTAGTGGTCGATTTTGACAAATCCTATGAAAACGGACTACAAAACCGAATGCACAAGGGTCCAAAAATAGACCACAAAATAGACCATGTTTAGATGGAGGGGGAGAGGAGAAGGAGCACAGATGACCCACATGCATAAACCCTGAGCACCCATTCTCAGCTTCACTTCCTAAGAGCAGACTTGCCTACCACCTGGAATGGCCAGGAGACTCCCAGAAATCGGGTTACCCTCCGGGACAAAGGCAGGCAAATGTCCCGAATCTTGCCCGCACCCCCCTTCAGCTTCTCGTAAAAGTGGCCAGTGCTGGGGTCAGATGACGCGATTAAGTTTGCATTTCAGCATACTTACCATTAAAATGTTTATTTGTTTATTGGATCTGTGATAAAATGTTACCATACTGTAACAAACAATATATTTTGGAGGTACACCAACTGTGGTACGTTTATTGGTTTGGTATATATATATATATATATATACTAGGTGCTTCATCGCGCCCTACGGGCGCTCTTCACACCGTCGCAAGGGGCTACGCCCCCTTAACCCTTGCATGCCTTTCTGGGGTTTAATATTTGTATTATATGGAGTATTACCTGCATTCCTTTGTTAGTGGTTAAATATTGCACAATGAAAGGGCGTGCGATGGTGAAGGAGGCGCAGCCCCTTGCGACGGCGTGAACAGCACCTGCAGGGCACGATGTACAGAATGTAGCGGGTGCGGGGGGGACTGCGGATGGTGTCTGTAGATGCTGCGGGTGGAGGGGAGGCAGAAGTGGGGGTGGGGCCCGGATGGGGAAGGTTCGGGAGGTGCTGCGCGTGGGGGAGGGGCAGAGGAGTGGGGGATGCAGATGGGGGAGGGGTCCAGAGGCACTGCAGGTGGGGGAGGGGCAGGGGTGCCACGGGTGGGAGAGCGGCAGGTGTGGGGATGTTGTGGATGGGTGAAGGGTTCCGGAGGTGCTGTGGGATGGGAAGGGACGGGAGTGCCGGGGGTGGGGTAGGGTAGGGGCAGGTACGGGTGTTGCGGCGGATGGGAAAGGAGGTCCGGAGGTGCTGCAGGTGGTGGAGGGGCAGGTGCGGGGGTGCCATTGGTGGGGGAGGGGTGGGTGATGGGGGGACCGCTGATGGAGGAGGGTGTCTGCAGATGCTGCGGGTGGAGGGGGGCAGGTGTGGGGGGAGACATATAAGGGGGGTGAATGGTGGAAGGGGCCTGGAGGTGCTGTGGGTGGTGAAGGGGTGGAGGAGTGGGAGCCACGGGTGGTGTAGGGGGTCTGGAGGCACAGCATGTGGGGGAGGGGTGGAGTGCCGCATGTGGTGGAGGGGAAGGTGCGGAGGTGTGGTGCATTGGGGAGAGGTCTGGAGGCGCTGCGGGTACTGTACATGCCATAAAAGGTAGTTGGAGGGTATGCAGTAACAGGGCCAGGACAGGGGTGACAGGGTCAGTACAGGGGTGACGGGGCCAGGACAGGGGTGACAGGGTCAGAACAGGGGTGACGGGGCCAGGACAGGGGTGACGGGGCCAGGACAGGGGTGACAGGGCCAGGACAGAAATGATAGGGACAGGATAGGGGTGACAGGGCCAGGGTAGGGGCGGCAGGACCAGGACAGGGGTGACGGGGCCAGTATAGGGTTGACAGGGCAAGCACAGGGGTGACAGGGCCAGGATAGGGGTAACAGGGCCAGCATAAGGGTGACATGGCCAGGATAAGGGTGAAAGGGCAAGGATAAGGGTGGCAGGGCAAGGCCAGGGGTGACAGGGACATGACAGAACACAGGGCACGGGAGAGATTGGTATTAGGGACAAAACTGTGGTGACAGACAGATATGTCTTACCGGAGTCACTGCTGCTGTTCCACTCCAACCTGTTGGGATCTGCTGCTGCTGGAGACTTGGCATGGCTGACTCTCTCAGGCTGGAGTCCTGCTTCCTCTGCCCGTCCGCATCCCTCCCCCCCTCCTCAGTCACACACCGCAGACCTCGCGCAGCTGCCGGGCACTGTGGTAAGGTGAGACTGGAAATGACTGGTTAGCCCCCAGGAGATGCTGCGGCTGGAGGGAGGAGGGGGTCATAGCATGCACGTGGCGCGGACCTCACGGCTTCCGGGCACTGTGGGGAGACTGGGAGTGACTGGTTAGCTCCCAGGAGACGCTGCGGCTGGAGGGAGGAGTGGGTCAGAGCCTGCAAGCAGCTCGGATTTCTGCAGCGCTACCCGCCAGCTAAAGTGTGTGAATGAGCTGGGCGCACTCCACTGCGGGTGGCAGCGCTGCAGCTAGCGGTGGGGTTGCCAGGGCTGGAGATAACAGAGGCAGTATGGAACCTGCACAGCGGCAGGTGCCCCACTAAACTGCAGCTAAGAAGCGTGGAGTGTGCCAGAAAGTGACGCTCCTCCGCACCAGAGAGCCCCTGCTGAGTATGCCGATGTGGGGGGTCAAGCACACAGTGAGCCGGTGCCCGTCTGTCTGTATGACATACCCCTCCCAAATGTCCCGATTTTCGCGGGACAGTCCCATTTTTTGGGGTCTGTCCCGCTGTCCCACCCGCGGGTCGCAGTGTCCGGCGGTGGGGGGGGCAGTTGGAAAGATCCTGTACTCGCTGTTCTGCTTAGCAGAGCAGCGGTGAATAGTGGAGAGAGGGAGAGGGGGCATCAGGGGGTACGGATTAATGGGGGGGTTCCAGCAGCAGAGCCGGATTAAGGTGGGGGGGCAGGGGATACGTACCGTTGGCCCCACAGTTTTAGGGGGCCCCCCTGCTGGAGTAGCTCTGTCCCAGCTCAGAAGCTCCCCCCCCCCGTCCTGCCAGCAACAGCGGCAGCATTGTGCTACAGTCAGCACACGCTGCTGCATATTGGCAGGTCTGTGGTGTTGCAGGGAGGCAGCAGTCTCCCTGCTTTCTTCTGCCTGTGCGGGTGTGTGGGGGGGAGCGGCCACCTCCTCTGGATTTAGCCCTAGCTGAGGGGCCAAGATCCCATAAAAAAAAATAAAAACCGGAATTTGCATAAGGGGGCGTGGCCGCGCGGGCCGCGATTAGGCCACGCCCCCGACCCACAGCAGGCACAGCAATGATATAGGTCTCCCCTGTATCAAGTGCCCTGGGCCCCCCGGACTCATAATCAGCCCCTGGGGGCATGCCAGCAGCTCACAGAGCGCTGGGCATGCTCCCTCACTGACGAAAACGGGGACCCTCCCGTGAAGCCACGCCCCCTTTTCGCCGAGTGTGTTTCCCTCCTTCTGCCTGGAGAAAGCTCCGGCAGAAAGCTGGGAGGTCTGCACCCCTGCCTGTGCCATGCCCAATGCCCATGCTATCTGCTTCTGCTCCTAGTCTCCTGTAGATTTGGCCAGATCTCTGTGACTCATTTGACTAACTCCGCCCAGTGTTGTGACTCCGCCCAGCGTTAGCAAATGAATCACAAGGTCCCAGAATAGGGCTATTATATAGGAGATATATATATATGAAAAAATAAGGGAATGGGTATTATAGCTTGGGCTTTATCTGGGATCAAGTTTGTCATGCCCCTTCTCCACAAGGACATGCGCCTTATGTCTCTATTGGTAAAATGGGGGGCAGGGCGACAATTCTCTTGCTCTAAGGCATAGAAGTTGAGCAAAATAAATATTAGCCTAATGACCTTAAAGTTAAAATAACCTCTGAAGGCACAAAGATGCAATCAATAGCTTCTAAAACTGCAAACTGTTGTGATAAATTTATGTTAGGGTCAGCTAACATTTACCTCTAAAGGCAAAGCAATAAGAGCTATTAACTGCAAAACTTTACTTTTATTTTTTTTCCAATGCACAGCTGCATATATAGAATCACAAGCAACGTTGATATAAGTATAAAATTAAATAAAAATTGTTTTTTATGTGCCAAAATGGCCCCTGTTACCAGAGGACAGACTGAGGTGTTCACTAGGTATTCTGCACTACAGCCGCCGCTGGTTATCTCCAAGAATTTTATTTTCCTTACCACCCCTATATGAACGCAACATCGTCTATGTAATGATACTATAAATTAAGTCTTATGGTATCGATACATAGATGATATAGGCCAGTGATAGCTAACCTTGACACTCCAGCTGTTGTTGAAAAACATATCCCAGCATGCCCTGCTACAGTTTTGTTATTTGGCCATGCTAAAACTGATGCAGGGCATGCTGGGATGTGTAGTTCAACAACAGCTGGAGTGTCAAGGTTAGCCATCACTTATATATAGGCGGTAATTCAGATCTGATCGCTGGACAGCGATTTTTGCAGCCCTGCGATCAGATACTGTAGTCACCGCCGACAGGGGGAGTGTATTTTCGCTGTGCAAGTGTGCGATCGCATGTGTAGCAGAGCTGCACAAACTGTTTTTGTGCAATTTCTGCTCAGCCCAGGACTTACTCAGCCGCTGCGATGATAGGGGCCGTTGCTGACATCAGAATACCTCTCTCCAAATGCCTGGTCCCTCCTGCGTTTTCCTGGACACTCCCTGAAAACGGTCAGTTGCCACCCACAAATGCCCTCTTCCTGTCAATCTCCTTGCATTTGCGAATGGATCCTTCGCACAAACTCATCGCTGTCCGATGATCCCCGTTGTTGTCTGACCAGAATGCGCATTGCGATGCATATGCATGCGCAGTACAGACCTGATCACAGGCTGTGAGAAAACGCAGCCTAACAATACGGTCTAAATTAGGCCTATAGTCTTCATCTGGGATGGCTCTTGACATCCGTCTGTGGGAGGAAGGAGCCATACACCTCCAGTCCAGTCTGCAGATTTGGAGGCACCAAAAAGATGTTTCCAGAGCCTCCTTTTCCTTAAACCAACTAAACGCCCCAGTCTGTCCCCTGGTAACAGTGGCCATTTTGGCACACAAAAATGCAGCTATGCATTAATAATATGTGATATTAACCTCTCATAAAGTTTTGCAGTTAATAGTTCTTATTGTTTTGTCCACAGAGGTAATGTTAGCTGATTGCTAAACTTCTCAGTTTTCATAACACCTATGCTGACCTTCATTGCCTTTAGAGGCTATTGCTTACATTATTCAAGTGTTTACACCTGTTATATGGACTACAGTGTGCTATGGGCTATCCGATGGTTCTTGGTGACGCTCATGCAGTTACACTTGCCCAGCAGTCTTTTAGCCTCCTGCAGCCAAAGACTTTGCCTATAGCAGCCGCCTTTCCAGGGCAGATTAGGTCCGCCCCGTACTCAGATGCCCCCAGGTTTTATGTAAAGACAAGGTGGCTATTGGAGGCTGGGCAAGAGTAGGTTGCAGTACGGTGAGACGTACACAGAACCCTGGCTAGATGCCGTTGCACTATTTGCGGACAGAGAGAGATAACCTAATGCACAGGTTGGAATATAATATTAAGACGATAACTATGTACATGCAACAATGCACAGGATGTTATGAACAACAAGATGGTAAATACTAATGATTTGTAATGCAACAATGCACAGGATATTATAATAAAGAAATGTTGGCAAGACAGTGTCTGTGTGGAAGCTCCCCACCAAAACCTGAGTATACGGCAAGCAGGATCAGATCAGGAATCAATCAGGCAAGGTTTCAGAATCACGGGTGTTAAACAGGCTGACAGAATCTCACACGAGCTGACAGGTTCTCTCAAAAGCAGGAACTATCCCCAGCGATTTGGGAGAGGCCAGGAAGGGAATATAAATGGTGCTGCACCAATCAGAACCCAGTGGACTTCTTAACAAATAAACTCTATGCAGCTGCTCCGATCAGCCCCAAAGATGAGATAAATGAAAGGACGTGCAGCTGTGTTGCTGCACGTCCACAGGTCACTGCCAGACTAGTTGCCCTGCATCCGGGAACACTGCCTGCGTCTAGTGTCCCAGTTGCTAGGCGCTCGGCGGCTCCCAGTCTCCACTGCGATAGCGTTGCTAAGCACAGGACGGGACCCGGAAGCGCCGGTGAATGAGGGAGTGCAGCGTCCCAGTAGCTTGGCAACGGCCGGAACCTGCCTCCTCCACAAGCCATGCTGACAGGTTCTCACAAAATCAGGAACTATCCCCAGCGATTTGGGAGAGGCCAGGAAGGGAATATAAATGGTGCTGCACCAATCAGAACCCAGAATACCCTCCAACTGTACCTTTTGGCAGGTAAAGTACCTTTTTTATGGACTGTACCGATTTTTGGCTCTCCAAACTTCCATTGAAAGTATACGCCCCCTTTACCAGTGACCACACCCCTTTTCGAATTTGTACCGATTTTTATGTGTAAAATGTTGGAGGGTATGACCCAGTGGTCTTAACAAATAAACTCTCTGCAAATGCTCCCATCAGCCCCAAAGATGAGGTAATAAATAAAAGGACGTGCAGCTGCGCTGCTGTACATCCACTGCCAGACTAGTTGCCCAGTAACCCGGAATGCTGCCTGCGTTTAGTCTCCCAGTTGCTAGGTGCTCGGTGGCTCCCAGTCGCCCCTGCGATAGCATTGCTAAGCACAGGGCGGGACCCGGAAACGCCGCCTGACGGAGGAAGTGCAGCATCTCCGTCGCTTGTCAACGGCCGGGACCTGCCTCCTCCATGAGCCACGCTGCGGCTGATAACAGTACCCCCCTCCTTGAAGAGGGGTTAAGAAGCCCTAGAACCTGGTTTCTGGGGATATTTCTTAAAAAATCCTTTTTTTAATTCAGGAGCATGGATGAACCTCCCAGGCACCCAAGCTCTCTTCTCAGGACCGTAGACTTTCCAATTAACTAAACAATGTACTTGACCCCGCACAAACTTGGAGTGCAGGATTCTCTCAACAACAAACTCTTGACATCCCCGAATCATGACCGGAGAAGGTCTCCTGAAACTTCTTACTTATTTTTTAGAAACAAATGCCGGTTTAAACAGAGAACAATAGAAGGAATTATTGATTCTCAAAGATCTGGGTAATTGAAGATGGAAAGCAACAAGATTGATTTTCTGGATGATTTAAAATGGTCCAATGTAATGGGGACCCAGTTTCTGAGATGTGTGGCGCAGTTTGATGTTTCGGGCAGATAACCACACCATGTCTCCCTACTATGAAAGAACAAGGTTTCCGAAACTGTCAGCAAATCTCTTAGACCGGGCTGCCACATCTCCAAGGCTTGATGTACTTACCTCCAAATCCTCCTGAGACGAGACACGGGAGAAAAAGAAGAACTAATCTGTTGTGATGGAGTGAAAGTATTAAATTTAGGATAAATACTGGAAACATAAAAGAAAGGAGACTTGGAAGTTGAAGAGTGTTCAGAATTCAGGTAAGTGGTCAACCCAATCATCCTGGTATTTAGAGATGTAACACCATAGATATTGCTCCAACGATTGATTAACCCGTTCTGTCTGCCATTGGACTGTGGATGATAACCTGATGAGAGACTGATATTGATTCCCCAGTTCCGCAACAAAAAGACCTCCAGAAACGGGCTATGTATTGAGAGCCTCTAGCTGAGACAATTTCTTGTGGTAGGCCATGAATACGGAATATGTGTTGAATGAACAATGAGGCAAGGTCCTTTGCAGTAGACAGATTAGACAGTGGAATGAAATGAGCCATTTTACTGAAATGTTAACTACTACCCAGATGATCGAGCATTTGGAAGATCTTGGCAGGTACCCAATAAAATCCATTGACAAATGGGTCCATGGCTTGGAGGGTACAGACAGAGGAAGTAATTGTCCAGAAGGAAGTACACGAGGAGACTTGTTTTTGGCACTGACATGACAGGCCCTAACAAACTCTTGAACGTCTGTCTTGATATTTGGCCACCATACTGAGCGCGAGAGAAGGTGTAAAGCCTTATTAACCCCTGGATGTCCTGAGGTCTTGTTGAAATGGAACTCAGATAACACGGCCGCTCTCAGTTTCGCTGGAACAAAACAGGAGTCCTGAAGGAGTCTCAGATGAGGCCTGCATCTGTGCTGACTGGACTTGGGAGGCAAGATTCATGGTTAGACCAGCAAGAATACATCCTTGAGTGTGAATCGGCTCCAGAAGCGTAACAACTTCATGGCTAGACAGAGAATTCCAGGATAAAGCGTCAGCTTTGATGTTTTTGGAGCCGGGCCTATAGGTAATTATGAAATTGAACCTAGCAAAGAATAACGCCCATATGGCTTGCCGAGAGTTCAATCTTTTAGCAGATTCAAGATAGACTAGATTTTGTTGTCTGTAAATACGGTTACTGTATGTCTTGCTCCATCCAGCCAGTGCCTCCATTCCTCCAAAGCACATTTGACTGCTAAGAGCTCTCGATTTCCTACATCATAGTTGACTTCAGCAGGGGAAAATTTCCGAGAGAAAAAGGCACAGGGGTGGAGTTTATGACTGACTGGATCCTCTTGTGAAAGAATGGCTCCAGCGCCTACTTCGGAGGTATCCACTTCTACTATGAAAGGCAGATCTGGATCGGGAAGCAAAGATAAATGCTTTTTTAAGGTCCGCAAATGCCTTTACCGCCTGTGGTGACCAATGAGCAGGATCCGCACCTTTTTTGGTTAGACTTACAATTGGGGCTACAATTGAAGAAAATTAATCAAAAAATCTTCTGTAGTAGTTTGCAAAACCGAGGAAACGTTGAGTGGCTTTTAGATTAGAGGGTCGAATCCATTCCACAATTACCTGAAGTTTCTTAGGGTCCATAGAAAACCCCTTGGAGGTGATGATGTATCCTAGGAAGCCCACCTTCTCCATCTCAAATTCACATTTTTCCAATTTTGCATAGAGATGATTCTCCCTGAGCTTGGTGAGGACCGCTTTCACGTGAGCTCGATGTTCATTGAGTGAGGCGGAGTAAATCAAAATATCATCAAGATAGATGACCACAAATCTTCCAAGGAATTCTCGAAGAATGTCAGTTATAAGATCCTGGAAGACGGCAGGGGTGTTAGAAAGTCCAAAAGGCATCACCAAATACTCGTAGGGGCCTGAGTGGGTATTGAATGCGGTTTTCCACTCGTCCCCCTGCCAGATCCAAATGAGATTGTATGCTCCTCTCAAATCTATCTTAGAAAAAACTGTAGCATTTCTAAGCTAATCAAATAAGACGGAGATCAGAGGTAATGGATATGAATTTTTGACCGGCATTTTATTCAGTCCCCTGTAATCGATGCATGGCCATAATGAGCTGTCCTTTATCCCGACAAAGAAAAATCCGGCTCCCACTGGTGACTTAGAAGGCATGATAAAGCCTTTTTCTAAACTCTCCCGGATGTATTCCTCCATAGCTTTCATCTTAGGCAAAGACGGCGGCCTTTAGGGAGTCTAGCTTCAGGTATAAGATTGATTGCACAATCATTAGGACGGTGAGGAGGCAAAGATTCAGCTTGTTGTTTGAAAAAAACATCCATGAAAGACATGTACTGGGTTGGCAATCCTTCAGGGATTGGAAGTGCTGAGCGGACTGGCATGGTCAGGCATTTGGCTACACATTCCATGACCCAGGAAACAAGATCTCCTGTACTCCAGTTGACTACTGGGTTATGAGCTTTTAGCCAGGGCAGGCCCAGAACTACTTGAGGTAAAGGGCAATGTACAAGGAAGAAAGGCAACTCTTCACAATGGCATATTCCAACACAAAACTGGAGGTCTGGAGTCCGGGTGCTCACCCGACCATTTTGAAGAGGATTGCCATCTAATCCACAGACGGAAATTGGTGGGCAAAGAGTCTCCATAGGAATTCCTCGGGCACAAGCAAATTTCAAATCCATAACATTTCCAGCAGCCCCGGAGTCAACAAAAGCAGTTATCTGACTTGGCCCAGAAGGGGTAATTAACCTAATAGGTAATAATAAAGAATTATTTGGGGAGATGGAACAGAGACCCGAAAAAATACTGCCTGAATTTCTCGGGTCTGCGAGTTTCCCGCCTTCTGCGGACAAGTGTTCGCCAGATGCCCCTTGATCCCGCAATAGAGACACAGTCCTAGACTGCGACATCTCGCCTTCTCTTGAGGCGTCAAGCGGACAGCTCCAATCTGCATGGGTTCCTCAGTATTCCCTGTAACCTCTGGCACCATCCAATGAGATGTAAGTATGGGAACCTCTTTCTCCATTCACCGCTCTCGGATCCGCCTATCTGTTTTGATGGCTAACTCCATAAGTGCATCCAGAGTGGCTGGAGAAGGATATTGAACGAGAAAATCCTTAATTTGCTCTGTCATTCCACCCACAGTCATTGGCCCATCAGCGAAATTCGGTACAATATACCTCGGCAGAATTTCTCCTTTGCTTAAGGGAACGAAGATGGGCCTCTGCGGATGCCTCCCGATCTGTGTCATCATAGAGGACCCCTAAGGCTTTAAAGAAGGAATCCACGGAATGCAGACTGGGGTGATCTGCTGAAAGGCCAAAGGCCCAAGATTGTGGGTCACCTTGCAACAGGGAAATTACGATTCCCACTAGCTTGGTCTTAGAACCTGAAGAGTAAGGCCTGAGCTTGAAATACAGTTTACAACTCTCCCAGAAGTTCACAAACTGTTTACGGTCCCCAGAGAACCTATCTGGGAGGTTTAATTTAGGTTCCCTTGGCGCAGGTGATGAGACAGTCTGGGTTCTACGATTTTCCTCCTGAGTGTCCACACAAAGGGTAAGATCCCGTAGCTGCTGGGTCAAACCCTGGATCTGGCCTGCCAGAATCTAAGCCGGATTTTGAGGTGGATCCATCTGGAGACGAACGACCCACGAAGCTACGCTTTTTAGGCTGGTGATACTGTTACGTGGACTACAGTGTGCTATGGGCTATTCTATGGTTCTTGGTGACACTCACACAACTACCCTTGCCCAGCAGTCTTTTAGCCTCCTGCAGCCAAAGACTTCGCCTATAGCAGCTGCCTATCCAGGACAGATTAGGTCGTACTCAGATGCCCCCAGGTTTTATGTAAAGACAAGGCGGCTATTGGAGGTTGGGCAAGAGTAGGTTGCAGTATGGTGAGACGTACACAGAACCCTGGCTAGATGCCGTTGCACTATTTGCGGACAGAGAGAGATAACCTAATGCACAGGTTGGAATATAATATTAAGACAATAACAATGTACATGCAACAATGCACAGGGTGTTATGAACAACAAGATGGTAAATACTAATGATTTGTAATGCAACAATGCACAGGATATTATAATAAAGAAATGTTGGCAAGACAGTGCCTGTGTGGAAACTTCCCACCAAAACCTGAGTATACGGCAAGCTGGATCAGATCAGGGATCAATCAGGCAAGGTCTCAGAATCACGGGTGTTAAACAGGCTGACAGGTTCTCACACGAGCTGACAGGTTCTCTCAAAAGCAGGAACTATCCCCAGCGATTTGGGAGAGGCCAGGAAGGGAATATAAATGGTGCTGCACCAATCAGAACCCAGTGGACTTCTTAACAAATAAACTCTATGCAGCTGCTCCGATCAGCCCCAAAGATGAGATAAATGAAAGGACGTGCAGCTGTGTTGCTGCACGTCCACAGGTCACTGCCAGACTAGTTGCCCTGCAACCGGGAACACTGCCTGTGTCTAGTGTCCCAGTTGCTAGGCGCTCGGCGGCTCCCAGTCTCCACTGCGATAGCGTTGCTAAGAACAGGACGGGACCCGGAAGCGCCGGGTGATGGAGGAAGTGCAGCGTCCCAGTAGCTTGGCAACGGCCGGAACCTGCCTCCTCCACAAGCCATGCTGCGGCTGATAACACCAGTGCCATAACTTCGAGTTACAGCACCCTGTGCCACTCACGCCCCCTAATGTATGATGTAACAATGTCATGTAGTAGGGGCAGAGCCATCAACTGCCAATTTAGTGCTGCCCACGGAGCCCTGCACTCTGTGCAGTGGCACCAGTCGCACACCCTTAGTTACAGCCCTGGTTTATACAACTTTGTGCCTTCAGAGGTAGTTTTAACTTTAAGGTCATTAGGCTAATCTTTCTTTTGCTGAACTTGTATGCCTTCTAAGGTTATTAGAGCCAATAACAAAGCTTTGTCTTCATCTTATCTGCAGTTTGATGGTTTTCCAAATGTAACACTGATTGACACTAGTATAAAGTCTGTTTATATTTGCACTTATAAAGATCTGTAGATATTAAGTACAACATACATGGTCTAAAACATGACTGTAAAGGTAGCGCTAATCCTCCACACCAAATTTTTTTCACATATATTTTAGGATGTGTTTCTTATACTGTACATTTCTGTTAGGACATCGGCAAATGATGCTTTCCCACGGGCTAATAACTACTGCTTTAGAAAGACTGTAGTGGTATGGAAACATATCAGTATCTGACATCACTACTGTGCAACCTCTAACTAGGCTAGGGGCTCAATTTATTTTTGTTAATCATGAGGTACAGCTGCAAAACTCAGCGTGGCCAGAAATCAGTGCACCATAAATTACTTTAAATGCTGCAAAAAGGCAATAGTAAATGTGGGCACTTTGGTGGTCATTCCGAGTTGTTCGCTCGTTGCCGTTTTTCGCAACGGAGCGATTAGGGGTAAAATGTGCATACGCATGGTACGCAGCGGGCATGCATTCAGTAATTTAACACAAAACTTTGGAGATTTGCACAAGTTCGAGCGACGTTTTTTCATCGCTCGAGTGATCGTTGTGTGATTGACAGGAAGTGGGTATTTCTGGGCGGAAACTGGCCGTTTTCAGGGAGTATGCTAAAAAAAGCAGGCGTGCCAGGTAAAAACGCAGGAGTGTCTGGGGAAACGGGGGAGTGGCTGGCCGAACACAGGGCTTGTTTGTGACGTCAAACCAGGAACTAAACGGACTGAGGTGATCGCAATCTAGGAGTAGGTCTGTAGCTACTCAGAAACTGCACGGAATTATTTAGTAGCAGTTCGCTATTCTGCTAAGCTAAGATACACTCCCAGAGGGTGGCGGCCTAGCGTGTGCAATGCTGCTAAAAGCAGCTAGCGAGTGAGCAACTCAGAATGACCAACTTTGATATTAAGGAAAAAAACAATGACTGTATGGTGGTTTTACATAGATGTTATTGTAATGAGAAAACGAACCCCAGTACAACTTTTGTTCTGTGGCTGAATGAATTCTGCCTTCTCCCCTGTTCATGCACTGCCAGCAAATGACTGTTTGGTAATCAGACCTGTGTAGGGTCATATAAAGTTTTTCTGTCAGAGCTGACTGTACAAACCCAAGCCACATCCAGTTCTTTCTCAGCTTGTTAGATATGGATATGCAGCCCACTCAGCACACATCTGTCCCCCCCGCTCAGCACTCAGCACAATGTGTGCTGAGCGAGGGGGGGCAGAGGGGGACACTGACTTCACCCAGCGGTGAAGTGAGCGAAGTGAGCAATCTGGCTAGATTGTGCATGCATGCAGGTCAATCTAAAGTCAGCTATAGCGATGTGTGGCCCTATCGCTATGGGCATACACACGTAGAGATCCGTGCTTAATTTCTAAGCAATCTAGTCAGATAGCTTAGACATTAAGCAAAAATCGCTCCATGTGTACCCCCCTTATATTATTTTATAAAGACTCATGCCTAATCTGACATCTGAAGGATAAAGTACCAGGTCATTTATCATATATATTTAATTACTTGCATTTCACAGTCACATACCTCCCAACTTTCTTCTGCAGTAAAGAGGGACACACACGCGGCTTCGTGCTCCCGAAAAGGGGACATGGCCTATGAAAAGGGGTCGAGGCTTCGCAGTGGGATCCGTGATCGCGAGCCACGCCCCATTTTCGTCAGTGAGGGGGCATGCCTAGCGCTCCGTGAGCTGTTGGGATGCCCCCTCTCCTCCTGTCTCACCACTGCCCTGCCTAGCAGAGCAGCGAGTACAGGAGCCTCCCGACTGCCCCCCACCGCGGGACACTGCGGGTGGGGCAGCGGGACAGTCCCGCGAAAATCGGTACAGTTGGGAGGTATGCAGTCACTTAATTACCCACTAAGGGCCTGAGGTGGAAGCTGCTGCATCGCCTCTAACACCTCTGTTGCAGTAATCGTGGGTCCGATAATATGCAATTGTTAGTTTAAGTCTTTCCCTTGTGCACTAGTGTGGTACTAATGCGAGACCTCCAGGACTGACAGGGTCCCAGTAGCCCGAACTGTGTGTCCAGGCCAGGTGCTACCTGCTCAGCAAAGGGATGCAGAGCACGTAGGTGCCAGGCAGGAGAGGTGCTGTACCTGCTCTGCATCCCTGTGCTGAGCATGGGCCCCCTGCTGCAAGCCGCTGTGCCTGTCACTAAATGACAGGTAGCGGCACTGGCATCTGAAAGCCTCCTCTCCCCCTCCCCTTCTGTGACAGATCGGATGGAGGGGGCGGAGTTACATGGGTGGAGGGGCGGGGCTAAATGGATGGAGGGGTGGAGCTACACAGGACCATCAGACTGCAGTGCCACAGAGGAGGACATGCTGCTCCAGATCCTGCCAGCCAGGGAGAGTAAAGATGGGTACACACTGGCCGATATAACGGCCGTTCTATTGAACGGCCGATATATCGCGGGTCCGTCGGCCAATGTGTACGGGCGATATGTCTGTGAACTCCATCGTTCACAGACATATCGCGTCGGCCCCGCAGCACAGCCAACGGCCAATATATCTACCGATATATTGGCGCATCGCTGTGTGTGTATTCCCGTACACATGCTGCGGCAGCCAGCGGTGATTGACAGCTGAACTGGCCCGTCCAGTTCATGACGTCAGTCCCCGACGGATCGGGCAGTGTGTATGCACAGCACACTGCTCGATCCGTCCATAGATATATCTGCAGATCAATTGATCTGCAGATATATCTATCAGTGTGTACCCACCTTAAGTGAGAAAGTCTGTGTGTGTGTGTGTTTATATGTGTGTGTGTATATGTATGTGTGTGTGTATATGTATGTAAGTGTATTTATGTATGTGTATGTGTGCGGGGGATGTGAATAAACTGCACTTCTGTGGGCGTTACATGTAAGCTGCGCTAGTACTGGGGCGTTACATGTAAGCTGCGCTACTACTGGGGCGTTACTACTGGGAAGTTATGTGTAAGCTGCGCTACTACTGGGGCGTTACGTGTAAGTTGCGCTACTACTGGGGCGTTACGTGTAAGCTGCGCTACTACTGGGGCGTTACATATAAGTTGTGCTACTACTGGGGCGTTACGTGTAAGCTGCGCTACTACTGGGGCGTTACCTGTAAGCTGCGCTTCTACTGGGGCATTACATGTAAGCTGCGCTACTACTGGGGTGTTACGTGTAAGCTGCGCTACTACTGGGGTGTTACGTGTAAGCTGCATTGCTACTGCGGTCATTATGTGTAAGCGGCACTACTACTGGGGTCGTTATGTTTAAGCGGCGCTACTACTGGGGTCGTTATGTGTAAGCGGCACTACTACTGGGGTCGTTATGTGTAAGCGGCGCTACTACTGGGGTCATTATGTGTAAGCTGTGCTACTACTGGGGTCAATATGTTTAAGCGGCGCTACTACTGGGGTCATTATGTGCAAGCGGCGCTACTACTGGGGTCCTTATGTGTAAGCGGCGCTACTACTGGGGTCATTATGTGTAAGCGGTGCTACTACTGGGGTCGTTATGTGTAAGCGGCGCTACTACTGGGGTCCTTATGTGCAAGCGGCGCTACTACTGGGGTCATTATGTGTGTAAGCGGTGCTACTACTGGGGTCGTTATGTGTAAGCAGCGCTACTACTGGGGTCCTTATGTGTAAGCGGCGCTACTACTGGGGTCATTATGTGTGTAAGCGGTGCTACTACTGGGGTCGTTATGTGTAAGCAGCGCTACTACTGGGGTCCTTATGTGTAAGCAGCGCTACTACTGGGGTCCTTATGTGTAAGCGGCGCTACTACTGGGGTAATTATGTGTAAGCAGCGCTACTACTGGGGTCGTTATGTTTAAGCGGCGCTACTACTGGGGCATTACATGTAAGCTGCGCTACTACTGGGTTTATTATGTGTAAGCGGCGCTACTACTGGGGTTGTTATGTGTAAGTGGCGCTACTACTGGGGCATTACATGTAAGCTGCGCTACTACTGGGGTCATTATGTGTAAGCAGTGCTACTACCGGGGTTGTTATGTGTAAGTGGCGTTACTACAGTGGCGTTATGTGTAAGCGGCGCTACTACAGTGGTGTTATGTGTAAGCTGTGCTACAACTGCGGTGTTATGTGTAAGCAGCGCCACTACTGGTGGCGTTTTAAATGGGGGTACAATTGTGTGGCCATGCCCCTTCCTTGTGAGACCACATTCCTTTTTCGACGTGCGCTGTCCCTTTGTAAAGTATGGGAGGGCGCAAATTTATAGTTTGCAGGGGGGGGCGCTGAACACCCTAGCACCGGCCCTGTGTGTGTCTGAAAGTTTACTAAAATGGCGGCTGTGTGCCCCTGAATAATCAGAGACACAGGCACACTGCCCACAGCTTTGTTTGACTCCATCCCCACCCCCCTTTTTTTCAACATTAATCTATGACAAAAGTGAGCCGAGCAGTGGTGATTCTAGTGAAGCAAGTCAAAGAAATAACAGTCGTTGCTAGTTCGGATTATTTTGTCCATGAACAATAACAAATAATCGTTCAGCTACGCATATACGTGTGCAGAGTCCAAATGTAATTTTACTGTTTTACTGAGTATTTTAGTCAATCAAATAAAAAATGTCAAAGACATAACACAATGTATGTATGGTGTAATATTAGCAAGGAATAGATTTTGCCATTTTAATTTCAAATAACATGAAGCATACATCCCAACTGTCCCAAATCTAGGGCCGGCAGAGCCCTAATTACGGGAAGGTTAAGGGCAGCCTATTATTATTATTATTATTATCCTTTATTTATATGGCGCCACACGGGTTCCGCAGCGCCCAATTACAGAGTACATAAATAATCAATTAACCATACTTGCTCTAACAATAGAACTTCAACACTTTTCAGAGAACAAATGATCAATTAGCAACTACTATAGGAGCACATAGTTTGAAAGAGGAGACTCCCCTCTTTCAAGACAGGGTGCCCCATGTGTGTGCACGGCAGTATTAAGGAGATGGGGTAAGGGCATACCGTGCCCTATCGATGGAAAATTATTTTTGATTCAGAGGTGCACTCAGTTGCATGCACAGCTGCGAGTGGACTTGATACATTATGCTAATGACTCATACGCCAACTTGTGTATAGAGAGGCCCACTATCGTCGCTTACATATAAAAGTGAAACCATCGGGAACATTGGAGGCATATCGGTCGCACCACTAAACCTCTAAGCAACAGTATGCTGTCTCACTTAAGATGCTTGGGCCTCTCCAGCTTCACAGTGGCTGACTATGGCGTTTTTATGTAGCCATTCCCCCGTTACCCCCAAGTGCTTTACAAATTCTCTGTGCATGCAGATAGATCCACGGTTATCTTGGCTTCTTTGCTGCGCCTAGGCACACCATGGTTTTTTACATAAACCCTTCATCTATTATTCTCAGCTGCAATACAATACAGAGAACAATACAGCAGGGGATTAAGGGGTAGATGTATTAACCAGGAGAAGGCATAAGGAAGTAATAAACCAGTGATAAAGCAGTGTTAAGTGCAAGGTGATAATGCACCAGCCAATTAGCTCCTAACTGTTAATTTACATATGGGAGCTGATTGGCTGGTATGTTTATCACCTTGCCTTTATCACTGGTTTATCACTTCCTTATGCCTTCTCCAGGTTAATAAATCTGCCCCTAAATTATTACAGCAGGGGATTAAGTTCAACTGCCCAGTCTCAATTAATCCTATTAAAGGCCAAGATAAACATGAACCCATCTGTACATCAGTACTTTACAAAATGAGTGCCCCTGATTTTATAAATGCCAGGTTAGGGAAGACCTTTCCTGTAGTGCAGGGGGGTATTACCTGGTGTGCACACTGATCACCAGGAAATAATCTCTATGGGGGTCATATAGTTTGAAAAAGAGGACTTCCCTCCTTTAAACCAGGGTGCCTCCATCACTCTAGGTGCCAGGGTTGGGACTTAAAGTTCCTCCTCCTATTTTGGCAATATTTTTTATTTTTAACTTTAAAATGACAGCCCCACTGATGCTAGGGACTTCCCAATGGTGGGGAGAAGGTGAGCTTGCAGTGAGGACTTTACTGTGAATGACAAATGACAAAATACAAATTCTATTGCTTGTTCTGTGGATGCAATAAATATTTCAGGTGCATTTGATTAGATATTTTCTACTCAGTGTTTTCTAATATTACAGCAACCTTTACACCCGGCATAGCTGACCTTGTACACTGATCTGTTAACAAGTCTTGTATCATTCAGATAAAAAAGAAAATGCAGGTGCACACTCTAATCGCTAAGAAAACTAGTAATCTTACATTTGCTGTCTACGTATTAGAATGGGCACTATAAATGCTAAGACCTGGATACATTTATATAATGTGTCAGTATTAGGAATGTTAGGGACCCACCTGATGAGGCCACCGTGACGTGGTAGGTGGGCCGACATATTTGGCCAAAATGTGCTAAGAACATATATTTTACTCCATGTTAAATTGTAGAGTTTATTATAACTGTTCTGATTACCGGTTTTCTTAGTGCTTAGAGTGTGCACCTACATTTTCTTGTCCCTTTTTCAGGCGAGCACGTGGTCCCTCATGACACCTCCCTCTTATTCCTGATACCTGAAGCTGAGAGCTGGATCATGCATGCCCTATTTATTTTCAGTGATACACCACTGCAGCTCTAACCGATGTGCTTCAATCTGCAAACCATCCAGTCCTCTTCCACAGAGCTCAGTGATTAATTTTAAAATACAGTAGACCAAGTAAGGTTGTACACTGAAGGAGTGGCCATCCATGGTCACCATCGATGGTGCTATCATTACTAGCCATTAATGACAGGCTACCATCAGAAAACATCAATGTGTAAAAATTATATTTTTGGGTTGCACATATATGTGTAGGGCAGCGGCTTATTCTTTCCTGCTGATTCCTGCGGCAGCGTGACAGGCGGATGTGTAACTATAGTGGGTGCAGGGGTTCCCACACAGATCATACTTTGTTTTCAAACATGTAAAAGAGATGTGTTTTGCTTTCAGGTGACAAGCAATATGAGGTGCTGAGGTGAGGACCAGCTATCATTCACAATCTTTTATTTTTCTGATAAATACGCCTGCCATAGTACATTTTATGGTTTTACTGTATTTAATAAAATCCCTTAGTATATTGCAGGCTCATCTCTGTTTATTTTTATGTCCAGGTCTCTATATGCTGGTGCATTGGATTAAATCAGGGTACCCTAATGACGATGAATTAAATTAATTGAAATGTTGGCTACTGTATCTGCTGCTGTACAGAGTTTTATCATTTCAAACTGCCAGATAATCTTTGACACAAGATTAAAGAGACAACCTGCTGTGTCCCAACACCTCCCTGGGCTTCCTCTTGGTCCAGCCCTAAACCCAGGCCGCCTTACCCCGGGGAACCCGAACTGTTGTGCCCTGTCCTGCAAACACCTGGGGTGGCATCCGGACTGGACTGCCACATATCCTCCTCCTAAGCTTCGAGCCTACTGGTGAAGCTGAGTCCTTCTTCGGCGCACATACCTGCTCGCCAATCTCAGCAAGCATACCCCTTTTCGGGTCGGTCTCTCTCCGAGTCCTCCTCCCCCCCCTCTAGCTTCACCCCACAGAGCTTTGCACCTTTTGAGGAGAGGAACTACCTTGAAAGGGCATCCGCGTTGTCCTGTAATCCTCCTGCTCTGTGCTGGACCTTGAAGCGGTACGGCTGGAGGACAAGGAACCACCGTGTTACCCGGGCGTTGGTCTCCTTATTTAGGCACATCCATTGGAGTGGAGCATGATCGGTGATTAAGGTAAACTCCTTTCTTAGGATATAGTACCTCAGAGTCTCTACTGCCCACTTGATAGACAGACATTCCTGCTCTACCATAGCATATCACTGTTCCCTAGGCAGTAGTTTCTTGTTGAGATAGAGGACTGGCTTCTCTTCCCCACCTACCTCTTGAGACAACACTGCACCGAGGCCTGTTCCTGAAGCATCCGTCTGCAGGATGAACCTTTTACCGAAGTCCAGGGCTATCAACACTGGTGCTTTACACAGGGCACTTTTTAAGTCTTTCCAGGCCTCATGTACTTAGACGTCCACACAAGCTTGTCCGGACTTTGCTTTTTCAAGCAGTGAGTGGGGCTGCTCTGGTGTCAAAGTTTGGGATAAACTTGCGGTAATATCCCACCAGGCCTAAAAAGGCCCTGAGTTGGGTTTTCCTCTCAGGCTTTGGCCAGGCAGCAACCGCCTCCACCTTATTGACCTGAGCTTTGATTTGGCCCCGGCCCACCACGTACCCCAAGTACTTAGCCTCCAACATACCTATAGCACACTTCTCTGGGTTGGCCGTGAAGCCGTGGAAGTGCAGAGTCTTTAATACGGCTTCCACTTTGGCCAGATGAAGCCCGTAGAGGACTGGGGAACCTCTCGGATGGCGAGCATCAGAAAAGGTAGGAGCTGATCCCAATCCCTTTTGTCCTGGGCGACTGCCCTCCTGAGCATCTGCTTGAGTGTGCGGTTAAAACGCTCCACCAAGCCATCAGTCTGGGGATGATACACTGAGGAGCAAATCTTCTTAACCCCCAGCAGCTGATATAAGTCGCTCATCAGCCGGGACATAAAGGGGGTCTCCTGGTCAGTGAGGACCTCCTTGGGTATGCCCAGGTGGGAGAAGATCAACAATAGTTCTTTGCCAATGTCTTCATATTTCTTAGAGGGATGGCTTAAGGGTATCGTGTGGCATAATCAAGGAGGACTAAGATATACTGATGTCCCCTTGCTGATTTTTCTACTGGACCCACAATATCCATCCCAATCCTTTCAAAAGGAACGGAAATTATTGGAAGAGGGATGAGAGGAGCTCTGTACTGGGGCTTTGGTGCGGTACGCTGACAGATGGGAAACTCCTGACAGTACTTTGCTAACAACGCTCGGATTGCCGGCCGGAAAAAAACGCTTCTGTATCATCTGCAGAGTTTTCTCCTCCCCCAAATGTCCTCCCCACAACTGTGAATGGGCAGCTTCCAGGAACAGAGGCTGATGGACCTGTGGTACTTTCTTACTCCGTTCCTCGACAACCTGATATAGTAAATCCTTCTCTACTATGAAATAAGGCCTGCGCCCCTGGGTAAGGGTGAATACATTTTCCCATTATAAGTACAAATGTTCTGGAAAGCATTCGCGAGGTTTGGGTCTTCCCGCTGGTCTCGTCCGAAATCCTGAAACGACATGACAGTTGTCAATGTCCTTTCGTCACTCGCCTCCTCCGGATCAGTCAGCTTTTCTGGCATAGACGTACCGACTCCACACACAAACACACACACACACTCGGTTTACTGAAGACTTATTGATCTTCGAGCCACGAAGCTGGGAGAGGAAGGCTGCTCCTCGAGTTGAAATGCCAGCAGTTCCGATAGGCCAGGGAAACCTCGCCCCAGGATCAAAGGATAGGGTGAGAGCGGGGCGACGGCTGCCACAAGCTGGATTGTCCGCCCCCGATGTTGCACTGGAAACTGCACTCTGGAGTACTTGCGAGTGGCACCATGGATGCAGAGCACCTCAACCGCAGGTAAGACCTGATCAGCGCCTTCAGGGACCGACCCCGCGGAGATAATTGACAACTCACTCCCGGTATCGACAAGCGCCTGGATTGGCCGTGCTGCAATCTAGAGGGTCACCTGGACCCGGGAGGGCACAGACGAACCCTTGCTTCTGACGCAGCTGTAGACTGGTTGCCCTGATTTCCCTGCTCCGCACTCCATAGGCTCAGGTTGTTTGGTACAGTCCTTTCGGATATCGCCCTGTTCCCCGCACTCATAGCAGATGACCGGATTGGTCTGGGCCCCCATTTCTGGAGGTTGACGGGTCCGGGGTCTTGGGACTGGTCGAGTCTCTCGGTCTGAGGGCTTAGCCATTTTCCCCAGTGCAGCATATCACACCATTGCAGTGGCTAGGTCCTCCATATTTTGAGGGTCAGCCTGGAGAATCCACCTCTGTATGCCTCTGTCTAAGACACAGTGGTCTATGGCTACAGTCTCCACCACTTGGGCAGCCGTATTCCTTTTCGGCTGAAGCCAAGACCTCGCCATTTTTAGAAGTTCAGCCAGCTGGATTTGAGAATCATCTGTCGAGGTCCAACGCCAGTCCTGGAACCGCTGGGCCTTGGTTACACCGATGCGACCCAATATGCCAGCTTTAAGCTGCAAATAGGTGGATGTCTTGTCCGCCAGGAGGTCGTGGTACATTTTCTGGGGATCCCCCGTCAAATCAGCTTATTCGCCCAGCTATCCTCTGGCCATCCCAGGCGTGCGGCCGCGCGCTCAAAGGTCCCCAAGTAGGCTTCCACATCATCTGAGGGACACATCTTTTGCAACGGCCTAGGCTCACCCACTGCATCACGAATCAGGCGCAGGGTTTCCTGCTGAGCCTGTACCTGTATTTGGAGAAGCTGCATCTGGGATTGTTGCTCTGCAGCCACATTAGTTAGGGCCCGTAACAACTCCTCCATGGTGGACGGGATGGATGCACGATATATGAATCTCACGTCCCCTAACATACACCACTAAACCACAATTCAACACAAAATAAAACCACAACTTTTTTTTTTGTAAACGAATTGACACCCCTTGCTGGCTGGTTACTAACCTGACCAGAGGAAGTTTGCAGAGTCTGTGGAGACTGTCACGGCTCCAGCGGCTCCTGCAGCCGCTGGGTTCCCGCTGCGCTTGGTGCATCCAGAAGAGGGTCCTTGTTTGGGTGCCAATTTGTAACAAGCGACCTTCCACCAGATAAGACGCTGACACAGTTGTATGAAAGAAATGCAGACCGTTTACTTCCACAGCATAGTAAACATTGCGGTGAGAGGGCTTGTGTCTCACCACAATAACCCATTATTGTGGAATCAGCTCCCTCCAAGGGAGAAGAAAACAAGGCCTGCAGATTCTGCACCTGTAGTGGAAGTTTATAATTCCAGGCTTTCTAAATTGCTTCTAAACCGGTTTCGGATGCGGTTTCAGCATTTACACCTTGAGAGGCCTGATTTTCACCCACCCTGATGCTACATGATTGTATTGAAGTTGTGTATTGTTCTAATCTGGCTACTGTTGTTGACTCTTTGCCAGTATACCACTTTATTGTAGCAAACACTTGTTTACTATATTTTCAATTAACCTTGTTATAATAATAAATCATCATTTTTTACGGACTCACACTATGCTTTCCCATTAATTATGTTAACATATGAACCACTGACTGGACATATGCTGTGAATGAGGCAAAGAGGCACACAAAGATGACCATAGCTTAAAGGAAAGTTATTTTATTTCATTTTATTTCCTTTTATTGCACCACTAAGTAGCAATATTCCACTTGACTCTCCGTTATATCACAAAAGCGCACTCTCTTGCTCCACATCCATTACTCATAGTCTAGCTCGGTTATTGGGGTATTTCCAGGATCAGGAGGGAGCAGCTATAGCATTTGTGTTCCACCATTTGCGCCAAGAAATCTTCCAAACCTTCATTTCATATATTCACAAAGGTCTATCTGAAGCTTTTGGCCCCTCTCCCCACCCTTACCTAGAATAATACTGTAGCTTTACCAAGAATGTGAATAGACCTGCATGTTAGAGATAGTCATGTTGCATAATTGCCGTCTCTAGCTTCCAGGGACAGCCCCTGGTGTGAAATTACAGTCTCTGTAAATGTCCCAATTTCTCAGTTAGGAACAACTTCCCAATTTGTTTAACTCTATGCACAGAGGGGGTAATTCTGAGTTGATCGCAGCAGGATTTTTGGTAGCAGTTGGGAAAAACCACTGCAGGGGAGGCAGATATAACATGTGCAGAGAGAGTTAGATTTGGGTGTGGTGTGTTCAATCTGCAATCTAAATTGCAGTGTAAAAATAAAGCAGCCAGTATTTACCCTGCACAGAAACAAAATAACCCACCCAAATCTAACTCTCTCTGCACATGTTATATCTGCCCTCTCTGCAGTGCACATGGGGGGTAATTCCAAGTTGATCGCAGCAGGAAATTTTTTAGCAGTTGGGCAAAACCATGTGCACTGCAGCGGGGCCAGATATAACATTTGCAGAGAGAGTCAGATTTGGGTGGGTTATTTTGTTTCTGTGCAGGGTAAATACTGGATGCTTTATTTTTACATTGCAAATTAGATTGCAGATTGAACTCACCACACCCAAATCTATCTCTCTCTGCACATGTTATATCTGCCCCTCCTGCAGTGCACATGGTTTTGCCCAACTGCTACAAAATTTCCTGCTGCGATCAACTTGGAATTAGGCCCATGGTTTTGCCCAACTGCTAAAAAATTTCCTGCTGCGATCAACTTGGAATTACCCCCAGTATTAGATGCAATTCTCACTACAGACGGCTTTAATCATTTTTGCAAAACAGACCTGGGTATCCGGTCTTTAGGTCGACCATGTCTAGGTCGACAGTGTCTAGGTCGACACTCACTGAAGGTCGACACATAATTAGGTTGACAGGTATAGAAGGGACATGGGCAAGGTCGACACTCAAAATGTCGACACAGTTTTTAAGGGGTTTTGGGGGGTTTCAGGACCTTTTCATACCTCCTCTATCCAAGTGGGCATAGAGTTGGTTATAAACCTTGCGGACGTAGCGAGCCATCATGCCCGAAGCGTGCCCCGCGAGGGGATGCGTTTCAACTGTTGGTGGTATCAGGTGGTAATTTAAGTGAAAAACAAAACAAAATCCCTTAAAACCTGTGTCAACCTTTTGAGTGTCGACCTTGCCCACGTCGACATAATGAGCAGGTTGACCTTCCATGCCTGTCAACCTATTCATGCGTCGATCTTCAGTCAATATCGACCTAGTCACTGTGGACCTTCGCTGGTCGACCTAGTGACTATCAACCTAGCCAGGGTCGATCCTATGATCCACACCCACAGACCTGTACATATTGGGATATTAATGCCTATTGTCGCGTCTTTGAATTTGATTTGTTTTCGGCAAATGTACCTATGTAGAGCTGGCTTGCAGTAAATAATTGCTTTTGTTTTGTTTTTGCATTATCATCACATTTTTTAATATATATTTTTAATACAAAGGTTTATCGTGACTGTAAATTATATTCCTCGGCCTCCGTTGTTACCCCCAAATTTCATTATTTTCTGGATGAGGCATCTTTGATTTAACCCCTTTGATCAGAGGTGTAGCTAGGCGCCATGGTGCCCGTAGCAAGGGTATGTTTTGGTGCCCCTCTCCCCTGTACCGAATATGGGCCTAGCCAACATGTAATGGCATGTTACATTTGAAAAGAAACAATAACAATGTGACAGGGCCGGTTCTAGACCTTGTGGAGCTCAGGGAGAAAGTTTCCTTTGGCTGCCCCCCATGTTTAAAATAGGGTCAGTGCGAAGGATTGAAACGACAATGGCCCTCATTCCGAGTTTGTTCGCTCGCTAGCTGGCTGCTTTTAGCAGCATTGCACACGCTAGGCCGCCGCCCTCTGGGAGTGTATCTTATCTTAGCAGAAGTGCGAACGAAAGATTAGCAGATTTGCTACTAAATATTTTCTTGCAGTTTCTGAGTAGCTCCAGACCTACTCCTAGATTGCGATCAGCTCAGTCCGTTTAGTTCCTGGTTTGACGTCACAAACACGCCCTGCGTTCAGCCAGCCACTCCCCCATTTTTCCAGACACTCCCGTGTTTTTCCCTGACACGCCTGCGTTTTTTAGCACACTCCGGAAAACGCTGTTACCACCCAAAAACGCCCCTTTCCTGTCAATCACTCACCGATCAGCAGTGCGACTGAAAAGCGCCGCACGAACACCAGCAAAGCTACGCAGTTAGCAACAAATCGCAGCATAGCGAAAATCGGCAACGAGCGAACAACTCGGAATGACCCCCAATATACGGGTATGGCAGCTTGGAGGGTGTAATGGTTAGCATTACTGCCTCACAGCACTGAGGTCATGGGTTTGAGTCCCATCATGGCCCTAACTGTTTGGATTTTGTATATTCTCCCCATGCTTGTGTGGGTTTCCTCTTGGTATTCCGATTTCCTCCCACAATACAAAAATATACTGGTAGGGTAATTGGCTCCCAACAAAAATTAACCCTGCTGTGCCGCAGCAGCATGAGGGGGCAGAGAGAGGTGCTGCAGCATCAATGTAGAGAGAAGTGCTGCAGCAGCCGGGCCAGAAAGAGGTGCTGCAGCAGCTACTGCAGATAGAGGTTGTGCAGCAGCAGCAGCTGGGGCAGAGAGAGGAGCTGCAGAAGCTAAGGCAGATAGAGCTGCTGCAGCTGCAGCAACACTGAAGTAGAGACATGTGCTGCAGCTTCCAGAAAAGAGGGAGGTGCTGCAGCAGCGGGGGCAGGGAGTGGTGCTGCAGGACAGAAGGGGCCCTGATGCACAGCTACAAGTAGACAGTGAGACATATAAAGAGGGCGTGCAGTGCTGTCGTCTCTGGCCTACCCTGCTCCCTGCCTAGTCTCCGAGTCAGTGTGCGCCCCCTCTGCTTCTCCTCCTCCTGCTCTGTGGCTGCCAGTACAGTGGGTATCAGTATGATATGCCAGCTGTTAGGGTCCCATTGGTTAGCAGATCGAAAGTCGGAATACCAGCGGCAAGCGCAGCATGTCCCCTTGCGGGCTCGCTGCGCTTGCCACGATGCGGGCACGGTGGCGACCAAATTATTCCCCCTCGGGTGGTGGCGTGTATGGGATTCCGATCGCCGGCATTTCTCTGGTTGTCAGAATTCCAATGTCAGTAAACTGATTGCCTCCTGTACAGTGGCCCACGGGAAGGGGGGGTGGTGGGTGCCATACTTTTTCTTGCGCCCGCAGCTCGCCCTCCACCTGAGCCACCCTCGCTACACCCCTGCCTTTGATACAGTGATATATAGAGGGGTGAATACAGGGTGGCACTCGATATACCGGTGGTCGGGAACCCTGCTCTCAGCATACCAGCGCCGGGTTCCTGACTGCCGGGATACTGACAACTATTTTTTCCTCTTGGGGTGTCCACAACACCCCTGGAGAGAGAATAAATAGTGTGGCGCGCGTAGTGAGTGCAGCGAGCCCGCAAGGAGCTCTTTTGTGCTTGCCCCGCTGCCGGCATTCCGGCGGTCGGGATCCCGGCGCCGGTATGCTGGCTGCAGACATACCGACCACCAGCCATTCGTAGTGGACATATGAACACATTAGCATTCGCCTAAAGCATGCAATAAAAATGCAATAACAATGTGATAAATCATACGATACATACGATGGGAAAACACACAATAAAAGCAGGAAAAAAGCCTCTGAAATACTTTTTAACGCAGGAACAGATTTGATACATATGCCCTAATATATTTTTATCTGAGATATAAGCCATTTATTGGAGATTATAGAAAGTACAAACACCTACATATTGTATTACTCTTGCTTAGGGAACATATAAATACTATAGAAAGACGTCCTGTATAGTTCTCTGGTTATCAGAACTTCATCAACTGTAGAGAAAGTAAAACTTACGTTAATTGTATGATCCTTTCTCCTAGAAAGGCCAGGATGAGCCCGATGAGCGTGAGACTGAGCAGTTTCCCCATGTCAGTCTGACTCTGTGATCTGCTATAGGATTCTTACATAAAGATTACACAGTGAGAGCTGGGACTGGGGGGAGGGAGGATCCCTGATCTGAGAGATTGGACAGAGCTTTGTGTACACTCCCTTGTACTTCTGAGCCTACAATGCTTTATCTGCTCTGCACACTGCTCCTGACTTTCTGTAGGACAATAGTTTTCTGCCAGGACTAATGCTCACTAAAGGGGGGTACTCACGGAGCGATCGCTGCTTAAAATCTAAGCAATCTGACCAGATTGCTTAGATTTCAAGTCTGATCGCTCCTTGTGTAGCTCCTACAGCGATAGCGATGCGCAGCCCCGTTCACCCGCTGGGTGAAATGAGCAGCGCCTCCGTCTCCCCCCGCACGCTCAGCACAGATCGCGCTGTGCTGAGCGGCGGGAGAGATGTGTGCTGAGCGGTTCGCTCAGCACACATCTCTCCCGCGTCGGCCAGTGAGTACTGGCCTTTAGGGGCCTATTGATCAAGGCCGGTGCAAGGGTGTTCGGCGCCCTCTCTACCATACTTAATAAAGAGACAATGCAGTATGAAGTCTCACGCCGCAAAAAAACAGGTGGGGCGTGGTCACACAATAGTACCAATTCAAATTACTCCATGCAGTAGCACAATCTTGTTCACATTTACACCGCTCATAGCGCACAGAGGGAACTCGATTCACCTCTGTTGGTACTCCGACTGTCATTTTACACTTTACGGCAGGCAAGAGTCCCCACTTTACACATTACGGCAGGCAAGAGTCCCCATTTTACACATTACGGCAGGCAAGAGTCCCCACTTTACACATTACGGCAGGCAAGAGTCCCCACTTTACACATTACGGTAGGCAAGTGTCCCCATTTTACACATTTCGGCAGGCAAGAGTCCCCATTTTATACATTATGGCAGGCAAGAGTCCCCACTTTACACATTACGGTAGGCAAGTGTCCCCATTTTATACATTACGGCAGGCAAGAGTCTCCATTTTATACATTACGGTAGGCAAGTGTCCCCATTTTATACATCACGGCAGGCAAGAGTCCCCATTTTATACATTACGCCAGGCAGGTGTCCCCATTTTACACATTAGGGCAGGCAGGTGTCCCCATTTTACGCATTACGGCAGGCAGGTGTCCCCATTTTACGCATTACGGAAAGGCAAGAGTCCCCATTTTACACATTATAGCAGGCAGGTGTCCCCATTTTACACATTTTTTTATTAGTATAATCAATTTTTAGTAAAAGATTTTAAAAGACATAAACAAAGAAAGAAAGACACCTATACAGTTACAAATACATAAACACTGATACAAATAAGGCAAATATACACAGATCTGAATGAATACATGTCTGATGGTGAGATGGCAAACCTGCAGAGGAGAGTGAAACCGTAAAAGGCAAAATATAGCAAGTAGGCAGGTGGCAGAGTTTAACACTCGAGGGGCAGGGGATATTCCATAGAAATATCGCAGGGAAATCTAGCTATGTCTGCGAAAGGGCTACGGTGTATTGCGGAAGTTATAGGTGTTCTCAAACATAAGGAACATAAAAACTAAAAGGAAAACAGAATAGAAACGCTGGTTGGCAACATGGATAGGAGCAGGAAGAAGTAGGAAGGAAGAAAGAGAGAGAGAAAGAAGAGGGTGTGAACGAAGTAAAGGGTACCACTTTACAGCCTATGTGAGACAGAGAAATGGGAGTATTAGTTACTATCCAAGGGAGTGGCTAAGTAGGCCTGGGAAGCCTTGTATTCCAGCCAAGGGTGTTACGACCCGGATGCTCAGGACCAGGGAGATCTTATATAGTAGTCCAGAGCAGCAGGACGTAATGCTGGGAAAGGGAAACGAAATGGGAATAGCCCCTGGCACCCTACCTCCGTTGTTTTACCCGTGCTGTCAATTCACTCTTGCGAGACTATGGTTTCTTGGGCCCATGGCAGCCGCGTTTGAAGGGCGGATTAAGTCTGCCCAACTCCGATGCCCCCTCAGGTCTTAAGGAGAGACAAAGAGTGAACTGAGACAGGGTAATAACAAGGGGCCCTCTAACTGAAACAACAAGGCCAGGGGCTACTGGCTAACCTAAAACTAAAAGTATGCGCGGCTTACCGCCAAGGAAAAGAACAACCAAAAGATACCACTTTTCCACTCCCCTACACGGCACCGCCGAGTTCCGGGGAGGACAATGGAAGCGGAAACCTCCGCAAATGCTCCAGTACAAAAAACAATACTAAAGCGGCCTAGGCCGCAACACGCGGCAAGGCCGCCACTCACGAAACCGGGTGAGAACCCCAACCGACAGCCACAGGTAAATGAGGACCAGAAGGATTCCCGGGACCGGCTAACGAACTCCAAGATACAGGAACTCAGGGAGCAGGACGGACCGGATACGGCAGACCAAGAACAGACGTTCACCAAACATGAGCAGCATGCAGGAAGCTATCACCGGCGTTAGTGTGAGGCACTGAGGAGGCATATAACAGGGAACCCTCCAATAGGAACACAGAGCCTAATGAACAAATGTCGTGCAGCTGCTTTGCTGCACGAGCAGGGGAAAACAAGTGAATGCTGATTAGTGCAACGGGGAACGCGGTCCGCCTGTGGCGTCCCCGTTGCTAAGGACCCAGCGGCCCTGCACGCACGGCGTCCTAGCGTTGCCAGGGAGCCGGCAGCTAGCGCGCGCCTAGCGTCCCGGCGTTGCTAGGCGCCGTGCAGAAGAAACAAGAAGAGAGGCGCGGCGGCCGTGACCGCTGCTCTGTCAGAGAGCGGGCGCACCGCCGCGCCTAACAAAGGGGACCATGTGGAATCAAATTCCCGAGACTTGCCTATCGATGAGAGGAACAGGTCCTCCATTCCCATGAAGTAATCTAATTTAGAGAACCATGCACGACTCGTAGGAGGGAGATGTGACCTCCACATGGACGGTATTACAGCACGCGCTGCGTTACTTAAATGTCGCAATAGGGAGTGTTTGTGTTGGGACAGTGGGATATCGGAGTGATTAATAAGCCAGAATTCCGGGTCACGCGGGATTTGAGTCTTAAGGATGACCTGAGAGGTGTGTATAACCTCTCGCCAGAAGGGTTGGATCCGTGGACATGTCCACCAAATATGAAGGAGAGTGTCCGATGACGAGGAGCAACGCCAGCAGAGGGCTGATGAGGAGGGATACATAACATGGAGAAGATAGGGGTGCCTATACCACCTCGTCACAACTTTATATTGAGTCTCTCTAACCTGGACACAAACAGAGCTCGTGTGGGTTTTTAAGGAAATGTTTCCCAGTCTCTAGGCGACAAGGAAATGCCCAGGTCCCTATCCCAAGCTGCAGCAAAGGATGGAGTAACGGTAGGTTGGGAGTGACAAACAATCTTATAGAGTGTGGAGATAGTGTGGGTCGGGTCAAGGACAGCAACACAGAGTTTCTCAAATGGGGTCAGTTCTTTAGCGGCGCTCCGAAGTCTAGAGCCAGTCATCAAAAAGTGTCTTATTTGTAGGAACTTCCAAAAGTCCTGCTGGGGGACGTCCCACTTCGCCCTTAGGTCTGAAAACTGTTTTCAGTCGGTGATACCATCTGACCGACCCTGAACAGTCCTGTTAGCGCCCAGCGTGAGAAGTGGGCAGGATGTCAGGGAACCGAATTTAGAAGAGATATAAGGAAGGTCCCGTAGTGACTTCAAGGCGGCTAGTGTAGGAGTTATAGTGGGGTAAGGGAGGAGTAACTTAGGGGGAGAGGGGAGCCAAGGGAATATTTCTGGGAATTGCTGTACGTACAGGCCCTCTAGCTCCACCCATTGTTTAAGCGCACGGTGTCTCATCCAGTCTATAATTCTACTCAGAAGGATGGCATGGTAATAATATTTTATATCAGGAAGTTGGAGGCCGCCACTCTCAATCGATCTGGTTAACTGGGAGCGTTTAAGCCTAGTTCTCCTCCTCTGCCAGACAAACTGCTGGATCAAAAGTGAAACAGATCGGAACCAGGATTCTGGGATGCGGATAGGGAGGGCCTGCATTATGTATAACAATTTAGGGAGGGTATTCATCTTGACTATGTTTATCCTCCCAAACCAGGATAGATACTTCATATTCCACCTAGAGTAGTCATTCCGGATCATTTGCAAAAGAGGCAAATAATTCAATGGGAACAACTGGGATTCGTTGGCGGACAACTTAACGTCAAGGTAAGTTATGTGGGAGGATTGCCACGAGAAAGGGAAGGAGCGTTTAAGGTCTGTGACGGAATCTGCAGAGGCTGAGATATTAAGAGCACTAGATTTAGAATATTTAATTTTAAAATTGGAAAGCTGTCCAAATAGTTCGAGTTCTTTCATTAAGTGCGGTAGGGAGTCAGTGGTATGGGACACTATGGCTAAGAGGTCGTCGGCAAACAGGGCTAACTTATATTCTCCATCACCTATGGTAAAACCCCTGATGGCGTGATTAGCCCGTATAGCTCTGGCCAACGCCTCAATACATAGCACAAAGATCAATGGAGATAACGGGCAACCTTGCCTAGTGCCATTGCTTATGGTGAATGGGTCAGATAAGGTGCCATTTACGCGGACCCTTGCTGTCGGGGAGTTGTACAAGGCCATGATCCGAGTAAGTGCATTGGGACCTAAGCCTATATGCCCCAAAATTGATTCCATAAATTGCCAACTGACCCTATCAAACGCCTTTTCGGCATCAGTAGAGAGTAGAATAGTAGGGGTAGAACTGTGGGATGCTAAATGGATGAGGTTGAGGATTTTGGTTGTGTTGTCTTTAGCCTCTCGGCCTACAACAAAACCAACCTGATCATTGTGAACCAAGAGAGGGACCAGCGCACCCAATCTATTTGCCAAAATCTTCGCGTAGATTTTGAGGTCTACATTGAGGAGGGAAATGGGTCTATAGCTGGAGCAGATCGAAGGGTCTTTGCCCTGCTTCGTCATCACCGAAACATGGGCCTCCAGAGAGTCACGGGAGACCCGAGCGCCAGATGCAATTGAGTTAAATGCTCGAAGGGGGAGCAACCTGTCCTTAAACACCTTATAATATGCAATGGTGAATCCATCAGGGCCAGGGCTTTTTCCCGACGGCATAGAGGAGATGGCATGGTCAAGCTCTTGGGCAGTGAAAGGGGCTTCTAACAAACTAAGTTTAGAAGGCGGGAGAACGGGATAATCAATGAACTTTAAATAGTCCCTTACTTTTTGGAGTGAAAGGTGGGGGAGAGGAAGCACTCTCGAGGTTATAAAGCAAGGCATAAAATCGTGCAAAGCAAGCCCCAATCTCAGGCGATTTGAATTTGGGGATCCCTCCAGCATCCTTCACTGAACTAATAAACGAAGCAGAGTGTTGGGCACGTATAGCGTGAGCCAGGACTCGGCCAGGCTTATTGCCCCATTGATAATATTTACATTTACATTTACGGATGGAGTAGATTATATTATCAGAGAGGAGTTTATTCAGTTGTGAGCGGGCTTCCGACAATTCCACAAGAGTCTCATCTGACAACGAGGCCTTGTGAGAGGTCTCGAGGGCATGAATCTTATGTAGTAGAGACCTGAGATCAGAGACTGCCTCTGTTTCTTTTTAGAAGTGTCCAGTTGTATCAGTTTGCCACGGAGAACACATTTATGTGCTTCCCAGACAGTAAGGTGGGAGACATCATCCATGATATTCATGGCAATATAATTGTCCAGTGCCTTGTCTAAGGCGTCCTTACAGAGTGCATCGTAGAGAAGAGAATCATTGAGTCTCCAGGTCCATTGTTTATGGGGACTGTGAGGAAGGGCCAAAGTCAAAGTTACTGGGGCGTGGTCAGACCAGGTGATAGAGCCAATAGTGGCATCTATGAGAAGCGTGAGATGTCTATGGCTAAGTAGCAAGTAATCAATACGGGAATAAACCCGGTGAGGATGTGAATAAAAGGAGTAGTCACGTCCTGAGAGGTTAAGGGTCCTCCAAGAGTCAGCTAGTTGTTGTGTGTGAAAAACTGACACGGCGATATTTGGATGCAACAAATCTAGAGGTTTGGGATGACGTGTCAATGCTGGGGTCTAGTGTCCAGTTAAAATCTCCACCGAAAACAGTGACACCCTGGAGCAGAGAGTCTAACCTCAGGAGATGAGAGTTACGGAAAGACAATTGGGCTTGGTTCGGGACATAAATCACTGCAAAAGTGAACAATTGCTCAAAGATTTTACAAGTCAAAAGGAGGAGCCTACCCAGTACTACCCTGTGTACGGAAACATCCGAGATGCGTAATTCCCTGGAGAAAACAATAGCCACTCCCTTAGACTTGCTACCTGAGGTGTTACAGTAGTATGCTGTGGGGAAGTAGCGACTGGTAAGAGAGGGGTTACAGATTCCAACCTTAAAATGAGTCTCCTGCACTAATGCAACATCTGCTCTTTCAGATCTCAGTAGACGCAAAAGGCTAGATCTCTTCTCCGGTGTGTTGAGACCACGCGCATTGAGGGACAGCACTTTAATCTTCCCCGGGGTACTCATGGTGGAATGAAGTAGAGCAAATTCCCATAAAACTGAAAGTGGATGGAAGGAAAAGGGGGAGAAGGAAGAGCAAACATGGAAAAAGAGGCAAAGAAGAAAGAAATACAAAAACAATGTAATAACATCAGCGAAAAACCCGCAGGAGAGAGACTGAACCATATCACCTTCAGCCTCCCTACCGGCATAGAGCCAAAGGCGGGTTTAATGGGGGGGAGCGGGAGTGAACCGCAACATGAACCATGGTGAAAAACAAAAGCATGTTTGAAACTGACACAAAAAGAAAGGAAAAAATCCTACACTAAGAAAAGTATAGTAGCCGGTGGGAGACAAGGGCAGCAGGAGAATCCGCAGCCCTCACCCCCCACCGGCCGGCATAGGCGAACAAATTAACTAGTTATCAATAACCTCCGTAAACATCTAGGAGTTAACACTAAGCAACATTACGTTATCAGCATGAACAACAATGTCAAACAGAAGGGTCCTTCACAGTAAGTCAGTCTTGGAGGGAGACGCAGTCGGCTGGGCTCTTTTCTTGGCGCCTCGGACCTCGTGCCATGGTTGTGAGCTAGAAGCCCGTTTCGGGAGAGGAATCTCAGAAAGAGGGAATTCCCAGTCCGGAATAGTCAACGGAGGTATGCCTAGTGAAGAGCAACACGGGGAGAGGTCTGCATGGGAAGACAGGGTGTACCATTTTCCTGAGGAACAGACTTGAAGGTTAAAAGGGAAACACCAACGGTAACGTAGCTGACGTTTTCGTAATTCGTCCGTTAGGGGTCTCAGGGATTTCCGTCGCTGGAACGTGTAACAGGAGAGATCTTGATAGAGGCTGATATCAGAGCCATTGAAGTCGATACCGTCCAATTGCCGGGCTTTGGACATAATCTCCTCTTTCTGGGCGAAGTAATGGAGCCGGCAGATGACGTCGCTAGGGCGATCGGCGGAGAGGCGTCTCGTCTGAGGGCTCTGGGCTCTGTCAAAAGTGATAACGTTGTCTGAATCCTTTTTCAAGAGTTCGTTAAATATCTTGGTCAGAGCCTCCACCTGCCCAGATTGGGGAACCTCCTCCTGGAGATCACGGACGTGGATGTTGTTCTGCCTGCCCCTGTTGTCGATATCCGTCATTCTGGACTGCAAGGCACGGATTTCTATGCATTGAGCAAGGACGGAGTCCCTCAACAAGGACATACAGGAAGCACTAGCCTCTTGGTCTTCTTTCAGGGTCACTAAGCGGTCCGACCGCTGTGAGATATCGCTTTTAATGGAGGCGAGTTCGTTCCGGATAGTGTCTTGAAGGTCTTGTTTGGTAGGAAGGGACCTCATGAAGGTTAGGATTTCCCGGAGATCACGACCGCCTGCTGAAACAGGGTCAGTCATATTGACAGCCGGATTCGAGATCGAGGAAGCAGAGGGAGAAGTCGGGGGATGGGGGGAGGAGCGGTTCTCCATCTGTGGGGAGGTCGTAGGGTGGAGGAAAGGCCTCATGTCCGCTTGAGACCCCGTGACTTTTTGAGGTTGGTTGTTGTTGCTCCGCCTAGAGGATTTCGAGGTACGCCCCATACTCCAGGTAAGACAGCAGGGACGATGTTTGCAATTAGCTCAGGATGTGTCAGGATCAGTAAGATATATACAACAGCATAGGTCCTGGGGAGCGGTCACTCCCCGTGACATGGCATCAGACGGGCCATCAGGTGGCCCCGGGTAGAATAGAGAACGAGAGCTCAGGGCGGAGCATTTTGGTACGGAGCAATAGCGTGGGCAGCCAGTGGTAGAGCCGCAGGAAGTACTGTGAGGGAACGGGGCGTCAATCAGTAAAGGGGAGAAACGAGGGAGGCAGGGGGCCTCTACAAACGGGGAGGGGTCCGGCAGTTGGGAGCTAGAGTGGGCTGCCTAAGTATGATCCACTCGGGGGGGGGGTCCATAGCGCGACCCCGGGAGGTCGACCAGCCCAGCACGGGGCAAAGCAGAAGGACCCCCGCAAATCCGGCTTATGCAGATCCGGCTTATGCAGATCCGGATGGGGCCTTATCAGTGCCCGGAGGAGTGAGATGTGTTTTAAATGGGCCGAGGGCGGTAGCTGAAAGGCCCCCGGCCAGACAGTATTCGCCACAGGGGGCAGGAAGATGCTGTGCGGGGAGTGGTGAGATCAGCGAAGCAGCGGGGGGAGACCCCGGAGGCACGGGGGGCAACCCCAGAGAGCCGCTGAATTCAGACAGGAGGGGCCACTGCCGAGCCGACAATATTCGCCACAGGGGGCGGGAAGGTGCTGTGCGGGGTGCAGTGGGATCAGCGGAGCAGCGGGGGGAGACCCCAGGGGCATGGGGGGTGCAACCCCAGAGAGCCGCTGAACACGGACAGGGGGCCGCGGCCGAGCCGGCGGTCCGCCCGCAGCAGCAGGAAACATCCGCCCGCACACAACTCGTGAGGAGGGGTAGAGGGGAGGGGTAGTCACCCTAGGCAGGCTGGGGCGGCGGGCTAAGTACACCCAAATGTCGCCCAGGAACAAAGATGGCCGCCACCGGGGCTACGGAGCACCCGGCCCGGCTCCGGTCAGGTACTGGGTCGCCTCTGCTGCTCAACAGGGTCTACTGTGCTGGCTGCAGGGAGCCCCTGGCAGGGGGCAAGGTCCAGGAAGTTTACTCAGGCGTCTTGGGGGAGCTAACCACACGGCGAGGGGATGATCCGAAATTGAGGCCCCAGCTTCAGGGCAGTGAGTAGGCCGCAATCCGTGGGAGCCAGGAAACCGGCTCCCCGACTCCGCAGCACCAACTCACTGCTAGCACCATTAGTAGATATTGCTGGCCAGGGCATTTAATGTAAAGAACAGGCGTGAGGAGGCTGTGTTAAGCTGTAAAAACTCCAAGGCCCCTGGGAACTCATATAAAGTGCAGCCTGCCCGATCAGCCTCCAGGCCACGCCCCCCCCCATTTTACACATTGTAGCAGTGTCCCCATTTTACACATTATAGCAGACAGTGTCCCCATTTTACACATTATAGCAGGCAGAGACCCCTTCAACAATGAGAGACAGTGAAAAAAAACCAGACAGACACATGGGGGTATATTTACTAACATTCGTAATTTTCGGAAAAAGGTCAAAGTTCAATCACGAATGACATCGACAGTGTAAAATTGCAACTTTTTGACTTGATTATGACTAATTTACTAAGCTGCCGTATTTTGCCTTTTCGGGTTTTCCGATGTCGATGTCATTCGTCTTTTTTTTCTGTTTTTTACGGCAGTGATTTGCAAAACACTGCCGACTTTTTCAAAATGAATCTCGGCCGGATCTGTGTGATCCGTGCTGGGGTTCATTTTTTTTTTTTTTTTAAATAAACACTGTAAAACTTAAAATAAGAATTTACTTACCGATAATTCTATTTCTCGGAGTCCGTAGTGGATGCTGGGGTTCCTGAAAGGACCATGGGGAATAGCGGCTCCGCAGGAGACAGGGCACAAAAGTAAAGCTTTTACAGGTCAGGTGGTGTGTACTGGCTCCTCCCCCTATGACCCTCCTCCAGACTCCAGTTAGGTACTGTGCCCGGACGAGCGTACACAATAAGGGAGGATTTTGAATCCCGGGTAAGACTCATACCAGCCACACCAATCACACCGTACAACTTGTGATCTAAACCCAGTTAACAGTATGATAACAGAGGAGCCTCTGAAAGATGGCTTCCTAAACAATAACCCGAATTAGTTAACAATAACTATGTACAAGTATTGCAGATAATCCGCACTTGGGATGGGCGCCCAGCATCCACTACGGACTCCGAGAAATAGAATTATCGGTAAGTAAATTCTTATTTTCTCTATCGTCCTAAGTGGATGCTGGGGTTCCTGAAAGGACCATGGGGATTATACCAAAGCTCCCAAACGGGCGGGAGAGTGCGGATGACTCTGCAGCACCGAATGAGAGAACTCCAGGTCCTCCTTTGCCAGGGTATCAAATTTGTAAAAATTTACAAACGTGTTCTCCCCTGACCACGTAGCTGCTCGGCAGAGTTGTAATGCCGAGACCCCTCGGGCAGCCGCCCAAGATGAGCCCACCTTCCTTGCGGAATGGGCCTTAACAGATTTAGGCTGTGGCAGGCCTGCCACAGAATGTACAAGTTGAATTTTGTTACAAATCCAACGAGCAATCGACTGCTTAGAAGCAGGTGCACCCAACTTGTTGGGTGCATACAGTATAAACAGCGAGTCAGATTTTCTGACTCCAGCCGTCCTTTAAATGTATATTTTTAAGGCTCTGACAACGTCCAAACAACTTGGAGTCCTTCAAGTCGTCTGTAGCCGCAGGCACTACAATAGGCTGGTTCAGGTGAAACGCCGATACCACCTTAGGGAGAAAATGCGGACGCGTCCGCAGCTCTGCCCTATGTCGAATGGAAAATTAAATAAGGGCTTTTATAAAACAAAGCCGCCAGTTCAGATACTCTCCCGGCCGAAGCCAGGGCCAGTAACATAGTCACTTTCCATGTGAGATATTTCAAATCCACATTCTTTAGTGGTTCAAACCAATTGGATTTGAGGAAATCTAAAACTACATTTAGATCCCACGGTGCCACCTTAGGCACCACAGGAGGCTGTATATGCAGTACTCCTTTGATAAAAATCTGGACCTCAGGGACTGAGGCCAATTCTTTTTGGAAGAATATTGATAGGGCCGAAATTTGAACCTTAATAGATCCCAATTTGAGACCCATAGACAATCCTGATTGCAGGAAATGTAGGAAAACGACCCAGTTGAAATTCCTCCATCGGAGCACTCCGCTGCTCGCACCACGCAACATATTTTTGCCAAATACGGCGATAATGCTTCGCGGTGACTTCCTTCCTTGCCTTTATCAAGGTAGGAATGACTTCTTCTGGAATGCCTTTTCCTTTTAGGATCTGGCATTCAAACGCCATGCCGTCAAACGCAGCCGCGGTAAGTCTTGAAAAAGACAAGGACCCTGCTGAAGCAGGTCCCTTCTCAGAAGTAGAGGCCACGGATCGTCCGTGACCATCTCTTGAAGTTCCGGGTACCAAGTCCTTCTTGGCCAATCCGGAGCCACTAGTCTTACTCCTCTTTGCCGTATAATCCTCAATACCTTTGGTATGAGAGGCAGAGGAGGAAACACATATACCGACTGGTACACCCAAGGTGTTACCAGCGCGTCCACAGCTATTGCCTGCGGATCTCTTGACCTGGCGCAATACCTGTCCAGTGTTTTGTTGAGGCGAGACGCCATCATGTCCACCATTGGTTTTACCCAACGGTTTAATAGCATGTGGAAAACTTCTGGATGAAGTCCCCACTCTCCCGGGTGAAGGTCGTGTCTGCTGAGGAAGTCTGCTTCCCAGTTGTCCACGCCCGGGATGAATACTGCTGACAGTGCTATCACGTGATTCTCCGCCCAGCGAAGGATCCTGGCAGCTTCTGCCATTGCCCTCCTGCTTCTTGTGCCGCCCTGTCTGTTTACATGGGCGACTGCCGTGATGTTGTCCGACTGGATCAACACCGGTCTTCCTTGAAGCAGAGGTTCCGCCTGGCTTAGAGCATTGTAGATTGCTCTTAGTTCCAGAATGCTTATGTGAAGAGACTTTTTCAGGCTCGACCACACTCCCTGGAAATTTCTTCCCTGTGTGACTGCTCCCCAGCCTCTCAGGCTGGCATCCGTGGTCACCAGGATCCAATCCTGCATGCCGAATCTGCGGCCCTCCAATAGATGAGCCTCCTGCAACCACCACAGAAGGGATACCCTTGTCCTCGGCGACAGGGTTATCCGCAGGTGCATCTGAAGATGCGACCCTGACCATTTGTCCAACAGATCCCTTTGCATGGAATCTGCCGAAAGGGATTGCTTCGTAAGAAGCTACCATTTTTTTTCCCAGGACTCTTGTGCATTGATGTACAGACACCTTTCCTGGTTTTAGGAGGTTCCTGACCAGGTCAGATAACTCCTTGGCTTTTTCTTCGGGAAGAAAAACCTTTTTCTGAACTGTGTCCAGAATCATCCCCAGGAACAGCAGACGAGTTGTCGGCATTAATTGGGATTTTGGAATATTCAGAATCCATCCGTGCTGCTTTAGCACCTCTTGAGATAGTGCTAAACCCATCTCTAGCTGTTCTCTGGACCTTGCCCTTATTAGGAGATCGTCCAAGTATGGGATAATTAATACGCCTTTTCTTCGAAGAAGAAATATTATCTCGGCCATTACCTTTGTAAAGACCCGAGGTGCCGTGGACAAACCAAACGGCAGCGTCTGAAACTGATAGTGACAGTTTTGTACAACGAACCTGAGGTACCCCTGGTGTGAGGGGTAATTGGAACGTGGAGATACGCATCCTTGATGTCCAAGGATACCATAAAGTCCCCTTCTTCCAGGTTCGCTATCACTGCTCTGAGTGACTCCATCTTGAACTTGAACTTCTTTATGTACAGGTTCAAGGACTTCAGATTTAGAATAGGCCTTACCGAGCCATCCGGCTTCGGTACCACAAAAAGAGTGGAATAATACCCCTTCCCTTGTTGTAGAAGAGGTACCTTGACTATCACCTGCTGAGAATACAGCTTGTGAATGGCTTCCAAAACCGTCTCCCTTTCTGAGGGGGACGTTGGTAAAGCAGACTTCAGGAAACGGCGAGGTGGCTCTGTCTCTAATTTCAACCTGTACCCCTGAGATATTATCTGCAGGATCCAGGGATTTACCTGCGAGTGAGCCCACTGCGCGCTGTAATTCTTGAGACGACCGCCTACCGCCCCCGAGTCCGCTTGCGAAGCCCCAGCGTCATGCTGAGGCTTTTGTAGAAGCCGGGGAGGGCTTCTGTTCCTGGGAAGGAGCTGCCTGTTGCTGTCTCTTCCCTCGTCCTCTGCCTCGTGGCAGATATGAATAGCCCTTTGCTCTCTTATTTTTAAAGGAACGAAAGGGCTGCGGTTGAAAGGTCGGTGCCTTTTTCTGTTGGGGAGTGACTTGAGGTAGAAAGGTGGATTTCCCGGCCGTAGCCGTGGCCACCAAATCCGATAGACCGACCCCAAATAACTCCTCTACGCATCGCCTGTCCACTGTCGTGTCCATAAAGCTCTTCTGGCCGAAATGGACATAGCACTTACCCGTGATGCCAGTGTGCAGATATCTCTCTGTGCATCACGCATATAAAGAAATGCATCCTTTATTTGTTCTAACGACAGTAAAATATTGTCCCTGTCCAGGGTATCAATATTTTCGATCAGGGACTCTGACCAAACTACCCCAGCACTGCACATCCAGGCAGTCGCAATAGCTGGTCGTAGTATAACACCTGCATGTGTGTATATACCTTTTTGGATATTTTCCATCCTCCTATCTGATGGATCTTTAAGTGCGGCCGTCTCAGGAGAGGGTAACGCCACTTGTTTTGATAAGCGTGTTAGCGCTTTGTCCACCCTAGGAGGTGTTTCCCAGCGCTCCCTAACCTCTGGCGGGAAAGGGTATAAAGCCAATAACTTCTTTGAAATTAGCAGTTTTTTATCGGGCACCCCACGCTTCATCACACACGTCATTTAATTCTTCTGATTCGGTAAAAACTACTGGTAGTTTTTTCACACCCCACATAATACCCTGTTTAGTGGTACCTGTAGTATCAGCTAAATGTAACATCTCCTTTATTGCCAAAATCATATAACGTGTGGCCCTACTGGAAAATACGGTTGATTCGTCACCTTCACCACCGGAATCAGTGCCTGTGTCTGGGTCTGTGTCGACCGACTGAGGCAAGGGGCGTTTTACAGCCCCTGACGGTGTTTGAGGCGCCTGGACAGGCACTAATTGAGTGTCCGGCCGCCTCATGTCGGCAAACGACTGCTTAAGCGAGTTGACGCTATCCCGTAATTCCACAAATAAAGGCATCCATTCTGGTGTCGACCCCCTAGGAGGTGACATCCTCATATTTGGCAATTGCTCCGCCTCCACACCAATAACGTCCTCATACATGTCGACACACACGTACCGACACACAGCAGACACACAGGGAATGCTCTATACGAAGACAGGACCCACTAGCCCTTTGGGGAGACAGAGGGAGAGTCTGCCAGCACACACCAAAAAGCGCTATATATGACAGGGATAGCCTTATGATTAAGTGCTCCCTTATAGCTGCTTTTATATTAATATATTGCCATTTATTTTGCCCCCCCTCTCTGTTATACCCTGTTTCTGTAGTGCAGTGCAGGGGAGAGACCTGGGAGCCTTCCTGACCAGCGGAGCTGTGACAGAAAATGGCGCCGTGTGCTGAGGAGATAGGCCCCGCCCCTTTTTCGGCGGGCTCGTCTCCCGCTATTTAGTACATTTAGGCAGGGGTAAATATCTCCATATAGCCTCTGGGGCTATATGTGAGGTATTTTTAGCCTTTTTAAAGGTTTTCATTTGCCTCCCAGGGCGCCCCCCCCCAGCGCCCTGCACCCTCAGTGACTGCCGTGTGAAGTGTGCTGAGAGGAAAATGGCGCACAGCTGCAGTGCTGTGCGCTACCTTAAGAAGACTGCAGGAGTCTTCAGCCGCCGATTCTGGACCTCTTCTTGCTTCAGCATCTGTGAGGGGGCCGGCGGCGTGGCTCCGGTGACCATCCAGGCTGTACCTGTGATCGTCCCTCTGGAGCTTCATGTCCAGTAGCCAAGAAGCCAATCCATCCTGCACGCAGGTGAGTTCACTTCTTCTCCCCTCTGTCCCTCGTTGCAGTGATCCTGTTGCCAGCAGGACTCACTGTAAAATAAAAAACCTAAGCTAAACTCTCTAAGCAGCTCTTTATGAGAGCCACCTAGAATTGCACCCTTCTCGGCCGGGCACAAAAATCTAACTGGAGTCTGGAGGAGGGTCATAGGGGGAGGAGCCAGTACACACCACCTGACCTGTAAAAGCTTTACTTTTGTGCCCTGTCTCCTGCGGAGCCGCTATTCCCCATGGTCCTTTCAGGAACCCCAGCATCCACTTAGGACGATAGAGAAAAAAAAATTGCGTGGGGTCCCCCCTCCTAAGCATAACCAGCCTCGGGCTCTTTGAGCCGATCCTGGTTGCAGAAATATGGGGAAAAAAATGACATGGGTTCCCCCATATTTAAGCAACCAGCATCGGGCTCTGCGCCTGGTCCTGGTTCCAAAAATACGGGGGACAAAAAGCGTAGGGGTCCCCCGTATTTCTAAAACCAGCACCGGGCTCCACTAGCTGGACAGATAATGCCACAGCCGGGGGTCACTTTTATATAGTGCCCTGCGGCCGTGGCATCAAATATCCAACTAGTCACCCCTGGCCGGGGTACCCTGGGGGAGTGGGGACCCCTTCAATCAAGGGCCCCCCCCCCCCCAGCCACCCAAGGGCCAGGGGTGAAGCCCGAGGCTGTCCCCCCCATCCAATTGGCTGCGGATGGGGGGCTGATAGCCTTTTGTGAAAATAAAAAGATATTGTTTTTAGTAGCAGTACTACAAGGCCCAGCAAGCCTCCCCCGCATGCTGGTACTTGGAGAACCACAAGTACCAGCATGCGGCGGAAAAACGGGCCCGCTGGTACCTGTAGTACTACTACTAAAAAAATACCCAAAAAAAGACAAGACACACACACCTTGAAAGTAAAGGTTTATTACATACATCCACACAAACATACATACATACTTACCTTATGTTCACACGCAGGTCGGTCCTCTTCTCCAGTAGAATCCAAGGGGTACCTGTTGAATAAATTATACTCACCAGCTCCAGGGTCCCAGGCTCCTTGTAGCATCCATTTGTAATCCACGTACTTGAATAAAATAAAAAAACGGACACCCGAGCCACGCACTGAAAGGGGACCCATGTTTGCACATGGGTCCCCTTTCCCCGACTGCCAGAAACCCACTCTGACTGATGTCTAAGTGGGTTTCTTCAGCCAATCAGGGAGCGCCACGTTGTAGCACCCTCCTGATCGGCTGTGTGCTCCTGTACTGACTGACAGGCGGCACACGGCAGTGTTACAATGTAGCGCCTATGCGCTCCATTGTAACCAATGGTGGGAACTTTCTGCTCAGCGGTGAGGTCACTTTCGGTCAACCGCAGGGCAGAAAGTTCCCACCATTGGTTACAATGGAGCGCATAGGCGCTACATTGTAACACTGCCGCGTGCTGCCTGTCAGTCAGTACAGGAGCACACAGCCGATCAGGAGGGTGCTACAACGTGGCGCTCCCTGATTGGCTGAAGAAACCCACTTAGACAGAAGTCAGAGTGGGTTTCTGGCATTCGTGGAAAGGGGGCCCATGTGCAAACATGGGTCCCCTTTCAGTGCGTGGCTCGGGTGTCCGTTTTTTTATTTTATTCAAGTACGTGGATTACAAATGGATGCTACGAGGAGCCTGGGACCCTGGAGCTGGTGAGTATAATTTATTCAACAGGTACCCCTTGGATTCTACTGGAGAAGAGGACCGACCTGCGTGTGAACATAAGGTAAGTATGTATGTATGTTTGTGTCATAGTTGCCTACCCTCCTGCATCCTGCGGGAGCCTCCCGTTTCAGCCATAAATCTCCTGATCCCCTGCTTTATAGGTCAATTCTCCCGGATTCTTCAGATTCTGTCAGGGGTGACACTAAGGAGTTTCTTTGCAAGAACATTGAGTTGCTATAGATGCTCAGGAATCACTGCTGACGGCTCTCATTAAACCCCTTGTGTATCCCCTGAGAGAGAGAGAGAGAGAGATAGCAGTACCTGATCACACTCTCCTCTTATCTGTGCTGGTGTGCACTGACCCATAGCATAACTCTGCTGCTGCTGGTGTAAGAATTATTGTTAGTATAATCTTTCTGTAGTTAAACACATTTGTTTAATTAGAGCAGCTGGTATCTGTAATGATTTGGTTAATGCTGTAATGGAATGGAAAATAGCACATCCAATAAATATAGGTCGTGCCTACAAGATGCAGACAATCCAGTGTTCCCAATAAAAATAACATCTTTTATTGCATACAGTAGGCATCACATTTACCATGAATATTGTGCTGAGTGAGAAGAAAAGAAATATCACAGCGAAAACATATTGCAAATAAGAAACCCTGTATTTCAGGCAGTAATGTTAGTATCAATACTTGCAAAACTTCCCAAAATATATATTGTTACTAATGTCTATATACTAATGTTATATAGAAATATCTTGCAACAACAAGCATTTAAGCATAGGCACGCCCATTTGTGGAACTAGACACGCCCTTTGGGTAGAGTTTGACACGCCCCCATGGCTGCACGCCGCGCTTTGCACGGCTCATGCTACTGTAATCTCCCTGATTTTAGTTTTCAAAAGTAGGCAAGTATGGTTTGTGTGGATGTATGTAATAAATCTTTACTTTCAAGGTGTGTGTGTCTTGTCTTTTTTTGGGTATTTTTTTAGTAGTAGTACTACAGGTACCAGCGGGCCTGTTTTTCCGCCGCATGCTGGTACTTGTGGTTCTCCAAGTACCAGCATGCGGGGGAGGCTTGCTGGGCCTTGTAGTACTGCTACTAAAAACAATATCTTTTCATTTTCACAAAAGGCTATCAGCCCCCCATCCGCAGCCAATTGGATGGGGGGGACAGCCTCGGGCTTCACCCCTGGCCCTTGGGTGGCTGGGAGGGGGGGACCCCTTGATTGAAGGGGTCCCCACTCCCCTAGGGTACCCCGGCCAGGGGTGACTAGTTGGATATTTGATGCCACGGCCGCAGGGCACTATATAAAAGTGACCCCCGGCTGTGGCATTATCTGTCCAGCTAGTGGAGCCCGGTGCTAGTTTTAAAAATACGGGGGACCCCTACGCTTTTTGTCCCCCGTATTTTTGGAACCAGGACCAGGCGCAGAGCCCGATGCTGGTTGCTTAAATATGGGGGAACCCCTGTCAATTTTTTCCACATATTTCTGCAACCAGGATCGGCTCAAAGAGCCCGAGGCTGGTTATGCTTAGGAGGGGGGACCCCACGCAATTTTTTTAAAGAAAATAACCACTTTCCCACCCCTTCCCACTGATATACATGCACGGATCTCATGGATCCCTGCATGCCTATACAATCACGGATTAAAAAAGCAGGTCTGTTTTTTTTTAGCACTTTTTTACGAGTTGTAATTTTTCACGGCAGTGTTTTATTTTTTTTTGCTTTGCACTTCTTAGTAAATGACCGAGATTCATACTTAAACAGCTACGTTTTGACCGATGGTGTATTCATTCGTAATTATTTTCATGGACTACCCAAAAAATACGAATGCCCTCATCACTGCCGTGATTTGAGTTTAGTAAATTACCGAGATGACACTTTGAAGAAAAAACGGCATCTCGGTCAAAATCGGGACCTTAGTAAATATACCCCATGGATAGATAGATAGATAGATAGATAGATAGATAGATAGATAGACAGACAGACAGACAGACAGACAGACAGACAGACAGACACATAGATAGATAGATAGATAGATAGATAGATAGATAGATAGATAGATAGATAGATAGATAGATAGATAGATAGATAGATAGATAGATAAATAATCAAACATACAAAATACTCACAGTTCCTCTGATAGACACAACCTCCCGAGCAGTCTCTATTGTTCCTCAGTCCTGGTAGGTGATGAGATGGCTCCATGGATATGGGGGCATCTAGTGGCTCCTGGCAGTACTGCAGTCAAGTACAGTAGTCACTGCAGCTCTCTGTTCCCGACGCCGTCCTTTGTCCATCAGTCCCGCCCACACACCTCCTACTGCTAGCGCCACTGCGCTGGCACAGGACGGGAGGAGATTACATCAGCGGCGTGGGAGTGGGGACTTGAAGAGCCGGTATGCATTTACCGTGATAGGCGCGGCCGGCAGCGCCAGCAACTGCGCTCATCAAAGGGATGCAGAGCAGTGAGAGCGCCTCTCCAGGCATGCGCCTCCCTGCACTACATCCCTTTGCTGAGCAGGTTCTGCCAGCTCTGCTGTTGATTATTAAATATTTGCAGCATATTTCTCTAAATTACCCGTTTTGCGGGGATATCCCATACGTCCCAACATAACCTTCTCCAGGAGGGACACAGTGCTCTGCTTCTGGACTTTTCTCTTAATTTATGATTGCCAATAGCTGTTTTGAACATGTTAATGGATCAGAAAGGTGTGCCAACACAAGTAATGGCAATCATAAATTAAGAGAGAAGCCCAGGAGCAGAGCATTTGAGAGGTATGATATCCGCAAATATATAGTATCACCCCAATGGGCCAGATGTACTAAGCATTGAAAAGTGATAAATATCACAGTGATAAAGTACCAGCCAATCGGCTCCTAACTGTCATTTTTCAAACACAGCCAGTGACATGGTTAGCTGATTGGCTGGCAGTTTATCACTGTGAAATGTATCACTTTTCAGGCTTAGTACATCTCCCCCAATATATGAAGGAGGGACCTCCATTTCCAGCAGCAGCCGGGGACCCTGTAGGATTCTATGGGTGGGATGTACTAAGCGGAAAATGCGGTAAACCCCGTTTACCGCATTTCCCTGATGTACTATCCCCCGGCCGCCAGGTCAGCGCCGCGGTTCGCCAGCTTTAGCTGGCGATATTCCATAGAATCCTATGGGCTTCTCTCCGCGACGCTGTGTGAGGGATCCGATCTGAGCCCTCCCAGCATGCCTTGCGGCTACCCCCGTCACCCTGCGCATGCGCAGACTGACTCCTGGGGCCGAATCCCGGAAGTCAGGCTGCCGCTGTGCATCGCGGAGGACAGCTCTTATCGGAAGAGCTGTCCTCCGCAATGCTGATTGCATATGTAAGTACATATGCGATCAGCATCGTGGCGCAGGGCGGCGATATACATTAGTACATCCCGCCCTATGGGAGATACAATGCTATCAGATTTACCAAGCAGGCTCTGTCATCTCTATTCCATTTTGTAGACAGCACAAAGTCAATGACATTACACCGTGAGAGATAACATGTTTACTCGCCCATAAGGGTCGATGCCACCGGTGTGGCATGAAATGATAGCCCCCTCATCATACCTCTAAGTTGGGAGGAGGGACAGAGACACGTGCCGGAGCCACGTGGTCAAAATTAGGGGACGTAGCCTCGTTGGTAGGAGACGTGCACTTGCGGAGGGTGCAGAGATCGTAGGCCACGCCCCGTTTTCACCACTGCGAGGGCATGCTCAGCGCTCTATGAGCTGCTGGCATGCACTCTATCCCAGTGAACAGATGCTGTGCGCATGCGCACAGTGTCTATTCACCGCTCCTAAGCAGAGGAGCAAATGAGAGAGGGTCTCCCAACGGCCTACCCCCTTCCCACTGCACAAGACTGCAACCTGCAACACGCGGGGGTGGGACAGCGGAACTGTCCCGCCAAAATCGGGACAGTTGGGACGCATGACCTCATCATCCTTATGTTTCTATGGGGCCTATTTATTAACATAATTGTTACAAAAAAAAGTGAAAAAGGGTGTTTTCACACCCTATTCACATTATTTTAGTTTCACTCAAATGTATTAAAGTGCTTTTGGAGCAGTTTTCGTGAAAAACTGCTCCAAATCCTTTAATTCGCATTTTTTTTTAGTAATAAGATCTCATTCACCATACTTATAATGGGAAAAGGGATCTGGGCAAATTTATTAAAGAAAAAATGTGAAAAAACCCACAGAGAAAGCTGGACAGTGACCCGACCCCGATGGAAACACAGGCTGATCACAGTTAACAAAAAAAAAAAAAGTTGACAAAAAAAAATACATACCAGTGCCAGGGGCCAGGGATCGGGGCTGCCAATCATCATGTCCTCCTGTGCACTGCTGTGACCCCCAGTGCAGTAAAGTGATGCTGCAAAATGGCAGCTCACTTTACAGCATCGGGGATCACAGCAGCGCACAGGATCCAATGCCCAACAGCCTTCCAGGAGCAATGATCACCGGCTTCTGGGACTGGTAAGTATAATAACCAGTGGGGGGTTACCGCATGCGCAGTAGGAACTTGGGGTATTATTTGCAAAAAATACCCCGATAATGCTGCAGAGGGTATTCGCAGGCACAGAGCTTTCTCGCAAGCTCTGCCCCTGCATGCGATTATTGATACATCCATGCGATGTATACAATAATTGCATTGCGAGTTTGGACAATTTTATCACATGACATGGGGAAACAGCGTACTGGTACTCTCCTGGTCAATATGACCAAAACATACAAACGTCGTTATCATGATGTGGCCATTCCAAACCCCATATCCACCACCCTCTTCACTAAGACTACCGATATTGCTGTGGTATTTCAAAATTATTGTGATTTACTTTACCAGGACTTTCCCTCTGACCCCGACCTTATGGCTAAATTTGCTTGATGAGGCAGATCTTCCTTGTCTCACCCCAGATCAAAAGGAGACATTGGAGTCCGTAATTACAGAGAACGAGATAGCATCTGCTATGTCATCTCTCAGCTCTAATAAATCTCCGGGCCCAGATGGCTATTCAGCCAAATATTATAAAATGCTGAAACATTACAAAATTCCAGCCCTCCGTGAGCTTTTTCATTGCGTACAAATGGAGATACCTTTATTTCCCAATTTAATCAGGCTTTTACCACTCTTATCCCCAAGTCAAATAAAAACTTAACACTTCCCTCCTCTTATCGTCCCATAAACGTCTCAATGTGGATTTCAAATTAATGGCCAAGATAATGGCTGACCACTTACAGTCCTTCCTATCGTTACTAGCTGACCATCAACTTGACTTTGATAGGGGCAGACATTTGGTAAAAGGCATCTGCACTGTGATTGCAGCAGTCATGACTGCTAAGCTTAATTCAGATTCCCCTAGCCTCCTTTTAAACCTCAATGTGACCAAAGTTTTGGGGGGATATCTGCAAATATTTAGTATCACCCCAATATATGAAGAAGGGACCTCAATTTGCAGCAGCAGCTGGAGACCCTGTTGGCTTCTATGGGAGATACGATGCTATCAGATTTACCAAGCAGGCTCTGTCCTATCTATTTCATCTTGTAGACAGCACTGAGTCAAAGAGATTACACTAATCCAATTGGGAGAATGTGTTGGTCACAAAATTGGTATAATATGCGGCACGTGTATGTGTGTGTGTGGGGAAGGGGGAGATAAAATGTTTCCACCACTTTACTTGCCTTTAAGGGTCAATGCCACCAGCGTGGCATAAAAGGACAGTCCATTGCACCCCAGTACACTGTACTGCAGTGCGCATGCAGAAAAGCAGACTGACTACACCCAGTGTGAGCCGAGCCTGCAGTTAAAAAATATATTTATATTGTATAATTTGTTTGTACTGTTCTGGGCACTGCAGTCCAGTACACTCTGTACCCCAGTGCGCGTGTGTAAAAGCAGTCTGACTCCACATAGTGTGAACCGATCTGCCAGTAAAAACAAGGAAAAACTAATTTATATTGTTGTATAATTTATTTGTACTGTCCTGCGAACTGCATCCCAGTATGGTGTACCCCAGTGCACGTGCAGAAAAGTGGCCTGACTCCTCACAGTGTGAGCTGAGCTGCCAGTTAAAAAAAAAATATATTGTTCTATAATTTGTTTGTACTGTTCTGCACACTGTACCCCTGTACGCTGTACCCCAGTGTGTGTTCAGAAAAGTGGTCCATCTCCACACTGTGTGAGTGGGGCTGCCAGTTAAAAACAGAAAACAATATATTGTTGTATAATTTGTTTGTACTGTTCTGTGCACTGCACCCCAGTATGCTGTACCCCAGTGCCTGTTCAGAAAAGTGGTCCATCTCCACACAGTGTGAGTGGGACTGCCAGTTAAAAAAAAAACAATGTATTTTTGTATAATTTGTTTGTACTGTTCTGCACACTGCACCCCAGTATGCTGTACCACAGTGCATGTTATGAAAATTAGTCCATCTCCCTACTGTGTGAGTGGGGCTGCCAGTTAAAAAAAAAGAAAACAATATATTGTTGTATAATTTGTTTGTACTGTTCTGTGCACTGCACCCCAGTATGCTGTACCCCAGTATGCTGTACCCCTGTGTGCGTGCGGAAAAGCTGTCTGACTCTACACAGTGTGAGCTGAACTGCCAGTTTAAAAATATTGTTACAAAAAATATTGTTGTTTGTACTGTTCTGTGCACTGTACCTACCCCAGTATGTTCTGTACCCCAGTGCACATGCATAAAAGCAGTATGACTCCACACAGTGTGAGCTGAGCTGCCAGTTAAAAAATGGATAATGATCAGTTAAGAGAAGAGCAACCAAATACTAGCACTGCAGCTGCTGCCACCAGTCATGATGATGATGCTAGTCCTTCAACGTCATTTACTAATGCCGATGCTCAAGGACTTATAGAGTCTAAGTTAGGACATCTAAAAAAAATATACAGTGATAAAGAAAAAAACACCTCTAAGAAAGACAAAGTTTAGTGCAGAAAAACATAAAATTGGCAACATGCCATTCAGCACACACGGTGTCAAGGAAAGGCACAGGTGGTCCTGCAACTGTTGATAAGGCATCTTCTTCTGCCTCTCATGATGATGCAAGAGCTTTTCACTCTATAAGAGGTGTCAAAAAATAAAAATCAGTAAAGCAGAAAAACAAATTTGTGTTCAGAACCGTCACACATCCCTGAGGAGAGACTAGGTGTGTCCACATTAGCTATGTGTGAGTCTGACATTTCTCACACTATCCTCATAGAGAAGCCTCTTTCGTCTCCTTCCACCATTTCTGGACCATCTGCACATATGGGGAGCAGTACAAGTAAAGATGGTGATGAGGACATAATAGAAACTGAGGAGGGTTGTGTTGAAGTGGAACAGGATGAGGTGGATATGTATGTACTAATACTATCTGACACTGATGATGATGATGATGATGATGATGTTGTTTGTGTAAGTCAGCCACTAGTGACTGCAGTTCTTGCCCATGATAAAAAGAAAGCCACTGTGATGCATGGGCAAAAAAAGACAAAAAATTCACCTATTGGGTGTGGAATTATTTTTACCCAAAGCCTGACAACCTTTGTGAATGCATCTGCTCCATTTGTGAGGCCAAAGTTAGTAGAGGTAGAGACATTAGCCATCTAGGCACCTTCTCCATGTTACATCATTAGCGGCAAGCTCATGAAATTTATTTTACAAGATTATAATGTAATTAAACCCTTATCATCAATCTCTTTATTAGTGATCGGAGGTAGTCCTTCCAAAAAATAGTTTTGTGGGGGCCCAAACAAACCAAGCACTTCAGCCACAAAAGTGGCAGTTCCTGACACTGAAGTGCTTGATCTGTTAAACTGTGCATGTCCTTTTTAATTTCTAACATAAGGGTGGATGGGAGAGCCCAAGTACAATTCCATCTAGTACCACTTTCATTTCTGCTACTGCTGTGTTGTAATGTTTCATAGATGTGTATAAACTGACGTATGTTTGTGCCGCTGCTCTGTCACTTAGTAACCAGCCAACTCGCTGCAGCCTTTGGCATAAAGGTGATGAAAACAATATTGTGAGTTGTAAGGTGGTCAAAATTGACTGGAAGTGAGTGGAAATTAATATTATTGAGGTTAATAATACACAAATTATGTGATTTTAGCTTTTATTGTAAATTTTTGGAAAAAATACAAATCCAAAATCAGTCACGGGCGTAAATCCAAAACCAAAACCGGATGACGTATTAGAACCAAAACCCGAAAATATGGTCCGGCGCACATCTCTAGTGGAAACTAAAAAAAACCCCATAGATAATAGTTGTTATTATTAATAATAATAATAATAATTATAATAATAACACAACAAATTAATGAATGTCAACATTAGGGTTTAGTTGGGAATGGAGGGTGTTAGAGTTAGGCACTACAGTGAGGGTTAGGGGTAGTGGTTGGGATTAGAGCTAGGGATAATAATGTAAAAACCTTTGAACAAAAACAAAACAATGCTTTATTCAGGGAATAAGGTATTTTTAAATTGAATTTAATTTGCTGACAGAATAGGTATTGTGGCGATATAAGTACTGGCGAAAAACTGCCAAAGTTTACTGCCATCAGGTTTGTCACCAACAGCAGCAGGTTATAGGGAAAATATAATTTCCATCAGAAGATGAGGTGATGTCAGGTTAACATATGCACTGGGGACTGTCGGGGGGGGGCATGGTGACATATACACTGGGTCCAGGGGTGTGGCGCAATGGTGATATAGTCATAGGGGGCTGTCATTAGGCCCCCGCCCCTATCATGAGAAAGGGGCACGATACACGTATCCATGAGTAATGGGCAGGGCGAATGTAAAGCCCTTGAATTGGGTCTGAAAACCAAATGTAGAGATTTGCAAATTGCGCAAAGATTTGCTACGTAGTAAATTGCCTATAAGACCATTTAATAGTGTCTGCAATGAGCTGTGAAACAGCCACCAGGGACCAAGAACAGGCATCAGCTTATTACAGGATCGCAAGGTTATGCCGTATACATAGCAGTTTTAGGTGGCAAATCCCTTTTACATACATTGGTTTCAACCGTTTCACTAACCCAACATGAAAAACTAACAGAGACTGCTTTGTGAATAAGAACTGATGGGACCATAAACCACAAGTGCAGGGGCAAATGGAGGATTTACAGAATGTGAGGAGAGCTCTGCTGACCAGAGGTCAATGCAGCAGTAGTAGCTGCGACCATGATCGCAGTTTATATTGAGACGGAGACACAGCTGCCTCTGTAAAAAAGTAATTCAGATAATCGAGGGTGGGGGGGATGGTTACTCAGAAACCCACCCTGGCTGCGCCACTGAAGTGTGTGTCAGTGGTTTTATTACTGCATATATAATCCATATATTTTGTGACTCCCACAAACCATTTTCTGTACAACACGGTTCCATTTGTTTCAGTAGTATAACAAATATTTTTGCACAAACAATAAATGAAGAGACTGGACTATTCTATGAAAAGACATTTATTCATCATGTACAATTAGATTACAGACTAGAAAAAGTCACATTTCAGGAAGTAGATAAGAAAACAATATTGCAAGATGCAAACTAGCCCAACAACACATCAATGATTTATATTACCCAGCTGAAACTACTTAATTTATAAAACATTCTCGTTACTAACATTACTTTTCAGTACTAATACATTTGTGTGGGGGACTGGTCACCAAACAAATATCATTTAGCAGGGTATTGGATATACAGTATTAGTGCCAAAGGTTTATGGCCCAAATGTATTAAGTCTTAAAAAGTGATATAGTGGAGACGGATAAAGGGGTCTAGTCATGAAGCAGTGAAAAGAGTGGAGAAGTGAGCCATTGGAGAAGTTGCCCATGGCAACCAATCAGCATTGAAGTAACATAAATAAAGCACATTCTATAAAATTATATGTAGCAGCTGATTGGTTGCCATGGGCAACTTCTCCACTGGCTCACTTCTCCACACTTTTTACTGCTTCATGAATAGACCCCAAAGAGTGATAAAGTACCAGCCAACCAGCTCCTAATGGTCATTTTTCAACACAGTTACATGGCAGTTAGAAGCTGATTAGCTTGTCATTTATCCCTCATTATTCATCTCCACGTTATCACCTTTAAAGGCTTAATACATTTGGGCCTATGTTTTGAGTCAACTAAGATCTTTCTGGGGTGGTATTCATGTGACCGGCGGTCGGGAGACCGACAGTCACATAACCTCCACCGACATCCCATCCCCTCACTATCCCGATGGTCGGCATGCTGACTATTTCCACTCATGGGTGTCCACGACACCCATAGAGTTGAAATAGAACCCGTGGCGACCGCAGGTCCCCACCGAGCCCGCAGCATGGCGAGCGCAGCGAGCCTGCAAGGGGCTTGCTGCACTCTCCCCTCCCCGCCGGGATCCCGACGTCTGTATGCTGACCGGCGGTCAGACATACTACACCCAACTTTCTGAGAGTACTGTAGGTGCACATAGGTGGTGGTTTTACCTCGCTTTACTTCCCATTTTTCTTCCAGTAGGTAGAAAAGAGACCTAGAAAATTAGGGATCATTGGTAGCTATCACAAAAACATCACCCATGCACAAAGGGTTCTATGTACTAAGCCTTGGGAGAGATAAAGTAGGCAGCGATAAAGAGGTCTATGTACTAAGCCTCAGAGAGAGATAAAGTGGAGGGAGATAAACTACCAACCAATCAGCTTCTAACTGCCATGTTACAGGCTGGGTTTGAAAAATGACAGTTGGGAGCTGATAGGCTGGTACTTTATCTCAGTCCACTCACACAGCCTGTAAAGCTGGGTACACACTAGCCCCCATATTGGCCGTTAAATTGAAGGGCCAACATATCGTGGGTGTGTACCCCCGATAAGTCTGTGAATAACGTTGTTCACAACACATTGCGCCGACGATCGGTAAGTGTGTATGCACTTACCGATCGTCAGATAGGTCAATCCAGATGGTCGATCCGTCGGCCTAGTGTGTACCCAGCATAATATGCAATTAGGATTTGATTGACTGGTACTTTCACCATCCACTTTGTCTCTCTCCAAGGGGTAAATGTAATAGGATCCGAGTTGATTGGTTTTGCCTTGTAAATCATTGCTGTTTTAAAAATATAGCCATTCTCAGACGAAATCCCGGACCTCCGACAACTCGGACCCTATTCCTTTTCCCCCCAAGGCTTAGTACATAAATCCCAAGAGTCAGAGGCGGAACTACCGCCAGTGCAACCAGTGCGTTGCACTGGGGCCCACCTCTGTCCAGGGGCCCAAGCATGTAATGAGTCAAAGTGACTCATTACATGCCACTGTGCGCTGCAGGCAACCGCTGCCCGCAGCGCACAGCCGCCCGTAGAGGAGAGGAGCGCAGCGGCACGGACGGGGGAAGGAGGAGGGAGGTGAAGGAGGGAGCCGCAGCAGCGCTTTGTTACTGGTGGAGGCGCTGCTGCTGCTGCCCCTCTGCTTCACTATAGGCTGTCTTCCGAGAACAGCCTATAGTGAAGCAGAGGGGCAGCAGCAGCAGCGCCTCCACCAATAATACAGCGCTGCTGCGGCTCCCTCCTTCACCTCCCTCCTCCACCTCCTCTACTGCCCGGGAATCGTCAAGCTGCACGAGGAGCCTGAGCCAGCGGAGAGGGTAAGTATAATTCTTCTTTCTTTCTGTCTCTTTATTTCTTTCTTTCTGTCTCTTTCTTTCTTTGTTCGGACTGCCTGGCGCAATGTGTAAAAATAAGAATTTACTTACCGATAATTCTATTTCTCATAGTCCGTAGTGGATGCTGGGGACTCCGTAAGGACCATGGGGAATAGCGGCTCCGCAGGAGACTGGGCACATCTAAAGAAAGCTTTAGGACTAACTGGTGTGCACTGGCTCCTCCCCCTATGACCCTCCTCCAAGCCTCAGTTAGGATACTGTGCCCGGACGAGCGTACACAATAAGGAAGGATTTTGAATCCCGGGTAAGACTCATACCAGCCACACCAATCACACCGTATAACTTGTGATCTGAACCCAGTTAACAGTATGATAACAGAGGAGCCTCTGAAAAGATGGCTCCCAACAATAATAACCCGATTTTTGTAACAATAACTATGTACAAGTATTGCAGACAATCCGCACTTGGGATGGGCGCCCAGCATCCACTACGGACTATGAGAAATAGAATTATCGGTAAGTAAATTCTTATTTTCTCTAACGTCCTAAGTGGATGCTGGGGACTCCGTAAGGACCATGGGGATTATACCAAAGCTCCCAAACGGGCGGGAGAGTGCGGATGACTCTGCAGCACCGAATGAGAGAACTCCAGGTCCTCCTCAGCCAGGGTATCAAATTTGTAGAATTTAGCAAACGTGTTTGCCCCTGACCAAGTAGCTGCTCGGCAAAGTTGTAAAGCCGAGACCCCTCGGGCAGCCGCCCAAGATGAGCCCACTTTCCTTGTGGAACGGGCTTTTACAGATTTTAGCTGTGGCAGGCCTGCCACAGAATGTGCAAGCTGAATTGTGCTACAAATCCAACGAGCAATAGTCTGCTTAGAAGCAGGAGCACCCAGCTTGTTGGGTGCATACAGGATAAACAGCGAGTCAGATTTCCTGACTCCAGCCGTCCTGGAAACATATTTTCAGGGCCCTGACAACATCCAGCAACTTGGATTCCTCCAAGTCCCTAGTAGCCGCAGGCACCACAATAGGTTGGTTCAGGTGAAAACGCTGGAACCACCTTAGGGAGAAACTGAGGACGAGTCCTCAATTCCGCCCTGTCCGAATGGAAAATCAGATAAGGGCTTTTACAGGATAAAGCCGCCAATTCTGACACGCGCCTGGCCCAGGCCAGGGCCAACAGCATGACCACTTTCCATGTGAGATATTTTAACTCCACAGATTTAAGTGGTTCAAACCAATGTGACTTTTGGAACCCAAACTACATTGAGATCCCAAATTGCCACTGGAGGCACAAAAGGAGGCTGTATATGCAGTACCCCTTTTACAAACGTCTAAACTTCAGGGACTGAAGCTAGTTCTTTTTTGGAAGAAAATTGACAGGGCCGAAATCTGAACCTTAATGGACCCCAATTTCAGGCCCATAGACACTCCTGTTTGCAGGAAATGTAGGAATCGACCCAGTTGAATTTCCTCCGTCGGGCCTTACTGGCCTCGCACTACGCAACATATTTTCGCCAATTGCGGTGATAATGTTTTTGCGGTTACATCCTTCCTGGCTTTAGATCAGGATATGGATGACTTCATCCGGAATGCCTTTTTTCCTTCAGGATCCGGTGTTCAACCGGCATGCCGTCAAACGCAGCCGCGGTAAGTCTTGGAACAGACAGGGTCCTTGCTGGAGCAGGTCCCTTCTTAGAGGTAGAGGCCACGGATCCTCCGTGAGCATCTCTTGAAGTTCCGGTTACCAAGTCCTTCTTGGCCAATCCGGAGCCACGAAGTTAGTGCTTTCTCCTCTCCATCTTATCAATCTCAGTACCTTGGGTATGAGAGGCAGAGGAGGGAACACATACACTGACTGGTACACCCACGGTGTTACCAGAGCGTCTACAACTATTGCCTGAGGGTCTCTTGACCTGGCGCAATACCTGTCGAGTTTTTTAATCATGTGGACGACTTCTGGGTGAAGTCCCCACTCTCCCGGGTGGAGGTCGTGCTGAGGAAGTCTGCTTCCCAGTTGTCCACTCCCGGAATGAATACTGTTGACAGTGCTATCACATGATTTTCCGCCCAGCGAAGAATCCCTGCAGCTTCTGCCATTGCCCTCCTGCTTCTTGTGCCACCCTGTCTGTTTACGTGGGTGACTGCCATGATGTTGTCCGACTGGATCAACACCGGCTGACCTTGAAGCAGAGGTATTGCTAAGCTTAGAGCATTGTAAATGGCCCTTAGCTTCAGGATATTTATGTGAAGTGATGTATCCAGGCTTGACCCTAAGCCCTGGATATTCCTTCCCTGTGTGACTGCTCCCCAGCCTCGCAGGCTGGCATCCGTGGTCACCAGGACCCAGTCCTGAATGCCGAATCTGCGGCCCTCTAGAAGATGAGCACTCTGCAACCACCACAGGATGGATACCCTTGTCCTTGGTGACAGGGTTATCCGCTGATGCATCTGAAAATGCGACCCGGACCATTTGTCCAGTAGGTTCCACTGGAAAGTTCTTGCGTGGAATCTAACGAATGGGATTGCTTCGTAGGAAGCCACCATTTTTACCCAGAACCCTTGTACATTGATGCACTGAGACTTGGTTCGGTTTTAGGAGGTTCCTGACTAGCTCGGATAACTCCCTGGCTTTCTCTTCCGGGAGAAACACCTTTTTTCTGGACTGTGTCCAGGAACATCCCTAGGAAACAGAAGACAAGTCGTCGGAACCAGCTGCGATTTTGGAATATTGAGAATCCAATCGTGCTGCCGCAACACTACCTGAGATAGTGCTACACCGACTTCCAACTGTTCCCTGGATCTTACCCTTATCAGGGAATCGTCCAAGTAAGGGATAACTAAAATTCCCTTCCTTCGAAGGGATATCATTTCGGCCATTACCTTGGTAAAGACCCGGGGTGCCGTGGACCATCCCTACGGCAGCGTCTGAACTGATAGTGACAGTTCTGTACCATAACCTGAGGTACCCTTGGTGAGAAGGGTAAATTTTGACATGAAGGTAAGCATCCTTGATGTCCCGAGACATCATGTAGTCCCCTTCTTCCAGGTTCGCAATCACTGCTCTGAGTGACTCAATCTTGAATTTGAACCTCTGTATGTAAGTGTTCAAAGATTTTAGATTTAGAATCGGTCTCACCGAGCCGTCTGGCTTCGGTACCACAATAGTGTGGAATAATACCCCGTTCCCTGTTGCAGGAGGGGTACCTTGATTATCACCTGCTGGGAATACAGCTTGTGAATGGCTTCCAAAACTGCCTCCCTGTCAGAGGGAGACGTCGGTAAAGCCGACTTTTGGAAACGGCGAGGGGGAGACGTCTCGAATTCCAATATGTACCCTTGAGATATTACCTGAAGGATCCAGGGGTCTACTTGCGAGTGAGCCCACTGCGCACTGAAATTAATTGAGAACGGGCCCCCACCGTGCCTGAGCTTGTAAGGCCCTAGCGTCATACTGAGGGCTTGGCAGAGGCGGGAAAGGGTTTCTGTTCCTGGGAACTGGCTAATCTCTTCAGCCTTTTTCCTCTCCCTCTGTCACGAGCAGAAAAGAGGAACCTTTTGTCCACTTGCCAACAAAGGACTGCGCCTGATAATACGGCGTCTTATTTTGAGAGGCGACCTGGGGTACAAACGTGGATTTCCCAGTTGTTGCCGTGGCCACCAGGTCTAAAAGACCGACCCCAAATGTCCCCTTTCAAAGGCAATACTTCCAAATGCCGTTTGGAATCCGCATCACCTGACCATTTTACTGGTAGAATTGGACAACGCACTTATACTTGATGCCAGTCGGCAAATATTCCGCTGTGCATCATGCATATATAGAAATGCATCTTTTAAATGCTCTATAGGCAATAATATACTATCCTTATCTAGGATATCAATATTTCCAGTCAGGGAATCCGACCATGCCAACCCAGCACTGCACCTCCAGGCTGAGGCGATTGCTGGTCGCAGTATAACACCAGTATGTGTGTGAATACATTTTTGGATACCCTCCTGCTTTCTATCAGCAGGATCCTTAAGGGCGGCCATCTCATGAGAGGGTAGAGCCCTTGTTCTTACAAGCGTGTGAGCGCCTTATCCCCCCTAGGGGGTGTTTCCCAACGCACCCTAACCTCTGGCGGGAAAGGGTATACAGCCAATACTTTTTAAGAAATTATCAATTGTTATCGGGGGGAAACCCACGCATCATCACACACCTCATTTTATTTCTCAGATTCAGGAAAACTACAGGTAGTTTTTCCCTCACCGAACATAATACCCCTTTTTGGTGGTACTCGTATTATCAGAAATGTATAAAACATTTTCCATTGTCTCAATCATGTAACGTGTGGCCCTACTGGAAATCACGGTTGTCTCTTCACCGTCGACACAGGAGTCAGTATCCGTGTCGGCGTCTGTATCTGCCATCTGAGGTAACGGGCGCTTTAGAGCCCCTGACGGCCTATGAGACGTCTGGACAGGCACAAGCTGAGTAGCCGGCTGTCTCATGTCAACCACTGTTTTTTTATACAGAGCTGACACTGTCACGTAATTTTCAACAGTACATCCACTCAGGTGTCGACCCCCTAGGTGGTGACATCACTGTTACAGACACTCTGCTCCGTCTCCACATCATTTTTCTCCTCATACATGTCGACACAAACGTACCGACACACAGCACACACACAGGGAATGCTCTGATAGAGGACAGGACCCCACTAGCCCTTTGGGGAGACAGAGGGAGAGTATGCCAGCACACACCAGAGCGCTATATATATATATACAGGGATAACCTTATATAAGTGTTTTTCCCCTTATAGCTGCTGTATGTTTTAATACTGCGCCTAATTAGTGCCCCCCTCTCTTTTTTTAACCCTTTCTGTAGTGTAGTGACTGCAGGGAAGAGCCAGGGAGCTTCCCTCCAACTGAGCTGTGAGGGAAAATGGCGCCAGTGTGCTGAGGAGATAGGCTCCGCCCCCTTTTCGGCGGCCTTATCTCCCGTTTTTCTGTATATTCTGGCAGTGGTTAAATGCATCCATATAGCCCAGGAGCTATATGTGATGTATTTTTTGCCATGTAAGGTATTTTTATCATGTTTTATTGCGTCTCAGGGCGCCCCCCCCAGCGCCCTGCACCCTCAGTGACCGGAGTATGAAGTGTGCTGAGAGCAATGGCGCACAGCTGCAGTGCTGTGCGCTACCTTATTGAAGACAGGAACGTCTTCTGCCGCTGATTTTTCCGGACCTCTTCGCTCTTCTGGCTCTGTAAGGGGGCCGGCGGCGCGGCTCCGGGACCCATCCAGGCTGGGCCTGTGATCGTCCCTCTGGAGCTAATGTCCAGTAGCCAAGAAGCCCAATCCACTCTGCACGCAGGTGAGTTCGCTTCTTCTCCCCTTAGTCCCTCGATGCAGTGAGCCTGTTGCCAGCAGGTCTCACTGAAAATAACAAACCTAAACTAAAACTTTCACTAAGAAGCTCAGGAGAGCCCCTAGTGTGCACCCTTCTCGTCGGGCACAGAAATCTAACTGAGGCTTGGAGGAGGGTCATAGGGGGAGGAGCCAGTGCACACCAGTTAGTCCTAAAGCTTTCTTTAGATGTGCCCAGTCTCCTGCGGAGCCGCTATTCCCCATGGTCCTTACGGAGTCCCCAGCATCCACTTAGGACGTTAGAGAAAAGGGGGAACTGCCTGCCGCAATGTATGAAAATGGGGGACTGCCTGCCGCAATGTATAAAAATGGGGGACTGCCTGCCGCAATGTGTAAAAAGGGGGAACTGCCTGCTGCAATGTATAAAAATGGGGAATCTGCCTGCCGCAATGTATAAAAATGGGGGACTGCCTGCCGCAATGTGTAAAAAGGGGGAATCTGCTTGCCGCAATGTGTAAAAAGGGGGAATCTGCCTGCCGCAATGTGTAAAAAGGGGGAATCTGCTTGCCGCAATGTGTAAAAAGGGGGAATCTGCCTGCCGCAATGTGTAAAAAGGGGGAATCTGCCTGCCGTAATGTGTAACAAGGGCACGCTGTCTGCCGTAATGTGTAACAAGGGCACGCTGTCTGCCATAATGTGTAACAAGGGCACGCTGTCTGCCGCTATGTTTAACAAGGGCACGCTGTCTGCTGTTATGTGAAAAAAGTGTACGCTGTCTGCCGCTATGTTTAACAAGGGCAGGCTGTCTGCCGTTATGTGAAAAAAGTGTACGCTGTCTGCCGCTATGTGTAACAAGGGCACGTTGTCTGCCGTAATGTGTAAAAAGGGGACGCTGTCTGCTGTAATGTGTAAAAAGAGGAATCTGTCCTCTGTAAGGTGTAAAAGGGTCTCTACCTGGTGTAGTGGTGCTACTGTGCGGCGTAATTTTAATAATGGAGACTACTGTGCACCGTTTTATGAATTGGTATTATTTTGTGGCCACACCCCTTCCCCACGAAGCCACGCCACTATGTATTTTTGCGCGCGCCTACGGCGTGCACTGCCCCTGTTTTGCATGCAGGGGTGGGGCTCCGATGCCGTTTCTTGCACACAGTGCTAAAATGTCTAGTTACGGCACTGTTGCTAGGTATCCACTTCCCTGAGCAGGCCCCCCTCACCAGATCCTCTCCAGGGGTGAGGGGGTGGACTTGGATGGGATGGGATGGGGGGGCCCAAGCCATTTTGTCGCACATGGGCCCACTGCTCGCTAGTTCCGCCACTGCCAAGAGTCATATGAACACAAAGCAAAAGGGCATGCCCTTATTATCCATGTCTTCTTGCGCCTCGCATTGCATATTACACATGTGAATTGGTGGCTCTTATCTCATAAGGTCAAAGGTCTCAATGTATGAACATCACCTCATCTTCTTTCAGTATAATGGCCACTAATACTTGCCTAACAGATTTTACTAAAAATGATAAACCCATGACCAATAGAGGTCAGTTTGATTAGGCACAAGGGGGGCGATCTCGGCCCGAGCCCTGTTGGGCTGTGAACAAAAATCCTTGGGTCCGACTGTATCAGAAAGTGCGGCATATAGTGATGAAATCGTTTCTAATTAACTCCATCCCATAAAATTGACTGTTTTTAAAGGAAGAAAGTCTGGGAGAGATAGTTTACATGTTACAGGGATGCTGGCCTGGCAGTGCTGCAAGTGTGGCGGTACGGGGCAGTGTTGCGTACCATTAAGAAATTCCCAGCCGGTACGCAGTATCGCCGGGCAGCCACCTTGCAGACACTGGGTGTCGGAGAGGAGAGTGCAGCATGCACCTCTCCTCTCCTGCCTGCCCAGTGACTTAGGTGACTGGTGGTCTCTCCTCCTCCTGCGGCGGCATCCTGTATCTTAGATCTGGCGCCGGTTCGTGAGCCAATCAGAGCTCGTGGACCGGCAGCTAATCAGGAACCGCTGCCACAAACTCTAATTGGCTCATGGACCGGTGCCAGATCTAAGATACAGGACGCCAATGCTGCCGCAGAAGGTGAGGAGATAAGACTAAGCGGGCAGGAGAGGCGCATGCTGCGCTCTCCTCTACCTGACAGTCACTCTGCACAGCCTGCCCCAGATAGCAGCAGCAAAAATGGTGAGTTGCTCTGCTTGGGGCATATCTGGCACTGTGGGGGCATATCTGGCACTGTGGGGGCATGTGTATTTGGCAACATGGGGGCATATCTGGCACTGTGGGGGCATGTTTATTTGGTAATGTGGGGGCATGTCTGGCACTGTGGGGGCATGTCTGGCACTGTGGGGACATGTGTATTTGGCAATGTGGGGGCATATCTGGCACTGTGGGAGCATGTGTATTTGGCACTGCGGGGGCATATCTGGCACTGTGGGGGAATGTGGCACCATGGGGGCATATCTGGCACTGTGGGGGCATGTGTATTTGGCACTGGGGGGCATGCGTATTTGGCACTGTGGGGGCATATCTGGCACCGTGGGGGCATAGGTGTATCTGGCACTGTGAGGGCATGTGTATTTGGCACTGTATGGGCATATCTGGCACCGTGGGGGCATAGGTGTATCTAGCACCGTGAGGGCAAAAGTGTATCTGGTACCGTGAGGGCATATGTGTATATGGCATCGTGAGGGCATATGTGTATCTGGCACTGCACTATTGGGGTCATGTGTATCACGCCCCCATTCTCATTGGCCACGCACCATGTGGCCACACCCAATTTTTGGCACGCGCACACAGTACCACTAAAAGTTTTTTTCTATTTGCACCACTGGATGCTGGGACATGCTTAACCTACTTACGCTGTAAATAGTATATTTAAATGACATTTAAAGAACACCTAAAAAAATAATAAAGTAAACAGTACAAGCACAGAAGTCATTTCTCATATAACTCACACTAAACACTGATGTAGGTATACAGTACATGTTAAGGTGCAGATTGAATAAGCCATGAACAAGGTTACACAGCATGTAAAAGCTGCTGCATACCTCCCAACATTGGCGTAGTGGGACTCGGGACTTCTGTGCGGCAGTGCTGCACCCAAAAAGGGAGTGTAACCTCGGGGAAAGGGTGTGTGGCTTCAATAGCATTTGCAAGCCACGCCTCCCACTTTCATCACTATGGGGGTATGCCCAACACTCTGTGAGGTGCTGGCATGCCCCCAGCCCCTCTGTCTCCCGTGCGCACAGCGTCTATTCACTGCTGCTCTGCTAGGCAGATCAGTGACTGCTCTGAGCCTCCCAACTGGCCCCACCCAACGCGGGACACTGTGGCCCGTGGGTGGGACAAAAAATGGGACTGTCCCACGAAAATCTGGACAGTTGGCAGGTATACTGCTCGTTGTGACTTATGGCAGCTCTAGAAAAGGTGAAAAGTAGGGAAACCCCTATCAATGAAAAATAATGTACTTTTACATAAGAAAAACTCAAATTGAAAATTAAATACAAAACAAAAGGTAATTCTGCCTGATCTGTCTGAATGGCGGGTGTTACAAGGCACCGACACCCGCTTGGAATGTCCAGAATAGGCTCGGTGGTAAGCCTAGACAGGAACTGTGGTTCTCACTCAGTTACTAGCTAAAGCACAAACCAGTCACTGAGAAAGAATTAGCTTCCATTAGAACTTAGGGCAGTGTCCGGCAATGGGTGACATTAGTGCAGATCACAGTACAGAGCTCTGTGGAATACTGTGCCCACCACAAGTTTCCCCTCATACACAGTCGCACATGAGGATGCCTGGAGTACGGAGCCATTGTTGGCATAGACTGTGGTCACTATAGGGTTATCAGAGTGAATGTTCTGTACGCGGACAACCTGCAACAAGACAAATACAGGTTAATCAGCATGTGTGACAAGAGCACAAGATAATGAATGAAAATGACAAATAACATGATACCGAGTCGCACGCAGCTCCGCACGCGGCCGCAACGAGAATATTAGCAAACTGCGCACAGGTTGTAGCGGATATACGCATCTTTGTGTGTCTACAGGCCAGTCAGAGTTGGACGGATCTCTCTCTGAAATGAGCATTTCTGGGTGTCAACCTGGTGGAAATACTGCAGACGCACGCAAAAGAACCGCCACGGTCGTGTAGCAAGGGGCAGGTGTAAGTGCTTATACGAGCGACGGTGGTTGTGACTTCAGACGGGGAAACAGTGGGCGGTGCAACTATACCGGTGTCACTATACGCCTGTAGATGTGTGTATAGTCATATTAGCATGTGGTTCCAACGGCCATCCGGACTTACGGACGCTCTGTGTACGACTCAGAATCAGGCCCAATATGCAGCAATTTACTTTTAAAAGTGGAGAATCTGTGTATAAATGGCTCCAAACAGGATAAATTCATATTTAGATGCTATATAATGAATGATTAAAGTTGGGTTTTCCACATACTTCCTACTGTGAAAAGTTTTTCACTATTATTTACTAATTTAAGTGGCTCATTTATCAACAAGTGATAAAACTTGTTGCATATGATAAATGGTGCTCCAGCCAATCAGTTCCTAACTGTCATGTGTTAATCTCCTGCCGTGTGTTTGAAAAATGACAGTTGGGAGCTGACTGGCTGGAGCACCATTTATCATACACAATGAGTTCTATCCAGAGCCGGATTAAGGCTGTGGGGCCCCCGGGGCCCTTCAGATAGAGGGGACCCTAATACAGAGGCAGATGAGTATATATATATATATATATATATATATATATATATATATATATCTTTATCAATATAGAAATGTATATGAATGTGTATATATGTATATGCATGTGTGTATGTATATATATATATATATATATATACACATACAGACACACACATATATATATATATATATATATATATATGTGTGTGTACATATATAATATATATATATATATATATATATAAATATGTTTGTGTGTGTGTGTGTATGTGTGTATATATATATATATATATATATATATATATATATGTATTTCACATACATGCACCCACACACAGATATAGACAAACAAATATACGCAAACGTATGTACACATATATAAATACACTCTACCAGATCCATCATAATACATCCAGCGCCAGCCTTACTTTTTGCTGGCAGGTTGCTTTGTCACAGGAGACAGGAGAGTAAGAGATCACTCTTCTCTGTCTCCTGCAAGCCGCTTGCGGCTGATCCACACGCTGCCAATGTCCTGCAACCTGCGCGCTCAGCCAATAATGACTGAGCCGCAGGCTGCTACTTTACACGGTATTGGACAGCTGAGCCGTCGCTCAGCTGTCCTGTACTGTCAGATGGCCGTGACGCCGCGGCTGTTAGGTTGCCATGGCAACCAAAGGGGAGACGGAAGCACCGCAGATCGGTAAGAGCTCCGATCTATGGCGGGGGGGCCCTTTTAGGAAGGGGGGCCTGGGGTACTTAACCCCATGGCACCCCCCTTAATCCGGCTCTGGTTCTATCACTCGTTGATAAATGGAGTGTTATTTACCAATATGAAAAGTTTATCATTATTTTTCACCAATAATATTGTAGTTTTCTCTGCAAACTCTGGGCCTGATTCATAGTTGTACACAAACCCGATGGTTCCCTTACAACTACCGTGGGTGTGTCGCCCCTGTTTTGTAGGTGTGCGGAAGCCAGGGCTTTCCATCTCAGATTTCCAAGCCCAGACAGACGTTCCAGCAGACGGGTATGGGTCATTAGGTCGACAGTTATTAGGTCGACATGGTCACTAGGTCGACATGGAAAAAGGTCGTCATGAGTTTTTTGAACTTTTTTTACTTTTTTGGTGTCATTTTCTTCGTGAAGTGACCGGGAACCCCAATTAGTGCACCATGTTTGCTCGCCATGCTTCGGGCAAGGTTACTATTCCCAATCGTAGTCCACGTGGATTGTAAAGTATGTAAAAGTAAAAAAAATGGAAAAAAAGGGTGAAAAATTCATGTTGACCTTTTTCCACGTCGACCTAATGACCACGTCGACCTAATGCATGTCAACCAATAGCGGTCGACCTAATGACTGTCGACTTAAGTGTTGTCGACCTAATGACCGTATCCCCAGCAGACAGTCTGAAAGCTAAGGCTTACTCAGATGGCCGATGGTCGCGATGGTGAGCCAATGTTGCATCTTCGGGGCACAGCATTTGCATGTGCAATGTCGGCAGGAGACGTCTTTTTTCTTCAGACGCTTCCTGTAGTAATACAGATTGGTGCTCCCTTATACGCCACTATAGGTCGCACCATGGAAACTTCCACCTATGGCAGGTGCAGTGTCTCTGTCTGACCACGGCCTCCTATGTGCAACTGGGAACACAGCCACTTACACTGACAGGCCCACTACATTCTCATAATACTCCAACTGAATGGACCATTTTGTGCGTGCTCTAGTAGGAGACCGGTGTGCAGTCTCCTGTTTGGGCCTCCTGCTCTCGAGTCAGCAGCACAGTACAGATACTGGGGCACTAGGGTCAGTAGAAGACTCTAGTGCTGCACCAGTGTGTAGTGCGCATGCGCAAATCTACAGGGGAAAATGGCGCAGCGAGGATTTTCCAGTAATTTTCCTACTGCTCATGTGCGAAATGGCTGTCGTGCCATGTTATCACTGTGATTACTGCAGTGCTACTGGCCCCAACACGAGACTCCAGAGGTTAAGTATTCAAGAAAATTGGTGCAGGGTGTGCAGTGTGGGCCAACCTACCATACACCGTCCTGGAACACCCATCAATTTGCCACCACATTTCTGATTCCGTCTGACCTGATCACAGCAGCACCTTTGTGCGTAGACTCTGCACCATAGAAGTTCCAAATAACTGCTCCACTACGTGACCATCGGCACTGCGTGTAGTTTGCCTGCGACTCAGAATCGGGCCTCAGTCTCACATACGCTGCACGTGAGGTTCTGTATGACTGGAGTTGTGGATTGGGTATGTGCAAGTGCCACTAATGTTTGTCCCGTCTCTGGGGATCCAGCATATCCTACGTACGCCGCATCTCCAGATACACCTGTCAGCAGGTGTAAATCTTGTGGCTCCCTAAACTGTGATGCAGACCACTGCTGAAGTAGGGTATTTAAATCAGAATTAAATGCATACAAAAATTACCCAAATAGAAAACAGCACCAGCAATTGTCTCCTGGAATAATGTACAATATATTTAATGTTAGTCAACATACTGTACAATTACTAGATGATGATTGTTTAATTGCACATGCACCTGCGCTTAACAGTTATTAAGGGACAATTAACCCCTCCGCTGCAGATAAGTAGTCCCACTTATTATTCACAGCAAAATGCCCAATGCCCCCCTTTCCCCCTGCCCCACTTACTTACTTTCTACCTAGCACCAGGGTAGAGGCGGGCGACCATACTAAACAAGGGCATGGAGATGCTGGAATACGAGGAAAGGCTTGCAAGGCTAGGCATGTTTACATTGGAAAAGAGGAGACTAAGAGGGGACATGATCAACATCTACAAATATATAAGGCGTCAATACACAGAGCTTGGGAGGGACCTGTTTTCTATCAGATCAGCACAGAGGACACGTGGACACTCGCTTAGGTTAGAGGAGAGGAGATTCCGCACATTGAGGCGAAATGGTTTTTTCATAGTAAGGACAATACGTGTTTGGAATTCCCTGCCTGAGAGAGTAGTAATGGCGGACTCAGTCAACACCTTTAAGAATGGGTTAGATAAATTCCTATTGGATAAAGATATTCAGGGTTATGGTGCGTAGTCACGCATTAAAGTTATCATAACTAGTCCTAACAAAAATAACTAGTCCTATAATAAGACTGCATAGGAGACCACAAATAGGTTGAACTCGATGGACAATTGTCTTTTTTCAACCTTAGTTACTATGTAACTATGTTACCAGCACTAATCACCTATGGGAAGTCCCAAGGGTCAGGGGGTCTGTCTCAGAGGTATGACCTCGGTGTCAATGTGCACCAACAATGTAAAGTAAAAAATAAAAATCCTCTATCTCCTCAACCCTGGCACCTGGAGAGATAGTAACACCCTTCTTTAACAGAAGGCAGTTTTATTTTCAGCTTATAACCTCAGTTATCTTATTACATTTATGTAATATGAGTTTTTACATTGTATACACTGACCTCTGATCCGGGGGCATCTTCAGCATTGTAAAAGTACACTTTATATACATTTGGGTGAGCTCCTGCCCAAACATCTCCTGTAACTGGGTCCACCGACAGGTTATCCACAAGCGTATCCAACTGCACCACCTTGTGTAGAAATCATGGTGACAATTAATGATGACTGGATTTTACAGGCTATAATGTCATGCAATAATAAATTTAATCCAAAAATATACTGGTAGGTCAATTGGATCCCAACAAAAATTAACCCTAGTATGAATGTGTGCGTGCACATGTGGTAGGGAAAATAGGGGGTCGTTCCGACCCGATCGCATGCTGCAGTTGTTCGCCGCAGTGCGCCAGCGCATGCCAGACGGCGGAAGACCATCGTTATCTAGCGACTGCCTCTGCCTGATTGACAGGCAGAGGTGTTCGCTGGGTGGGAGGGGGCGGCACGGCGGCGTTTAGTTGCCATTTTCGGTGCGCGGTCCAGCCAACGAAGGCGTGGCCGGACTGTGTGGACCGCTTCATCTGAGCAACAGGCCCTTTTTTTTTAACCAGAGTGAAGTGTGAGCAGCGGACGGAGCTACCCGGGACCCAGCAGGGCTGATGTCAGGGAGAAGTGGAGCTGCTGCAGAATAGCAGATCCCTGGCTAGCCAGAGTGTGACAGCACAGCTACGATCAACTCGGAATGACCCCCTTAGATTGTAAGCTCCACTGGGGCAGGGACCGATGTGAATGGCTAAATATTCTCTGTAAAGTGCTGCAGAATACATGTGCGCTATATAAATATCTGGTAATAAATAAATTATATATATATATATATATACAGAAGTTGAGTCGGCACTCACATACTGTCAAACGATGCTGCTCCGGTGCCCTCCCTGAGCCTCCTGGACCCTCGTATATTGCGTGTATGGGCGGCACTCGTAAGTCTTTCGACGGACGAATAAAGAGACGAACAGCGTCTGCGTGTCAACGTTTCAGTCTATTTGACTTTTTTCAAGAACAAACTACAACAAGTGAAATCTTACCTTAAATAGTGAAAAGCCGTCCTGGCCGCCATGCCCGCCTCTCAGTCGCCGCGTGTCCCCTTCCGATGACGTCATCGCGCTGGTCCCATTCGCTTGCTGCCGCCTTCGGTCCGTCACCTCACTTCCTCCCTACTCGTGACACCTTCCGGCGCCGGCTGCCTGGAACGCAGGCACGTGACCCGTCAACGGAGGGGATAAAGGAAACTGGTGGTCGCCATGGTGACCTGTAAACAGCAACAACAACACCACGTGATAACTGCTTATTAAAACGCAATACATATATATCAAAATGACATAAACAGAAAATGAATAAAACATGAATATAGATAGATCAAAAGAAATATGGATGGAAGTGTTGTGTAAAGAAATCTACCAACCGAGCAATATAAGATACAGCGGGCAAAAAACACTTAAGTGCCCCTGTAAAGGTATATTAAAACGTGAGAAAATTTTAAAAAAATGTATGCAAAAATCAAAAGGCAGATCACTGCCTAATAAGTGATAATAAAAAAATTGATGAGATTAAAATCCTCATGGGAGGAGATTTGAGTAGAGATACACGAATCGTAAGTGCTGGTAACTGGTGCATAAATCGAAATGTGTGCAGCCTCAGTTGGCTATGCCAAACATAAAGGTATAACTACTGTATAAATGAAACCTGTATGGAGGCACTGAGTGTTGTGAAGTATACTGATGAGAAATTATTACAGAAAAGATTAAAAAATACGTTACAGATAAAGTATCCAACGGACCTTCTCTTTACTGTGACTCTACCCCTTTAGGGGTTACCACTCGCGCCACCAAAAACGTAGGGCGCGCACGCGACGCGGGGGCCAATGCAAAAGGGAGGAACGCAAGCAAGAAGAAAACCTGATTGTGAACTTATCAAGACGCTCCATTTCTCCCATAGAAGCTAAAGTATTAAACAAAGGACTTACCTTCATACCTACCGCACATTTTGACCCATTCGAGTGGAAGAAAGAATTATGGAATTTTAATCGCCTTCTTAAATTAAAGGAGTTTTTCCCCCAGGCGGATGACACTAATAATTTTTCACAGATGCCTGTCAAAAGAAGCTCAAATTTCGAACCACAATCATTTAATTCTTCTATAAAAAGCTTCACACGTCTAGTAGATCAAGAAGTAACAGATGCACAAAAAAAGAGGCCCAGGAGGCCGCATTCCAATTTATCCAAAGAGGAATTTCAAGCACTCCAGGTGTTAAGTAAGGACAGCTCAGTGGTCTTCCGACCAGCTGATAAAGGGGGTGCGCTGGTCATTCAAGATGTAGAGGCCTACATTCAAGAAATGTATAGGCAACTCAACATGTCGGATGTATATCAGAAATTACCGGGGGACCCGACCAACACTTATAAAAACGAATTGCTACAGATGCTTACATCAGCAGTCAATGAGGGTTTCATATCCCAAAAGACATGTGAAGCCTTGACCATTCAGCACCCTGAGGTACCTCTGATCTATTGTCTGCCAAAAATTCATAAGTCCATGGAGGCACCTCCGGGCCATCCCATCATTTCGGCCAGAAATTCCCTTTACAGCAATGTGTCTAAATACTTAGACCATTTTCTTCAACCTCTGGTCCAGTTGGAAGACACCTACCTCAAAGATACGAACACCTTCTTGTATAAACTTCAAAGTTTGAGTAATCTTCCAGAAGACGTCCTACTATGCACCATAGACGTTGCGTCATTGTACACAAGTATACCGCACTGTGAAGGTCTCACTTGCCTGAAGGAATATCTATTACAGAAATCCGACTACACTGGACCGCCTGTGCAGTTTTTTGTAGATCTACTAGAGAAAACGCTCACTCGCAATTATTTTTTGTTTAATAACGAGTTTTTTGTCCAGCTGAGGGGGTGTGCCATGGGCAGTCACGTGGCACCATCCTATGCGAACATCTTCATGTTTCAAATAGAAAAATCCCTATTTTTTGAACATGGGTTGTTTCAACAATACACCTTTTTCTTCACAAGATACATTGACGATCTTTTCCTCATATGGACAGGTCCTGAATACAGTTTTAGACAGATGATGACAGAGCTCAATGAGATCCATCCACATATCAAGTTTACGTATGAGTGTAATCACCAACAAATTCATTATCTTGATGTAAACAATACATTGGGATGGAATTGAACTTAGCACATCTGTATACATCAAACCGACAGACGTAAACAATGCGTTACATGCGCAGAGTCATCATCCCGCAGCTTTAAAACTGGGGTTACCGTACTCATACGCAGAATTACAATGGATGCTGGACAGGCATCATTGGAGATCGATAAGATGATCCTGAAATTCCGGGCAAGGGGGTATGACAAGATGGCTTTAGTCAACGCCAAAACAAAAGTGATGCAACTGGATAGGATACAGCTGAACAAACAAGAACAGAGGGGCAAGAGGGCTACCAAGACGACCATCTTTGTCAATAATTATAATACCGGATCAAGCACAATCAATTCAGTGGTCAAAAAATATTGGCCCATTGTCAACACTGATCAGACTTTGCCATCTCTCACAGGTTCCAGACTCATGATGGGCTATAAAAGAAATAAAAATCTGAAGGATTGGCTGGTCCACAACAACGTTGTAACTCCAACAGAAGGCAGCACCTCTCACTTCCTCACCAAAAAAGCGGGCTGTTACCGCTGCATCGGCTGCACAACGTGCAGATACTTGGAGACAGGACATTATGTCTCACACCCATATTCTGGGAAGAAAATTGCCATCAAATATGTTCTCACGTGTACCACCAGATACGTTGTATACATGATCCGGTGTCCTTGCAGTTTGGTGTACATTGGGAAGACATCCTGCACCCTAAGAGAAAGGATGAACCAACATCGCTCTGCCATACGGTTGGCACTGGAGGGCAAGTCTGTAGACCAACCAGTGGCACAGCATTTCAAAGAAAGGAAGCATCCGCTATCATCTCTGGTGTACAAATTGATTGATCATGTACCTGCGTCCATCCGTGGTGGAGACCGAGACAAAAAATTACTTCAATTAGAGGCGAGATGGATCCACAGAATGAACTCAGTCACACCTTTTGGTCTAAATGAGTCGCTATCATTCTCCTGTTTCTTGTAACTTTGCACAGTTTTGAAGTTCCTAATAATTTGTGTATTGCAGTACATTAGACACACATAATATGCAGTAGACAGCGGCACAGTTATAGCATTAGGATAGGTGACCAATGAGACTCCTCTCCACATAATGCTCTCTTTTCCCCGAATGTGGTCTTTTAGCATATCACAGGACCATAAGTAGAGTCACAGTAAAGAGAAGGTCCGTTGGATACTTTATCTGTAACGTATTTTTTAATCTTTTCTGTAATAATTTCTCATCAGTATACTTCACAACACCCAGTGCCTCCATACAGGTTTCAGTTATACAGTAGTTATACCTTTATGTTTGGCATAGCCAACTGAGGCTGCACACATTTCGATTTATGCACCAGTTACCAGCACTTACGATTCGTGTATCTCTACTCGAATCTCCTCCCATGAGGATTTTAATCTCATCAATTTTTTTATTATCACTTATTAGGCAGTGATCTGCCTTTTGATTTTTGCATAATTTTTTTTTTAATTTTCTCACGTTTTAATATACCTTTACAGGGGCACTTAAGTGTTTTTTGCCCGCTGTATCTTATATTGCTCGGTTGGTAGATTTCTTTACACAACACTTCCATCCATATTTCTTTTGATCTATCTATATTCATGTTTTATTCATTTTCTGTTTATGTCATTTTGATATACGGTATATGTATTGCGTTTTAATAAGCAGTTATCACGTGTTGTTGTTGCTGTTTACAGGTCACCATGGCGACCACCAGTTTCCTTTATCCCCTCCGTTGACGGGTCACGTGCCTGCGTTCCAGGCAGCCGGCGCCGGAAGGTGTCACGAGTAGGGAGGAAGTGAGGTGACGGACCGAAGGCGGCAGCAAGCGAATGGGACCAGCGCGATGACGTCATCGGAAGGGGACACGCGGCGACTGAGAGGTGGGCATGGCGGCCAGGACGGCTTTTCACTATTTAAGGTAAGATTTCACTTGTTGTAGTTTGTTCTTGAAAAAAGTCAAATAGACTGAAACGTTGACACGCAGACGCTGTTCGTCTCTTTATTCGTCCGTCGAAAGACTTACGAGTGCCGCCCATACACGCAATATATATATATATATATATATTATAGTATAGTGGGGCTAATTCAGACCTGATCGCTCGCTAGCTGTATTTTGCAGTCCTGCGTTCGCATAGTCGCCGCCCGCCGGGGAGTGTATTTTAGCTGTGCAAGTGTGTGATCGCATGTGCAGCCGAGCGGTACAAAAAGATTTTGTGCAGTTTCTGAGTAGCTCTGGACTTACTCAGCCGCTGCGATCACTTCAGCCTGTCCGGGACAGGAATTGACGTCAGACACCCGCCCTGCAAACGCCTGGACACGCCTGCGTTTTTCCAACCACTCCCAGAAAACGGTCACTTGCCACCCACAAACGCCTTCTTCCTGTCAATCACCCTGCGATCGCCCGTGCAAATGGATTCTTCGCACAAACGCATCGCAGAGCAACAAACCACTTTGTACCTGTGCAATGCACCTGCGCATTGTGGTGCATAAGCATGCGCAGTTCTGACCTGATCGCAGCGCTGCAAAAATAACTAGCGTGCGATCAGGTCTGAATTACCCCCAGTGTACCTATACCTAGCGTTGGGGCTGTGAGACTGGCAGTGGGGATCCTGGAGGTCAGCATACCGACTACAGGATCCTGGACGCAGAATGGATCCCGGCGTCGGCATGGATCAGGATCCCGAGTGCCGGTCACATGACCGCATCCCCATACCTACCCCTATGGTCACTACTATAAAATCTAAGCTTATTAGAAGACACCAAGGACAGGGCCGGTTCTGGCGCTCTGAGCGCCCCGGGCGGCAATGGGGGGCGTGGTTTCATACAGGGGGCGTGGTCATTTACGCCCCCTGTACAGACTGAAATGATGTGCGGTGCGCGATGACGTCATCGCGCACCGCACAGCAAAGGTCCTCTCCACGAAGGGAAACTAGATGCGTAGCGTCTAGTTCCCTTCGTGGAGAGGACCTTTGCTGTGCGGTGCGCGATGACGTCATCACGCACCGCACAGTAAAGGACCTCTCCACGAAGGGAAACTAGACGCGTACGCGTCTAGTTTCCCTTCACAGCGGCAGCGGCCAGCGGCAGCAGGCGGGCAGCGGGGGGCACACAGCAGCAGCGGATCTTGCCCTGGTGCGGCGCCCTCCGGAAGGCGGCGCCCCGGGCAAAAGTCCTGCTTGCCCGTGGCAAGATCCGCTACTGACCAAGGAGTCCCAGGACTGTATAAGTAAGAAGCCATTGAGCGCATTTATACATGGAAGCTCACCGCAGCTTCTAATCTGCATCATTTCTAGCATGAGCGTGCGTTATTTCTTACAATACGTAAGGATTATTGATAAAACATTTTAGTATGGAGGTGTCCCATGGATGTACCACTCCTTCCATTTTTGGGCGGTAACCAATGCCAGATTTCCCACTAGGCATGTGAAGCATGTACACAGGAGGGCCACTTGGTCAGGGCGACACAACGGGTCAGACTGTTGTGTCGCCCTCACCAAGTGGTACTCCTGTGTACATGCTTCCCCCTGTCGCCCGCTGCATCTGAGCAACAGGCCCTTTCTTTTTAACCAGAGTGAAGTGTGAGCAGCGGACGGAGCTACCCGGGACGGAGCAGGGCTGATGTCAGAGAGAAGTGGAGCTGCTGCAGAATAGCAGATCCCTGGCTAGCCAGAGACTGACAGAACTACACTACTGCTTAAGAGGAAAGTGTGTGTGCAGAGTGTGTGTGTGCTGTGTTTGTATGTGGGCAGTGTTTGTATGTGGGCAGTGTTTGTATGTGGGCATTGTGTGTGTGTGTGTGTGTGTGTGTGTGTGTGTGTGCAGTGTAAGCAGTAGGGAGACAGTGTGCGAGGTGGCGAGGTGATGGGAGCAATGTGAGCAGTGGGGGGCAGTGAGAAGTTAGGGAAGCAGTTATGTGGGCAGTGAGGTGTGATGGGGTAATGAGTTAGAGTGGGGGGGACCAGGAATTTGTGAGCTGGGGGGAGCAGAAAGGTGTGAGGAGAGCAGTGTGAGCTGTGGAGAGGGAGGGTACATATGGAGGGAACTAAAGAGAGCTATGAAAGGGGTAATGAGAAGGCTATGGGGAGATAGGGAGGTGGGTCCAGGGGGGGTTTGTCGCCAATATTGTTGTGCCTAGGGCCTGACCCATAAATCCTCCTCTGCCGGTGACTAAGTTGCGACCGGGTGGGGTACAACTGATCTACAGTTACTAGGTCTAAAGTCATTAGGTCGACCCCATATGGACAACATACACAAGGTCTCCACTAACAAAAGGTCGACACTGGAAAAGGTTGACACGTACAAACGGCCGATATGGTCAAAATGTCAACATCATTGGTCGAAACAAAATGGTGACCTACTGCATGTTGACAATATAGTGTCGACCTATTGACTGTCGACCTAAACATTGTAGATCTATAGTCCCGATACCGTTGCAACCATGCTGACTCCAGGAACAGACCTGACTCGTGGTAGTGTTATGAGTCTGCACGCGAACTTCCATAACGGGCGCCTGTTTCAGATGGATCTTTTGCCCCCCAGCATGAGGTGGGTGCATGCCCAGATACTAATAAAGCTGCAGACAGAAAACGGTAGGCGAGATGGGAGAGCTATTGTTACTTTTAGGAGCTAGCAATATCGCCATTATTTATACGGAATCAGTATAATATCCCGGTGGTCAGCAGACCGATGCCAGAATCGCGACAGCCGGAATACCGGCAGCGAGCGCAGCATGTCCCCTCGCAGGCTCACTGTGCTGGCCATGCTTCGGGCCCAGCGGCAACCTTCGGTAGCCACACTAATCTATTCCCCCTCGGGTGGTGGCGTGGACCACCCAAGTGGGGATCCGGGGGGTGGATTTTGACAGTCGGCATTTCACCGGGTGTCGGGATTCCGGCATCGGTATTCTGACCGCCGGGATTCCGACAGCCGGCAACGTGATTGCCTCCCATTTATACCAGTGTTCACCCCCCACACACACACGCACACACACAAACCCCACACCCTTTATATTAGCTCTTCCTCCTTTGATAACATAAGTTTTCATGTATCTTCTTCTCTGGTGGTAATATGGGGACAACCGTGAGGTAATCACTTGCAGACAAGCTGCACAGGGGCAGTGTCCCCCTTCACAGCACACAGGGGTTTCTAATATGGGGACTACTAATCCCCTTCAAATGTAATGTGGCCCTCATGGCATGGGGACATGCCTCCACACATTTCAAAACACCAGGAGAACCTGGAAACACCTCCCTCCATCCTGGTTCCTAGAGAAATATGGCTTCCTCTCAGCCATGCCTCCCATCCCATGGTACCTATGAGGAACTCATCACCCGCCTGGTGTCCTCGCCTCTATCTCTGGTTCCCAGGACTACAATATGCTGCAGGTGAGTTACATAAGAATTATAATGACAAGTACATCCCAGTACAAGTAGATTGGGAAAAGGCTAAACAGCCACTGCACTATCTCCCAATGACCTCCCCACCAACCACCACTCATACGCAGCCCATTCCAAGCTCTCTGAGCCATCAAACCAGCATTAATGCAGATAACCCCATATTATTACTCATAATTCCCCCATTGATAACACTCAGCGGGGCCAACGGATAGATGCAACAACTGCACGTTCTAGAATCACCTTAAAGTTAAACTGAGCCCAGGTTGTTAATTATATACCAGCATTTGAGTATATACAATGTATTACCTTTACTGGAGACAGAGACCAGTCCGCATGTTTTTCAAAGACATTAATTGTATGACCGATGAGATCAGCAACATAGATGAACCTTCAAGGAGACACAAATGTATACTGTAAAACAATGCATACTGTATACAGTGCGTTACATTTCCACATAAGCTCCATTTACAGTATGTGCTGTATGAATCTGCTTAGACAAGGCTGGTACATGATTCTGATTACAGTTCTAAACGTAACAGGTCAAAATAGTCATGGTTTCTATATGTAAAACAAGTTATTTGGCCAACATTATTGAGCCCAAAGCCCCATTACTTGTATGCATCAGCGCGATTGGCTGTACATTGAGTGACGAAGATATCACCCTTTTCACTAATGAGGAAATCGTTAGGTAACAGATCATAAGGATGAAAATATTCTCCCCCTTCCATGGAAATGTTGAATTGATGAATCATTTTATTTGAATGAAAGATTCGTAATATCTTATTTTACACCATTGATGGATGGTTACATAATCTAATAATACAGAGATGGAGGCTGACACTTAAAACATTGAGCCAATGTGTTTGGGTACTTATTGGGTTGCATAAAGACTAATTTCCATGTTAGTAAACTGTTTGGGACAGTTTTTTACTTACGATTCTATAATTTTAGCTTTTACGTGTTCCCTGACAATGGGGGTCATTCCGACCTGATCGCAGACTGCTGTTTTTCGCAGCGCAGTGATGAGGTCACTACTGCGCATGCGTATGCAACGCAATGCGCAGGTGCACGGGTACAAAGCAGATCGTTGCTGGGCGATGGATTTAACGAAGAATCCATTCACACAGCCGGTCGCAAGAGGATTGACAGGAAGAAGGTGTTTATGGGAGTGGTTGGAAAAACGCAGGCCTGTTCAAGCGTTTGCAGGGCGGGTGTCTGACGTCAATTCCGGCCCCGGACAGGCTGAAGTGATCGCAGCGGCTGAGTAAGTTCAGAGCTACTCAGAAACTGCACAAACTGTTTTTGTGCTGCTCGGCTGCACAAGCGTTCGCACACTTACAAAGCTAAAATACACTGTGGGCGGCGACTATGCGTTTGCACAGCTGCAAAAAGTAGCTAGGCAGCGATCAACTTGGAATGACCCCCACTGTGCAATAGGTTTTGTTAGATCATGTGCTACAATATATCAAAGACTACTGGGTAACAACAAAGCCATAATAAAATACTTCTTATCGTTGGATATGGCAATTCCGTTGGCTCTGTGAAACCCTGATGCCACTTCTCTGACATCGCCAGGACTGTAATACACCACGTTTGACCACGTTGGTCCAAAGAACATTTCCACTCGTTTCATGGTGAAATCCGTGAAGTAACAATCATTAGTAGCATAAAAGGCCTCAGGTCCAACAGCGACAATATCATTGACACTAAAAAAAAGACAAAGTCAAAATTATAACACATTTGTCAAACTGGTCAATTAATGACATAGCCGCCACTGTCTTGGTTAGTCTCAATACCGGGGCCGAATTCAAGGGTCAGGCCGCCCCTAGGCACAATATTATTGCGCCCCCCCCCCCCCCACACACACACACACACACACACACTCTCTACATGTACCACACATTTAGAAGTTATTATTTATACAGAAAACATATCACATTTGCAATAATTGCACTAATTTATGGACCACTAACCTGAACCTTTTTAGGTATAAATTACAGAATGAACATACTGTAGATCATCACTCTGCTGCTGGCTGCTGACTTCATTATTTATGTCCCTGAAGCTGTGAGCGGTACCGCCAGCGCGGGCTGCTCTCTCCTCCTCTGCTCTGCCGTTAACGTTCCCCACCCCCCACCCCTGAGGCTGTGAGTGGCACCGTTGGCGCGGGCTGCTCTCTCCTCCTCTCCTCTGGTGATGTCATTCATTGATTGACAATTTGATTCCCAATGACTCACTGACTGGACACCTAATGTCCCCCTGAGGCTGAGCGGCTCTCCTCCTCTCAGAGCCTAGTCCTCTGTGCTCTGCTGTGTTAATGTGATGCATGTTGTCAAATTGACAACAGAGAGGAAGAGAGAGTAGCGAGCCCCCTCGCCGCAGCTGCGGCTCACAGGCTCAGCCTCAGGGGGATCATGCATCACATTAACACAGCAGAGGAGGAGAGCCCCTCAGCCTCAGGGGGAGATAAACAGCAGAGCGGAGGAGAGAGCAGAGCAGCGAGCGCCCGTGCCGGATCAATCACTGTCCACAGTCTGACACTAGTACCAGGGCTGCTCGGCTGCGCTGCTGTGTTACTAACTAGGGCTGCGCTTCCAGCCCAGGACACGGAGCAGCCAGCAGCTGCCCGGTGGAGACACATCAGCTAGACTGGGGAGGGGGGGGGGGGGGATTTGCATGTCGCCCCCAACAGGTGCCGCCACTAGACACGTGCCTAGTGGGAAATTCGGCTCTGCTCAATACTACTCATAGCTTATATATTGCCCATAAAACCTCTACTGTGAATGTATCTCCTATATAATAGCCCAGATCTGTGACTTTGTGCTTCATTTGCTAACGCTGGGCGGAGTCACAACACTGGGCGGAGTTAGTCAAATGAGTCACAGATCTGGGCAAATCTATAGGAGACTAGGAGCAGAAGCAGATGGTATGGGCATGGCATAGGCAGGGGTGCATACCTCCCAGCTTTCTTTAGGCAGAATGAGGGACACACGCACGGCGGAAAGGGGGCGTGGTCAACGAAAGGGTGTGTGGCTTCGTGGGAGGACCCGCGATCGCGAGCCACGCCACCATTTTCATCAGTGAGGGGGCATGCCCAGCGCTCTGTGAGCTGCTGGCATGCCCCCAGGGACGGATTATGAGTCTGGGGGGCCCAGGGCACTTGAGTCATCGCATTGCTGTGCCTGCTGTGGGTTGGGGGCATGGCCTCATCGCGTGCCGCGTGGCCACGCCCCCTTATGCAAATTCCGTTTTTTTTTTTTTAAAGGGATTTTGGCCCCTCAGCTAGGGGTAAATCCAGACACCCCCCCCCCCCCCACACACACACACACACGCACAGGCAGAAGAAAGCTGGGAGGCTTCTGCCTCCCTGCAACACCACAGACCTGCCAACACGCAGCAGCGTGTGCTGACTGTAGGACAATGCTGCTGCTGTTACTGGCAGGACGGGGGAGCTTCAGAGCTGGGACAGAGCTACTCCAGCTGGGGGCCCCCTAAAACTGTGGGGCCCGCGGTACATACGCCCTGCCCCCCCCCTTAATACGGCTCTGCTGCCGGAACCCCCTCTTAATCCGTACCCCCTGATGCCCCCTCTCCCTCTGTCTCCACTAAATAGACTCCTGTACTCGCTGTACTAGCAGAACAGCGAGTACAGGAGCTTCCCAACTGCCCCCACCCCCACGTGGGACACTGCGGCCCGCAGGTGGGACAGCGGGACAGACCCCAAAAAATTGGACTGTCCCGCGAAAATCTGGACAGTTGGGAGGTAAGGGGGTCTGTGTGAGGGGGTATGCCATACAGACAGACGGGCACCGGCTCACTGTGTGCTTGACCCCCCACATCAGCATACTCAGCAGGGGCTCTCTGGCGCAGAGGAGCGTCACTTTCTGGCACACTCCACGCTTCTTAGCTGCAGTTTTGTGGGGCACCTGCCGCTGTGCAGGTTCCGTACCGCCTCTGTTATCTCCAGCCCCAGCAACCCCACCGCTACCTGCAGTGAGGTGCACCCAGCTCCTCACACTTTAGCCGGCGGGCAGCGCTGCAGAAGTCCACGCAGCTTGCAGGCTCCGACCCCTCCTCCCTCCAGCCGCAGCGTCTCCTGGGGGCTAACCAGTCACACCCAGTCTCCCCTTACCACAGTGCCCGGCAGCCGCGAGGTCTGCGCCGCGTGCATGCTATGACCCCCTCCTCCCTCCAGCCACAGTGTCTACTGGGGGCTAACCAGTCACTCCCAGTCTCCCCTTACCACAGTGCCCGGCAGCTGCGAGGTACGCGCCGCGTGCATGCTATGACCCCCTCCTCCCTCCAGCCGCAGCGTCTCCTGGGGGCTAACCAGTCACTCCCAGTCTCCCCTTACCACAGTGCCCGGCAGCCGCGCGAGGTCCGCGGTGTGTGACTGAGGAGGGGGGAGGGATGCGGACGGACAGAGGAAGCAGGACTCCAGCCTGAGAGAGTCAGCCATGCCAAGTCTCCACCAGCAGCAGATCCCAACAGGTTGGAGTGGAACAGCAACAGCCAGCAGCAGTGACTCCGGTAAGACACATCTGTCTGTCACCACTGTTTTGTCCCTAATACCAATCTCTCCCGTGCCCTGTGTTCTGTCATGTCCCTGTCACCCCTGGCCTTGCCCTGTCACCCTTATCTTGGTCCTTTCACCCTTATCCTGGCCCTGTCACCCTTATCCTGGCCCTGTCACCCCTGTCCTGGTCCTGCCGCCCCTACCCTAGCCCTGTCACCCCTATCCTGTCCCTGTGATTTCTGTCCTGGCCCCGTCGCCCCGTCCTGGCTCCGTCACCCCTGTCCTGGCCCCGTCACCCCTGTTCTGACCCCATCACCCCGGTCCTGGCCCCGTCACCCCGGTCCTGGCCCCGTCACCCCGGTCCTGGCCCTGTTACTGCATACCCTCCAACTACCTTTTTGCCAGGTATAGTACCCGCAGCGCCTCCAGACCCCTCCCCAATGCACCACACCTCCGCACCTTCCCCACCACCACATGCGGCACTCCACCCCTCCCCCACACGCTGTGTCTCCAGACCCACTACACCACCGGCGGCTCCCACTCCGCCACCCCTCCACCACCCACAGCACCTCCAGACCCCTCCACCATCCACCCCCATATATGTCTCCCCCCACACCTGCCCCCCCTCCACCCGCAGACACCCTCCTCCATCCGCGGTCCCCCCATCCTCCCCCACCCATTGCACCCCTGCACCTGCCCCTCCACCACCTGCAGCACCTCCAGACCCCTTTCCCCATCCGCCGCACCACCTGCATCTTCCCCTCCCCCACCCACGGCGCCTCCGGACCCCCTACCCCACCCCTTCCCATCTCACAGCACCTCCGGAACCCTTCACCCATCCGCAACATCCCTGCACCTGCCCCTCCCCCACCCATGGCACCCCTGCCTCTCCCCCACCTGCAGTGCCTCCGGACCCCTCCCCCATCTGCAGCCCCCACTCCTCTGCCCCTCCCCCCCCTCTGCACCTCCCGACTCTTCCCCATCCGGCCTCCCCCCCCCGCTTCCGCCCCCCCCTCCACCCGCGGCATCTACAGACACCCTCCCCCATCCGCAGTCCCCCCCGCACCCACTACATTCTGTACATCGTGCCCTGCAGGTGCTGTTCACGCCATCGCAAGGGGCTGCGCCTCCTTCACCATCGCACACCCTTTCATTGTGCAATATTTACCCACCAACAAAGGAATGCAGGTAATACTCCATATAATACAAATATTGAACCCCAGAAAGGCATGCAGGGGTTAACGGGGCGTAGCCCCTTGCGACGGTGTGAAGAGCGCCCGTAGGGCGCGATGAAGCACCTAGTCTATTAGTAAATGTGGTCTGTAAATGGTGGCTGGAAGCAGCAGTGATAGCGCTGTATGGTGACGCAGCAGGAGGCGTCTATTACAAGCAGACACCTCCTGCTGCAGTAGTGATCCAATCTACATCCTAGGACGCAGCATCGAATCACTCACTCACCATAAGGTGGCTTACGGAACCCACGGTGCCATGCATGCTTCCCGTCACAGAGGCCAGGAAATCTCTGTGCAACTACGGAGATCCCTGGCCTCTCCCCCTAAATGGCGGCAGAACACCTTCACTTGGAGAAACGGAGGCTGTCCCCACCCCCAGACGGCATCAGACTGTCAATCACTGACTGATGCCGGACTGCGTGCTACGTCGCAGGACCCATTTCACGCACGCACAGCGCACCTCCAATGACATTTGAATAACCCCCAATGAATCTTGCAATGCAATGGTAGCCAATCATTCGATGGAAGAAAGATCCCATGGTCAAGAATTCTACAACAGAGACTCACGGTCATGCCATGACCCGAGTTACCTGTTTGGGGTTACGTTTATGAGACCACCGGTCACAATACCGATGCCGATCCCGGCATCTGAAAATCCCGATGGTCGGCATGCCGACCAACAGGGACTATTCCCACTCGAGGGTGTCCACAACACCCACAGAGTGGGAATATAACCTGTGGTGAGTGCAGCACATACCCAACACCCTGTTCACACTGCCCCGTAACCAGGGTCTTCCCCGGAACCAAACCTGCAAGCTAGCCATGTTGGATTCCCAGGTCCCTGAACCTGGGTTAACCCTTTTACACTGAGCCGTGACCCAAGATAAAACGGCAAGAACCCAGGTTATTGCAGCGGTGTAAAAGGGGGAATATAAGACTCACTTATTTAACTAATCAATACTTGCACAAATGCACCTATGGTAATTGCCAAACTAATGTCAAGATGAGCACGCACTTTGGGGGTCATTCCGAGTTGTTCGCTCGCAAGCTGCTTTTAGCAGCTTTGCACACGCTAAGCCACCGCCTACTGGGAGTGAATCTTAGCTTCTTAAAATTGCGAACGAAAGATTCGCAATGTTGCGATAAGACATCTCTGTGCAGTTTCTGAGTAACTCGAGACTTACTCGGCATCTGCGATCAGTTCAGTGCTTGTCGTTCCTGGTTTGACGTCACAAACACACCCAGCGTTCGCCCAGACACTCCTCCGTTTCTCCAGCCACTCCCGCGTTTTTCCCAGAAACGGTAGCGTTTTTTCACACACACCCATAAAACGTCCAGTTTCCACCCAGAAACACCCACTTCCTGTCAATCACATTACGATTAGTGATGAGCACCGGAAATTTTTCGGGTTTTGTGTTTTGGTTTTGGGTTCGGTTCCGCGGCCGTGTTTTGGGTTCGAACGCGTTTTGGCAAAACCTCACCGAATTTTTTTTGTCGGATTCGGGTGTGTTTTGGATTCGGTTTTTTTTTTTCAAAAAACCCTAAAAAACAGCTTAAATCATAGAATTTGGGGGTCATTTTGATCCCAAAGTATTATTAACCTCAATAACCATTATTTCCACTCATTTTCAGTCTATTCTGAACACCTCACACCTCACAATATTATTTTTAGTCCTAAAATTTGCACCGAGGTCGCTGGATGACTAAGCTCAGCGACCCAAGTGGCAGACACAAACACCTGGCCCATCTAGGAGTGGCACTGCAGTGTCACGCAGGATGGCCCTTCCAAAAAACACTCCCCAAACAGCACATGACGCAAAGAAAAAAAGAGGCGCAATTAGGTAGCTGTGTGAGTAAGATAAGCGACCCAAGTGGCCGACACAAACACCTGGCCCATCTAGGAGTGGCACTGCAGTGTCACGCAGGATGGCCCTTCCAAAAAACACTCCCCAAACAGCACATGACGCAAAGAAAAAAAGAGGCGCAATTAGGTAGCTGTGTGAGTAAGATAAGCGACCCAAGTGGCCGACACAAACACCTGGCCCATCTAGGAGTGGCACTGCAGTGTCACGCAGGATGGCCCTTCCAAAAAACACTCCCCAAACAGCACATGACGCAAAGAAGAAAAAAAAGAGGCGCAATGAGGTAGCTGTGTGACTAAGATAAGCGACCCAAGTGGCCGACACAAACACCTGGCCCATCTAGGAGTGGCACTGCAGTGTCACGCAGGATGGCCCTTCCAAAAAACACTCCCCAAACAGCACATGACGCAAAGAAAAAAAAAAAGAGGCGCAATGAGGTAGCTGTGTGACTAAGATAAGCGACCCAAGTGGCCGACACAAACACCTGGCCCATCTAGGAGTGGCACTGCAGTGTCACGCAGGATGGCCCTTCAAAAAACTAGTCCCCAAACAGCACATGACGCAAAGAAGAAAAAAAAGAGGCGCAATGAGGTAGCAGTGTGACTAAGCTAAGCGACCCTAGTGGCCGACACAAACACCTGGCCCATCTAGGAGTGGCACTGCAGTGTCACGCAGGATGGCCCTTCCAAAAAACACCCCCCAAACAGCACATGACGCAAAGAAAAATGAAAGAAAAAAGAGGTGCAAGATGGAATTGTCCTTGGGCCCTCCCACCCACCCTTATGTTGTATAAACAGGACATGCACACTTTAACCAACCCATCATTTCAGTGACAGGGTCTGCCACACGACTGTGACTGAAATGACGGGTTGGTTTGGACCCCCACCAAAAAAGAAGCAATTAATCTCTCCTTGCACAAACTGGCTCTACAGAGGCAAGATGTCCACCTCATCATCATCCTCCGATATATCACCGTGTACATCCCCCTCCTCACAGATTATCAATTCGTCCCCACTGGAATCCACCATCTCAGCTCCCTGTGTACTTTGTGGAGGCAATTGCTGCTGGTGAATGTCTCCACGGAGGAATTGATTATAATTAATTTTAATGAACATCATCTTCTCCACATTTTCTGGATGTAACCTCGTACGCCGATTGCTGACAAGGTGAGCGGCGGCACTAAACACTCTTTCGGAGTACACACTTGTGGGAGGGCAACTTAGGTAGAATAAAGCCAGTTTGTGCAAGGGCCTCCAAATTGCCTCTTTTTCCTGCCAGTATAAGTACGGACTGTCTGACGTGCCTACTTGGATGCGGTCACTCATATAATCCTCCACCATTCTTTCAATGGGGAGAGAATCATATGCAGTGACAGTAGACGACATGTCCGTAATCGTTGTCAGGTCCTTCAGTCCGGACCAGATGTCAGCATCAGCAGTCGCTCCAGACTGCCCTGCATCACCGCCAGCGGGTGGGCTCGGAATTCTGAGCCTTTTCCTCGCACCCCCAGTTGCGGGAGAATGTGAAGGAGGAGATGTTGACAGGTCGCGTTCCGCTTGACTTGACAATTTTGTCAACAGCAGGTCTTTGAACCCCAGCAGACTTGTGTCTGCCGGAAAGAGAGATCCAAGGTAGGTTTTAAATATAGGATCGAGCACGGTGGCCAAAATGTAGTGCTCTGATTTCAACAGATTGACCACCCGTGAATCCTTGTTAAGCGAATTAAGGGCTCCATCCACAAGTCCCACATGCCTAGCGGAATCGCTCTGTGTTAGCTCCTCCTTCAATGTCTCCAGCTTCTTCTGCAAAAGCCTGATGAGGGGAATGACCTGACTCAGGCTGGCAGTGTCTGAACTGACTTCACGTGTGGCAAGTTCAAAAGGTTGCAGAACCTTGCACAACGTTGAAATCATTCTCCACTGCGCTTGAGACAGGTGCATTCCACCTCCTATATCGTGCTCAGTTGTATAGGCTTGAATGGCCTTTTGCTGCTCCTCCAACCTCTGAAGCATATAGAGGGTTGAATTCCACCTCGTTACCACTTCTTGCTTCAGATGATGGCAGGGCAGGTTCAGGCGTTTTTGGTGGTGCTCCAGTCTTCTGTACGTGGTGCCTGTACGCCGAAAGTGTCCCGCAATTCTTCTGGCCACCGACAGCATCTCTTGCACGCCCCTCTCGTTTTTTAAATAATTCTGCACCACCAAATTCAAGGTATGTGCAAAACATGGGACGTGCTGGAATTTGCCCAGATTTAATGCACACACAATATTGCTGGCGTTGTCCGATGCCACAAATCCACAGGAGAGTCCAATTGGGGTAAGCCATTCTGCGATGATCTTCCTCAGTTGCCGTAAGAGGTTTTTAGCTGTGTGCGTATTCTGGAAAGCGGTGATACAAAGCGTAGCCTGCCTAGGAAAGAGTTGGCGTTTGCGAGATGCTGCTACTGGTGCCGCCGCTGCTGTTCTTGCGGCGGGAGTCCATACATCTACCCAGTGGGCTGTCACAGTCATATAGTCCTGAGCCTGCCCTGCTCCACTTGTCCACATGTCCGTGGTTAAGTGGACATTGGGTACAACTGCATTTTTTAGGACACTGGTGAGTCTTTTTCTGAGGTCTGTGTACATTTTCGGTATCGCCTGCCTAGAGAAATGGAACCTAGATGGTATTTGGTACCGGGGACACAGTACCTCCAACAAGTCTCTAGTTGGCTCTGCAGTAATGATGGATACCGGAACCACGTTTCTCACCGCCCAGGATGCCAAGGCCTCAGTTATCCGCTTTGCAGCAGGATGACTGCTGTGATATTTCATCTTCCTCGCAAAGGACTGTTGGACAGTCAATTGCTTGGTGGAAGTAGTAAAAGTGGTCTTACGAGTACGACTTCCCCTCTGGGATGACCATCGACTCCCAGCAGCAACAACAGCAGCGCCAGCAGCAGTAGGCGTTACACGCAAGGATGCATCGGAGGAATCCCAGGCAGGAGAGGACTCGTCAGAATTGCCAGTGACATGGCCTGCAGGACTATTGGCATTCCTGGGGAAGGAGGAAATTGACACTGAGGGAGTTGGTGGGGTGGTTTGCGTGAGCTTGGTTACAAGAGGAAGGGATTTACTGGTCAGTGGACTGCTTCCGCTGTCGCCCAAAGTTTTTGAACTTGTCACTGACTTATGATGAATGCGCTGCAGGTGACGTATAAGGGAGGATGTTCCGAGGTGGTTAACGTCCTTACCCCTACTTATTACAGCTTGACAAAGGCAACACACGGCTTGACACCTGTTGTCCGCTTTTCTGTTGAAATACCTCCACACTGAAGAGCTGATTTTTTTGGTATTTTCACCAGGCATGTCAATGGCCCTATTCCTCCCACGGACAACAGGTGTCTCCCCGGGTGCCTGACTTAAACAAACCACCTCACCATCAGAATCCTCCTGGCCAATTTCCTCCCCAGCGCCAGCAACACCCATATCCTCCTCATCCTGGTGTACTTCAACACTGACATCTTCAATCTGACTATCAGGAACTGGACTGCGGGTGCTCCTTCCAGCACTTGCAGGGGGCGTGCAAATGGTGGAAGGCGCATGCTCTTCACGTCCAGTGTTGGGAAGGTCAGGCATCGCAAACGACACAATTGGACTCTCCTTGTGGATTTGTGATTTCGAAGAACGCACAGTTCTTTGCTGTGCTTTTGCCAGCTTGAGTCTTTTCATTTTTCTAGCGAGAGGCTGAGTGCTTCCATCCTCATGTGAAGCTGAACCACTAGCCATGAACATAGGCCAGGGCCTCAGCCGTTCCTTGCCACTCCGTGTGGTAAATGGCATATTGGCAAGTTTACGCTTCTCCGACAATTTTATTTTAGATTTTTGAGTCCTTTTTTTACTGATATTTGGTGTTTTGGATTTTACATGCTCTGTACTATGACATTGGGCATCGGCCTTGGCAGACGACGTTGCTGGCATTTCATCGTCTCGGCCATGACTAGTGGCAGCAGCTTCAGCACGAGGTGGAAGTCGATCTTGATCTTTCCCTATTTTTGGAACCTCAACATTTTTGTTCTCCATATTTTAATAGGCACAACTAAAAGGCACCTCAGGTAAACAATGGAGATGGATGGATACTAGTATACTTATGGATGGACGAGCGACTGCTGACACAGAGGTAGCTACAGCCGTGGACTACCGTACTGCGTCTGCTGCTAATATAGACTGGATGATAATGATATAAAAAATATATATATATATCACTACTGCAGCCGGACAGGTATATATTATATAATGACGGACCTGCTGGACACTGTCAGCACTGCAGACTCCTAAAGTAAGCTACTAGTATCAAGAAGATAGAAAAAAACAAAACACCACAGGTAGGTGGTATACAATTATGGATGGACGAGCGACTGCCGACACAGAGGTAGCTACAGCCGTGGACTACCGTACTGCGTCTGCTGCTAATATAGACTGGATGATAATGATATAAAAAATATATATATATCACTACTGCAGCCGGACAGGTATATATTATATAATGACGGACCTGCTGGACACTGTCAGCAGCACTGCAGACTCCTAAAGTAAGCTACTAGTAGTATCAAGAAGATAGAAAAAAAAACCCCCACAGGTAGGTGGTATACAATTATGGATGGACGAGCGACTGCCGACACAGAGGTAGCTACAGCCGTGGACTACCGTACTGCGTCTGCTGCTAATATAGACTGGATGATAATGATATAAAAAATATATATATATCACTACTGCAGCCGGACAGGTATATATTATATAATGACGGACCTGCTGGACACTGTCAGCAGCACTGCAGACTCCTAAAGTAAGCTACTAGTAGTATCAAGAAGATAGAAAAAAAAAAACACCACAGGTAGGTGGTATACAATTATGGATGGACGAGCGACTGCCGACACAGAGGTAGCTACAGCCGTGGACTACCGTACTGCGTCTGCTGCTAATATAGACTGGATGATAATGATATAAAAAATATATATATATCACTATTGCAGCCGGACAGGTATATATTATAATGACGGACCTGCTGGACACTGTCAGCACTGCAGACTCCTAAAGTAAGCTACTAGTATCAAGAAGATAGAAAGAAAAAAAACACCACAGGTAGGTGGTATACAATTATGGATGGACGAGCGACTGCCGACACAGAGGTAGCTACAGCCGTGGACTACCGTACTGCGTCTGCTGCTAATATAGACTGGATGATAATGATATAAAAAATATATATATCACTACTGCAGCCGGACAGGTATATATTATATAATTAATGACGGACCTGCTGGACACTGTCAGCAGAATGCGTTTATAGAATAAAAACACCACACGACGAGTGTTTAACTTTTTCAGGCAGACAATCACAATATACTGGTGGTCAGACAGTGGTCACTGGTCAGTCACACTGGCAGTGGCACTCTGGCAGCAAAAGTGTGCACTGTTAAATAATATGTACTCCTGCTACTGCTCCCCAGTCTCCCCCACAATTAAGCTGTGTGAGCACTGAGCACTCAGCACAGTCAGATATACATAGATGATGCAGCACACTGAGGCTGAGCACAGATATGGTATACTGTTACTGTGTCACTGTGTATCGTTTTTTTTCAGGCAGAGAACGGATTATATTAAATAATAATATAATAAAAAAACTGCACTGGTGGTCACTGGTCAGTCACTAGTAAACTCTGCACTCTCTGAGTACTCCTAAGCTCCAGTAAATCAAGTGTCTCACTCTCACTCTCTCTCTTCTAATCTAAATGGAGAGGACGCCAGCCACGTCCTCTCCCTATGAATCTCAATGCACGTGTGAAAATGGCGGCGACGCGCGGCTCCTTATATAGAATCCGAGTCTCGCAATAGAATCCGAGCCTCGCGAGAATCCGACAGCGGGATGATGACGTTCGGGCGCGCTCGGGTTAGCCGAGCAAGGCGGGAAGATCCGAGTCTGCCTCGGATCCGTGTAAAAAGGCTGAAGTTCGGGGGGGTTCGGATTCCGAGGAACCGAACCCGCTCATCACTAATTACGATCACCAGAACGAAGAAAAAACCTCGTAATTCCGTGAGTAAAATTCCTAACTGCATAGCAAATTTACTTGGCGCAGTCGCAGTGCGGACATTGCGCATGCGCACTAAGCGGAAAATCGCTGCGATGCGAAGAAATTTACCTAGCGAACAACTCGGAATGACCCCCTTTATTCGGTCCCTAGAAATGCTTTCAAAAAACAATCTGAGCTCTCTGGTATCTTTTCACTGCCTGATTTAAAGTATTTTAATGCCCGCTAAAGCTATCTCTAGCCACATAACATAAAATGCCACAGGGGCCCAGGCACATCACTAGGCAGGCACAGAAAACAAATGAGAATATGTGTGTGTGTGTGTGTGTGTGTGTGTGTGTGTGTGTGTGTGTGTGTGTATATGTATGTGTATATGTATGTGTATATATGTATATATATATATATATATATATATATCAGTTGCAAGTTCCCTGTAACAAGTTAAGCTTTTTTCGTATACTGCACTGTATACTACAGTTGTGTTAATTTGTTCCATAACTGAAGATAATGAGCATTCCCAGTTCTGCAGTACCTGTGCAGAAGAGCGTGCTTAATCGTTTTCCGGTGCACAAGAACATTTTCCTCCTCCGCAAATTTAAATATCTCAATGGTGGTTTTATACTGAGGATGATTCACCACAAAGAGATAGATCGTGTCGTCTGAAAATAAAAGAGAAGAGACAAAGAGCTTACAATCTTGTATGGTATTGATGCAGAAAAGGTCAGGTACTGGTACTGTACTGGTTACTTTTCTTTGGCCTTTGTAAAGGAAGGTTTGAAAAAGGTCTGTTTGTCACTCATCGGAACATCCTATTTGCTATCAGTACTCATTGCTGGTGCACACAGGAAGCCTAGTCTCAGGTTTCAGGTTTCCGTGTGCAGATTAGTTAAAAATGAAAATTATTTATATATTAAAAAAAATCACATTACTATAGTAGATTATATTTTGAACACTGCATCTGCTTTTGCCAACATTATATGCAGGGACGTTTCTATACAATATGGCTCCCAGGGGGAACAGTCAAAATGCACAAAGTGCAACACTACTGGGAGCGGAGCAACATGAAAAACATATCCCAGCTAGCGGTATCAATTTGCCGCCTCCCCCCTTCAGCCGGGCAGCCTGAAGACTGAAAATCTGAGCGCTCCGTGACACTGCTTCGATGCAATGGAAAATCGTGAACAGAAAATAAACCCTGCGGGGGGGGGGGGGGGGGGCATACATGCCAAAACTCTGGCTGCCCCCCCTCCCTCTGAGAGGAGGCAGCCAGGTCGGCAAAATGGGAGAGCGTGGCACAGCATGAGGAGGCATGGCACGGGGGTTATGACACTAAATGGGGGCGGGGAGTGATAACGGGATCACCTCATTGTGGCCCTGCCACCCCTACACAATGCCGAGATTACCAGCACTGTAAGTGAGAGGAGGGGGCCAAGATGACCCGACTCAGTGCGAAATGCGTCATCGGACCCCCCGTAGGACAGTGGGGGACTGCAGGGACGTAGGTGGGGGGTGTCCAGCTGGGAGACTTGCCCACTCTTCCGAGAGGTCGGGAGCGACGCCGATTTTCAGGAGCCTCCCAGCCATTTCAGGAGAGTAGGCAAGTATGGGGGAAGTAAAAAACATCACAAACAGTTTTATTGTTACATGGATTAGTTACTGTAGGTGCAGTACAAAGATCCATATAGCCTGGAGACGTTTCATACATCCAGGGCTGGATTAAGGGCCACATGGGACTGGGGCTGAAAATGTTAAAGGGTCTATACTGAGAAGGGGCGGAGCTGTGGCAAGTGTTGTGTGGGTGTGGCCAAAGCCATATCGGTGTGTACACTCTACACTATCTGTTCCAATGTCTCCCTGAATACATAAAATTCGAAAAATTGAAAATTTCGGAGAAAGAAAACTAGAAACACAATTTTAATATGTGATTATACACTGTAGCTCCATCCGCCCCTTTGTTAATCTGATCCTGCATACATCCATATTTACCTACACTCCTGGAACGGCCGGGAGGCTCTCGAAAATCATGTGGTGCTCCCGGTCTTCTAGAATAGTGCAAGTCTCCAGAACGGATGCCACCTGCCCACAGCTTCACCCTGCATCTGAAAACTCCCCCCACCCCCCTGCAGCTGTCCACAAGTGGGCGGTCTGATGACACGATTCACGCTGAATCTCATCATTGTGGTCCTGCCCCCTGTCTCACAATGCTGGTAATCTCAGCCATGCCCCCTGTCCAGACTCCGTTTCGGCATCACGTCCCACCTGTCATGCCTCAGCCCAAGTTGCCCCCCCCCCCCCTTAAGCCCTCCCCGCCCCCCACCCCTACAGCCACTGCATTGCCCTTAATTGATGGTGTGACACAAATACACACATAACACAGCACTGATGACAAAAATAAGTTTCTAATTAGCAACGAATGAGCAGCATGCACATGTTATATGGGAGATGACCTAGACATGGCTAGTAATGACTTACCCTTCTCATCAATGTACGTGCTGAGTCCATGAGGGTTAAATGAAGAAACGTCGAACCCTCTGCTGATACGTAGTGGAGACGGTTGAAGGTTTTCATCATTCAGATCTATCAGAAATATTTCTCCAGGTTTGTCAGGGGCAAAGCTTACTAAGCCAGGGAATTTCACACCCTAAAGCAAGCAGAAATGATTAGTATGCAAGCGGAGATGTGATATTCTAATCAAACTAGAGAACATAGGGGAATATTCAAACTAAAAAAGCACACTAATGGGCAAAACCATTGCACTGCAGGTGGGGCAGATATAACATGTGCAGAGAGAGTTAGATTTGGGTGGGTTATATTGTTTCTGTGCAGGGAAAATACTGGCTGCTTAATTTTTACACTGCAATTTAGATTTCAGTTTGAACACACCCCACCCAATCTCTCTCTGCACATGTTACATATGCTCCACCTGCAGTGCACATGGTTTTGCCCATTAGTGTGCTTTTTTGGTTTACTAACAAACCTGAATAAAACCCATAATCGGGAGCAGTGGGTGAAGCCAGGGAGAGGGTGACAACAGTGGGTGATGCCAGGGAGAGGGTAACAGTAGTGGGTGACACCATGGAGAGGCTGACAGCAGTGGGTGACACCAAGGAGAAGGTGACGCCAGGGAGAGGGTGACAGCAGTGGCTGATGCCAGGGAGAGGGTGACACTGATGCCAGGGAAATGGTGACACTTATGCCAGGGAGAGGGTGACACTGATGCCAGGGAAATGGTGACACTGATGCCAGGGAGAAGGTGATAGCAGTTGGTGACAGGAAGAGGGTGATGCCAGGGAGAAGTGAGTGACAGGGAGAGGGTGACAGCAGTGAGTGACAGCAGTGGGTGACACTAGGGAGAGGGTGACAGCAGTGGGTGACACTAGGGAGAGGGTGATGCTAGGAAGATGGTGACATTGGTGGTGATGCCATGGAAAGGTGGGTGACACTAGAAAGATGATGACATTGGTGGTGATGCCATGGAGAGGGTGACATCAGCGTGTGACAAGGAGAGGGTGACATTGGTGGTGATGCCAGGGATAGGGTGACAGCAGTAGCACTGGGTGACAGGGAGAGGGTGAAAGCGCGAAGGAGAGTGTGACGGGCGCAGGCAGTAAATTACGATTATATTGCAATTTACTTACCTGGTCCTTGGCTCAGAACTGCGGTGCGACCGTGCGGCTCCTCCTTTGGTGTTAATATGACAGATCCCCGACAGCAAGAAGAGCCTCAACAGGAACCAGGGTTAGAGGGAAAGGAGAGGGGATCGTGGCCCCTCCTCCCCCCTCTGGCCGGACTGCACTCACAGTGATAGCAGAAGCTCAGCATCAGGCTGCTGCTTATGATTCTATTTACTGGAGGCGCAGAGCTGGCCAGCGACTGGCAGGTAGTGCGGCACAATAGTGGCAGGCAGGATTCAGTGCTGGTCGGTGGCACCCCCCTCTGCCGGGCCTTCGGAGGCGCCCACGGCACGCACCCTGTACGCCCTGTCCTCGTTACGCCACTGATGTCCACCTAAACACAAATTTAAGTTGACTTTACCTGTAAAATTTATGTTTTCAATAGTAAGCTCCCACCAATTACCAGAAAGGGAGGGATCAGATATTTTGGACTCCTGCACTCTGGGAGATAAATTGTATATCAATCCTCTGGCACCGTTCTAATGGCTGATTTGTCTCATGTGTATCAGTGCTCAGTGACATTGGCGGCTTTGGAACTTGATGTGGCTTTAAGTTTTTGGTGGCCCATATTGTCAGAAGGGGTGATCAACTTGTCAGGAAGCAATACAGAGAGCTTACTAATGACCATTCAACAATTCAGTGGGCATTCTAGTTAGCTGTGTACAATAAAAAGCATTCTAGTGGCCTCTGTACAATACAATGAGCATTCTGCTTACCCATGTATAACAGAGAGAGAGCATTCTGACAGTCAGTATATACCATATTTTACAGCATTCTAGTGACCTATGGTCCTAATTCAAAGTTGATTGCGAAACAACATTTTCCTCTAATGGGCAAAACCATGGGGGTCATTCCGAGTTGTTCGCTCGTTATTTTTTTCTCGCAACGGAGCGATTAGTCGCTAATGCGCATGCGCAATGTCCGCAGTGTGACTGCGCCAAGTAAATTTGCTATGCAGTTAGGTATTTTACTCACGGAATTACAAGGTTTTTTCTTCGTTCTGGTGATCGTACTGTGATTGACAGGAAGTGGGTGTTTATGGGCGGAAACTGTCCGTTTTATGGGAGTGTGTGAAAAAACGCTACCGTTTCTGGGAAAAACGCGGGAGTGGCTGGAGAAACGGAGGAGTGTCTGGGCGAATGCTGGGTGTGTTTATGACGTCAAACCAGGAACGACAAGCACTGAACTGATCGCAGTGGAAGAGTAAGTCTCGAGCTACTCAGAAACTGCACAGAGAAGTCTTTTCGCAATATTGCAAATCTTTCGTTCGCAATTTTGATAAGCTAAGATTCACTCCCAGTAGGCGGCGGCTTAGCGTGTGCAATGCTGCTAAAAGCAGCTTGCGAGCGAACAACTCGGAATGACCCCCCATGTGCACTGCAGGTGGGGCAGATATACCATGTGCAGAGAGTTAGATTTGGGTGGGGTGTCTAAACTGAAATCTAGATTGCAGTGTAAAAATAAAGCAGCCAGTATTTACCCTGCACAAAAACAATATAACCCACCCAAACCTAACTCTCTATGCACATGTTACATCTGCCCCACCTGCAGTGCACATGGTTTTGCCCATTAGAGGAAAATATTGTTTTGCAATAAACCTTGAATTAGGCCCTATATACAATACAGAACGTTTTCTGGTCATTCAAGTGAGCTCCATGGAACACAGAGAGCTTTCTAGTGACTGCTATAAAATACATACACAATCCAAGTGACTGCTATACATTGCAGAGAGCATTCTAATGATCATTTTTACAATACAGAGAATTATATGGATAATTATACAATACAGAGAGCATTCCAATGACCAACATACAGTAAAGAGAGCATACTAGGGATCTATATACAATGCAGAGAACCTCCTAGTGCCCGCCATGCAATACATAGAGCATCTTAATAACTGGTATAAAATACAGAGTACCTAATGATCACAATACAAACAGAGAGCAATCTACTGCGCATCATAAAACACAGACAGTGGGACACCTGCCCTGGTCAGACAACCCTCCAGTTTTCACACAAGTCCCCCTGTTTCCTTCTCCATTGACAACATTTCATTCTCCTCAGTCTGGTGTCTATCTTGACTTCACCCTTTCTTTTCCCCTCCATATACAGTCCCTCTCCCAAGCCTGCCATTTCAATCCCCATAATATATCCTGGAACAGGCCTTTTCTCACCCTGGATGATCAGTCACACCCTCATCATCTCTCAACTGGATCATCTCCAACCTTCCAAACTCCCACTTTCCCCGCCCCCTCTTCTATCCTTAACACTGCTGCCTGTCTCATTTTCCTCTGTTGCAGCTTTGTCTCTGCTGCCCCAAACTTTCTCAACAGGCTCCCCATCCCCTACAGAATCAAGTTTAAGCTCCTCTCATTCACCTACAAATCTCTCATATCGTACTACACCGCCGACTCCTTTTATCACACACCCTCTCGTTCTCTTAGCTCTGTCAATGACTGCTGCCTAGCCTTCCTAATCATGACTTTCCACCTCACCTGCATTCATTCTCTTTGGTTGCTTCCATCATCTGGAATGTCCAAATAACTAATTTTTCTTAAAGGCCTGCCACCCATCCTCCTACAACAACTCCCCAAGCTCTGCGCTCTCCTACTCTGCTCGTTTTCCCTCTTCTGTCTAGAATGCAAACTCTTGTGAGCAGGGCCCTCTCTCCTTTATGTTTTCTACATAATAATGAAAGGTTGTGGACCTGTCTGTAAGATCAGGGCGCCCCTTTATTGATTCTGTCTTTTATCATAACTCTCTTGTATTGATGCTATACTGATTCTCCCTCCTGTCTGGGCCCCTTGATTTTTTATCCCGCTTATAATCACCCCCTATACATTAATTCTCCATCTATCATGGCTCCATGTTTCTATTATTCCTCTTTCCCCTATACTGATTCTGCCAATATATTGAAGCTACAGTACTGTACCTTATATAAATACCACTTGAATTTACACTGCCACCACATTGTTCCCCTTTACTGATTATCCCTCATATGGCTTCCTGCATTCTTCTTACCCAGGAATGGCGCCTCTATATTAACTCTCCTCCGTATCATAACTCCTCTGTATTGTTTCTCAGTCTTATCGTGCCCCCCCCCCCCCTTTGTATTGATTCTCCCTCTCATCATGACCCCCACGTAGACACATTAATTCATCCAGCCAGAATTTCAGGAATTCCAAAACAATTATGCAACAGCTACAAGAAATGTTATCTTTACACACAAACCCATGTGGGAATTATTTTTTATTATTATTATTTATTACCAGTTATTTATATAGCGCACACATATTCCGCAGCGCTTTACAGAGGATATTTTGGCCATTAACATCAGTTCCTGCCCCAGTGGAGCTTACACTCTATATTCCCTAGCACATTTATACGTGCACACAGTCACACTAGGGTTAATTCTGTCAGAAGCCAATTAACCTACCAGTATATTTTTGGATTGTGGGAGGAAAACGGAGCACCCGGAGGAAACCCACGCAAGAACGGGGAGAATATACAAACTCCACACAGTACTCACCAGCGGATGCCTTACAACAATGAACAGCCCAGTTACATAACCAGTGGTGTCGAAGTCAGAAAATATTACAGTACACACATTACGTACAAACACCACATAGATGGCCTCCGTGTGCATACGTGTTCAGCCGTGCGTGCACATATTCGCATTTTGCGTATGGTCGCTTCCGCAGTCCTGCGCATTAGAACGTGGTATGAATAATTACAGTGGAATTTGTACTCGCATGGAAAAGCCACAAAGACATATCATATATTGCATAAATCCCCAACTGTCTGCTTCCTCTTCTAATAGCATGAAGATCGGTCACACATAAATTAAACTCCCAGAGACTCAAATACAATGGCCTTATTTACACAAAGCTTTGAAATTCTATGAAGAAGGCAAATACCTTTGTTTACTCCTATTATTCTAGGGTAGCCCAGTTTCTTTCGACAACAATAAATACTGGATTGTCATTGTCTTGTCTGAAGACAAGACAAACAAAAAGACAATACCCAGGAACCTAGGCTGAGGAGAAACTCAATTAGCAATAGCTCACAAAAATACAAACCAGACATTTAGAAATCTGAGGTAATAACATTCATAGTCTAAACTCTTGTAGATGTATAGATTTGTATGTATATATATATATATATATATATAAATAATTCCTAACAAATTGTAATAGCAGGAGTATGTGTATATATATATATATATATGGCAGCTGTGGTCCGGCACTCCGTGTTAGCCTTAGTAATTGCTGTCGCTGGTGCCCTCACAAAAGATAACTTAATAACCATTCCATGGTGCGGCACTCATGCTCGTCTCAGAAATAAATGGACTTCAGTCCTTCTTGCTTCAACGTTTCAATTTATTTGTCAAATTGTCATCAGGAAGTAATACAACAATACATACAACACATTTATATAGACATACCACATAAGAAAAAAGCATACCTCACGCGGGAAAAATCACCCCGAACACCGGTGTGTGAATAATTCTGACATCATCAGCCTCAGACAGAGGTCGATCTCTATGACCTCAGTATAGTTAGTTGTCATGGTAACTGCCCGAGTAAACTTGTCAACCATCACGTATAAATATAATTGACTAACATTTATAAAATATCTAAAAACCTTCACTAACCACCTTTAGTGCAGCACATATTTTAAAAAAAGAGAAAGAGGGTGTATTGTTAAACGGACTAAAGAAGCTTACACTGCATAAACATGAGCGCAATATTAAATAAATGAATGTAACTTTATCCGAGTACAAAACTCGATATATAGTAAATATTCCATGAAATCTATTACTGTTGTTATAATGAGAACGTATCATTTAATGTTAATGACATAAACCATAACAATCTTCTTAATACAAATTATTACAACTCCATATACATTGTCCCACCATTGCTCATTGCTGTCAAACAGAAGGAAACTTTCAGCTGTGTCACGTTAACCATCCTGCAAACAATTATCCTAACAATACTTGTCAAAAATCAAGAGCAGAAAATTAAACCATCTAGAAGATGAATTTGAGAAGCTGTTGATTTCCCATATGAATACTCACAACAGCAATAATTATTTACACACTAATATAACCTGACAAATATTTTTATCGTAAATTAGAATATGTAATACATTCATTTATCCCCTTTGGGGATAGTACGTTTAACCTATGTATCCATCTAGCCTCCAGACGTAATAGTTTTAATGATCTGTTGCCACCTCGTACATTGGGCAGAATGGTATCTATCATGCGATACCTCAGGCTAGACAGTGTGTGTTTTTTTTCTGCAAAATGACGGGCTACTGGTTGTTCACCAGAGCCCGATGTGATTGCTGCGCGGATTGCCGCCCTGTGATTACCCATGCGTTCTTTAAATTTCGATTCTGTCTTACCAATATAACTGAGGCCGCATGGGCAAATAATCTGATAGATCACGAAACTAGAATTACAAGTGAAATGGTGTTTGATCTTATAAGGTGCGCCTGTATGTGGGTGGTGAAAAATGTCCCCTGTCAGGAGAAATTGACAGGTCACACATGTACATTTAAAGCAACCAGTTTTCTTGTGGCCAAAAATGCCCACTTGTCCGGTTGAACATGTCGTGTCAGTCTTGACTAATATATCCTTTAGGCTTCTGCCACGTTTGTAACAAGGCATTATCTTATAATCCTGCAAACCCAGGTTCAGATCACTCTGGATAATGGGCCAGTTCCCTTTAGCCGCTTTAATTATACTCTCCGAAGAGGTATTGTATGTGCTCACCCATGGAAGATTTTTGATAAGATGTTTTCTATCTGTTCTTTTATTTAATAAGGATAATCTATCCATATATAGCACACGTTGATTATCATTTAATAGGGATTTTTTATTATACCCCCGGAGAATAAACTTCTGTATTAATGAGTCAATTTCTCGTTCTGCTGTATTAAAATTACTATTAATCCTATGTATGCGGATCATTTGGGAATAAGGTAAGCTGTTGATCATCGCTCTAGGATGGCAACTCTGTGCTTTCAGAAACGTGTTTCTGTCTGTGGGTTTCACGTATAAACTTGTGTGGATACTGCCCTCAATAATTGTGACTTTAACGTCCAAGAAGGTGTTAGTGTTCTGAGACACTGTATGTGTAAATTTAATTGGACTAATTGATGAATTATGTGTTTCAATTAATGATAATAAGATTGATACATCACCATGCCAAATCAAAAATAAATCATCTATAAATCTTGAATATTGTATAATATGTCCACTTATATTACTATCAGCAAAGAATAATGCATTTTCAATCATAAACATAACGATGTTGGCATACGCCGGTGCCATGGAACTACCCATGGCACAGCCTTTTACTTGCAAATAAAATTCATTATTGTATAAGAAAAAAATTATTATTCAAAATGAAATCAAACAATTGAAGAATAATCATCACTTTATCTGCAGAAAAATCACTTTTGGCACGTAAGAATTTTTCAACCGCCTCGAGCCCTAAAGCATGTGGGATCGAGGTATATAAGTTCACCACATCTAGACACACTAACCAATAATCACTATCGAATTTTGTCAAACCTCCTAGTTTCTTAAGAAATGCTGTAGTATCAAGTAGAAAGGAACTTTCCTTTTGAATCAGAGGTTGCAGAAGAGCATCTAATAAAGTCGCCACTGGTTGAAATAAAGAATCTTGTGCCGATACTATCGGACGCCCCGGAGGAGGGTTTAACCCTTTATGGACTTTTGGAATAGTGTAAAAATCGGTATAACCGGGTGGGCTGGAATCAGAAGCTCTTTTACTTCCTCTGTAATCAAACCACAATCTAAGGCTATGTACAACAAATCAGACAACTGTTGTCTACATAAATTTAAAGGATTTCTATGCAGTCGCTCATATACCTCTGCGTCACCAAGTTGACGTAATGCTTCACAATTGTAGTCCTGCCAATCCTGCAGGACCAAAGCACCGCCCTTATCAGCCTGCCTAAATACCAAGTTTTGATTTTGTGATAAGGATTTCAAAGCTTCCCTCTCTGAAGGGGTTAAATTGGGATGACGTGCATACTTATTATATTTCAAATCAGTATTCTTCTCATGCTCTAATATACGCATATAAGTTTTAATACTATGGTTATGAGACACAGGGTCAAACTTTGACTTTTGTTTAAATTGCCTCAGTTGTTGTGGAATAGTCCCAGAACTGTTATCACTAGGTCCAAAAAATTCTTTCAGACGTAAACTCCTTGCCAGTTCATATTTTTCGGTGTTCCATTGTAGTGTATCAAGTCCTGTACTAGGGACAAAAGACAGACCCTTTGAAAGTACTGAGATTTCACTTTTACTCAGAATATGAGATGAAAGATTGAATATTATGCTTTCTTGTTCGTGGGGGGTCTGCCCCGTCGTTTGGTGCTGCCTTTTGAATTGTCCTCCACGTCTCGTTCTATTCCTCCTGTTTTTCCTAAAGGGCCAGAAGATGCTGTTCTGGAGCGAGTGTCCAAAGGACTTTCACACTTTCTACGCTGTTGTCTTTGTCCATCTTCACTATTAGACCCCTCATTCTCCAATGACGAATCCGTATCAAAACGTGTCAGTTTCTTATAAGCAGGTTTTTTATTTAGTCTATAGAAGGGACGTTGAGGTTCAGCGTGTGGTTTCCCACTTAACCAACGGTATACAGAATGTGTATCATAATCATTTTCTACTTTTGTGCGTTTCTCTTTCTTAAATTGTAGCAGTTCACGTTTGTATGTAGCAATTTGTTGTTTCAAACGGTCTAACCAATCAATGCTCTGATCCGTGGTTAGTGTGGTTAGATTGCTGGTTTCAAATTTAAGAATTTTTTCTTTGACCAATTGAAGCTCTTTTGTGGATTGTTCCACCACTAATATCATCAAATCAAATGAGCAACGGTTGAGAATACCAACCCAACGTTTACAAAATTGTGGATCAAACCGTTCTATTGTAGGACAATTGCGAATCCTAAATCCCCTCGGGATCATTTTGCTTCTATAATAATCGCTTAAAGACACTCCATGCAGATAAAAGTCTATCTCCTTTTTCTTGAGACGTAGCAAGTCTCTATAGATAATTTCAGGAGTGACAGATTCTGTTTCATCATTAATAGCTGTTTCATATAGAATGGATTAAATCTCGGATTCAGAAAAGGTGTAAACGTTATCCTCATTTATATGGAGTTGTAATAATTTGTATTAAGAAGATTGTTATGGTTTATGTCATTAACATTAAATGATACGTTCTCATTATAACAACAGTAATAGATTTCATGGAATATTTACTATATATCGAGTTTTGTACTCGGATAAAGTTACATTCATTTATTTAATATTGCGCTCATGTTTATGCAGTGTAAGCTTCTTTAGTCCGTTTAACAATACACCCTCTTTCTCTTTTTTTAAAATATGTGCTGCACTGAAGGTGGTTAGTGAAGGTTTTTAGATAGTTTATAAATGTTAGTCAATTATATTTATACGTGATGGTTGACAAGTTTACTCGGGCAGTTACCATGACAACTAACTATACTGAGGTCATAGAGATCGACCTCTGTCTGAGGCTGATGATGTCAGAATTATTCACACACCGGTGTTCGGGGTGATTTTCCCGCGTGATGTATGCTTTTTTCTTATGTGGTATGTCTATATAAATGTGTTGTATGTATTGTTGTATTACTTCCTGATGACAATTTGACAAATAAATTGAAACGTTGAAGCAAGAAGGACTGAAGTCCATTTATTTCTGAGACGAGCATGAGTGCCGCACCATGGAATGGTTTTATATATATATATATATATATATATATATATATATATATGAGTATATGGATATATGTGGATATATGTATATCTTGAGGATGGAAATAGATAATCATATCATGTGTGGGGTCATATTGTTCAGAGTCACGTACACATTAATCTGGTGGGAATAAGAATATTATCATATATTACCACATTAAGTTATTAATAATACCAAATTTATGTATGATTAATGTGATGGGTTTAACTGGTCATGGGGCGGGAACTCAGATGCAAACAACAGAAATCACATCTCAAGTCTTAGCCATCGCCCACTTCTTGAGCTGACCAATGATCCCCGGTGCACAGGATATGTCCCACCCATGAACCAATGGAAGAAGAGCACACAGTGTCTATTGTATTATGTTTTAATCCACTGTATAAAGAGCCAGCTGCATGCCAGGTCACTATCACAGACTCTAAAGGTCATCTACCCAGATGACTGAGGACCAGACTGGGAAGTGCAGGTGAAAACCAAACACGTATGTACCATTGACTGTAGCCATAATTCTATTGTATTGTATTGTTATTGTAACCGCCTTTCAGTAATTATATGTTGGTGTGTCGGAACCCGGCATTTTAAATACAATCTGGCGTCGTGTTTCCTTTCCCTGCTAAGGTATTAAAGTGTATTTACAGCCACTCGGACTGCTGCATTGTGCTAACAGTGTATAGGACTGTGTACGCAAACTGTGTAGTCACTACGCCCTTTAGGCGTACGTACGCAGAGTGCGTAAGGTTTGTGAATAACATAAAGGTGAAAGGTTAATTACCGCTGCCGCAGCGGCTCAATATTAAAGTGTATCAAGTGTGTTTAAGGTATATGCTTTTTAGTCCTGTAAGTAAACCAGCGTTTACAATTGGGGACATCGTCCGGTTTTCACATGCTCACAGCCTAACAGGTCATAGCAGACTTAATCTATCAGCAAAGGGCAGAAAGTTTTCCTACGTAACCTTTTCCTGGTCGATGGATATGCTGAAAACCCTATTTGTGTGCTGTTAGATTGCGTCTGCTCTGTATGGTCTGCAGAGGTGCTGATAGAACCCGTAAAACAGGAAAAAAAGCTATTTAAAAATCTGTGAATTTTTTTGGGGGCACCAAAAGCGTACACAAAGAGCACCGATACTTTGCATACCCTCTCACATTGTTGCCGCAAGACTCAGATTGCTAGATTCATTTAGATCTGTGTGAAATCGGATACATTTGTTGCTATATAGTTAAATTTGAAATAAAAGTGTTTAAGGAAGTAAATATAAAGCACAACACGCAGGTCTGGCCCGGTCATTAAAGTTTACACAGAACAAGCGGTTGTGCTTGTAGGCGAGCATAGTTAGTATTGCTCACATTTATAGAGTTGTGTGATTTGTTTTATTGCATATGCACATTGGTACACGTGGTACGGAACATGAGGACAGCGTACAAAAACGTGCACGTGGTGCAAGGCCGCACACATGGCATAGAGGTACGCACGGTTGCGTAATTATGCAAGCTTGCGTAGGGTTGTGTGCGCATAATAAAACCACACGATAGTTTGTTCAGTTAAAAGGTGGGACAGTAGCCATGCTACAATAGCACATAACTACTTGGTTTCCAAAGCAAATTAGTATAAAACTTTTGTTTAAACTGTATTGCCTCTGGGGGTAAAGCTGCCAATCAGAACGAGTGAAAATTTTCTGTACAGAAAATCAAAGCGTATTTGAGTGAGTGAAAGCGGAGTGAGTGGAGCTGAACCCAGGAATAGAAGTGGTCTAAGTGGCTGGAGTGGTAACACTGGGTTAGTAAAGGCCCGGTGGTGTAGAGTTCGCTACCTTGCGTGATTAGAACTAAGTGGTCTAAGTGATCTGAAGTGGTCTAGGTGTCCCATACAACTAGGTGATCTGGAGTGGTCTAGGCTAGGTGGTCTACAGCAATTGTAGGGCATATAGATAACTAGTATCTATCTATAGGCTGTGCTATTGCATTTCATGTCCGTTTGTTCTACACAGCACAACGTGATACCATTGTGTCATATGCGCTGTGGAAAATCATACGCAGATGTGATTGTATAGACAAAAGGGTTTTTCTTTGATAACGTCGGGAAATCTCCCTGGTGGGCTTTCACTGGAAAGGGTGAAGGATAGTTATCTAATTTCTCTGTTTTTCACCCTACAAAAAAATTCCAGTAGAAAGATACTGAAAAGGAATTTTTTGCTGCCTCTCTCAGGAAAATATTCCAACAGAACCTCCACCGAAAGAAATTACGGTGCTGTAAGGTCTGATAGGAGCCCTAAGTTGGGTACATCGCCTTCGCTATCGACAGTGTATGGTAGTACCGGCCAACGTGTGCGGGAGTGGGTGAAAGCGCTCTAAGAACTTTCACCATCTACTTACATTGAGTTTTTTGGTGTTTGTGGGAATTTATTTTTAGTTATTAAAAAGACCCACAAATATGGGAGCCAGTTGCTCAAGTGAGAGACGTTTGTGCAGGGTTCAGGCTGAAGAAGAAAGACCAAAAGGGTCAGCAAGGTTTATTATGTGTGGAAAATATGGTCCACACGCTGAAGTTTATTGTGATGAGTGGGTACGTATAACTGACAAAGATAGGGCATCATTCCCTAGGGTGGGCAGCTTTGAACCAGAGGTACTACAGAACGTAAGTAGTAAAATATGTCTAATTAAATCCAGAAAACAAAGGGGTGTGGTATTGAAAGTCGACAGTAACTAGGTCGACAATGTCTAGGTCGACCACTATTGGTCGACAGTAAGTAGGTCGACAGGGTGTCTAGGTCGACAGGGTCTTTAGGTCGACATGTTCTAGGTCGACAGGTCAAAAGGTCGACATTAGTTTTTAATGTTATTTTGGTGTTGTTTTCTTCGTAGAGTGACCGGGAACCCCAATTAGTGCACCGCGTCCCCTCGCATGGCTCGCTTCGCTCGCCATGCTTCGGGCATGGTGCCTTCGCTCCACTGCCGCTTCGCTCGGCACAAATTACCGTTCCAAACGTGGATCGTTAAGTAGGAAAAGGTTCAAAAAAAAATTTGAAAAACTCATGTCGACCTTTTGACCTGTCGACCTAGAACATGGTGACCTAAAGACCCTGTCGACCTAGACACCCTGTCGACCTAGTTACTGTCGACCAATAGTGGTCGACCTAGACATTGTCGACCTAGTTACTGTCGACTTAGAGACCGGATTCCAAAACAAAGGATCAGACATAACGATTGTTTAAAACTAAGGCAACAAGAGGGGGAAATGCAAAGGGAACAAACCCGCAAAGCAGGTTCCAAACCTAGCAGGAATGAGGACACCATTATTGACATAGGTCGAGAGGGAAGAGATGGCTACAGTCAATGGTATATCTATGAATGATAGCCTAATGCAAGAGAAATGTATTAACCCTAATTTTTGCAAGATGTATCCTGTTTTGAAGTCTTTTCAAGGTTATAGGTCACAAGAAGATGAAGGACCCAGCCAAATTGCAGCTCTCATTCAGGCAGTCGCCTTGCAGGAAACTTAGGTGGGGCCTGTCCATCCAGTTAGAGCAGTAACAGTATTCCCCACTGAAAGAACTGGTGAGGTCACAGCTACCGGTAAGTGTGAGACGGGTCATTACACAGAGACAACAACACCTTACAGCAAACAGATTAGGAACGGAATGGTAGGATTACATCCTGTCTTAGAAATAGTAACTCCCAATGGGGGAACCGATAGTCAGGGAGTAATCCTCCCCAGGAATAATGCAATGTATTGCCCGTGGTCCAGAGCTGAGCTGCGGTCAATCATTTCAGACTTCCCCGATCCCCGGAAGCATTTAGCCAGATGTCAGAAGTTTATCAGAGATCTGGATAATGCTCATGAACCAGCTAACAAAGATTGGCGGATATTTTTGAAAGCCCCTAATATTGACACAAAAAAATGTATCACTGATTGTAGATTAGAGTCGGATAGTCCTATGACTGACGGAAACAATCAGGAGAATGTGGAAAGAATTAACAGGCAACTAGAGTTGTATTTCCCCACTACTGTTAAGTGGAGAAGAATTAAAACAGAGGGGAAATGAAATGGCATCTGAATATTTCCATCGGGCCCTGCAAATAATGGATAGATACATTGGGATATCAGATACAGGGAACGATGCGAATTACAGGGAGGTGGCTGTCTCTGTGCTAATGGACGGACTCAATAAGACAGTAAGGGACAGGGTACAAACATCTTTGCCTAATTGGAGAGGGGCCACAGTAGCTTGTCTTAGAGAGTGCGCAATTGAACACCATAAGAATATTGCTAGGCGCAGAAAACAACAGGAGGAGAAGCTGATGACAATAAGTTTACAGGCTCTGACAGTTAGCCCCATCAGCCAAAACCCCAGACCCCTGGGGGTACATCACGACCGATAATATGTTGCATTTGTAGAAATAAAGGGCATTTTGCCAGAGACTGTAGGAGTAGTAGAACACATAGTCAATATAGACCCCTAGACAGAGAAATCAAGCCACATTATTAAACACATAGGGGTAAATTTACTAAGGTGGGAGATTTTTAGAACTGGTGATGTTGCCCATAGCAACCAATCAGATTATATCTATTATCTGCTAGAAGCAGCTAGATAAATGTTAAGTAGAATCTGATTGGTTGCCATGGGCAACATCACCAGTTCTAAAAATCTCCCACCTTAGTAAATTTACCCCATAGATGGGATCAAGGGACATATACAGGTTGAGTATCCCATATCCAAATATTCCGAAATACGGAATATTCCGAAATACGGACTTTTTGGAGTGAGAGTGAGATAGTGAAACCTTTGTTTTCTGATGGCTCAGTGTACACAAACTTTGTTTAATACACAAAGTTATTAAAAATATTGTATTAAATGACCTTCAGGCTGTGTGTATAAGGTGTATATGAAACATAAATGAATTGTGTGAATGTAGATATACTTTGTTCAATGCACAAAGTTACAAAAAAAATTGGCTAAAATGACTTCAGGCTGTGTGTATAAGGTGTATATGTAACATAAATGCATTCTGTGCTAAGACTTGGGTCCCATCACCATGATATCTCATTAAGGTATGCAATTATTCCAAAATACGGAAAAATCCCATATCCAAAATACCTCTAGTCCCAAGCATTTTGGATAAGGGAGACTCAACCTGTAGTAAGGAATCACGAGCCACATAGAAAACACAGATTCGGTTAATGGGAAGAACGGAATAAATGCAACTTTACCCTTTTGACAAAACTTGCTGGGGTTAAGATGAGGCCTCTAAACTTTTGCTTCCTTCTCTAGCAGAAATGGCCCCTGATTAACTTAACAGGAGTTTTGTTAGAGATGGTATACATATAGCGTGCTTCCGCCCAGGAAGCACAAAGTATGTTGGATACCCACGAAGACTAATGTTGCATTTCACGGTTCTAGATTCATGTCCATCACAGGTAGAGGAAATTATCTCACAGATACCGGGTTCCCTATGAACTTAGGATGGACAGGACACTGGATTGATGGCTGGGATAGTCCCAGTAGAGATACGACACATAGAATTTTTTTAGGGGTATAGACAGTAGAGAATCACTTCCCCATAGTGCCCAATCCAGTTGTCAAATTTTATAAAATCCTTTTTGCCTCTACAAACTTATCTGTTACTAACCTCTATGTGATTTTTCTTCAAAGTTTCCTCCTCATCTCTTACGTTCACCGACAGGAGGGTACAATACATGGACCCGATCACAGTTCAAACGCCACATGCCTACTCGGTCCTTCAGAGCTCTGCCCAAATCCAATATATCTCACCAGCATAAGGACACCAGTATTAATGCAGTGTGCCTGGTCATGCACAAAGGGTGGAGAATGAGAATACTGGTGAAGGGAGACTGTGCACAGACACCGATATGCATAATGGTGTCAAATGCCAAACCTGACATTGCCAAACCTGACATTTTCTTTTTTTATTTTCTATTTTTTTCCCTCTCTCTCCTCTCATCCAGAGACGGTTTACTTCACACAACTGATAACACACGATAGTAAATTAAAATGAAAAATTTGTGTTCCCTACAGGAAAAGGCAGTCTGGAGGACAAAGGGGTATGGCCAGGAGTCCTCAGGACTGTGGACAGGTGGACACGGTAAGCCAGTAGCCCCCAGAGCGTACCTTCCAAGTCTAGCTGAGGTGGCACACGGTCTGACTCATCTAAGCAAAGAGGGTATGTGCAGGCTGATGAGAGCCTACTGGTGTGCGCCAGGATTCTCTTCTCATGCAGGTAAGAGAGCAATGACATGTTTTACTTGCTTGAGGAAGAATATTGGAAAGACAATACCAACAGAGCCATTCCATATCCCTCCTACAGACGGACCTTTTCAGGTAATACAAATCAACTTCATACAGTTACCACCCTGTAGGAATTTGAAATATGTGTTAGTTTGTATTGATGTATTTTCCAACTGGGTAGAAGCGTTCCCTGCTGCCACAAATACTGCTACGTTCACTGCAAAGAAAATTGTGCAGGAATTTGTGTGTAGATATGGTATCCCTAGAGTGATTGAAAGTGATAGGGGTACCCATTTTACAGGTGAAGTCTTTCAGGTCATGTGCAAACTGATGGGAAGATGAGCAAATTAATGGCTGAAACTGGATTGTTGTGGCCAGAAGCTTTGCCACTAGTGTTGTACAGCATCAGAACCACTCCCAGGTCTCCGCTTAACTTATCACCCTCTGAAATTCTTTTTGGTCGACAACCTCATGTAATGATAGACCCCCAGGATGATTTGAAATGTAATAATGAAGTGACTGTAAAATTTTTGGTTGGAATGAGCCAGCAGCTGAGAAATCAACAAAGAAATTTAAAGCTGGTGATTCCTGACCTACCGGACAGTAATTGTCATGACATTGAGCCTGGGGATTATGTGATGACTTGAAATTTCTTATGCTCAGGTTGCCTCATAGACAGGTGGGAAGGACCATATCAAGTCTTGTTAACCAGCACGACAGCATTGATGGTCCCCGAAAGAGAGACTTGGGTCCACTCGTCCCACTGCAAGAAGGTCGCTGACCCGGAGAGAACTCGTGACAAAGAGCAGAGTGTAGAGAATCTCGTATCACTGGAGTGTTTGTTCAAGGAAAGTTGAGAGGCAGGACTGTTGAAGGGCATCTGAGCACAGAGAGCAACAAGATCTAGGACGGTTGTCACACCATTTTCTTTTTTCACCTCCCCCTGTATTTTCCTTACTTTTCTCCTTCTTATTTTCCTTCTTTCCCCTAACGAAATGGATCTATCACAAGAGACTGCGTTTCGGGTTCTACTAGTAATTCTGTTTTTGATCAGGACAATTTGTTTTGGTGAGGGTCCCAGAGAGGTCGAGCAGGGATCTGGAATGGGTTCTGATGGCGAGTACAAATTTGTAGGATCTCAGGAGCAGCACATCACTCGAGTAAAGGCTGGTATCAGTAAGCGCTCTAGTAGTCATGGAGCTCGGAGGCACTGTGAAGTGTTATTGTCTGATGAATATTGTATTTGTAGGAATTGTGAGAATATAGTAGAGGATTGGTGCATCTAGAGATGTCATTCCAACCTTAATATTGACATGGACCGCCATCCGTTGAGTGATTACTACTCACTAGTGGGTAAGGTCTTAAACCAGACAGAATGCTGGGTGTGCTCACAGGTACCTAAAGGTCAGAGTAAGTCAGGATTAGTACCATACCCTTTAGCAAAAGATGAGGTACTCGAATTACGGGGTGGGAGACCGGTGGACAAGAAATTCAATATCTCTAGGCCCCCTAGTTTGAAGCTCTACCAGTATCATGTAGACAGGTCCTTATTGTGTTTTAATATTTCCAATTACCGAAAACCGGGAAATTGGGAAGTGACGTGGAATAACCAGACAATGACCTTTTCACACAGAGCTGATAGGATACCCATAGACTCTGAACTTTTACGCCAAATAGCCAACAGTGGGAGGTATTTTTGGTATAGGTATACCAGTGGAAGCAAGACCAGGGCCAGTATTTACTAAAAATCCTAGTTTGGCCGATTTGTTTTTTTTTTCTAAGTCCCAATCTGGGAATTCACTAAGCACCAATCTCGGCAGTGTCTGGTCTATTCGTAATGGTTTGAATGACAACCTTCCGAAATACGAATGAATAGACCATCGGTCAAACGCGGCTGTTATTTCATAGAATACGGGCATTCACTATTCATTCGTATTTGGGTGTTAGTTTCTGAGTGCTCAAGTGCGGGTGTTTTTTTTTTCGATTCGTTAAAAAAAGCAGCAAAAAAATAGACCTGCTTTTTCCAGTCGAGTTTGGATAACCATGCACGGATCAGTGAGATCTGTGCATGTTTATCTATGGGAAAGGGTCTGTTTAGTGTAAAATCTGAAAAAAAAATTGCGTGGGGTCCCCCCTCCTAAGCATAACCAGCTTCGGGCTCTTTGAGCCGGTCCTGGTTGAAAAAATATGGGGGAAAAAATGACAGGGGTTCCCCCATATTTAATCAACCAGCACCGGGCTCTGCGCCTGGTCCTGGTTCCAAAAATACGGGGGACAAAAAGTGTAGGGGTCCCCCGTATTTCTGAAACCAGCACCGGGCTCCACTAGCTGGGGAGATAATGCCACAGCCGGGGGACACTTTGATATCGGTCCCTGCGGCCGTGCCATTAAAACCCCAACTAGTCACCCCTGGCCAGGGTACCCTGGAGGAGTGGGGACCCCTTCAATCAAGGAGTCCCCCCCTCCAGCCACCCAAGGGCCAGGGGTGAAGCCCGAGGCTGTCCCCCCCATCCAAGGGCGGCGGATGGCGGGCTGATAGCCAAGTGTGAAATTGTGAATATTGTTTTTAGTAGCAGTACTACAAGTCCCAGCAAGCCTCCCCCGCAAGCTGGTACTTGGAGAACCACTCGTACCAGCATGCGGTGGAAAACCGGGCCCGCTGGTACCTGTAGTACTACTACTAAAAAAATACCCCAATAAAAACAGGACACACACACCTTGACAGTACAACTTTATTACATACATGCACACCAACATACACACATACTTACTTACCTATGTTCCCATGAGGCTCGGTCCTCTTCTCCATGTAGAATCCTAGGGGTACCTGTGGATAAAATTATACTCACATAATCCAGTGAAGAATCCGGACTTTGAATAATCCACGTACTTGGCAAAAAAAAAAAAACGCAAACCCGACCACGCACTGAAAGGGGTCCCATGTTTACACATGGGACCCCTTTCCCTGACTGCCAGGACCCCCCCTGACTCCTGTCAAAGAGGGTCCCTTCAGCCAATCAGGGAGCGCCACGTCGTGGCACCCTCCTGATTGGCTGTGTGCTCCTGTAGTGTCTGTCAGGCAGCACACGGCAGTGATACAATGTAGCGCCTATGCGCTCCATTGTAGCCAATGGTGGGAACTTTGCGGTCAGCGGTTGACCGAAAGTAACCTCACCGCTGACCGCAAAGTTCCCACCATTGGCTACAATAGAGCGCATAGGCGCTACATTGTATCACTGCCGTGTGCTGCCAGACAGACACTACAGGAGCACACAGCCAATCAGGAGGGTGCCACGACGTGGCGCTCCCTGATTGGCTGAAGGGACCCTCTTTGACAGGAGTCAGGGGGGATCCTGGCAGTCGGGGAAAGGGGTCCCATGTGTAAACATGGGACCCCTTTAAGTGTGTGGTCGGGTTCGCGTTTTTTTTTTTTTTTTGCCAAGTACGTGGATTATTCAAAGTCCGGATTCTTCACTGGATTATGTGAGTATAATTTTATCCACAGGTACCCCTAGGATTCTACATGGAGAAGAGGACCGAGCCTCGTGGGACCATAGGTAAGTATGTGTGTATGTTGGTGTGCATGTATGTAATAAAGTTGTACTGTCAAGGTGTGTGTGTCCTGTTTTTATTGGGGTATTTTTTTAGTAGTAGTACTACAGGTACCAGCGGGCCCGGTTTTCCAGCGCATGCTGGTACTTGTGGTTCTCCAAGTACCAGCTTGCGGGGGAGGCTTGCTGGGACTTGTAGTACTGCTACTAAAAACAATATTCACAATTTCACACTTGGCTATCAGCCCCCCATCCGCCGCCCTTGGATGGGGAGGACAGCCTCGGGCTCCACCCCTGGCCCTTGGGTGGCTGGAGGGGGGGGGCCGCTTGATTGAAGGGGTCCCCACTCCTCCAGGGTACCCCGGCCAGGGGTGATTAGTTGGGGTTTTAATGGCACGGCCGCTGGGACCGATATCAAAGTGTCCCCTGCCTGTGGCATTATCTCCCCAGCTAGTGGAGCCCGGTGCTGGTTTCAGAAATACGGGGGACCCCTACGCTTTTTGTCCCCCGTATTTTTGGAACCAGGACCAGGCGCAGAGCCCGGTGCTAATTGATTAAATATGGGGGGACCCCTGTCATTTCCCCCCCCATATTTTTTCAACCAGGACCGCCTCAAAGAGCCCGAGACTGGTTATGCTTAGGAGGGGGGACCCCACGCAATTTTTTTCAGATTTTTAAAGACTTTAATCAACTTTTTAAGGTACACAATGAAGCCCTGCACGGATCTCACAGATCCGGCCGGGATTCCTTGTGTTTTTTCAGGCAGTGTTTTACTCATCACTCCCGTAAAACACTGCCTGATATTACGAATCAGATCGACATCGGAAAAAAACGATTGTGCAAAACTCGGCAGCTTAGTGAATGATCGTATCAGGATTAAAAAAGTTGCAGTAAAATGCACCCGATACCATTCGAGTTCAAACACCCTTCAAAACGGCCAAAACACGAATATTAGTAAATATTGCCCCATGTGGGTTGGAAAAGTATCGTCAGGGTATTGTGCTCCTATCATCCAGCCCGATACTTGTATTGAGCAGATGGGAGAACTAGGGATTGGTTTCTTTACTTGGAAAATTTGTAATATGGTGATGTTATATTTTGTCCCCTATGTTCTCCCAGATGATGCCTATTTCATATGTGGGAGGAAGGCGTACAAGTGGCTTGCCCTGAGCTCAGAGGGATTGTGTTATATTGGGAGAGTACTACCAGAGGTCATGACTATAACCCATGATAAAACGAAAGACGTTCACCACAGTGCTCAGGCTCCTTATACTCATACTCACTATGAACACATCAAGAGACACCTCATAGATAGGGCAGAGCACGCAGCCTCTGATTTGATCCACGAATCCACCGGGATTCAGTTCCTTCTCGCATTAGACATTACCCGTACTGCCAGAGGAACTATAAATTATAGGTATATCCATGCGCTAGCGAACTTGATAGATAATATCACTGAGATGTATGATGACACCTTCAGGTACACAGGAAGGGAGTTACAAGCCTACAAGAAGGAACTGATTCAGCACAGGATGGTCCTTAATTATGTCACAGCCGTGACAGGTGGGTACTGTGTTACTCTGGCAACTCAATATGGTGTGAAGTGCTGTACATATATTACGAACAGCACTGACGACCCAACGGAGATCATCGATCAGAAGATGGACAAGATCTTGCAGTTGAAGTGGGAGTTCAGGAGGAAACACAACCTTACCTTAGCGACTGTGAGTAATGAACTGACCGGCTGGGTCTCATGGTTAAACCCACACAAATGGTTCTCAGGTTTAGGAGAGTGGGCTCAAAATGTCATTATGAGTGTGGGGAAGTTTCTCCTTTGTATCCTGGGAGTCATCATAATTATTGGTTTGATATTTAGGTGTGTTCAAATTCTAACGCGGCGCAAGCACGGCACAAATTTGATGAGTCTAAGGAGCGAGGGCGCTGTTATAGCAGCAGATTTAATCTACGATCCATCCATAGAGACAGTGTTATGATAAGGATTGCAAATGAATTTCATGGCCTGTTTCTTTCACCCGTTTTTCTTTGTCTCCCCGTCTGCCCTGATACATCCAACTGGAAAAGACATCAGCCCTACCCAAAATGTTTATGTGAATGTATTTTTATATATGTGTCTCATCTCTTCAACCTCCAGTTAATGGCACACATAGTCGACAGGTGATATCCACATATACTAGCACTCACATATGTTCCTCCTCCATGTATCATCAACTAAATGTGCACCCCATTTGTTGGAACAAGAAGCCGAAAAGAGCTCGGTAGTGTTTGTTGGCCCATTTACAGACCCTTAACACGGGATGAGAAGGATTTAATGTATACTTCGCAATACCTCGAAGCTTATTTAGAACATATACGGCACAATGATATATGCCCCTCAGACATGGATTCATACATACATGCTTTTTACTATCCCACTAGGTCATACATTCCCCACCTACAACTCTCCCCTGATCATCCAAGCTTTTGTATATATTGTATAGGTAATATTTTTTTTCCTGTTTATTGATTAGTTAGTGGCAGTTATTGATGACTGCCAAAGGGTGGACTGTCGAAGTCAGAAAATATTACAGTACACACATTACGTACAAACACCACATAGATGGCCTCCGTGTGCGTACGTGTTCGGCTGTGCGTGCACATATTCGCAATTTGCATATGGTCGCTTCCACGGTCCTGCGCATTAGAGCGTGGTATGAGTAATTACAGTGGAATTTGTACTCGCATGGAAAAGCCACAAAGACATATCATATATCTAATCCATATATTGCATAAATCCCCAACTGTCTGCTTCCTCTTCTAATAGCATGAAGATCGGTCACACATAAATTAAACTCCCAGAGACTCAAATACAATGGCCTTATTTACACAAAGCTTTGAAATTCTATGAAGAAGGCAAACACCTTTGTTTACTCCTATTATTCTAGGGTAGCCCAGTTTCTTTCGACAACAATAAATACTGGATTGTCATTGTCTTGTCTGAAGACAAGACAAACAAAAAGACAATACCCAGGAACCTAGGCTGAGGAGAAACTCAATTAGCAATAGCTAACAAAAATACAAACCAGACATTTAGAAATCTGAGGTAATAACATTCATAGTCTAAACTCTTGAAGATGTATATATTTGTATATATATATATATATATATATATATATATATATACACACAGGTTGAGTATCCCATATCCAAATATTCCGAAATACGGACTTTTTTTTCGTGAGAGTGAGATAGTGAAACCTTTGTTTTTTGATGGCTCAATGTACACAAACTTTGTTTAATACACACAGTTATTAAAAATATTGTATTAAATTACCTTCAGGCTGTGTGTATAAGGTGTATATGAAACATAAATGAATTGTGTGAATATAGATACACTTTGTTCAATGCACAAAGTTACAAAAAATATTGTCTAAAATTACCTTCCAGCTGTGTGTATAAGGTGTATATGTAACATAAATGCATTCTGTGCTTAGACTTAGGTCCCATCACCATGATATCTCATTATGGTATGCAATTATTCCAAAATACGGAAAAATCCGATATCCAAAATACCTCTGGTCCCAAGCATTTTGGATAAAGGATACTCAACCTGTATATATATATATATATATATATATATATATAGCTCTCCAAACACGGCATGAACGGCACTCACAGGGTTTGATATATGAAAAACGCTGGTACATTTAATCGTGTAACGTTTCAGAGCTGCTGCTCCTTCTTCCAGCAGCTCCGAAACGTTACACGGTTAAATGTACCAGCGTTTTTCATATATCAAACCCTGTGAGTGCCTTTCATGCCGTGTTTGGAGAGCTACTTTCTTAAGGAATCGGGCACCGGAGGAAGCTGTTGATTTAGGACCTGAGTGCCGACTGACTTGGAGGATTATATATATATATATATATAATTCCTAACAAATTGTAATAGCAGGAGTATGTGTGTGTGTGTGTGTATATATATATATATATATATATATATATATATATGAGTATATGGATATATGTGGATATATGTATATCTTGAGGATGGAAATAGATAATCATATCATGTGTGGGATCATATTGTTCAGAGTCACGTAAACATTAATCTGGTGGGAATAAGAATATTATCATATATTACCACATTAAGTTATTAATAATACCAGATTTATGTATGATTAATGTGATGGGTTTAACTGGTCATGGGGCGGGAACTCAGATGCAAACAACAGAAATCACATCTCAAGTCTTAGCCATCGTCCACTTCTTGAGCTGACCAATGATCCCCGGTGCTCAGGATATGTCCCACCCCCGAACCAATGGAAGAAGGGCACACAGTGTCTATTGTATTATGTTTTAATCCACTGTATGAAGAGCCAGCTGCATGCCAGGTCACTATCACAGACTCTAAAGGTCATCTACCCAGATGACTGAGGACCAGACTGGGAAGCGCAGGCGAAAACCAAACACGTATGTACCATTGACTGTAGCTATTATTCTATTGTATTGTATTGTTATTGTAACCCCCTTTCAGTAATTATATGTTGGTGTGTCGGAACCCGGCATTTTAAATACAATCTGGCGTCGTGTTTCCTTTCCCTGCTAAGGTATTAAAGTGTATTTACAGCCACTCGGGCTGCTGCATTGTGCTAACAGCCTATAGGCCTGTGTACGCAAACTGTGTAGTCACTACGCCCTTTAGGCATACGTACGCGGAGTGCGTACACTGTGCGACTTTGTGTACGTAAGGTTTGTGAATAACATAAAGGTGAAAGGTTAATTACAGCGGCCGCAGCGGCTCAATATTAAAGTGTATCAAGTGTGTTTAAGGTATATGCTTTTTAGTCCTGTAAGTAAACCAGCGTTTACAGTGGAGTAGCTGAATTGAAGATAAAGAAGGTGCTGCCGTACTCACTGTTATACACACTGGTTAGATGGAGCCAGCTCAGCAGCCAGTGACTGTATGTAGGTACCGGGTTGTGTTGCAAGATGCTGGAGCAACGCTTAGATCAGGTAGTAATCACAGGTCTCATTCCAGCTAAGTGGCACTCTCACACAGTCAGTGGGGCATATGTAATAGGGTACGGTTTGCCGAAGGTGAGGTATGCTGGCCAATCTCGGGCGTTTTTTTAAATGGCAATCAGTAGACCGGCTGGCCCAGTGGTGCATCCACAACAACCTTGAGCTCAACCCCCTCAAAACTGTCGAGATGATAGTGGACTTCAGGAAGAAGTCATCTAGTGCACCTCCGCTAACGATTGCTGACAGTGTGGTATCGCTAGTGGACTCCTTCAAGTTTCTAGGGACCACAATCTCCTGGGACCTTAAATGGGGGTCCAACGCTGACGCCACTGTTGGGAAAGCGCATCAGAGGTTGTTCTTCCTCTGGCAACTAAGGAAGTTCAACATCCCACAGAAGCTTCTGCTCCTCTTCTACTCCGCGATTGTGGAGTCGGTACTGTGCTCCTCGATACTCGTATGGTACAGCTCCGCCAGCACGAGGGAGAGATGCAGGCTCCAAAAGGTGGTCAGAACCGCAGAGAAGATCATCGGGCCGACCTTCCCTAAGTCCAGGACCTGTACTTGTCCAGAGCTAAAAAGCGGGCAATGAAGATAGTAAAAGACCAGCTACACCCCGGTCACAGCATGTTTAACTTGCTTCCTTCAGGCAGGCGTTACAGGGCTGTCCCCGCCAGGTCCACCAGAAGCCTCAAAAGTTTCTTTCCCCAAGCGGTCCGCCTGCTGATCTCCTGAACATTGACTGACTAGACGTACATGTAACTAACTTGTGTCCCTATGGTATACCTATCTGTGTAACTTTACTTGCCCCCCCCCCCCACACACACACACACACACACACCTGCTTACCTGTTACCTACTTGGCTGTTGTATAGCAAACCGAAGACAAATTCCTAGTATACACAAGTATACCTGGCCAATAAAGCTGATTCTGATTCTGATACAGGGCCTTGTAAATGTCCAAGATCGGCCGTCACACCTCACCTCTGGAAAGCTCAAACCCTATTAAATATGCCCCAGTATCAGTATTCTTAGTGCTTATAGTGTGCACCTGCATTTTTCTCTTTTCATTTTTCTGCACTCCCACACAGTCCCAAGATGACTCCAATGCACCATGGGGGTCATTCCGAGTTGATCGCTAGCTGAATTTGTTCGCAGCGCAGCGATCAGGCTAAAAAACGGCAGTTCTGCGCATGCATATGCGGCGCAATGCGCACGCACGACGTACGGGCACAACAAACGATGTCATTTTGCACAGGGTCTAGCGATGCATTTGAGTCGCACTGCTTGCCGCAGAGTGATTGACATGAAGTGGACGTTTCTGGGTGGCAACTGACCGTTTTCAGGAAAAGTGCGGAAAAACGCAGGCGTGCCAGGAATAACGCAGGCATGGCTGGGCTAACGCTGGGCGGGTTTGTGACGTCAAATCCGGAACTGAATAGGCTGAAGTGATTGCAAGCGCTGAGTAGGTTTTGAGCTACTCTGAAACCACACAATTTTTTTTTGCAGGCGCTCTGTGATACCCCCATTCGCACTTCTGCTAAGCTAAAATACACTCCCAGTGGGAGGCGGCATAGCGTTTGCACGGCTGTTAAAACTAGCTAGCGAGCGATCTTCCCGGAATGACCCCCCCATGGGTGGGGAAATGGGATGGTGGGGGAGGGTGTCTCTGCATCTCCCTTCTTGGGAACATTCCTGGAATGTTTATGTAATAATGATTACAGTGCTATATCTATTACTTACTGAGCTGATAAAGGCCAGTCCATTAGGAAGAACATCTATATCTTCAGACCCAAACTCTGGAACGATATAAATGCACATACATGAATTCATTGTTATTTGGCTGTATCTGCACCCAGGCCATGTTTGGCACAGCACGCATTCTCGCTAGCTGGGGAGCAACACAAAATCTATGGGCTTAGCAGCAAACGTTGGTGTAGGGACAGCAATGCTTATTCATCCCCTCTGTAGACCCAGGCTCTAATCTGCTGATCAAGTGCTGGGGCCGCCGCTTGTGCAAAAGCGTCTTATTCTACAGTCTAGAAAATACACTTTCACCACTGGGCCGATGTGCGTACAAAGGAGCATTATCGACGCACCATTGGACACTGTACCTGCCTTATTGCATTTGTTGAATGTCTGAGTGAAAATAGCCACTGGTGCCTGCGACGTGCCCATATCTGGTGGTAGCCCCCCCTACCCAGTTACCACCCGGAACCACCTATCAAAAGTGCATGGATCTCCATGCAATTCAGATCTGTGCCTCTAAGCAGCGACCCTCTGGACGCATGCACAGTGCAGCTCGTACCAGTGGGGTAACTACAAATTTTGCACCCCCCCTGCCAAAAAAAGTTTCAGAAGAAAGTCTTATTGGACCGTTTTTTTTTTTCTTTTACAAAACTTTTAATACATTAGAATAATTAGCGAGGTTTACCCCGTGCATTAAGCCCCAAGGGAGCACTTTCATTGCAGCCTCAGGAGCTAAGATGAAAAGTCTGGGTTAAATAAAATTCTCCTGCTTGGATTTGATTGCGGGGAAACCCATAAATTCAGCATTTTATATGAAATAAATGGGTTAGCACGTATTAACCTATGGTTTACTGTGCAAGGAAAATGCTGATTAATTGGATAGCTCCGATCGTGCTATCCCTTAATGTAAGATGGTTACAAGCTCTCATATACATACCTATTCCTTTCAAGTACTGGCAGTTAGGAAGGTCTATATTCTCTATCTCTCTGAAGAAGTTGAACCGTTGACTGCAAAAGGAGGAGAGAAAAATATTTTGCACATTTCACATAAAAAGAATTTCCACTGTCACACAAAATGTTGGGACTTTTCTCTGTATATGGGCCCTCATTCCGAGTTGTTCGCTCGCTAGCTGCTTTTAGCAGCAGTGCATACGCTAAGCCGCCGCCCTCTGGGAGTGTATCTTAGCATAGCAGAAGTGCGACCGAAAGGTTCGCAGAACCACTACAAAAAAAGATTGTGCAGTTTCAGAGTAGCTCGAGACTTACTCCTAGCTAGCGATCACTTCAGACTGTTTAGTTCCTGTTTTGATGTCACAAACACGCCCTGCGTTCGGCCAGCCACTCCGTTTCCCCAGGCACGCCTGCGTTTTTACCTGACACGCCTTAGTTTTTCAGCACACTCCCGGAAAACGGTCAGTTGCCACCCTGAAACGCCCCTTTCCTGTCAATCACTCACCGATCAGCAGTGCGACTGAAAAGCGTCGCTAGACCTTGTGTGAAACTGCATAGTTTTGTGTGAAAGTACGCCACGCTGCGACGGAAAGCAGCTAGCGAACAACTCGGAATGACCCCCATTGTACTCTGCCCAACATCGCCAGTCTGATCATACCTGACACCCTTCACCATTTCTAGAGATTATGGGGGTTATTCAGAGATGAACGCAGATGGCTGCATACGCAAAAAGATCTGTGGCCATCTCCTCACGTGCTGAGGGCCGCCCAGCACAGAGCAAGGCCACCCAGTATGTGTGGGGCCACCTCTTGATGTGTTCGCAGTCTAATTGCGAATGCAGCGGATGTAAGGTTGACCCCTGGCAGCACAGCCTGCCATGTTTTTTTTATCAGAGTGGCTGCATGTGGATTGAAACTGTGCCATTTGTCCAGTCATGATACACCTTCACCACAGCAGCATGCGAACAGTTCACAAACTTCGCTGTTTCAGTAATACTACCACCTTTGGCCCAAAAGCTGATAACCATCCCTTTTTTCAACTTGGATAAATCGCCTCTTTTACCCATGACAGCAACGTGTGATATGTGTGCAGATGGCCTATCGCACACCTTTTATACCCACCAAGCCAGCACACGACACGTGACGTACTTCATAGGCTACGCACTGCCAACATCAATTGTAGGAGGTGGTCATAATAAAGTGACTCGACTGTGCAGATATATATATATATATACACGGTCAGAAAATGAAGGTACAAGTGGTATATATGTACTGTAGGTCACAAAGTGTTTGAATGTAAATCTTATGCAGAATAAAAAGGGTAACAGCAAAGATGAGTTGGCACTGAGTGTCACATACAGCTGCAGAAAAGATTGTTGGTATATCGACTCAGGTGCAACCGTACATTCAGCTGCAATGAAGAGTGGTTCACCACATTAGCTGAGTGTACTGCTACAAAAGTTGGAACAGTCACTACCTGCTTGAAAATAGGAACTTAAACCCATCAGTGTCTTAGACCAAAGAGGTCACAGAGTTAATTTAACAATAGGAAAGACCTTATGATCTGACAATAGTGGAGAATATATAAACAAAAATGTAGAACTCTTCCTAAAAATGCATGAAATTGGGCATCAGTTGACCATTGTTTACATTCTAGAACAAACCGGTGTGAGTAAAAGAGCAAACCGCACACTAGTAGAGAAAGCCAGATGCATGCTTGTTGGGAATGATGTGTGAGCAGGTGTTGTTGTTTGCAAAGTTATGTAGGTACACACCAGAAGATGACTCAAACCATGAACAGCCCTGTTACTTTACCAGTGATGTTGGTTTATTTAAGTATAACAGGTACAGTTGTACTCACTGTTGTATACATATTGGTTCTCCTGGATCAAAGCAGCATAGTGGGGTTCTGTATAACTCACCAGCCCATGAATTTATGCTGCTTGCAGGTATAGGTGCAGAAAGCTGGAACAGCTACATGCAAGTAATCACTGGGGTCTCTCATGTGAGCGGAAGAGTTCTATCTCTTGCCATGTCACTTCTCACACTAACGGGCATAACTATCAATATTATTTTTACTAAAATAATGTGAAAAGGGGTGTTTTCACACCCTTTTCACAATATTTTAGTATCACAGGAATGTACTAAAGGGCAGTTGGAGAATTACCAAAATTCTCTTCCAAGCCCATAAATTTGCATTCCAGATCACAATTCCCATACTTGTAATGGAAACTGCTATGTGGCTGAATTTCTTGAAAAGAAATTGTAAAAAATTACCGGAGGGAGACCTGTGATAATAACTCTATCTTGAGATAGCATTATCCAGGGCTTCCCTCTGGTTCCAGTACCCCTGCACGGCCATCTCTTCCTGCTGGCAGTGGAAGCTGTGCTCAGATCTGTGTCCTGTCATCAGCCATGTGTGTCTGTTAGACCATAGGCAGATCACTATGTTAAAAAAAAAAAATACTTCTCAGCACCCAGGGACCAGTGATCTGGTGAGGGCAGCTGGTCATCGGATCGCTGTGCTCCTGCTGTGACCCTGGTGAAGTCAAAGTGATGCTCCGAAGTGGCAGCTCACTTTACAGCACAGAGAGTCACAGCGTGGCGTGTCCGGACCGTTTGCGGGGCGTACTTGCCCTGTGCTGGGCGTCCCCCCGCATGCTAGAGTAAAGAGTTGTAGGTGTGAGTTTTTTCGCATATCTACAACTCATACTGAATCGGGCCCTTAGTACGATGTAACCTGTAATGTGTGTAAGTCTTGACTTGTCGTGTTGTGGGTGAGTTCTTGCTGTTATACATGAGCACATTTTAAAATGTAACCTTAATAAAAAAAAAGGCATAAATCCATTCTGGTCAGAGCACATGTGGATGAATGGAACTTGAGGAATGGTCTAGTTGTGAAAGGCTTGGAAAGTGAATTGTAGAGCGGATATAGGGCACGATTGACACCTGATTGCTGTTGTGCGTTTTCTCAGGCCAGACAATTATCTATCGACTGCGCATGCGTACGGATTGCAATGCGCACGCGCGAGGCCAAACTGCAAAATAATCCTGCGTCTTTTTTGATCACTAGGTGTATGCAAGTTGATTGACAGGAAGCGGATGTTTAGGGGGGGGGGGGGGGTAACTGGCCGTTTTCTGGGAGCGTCAGGAAAAACGCAGGTGTTCCCAATCGTTTTCAGGGAGGGTGTGTGACGTCAGCTCCGGCACCGATGAGCCTGTTGCTATTGCACTGTAGGAGTAAGTCCTGGGCTACGCACAGACTGCACAGACTGGAAAAAACAAAACATTAGATGGTAACTGAGTTGTGAACGGATTTGCAGCTGACCAGCATACGCAAAGCTTTTCGCACGGCGTATGCAGACTTGCACAGAGCAGGTATTCACTCTGTTTGAGCGGCAACTATGTGATTGCAAACCTCTGCAAATTCACGGAGGACCAATCTGGTCTAAATCGGGCCCTTAGTTAAAAATTCAACAGTTATGCTGTCTAATTGTAATATCATTGGGATAATGGTGATGCAGTAACTACGATATATCGGCATTAAAACTTTAAACATAATAGTAAAGCACCATGTTTAAACTAAGTAATAATGCTGGCATAGGTTATATGCTTTTGATGACATAAGTACAGCATCTGCATTCTCTTGTTGATATTACGCTGACGGCAGCAAAAGTGTTTTCTAGATCACAAGTACTCGTTGTAGACTTAAGTATCTGCTGTGTGTAGCTGGGAGTACACCATGGGAGCAGTGTTCCTCCTTATGTAATTAGAAGTTGTATTGTAATTACAAAGAAAATCATTGGCACAGGTTTTCATTGTCTTCAACATTCACTTAGTGAATTTCATAGTGTCAGTGAATTACTAATTTATGATAGTAACCCAGGAGAGCCCAGTCATCTACAACATGCGCTGCTAGTGCGTGTTTTTCAGATCTCCTCGCAAAACCCCATATGATAAATGAATTAGCACATGTGGGTACATTTTAAGATGTGAATATGGGTGATGTTGGGATTTGGGGTGCTGCACTAAAGGGCCCTACACACTGGCAGATAACATGCACGATATGAACGTTCTCGTTCATAAATGAACGAGAACTTGTTCATATCGTGCAGTGTGTAGGCACCAACGATGAATGATGCGCGGCCCCGCGCTCGTTAATCGTTGGTGCCCTGTCGCTTATGCATGCAGGCCAATATGGACGAGATTGTCCATATTAGCGTGCAGTGCTATGGCGCCCGGTGACGGGGGGAGTGAAGAAACTTCACTCTCCCCGTCACCTCCCACCCGCCGCCGGGTCGGCTGTATCCGTCGTCGGGCAGCTCGGCGGCAGATCTTCCAGTGTAGTGTGTAGGGCCCATTAGTTTCAGCAGCCTGTCCTAAACACCTGGGTTAAACTAATGGGATCCGGTAAGGATCCCAGCGGTCGGGATCCTGACACTACTCGGAATGCCGACACCAGCATCCCGGCACTGGAAATCCAGACCGCCAGGATGCCAAACGGTCATCTGCCTGAGAGGTAAGCCACAGGGTGTGGGGATTGGATGTTAGGTTTAGGCTGTGGGGGGGAGGTTTAGGGTTAGGCTGTGGCCAGGGTGGGTTGGGTCTAGGATGCAGGAAGGGTGAGTTAGGTTTAGGCACCACCGGGGAGGGTTAGGGTTAGTCAGTGGGGAAAGAGGGGTAGGTTTAGGCTGCGGGGATGGGGTGTTAGGTTTAGGCACCACCAGGGAGGGTTAGGGATAGGCTGCTAGAAGGGAGGTTTAGGGGGCCAGTTGGGATTCTGATCATTGGGATGCTGCGGTCGGTATTCTGACTGCCGGCATCCCAAATGCCGGCATTTCAATCCCAACCTAATCTAACACCCTATGACATATGTGAAAGAAATGTGATGTGGAGGACTGGTGCTACAGTTCCTCTATAGCTGTGACAAAAAGAAGAGCGACCGGGCACTGGTCAAAAATATGTTAAGGTTATAAGGAGAGAGAAATGACTGCATAGGAATAGAGAGAGTTAAACCTCCTGTGAGGGGTGGACCTAGCTGTGAGGAAAAGTACAGCCCATGGTAGAGAGGGGAGGGTTCAGTATATATAGGGACTGCTAGGCCAGCTTGGTCTCTCTTGCTGCTGAATTGCCTTTGGTGAGTGCTGCATTGCAGAGTCTCTAGATTTTAGCTTGTTTTGCTCTAGCTTTGCATTGCATTGTTTTTCTTTTGCCACCCTCCTTCAATTCATACCCTGCTTGAGATGGCCGCCTCTCGCCCTCGCCGTGCTGCCGGGACCCCAGCTCGCTACCGCTCATCAGGCGGTGGGGCTGGGCCCGAGGATGGGCTGGCTGGCCCTGCTGCCGGCTACCCGTCTTCCGGGGCCGACGCGGGCGCCGGTACGGCCGTGGCTTGGCGAACTCGGTCCTCCGTGCCGCGGGTTTCCGGTCCGGTGTTGCCGGCCGGGCGCGGACGGCCGGGAGGGCTGGGGGCGCAGGCAGGAAGCCCGGAGGTGGCGGGCATCGGCCCACACCTCCGGGTGCAGAGTTAGCGACTCCGGGGCTGCGTTCGGGCGCCCGCGGGCGCGCGCATGCGCGCCAAGTTGGGCGGCCGACGGAGGCTGCCGTTTCGTCTCCCCTCTCTTCCCCCTTGTCACGGCCGCAAGGTGGTGCCGGGCGAGGGGGGCGGAGCGGGTGGACAGTGGCGGCGAGTCGGGCGAGGCCTGTCGCAGGGTCTCGTCCGACGGTCTTCTCAGCGGGGCCCAGTAGTGGAGGTTCAGTGGCGGGAAGCGGCGGGCAGCGTGCACAGTGTGCGCGCACGCCCGCGCTCTCAACAGGTGGCGCCGTTCGCGCACGTGTGCGCGCAGTGGCGCCACTGGTGTCCTCTTCTCCCCCGTTGCCTCCCTTGCAGCTGGAGGCTGGCGGGGAGCGGCGGCGGGGGGTCATAACGGGGGCAATCAAGGCAGCATGGAGTCCCGCAGAGGCGCCCTCCCTGCGGGCGGAGGGAGCTCCGGCCTGCGGGGGGAGGGCGCGCGCGGGGGGGCCGATAGCGGCAGGAGCAGCGCTAGCGACGGCCGGCGGGCGCAAGTTGGGGACAATGACTGGTGGGGTACCGCGCCGCTGGTGGTCAGGGGTGACAGCGGTTCCCCAATGGGCCAGTCGGAGCTTCGGCCATCGGGCTCCCTGTTGGCGCCCGCTGGGTGCCGGGCAGGGAGGCGCGCGCCGGCATCTGCGGGGGATCCCGCGGGTGCCGCCAGTGACTTTTGGAGAGGTCAGGACCCCTCCGGGGAGTTGGCGTCGGCCCTGTCAACGGTGGTGGCGGCATTGGGGCCGCTGCCGCATCCCCGGGGGCGGCAAGGCGTTCCGGCACGCGCGCGTGTCCGGTGCGCGGCCGGGGTCGGCGGCTCAGCACATTGCTCGCGCTTGCCGTGATCTGGGGGCGGCCGCGGCACAGCTGGGACACCATCCCGTGCGGGACGAGCGGGGGCGCAAGGTGGGGACACCTTCGCCCCGGAGTGCTAGGCATGCGCCCCGAGTGGTTTCTGGGTCCTTTGCTCCGTCTTCTTCTTCAGGTGATCGCGGTGAAGTTGAGGTGGTTGGGAGCGACGAGGAGGACTTCGCAGTTTCCACACCGGAGGATTCCCAGTCCGAGCAGTCGACAGCATCAGGTGAGATTGAGCAGGCGGCGCCTGGCTCCAGCATGCGCTCCAGTTCTCTCAGTTCTTCCTCTTCTTCTTCCCTGTCGTCGCAGGCGTCCGAAGTCAGTAGCACTACTAGGGCGAAAAAGCGCGCAACAAAATACGCCAAGAGGGCGGCGGGGCAGCAGGAGAGGCGGAAGAGACGTAAGCAGCTTAGCGAGGACGCTCGCAGGGCCAAGAAGCGCCGCGATTTGCCTGAGGTAGTCCACTGCGATTACACGGCCGTGCTGCGGGGGTTGCGGGACAGCTGCCGTAGGAAGATCTGCAGGGGCGATTACGTTGATATGTTCGTCCTGACGAAAAACGCCAAGAAGGACTATAAGTCAGCGGCGGCTAAGAAGGGCATCGGAGCTGAGGCTTTCCGTACCTTCGACAACTGGCTGGCCGGTTTTTGCGTCTTTGACGAACATATGAACGTCATTAGATACCTGCACTTAATACACGATATGCAGCGCACATCGTTAGGCATCGAATGGCGGATGTATGACGAGAAATTCCGGGAGAAACAGGACTGCTTGCAGGTGATTGACTTTGGTTGCAAGGACGTGGAAGTCTGGCTCCAGGTCACCCGGACTTCTCAATCCGCTAGGGAGCCCCGGAATCCGGGGGCGGACGGGCACCGCGCGGGGTCATCCGCCCAAGGGCCCGGCGCGGACGGCGGATCGGGCAAGACAGGTAGATTGGCCGTCCGTGGGGGGGGCAGGCCGCCGCGAAAGGGAAGTGCTTCGCATTTAACAATGCGTCCTGTTCCTTCGGCAAGCAGTGTCGGTTTCGACATTTGTGCTTGCAATGTGGCGGCACCCACCCAGCCTCTGCCTGTTTTAAAGGCAGTCGCCAGGGTGCACGGGGTAAGCAAAGTTACACAAGACCCGGCGCGAGCGGGAGCGCTCCGCAGGGCGCCAACGCCAATTAATTTGGAGGCAATGGCCAAATGGTTGGATTGGTATCCAAATAGTGTAGACGCTCAGTTTTTGTTTCAGGGTTTTCAGTTTGGTTTCCGCTTGCCTGTTGCGAGCGAGGTATCGGTTCGGGCTCACCGGAACCTCCAGTCTGCTCGCTCCTTGCCGTCGGTTCTGCGAGAGAAAGTTGATAAGGAGTTACGGTTGGGTAGGATGGAGGGCCCGTTTAGCTCACCCCCGGTGGATGGGTTGGTCATATCCCCAGTGGGGGTAGTTCCCAAGAAGACTCCAGGTGCTTTTCGGCTCATTCAGCATCTTTCTTACCCGTCGGGGTCGTCGGTCAACGACGCGATACCACCGGCTCATTGCTCGGTGGTGTACCAGTCGTTTGATGCGGCGCTAGAGTTGGTCCATAGATACGGCCCTGGGGCCCTGATGGGTAATATCGATGTGGAATCCGCGTTTCGGTTGCTACCGTTGCATCCGGACTCATTCCGTTTTATGGGTTTTCGGATCGGAGCGGAGTTTTTCATCGACAAATGTTTGCCGATGGGATGTTCCGTTTCCTGCTCGTTTTTTGAACGTTTTAGCACATTTTTACATTGGTGCGTGGAGTCTTCGTCAGGGGGTCATGGAGTTGCACATTACCTCGGTGACTTCCTGTGTGTGGGTCCGGCCAATTCGCCACGCTGCCGTGACTTGCTGTTCAGCATCCGAGCTCTGTTTTTTCACTTTGGCGTTCCTGTGGCCGAGGATAAAACGGAGGGGCCGGTTTCCTGTTTGTCATTCTTGGGGATCGAAATCGACACGGTTGCAGGATCGTGTCGCCTGCCTCAGGCCAAGGTTGCGAAGCTCCGCGAAGCTATCTGCCAGATCGTAAGGTCGCGCAAAGTCACGCTGCGGCAGGCGCAGTCCTTGCTGGGCCTTTTGAACTTTGCTTGTCGGGTAATCCCGATGGGCAGGGTTTTCTGCCGGAAGCTGGAGAGGGCGACTGCGGGGTGTGCCAGGCCGCATCATTTCATCCGCTTGTCCTCCGAGATTAAGAGGGATTTGGCCGTATGGGCCTCGTTCCTGGGGGACTTCAACGGGGTGCGTATCTGGCAGGCCCCAACGGTCGACAGCGCTCGGCTGCAGCTGTTTACCGACACGGCGGGTTCCTCCGGGTTCGGTTGCTACCTTGAGGGATCTTGGTGCGTGGCCTCGTGGCCGGAGGAATGGCATCGCGAGGGTTTAACTAAGGACCTTTTGCTGCTGGAGCTTTTCCCCATTATGGTGGCGCTGGAGGTTTGGGGCGATCGTCTGGCTCATCGCAGCATCTTGTTTAGATGTGACAATCTGGGCGTGGTGCATGCGATCAATAACCAGAGGGCGAAGTCGCTGGTGGTCCTGAGGGTGCTGGGGCAGTTGCTGCTGACATGCTTGCATAGGAATGTGTGGTTCCGCGCGCAACATGTGCCTGGTCTGGAGAACGGAATTGCCGACGCGTTGTCACGAGGTCAGTGGGAGAGATTTCGTTTGTTGGCACCCGAGGCCGATGAGCAAGGGTTTCAATGTCCCGGTTATGTCTGGCAGGTGATCGGGCCGGACTGGAGGGTCTAGCGATGCGGTCAGTCGCTCCGAACACGCTCAAGGCTTACGGACAAGCTTGGAGCGAGTGGGAGGAGTTTGTCTGAGGACGAAGTCAACAAGGTAAGAGCGGGCATCGGATGATGCTTTCTTTTATTTGGCAGCTGTTTGTTACGGGTAGGTCCAGAGCGGTGGTGTCCCGGTACTTAGCTGGTATTTCGTTCTTTAACAAAATCAAGGGTGTCCCTGACGTGACAAAGAGCGGGCTTCTGCTTAAGGCGATGAAGGGGTGGGGCGCGTGTGGCGCCAACGCCGCCTGATAGGAGGCGGCCCATTGATGCGGCCTTGCTATCGGCTGTCATCAAGGCGGTTGGCAGTATCGCGTCGTCTATTTTTGAATCGCTTCTGTTCCATTTGGCGTTCTCCATGGCTTACCACGGAGCCTTTCGGGTTTCGGAGCTGGTGGCGCCATCTAAGCGGGCAGATTCGCGCATGCTTCTCGAGGACGTGGTGGTGGGTGAGAGGTCCTTGCTGTGCAGATTGCGTCGCTCTAAGACGGACCAAGTAGGTAGAGGTCGATGGGTCACCTTGGTTTCGGCGCTGGAGGAGAGGATTTGCCCGGTGAGGTTGGCAGTGAAATATGCGGCAGTTCGGCCCGGTGGTCGGGGGTCGTGGTTGCGGCATTATGACGGTCTGCCCTTGACGAAATATCAGTTTCGTTGGATGCTGGGTCGCTGTCTGGCGAGCTTGGGCCTTCCACCCGCTGCTTTCGGGACGCATTCCTTCTGCATCGGGGCTGCGACGTCGGCTGCGTCGGCAGGGCTTTCCGTGGCTGAAATCCAGGCAGTGGGGCGATGGAAGTCGTCGAGTTACAGACGATATATTCGCCCCGTTGCATGATTTGTTTGTTTGACTAACGGTTCTGTTTATTTGTAGTTGTATAAGTCATGTTGTAAAGTTCAGTACGTCATTGTGTTGTGTGTCTGTTTGTCTCCCCTGTTTATCCTACTCAGGGATTAGCCACTCGCCGCTGCTGGCAGCGGGGGTCTGGAGTTCTTTTGCGATTTTTTGCCTGACTTGACGGACTGAATTCTAATCTACAATTCGGCTGATCAGTTCAAATAAAAGTCCCTAAGCCGGTTTTTACGCTTTCACCTCCAGCTGAGTTCTTACATGTTTTTCCCATTTTATACTAGAGATGAGCGCCTGAAATTTTTCGGGTTTTGTGTTTTGGTTTTGGGTTCGGTTCCGCGGCCGTGTTTTGGGTTCGAACGCGTTTTGGCAAAACCTCACCGAATTTTTTTTGTCGGATTCGGGTGTGTTTTGGATTCGGGTGTTTTTTTCAAAAAACACTAAAAAACAGCTTAAATCATAGAATTTGGGGGTCATTTTGATCCCAAAGTATTATTAACCTCAAAAACCATAATTTACACTCATTTTCAGTCTATTCTGAATACCTCACACCTCACAATATTATTTTTAGTCCTAAAATTTGCACCGAGGTCGCTGTGTGAGTAAGATAAGCGACCCTAGTGGCCGACACAAACACCGGGCCCATCTAGGAGTGGCACTGCAGTGTCACGCAGGATGTCCCTTCCAAAAAACCCTCCCCAAACAGCACATGACGCAAAGAAAAAAAGAGGCGCAATGAGGTAGCTGTGTGAGTAAGATTAGCGACCCTAGTGGCCGACACAAACACCGGGCCCATCTAGGAGTGGCACTGCAGTGTCACGCAGGATGGCCCTTCCAAAAAACCCTCCCCAAACAGCACATGACGCAAAGAAAAAAAGAGGCGCAATGAGGTAGCTGTGTGAGTAAGATTAGCGACCCTAGTGGCCGACACAAACACCGGGCCCATCTAGGAGTGGCACTGCAGTGTCACGCAGGATGTCCCTTCCAAAAAACCCTCCCCAAACAGCACATGACGCAAAGAAAAAAAGAGGCGCAATGAGGTAGCTGTGTGAGTAAGATTAGCGACCCTAGTGGCCGACACAAACACCGGGCCCATCTAGGAGTGGCACTGCAGTGTCACGCAGGATGTCCCTTCCAAAAAACCCTCCCCAATCAGCACATGATGCAAAGAAAAAGAAAAGAAAAAAGAGGTGCAAGATGGAATTGTCCTTGGGCCCTCCCACCCACCCTTATGTTGTATAAACAAAACAGGACATGCACACTTTAACCAACCCATCATTTCAGTGACAGGGTCTGCCACACGACTGTGACTGATATGACGGGTTGGTTTGGACCCCCCCCAAAAAAGAAGCAATTAATCTCTCCTTGCACAAACTGGCTCTACAGAGGCAAGATGTCCACCTCATCTTCACCCTCCGATATATCACCGTGTACATCCCCCTCCTCACAGATTATCAATTCGTCCCCACTGGAATCCACCATCTCAGCTCCCTGTGTACTTTGTGGAGGCAATTGCTGCTGGTCAATGTCTCCGCGGAGGAATTGATTATAATTCATTTTAATGAACATCATCTTCTCCACATTTTCTGGATGTAACCTCGTACGCCGATTGCTGACAAGGTGAGCGGCGGCACTAAACACTCTTTCGGAGTACACACTTGTGGGAGGGCAACTTAGGTAGAATAAAGCCAGTTTGTGCAAGGGCCTCCAAATTGCCTCTTTTTCCTGCCAGTATAAGTACGGACTGTGTGACGTGCCTACTTGGATGCGGTCACTCATATAATCCTCCACCATTCTATCAATGTTGAGAGAATCATATGCAGTGACAGTAGACGACATGTCCGTAATCGTTGTCAGGTCCTTCAGTCCGGACCAGATGTCAGCATCAGCAGTCGCTCCAGACTGCCCTGCATCACCGCCAGCGGGTGGGCTCGGAATTCTGAGCCTTTTCCTCGCACCCCCAGTTGCGGGAGAATGTGAAGGAGGAGATGTTGACAGGTCGCGTTCCGCTTGACTTGACAATTTTGTCACCAGCAGGTCTTTCAACCCCAGCAGACCTGTGTCTGCCGGAAAGAGAGATCCAAGGTAGGCTTTAAATCTAGGATCGAGCACGGTGGCCAAAATGTAGTGCTCTGATTTCAACAGATTGACCACCCGTGAATCCTTGTTAAGCGAATTAAGGGCTGCATCCACAAGTCCCACATGCCTAGCGGAATCGCTCCCTTTTAGCTCCTTCTTCAATGCCTCCAGCTTCTTCTGCAAAAGCCTGATGAGGGGAATGACCTGACTCAGGCTGGCAGTGTCTGAACTGACTTCACGTGTGGCAAGTTCAAAGGGCATCAGAACCTTGCACAACGTTGAAATCATTCTCCACTGCACTTGAGACAGGTGCATTCCACCTCCTATATCGTGCTCAATTGTATAGGCTTGAATGGCCTTTTGCTGCTCCTCCAACCTCTGAAGCATATAGAGGGTTGAATTCCACCTCGTTACCACTTCTTGCTTCAGATGATGGCAGGGCAGGTTCAGTAGTTTTTGGTGGTGCTCCAGTCTTCTGTACGTGGTGCCTGTACGCCGAAAGTGTCCCGCAATTTTTCTGGCCACCGACAGCATCTCTTGCACGCCCCTGTCGTTTTTTAAAAAATTCTGCACCACCAAATTCAAGGTATGTGCAAAACATGGGACGTGCTGGAATTTGCCCATATTTAATGCACACACAATATTGCTGGCATTGTCCGATGCCACAAATCCACAGGAGAGTCCAATTGGGGTAAGCCATTCCGCGATGATCTTCCTCAGTTGCCGTAAGAGGTTTTCAGCTGTGTGCGTTTTCTGGAAAGCGGTGATACAAAGCGTAGCCTGCCTAGGAAAGAGTTGGCGTTTGCGAGATGCTGCTACTGGTGCCGCCGCTGCTGTTCTTGCGGCGGGAGTCCATACATCTACCCAGTGGGCTGTCACAGTCATATAGTCCTGACCCTGCCCTGCTCCACTTGTCCACATGTCCGTGGTTAAGTGGACATTGGGTACAACTGCATTTTTTAGGACACTGGTGAGTCTTTTTCTGACGTCCGTGTACATTCTCGGTATCGCCTGCCTAGAGAAGTGGAACCTAGATGGTATTTGGTAACGGGGGCACACTGCCTCAATAAATTGTCTAGTTCCCTGTGAACTAACGGCGGATACCGGACGCACGTCTAACACCAACATAGTTGTCAAGGACTCAGTTATCCGCTTTGCAGTAGGATGACTGCTGTGATATTTCATCTTCCTCGCAAAGGACTGTTGAACAGTCAATTGCTTACTGGAAGTAGTACAAGTGGGCTTACGACTTCTCCTCTGGGATGACCATCGACTCCCAGCGGCAACAACAGCAGCGCCAGCAGCAGTAGGCGTTACACGCAAGGATGCATCGGAGGAATCCCAGGCAGGAGAGGACTCGTCAGAATTGCCAGTGACATGGCCTGCAGGACTATTGGCATTCCTGGGGAAGGAGGAAATTGACACTGAGGGAGTTGGTGGGGTGGTTTGCGTGAGCTTGGTTACAAGAGGAAGGGATTTACTGGTCAGTGGACTGCTTCCGCTGTCACCCAAAGTTTTTGAACTTGTCACTGACTTATTATGAATGCGCTGCAGGTGACGTATAAGGGAGGATGTTCCGAGGTGGTTAACGTCCTTACCCCTACTTATTACAGCTTGACAAAGGGAACACACGGCTTGACACCTGTTGTCCGCATTTCTGGTGAAATACCTCCACACCGAAGAGCTGATTTTTTTGGTATTTTCACCTGGCATGTCAACGGCCATATTCCTCCCACGGACAACAGGTGTCTCCCCCGGGTGCCTGACTTAAACAAACCACCTCACCATCAGAATCCTCCTGGTCAATTTCCTCCCCAGCGCCAGCAACACCCATATCCTCCTCATCCTGGTGTACTTCAACACTGACATCTTCAATCTGACTATCAGGAACTGGACTGCGGGTGCTCCTTCCAGCACTTGCAGGGGGCGTGCAAATGGTGGAAGGCGCATGCTCTTCACGTCCAGTGTTGGGAAGGTCAGGCATCGCAACCGACACAATTGGACTCTCCTTGTGGATTTGGGATTTCGAAGAATGCACAGTTCTTTGCTGTGCTGCTTTTGCCAGCTTGAGTCTTTTCATTTTTCTAGCGAGAGGCTGAGTGCTTCCATCCTCATGTGAAGCTGAACCACTAGCCATGAACATAGGCCAGGGCCTCAGCCGTTCCTTGCCACTCCGTGTGGTAAATGGCATATTGGCAAGTTTACGCTTCTCCTCCGACAATTTTATTTTAGGTTTTGGAGTCCTTTTTTTACTGATATTTGGTGTTTTGGATTTGACATGCTCTGTACTATGACATTGGGCATCGGCCTTGGCAGACGACGTTGCTGGCATTTCATCGTCTCGGCCATGACTAGTGGCAGCAGCTTCAGCACGAGGTGGAAGTGGATCTTGATCTTTCCCTAATTTTGGAACCTCAACATTTTTGTTCTCCATATTTTAATAGGCACAACTAAAAGGCACCTCAGGTAAACAATGGAGATGGATGGATTGGATACTAGTATACAATTATGGACGGGCTGCCGAGTGCCGACACAGAGGTAGCCACAGCCGTGAACTACCGCACTGTACTGTGTCTGCTGCTAATATATAGACTGGTTGATAAAGAGATAGTATACTCGTAACTAGTATGTATGTATAAAGAAAGAAAAAAAAACCACGGTTAGGTGGTATATACAATTATGGACGGGCTGCCGAGTGCCGACACAGAGGTAGCCACAGCCGTGAACTACCGCACTGTACTGTGTCTGCTGCTAATATATAGACTGGTTGATAAAGAGATAGTATACTCGTAACTAGTATGTATGTATAAAGAAAGAAAAAAAAACCACGGTTAGGTGGTATATACAATTATGGACGGGCTGCCGAGTGCCGACACAGAGGTAGCCACAGCCGTGAACTACCGCACTGTACTGTGTCTGCTGCTAATATATAGACTGGTTGATAAAGAGATAGTATACTCGTAACTAGTATGTATGTATAAAGAAAGAAAAAAAAAACACGGTTAGGTGGTATATACAATTATGGACGGGCTGCCGAGTGCCGACACAGAGGTAGCCACAGCCGTGAACTACCGCACTGTACTGTGTCTGCTGCTAATATAGACTGGTTGATAAAGAGATAGTATACTCGTAACTAGTATGTATGTATAAAGAAAGAAAAAAAAACCACGGTTAGGTGGTATATACAATTATGGACGGGCTGCCGAGTGCCGACACAGAGGTAGCCACAGCCGTGAACTACCGCACTGTACTGTGTCTGCTGCTAATATAGACTGGTTGTTGATAAAGAGATAGTATACTACTAATATTATATATACTGGTGGTCAGGTCACTGGTCACTAGTCACACTGGCAGTGGCACTCCTGCAGCAAAAGTGTGCACTGTTTAATTTTAATATAATATTATGTACTCCTGGCTCCTGCTATAACCTATAACTGGCACTGCAGTAGTGCTCCCCAGTCTCCCCCACAATTATAAGCTGTGTGAGCTGAGCAGTGAGACAGATATATAATATATATAGATGATGCAGCACACTGGCCTGAGCCTGAGCAGTGCACACAGATATGGTATGTGACTGACTGAGTCACTGTGTGTATCGCTTTTTTCAGGCAGAGAACGGATACATTAAATAAACTGCACTGTGTGTCTGGTGGTCACTCACTATATAATATATTATGTACTCCTGGCTCCTGCTATAACCTATAACTGGCACTGCAGTAGTGCTCCCCAGTCTCCCCCACAATTATAAGCTGTGTGAGCTGAGCAGTCAGACAGATATATATAATATTATATATAGATAATAGATGATGCAGCACACTGGCCTGAGCCTGAGCAGTGCACACAGATATGGTATGTGACTGAGTCACTGTGTGCTGTGTATCGCTTTTTTCAGGCAGAGAACGGATTATAAAGTAAACTGCACTGTCCTCACTAGTAAACTCTCTCCACTCAGTCTCTACACTTCTACAGTAACAGTACTCCTCCTAGTCAGCTCCAGTAAATCTCTCTCAGTCTCTTATAATCTAAATGGAGAGGACGCCAGCCACGTCCTCTCCCTATCAATCTCAATGCACGTGTGAAAATGGCGGCGACGCGCGGCTCCTTATATAGAATCCGAGTCTCGCGATAGAATCCGAGCCTCGCGAGAATCCGACAGCGTCATGATGACGTTCGGGCGCGCTCGGGTTAACCGAGCAAGGCGGGAAGATCCGAGTCGCTCGGACCCGTGAAAAAAAACATGAAGTTCTGGCGGGTTCGGATTCAGAGAAACCGAACCCGCTCATCTCTATTTTATACCCCCCTCCCCCCCCCCCCGTTTATTTTCCTAATATTATTTTGATTTTTCCCATTGTGTGTTTATGTTCTGCTTCAATTGGCTGGAAGCTTGTGCAGATCGGCTAGGCCGTTACTTCTGCAAGACACGAAAACCCCATTTTTTCTTTTGGCAGATCCTTCAGGTTAATGCGTTTAATAAACTCTGCTTTAGATTCTTATTAACCGATTTTTTACCCCTTTCCTTCTCTTCAGGTTGGGTAGAAGATGATTTGGCAATCTGGGTGGTTGGACACTCTTATGTGTACTGGGCAGCTAGGTTTTTGGCCTCGGAGGGGGCACAGATGTTTCCTAGGGCTCATGGCGTTCGTTGGCTTAGTTGGCGGGGGATGATGTGGAAAGATCTGAAGAGTAGATTGGTCAGTCAGGTCAGCGAGCATGGAGTCCCTAGGGTGCTGGTTGTCCATTTAGGTGGCAACGACCTGGGGAAGAGGACATCTTTGGAGCTGCGGTGGGCCATGATGAAGGATCTGGCCAGTGTGGCCGCAGCGTGGACCAATTGTGTCTTGGTGTTCTCTATGATGGTGCCAAGGTTGAGTTGGCGAGGTGTGGTGGACGGTCGCCTGATTGATGAGGCCAGGCAAAAGGTGAATGGGGCGGTGGCGAAGTGGGTGTTGACGCACGGAGGCAAAGTGGTTCGCCACCCTAGGATTCGGTTTCGTGACAGTCACCTTTTTCGGCCTGATGGTGTGCATCTGTCCAATGAGGGGATGATGCTTTTCCTGGAGGATCTGTTTCTCGTGTTGCATGAGTTAGGTTGAGGGTATGGTGGCGGTGCGAAGACTCTGGGGAGGAGTCTTTTCGCTGTTGGCGGAAAAGAACGGCAGGTTGTAGTTTGTCTTGTTAGTTGCAGTGATTTACAGTTTGGTGTGGTTTAGGTGCACTCACCTCCATTGACTTTTAAGGCCGCTTGACCACCCGTCCGGGGGCAGCGTCATCACCCATCAGGGTGGGTAGTCACCGTGGGGGTATGAGTCGGGCACCTATTACCTATTTTATAGTTTGTGTTAAAATTAGAATAGTTTGGAAATTTAATGTTTTGAGGTTATCGACAGTTGAATATAGCCGTTCTTTTTTCTGCCACCATATGCCGGCTGAATCGGCATGTTAACTTAAATTTTCATTTTACAGGTTTTCTAATGGTTAGGGTACAATAAATAGCTAACAATTTTCTGCCAAATTCAAGTCTCCGTGTCATTATTTCTTGGTATTAAAGGTACTGAATGCTTTACTTTTGAATAAGGGGTCCACACATTATCATTAGGAGGTTTAGTGAAAAGACCAAAAGTGGACGATTTATAATTTGTAGAAAGAAAATTTCACTCTTTCAATTATAGTCCTAGTTGGTGGTGCGCCCAGAGCTAGGAAGTACAAGTACTAGCAAGGGGAGAGAAAGAAAGCTCTTGTGTGGGCGCACTCTTTATTCAGAAAAGGAAAATTCCTCAGATATGTTAGGAAATATTTAAAACATCTATTTATTTTTTAACGTTAAAATACAATGCAGTTACCCATATATATCATCCAAATGTGAATAAAGAAGATTCTGAATTTTTAAAAAAATGTTCTGGTCTATTTTTCACAGGGAGTGATTAGAAAGGTTGTAGACACCTGATTGTCTAATACCCGTTTCTCCTGACCAGTACAGAAATTCTGTATTAATAGGACAGAGGAGGGGCAGAGGCGTATCTAGCATGGGGCGAGCAGGGCACGTGCCCTGGGCGCCGTGGCAGCCCCAACAGAGGGGGGCGCCACCGGCACCTGCACGGCCCACTTGCCCCATCGGACAGGGATTCCGCCGGCGCTACCCACGGGCCGCGGCGCTCTCCCTGTCTCCCCGGCTGCTGTGCCTGTCACACTGGACAGGCAGCGGCAGCCAGGAGCCTCCCCCTACTCCCCCCCCTGCAAAGTGTACATTGCGCGGTCGCGCGTGCGCGACCACTGGGGTGCGCTGCCTCAGAAGTGCAGGTGAGTGCCGAGCGGGGTTTATATTTTCTGAGGGGAGGGGGGTGCAGGACAGTGTGTGTGTGTGTGTGTGTGTGTGGGGGGGGGACAGTTTGAGTGTGTGTTAATTGTATGTGTGTGTGGGACAGTGTGCGTGTGTGTTAATTGTGTGTGTGTGTGACAGTGCGAGTGTGTGTTAATTGTGTGTGTGTGTGGGACAGTGTGCGTGTGTGTTAATTGTGTGTGCGTGCGGGACAGTCTGTGTGTTAATTGTGTGTGTGTGGGACAGTGTGTGTGTGTTAATTGTGTGCGTGTGTGACAGTTTGAGTGTGTGTTAATTGTATGTGTGTGTGGGACAGTGTACGTGTGTGTTAATTGTGTGTGTGTGTGACAGTGCGAGTGTGTGTTAATTGTGTGTGTGTGGGACAGTGTGCATGTGTGTTAATTGTGTGTGTGTGCGGGACAGTGTGTGTGTTAATTGTGTGTGTGTGGGACAGTGTATGTGTGTTAATTGTGTGTGTGTGTGTGGGACAGTTTGAGTGTGTTAATTGTATGTGTGTGTGGGACAGTGTGCGTGTGTTAATTGTGTGTGTGTGTGTGTGTGTGTGTGTGTGTGTGTGTGTGTGTGGGACAGTGTGCGTGTGTGTTAATTGTGTGTGTGTGTGTGTGTGTGTGTGTGTGTGTGTGTGTGTGTGTGTGGACAGTGTGCGTGTGTTAATTGTGTGTGTGTGGGACAGTGCGAGTGTGTGTTAATTGTGTGTGTGGGACAGTGTGCGTGTGTGTTAATTGTGTGTGTGTGTGTTAATTGTGTGTGTGTGTGTGTGTGTGTGTGTGTGTGTGTGGGACAGTGTGAGTGTGTGGGACAGTGTGCGTGTGTGTTAATTGTGTGTGTGTGTATGTGGGACAGTGTGCGTGTGTGTTAATTGTGTGTGTGTGTGTGTGGGACAGTGCGAGTATGTGTTAATTGCGTGTGTGTGGGACAGTGCGCGTGTGTGTTAATTGTGTGTGTGTGGGACAGTGCGAGTGTGTGTTAATTGTGTGTGTGTGTTAATTGTGTGTGTGTGTGTGGGACAGTGTGCGTGTGTTAATTGTGTGTGTGTGTTGTGTGTGTGGGACAGTGTGAGTGTGTGTTAATTGTGTGTGTGTGGGACAGTGCGCGTGTGTGTTAATTGTGTGTGTGTGTGTGTTGTGTGTATGGGACAGTGTGAGTGTGTGTTAATTGTGTGTGTGTGTGGGACAGTGCGTGTGTGTTAATTGTGTGTGTGTGGGACAGTATGCGTGTGTGTTAATTGTGTGTGTGTGGGACAGTGTGCGTGTGTGTTAATTGCCAGGGACACCACTGACAGGGACACCACTCCCATGTCAGCGAGGCACCTGTGATTGGACAGCGGATCCAGTGCTGGATCCGCTTGTCCAATCACCCACACGCGGCGCTGGAGGAGACGGGTCCCGGCGGTAAGTGGCGTCTGCAGTGTGCGCCCCGTCCCCCATCCTCCTCCGCTGCTGACAGGAGCGGTGTTGTGCGGCTCTCCCTTTCCTCTGCCGGCTCCGTCCTCCCGCTGACAGGAGCGGCGGTGTGCGGCTCTCCCCCTCCTCCGCCGGCTCCGTCCTCCCGGCGTGGCCCTGCAGTGTGTGCGGCTCTCCCCAGAAGCAGCAGGTTAGTCTCTCTCTCTCTCTCTCCCCCTCCCCTCTCTCTCTCTCTCCCTCCTCCTGTGGATTGAAGTTTGTAAGTATAATTTTCATTTTTACAGGTGCCCCTATTGGATTCTACTGGACAAGTGGAAGTGACCGGCGTGGGATGTAGGTAAGTAATCTGTCTCTCATTTTTACAGGTACCCCTATTGGATTCTACTGGACAAGTGGACGTGACCGGCGTGGGATATAGGTAAGTATGTGTGAGTGTGTAAGTGTGTTTTAATAAATTTTTACTGTCACGGTGTGAGTTGTGTTTTTATTTGGGTATTTTTTCTGTTGTAGAACTACAGGTACCAGCGGGCCCGTTATTTCCCCGCATGCTGGTACTTGAGGTTCTCCAAATACCTGCAAGCGGGGGAGGCTTGCTGTGCCTTGTAGTTCCACAACAAAAAACAATATTCTTTTTTTTACACACATGGCTATCAGCCTCCCATCCACCGACCACGGATGGGGGGGACAGCCTCGGGCTTCACCCCTGGCCCTTGGGTGCCTGGAGGGGGGGTGACCCCTTGATTTAAGGGGTCCCCACTCCTCCAGGGAACCCCGGCCAGTGGTGACTAGTTGGGGGGGGAAGGTAATGCCACGGCCGCAGGGACTTACATAAATGTGTCCCCCGGCTGTGGCATTATGTCCCTGGCTAGTGGAGCCCGGTGCTGGTTTTAAAAATACGGGGGACCCCTACATCTTTTGTCCCTCGTATTTTTGGAACCAGGACCGGACTAAGAGCCCGATGCTGGTTGTCTAAATACGGGGAACCCCTGTCCAATTTTTCCCCAGTATTTAAACCACCAGGACCGGCTCAAAGAGCCCGATGCTGGTTATACTTAGGAGGGGGGACCTCACGCATTTTTTTATTTTATTTTTTTAACCCATTCAGACCCTTCTCCGTTAAGTTAATGGAAGCCCTGGACAACAAAATAGCTTTCATGTCCTCCTCCCACTCCCTTCCCAGTCCCAAACACTAATTATTTTTTTCTATAAAAATTTACAATATATCACAAGTATGAAGAGCAGGCAGGCAGCGGGCATTGGCGGCATCGGACTGAGATACAAATTAGTGGCGGAGGGCTGGGTCAGTTGATGGTGGGCGAGTTTGTAAGCCATTGGTGGTAGCAGCGGGCTTTGGCTCAGAGGCAGTAGCAGGCATTGGCTCGGTAGCGGTAGGGGTCATCGGCAGGATTCGGCAGACATTATGGCTGTAGTGCCTCACCGCACGCCACTGACCTCACCGCACGCCACTGGTGTGTGGGACAGTGTGCGTGTGTGTTAAGTTTGTAAGCCATTGGTGGTGGCAGCGGGCATTGGCTCAGAGGCAGTAACGGGCATTGGCTCGGTGGCGGTAGGGGTCATCGGCAGGATTCGGCGGACATTATGGCTGTAGTGCCTCACCAGCCACTGACCTCACCGCACGCCACTGGTGTTTGGGACAGTGTGCGTGTGTGTTAAGTTTGTAAGCCATTGGTGGTGGCAGCGGGCATTGGCTCAGAGGCAGTAACGGGCATTGGCTCGGTGGCGGTAGGGGTCATCGGCAGGATTCGGCGGACATTATGGCTGTAGTGCCTCACCAGCCACTGACCTCACCGCACGCCACTGGTGTTTGGGACAGTGTGCGTGTGTGTTAAGTTTGTAAGCCATTGGTGGTGGCAGCGGGCATTGGCTCAGAGGCAGTAACGGGCATTGGCTCGGTGGCGGTAGGGGTCATCGGCAGGATTCGGCGGACATTATGGCTGTAGTGCCTCACCAGCCACTGACCTCACCGCACGCCGCTGGTGTGTGGGACAGTGTGCGTGTGTGTTAATTGTGTGTGTGTGGGACAGTGAGTGTGTGTACATTTTTGCAGTCCAGTGTGTGTGGGGGAGGGGAAAGTATGAGAATGTGGGTGTAGTCTGAGTGGGTGTGTGTGGTGTTTGGGGGTGGCCAGTCTGTGTGTGTGTAATCTACAGTGTGTGTGTGTGTGTGTGTGTGTGTGTGTGTGTGTGTGTGTGTGTGTAAGTAAGGGGGAGGGGCAGTCTGTGTGTGTGGGCGGGATGTACTAATGACCATTTACCGAAGAGGGATATGTATTAAACCACGGGCATGGAGATGCCATTCTCACTCACCATCCAGCTGGGTGAGCGAGCCGGGCAGGTGGAAAGTCAGCAGCAGGGGCAGCATGCCGGATATCAGCAGCCGAGGGTGGGGGCTGTAAGGCACGTGCGGAGCGGTGCGGAGCCCAAAGCCGGAGATCAGCAGCATGTTGACCGGCAATAAGCAGCTTCTGCTTCCACGTTCAACATGCTGCCGATCTCCGGCTTTGGGCTACGCAGGGTTCGGGGGATGGGTGTCCTCTGCCGGTGTACTGCAGCTCCGGGGGTGCGGGCTCCGGAGGCTTTCAGCACTGTTGAATATCCAGCTGCCTCAAGTATGTACAGCCCGCACCCTCTGCTGCTGATATCCGCCATGCTGCTGCTGGCTGTCCCCCCGCCCGGCTCGGCCACACAGCTGTATGGTGAGAAGGGCATCTCAGTTCCCGAGGTTTAACACATATGCCTCAGTAAATGGCCTCTGCGGTAAACGATACTAATGCTTGCCGTGACAGTAACAGCGGGGAGGACGGCGCATATCGGGATCCTGCAGCAGGAAAGAAGAACCCCTTCGGAGCGCAGCAGACCACACTGAAAAGGGTGCATACCCGGTGCGGTGCTCTGCATCCCGGGTGGTGCCGAAGATGTGGAGTGTCGGAGGTGGCAGAAGCGCCGCAGCTTGGGGTGAGAATCCGCTGCAGCCCTTCCGCTGCTAAACTCTGCAATTAGTCTATTAAGGGGGTGGGCTCCCCTCACCATAGTGCCCCACAGGCCTTGTTAATTCTGGGGGTAGGATCCCCTCACTCTATAATGTGAATTTTGGCTCATATCATGTGCTGTAACGTGAATTTTGGCTCATAACGTGTGCTATAATGTGAATTTTGGCTCATACCATGTGGGGTAATGTGAATTTCGGCTCATACTATGTGCTATAATGTGAATTTTGGCTCATACCGTGTGGGGTAATGTGAATTTCGGCTCATACTGTGTGCTATAATGTGAATTTCGGCTCATACCGTGTGGGGTAATGTGAATTTTGGCTCATACCGTGTGCTATAATGTGAATTTCGGCTCATACCGTGTGGGGTAATGTGAATTTTGGCTCATACCATGTGGAGTAATGTGAATTTTGGCTCATAACGTGTGCTATAATGTGAATTTTGGCTCATACCATGTGGGGTAATGTGAATTTCGGCTCATACTGTGTGCTATAATGTGAATTTTGGCTCATACCGTGTGGGGTAATGTGAATTTCGGCTCATACTGTGTGCTATAATGTGAATTTCGGCTCATACCGTGTGGGGTAATGTGAATTTCGGCTCATACCGTGTGCTATAATGTGAAAGGGGCACCAGTACTAGATAGTATAAGGGGTCCTACTACACTGAAGGACACGCCCCTTTTGAGTGACCGCGCCCCTTTTCTGGAGCGCGCGCACCTTCGGCGCGCGCATACTTGCTATCTGCACTCTTTCATTCCGCCTTCAAAAATTCAACTTCGACCACTGCACCTACATCTATACATACACACCCTGACATCTTTATATACAGTGACACCGGTGGCGTCTGCACATACAGTACTTTCCTTTTGTATTTTTTTTTTTATTATTATCATTTTATTTATTTATTATTTTTATTTTATTTATTTATTTATTTTGGGGGGGGGGGGGGGCGCCATTATTGATCTTGCCCTGGGCTCCAAAAACCCTAGATACGCCTCTGAGGAGGGGTCAAATTGATGGTTAGTGTATCTATAAAGGACCACTTTAATTGGTCAATACTGTACACTTTGCTGGTCACCAGTTAGACCATGTACACACATAAAGATGAACTATTATTGTCGTGGCCTGATGCTGAATTAATGACAGAAAGAATAAAAGAGAGAAAAGAAGGAAGAATTAGCGGTGATACTGCTGTTGGCGTCACATTTCATGTAGTAGGAAAATAAATCCTGCTCTACAACACCGGGTATTCGCAGGAAGTCTCCTCTCCAGGTACTAACCCAGCCCGACGCTGTTTGGCTTCCAAGATCGGACGAGATCGGGCATTAGCAGCGTGGTATGATAGTAGAGGAGAATATGTGATCTGTATACCAATGAGAGTGCACCTATATAAGAATTGTAAAGGATATAGGAAAGAAAAAAGGATATAACATGTGGATCTGCTTTCCACGTTAGACACGGCGCAACAGACGCCACCTTAGTGGCGCTGTGCGTCCTGAATCGTGGATGAGAGTCCACAGAAAGATAGTAGCAGATCAGAATTTTTTTTTTTGAGAAAACTGTTATATAATAATAATAATGATACAAAATCAGAACAAGAGTGAGAAAATTGCCTCAAGCATCAAGCCAATTTTTAGACAATGTATAAATTAGGCATCCATGATCTTATATGCACACATGAAATATATTTGTTTAGCCAAAAAATTAATTAATAAGGCAAGAGATCGTCTAGGCTTCTCAGAGAGAATATATGCACATGCCGGTTAGCCCACAGGTGAGCTAAAGATAAATTTAAAGAAAGCAATGTTTTAGAAGGGTGTTTTAGACGGGTGTACTACGTTATACCGGCACCGGGATCCCGATCGATGGAATGCCGGCAGCGGGCAAACGCAAAAGAGCCCCTTGCGGGCTCACTGCACTCACCACACTGCGGGCATGGTGCGCGCCACGCTATTTATTAATCCTCCAGGGGTGTCATGGACACCCCAAGAGGGAGAATAGTTGTCGGTATCCCGGCGCCGGTATGCAGAGCGCCAGAATCCCGACAGCTGGGATATCGAGTACCTCGCATTTTAGACCTTAGATCTAAAATCCTTTATACAGTATGTTCAAATATAAACAGACTTTATACTAGTGTAAGAGCGTTACATCTGGAAAATCATAAAACTGCAGATAAGATGAAGACAAAGCTTTGTTATTGGCTCTAATAACCTCAGAAGGTATACAGGTTCAGCAGAAGAGAAAACAGCCTAATGACCTTATACAAAGATGTATAAACACTTAATGCAGGGCTGGCCAAACCGGTCCTCGAGATCTACCAACAATTCACATTTTCCAGACCACCTAGCTGGTGCACAGGTGTAGTCATTACTAATAAGATGTGCTGCATTCCTTCCTAACTGACCATTCTACAGATCTCCAGGAGGCCTGGAAAACATGAACTGTTGGTAGATCTCGAGGACCGGTTTGGCCAGCCCTGACTTAGGGGGTCATTCTGACTCGATCGCACGCTGCAGTTTTTTGCAGCGTAGCGATCGGGTCAGAACTGCGCATGCGCCGGCACCGCAGTGCGCCGGGACATGGCCGCCCGTCGCTGCGCTACGATCGCCTCTGCGTGATTGACAGGCAGAGGCGGTCGATGGGCGGGAGGGGGAGAAACGGCGGCATTTGGCCGCCATTTCGTGGGGCGTGGTCCGGCCAATGCAGGCGTGGCCGGACCGTGCGGGTAGTGGCCCACAGTGGCTGTGTGACGTCACACGCAGCTACTGCGGGCCGGGGAGCGATGGGTAGCTCCCGGCCAGTACGTTAAAGCTGCGCTGGCCGGGAGCTACTCTTGAAGTGCAAAGGCATCGCCGCTGTGCGATGCCTTTGCACTTCTGCAGGGGGGGGGGGGGGGCAGCACTGACATGCGGGGTGGACTAGCCCTGTGCTGGGCGTCCCCCCGCATGTTTAAGTTCATGATCGTAGCTGTGCTAAATTTAGGACAGCTACGATCAACTCGGAATGACCCCCTTGATGCAATCAATAGCTGCTAAAGGTAATGAAGGTCAGCATAGGTGTAATGCAGCACTGGGTATGGTATGCCGTCGGCCGGGATCCCAGCAGTCAGCATACCGATGCTGGGATTCCGGCTGATAAAATGCCGGCAGAGGGGCAAGGTCAACAAAGCCCAATGCGGGCTCGCTGCGCTCGCCACAGGTTCTATTCTCAATAGCCCCTGTTAGCTGGGATCCCAGCTGTAGGCATTGGCAGTGGTTGGGATTCCGGCGTTGGTATCCTGATCGCCGGGATCCCGACTGCTGGCAATGTTACTATATCCCGAAATACATACTGTTGCATACTGATCGCAGTCTGAATTACTTTGTGGAGTGCACACACGCGGCGGCTGTACTGCGCGTGCGCACCCCAGGAGCCCAGTGAGGTGTTATCAGCATCTCAGGGCTGCGATCGCCTCTGCCTGATTGACAGGCAGAGGTGGACACAGGGCGGGAGGGGGCATGACAAAGGCGTTAGAACGCTGTTGGCGGAGCACGGCTCGGACAACGGAGGCGTGTCCTGACCGTTGGGTGGGCGGGCTGCGGTGGCTGCATGATGTCACATGTCACATGCAGCCGCTGCAACCCGGGGCGCGGCGGTTAGCCCCCTGCCAGCGCACAGGAGCTGCGCTGGTAGGGAGCTACTTGTCAGGTACAAAAGCATCGCCACTGTGCAATGCTTTTAGTACCTGTGCAGGGGGAAGAGGGGAGGGGGGGGGGGGCAGGGCCTGACATGCGGGGCGGACTAGCCCTGTGCTGGGCGGCGCCCGCGCATATCAGAGTAAATGATCGTAGATGTGCTAAATTTTGCAAATCTACGATCAACTCTGAATTAACCCCATAGTTAGCAGTCAGCTAACATAACCTCTGATGTCAACACAATAAGAGCTATTAACTGCAAAACTTTCTTAAAGGTTAGAATCACATTTTTTAACACATAGCTACCATATATAGGGCAGTATGTACTAAACGGAAAATGCAGTAAACTCCCATTTACCGCATTTTCGGAATGTACTAAGCCCCAGCCGCCGGGTCAGAACCACGGAGGGCTTCGCCATATTTTGCTGGCGATACCCCATAGAAGCCTATTGGCGTCTTTTCACAGCGCTGTGTGAGGGATCCGATCGGATCCCTCTCGGCATGCCCCGTGCCTGTCACCCTGCGCATGCGCAGACTGACTCCCGAGTCCAAATCCCGAAAGTCAAGCAGCCGCTGGGGATTGCGGAAGACAGCTCTTATCGGAAGAGCTGTCCTCCGCAATGCTAATCGCATATGTAAGTACATATGCGATTGGAAGCGTGGCGTTGGGCGGCGATGTCATTTAGTACATCCCGCCCATAGGCCCAAATGTATTAAGCCTTAAAAAGTGATAAAGTGGAGTCAGATAAAGAGTGATAAAGTACCAGCCAATCAGCTCCTGTCATTTTTCAAATACAGCCTGTCACATGGCAGTTAGAACGAAGCTGATTGGCTGCTCATTTATAACTATTTATCCGTCTCCACTTTATCACTTTTTAAAGCTTAATACATTTGGGCCATAGAGTCACAGGCAATGTTAAAATAAGTATCAACTTACATAAAAATAGTTATTTTCTGTGCCAAAATGGCCACGGTTACCAGAGGACAGACTGGGGTGTTCAGATGGTTCAAGGAAAAGGAGGCTCCGGGAAAGAGGCAGAAGTCAGTCAGTCCTCTCTCCCCTTGTGTTATGTGCGGGGGGGAGAGATCGCATCACGATCGCACCCGCCCGCTCCTTCCTCCTCCGCTGCTGCAGCCCGCCACTCACCGCCCAGGAGCCCACCGTATAGGGGACTGGTGTCTCCCTGTGCAGCATGCGCACCCGCTGTCTCTGACGACCCACTCCCCATTACCGCGGCCCGGCAAGGCTTTCGGCAGCCCTGGCAGCTTCTGCACTTGTCTTCTTTATAAGGTTTGATAAATCTTAGCTTTACCACCACAGCCATCACATTATCCATTCCATGATGATCCATGTTATACATTGCATTACCATAGATTCCCATGTGGATAGTTGGCCCAGCTAACATCTGCCAGTAACCCTGTGACCTGTAAATGGAATCCATTTGACTAGTGCACAATTCTGCATCATGTGACCACTATACAGTACAATGTTGTCCAATACAGTAGACTAGTAATTTTCAACCTTTTCCAACTTGTGGCACACCGAACAAGACTTTAAGGCACACTATCAGTCCCCCATGAGGAAAAACACACACGCTTTGGCCCCCACAGTAATTAAACAAACACATTGGCTCTCCACAGCAATTCCACACACACTGAAACACCCCCCCCCCCCCACCAGCAATTCCACACACACTGAAACCGCCCCCACCAGCAATTCCACACACACTGAAACCGCCTCTGTGACAAATAGGACATTAATTTGTATCCAGCGAAATAAGAATTGTATGTAATGTCTACATGTATATTGTAATGGAGTCTGTGACACAAAATGGTTTCCAACCTGTCCTTTAAATGAACCCATAGTTACATAGATATGGGAGTAGAGGACACTGATGTATAGTGGGAGAGCCAGAGGTTAGTTTATGGCTCTTACCTTATCTAAGAAGCTATAAACGACATTACCACAAGCCAGGCCAGGCCAAGAAACCTGACCTCTTGAAACTTAAAAGGAAGACAGTTGTTGAAAGTGAAACCAAGTAAAGTCTGGTTGTTACTGCTCAGGTACCCAGCATTGAGAGAGTTAATGAAAGGGTGGGGGGCCTGCAGCTATGAGGGGGCTATATCTGTCCCTCACACACACACTGTCTTGTTCATTCTCTGAGGGAAGCAGCCAGGAGCTGGGAATGCACCATATATATCTCTTCCATTGTGAGATCCCTCCACACAGAAGGCTAACTAAGGTTGAGTAAGTTAGGCTTCTGAAATTATTCTCTTTTTGTTTGAGACTGCTAGTAATCTGTATATCTTTTCTAAACTCCTTATATTCTTTGTAATCTTTTTACCATTGTAAACCCGAAGATATTTCTTGATTATAATAAACATATAATTAGATCTGACTGCTGTGTTCTTGAACCCAAGTCAAGCCAAGTGAAGTACGTTACCTATGGTTTTCATGAGATATTGAGATTGGTGATCACAGGTGAAGCTAAAGACACCTGCAACGTCCGCAATACGTTGAAAAGTCTTTGCTGGTGGCAGCGGAGATTTGCACGGCGCTGGCGCAACTCTCGGATTGGTGTATCCGGAGAGTGAGGCGGCCGGGGTCCGTGACAGCCTCCAACAGCAATTCCACACACACTGTCCCACCCAGAGGCGGATTGGCCATAGGGTTTACAGGGAAGATTCCCGGTGGGCCGACGCCCCCGTGGGGCCTGTTTTGTTTGAGGACATGTGGTCCTTTTTACAGACATAATGAATAAGATGCTAAATAATTTGCATATATGACAATTACTTTGCCACTTAGCCTGTGTTTGCAGATGATCTAGTGTATGCTCTGTCTGCCTGCTTGGCTGACATATAAGATTGAGTGAATAGTGATTGGGATATGGTTGGTGTAATAAGCAAGAAAATATATCTTTCTAAAGAATTATATAGTTTCCTAAATTCTGAAGGTGTATCATATAATGTGCTCATAAAATTTAATTTCATTTCTTTTTAACTTCCCCCTTGATGCCGGACATGCCCACTATCTGGAAAGTCTTGGGGGGAGGGTGCTGCTGCCATGGCCCATGGCTAGACCTTACACCTCTGGTGCTGCCCATGTGGGGCCACTAATACAAATTTTTCCAGGGCCGCTTTTTGTTCCTAATCCGCCCCTGGTCCCACCACAGCAATTAAATAAAAATACACTGGCCCCCTACCGTGACTTTCTTTTATCTTCTGCCTCCATCAGCAGTGCCCGTGGGAGTTTACACATCCGTGAGCAGCACGGAGCTCTGAGGAGCAGGGCTTGGCTGGCGGTGCGCTGGCAGGTTGGCGGCATGCTTGATTTATGAGTCACGCCGTAATGCCATAGGTCACAGGCGGGGCCTTGGAAGAGTGTCAGCTAGGGTTACATTCTCATCCCTTTAATTCTGGACACATTAATTACACAGGTTCTGTGGCTGATTAAAACCAGGTGAAATGGAGTCTTGAAGTCAGCCAGCCACAGAACCTGTGTAATTAATATGTGTCCAGAATTAAAGGGATGAGGTGGTAACCCTAGTGTCAGTGCTGCCCAAGCCCTAGACTCCATGCCGTCACCCGGGCAGCGCATCTCTGGCGGCATATCAGGTAACCACTGGCGGCACACTAGTGTGCCATGGTACAGCGGTTGGGGATCCATTGGTAGTATAGTGTATACAGGTCATTATGACTGTTGTCAGTGACCATTTTTTTGTCCTGTTACAGGTTCCGCTACTCACACAGGAGCTGCTGTGTTTCTGGAAGTCCTGCTGCTCGGACCTCTGTCATGCTGAGTGTGTTTGTGTGAATGTGTGTAGCGTTAGCCTTTTATATATATATATATATATATATATAGATATATATATATATATATATATATATATATATAGATAGATAGATAGATAGATGCTGTATATCTGTAATGGGCAGGCTATAATGATGCTGCACTATATTCACCAGTTCTGGCATGTAGGTAGGCTCACCAACCCCCACATAGCTCCCACCCAGTCGGGGGGTAGAGGGCAATAGTAGCCAACAGCAGGTGGCTGGAGGGGTCTGGACATGGCCTGTGCGGGGTGTGTGTGTGTGTGTGGGAGGGGCGAGCACAGGACCGTGCCCCTTTACTGGTCCGCAGTATATATAAAGCAGCTGAGACGGTTATCGCCCACATCACCTGCAGTCCCAGCACTGACCCCTCCTCCTCCCTGCTCACCCCACACAGGGTCTGACCCCTTCCTGCTAGACTGATTCACCTTCTCCCCCTACTGGTAAGAGGCCTGAGCGATGCGGGACAGTCTGGTGGTTCCTGCATCTGGTTACTGCTGCTACTTGTTGCTGAGTCCCGGGATGGCAAGTAACCTGGGATTGCAGCATAGTATATGGAGGAGGGGGTGAAGAGTATGCAGTATATGGCGGGAGCAGTATATGGTGGAGGGGAGTACCCTGTATATAGGGGGCAATTTATGGAGGGGCATGGGGGTGCAGTGTGTATATAGGGGCAGTATATAGTGGGGGGTGCAGAATATGGAAGAGGATGTGGTTGCAGTGTATATAGGGGCAGTATATGGTGAAGGGTGCAGTGTACGTGTGTGTGTGTGTGTGTGTGTGTGTGTGTGTGTGTGTGTGTGTGTGTGTGTGTGTGTTTGTGTCCGTGTCTCTGTGGTGGCTGGCGGCAGCACCACAGATGTATCTTTATTGAAAAAAATCTGCATCTCTCTCCACTGTCCCTATCTGCCCCTATATCCACTCTCTCCCCAGTACCTATCTATCCCAACCCCTCCCCCCTCTCTCACCCCACAGTCCCTATCTGCCACTACCCCCCTCTCTCTCCTCACAGTCCCTATCTGCCCCAACCTTCCTGCCCTCTCTCTTTCTCTCTCAGTTTCAATCTGCCCCTGCCCCCACTTTCTCTCTCCTCGGCCACCTCTCCCCGTATGCAGTAAGTGGGAGTCAGATCAGTATTAATATTAGCAGCAGCAGATTTGATCTGTGGGGCGGCCTCTAGTGGCCACCAGCGCACATAACGTAGGTTAGGAGCAGTCGTAGCCTTTTATTATATAGTGTATATATAGAGAAACACATATACACGTGCATACACATAGGAAGCGGCAGCACTCATGTAATAAAATTCCATACAGCAGCCAACGTTTTGATAAATTTAATAAATCCTCATCAGGGTACCCCGACCCTGTAGAAATCCTGCGTTTGCCCCCGGGATGACAGCTGATCTTTGGCACCACAGAGGTGCTGGGAAAATTGTCTTTTTGGTAGGAGAAAATGATTCTGTAACCTTACGCAACGCAGGGAAGTCTACCTTAATTGTGCTGGGTGCGTATAATGTGTCGACAGTCATTAGGTTGACGTGAGAATGTCAGCATGCTCACCATGTCGATAGTGATCATGTCAACTCAACATCCTCATGTGTCCCCGATGACACATCCACATGATGAACTATTGTCAAACCGTCCAAGGCGGTCTAGTGGCACTTACTTTCTCTCGGTAACACTGCAGTGTCCCGGTAAGTGTTTCTCCCCCATCCCTACCCCTACGTAGTGCGTAACTCTAACCCCTCCCCCCCAGAAGTCTAACCTTCGCCTGTAGCCTAACCCTACCAAGCAGTGCCTAACCCTAACCATCAGCATCCGGAAACTGTCAACATTTCACATGGTAACATTTCAGACATCAACATTATGAACCTGTCGACAGTTTGAGGATGTTGACCTGGTGCCTGCCGAGTTTGAACCACCATGTTGACTTAATACTGTCGACATTGTGGTATCATCTAATTGTCAACATTGTCACTGCCGACCATTAATCTGGAAATGAATGTGCCTTGTGTGTACTCTTGTGCTCAGCACGGGACACCCGCATTCCCTTAGCTCACCCTGACAGATGCTGCCATATTGGCCATTCGCTTTCCTGTAAAACCAGGTACAGCTACACAGAAGTAGGCGTCTGTCATCACAATACGCCATTTACACAATACGCCATTTACACTGGGGGCTTGCGCTTTCACAGATGAACTTTCATGCCTCTCTTGAAGATTCAAAATTATTATTATTCTCGCAAATCCCATTAAGCATTGCTGTGCCTATAACGGATGCAGCGTGTGCAGTGCCCATGGCCCCCTGGGCCTAGGGGGCCCCCACTCTGCACCCAGAAATTATACTTACCTCTTTGGCATCAGCGCTGCAGAAATCAAGGAGCAAATGGCGCAGATGCCATTTTCCTAAAGACCTGTGCATGCGTAGTAAAGAAATCACTGGGAACATGGCGTGGGCAATTTAGTGACCTCTGTACAATAGAGATAGAGTCTATGGGGGTCATTCTGACCCATTCGCTCGCTGCTTATTATCGCAGCCGAGCGAATGGGTACCCACTGCGCATGCGCCGGTGCCGTAGTGCGCCGGCGCATGCCAGGCAGCGGAGGGCCGTAGCGGGGCTGCGATCGCCTCTGCCTGATTGCCAGGCAGAGGCGGTCGCTGGACGGGATGGGGCGGAAAGGCGGCGTTTGGCCGCCATTTAGTTGGCGCAGTCCGACCAATGCAGGCGTGGCCGGACCGTGCGGGGAGTGGCCCGCAGCGGCTGCATAACGTCATACGCAGCTGCTGCGGGCCTGGGAGCGATGAGTAGCTCCCGGCCAGCACGCTAAAGCTGCGCTGGTCGGGAGCTACTCTGGAAGTGCAAAGGCATTGCCGCTGTGCGATGCCTTTGCACTTCTGCGGGGGGTGGGGGCGGCACTAACATGCGGGGTGGACTAGCCCTGTGCTGGGCATCCCCCCGCATGTCAATGTGAATTAGCACAGCTACGATCATCTCGGAATGAGGGCCTATGTACTAAGCTTTGGAGAGAGCTAAAGTGGAGAGAGATAAAGTACCAGCCAATCAGCTCCTAACTGCCATTTGTACAGACTGTAGAGTCTATTTACTAAGCCTTAAACTGGGCATACACTATACAATGACAGTATATGGCAGATAATCCGTGGTTGGAATGAAAACCTGGTAATGGATGAGAGCAACTAACAATCGACCAAACACTGGAAAATAGACAAAACCTGCGCTTATACAAATTGGTTAAATCACGGACAGGTTTTGTCTATTTTCCAGTGTTTGGTAGCAAATGGTCGATTGTTAGTTGCTCTCATCCATTACCAGGTTTTCATTCCAACCACGGATTATCTGCCAGATAATTGTATAGTGTATGGCCAGTTTAAGATGGAGATAAAGTGGACGGAGATAAAATACAAGCCAATGAGCTCCTAACTGCCATGTTACACGGGAATGTAATCATGTGACTGGTGGTCGGGATCCCGACGGTCACTATTCCGATGCTGGAATCCGAACCTCTAGCCAGCCCGACAGTCGGCATTCCGACTAACAGGGACTATTCCCACTCTATGGGTGTTCACGACACCCATAGAGTGGGAACAGAACCTGTGGCGAGTGCAGCGAGCCCGCAAGTGGCTTCATTGCGCTCCCCCCTCCCCTGCCAGCAATCTGTCACCCAAACGCAGTTCTCCCAATCCCAACCCATGTTACGGACTGTGTTTGAAAAATGACAGTTAGGAGCTGGTTGGTTGGTACTTTATCTCTGTCCACTTTATATCTCTCCAAGGCTTATTACATAGACCCCAGAATTCTGGTAGCCACTGAAAAATCTGGTTGCCGTACACTCTAAATACCCCTAAATCTTTCTGAGAAATACAACACACACAACACGTGAAGTTTGCCACCAAGATCTTTGGAAAAAGGAAATTTAAATATCAGCACGTTTAATGCAGGACCTCCCTTATATTTGGGGACCTTGCATTTCAACCTTCCCTTCCCCCTAATCTCTTACGGCTTTACCATGAAGACCCCCTATTCTCTTTCTGACAATGGTGGGCTTGGCAGCAGCAGCAACAGTTTTTAAACGTCAGATTACATTGCAATGAATACTTGTTTTACGCAGGATGCAGTTAATATACCGGTCTGAAGCGTGGTTAGCGCAGCGAGCCTCCGAGGGAATGTGCTGCCGGGATCCCGACAGAAGGGGACGTCGCTGTCAGTATAGTGACAGCAGGCATCCGTGACAGCAGGCATCCGTCTGCCGGGAAATCATATGTATTCCGTTTTACACATGTAAAGTATGCTACAAACACTGTTGAGGAAGTCTGTTCATATGTTTCAGTGTTTAACAAACAAACAAACAAAAAATAATATCTTCGTCTTGTTTGTGCAGCAATTCAGATACTTCAGGGCACTTTGGTACTTATCATGTGCATTTAATGTAATGCTGATGCATTGTGGGCCGGGTTCAGAGTTTTGCGCAAATGCATTTGCATCTGCGTTCCCGTTGCTGCTGCGATCAGATCTGAATTAGGCCCATTGTTTCTGTGCAGGGTAAATACTGGCTGCTTAATTTCTACACTGCAATTTAGATTTCAGTTTGAACACACCCCACCCAAATCTAACTCTCTCTGCACATGTTACATCTGCACTGCACCACCTGCAGTGCAACATGGTATTGGCCAGTTGCTAACTTTTTGGGTTTGCTAACAAACCTGAATAACCATAATACAGTAGCTTTACTGAGAATGTGAATAGACCTGTATGTTAGATAATCATGTTGCATAATTGCCGTCTCTAGCTTCCAGGGACAGCCCACAGTGTGAAATTACAGTTGCTGTAAATGTCCCAATTTCTCAGTTAGGAACAACTTCACAATTTGTTTAACTCTATGCACAGTATTAGATGCAATTGTCACTACGGACAGGTTGTATCATTTTTCGCAAAACAGACCTGTACATATCAGGATATTAATGCCTATTGTCGCGTCTTTGAGTTTGATTTGTTTTCAGCAAATGTATCAATGTAGAGCTGGTTTGCAATAAACAATTGCTTTTGTAATTTGTTTTTGCATTGTTATGACATTTTTTATATTTATATATTTAATAAAAAAGTTCATCATGACTGTAAATTATATTCCTCGGCCTACGTTGTTACCCTAAATTTCATTCTTCTCTGAACGAGGCATCTTTGATTTAACCCCTTTGATACAGTGATATCTAGAGTTGTGAATACATTAGCATTCGCCTAAAGCATGCAATAAAAATGCAATAACAATGTGATAAATCATACGATACATACGATGGAAAAAAACACAATAAAAGCAGGAAAAAAGCCTCTGAAATGCTTTTTAACGCAGGAACAGATTTGATACATATGCCCTAATATATTTTTATCTGAGATATAAGCCATTTATTGGAGATTATAGAAAGTACAAACACCTACATATTACTCTTGCTTAGGGAACATATAAATACTATAGAAAGACGTCCTGTATAGTTCTCTGGTTATCAGAACTTCATCAACTGTAGAGAAAGTAAAACTTACGTTAATTGTATGATCCGTTCTCCTAGAAAGGCCAGGATGAGCCCGATGAGCGTGAGACTGAGCAGTTTCCCCATGTCAGTCTGACTCTGTGATCTGCTATAGGATTCTTACATAAAGATTACACAGTGAGAGCTGGGACTGGGGGGGAGGGAGGATCCCTGATCTGAGAGATTGGACAGAGCTTTGTTACACTCCCTTGTACTTCTGAGCCTACAATGCTTTATCTGCTCTGCACACTGGCCCTCATTCCGAGTTGTTCGCTCGGAGATTTTCATTGCATCGCAGTGAGAATTCTCTTAGTGCGCATGCGCAATGTTCGCACTGCGACTGCGCCAAGTAACTTTACTATGAAGAAAGTAAGTTTACTCACGGCTTTTTCATCGCTCCGACGTTCGCATTGTGATTGACAGGAAATGGGTGTTACTGGGCGGATGCACGGCGTTTTAGGGGCGTGTGGCTGGAAACGCTACCGTTTCCGGAGAAAACGCAGGAGTGGCCGGGGAAACGGTGGGTGTGCCTGGGCGAACGCTGGGTGTGTTTATGACGTCAGCCAGGACCGAAAAGCACTGAACTGATCGCACAGGCAGAGTAAGTCTGAAGCTACTCAAAAACTGCTAACTCGTTTGTAATCGCAATATTGCGCATACATCGGTCGCACATTTAAGAAGCTAAGATTCACTCCCAGTAGGCGGCGGCTTAGCGTGTGTAACTGCTACAATCGCCTTGCGAGCGATCAACTCGGAATGAGGGCCACTGCTCCTGACTTTCTGTAGGACAATAGTTTTCTGCCAGGACTAATGCTCACTTAGGGGCCTACTGATCATTAAATATTTGCAGCATATTTCCCAAAATTACCCGTTTTGGAGGATAGCCGCAAATTTATAGTATCACCCCAAAATATGGAGGGACCTCTATTTACAAAAGCTGCTGGGGACCCTATAGTTTTCTATGGGAGATACGATGCTATCAGATTTACCAAGCAGACTCTGTCCTCTCTATTCCGTCTTGTAGAGAGCATGGAGACCAAGAGATTACACCATACATGTTTTGGAGACAGAGCCGGCCCTAGGCATAGGCAAACTAGGCAATTGCCTAGGGCATCTGGTATGCCTAATGGCACAAGCAGCTTCTGCTGATTAAAATGATATGCAACATGCCTACATTCTGTGTTTAGCATTTCGTATGCAGATACAGCCACAGTCGCACACAGTATATAGGCATGCCACATATCCTTTTAATCAGCATTAGCTGCCTGTGCATCCTAGCCACATAGCAATGCAAATAAGATGCATTTTCATTAAAAAAAAATAGGCACCCGACGTTAGTAGAGCTGCCAGTTGACTCACTCCAGGAACTATGTGTCATTATGTGTATAAGGGCATTAATAATGTGTAACATATTTGTATGGGGCACTATGTGTGTCTTTATGTGTATAAGGGCACTAATAATGTGCGGCATATGTGTAAGGGAAATGATGTGTATAAGGGCATTAACAAGGGTTGGCATGATGTGTAAGGCGCATTATGTTTATAAGGACATTGATAATGTGTGTCATATGTGTAAGGGGCATTACTGTGTGGTATTATATAAATGCATTGCCAATTTGTGGCATTATGTGTATAAGGTGCTCTACTGTGTGGCGTAACGTATAAAAAAAAAGGCACTACTGTGTGGCCTAATGTGAATAAAGAGCAATATGGTGTGGTGTAATGTGAATAAGGAGCAATATGGTGTGGTGTAATGAGAATAAAGAGCAATATGGTGTGGTGTAATGTGAATAAGGAGCAATTCAGTATGATGTTATGTGAATAAGGGGCACTACTGTGAGAAGTAACGTATATAAGGTAAAGTGGTACTACTGTGTGATGTAATGTGAATAAGGGACACTATCGTATGATAAATTGTGCATACAGTTGCACTACTGTGAGGCATAATTTGAATTGGGGGTACTATTGTGTGGCCATGCCCCTTGCCAGCAAAAACACATACATTTTTGGGGTGTGCGCCAAATGTGCACACTGTATTTAAATTACAGGGGGTAGGGGGGAAAAAAAAGGACTGCTATGGGTGGGGGGTGATGGTGCTGGGAAAGGGGTGCAGGGTCAGAGGTGGAACTAGCGGTGGTGCTAGGGGGCACCAGCCAAAATCTTGCCTAGGGCATCATATTGGTTAGGGCCGGCTCTGTTTGGAGATAGTAGCAAATTATACTTACCGATAATTTAATTTCTTCGAGATACTCCATGGCAGCCATTACTCTAGGATTTTATACCTACCCCATGGTTTTAGACAGGAAGTTTTTTCTATTTTAGGCTCTGCCCCTCTGGGAATATAGGTCCGACCGCCCTTGGCTTCCCCAGTCTTTTGAGTGTCTCCTTGATGGAGCCTAAGAAAAAACAAAGATATATCGAGGTGGGAAACTAGGCTGCCATGGAGTATCTCGAACAAATTAAATTATCGGTAAGTATAATTTGCTACTTTCTTCTGCGCTACTCCATGGCAGCCATTACTCTGGGATATACCAAAGCATCCTAGTAGGGAGGGAAATAAACCACACAGAGCCCAAATGATGCTTAAAGTAAATTTTTATGCAGTTGCTTCCTTCAGTACTGCTTCTCCAAAGTGACCACCAGAGACATCTAAGCCATAGTGTCTGGTGAATGTATGGATGGACGACCATGTTGCCGCCGTACATATCTCTTTTATCGACACCTGCGCTCTTCTTGCCCAGGATGTAGCCACAGCCCTCGTAGAGTGTGCCTTAATGTGGTCTGGAACTGGTCGGCCATTTTCTTGATAGGTGAATGCAATCAATTCCGTAATCCATCTAGCAATCGTGTTTTTAGAAGGCGATTCACCTTTTTTGACTCCAGAGTGTAAAACGAACAGATTTTTAACTTTCCGGAAGTCTTTCACTCTCTCTAAGTATATGGAGACTGCCCGCGAGACATCCAGCATATGCAGCCTCTCTTCGTAATCATCCGTTGGATATGAAAAGAAAGATGGTAGAATGATCTCTTGGCTCATATGGAAGTTTTAAACTACCTTTGGCAGAAATTCTGGATTATTCCTTAATATTATTCTATCTGGAAGAATATTCAAGTAGGGCTCCTCAGCCCAGAGAGCCTGTAGTTCTCCAACCCTTCTCGCTGAAGTTATTGCTGTGAGGAAAACTACCTTCCAGGTTAGCATTTTTAAAGAGATTTCCCGCAGAGGTTCGAAAGGCGAATCCATCAGCGTATTCAGAACAAGGTTCAGATCCCAGGTTGGTATAACTGATCTGACTCTAGGACGTTCCCTCTTGATGGCTTGACAGAATCTCTGCACCAGGTTATCCTCCGACAGTTTTCTATCCAGCAATATACTTAAGGCTGATATTTGCACCTTGATGGTTGATACTGCGAGACCCATCTGAAAACCTTCACTTAGAAACTGCAGTACCTGCGGGACTTCAACCGTAGAGATTTCAACATCATTCCCTAACCAATCAACAAACTTTCTCCACACTCTATAATAGGACTTTGACGAAATATTCTTCCTTGCTTTCATAAGTAAGGTAACAACCTGCTCTGAAATGCCTTTACTTCTCAGGATTGACCGTTAAACTTCCACGCCGTCAAATGAAGACTCTGCGGGTTCGGATGGCAGATTGGTCCTTTTCGCAGTAACTCTGGTTCTATTGGTAAGGTCCATGGACCCTGTATCGCCATTCTGAGGATTGTGGGAAACCACACTCTGTTTGGCCAATGGGGTAGAACTATTATAACTACCGCTTTCTCCTCTCTGATTTTTCGTAGAACTCGAGGTATCATTGGTAGTGGAGGGAACACATAACTGAGGCTGACGTTCCATCTCTGGGAGAGAGCATCTGTCCCGCTGGAATTTGGGGATTGGTAGCTTGAAAAGAATCGCTTCACTTTTGTATTCTGAGATGTGGCCATCAGGTCCACCTGAGGGTACCCAAACCTCTGTGTTATTAAGTGGAACACTTGAGGATTTAGCTCCCATTCTCCCGGTAATACATCGTGTCTGCTCAGGTAATCCGCCACTAAATTGGATTCCCCTGGGACATGAAGGGCTGTTAAGGACTTTAGGTTTTGTTCTGCCCAATCCAAAATCTTTGCTACTTCCACCCATAGATCTCGACTTCTGGTGCCTCCTTGTTGATTTAAATATGCCACGACTGTCACATTGTCCGAGAATACTCTCAGATGAGACTGCACCAGCAGCGTCTGAAAACAACGTATCGAGTTCCACACTGCCCTCATTTCTCGCTTGTTGGAAGACATGAGTTTTTCCTGGGTGGACCATGACCCCTGACAGGTGTGATTTAACAGATAACCTCCCCAACCTGTGGCACTTGCATCTTTTGTCAAGACAGCGTACTTGGGCTGCACTAAGGACACTGACCTCTGACTTAGGCTCTGGTCTATCCACCAATCCAGGGACTTCTTTGCTCCTCGAGTGAGCTTTATCTTGTGGTCTAGGTCTCTGCCTATACGGACCGCGCTGATTATGTCCCACTGAAAAGTTCTCATTTTCCACCTGGCCCAGGGTACTACTTCTATCATAGAAGACAACATCCCCACAAGATGCAGAGTCAGACCTAGGCGGAGTGAAATACTGTCCTCTACCTGAACTAGGGACAAGAGATCTTGAATTTTTTTGCATCGGTCTTCTGACAACGCCACCGTGTATTTCTTTGAATCTATCCAAACTCCTAGGAACTGTAAGCCCTGCATTGGATCTATCTTGCTCTTCTTCCAGTTCACTAGCCAACCATGAGCTTGAAGAATCTGAAGAGTCTTCTGTACTGCTACTATTAAAGTCGCTCTCGTACTTGCACAGATCAGCAAGTCGTCCAGGTACGGCCATGTGATGTTAGTGTATTAGAACGCTTAATATTTGTAGACACTCCCTAACATGTGTAAGCCTGAATCTTCAGTGATGGTCCCTAGGACCAGGGGGATGCTGGGAAGTGGGTGGTCCAGTGTGCAGTGTGCCTGGAGTTGGTGATGGAATAAAAAGCACAGCAGTGAACTCACATGTCTCTGTGTCCTGATGACTGGATTTACAAACATATGAACAAAACATGGTGTCAGAAGAAGTTTAACGTGGACTGCTAGTGCTCTCAGAGTGTGAAAGAATCCTGCAGCAGTCTGTAAGGCTGTGATACTCTGTGTCTGCAAAGCCTGCCGTGTGCTCCTCTCTTCAAACAGTGAGTAACCATGGATAAACTAGCTCATCCAACCGGCATGCTGATGTCTGGTAACTTGTCTGAAAACTGGAAAAGATTTAAGCAAAGGTTTAATATATATCTTGCTGCATGTGGAGCTGATACAGAGGCTGACAAAACAAAGGCATCCATTTTCCTCCATGTGATAGGAGAGGATGTGCTGGACATTTATAATAGTTTTCAGTTTGATGAGGGGCAGAATATGGTGCTATCTTATATAATGCAAAAGTTTGAAGATTACTTTGTGCCAAGGAAAAATGTGACATATGAAAGACATAAGTTTTTCACATGTGATCAGAAGTCTGTAGATGGATTTGATCAGTATGTTACAGAGCTGCAATCACTCAGTAAAACCTGTGAGTTTGGTGATTTAAAGGATTCACTGATTAGAGATCGTATTGTCTGTGGAATACCTGATAATGGACTCAGAGAGAGATTGCTGAGAGAGCAAGACCTAACACTAGAAAAGGCAGTGACTATGTGCAGATATGCAGAAATAACTAGATTTCAAGCCAAAACGTTACACAAGGAAGCTGATGCTGATGTACATGTAGTGCAGACAACAGAGCCAAGCAAACCTCCATTCTCAAGAATGAAGCAGTCTAAGCCACAGTCTAATAAGGAAATGTGTAGTAGATGTGGAAATGCTCACAATACTAAAATGTGTCCTGTTTATGGTAAAACATGCATGAAATGTGATAGACTTAATCACTTTGCCAAATGCTGTAAACTGAAAAGGGAAACAACCAATGTGCATACTGTTAAACAAACAGAGGAATTCTTTGTGGATTGCATTGAACGTTGCAGTGCAGATAAGAAAGAATGTATTGTCCCTTTAACTGTGAATGAGATTGTCATTCCCTTTAAGCATGATACTGGCGCGCAGGTGAATTTAATATCGTTTCAAGAGTATAAGACTTTTAGAGTAAAACCTAAAATTCATCCAGCCAAAGTGAAAGTTACAGGGTACACTGGGGAGGAAATTCCTGTGAAAGGTACATGCTTAGTGACCCTGAAATATAAGGGACAACAGTTTAAAACATCTCTACTGATTGTGGATAAAAATGTGCAACCGATTCTAGAATTAAGTTCCTGTGAGAAACTAAGCTTGCTAAAGAAAGTTTTTATGGTGACATCACAAGTAGAAGATGACTGCAAATCAATGTTTACAGAATACATAGACTTGTTTGAAGGTCTAGGCTGTTTGCCTGGAGAGCATAAAATAAATATAGACATGCAAATTTCTTCAGTGATACACCCCTGTAGAAAAGTGCCGTTTGCGCTGACAGAAAAACTGAAACAAGAGTTAAATTGCATGGAAGCCTTGGGTGTGATACAGAAAGTTGATGAGCTTACTGAATGGGTAAGCTCCTTAGTAATTGTTGAAAAGAAATATGGACAACTCAGAATATGTTTAGACCCCAGAGATGTAAACAAAGCTATTAAACGAGAACATTTCAAACTACCAACCAGAGATGAAATCATGTCGCAATTTGCGGGAGCAAAATGGTTCAGTAAATTGGACGCATCTTCAGGATTCTGGCAAATGAAGCTAAATGAGGCCAGCTCAAAGCTTTGTACATTTAATACACCAGAAGGTCGATACAGATTTCTTCGACTACCATATGGAATATTGTCTGCTCCAGAAGTATATCACAAAAAGATACACATGATTTTTTAACATATTCCAGGTGTTGAAACAATGATGGATGACATTATTGTCTGGGGATCTACAAAGGAAGAACATGATTCTAGATTGAGACAAGTAATGGAACTTGTCAAGAAAGTGAATCTAAAGCTAAACAAGGACAAATGTGAATTTGGCGTGAATACACTTACCTTTATGAGCGACGTGGTCTCGGATCAAGGTGTAAAACCAGACCCAAGGAAAATATCAGCCATAGTGAACATGGAACGTCCTAACAACAAAGACGACGTCAGAAGATTCCTAGGAATGATTACTTACTTAAAAAAGTTTATTTCTCAACTCAAGTCGAGCCACTGAGTCCTCACGCAGTGCCAGAGAGACCTACCAGAAAGTTGGCGCAGATTTGTTTGATTGTAATGGGAAAACGTACATTGTCGTGACTGATTATTACTGATTATTACTCTAACTACCCTGAGGTGAAGACACTACATACAACTACTAGTATAGCCGTAATCAATTGCATGAAGTCAATCTTTGTAAGGCATGGTGTTCCTATGAAAGTGTTCACTGACAATGGTCCTCAGTTTTCCAGTGCTGAATTTAGACAATTTGCTGATGAGTGGGAATTTGTCCATACTACGTCAAGTCCCCACTATCCACGCTCAAATGGGTTGGTGGACAGTTCAGGAAAAACTGTAAAGAGTCTCATGAAAAAAGCTCAAGAAGGTAAAGAAGATTTCTACAAAAGTCTTTTAATCTACCGCAGTACACCTTTACAGAATGGACTTTCTCCTGCACAAATGCTGATGGGAAGGAGGATTAGAGCAAATCTCCCGATACATGAAGAACTGCTTAACATACATAACTCAGCGTTGATCAGACTGAGTAAGGAACGTCAACAGGCGAAACAGAAACTGTTCCATGATAGGCGAGCAAAAAGCTTATCTGATCTAAAATCGGGTGACCAAGTCCATCTCAGAGATCACGAGAAAGGTATTTGGGTGCAGAAAGGTATTGTGCAAGCACAAGTAGCACCAAGATCTTATACTATACGTACAGAGCGTGGAACGGAAGTAAGAAGAAATCGGGTGGATTTAAGATCTCAACCTAACCATAATGAAGACAACATGACTGAAGAATACCCTTCATCTGACATGTATGATGATCCTCATAATGGTGAACAAACCACGATTCTAGAAAGGTCCAACATGGTCGATGAAACACAGACTGTGTATGAAAGACCCAAACGGGAAATACGCAGACCTGAGAGACTCATTGAAACGTGTTAGATGATGTTCTTAATATGACGTTGTTAATTGTTGCATTGAAGTGTATAGGGCTTATCTTTAAAAAAAAGAGGATGTGATGTTAGTGTATTAGAATGCTTAATATTTGTAGATACTCCCTTACTAACATGTGTAAGCCTGAATCTTTAGTGATGGTCCCTAGGACCAGGGGGATGCTGGGAAGTGGGTGGTCCAGTGTGCAGTGTGCCTGGAGTTGGTGATGGAATAAAAAGCACAGCAGTGAACTCACATGTCTCTGTGTCCTGATGACTGGATTTACAAACATATGAACGTTTTTTTCTTAATCCTATCTTCAAATAAAGGATCCTGAGCATCACCCTCCTGTGCTTCATCCTTAAGATTTAAAGCCCTATACATGTGCGTGAGTAAGCTATCAACTATGTCTAAATGAAACGATCTTTCTGGCTCCTGAGCCTCCTCAGATTCTGCCGGAGAGGGACTATCAGCATAATCTAATACAACAAGACTATCCGAATCATCTGCAGCGTCTAGACTTGTCTGTGACCTGGACCTCTTAGCCCCCAGAAGCTCCTTTAATTCATCCTTTGTTACAAATGATTTTTTCATCCATTCCATAAAATCTTGGATCTGCTTAGATTGGCCCTGGGATGCTTCACAATCATCACACAATTTGCTATGTTTATCTCCAGAGAAGCTCTTTTGATATACAGAACAAGCCAAATTATGCTTCTTTTTACATGTTCTCTTTCTAGGAATTTCAGACACACTGCAACCAAAGCAGAACAGTATCCTAAACACCCTAAATACATAACATAATCAGTGCCCTAAATGAGATTGCTTACCATTCCTGGGCACATGTAGGCATAGAGGGAGACCTTTCTTTATCCATAGCCACTGTATCCTCCTGCAGCACTTTTATTTTTCCTACTGCAGCTTCCTTTAATACTAGGATCCCAGTCTCACTCTCAGCTGTGGACCGCCATCTTTATCAGCCTCTGAGCCCAGCTGCCGGGCGGCGCATGCGCAGACCGATCCGCGGCAACTTCCGGGATTCGGCCACGCACTTCCGCCCACCGCATCCAGCGCCGCTTCCGCCCTCCAGGCTCCAGCATCTCAGAAGCCAGCAGCAGCAATGGGAGCCGGAGGCACTACTTATCACTTCACGGGGCCATAATAATCATCCTGGCGGCAGCGGGCGCCCTGTACTTCCACATGCCATATATCCATTACAGGTAACTCACAGTGGTGAGCAGCACTTCCACTGCCACAGGCAGTATCCATTATCAGTGGCTGGCAGCATTCCTACTGCCACAGGCAGTAATTATAGTAGTGCCAATCAGCATTTGTACTGCCATAGGCAGTGATTACAATGCTCCTCCATGGGCCCCGGGTGCCAAACCCCTTCCAGCCGCGGCTCACAGAGGCACATTAGGCCGGGAACAATCCTGGTAAGCCTCATATTTGCAAAAAATAACAAACAACTACTCTGTCACTACCTAATGGAGACCGGAAAAAAGACTGGGGAAGCCAAGGGCGGTCGGACCTATATTCCCAGAGGGGCGGAGCCTAAAATAGAAAAAACTTCCTGTCTAAAACCTAGGGGTAGGGATAAAATCCCAGAGTAATGGCTGCCATGGAGTAGCGTAGAAGAAAAAATCTTCCGACCACTTTACTCGCCCATAAGTGTTGATGCCACTTGCGTGGCATGAAAGGACAGTCCCCTCATCGTCCTTATGTCTTTTTGAGAGAGAGAGGAATGGTCGGCACAAGATTACAGAAATATGCTCTCCGATATGATCACAATCCAGGATCAGTCATTGTTATCTAGGGAAGGTTTGTGTTTTTTTTCTAATTATGGCCCAGATTTATCAAGCCTCGGAGAGTGATAAATTGCACTAGGATAAAGTACCAACCAATCAGCTTCTAGCTGCCATGTTACAGGCTGTGTTTAAAAAATGACAGATATGGGCTGATTGGTTGATACTTTATCACCGTGCAATTTATTACTCTCCAAGGCTTGATAAATTTGGGCCTATGACACTTAAATTTCAGCCACAATCAAATCTATATTCTTTCATCTGAGAACATTGGGGGTAATTCTGAGTTGATCGCAGCAGGAATTTTGGCCCTCATTCCGAGTTGTTAGCTCGGTAATTTTCTTCGCATCGCAGCGATTTTCTGCTAATTGCGCATGCGCAATGTTCGCACTGCGACTGCGCCAAGTAAATTTGCTAAGAAGTTTGGTAATTTACTCACGGCATTACGATGTTTTTTCTTCGTTCTGGTGATCGTAATGTGATTGACAGGAAGTGGGTGTTTCTGGGCGGAAACTGGCCGTTTTATGGGTGTGTGTGAAAAAACGCTGCCGTTTCTGGGAAAAACGCGGGAGTGGCTTGAGAAACGGGGGAGTGTCTGGGCGAACGCTGGGTGTGTTTGTGACGTCAAACCAGGAAAGAAACTGACTGAACTGATCGCAGTGGCAGAGTAAGTATCGAGCTACCCAGAAACTGCTAAGAAATTTCTATTCGCAATTTAGAGAATCTTTCGTTCGCAATTTTGCTAAGCTAAGATTCACTCCCAGTAGGCGGCGGCTTAGCGTGTGCAATGCTGCTAAAAGCAGCTTGCGAGCGAACAACTCGGAATGAGGGCCAAAATTCCTGCTGCGATCAACTCAGAATTACCCCCATAGCCAGAATCAAGCATTTCATTCCCACAGAAGATCTTCTAAAAGTCATACATGCATTTGTATCATCTCAAAGAGACTACTGTAATGCCCTCTACCTGGGTCTCACAGCAAAAGAATTGCACCACTTACAGCTGGTACAAAACACAGCTGCCAGGCTGTTACCCAACCAGCCCCGTTCTAGCCACATAACACACATCCTCTACTCCCTTCACTGGCTGCCGGTAAGATGGTGAACCATTTTACTGAGTTTCAAAGCACTACATGACCAGGGCCAAAGGTACCTGAACAGTGGCGTAACTAGAAATTTTTCTCCCCCAAGCCAAAAAATTCTCTGCCCCCCCCCCCCCCCCCATAAGTGTCAGCAGTACAGTGATGAATCCGCAAAAGGGGGTGTGACCTTGCTGAAATGGGCGTGGCTTTGCATAAAGGGGCGTGGCATTGCAGGAAAAGACTACCTTATACCCCAGTTTTGCACCCTGCACGCCCAGACGTTGGCCACCACAGGAAAAAAATAATCCTGATTCATGCCCCTTACATTATTTGTCATTTTTCCTCCTTATAGTATTGCCCAGTATACATTATTCCACATACTGCAATGGCCCTTAGACATTATGCCACACACAATAATGCCCATTACACAACATGCCACACACCGTAATGCCCCCAACACATTATGCCACACACCGTAATGCCTGTGACACAATATGCCACACACCATAATGCCCCCAACACATTATGCCACACGCCGTAATGCCTGTGACACATTATGCCACGCAATGCCCGTTATACATTATGCTACACACTGCAATGCCCCTGATACATTATAGCACATACAATGTCTGATACACATTATGACACACACTGCAATGACCCTGAGACATTATACCACATATCACAATGCCCATGATATAGTATACCACACATCGTAATGCCTGTGACACATACCACAATGCCCGTTATACCCTATGCTACACACTGCAATGCCCGTTATACATTATGCCACACACTGCAATGCCCGAGACATTATACCACATACAATGCCCGTGATATAGTATGCCACACACCGTAATGCCTGTGACACATTATGACACACACTGCAATACCCCTGAGACATACCACATACCACAATGCCCGTGATATAGTATGCCACACACCGTAATGCCTGTGACAAATACCGCAATGCCCGATATATCCTATGCCGCACACCGCAATACCTGTTATACATTATGCCACACACTGCAATGCCCCTGAGACATTATACCACATACAATTCCGTGATATAGTATGCCACACACCGTAATGCCTGTGACACATTATGACACACACTACAATGTCCGTGATACATTATGCCACACACCGCAATGCCCATACACATTAAGTCCTACAGTAAGGCTTCTAATTACTTTTAAATTACCTGCTCGTTGCCAGGTGTTTCATGCTCTTGGTTCCATGCTCGTTGCCAGGGGCTTCATGCAGTAGGTGTTATGCTTGTTGCCAGAGGTATCATGTGCTGGGTTTCAAGCTTGTTGCCAGGGGGTAATATTCGTTGCCAGGGGTTTCATGCACTGGGTGTCATGCTCGTTGCTAGGGGTTAATGCTTGTTGCCAGGGATTTCATGAGCTGGGTGTTGTGCTTGTAACCAGGGGGTAATGCTTGTTGCTAGGGCTGTGCTCCCAGTGCCAGATATGTCCCCACAGAGCCAGGTACACACATGCCCCCAGTGCCAAACATGCGCCCCCCCAGTGCCAGAAACACATATACCCCCAGTGCCAAATATGCCCCCTCTCCCAGTGCCAGGTACACATATACCCCCCTGTGCCAATATGCCCCTCCAGTGCCAAATATGCACCCCCAGTGCCACATATGCCCCCAATGCCAGATATTCCCCCACAGTGCCAGGTACACATATACCCCCAGTGCCAGGCACACATATACCCCCCTGTGCCAATATGCCCCTCCTATGCCAATATGCTCCCCCAGTGCCACATATGCCCCCTAGTGCCAGGTACAACTTCCCCTCCCCGCTCCCCCACTGTTTTGTGAAGGAGGGACACGGAGGGCACAGCGCGCGCCTCTCCTGTGTCCCTCCTATGTCTCCGGCGTGTCTATTAAATGAAGTGCCGGTTCGTGAGCCAATCAGAGCTCACGAACGGGTACTTCATTTAATAGACCCGCTGCTGCCGCCGGAGACGCAGGAGGGACACAGGAAAGGCGCGCACTGTGCCCTCTGTGTCCCTCCTTCCCAGGCAGCAGAGATCAGTGGCGGCTAGGGCGCCCCGCAGCCCTGCGCTCCCCCAAACGATCGCAGGGGCTGCGGGCCCCTAGTTACGCCACTGTACCTGAAGCGGGTGTGGTTCATTAGGTCGACATGAGTTAGGTCGACATATATTGGGTCGACATGTGCTAGGTAGACATGGAAAAAGGTCGACATTGTTTTTTTTTACTTTTTTTGGTGTCGTTTTATGAAAAGTGACAGGGAACCCCAATTAGTGCACCGTGTCCCCTCGCATGGCGAGCGACTTCAGGAAAGGTGCCTCGCTCCACTACCGCCACGCTCGGCACAGGTTACCGTTCCCAATTGTAGTACACGTGGATCGTTAAGTATGAAAAAGGTCAAAAAGTGAAAAAAAATGTGAAAAAATCATGTCGACCTTTTTCCATGTCGACCTAGTACATGTCGACCTAGTGATCATGTCGACCCAATGTATGTCGACCTAATGACTGTCATCCACCTCAAGCAGCTTCTGATTGCTTATACTCCCACTCGCTTACTGCGATCTGTAGATGAAGGACTTTCAGCAGCATCTAGAATCTCCCTTAAGTCATCTAGGGGACGAGAGCTTTGTGGCTCAGACTCTATGGAACTCACTTCCTCGCACAGCGCGAGAGGCCCCCACTCTAGAATCCTTCAAAATACACTCCAGACTTTCCTGTTGAGTCATGGATTTAACTAATATCTACTGTTAAGCTTGTTTTGTATTTTGTGCTGTAAAGGCAAATGTAAAGCACCTTGGGGGTTATTGAGAAGTGGACGCAGCCGCTGCATTCGCATGCAGCGGGCAAGTCCGTCAGGTCTGCGCACGTGTACTGGCCAAAGTACATGTGCGCGACCATTCACAATGCAGTCGCATCCCAGAAGGATGGGTCCGCAAGATGATTGACAGCGGCAGCTGCGGGTGGGGATGGGGCATTGTTACGGTGTTCTGTGGTATAGTCCGGACAACACAGGTGTGTCCGGACGCAGCCGATCCGAATAAAAAAAAAATTGTGTCGGACCGCCTGCAAGCGCAGCCAGGTTGTGCAGGCAGCGGTTGTTCTCTACTCGATGTGTTCGCAATTAAATTGCAAACGCATCGCGGGGAGGCGCCAAACGCATGCTTGGCAGGCCTTGCCCTGTGCTGGGTGGCCCCCAGCATGTGAGTAGATGGACGCAGATCTGCGTTCCTCTCCAGATAACCCCCTTTGAGTCCTATTAGTAGAAAAGTGCTTTCTAAATATATATTATTATTATTATTATTATTATGGTTTTTATCAATATGAGAAATAAAAACACAAACATTATAATAACTTACACTTTTAATGTGTTGTATAAGTTATGTCCTATTTTTTGCCAGTTTTTCCCTTCTTTGATTTTGTTTTCTCAACCTTTTTTACCTTTATGGTTTTTTGCTGCAGTTTCTGCACTTTAGGTGGCACTTTAGGTGGCACTTTGGGTGGCACTTTGATGGATTTGACTTTCTCCTTCGCACTTGCCACAGATGTTTTGGCAGACTTTGTTGAAACCTTTTTCTCTTTGCTCCCTGCTTCAGCTTTCCCAGGTTTTTCCAGTTTCACAGGTTTTTCCAGTTTCACAGGTTTTTTCAGTTTCTTTTCTTCACTTGTCTTACTTTGCTTAGTGTCTGCTTTTGCTTTATAGTCATTATTTTCATCCATCATTGCCTTAGTTTTTTCTTCCACCATCCTCGGTTTGTCTAAAATGCCTTTTTTTGTTTCAAATTTTTCTTCAAATTCTTCCTCATCTCCTGCCGGCTCCTCTGTTGCTTCCTCCTCATTTCCTGCCGGCTCCTCTGTTGCTTCCTCCTCTGATTCATATTGTTTCCCATTTCCATCATCTTCAGGCTCCTCATCTTCAACTTCCTCATTTATGTCCGTTCCTTCCTCCATTTTTACAACTTCTGCAAACGGAGTAATGACAAAATGTTATAATACATTTAACGTTTCTACATTACTAATAGTATTTATGTGGAAGCAGTGTGTGCTTGATTTCATTGGTTGCACTTGCAGGTCTTTCTACCCCCACTCACAAAAATGCAGCAATATTTACAATTAGATGCAACGTATTATAGCGCCTGCAGAAATGGATCGGGAGAGGGCAAGCTTAGCCCCTGGAAAAATGGACGTGGAGAGGGCAAGCTAAAGCACTGCACAGTGATGGCATGCATATAGGGCTACGGTGGCCAATCCTGGGCCTTATTTTCAATCCCGTGTATCGGGATTGAAAGATTATCAATCCCAGGATTCCTGGGATACCCGGGATTGGGTTACTAATCCGGAAATCCAAAGGTTTGGAAGCTCCAATCCCGGACAATTTTAGGCCTAAATTCCGGAATCCTGACGATCCCAGTCCCCGGATTGGCCACCCTATATAGGAGTACCAGGACAAAGAGGAAGTGGGTGCAAAGGACCCAAGACCATCTGGGGCCCTGGGTCTGCCAAGGAGGATGAGAATGTAAAGAGACTCCTGGGGTGGCCACACACCCCTAGTACCAGAGCCTGATAGCTCTCCCCGAAGCCCTGCATGCATATATAAGTGCAGAAGGACCACAGGAGATGTCACACTTGGCTGCATCTTCAGATACTACTCTTAACAAGCGTATTTTAGCTGCGTCCTAACAGCTTGGTGCTTTGTTTAAAAAATAAGTGACTAAAAATTAAATAAAACCCATGGTCCCCACCCAGCTAACTAAACAGACACAATTGCTAAAGAATGGGCTTGTAGCATATGGGCAACGACCATGGTGCACCTGGTGACCAACACCAGACTATTCCAAGCTGAGCTGGCCGCACTATACCGTATAACACGTAACCACGTAGGTGGGCCCCTCTTGTCATTACAGTATATGAAACCAGCCCTGTCGTGCATAGCATTCGCTGCAATAAGACATTAAGGGTGACATTTACTAAGCAGTGATAAGAGCGGAGAAGTGAGCCAGTGGAGAAGTTGCCCATGGCAACCAATCAGCACAGAAGTGACATCTATAATTTGCATACTATAAAATGATACAGAGCTGCTGATTGGTTGATGGGGCAACTTCTCCACTGGCTCACTTCTCCGCTCTTATCACTGCTTAGTAAATGTCCCCCTAAGTGCTGTCGGGATGTATCATTATGCACATGCAGGGACAGTGGCTCCACACATTTTATAATAGGCCCTTAGTGAGAAGTCATTGATCAACAATGAACCTGTAAACAAGCATAATGTATACACAGTGTTGTAGGTAGGGATTATTACACAAACACGTCTGTTATTTTATACGTATGCCCTGGATTCACACTCTGTGACCGGTCACGCATCCAGCTGCATACTGGTTCCCATAGAGAGTGAAAGTACGGTGCCCGCTGTCAGGTGCTGTGAAAGTGCGCTTTGTCTTTACACCCATCCAATATACAGGCAAAGGTTAGGTCACACAGGATGTGGAGGTAGGGTCACCACAACATGCTATCAGCATTATTATTCATTTCTTATCTGTGAACAGACCCACCATAGGATGACGCATTTAAAGGTAAAACATTTTTTTCCTCATGTCTGTTGATCTGAATAAAAGATAGTGATTATTACCTTGTTTACGGCCTTTAAGGAGTGCTTTCGACTTAAGCTTCAAGACTTTAAATCGTGGTTTAATTTTCGGAATGTGAGACATCACCTTTTGTTGGATGTACTGGTACTCTTTATGATGTTTCAAGCTGGATTGCAAAGATAAATGGGAATCTGTGAATGTATGACAGTGTACACAATGCAACCGGCACCAAACTTACTGGGCAAATGTATAAAGCAGTGAAAAAATAGTGGACAAGTAGAGAAGTTGCCCCCAGCAACCAGTAAGCATTTACGTATCATTTTATAGAATGTAGTACCTGTATTAATTAATGCTACACTTGAAGCTGGTTAGTTGCTATGGGCATCTTCTCCGCTTGTCCACTGCCACACTCTTTTCACTGCACCACCAGGGCGGCGAACTAACAGTGCTGGCGGAGAACAGGAAGGACTAAGGGGGGAGGGAGGAACTTCGTCTCAGGTGGCGCCATCCAGGGACAAGGCTCTCACTTCACCTCCTGACTACAAACATGTCTCTTCTCATGGGAACCAATAACCTCATTGAGGCCAATGATGACCAACTATTCATGAGCCAAAATGGCTGCCTCTGCTACACTCAGGTGGCCCATTCACTTTGAGTAAGAGGTCAAACGTCCTTCAAAGTGTGATATACGGTAATGAATAGATGACGTTGGCAACTTACTAGGTACGAATGAAAATGCAGACTCCAGCCACCAGCGCTATGCAGATGAAACAGGTTCCGGCAACCATGACTTTCGCCAGAATGGTACGTTTTGGTATCACTGATTAATAAAGAAAGAAGAATATGATAAACCTTGAGAAGTGTGTGGAGTAGAAGCATATTGGTACATGTAACATGTAGAACAAATTTGGATGTGTGCACGTGTCACGGTGCCCACACAGCACAGCCGCTATTAGGCAGATGAGGTACAGAAGAGTGTTCAGCTGCGCTGCTCCTATAGGGCGGGATGTACTAAGCGGAAAATGCGGTAAACTCCCTGTTTACCGCATTTTCCTGATGTACTAACCCCTGGCCGGTAGGACAGCGCCGCGGCGGGGTACGCCAGCTTTAGCTGGCGATAGTCCATAGAAGCCTATGGGCTTCTCTCCGCGGCGCTGTGTGAGGGATCCGATCAGATCCCTCCCAGCATGCCCTGAGGCCGCCCCCGTCACCCAGCGCATGCGCAGACTGACTCCTGGGGCCGAATCCCAGAAGTCAGGCTGCCGCTGCGCATCGCGGAGGACAGCTCTTATCGGAAGAGCTGTCCTCCGCAATGCTGATCGCATATGTTAGTACATATGCGATCAGCATCGTGGCGCAGGGCGGCGATGTACATTAGTACATCCCGCCCATAGTCTGGGATAAGGATATGGAATATTTGGATGCCTAGGGGGTATTCAATTAGTGCAATTTTTTTTTGGCTAGCCGAAAAAATGCCACTAATTCGACCTTGTGTATTAAATTACGGACGTTTTCGACCATTTTTTTAATCACTTTTTGGCCATGCCTTTTTGCTTTTTTTTTTTTTTGTAAAATTGGGTGAAAATGACCCCCAAAAAGGAACGAAAATGACCGCATATTCGACAAAACACGTGGAACGGCGCCATCCCAAAGGTAAGGATCGGGGTAACTTTTAGGGTTAGGGCCTTTGGGGGGTTTAGGCACTAGGGTGCAGGTTTAGCCCTAGCCGCCTTCCCCCCCTAGAGGGTTAAGGGAAGGGAGGGGGAGTGATAGTTATAATACTCACCCCCTCCGACATCGGGATCTTCAAAGTCGGGATGCCGGTGTCAGTCATGTGACCGTCGGCATCCCGCCAACCAGGATATCATAATGAATGCGTATAAACCTGCTCTGAGCAAATGGGGCAATGAGAAACACAATAACATAGAACTAGTTATGCAAATGTGCAACACATTTATTAATGAAATAGTAGAAAATGAAGCTATAGAAACAAAGGTGGAACTAAGAAAATAAAAAAATAATTAATAAAATAAATATACTGCAATCACGTTAGGGTCTAGTTAGGTTTGCTAAAAGGCGCAATAGGCCCATACCTCCCAACTGTCCCGATTTTCGCGGGACAGTCCCTTTTTTGGGGGCTGTGCCACTGTCCCACCTGCGGGGGGGGCGCAGTTGGGAGGCTCATGCGCACAGCGTCTATTCAGTGCAGACAGTGGGAGAGAGGGCATGCCAGCGGCTCACAGAGCGCTGGGCATGCCCCCTCAGTGACGAAAACAGGGCATGGCTCGCACAATGCCACGCCCCCTTTTATAGACCACGCCCCTTTTCGAGAGCGTGCATGGCTTCGCTGCGCATGTGTCCCTCTTCATAGGAGAACAAAGTTGGAAGGTATGTTATGCCTGCAAATCATGCAATATCGATCATAAAAGTTCACAAGTAATTGCACAAAAAGAGTTCTTTCCATGTATCATACATATAATGTTTTACTGCCAACAGCCTGCAGTATGAAACAAATAATATAGGGATGTCCGGTGACGTAAATGGCTGAGGAGGCACTGGCTAGTACCAGAGCTAGATTTACACACAATATATGAGCCCAAGGGGTCATGTGGGAATTATACACAGGTGCAGCAGTATATACATGTGGGCATTATACACAGGTGCAGCAGTATATACATGTGGGCATTATACACAGGTGCAGCAGTATATACATGTGGGAATGATACACAGGTGCAGCAGTATATACATGTGAGCATTATACACAGGTGCAGCAGTATATACATGTGGGAATTATACACAGGTGCAGCAGTATATACATGTGGGCATTATACACAGGTGCAGCAGTATATACATGTGGGCATTATACACAGGTGCAGCAGTATATACATGTGAGCTCTATACACAGGTGCAGCAGTATATACATGTGGGCATTATACACAGGTGCAGCAGTATATAGACGTGGGAATTATACACAGGTGCAGCAGTATATACATGTGGGCATTATACACAGGTGCAGCAGTATATACATGTGGGCATTATACACAGGTGCAGCAGTATATACATGTGGGCATTATACACAAGTGCAGCAATATATACATGTGGGCATTATACACAGGTGCAGCAGTATATGCATGTGGGCATTATACACAGGTGCAGCAGTATATAGACGTGGGAATTATACACAGGTGCAGCAGTATATACATGTGGGCATTATACACAGGTGCAGCAGTATATAGACGTGGGAATTATACACAGGTGCAGCAGTATATACATGTGGGCATTATACACAGGTGCAGCAGTATATACATGTGGGCATTATACACAGGTGCAGCAGTATATACATGTGGGCATTATACACAGGTGCAGCATTATATACATGTGGGCATTATACACAGGTGCAGCAGTATATGCATGTGAGCTCTATACACAGGTGCAGCAGTATATACATGTGAGCTCTATACATCGGTGCAGCAGTATATACATGTGGGCATTATACACAGGTGCAGCAGTATATACATGTGGGCATTATACACAGATGCAGCAGTATATACATGTGGACATTGGGATACGGTCGTTAGGTTGACAGTCATTAGGTCGACCACTAAATGTCGACATGCATTAGGTCGACAGGGACACTAGGTCGACATGATCATTAGGTCGACATGTACTAGGACGACAGGTCAAAAGGTCGACATTAGGTTTTTTTTGTACTTTTTCATACTTTACAATCCACGTGGACTACAATTGGGAGCGGTAACCTGTGCTGAGCGCAGCGGTAGTAGAGTGAGGCACCTTGCCCCAAGCTGCGAGGGGACACGGTGCACTAATTGGGGTACTCCATCACTTTACGAAGAAAACAACACCAAAAAAAAGTCCAAAAACTCATTTCGATCTTTTAACCTGTCAACCTAGTGTCCCTGTTGACCTAATGCTTGTTGACCTTTAGTGGTCGACCTAATGACTGTCGACCTTAGTTGGGTCGACCCAGCGACCCATACCCGTGGACATTATACTCAGGTGTAGCAGTATATACACGTGGGAATTATAAACAGATGCAGCAGTATATACATGTGGGCATTATACACAGGTGCAGCAGTATATACATGTGGGCATTATACACAGGTGCAGAGGTATATACATGTGAGCATTATACACAGGTGCAGCAGTATATACATGTGGGCATTATACACAGGTGCAGCAGTATATACAGTACATGTCGGCATAATACACAGGTGCAGCAGTATATACATGTAAGCATTATACACAGGTGCAGCAATATATACATGTGAGCATTATACAAAGGTGCAGCAGTATACACGTGGGCATTATACACAGGTGCAGCAGTATATACAGGTAAGCATAATACACAGGTGCAGCAGTAGATACATGTGGGTATTATACACAGGTGCAGCAGTATATTCATGTGGACATTATACACAGGTGCAGCAGTATATACATGTGGGCATTATACACAGGTGCAGCAGTATATACAGTACATGTGGGCATTATACACAGGTGCAGCAGTATATACATGTGGGCATTATACACAGGTGCAGCAGTATATACATATGGGTATTATACACAGGTGCAGCAGTATATTCATGTGGACATTATACACAGGTGCAGCAGTATATACATGTGAGCATTATACACAGATGCAGCAGTATATACATGTGGGCATTATACACAGGTGCAGCAGTATAAACATGTGGGCATTATACACAGGTGCAGCAGTATATACAGTACATGTGGGCATTATACACAGGTGCAGCAGTATATACATGTGGGCATTATACACAGGTGCAGCAGTATATACATGTGGGCATTATACACAGGTGCAGCAGTATATACATGTGAGCATAATACACAGGTGCAGCAGTATATACATGTGGGTATTATACACAGGTGCAGCAGTATATTCATGTGGACATTATACACAGGTGCAGCAGTATATACATGTGAGCATTATACACAGATGCAGCAGTATATACATGTGGGCATTATACACAGGTGCAGCAGTATATACATGTGGGCATTATACACAGGTGCAGCAGTATATACAGTACATGTGGGCATTATACACAGGTGCAGCAGTATATACAGTACATGTGGGCATTATACACAGGTGCAGCAGTATATACAGTACATGTGGGTATAATACACAGGTGCAGCAGTATATACAGCTGGAAATTTGGTGAGTATTGATCAGAGATGTGTGGATAAGGTAGTCAGGTCAGGCTCTGGCTCACCTGCCATAGACTTTTTACTCGAGTTAAACTATAAAAATGATTAGAATAATACAAAGAATATATTTCTAATATGTTCTTTGTATTTTCCATATACTTTATATAGTCAAAACTCTGGTGTATACATTAGTATGACAGGAAAGGCTCTGCCTCACCCCAACGCACGTCACTGATTATAGGTATGGTATGTCAGGGCTAGATTAAGCCCTCAGGGGGCCCAGGACACCCAAGACAGGGCTCTCGCCCTCCTACCAGCAACCACACCCCGGATGCATCCGCTGCTCGCCCTCTCCACCCCAACGACCACCAGCAACAGGAGCCCTTCGGGGGGAGGGCCCCCACGCTGCAGCAGGGAGAGAAGACTACAGGCTGCCAGGGAGGAAGGGTACCACGCTGCCAGGGGAAGGAGTGCGGTACCGCATGCGGCTGTGCATACAGCTTCCCCCTTCTCTCAGGCACGGTCGGGGACTGATCCATACAATCTCCAGCCTCCGCTGCTGCCAGGAGAGCTGCCGCTGGCAGCGGAGGCTAGAAAATGGAGGCAGCAGCACTAGAGAAGTGCAGAACTTCAGCCGGGGGACGGACGGGACATTAAGACAGGGGGGTCCTGGGGTACTGCCCCCTTGTCCCCCTCTTAATCCGGCTCTGTGGTACATAGAGTAGACTTATTTCTTAAATAAATATACCAGCCGTGGTAGCACAAGGATGTTAGGGCAATTATACAGGCAGAGTTCAAACTTTTACATTCATTCAATATAGTTCATGTATCAGATATCCAAACGTAATAATAAGATTTTACTCACCGGTAAATCTATTTCTCGTAGTCCGTAGTGGATGCTGGGAACTCCGTAAGGACCATGGGGAATAGCGGCTCCGCAGGAGACTGGGCACAACTAAAAGAAAGCTTTTAGACTACCTGGTGTGCACTGGCTCCTCCCACTATGACCCTCCTCCAAGCCTCAGTTAGGATACTGTGCCCGGAAGAGCTGACACAATAAGGAAGGATTTTGAATCCCGGGTAAGACTCATACCAGCCACACCAATCACACCGTATAACTTGTGATACTATACCCAGTTAACAGTATGAAATATAACTGAGCCTCTCAACAGATGGCTCAACAATAACCCTTAGTTAGGCAATAACTTCATACAAGTATTGCAGACAATCCGCACTTGGGATGGGCGCCCAGCATCCACTACGGACTACGAGAAATAGATTTACCGGTGAGTAAAATCTTATTTTCTCTGACGTCCTAGTGGATGCTGGGAACTCCGTAAGGACCATGGGGATTATACCAAAGCTCCCAAACGGGCGGGAGAGTGCGGATGACTCTGCAGCACCGAATGAGAGAACTCAAGGCACTCCTCAGCCAGGGTATCAAATTTGTAGAATTTTGCAAACGTGTTTGCCCCTGACCAAGTTGCAGCTCGGTAAAGTTGTAAAGCCGAGACCCCTCGGGCAGCCACCCAAGATGAGCCCACTTTCCTCGTGGAATGAGCTTTTACTGATTTAGGATGCGGCAATCCAGCCGCAGAATGCTCCAGCTGAATTGTGCTACAAATTCAGCGAGCAATAGTCTGCTTAGAAGCAGGAGCACCTATTTTGTTGGGTGCCTGCAGGATAAAAAGCGAGTCAATTTTCCTGACTCCAGCCGTCCTGGAAATATAAATTTTTAAGGCCCTGACTACGTCCAGTAACTTGGAATCTTCCAAGTCCCTAGTAGCCGCAGGCACTACAATAGGTTGGTTCAAGTGAAAAGCTGATACCACCTTAGGGAGAAACTGGGGACGAGTCCTCAATTCTGCCCTATCCATATGGAAAATCAGATAAGGGCTTTTACATGACAAAGCCGCCAATTCTGACACACGCCTGGCCAAAGCCAAGGCCAATAACATGACCACTTTCCACGTGAGATATATTTTAAATCCACAGTTTTAAGTGGCTCAAACCAATGTGATTTTAGGAAACTCAACACCACGTTGAGATCCCAAGGTGCCACAGGAGGCACAAAAGGGGGCTGAATATGTAGCACTCCCTTTACAAATGTCTGAACTCCAGGCAGTGAAGCCAGTTCTTTCTGGAAGAAAATCGACAGAGCCGAAATCTGGACCTTAATGGAACCCAAGTTTATGCCCATAGTCACTCCTGACTGTAGGAAGTGCAGAAAACGACCCAGCTGAAATTCCTCTGTTGGGGCCTTCCTGGCCTCACACCACGCAACATATTTTCGCAAAATACGGTGATAATGGTTTGCGGTTACTTCTTTCCTGGCTTTTATCAGCGTAGGAATGACTTCCTCCGGAATGCCCTTTTCCTTTAGGATCCGGAATTCAACCGCCATGCCGTCAAACGCAGCCGCGGTAAGTCTTGGAACAGACAGGGCCCCTGCTGTAGCAGATCCTGTCTGAGCGGTAGAGGCCATGGGTCCTCTGATATCATTTCTTGAAGTTCTGGGTACCAAGCTCTTCTTGGCCCATCCGGAACCACGAGTATCGTTCTTACTCCTCGTCTTATTATTCTCAGTACCTTTGGTATGAGAGGCAGAGGAGGGAATACATAAACCGACTGGTACACCCACGGTGTCACTAGAGCGTCCACAGCTATCGCCTGAGGGTCCCTTGACCTGGCGCAATATCTAGTTTTTTGTTTAGGCGGGACGCCATCATGTCCACCTGTGGTCTTTCCCAACAGTTTACCAACAGTTGGAAGACTTCTGGATGAAGTCCCCACTCTCCCGGGTGTAGGTCGTGTCTGCTGAGGAAGTCTGCTTCCCAGTTGACCACTCCCGGAATGAACACTGCTGACAGTGCTAAGACGTGATTTTCCGCCCATCGGAGAATCCTTGTGGCTTCTGCCATCGCCATCCTGCTTCTTGTGCCGCCCTGTCGGTTTACATGGGCGACTGCCGTGATGTTGTCTGATTGAATCAGTACCGGCTGGTTTTGAAGCAGAGGCCTTGCCAGACTTAGGGCATTGTAAATGGCCCTCAGTTCCAGAATATTTATGTGTAGGGACGACTCCTGACTTGACCAAAGTCCTTGGAAATTTCTTCCCTGTGTGACTGCCCCCCAGCCTCGAAGGCTGGCATCCGTGGTTACCAGGACCCAGTCCTGTATGCCGAATCTGCGGCCCTCTTGAAGATGAGCACTCTGCAGCCACCACAGTAGAGATACCCTGGTCCTTGGAGACAGGGTTATCAGCCGATGCATCTGAAGATGCGATCCCGACCACTTGTCCAAGAGGTCCCACTGAAAGGTTCTTGCATGGAACCTGCCGAATGGAATTCTGCTTCGTAAGAAGCTATCATTTTTCCCAGGACTCGTGTGCAGTGATGCACCGATACCTGTTTTGGTTTCAGGAGGTCTCTGACTAGAGATGACAGCTCCTTGGCTTTCTCCTGCGGGAGAAATACTTTTTTCTGTTCTGTGTCCAGAACCATCCCCAGGAACAGTAGGCGTGTGGTAGGAACCAGCTGTGACTTTGGAATGTATAGAATCCATCCGTGCTGTTGTAGCACTTCCCGAGATAGTACTACTCCGACCAACAACTGCTCCTTGGACCTCGCCTTTATAAGGAGATCGTCCAAGTACGGGATAATTAAAACTCCCTTTTTTCGAAGGAGTATCATCATTTCTGCCATTACCTTGGTAAAGACCCTCGTGCCGTGGACAGTCCAAACGGCAGTGTTTGGAATTGGTAATGGCAATCCTGTACCACAAATCTGAGGTACTCCTGGTGAGGATGGTAAATGGGGACATGTAGGTAAGCATCCTTGATGTCCAGGGATACCATGTAATCCCCCTCCTCCAGGCTTGCAATAACCGCCCTGAGCGATTCCATCTTGAACTTGAATTTTTTTATGTATGTGTTCAAGGATTTCAAATTTAACATGGGTCTCACTGAACCGTCCGGTTTCGGTACCACAAACAGTGTGGAATAGTAACCCCGTCCTTGTTGAAGTAGGGGCACCTTGACTATCACCTGCTGGGAATACAGCTTGTGAATTGCCTCTAGCACAGCCTCCCTGCCTGAGGGAGTTGTCGGCAAGGCAGATTTGAGGAAACGGCGGGGGGGAGACGCCTCGAATTCCAGCTTGTACCCCTGAGATACTACTTGAAGGATCCAGGGATCCACCTGTGAGCGAGACCACTGATCGCTGAAATTTTTGAGGCGGCCCCCCACCGTAACTGGCTACGCCTGTGGAGCCCCCGCGTCATGCGGTGGACTCAGAGGAAGCGGGGGAAGAATTCTGATTCTGGGAACTGGCTGACTGGTGCAACTTTTTCCCTCTTCCCTCGTCTCTGTGCAGAAAGGAAGCGCCTTTGACCCGCTTGCTATTCTGAAGCCGAAAGGACCGTACCTGATAATACAGTGCTTTCTTAGGCTGTGAGGAAACCTGAGGTAAAAATTTTTCTTCCCTGCTGTTGCTGTGGATATGAGGTCCCAGAGACCATCCCCAAACAATTCCTCACCCTTATAAGGCTCTATGTGCCTTTTAAAGTCAGCATCACCTGTCCAGTGTCGGGTCTCTAATACCCTCCTGACAGAATGGACATTGCATTAATTCTGGATGCCAGCCGGCAAAATATCCCTCTGTGCATCCCTCATATATAAGACGACGTCTTTAATATGCTCTTATGTTCGCAAAATAGTATCCCTGTTTGACAGGGTCACAGACCACGCTGCAGCAGCACTATCTGCAGGTCTCAGTCTAGTACCTGAGTGTGTAAATACAGACTTCAGGATAGCCTCCTGCTTTTTATCAGCAGGTACCTTCAAAGTGGCCGTATCCTAAGACGGCAGTGCCACCTTTTTTGACAAACGTGTGAGCGCCTTATCCACCCTAGGGGATATCTCCCAGCGTAACTTATCCTCTGGCGGGAAAGGGTACGCCATCAGTAACTTTTTAGAAATTACCAGTTTCTTATCGGGGGAACCCACGCTTTTTCACACTTCATTCACTCATTTGATGGGGGAACAAAACACTGCCTGCTTTTTCTCCCCACACATAAAACCCTTTTTTAGTGGTGCTTGGGTTAATGTCAGAAATGTGTAACACATTTTTTATTGCCGGGATCATGTAACGGATGTTCCTAGTGGATTGTGTATATGTCTCAACCTCGTCGACACTGGAGTCAGACTCCGTGTCGACATCTGTGTCTGCCATCTGAGGGAGCGGGCGTTTTTGAGCCCCTGATGGCCTTTGAGACGCCTGGGCAGGCGCGGCTGAGAAGCCGGCTGTCCCACAGCTGTTACGTCATCCAGCCTTTTATGTAAGGAGTTGACACTGTCGGTTTATACCTTCCACCTATCCATCCACTCTGGTGTCGGCCCCACAGGGGGCGACATCACATTTATCGGCATCTGCCCTGCCACCACATAAGCCTCCTCATCAAACGTGTCGACACAGCCGTACCGACACACCGCACACACACAGGGAATGCTCTGACTGAGGACAGGACCCCACACAGCCCTTTGGGGAGACAGAGAGAGAGTATGCCAGCACACACCAGAGCGCTATATAATTTAGGGATTAACACTATATTCAGTGAATTTTTCCCAATAGCTGCTTGTATATACAATATTGCGCCTAAATTTAGTGCCCCCCCTCTCTTTTTAACCCTTTGAGCCTGCAAACTACAGGGGAGAGCCTGGGGAGCTGTCTTCCAGCTGCACTGTGAAGAGAAAATGGCGCCAGTGTGCTGAGGGAGATAGCTCCGCCCCTTTTTCGCGGACTTTTCTCCCGCTTTTTTATGGATTCTGGCAGGGGTATTTATCACATATATAGCCTCTGGGGCTATATATTGTGATATATTTGCCAGCCAAGGTGTTTTTATTGCTGCTCAGGGCGCCCCCCCCCCAGCGCCCTGCACCCTCAGTGACCGGAGTGTGAAGTGTGTATGAGGAGCAATGGCGCACAGCTGCAGTGCTGTGCGCTACCTTGGTGAAGACTGATGTCTTCTGCCGCCGATTTTCCGGACCTCTTCTTGCTTCTGGCTCTGTAAGGGGGACGGCGGCGCGGCTCCGGGAACGAACACCAAGGCCAGTTCCATGCGGTCGATCCCTCTGGAGCTAATGTTGTCCAGTAGCCTAAGAAGCCCAAGCTAGCTGCAAGCAGGTAGGTTCGCTTCTTCTCCCCTTAGTCCCCCGATGCAGTGAGCCTGTTGCCAGCAGGTCTCACTGTAAAATAAAAAACCTAAAATAAACTTTCTTTCTAAGAGCTCAGGAGAGCCCCTAGTGTGCATCCAGCTCGGCCGGGCACAGAAATCTAGTTAGTACTGTTGGAACAGTATTGCTCACTGGTTACTGTCCGTGGCGAAACGCGTGGTCGAATGCACTTTGGAGCGTGCTAGAGTATCTTCCTGCTTTCGGTTTGCAAAGCGACCGTATAGTTGGCTAGTAGACATGTTAACCTGAGGGTAACTTGGGTAAAACCGTTACTTACCCGATAGCAGGATTCATGAGAGACTCTAGTGCACTCCACAGTGTTTTCCACCATGCTGAGCACAAGCTAACTAGGTCCTGATACAATTGCAGTGTATTTACGTGTACATTGCTATTCCTAATTATTTTATTTCTATTTCCACCTTTGTTTTTAAGTTGATTTTTCCTTTTATGCTGTGGCATTCATGTGTGCGCTTTCACATAACTAGTTCTATCTGATTTTTTTTTTTTTTTACTCAATCGCTCACAGCCACTGTATACAGTGCGCCAAGGGAAAAATGAATGGTAATTGGGGCAGTTGGCCTGGTATTGCACAGGGGTGGGCTGAAAGCATCATAGGGCACAGTCATGGATGCCAAAGAATTGGACGGGCCTGGTGCTGGGGGAGCATGGTCACGGGAGTAGGCGTGGCCAATCATGGACTATTTTTCTATGGCACTTGCAGAGGGGGAATATGATCACAGCATTGTTCCACGCACTCCCAAGTCCTCCGAGAGCCCGGGCACTTTGCACCTACCCACGTGCCCCAGGGCACTGTGTAGGAGATGTGGTGATGACTGTACTTGGCCTGTTGCGTCCGGTTATATTTGAGCGTCCTACGGGTCCCAATGAGCGAGATATGAATACCCCGTTATATATGAATTCTGTACATTTTAATAGAGTAATAATGCAATTGCAAGCCAGCAATGGAAGTTAGTTTAGACTTTAGCATGAAGACAATTGGTTCAGAACAAGGAAAAGACAAAACACCTGCTCTACCTGAGTCCCAGCTGCGCTTCACTAGCGCGTGAGTACGGTAAGACACTGCAGAGCCTTTAGAATAAACAAAAATATAAACCTAGGTGTCATAACTGATAAAGAAAACATTATTGCCTCCCCACGCCCCATCAGGCCCGGATTTGCTGAGAGGCCCAGTTACAGGGCCTCACCTTCTGCGTCATGGTTATTATAACGACAGTTTTATTTCACATCATGCAATACAACTCCACCCCCTCCCCCCTTACTCCATCTTTGCTACTCCTACCATGCAATACATCCAACGGCCCATTCCTATATAATTGTCACATTTACTAAAAGCCAGTGAGCATTGGCTTTTTGTAAATGGCCCCTGTATTCAGCCAGCTGAGGGAAGGTTAATAAACAATACAGACTCACTGTTTGCTTCATCAGTGGAGCGGTTCCAGTCAGGGTTGGAGATATTTTTTCCTGCAAATAAATCATATTGGATGTAGCCACTATTGAGCACATATAAAAAAAAACACATATATACAACACTGTCTATATATAACATATACATTTTTATTTTAAACATTTTGGTTCTTCTATCTTAATAATGAAACCAATATAATCTAAACTGTATTATGATATATATATATATATATATATATATATAAAAAAAAAAGTGTCAGCTTTACTCCAAAGAGCAGACATATCAAAGATTGGAGAGAGATATATGGGTAAATGTATTATCCTCCTGACTACGGTCGTTATGTGTCTGGTCCCGCTTCTCGTCCTGATCAAAGAGCATCGGCGCAATGTATTAACTTGTACTGTACCGATATGTGTATGCGCTATGCGCCACTCTGGGAGAACTGAACCTCCTCACCCTTTTGGCTAATCCCCAAAGTCCTGCACATGCGCTAGAATATTCTCCCATGGGGAATTGCTCATCTGTTACTAGCGCATGCGCAATACGATTTCCGGGACTCTTCTCTAGTAACGGCGGCTGCCTTGCTCCCACTGCAAGCTGAAACAATGGTGGTCATTCCGAGTTGATCGCTAGCTGCATTCAGTCGCTGTGCAGTGATGAGGCAAAAAAACGCCACTTCTGCGCATGCGTCTGCGGTGCAATGCGCACGCACGGCGTACTGTTACAACGAACGATGTAGTTTTACACAGGGTCTAGCGATGCTTTTCAGTCGCACAGGCAGCCGCAGAGTGATTGATAGGAAGAGGGCGTTTCTGGGTGTCAACTGACCGTTTTCAGGGAGTGTTCAGAAAAACGCAGGCGTGTCAGGAAAAACGCAGGCGTGGCTGGGCGAACGCAGGGCGTGTTTGTGACGTCAAATCAGGAACTGAATGGTCTGAAGTGATCGCAAGCGCTGAGTAGGTTTGAAGCTACTCTGAAACTGCACAAAATTATTTTGTAGCCGCTCTGCGATCCATTCGTTCGCACTCCTGCTAAGCTAAAATACACTCCCAGTGGGAGGCGGCATAGCGTTTGCACGGCTGCTAAAAACTGCTAGCGAGCGAACAACTCGAAATGACCACCCATAAGTGTATTGATTAATTAAAACAACAACAAAAAATACAGACACGTGGGAGGAGAGGGAGCACATTGCCAGACAGAGGAGCCGAAGGAAAGAGGAGACTGTACCAACCGCCACCTGTACAGCTGGCCATTCGTACATCAGGTAGCGGCATCGCACCCCTTACAGACACACTGCGCAATGAAAATGACACCGGGCGCAAAGCACCCTGGTCATTTACCAGCACAGTGACCATCGTACATATGGGTGAAGCGGTATCCGGCGCACATAGCGTGCGCTGTAACCACTTCAGCCCGCATCGCATGTTCATACATTTACCCCATACTACCAACCAACCAGCCAGCTCATAACTGTCATTTTTCAAACACAGCCTGTAACACGGCAGTTAGGAAGCTGATTGGCTGGTACTTTATCTCTCTCTATTGCAGTGGTTCTCAAACTCGGTCCTCAGGACCCCACACAGTTCACGTTTTCCATGTCACCCAGCAGCTGCACTGTGTATCACCAACTGTCACATTTTAAAAATCTACAGGTGACCTGCAAAACATGAACTGTGTGGGGTCCTGAGGACCGAGTTTGAGAACCTGTGCTCTATTGTATCTCTCTCCAAGCTTTGATACATATGCCCCAAAGTATTTTAAAATGCTTTTGCCCCCGTAAGTCAATAAAGAGATAGCCTTATCAATTGCGGCGGTACTTGATAAATAGGCTTCCTCATACAGCAAAGACACTTAACACCCCCGGGTAACACGTTGGATAGAGAGGGCTCCCCGGCAATAGGGTCTTTTGCTCCTTGCTAAATACTAGGAACCTAATACTAAAAATGAACTGGTTAAGCATACCTAAATCACATACACATATAAGTAAGGCATCCATTACCTGTTGAGGCATTGATTTGTGCAGTCAGGAAGATGACGGCGATAACAAATATAATTAAAGCCATTCGATTTCTAATCCCTGATGTACAGGCACAACCTATTCAAGTCCTTCCCATCATGGTGTGAGATCCTGTCCACAATGAATTGTAGAAATTGTGATGTCATAATGGATGTCCTACCTGCTGCATGTAGCCAATCAGCTGCTATTGGGCTCAGGATGCGTATTTGGTTATGTTTCACATACTGCTAACAAATCTAAACATATTATTCATCTCCACGTTTAATTTCCAAATGACAATATACATTATACACATAATATTACACGTAAATTTTCAATAAAGATCCTGGTGCTCCAAAATCATTTAATGGAAACCCAGTTTTTTACACCTGAATATAAGATTAAGATAGGTAAACATGCAGGAACTGAAACGCAGGGATGGAGGTGTTACCCTGAGCAGCCAATCAGATTTCGGCTATCATTTACATAATACAGTATAGAAGAGCTAGAATCTGATCAGTTGCTATAGGCAACACTTCCACTTTTCCTTTTTTTTTTGAGTTTTTGATCTACTCCCAGCGCCGAATTAATCCCTGCGGAATCTTGCCTCCCCCCTCGAAGATTATCTTCCAATACGTCTAATTTTACCAACCAACAGTCTACGATACGGAAAGTGTAATGTGAATCTGATGTCTATGGTTTATGTATTTTAAGTTCTTAATGGGTACATTACATTAACCACTTAACTAATATTTAAAAACAAAAAACGCATGGAAATTGTCAAGCTTTTTTTATGATTGAATTAGGTTAAGAACCTTTATTTAAAGTGTATCCAATAAAATTTTCTTTAAAAAAACATTTAAAAAAACAAACAAAAAAAAAGAATAAAAAAAAAGAATAAAAAAAAAGAAAAAAACAATATAGGTACAAACATCGACGGTCGGAACATAGCGACCATTGCGACTTCAGTTTCCTGCTACGTGATCCTCTCTGCAGCCTCTGGAGCTCCCCAGAGAAGGTGAGGGCTGCTTTTTCCCCCCCAGCAGCTGCTAATGTCTGCAGCCGCTGGGTGGGCGGGTGCTACCAGACTGACCGATCAGCAGTGATCAGCAGCACAGCTGGCACTGGGGGAGGGTACCAGAATGACCGGAGGTCCCTCTGAAAGCAGCAATTGCAGGAAGCTTCTCTTCCTACAGCCGCCCAGGGAGCTTTCTGACCAGGTGCATCATATGCGACCATGTCAGGGAAAGCCCAGCCTGGTGTGTCACATCTGATGCAAAGTGGTTGATGCTGTATTTTCTCTATAGAATCTTTAATGTAAAGTTTTCTTTCTTTGAGCTGATTTTTCTATCTTTTGGAAACAATTTAAGAAAGTTAAATCATGCAATTATATGGAATACTTAAGTACACATCCTTTTTTTTCCATGGAGATTAAATCTTCACAATATTCTCCTCTTCTCTCGTGTATTCAATATATGGGGAGGAAACAAAATGGTGCAAAATGTGTAGTACAGTACTTTTAATTCCACAAAAACATACACACATAAAAATACACACATAAAAATTGATTTGTTTGTGCAAATAGCAAAAGACTTCAGAGCAGTATTATCCAGAGTATTTGGCGGCAAAAGTGGATAAATTGTGCAATTACCAGAAATAATTGAGAACCGGTGGAAAACAGTTCTCAATATACGTTCTTAATTAATCACCAGTACGTTCCTCCCGGGTGGGTCGTCAGGGATAAGTTTCTGGTAGTGGTAAAATCCTCCACCTCTCTCCAGCCAAGCTGCAGGATGTACTGTTCCCAACAGGAGCCAACGCGTTTCAACCCTGTACCTAGGGTCTTTTTCAAGGCAATGAACAATATCTTAATGTTCCTTCCTTTTAACTAACATTATAACCAATCATAAAGTCTAATACGTCCACATCATTGGTTTGCACAAACAAATCAATTTTTATGTGTGTATTTTTATGTGTGTATGTTTTTGTGGAATTAAAAGTACTGTACTACACATTTTGCACCATTTTGTTTCCTCCCCATATATTGAATACACGGGAGAAGAGGAGAATATTGTGAAGATTTAATCTCCATGGAAAAAAAAGGATGTGTACTTAAGTATTCCATATAATTGCATGGTACCACCCCCCATTTAGGGTTTTGGGTATGTTGGTCCTCATGTGGCGCTCTGTGTAAATTGATACCACCCATTTTTGCACTATTTGTCCTACTGAGTGTACTGGAGAGACACTTATTTGGGTATCTGTTGATTGAGCTGCCTATTTCTGCGCAATCTGTCACACTATCACTCTAATTTCTTTTTGGTCACAAGTCTTGTCCTCTCCTTTTGAGTGATACCTTGATATTTTGCTGCATAATCATGTTTAAATATAGAGATCAGAGAAAATCACTATTAGAGAATTTGTTTAAGGATGATGGCAATTGCATTGACTTGCTAGATGAAAGCTTAGAAAATGTAATGCGAAAATTAGAGAATACACTTATAAAAGAAAACAAAATATGGTGGGAAATGGTTACGCTAGAAAAGTATGTAACCCATGAAATCATTCCCAGAGGTTTAAAAATAAATAAAAAACCCTCATTTGATACCGCATCTGACTCCTTTAAAGATGAATGGGAAAGGATAATCAAGGAATGTTCCTTTTCGTTGATGAATTTAATCGTCAATGAAAGGAGGAGGGAGTTAGCAGATTTAGATGAAGAGATAAAGAAATATAAGGATTTGGTTGTCCCTTTCACAAATATGGCTGATTATAAACAACTAGAGGATAGAATTGAATCGAATATCAAAAGGAATGAAAAAGCAATAGTAGATAGGAAAATGAGGAAATTTATCAGAGATAAAAAGGAGGCAGATGAAGACACAATTCCATCAATTAAAACACCCATCAGACGAGAGAAGACACCCCCAAACAATAGATATAGACCAGTACAGAGGGAAAATAAAAGAAGAAGAGGTTTTGATAACACAGAAGGGAGACAGAATTGGAGATTTGAAAAATTAGAGAAGATTGAATATAGAGATAGAGCACCTCAATATACAAATAGGAGGAGAATGGGGAACAAGGAATATAATAATATATATAGAACTGAAGGACAGAGGGAGAATAGATATGGGGGTGATAGATTCAATAGAGATGCACAGGGAATAAGCCCAAGGGATAGAAGAACATATAGAACACCCATACGGACCAATAATAGATATGAAACATTGGAGGAAAACAGAAACAATGTACATTTTTTAGAGAATGGGAGAAGGGACTCACGATGGAGATAAAAAGAAGAACACAGAGGAAAAAGAGGGGGAGGGAAGAAAAGGAAACAAAGAAAAAGACCACCCAGAAAAAAACGAGGACCAAAGAAAATTGCAGGGGACAAACAAGTGACAATAGGACAAAATGAGGGGGATACTCAGATCCAGATCCCCACCAACATCCCTGATAAGGGGGTAAAGATTTTTAATTTAAGTTCACACATACTAACAGAACCTGAGAAGAGGGTCTTGGAGAAGGGTTTAAAATATGCTCCTGCAACTACAATCAACAAATTTGAGACATTTGTTGATATCCATAAATTCACGAGAAAATTATGCCTTAAGAAATTCTTCCTCTCAAAAGAGGAGGAAAACAATCAAGAAACCATAAATTCTATCACAAGAACCCCCTTTAAACCAAAGTCCATATTTTTTCCCGCACATGTTAAAGGCAAATTTATAGACACTTTTTGTGAGTTAGTACAAGATGACCTACGGAAAATTAAGCCTACAGGCCTGAGATTTAATCTCAGTTTCAAAGAAAGAGCTGCTCTTAAAAATCTAAGTAAGAACCAAGAGATCACTATAAAGCCGACAGATAAGGGTGGAGGAGTCGTTCTAATGAACACTGATCGTTACATTAAAGGAGTAGAAGATCATATAAATGATAGGGATACTTATTTCAAACTTCGATCAGATCCCACTGAAAGAATTCTCTCAGAATTAAAAGTACTCATTGAAAAATATGAGGACTCAGGGAAATTAGAACAGAAGGAGGCAAAATTTTTGTTTAATTCCCATCCAGTAGTACCCACAATATATTTGTTGCCTAAAGTACACAAAGATGCCTCTAACCCTCCGGGCAGGCCCATAGTATCTGGGATTGGGTCGGTAACGGCCAATCTATCAGAATATATCGATCATTTTTTGCAACCATTGGTGTTAGAAAATGTATCACATTTAAGGGACACGAAAGAATTTTTAAATTTTTTAACATCTGTTCAATGGGAAGAGGGGATGATAATGGTCACTGCTGATGTCAGGTCATTATATTCTATAATCCAACATGAAGCAGGCATAAAAGCATTAACATCGTATCTCAGAAAAAGTACTTTAGAAGAATGGATTCAAAGTTTTATTATTGAAGGTGTTCATTTTATTCTTCATAACAATTATTTTTTATTCAATGGGGATTTTTATATCCAAAAAATGGGCACAGCCATGGGCACCAGGTTCGCTCCGAGCTATGCCAATATTTTCATGGGCCAATGGGAACAGGATACAATCTGGACAAACAACCCATTTGGAGCGAACCTGGTGTCATGGCGTAGATATATAGATGATGTATTTTTTATATGGAAGGGAAGTAAACCCCTTTTAGATGATTTTTGTGTGTATTTGAATAATAACTGTCTAAATATCAATTTTACTTTTAATATTGATGACACAAGTGTGGACTTTTTAGACATTACGGTTTTCATAAAGGACAATTCAATACAAACTAAAACCTTTACTAAACAAACCGATTCAAGGTCATACATAGAGTACGATAGTTGCCACCACATGAATTGGTTGGATTCTATTCCTTATGGCCAATTAAAAAGACTGAAGCGAAACTGTACGGAAGAATCAGTCTATAAACAACAGGCAATAGAATTAAAAAATAGGTTTAGTAATAACGGATATAAAAAGGAGAAGGTGGAATTAGCCTTTCAGAAAACAAATGAAATCGAGAGAAAAGACCTTTTAGGTCCACAAATAGATAAAAGACCCAAACAGAATAAATATGAGTGGGCCTTTATCACAAGTTTTAACTCTCAGTATCGCATATTAGAGAGATCAATTAAAAAAAACTGGAGTCTTCTAAAAAAAGATCCAGTTATTGGCAAAGAAATTCCAGATCGTCCAATATTTATTTATAAAAAAGCACCCAACATTAAACAAAAGTTAGTCAATAGTTTTTTAAAACCAAAAAAACGAGAAGGAAGAATTGCCACCACTGGTTTTCACCGTTGTGGCTCATGTGTGGGGTGCAGAGAGATAAAAAGTGATGGCACCAAAAAATTAGAAAGCATAATGATAAATGGGAAAAGTTTTAAACTTACTGATTTTATTACATGCAATATGACCAATGTGGTCTATTTTATTGAATGTACTTGTCACCTCTTTTATATTGGACGTACATCCCGAACACTGAAAATCAGGATCGGAGAGCATTGCCGCAATATTCGCAAAGGGTTGGAAACACACGCTTTGTCCAACCATTTTAAGAAATGTCACAATAGTTCAGTAAAGGACATTGTACGATTTGCAGGACTGCGGCTAGTGAGGGGTAATTCTAGACAGAGAGATCTAGCCTCCCTCCTCGCTAAATGCGAAATGCAATGTATTTATGATTTTAATACATTGCATCCTTATGGACTCAACAATGACTTCGAGTTAAAATGGTTTTTATAGTACAATAATAAATTTTAGTGGAAAGATTATTTCAGGTTTTTTTATGTATTTTATCTTAGAATTAAGATTTATCAAAAAAAAACCCCTTCCAGCTCAAAGAACATGTTTTTATATTAAAATACCACTTAGATTCAATCTATCCTCAGTTAATATACATTTCGGATTTTATCAGGTATCTTTTATGCATAAAATAGAGTTGTGACTTCTGTATTAAAATTGTGATACTTATATGATATTTTTATATGTCACTTTAAGGTTAAGAAATAAAAACCAAGGACGTGGCCACCATGGCTAAAGGAAAATCCGTGTGGAGAGATGAGATCGGAGGGAGACGGGAAACGCCAGAAGTACACACTTATGACGGCGCCCCGGTCCCCTAGACGATTGTTCTGACAACAAGGGGAAACCATAGCAACAACGTAGTGACCGAGAGAACCACGAAGTAATGGAGATTGCTATGGAAACGGCTCCGATGACATACTTCCGCTCAATTGGGGAAGTGACGTCGCGGAGAGCCGAAGACGACCACGGAAGCCCCAGGATCACCATGGTAACGGCGCCGATGACGTGCATCCGCGGGATTGCGGAAGTGACGTCACGGCGGGCCGGAGATGGCCACGTCAAGAATGGGATGTTGCTCAGCAACCGAAGATGGACATTTCCAATTGGTTAAACCAATGATGTGGACGTATTAGACTTTATGATTGGTTATAATGTTAGTTAAAAGGAAGGAACATTAAGATATTGTTCATTGCCTTGAAAAAGACCCTAGGTACAGGGTTGAAACGCGTTGGCTCCTGTTGGGAACAGTACATCCTGCAGCTTGGCTGGAGAGAGGTGGAGGATTTTACCACTACCAGAAACTTATCCCTGACGACCCACCCGGGAGGAACGTACTGGTGATTAATTAAGAACGTATATTGAGAACTGTTTTCCACCGGTTCTCAATTATTTCTGGTAATTGCACAATTTATCCACTTTTGCCGCCAAATACTCTGGATAATACTGCTCTGAAGTCTTTTGCTATTTGCACAAACAAATCAATTTTTATGTGTGTATTTTTATGTGTGTATGTTTTTGTGGAATTAAAAGTACTGTACTACACATTTTGCACCATTTTGTTTCCTCCCCATATATTGAATACACGGGAGAAGAGGAGAATATTGTGAAGATTTAATCTCCATGGAAAAAAAAGGATGTGTACTTAAGTATTCCATATAATTGCATGGTACCACCCCCCATTTAGGGTTTTGGGTATGTTGGTCCTCATGTGGCGCTCTGTGTAAATTGATACCACCCATTTTTGCACTATTTGTCCTACTGAGTGTACTGGAGAGACACTTATTTGGGTATCTGTTGATTGAGCTGCCTATTTCTGCGCAATCTGTCACACTATCACTCTAATTTCTTTTTGGTAATTTAAGAAAGTTGATTGTAATTTTCTTTCAAGATCAAATCAATATTATTTTGATCCGTTGTCTCGGGGCCCCTAAAAGGCACAGGGCCCACATGCCAGTGCCTCCTCTGCCTATTTGGTAATCCAACACTGTCTACTGCTATGTCCACAACTGCCCCACTATTGTGGGCTGATGACTGAGGGTCAGGGGATCATTTACCAAACCCCTGAGGGCGCTATGGCGTTGATGTATCAGGCAGTGAAAACAGTGGACAAGTGGACCAGTGCAGAAGTTGCCCATAGCAACCAGTCAGCTTGAAATAGCATTTATCATGTATGTTCTGTAACGACAGGTAGAAGCTAGGGTTGCAATATGTCCCGGGTTTTACAGGATCACACCGGAATTGAGGTCAGTTTCCCCCAGCATCCCGAAAATAATTTTCAGGATAATCAAATGTCCTGGTTTCATGGGGTGAGCGTTTGGAGGTGGCCGCTGTCACGGCATAGGATGCTCCTGCGTGGTCAGATGATGTCCCTGTGGTTCCAGAAGGCCATCCACATGTTATGATGTCATAACGTTAAAGGCGGATAAACCATCACTATGCACTTTTCCTCCTCTGTACATAGAACATTAGGCACTTTTCCCCCTCTGTACATAGAACAATATACACTTCTCCCCCTCTGTACATAGAACAATATGCACTTTTCCCCCTCTGTACATAGAACATTATACACTTCTCCCCCTCTGTACATATAACATTATGCACTTTTCCCCCTCTGTACATAGAACAATGGGGGTAATTCTGAGTTGATCGCAGCAGGATTTTTGTTAGCAGTTGGGCAAAACCATGTGCACTGCAGGGGAGGCAGATATAACGTGTGCAGAGAGAGATAGATTTGGGTGGGTTATTTTGTTTCTGTGCAGGGTAAATACTGGCTGCTTTATTTTTACACTGCAATTTAGATTGCAGATTGAACACACCACACCCAAATCTCTCTCTCTCTGCACATGTTATATCTGCCCCCCTGCAGTGAACATGGTTTTGCCCAACTGCTAACAAAAATCCTGCTGCGATCAACTCAGAATTACCCCCAATATGCACTTTTCCCCCTTTGTACACATAACATTATGCACCTATCCCCCTCTGTACATATAATGTTATGCACTTTTCTCTAGCATCCATAAGGGATATTGGGGACACATTAGTACAATGGGTATTGACGGGGTCCAAAGGAGCCTGTGCACTTTAAATTTCTTCAACTGGGTGTGCTGGTTCCTCCCCTCTATGCCCCCTCCTACGGGCAGTTTAGAAAAAAGTACCCTCAGGAGAGGATTGCACACTCTGCTAGCTCCAGAGTTTTTCTTGAGTTTATTTTAAAACTTTTTTTTTCTCGGTATGTTGCTTGTGCAACAGCATACCTGCGGCGTGGGAGTTAGGGGGGAGATGGTCACCGGCCTCGCGAGGTGCAGAGCCGCTTCCCCGCTGCAGGACCACCGCCCTGAGGGGTTCTTTGTTCAGCGGGGCACGGCGCCTTAGCTGTCGCAACCGCAGCATGCCGCACACCCCTAACGCTGCCTGAAGGTGATCATAGGTGGTGAGTACAAACCAGGGGCCCCGCTAGGGGGGTCCCCCGGTTGATGGTGCGGCAGAAGCGTGGGTGAGACAGGGGGGACCCGCTACAGCCTCTGCGTGACACTGGCTGACAAACAGCTGTACTTAACAGTTATGTGAGGCTACAACGCGTTTAGGAGACATAGCAAGTATATATACTGTATGTATATATATATATATATATATATATATATATATATATCAGCAAGTATATATATATATATATATATATATATATCAGTGGCGTGCGGTGAGGTCAGTGGCTGGTGAGGCACTGCAGCCATAATGTCCAACGAGTCCAGCCGATGACCCCTACCACCACCGAGCCGAAGACTGTTACTGCCCCCTAGCCGATGCCCACTATAACTACACCGCACATACCACCGCTAATGGCCTCTGCCCACCCAAAATGTATGCCACCTTCCTGCCCTGTCTCCTTCCACACCACCATCCTGCCCTGTCTCTCTCGATGCCACCATCCTGCCCTGTCTCCCTCGACGCCACCATCCTGCCCTGTCTCCCTCGACGCCACCATCCTGCCCTGTCTCTCTCGACGCCACCATCCTGCCCTGTCTCTCTCGATGCCAGCATCCTGCCCTATCTCCCTTCAGCCCCACCATCCTGCCCTGTCTTCCTCGACGCCAGCATACTGCCCTGTTTCCCTCGACGCCAGCATCCTGCCCTGTCTCCTTCCACACCACCATCGTGCTCTGTCTCCCTCGACGCCACCATCCTGCTCTGTCTCCCTCGATGCCACCATCCTGCCCTGTCTCCCTCTACGCCACCATCCTGCCCTGTCTCCCTCGATGCCAGCATCCTGCCCTGTCTCCCTCTGGTGCCACAGTAGTAATATGCTAGGAGTATAGGAAAGGGGAAGATAGATTACACCTAACAAGACTATGACTGATACCCCTCCCCCAGGCACATACGCATTGTACAAAACATAATCACATGTCAAAAGTGGCTAATAAATTATAAATATTAATAGGAACATCTACTAATGCCATCATCTGTTTCTTTAACTTACTTATACTGGGCTGACTATGGCTGGAGGGAGCTGGGCCGATCCACAGGTTCCTTTCTTCTTATAGCTCCTCTTCTCTGTGTGATGCTGTGTGCTCTTCCTTCTTGAATGGTTAGATCGCGTAACATACTGGAAGAGGTGGAGGAAGGCATTGGAAGATCCACGGACAGCAGGGGCTGGGCGCCGCTGGCGTATCACACGACGCATCAGTCACCCGGCAACTTGGCTTGTGGCAGTGGCTAGTAGTCAGGGGATATCCAGGCGCCGCTAGCTTACCACACAGTGCAGCAGTCACCCCACGCTCCAGCCGTCCCATCCTGTCTGCAGCCCTGCTTGTGATAGACGAAGGCGGCACGGCTGGGGACCATCTGGGCCGGCCACTGGTGGAGCATGGTAACTTAGTGAGCTGAGCTCCCAGCAACCCATCAGAGGGCAACCCCGTCCCCTGAATCCACCTATGTGGCATCAAAGGCAGATTTAGACCTAATGAGGCCCTAAGCAAGACACTGATTTGGGGCCCCTCTTCCTCATACATCCTATATGCTGTCATCACCATCCCTGGCTGTTTTTTTTTTTTTTTTCTATCAATCAGGGCAGGTGGGGCTTCTGTACCACATGGTGTACACTGTACAGTGCACATATACACAGGTTGCACAGCAGGATGTGCAGACTGTGTATGTTCAGTGTAAGTATAGGCAGTGCTAGGGAATCAGACACTCTTCCCCTCACCCTCGGCACTCCTGATCACCATTTCCACACTCTCACAGGGAGATGGTGACCTATAGGAAAGAGTCCTGTGATCAGTACAAAACCTGTTTACTGCAGACTGCACCTACCCCAACACACACAAACAGACTAGGACAGCAGATTACACACACTGCAGACTGCCCCCATACACAACACACTTGGATCGCACACTGCCTCTCCCCCACACTTGTGTGGGAATGTGTCCTGTTTTACAGGACACATTCCAGCTGCAGCAGCAAGGGAGCCTATGGGACAACGTAGCTGACAGCGCTGGGACAGCTTGTCTGTCCCCAGCGCCTGTCAGTGTGTGGCGGCGGGTGTCCGGTGCAGGGATTACCCTTTTCCCTGCACCGGACCAGAGGCTGCGGGGGCATTTGAATGTTGGCGCCCACCGGGAGCCAATCGCGGCTCCCGGAGCGGCAGCCAATCGGAGAGGGGCGCGGCGAGCCAATCGGCGCTCGCCGCGTCATAGGCCCCCGCCCCCGGCGTCTGACGTCGGACGCCGGGCGGGAGCCGAAGACACCGCGCGCGCGGAAGAGCGCGAAGGAGAAAGCAGCCGGGTCCTGAAGAAGAGGGTCGGCGCGCCAGAGCGGAGAAGAGAGTCCGGCGCGGAGAAGAAGACGGCGGCCGCTGAAGAGGCCAGAAGATGTCGGGCTCCTGAAGGAAGATGTCCAGCGGCGGCTGGACGCGGAGCAGCGGAGGCGACGCCGCTGGCCAGGACGGGTCAGCGGCAGAAGAGGGCACCGGAGATCCCTGGATCAGGTGAGGCCTCAGTGAGGCTACCCTCACCCCCTCCCTTTTTCCTCCCTAGACCATCAGGGACGGGCATTAGGCCCGAGGGCACAATTCGGGCACTAAGCCTGGGCGCAGATAGGAGGTTGGGGGTCATCATTGCCTTAGGTGGTTTGGGCATTAGGCCCAAGCTACTAGGAAGCGGTGCAGTAGGCGGGCACCAGGCCCGGGGGCAATTCAGGCAATAGGCCTGTGGGAACATTAGAGGGCATTAGGCCCTAGTGTATTTGGGCAGTAGGTACATATAAGGTGACCCTGGGTACAAGGCCCAGGTCACCCAACGGGCAACAAGTTAGGCGGGCGCTAGGCCCGTGGGCGGAATCAGGCCTCCGGCCTGTGTGCAGTTAGGGGGCGCTAGGCCCAGCGAGTAAGTACCCTCGGGGTGAATAAAGGTGGCCCTGGGCGCTAGGCCCAGGCCACCCTGAGGTATTTAGGTAGGCAGGCCTGAGGCCCATATAAGGGAAGTGTACAGGAGGTGGGCAGGCTGTGTGGCGCCCACCCTCTTTCAGCAGCGGGGGGGGATTTAAAGGGACAGCACCGTGTGATCTTGTATTCCGATATTGTGATGTATGTTGGTACCGTGCAGGGCAAAGTGTATGTGTTGTTTAAGTTGTGCATAGTTGTGTTGCACCACCCACACAAGCTAGTTTGAGGGCTCTGTTTATGTAGCTAGTGTAGCGGACGCACACTAGGGTAGTTCTTGGCCCTGCATGGCTGTTTCTCTTTGCCTCCTTACAGGGACCTGTAAGTGGAGAAGATCGGAGTGCAAGACTTGTGACGGTGAGTAGCATCCGTGTACGTTTGTCCCTTGTCTGTCCCCGAGCGCCGGAGTCGGGATTGCTCACGGACGTGAGAATCCTTTTCATCACACTACGTGTGAGAGCGCGAGTGTGTGAAAGCTGGGTGGCTGAGGCTTTGTGCCAGTGATGACCTTTCACCCAACCGGTGAAGGTCGCGGTCACCCCTGGGGTATCCCCTTTTCCAGTGGAAGAAGGGTTGATACCCCCTTTAAGGTAAACTATTCTCTCCTCAGCTCGGTCGTCGGTCAGCTCCGAGAGGGAATCGCCGTGTCCGGATCCGATTGAAGATTGCCAGGTCCGTTGAAGGTTCCGGTACCTGAAGGTGAGAGAGAGCGGCGCCTGGTGAGTACCGAGACTACACCTGCACGGCAGCAGGCATCACCACACCGCAGCCGCACCTCTTACATTTTGGCGTAGTCGGCAGGATCAAAGAGACCGGATCACGGACACGATGTGGAACGCCACCAAGAAGACCTCCCGGCGGACGGCTCCGGAACAGACTCACCCCCGGACGTGTGCGGACCAGAGCGACTGGGTGACGGTGTCTGGGGCAGACCTCCTGAAGATGGTGCAGTGGTCGGTCCAGCGTGAAAAGGAGGAGCGCCGGGAGAAGGGGCGCAAGAAGGCCGCTGTGACGCCCTGTAAGAAATGTCGGCAAACGGGACACTTTGCCGACAAGTGTACTTGGCGAGAGACGTCCCCAAAGAAGGTGGTCCAGGAAGCGGACCGAAGACGTCGGAAGGGCCAAGCGAAGAAGGAGTCCTGGTGTTTGCTCTGCGGAAACTACGGGCATGAGCATAACAGTTGTCCCTGGGACGAAGAGTTGAGCCAAGACGAGGTTGATTCCTGGTGTGAAAGCTGTGGAGATCCCCGACATCGGCTCCTGGAATGTCCATGGACTGAAGACAGGACAGACTACGAGGCCACGGTGAAGCAGATGACGGAGTCTCGTCAGCAGCTTTGGGACCGGGTGGCTGCAGAGCCTGTGTGTGCGCTCTGCGAGGCGAGAGGACATGCGCTTCCCGATTGTCCGTGGAATGAAGACCGGATGATTGCGGATGGTCACGCCCAGAGATGGGAGGAGGAAACCAGGGAAATGGAGCGGAAGACCCTGCTTGAAGTTAGTTCGCAGGTGCCCATTTCCTCTGAGCCGGAACCAACGGGTGAAGATTCCCCAGTGAAGGAGGTGGACCAGGAACCCGTCTTGGAGAAGGTGGCAGTGGCCCTCCCTTGTTGGAAGTGTCGGCGACCAGGACATGTGGCCAGTGAGTGCCCCTGGGAAGATGCCGCGGACCTACTCTGTCCCAAGAAAGTGACCCCAGTAACGAAGGATCCTTTCCCGCATCATGCGGAGGTGGACGACTGGGAGGAGAAGAAACCTCGCTGCGAAGAAAAGCGTGAAGACCCAGTGACGGAGACGTCCGGAATCTCCCCGCGATGGAACCGTCCACGACCAGGACGTGCGGAACAGATGTGTCCTGGGTACCTAGAGATGCCAGCGGAAGCGAAGGAGTACGCTGAGGAATTAGAGATGCCAGCGGAAGAGAAGTATGCTGAGGGATTAGAGATACCAGCGGAAGAGAAGTACGCTGAGGAAGCAGACGTACCAGCGGAAGAGACTAAGTACGCTGAGGAGGAAAACGATACCCCAGTCCAGATATCGGAGGAGGAGGAGGACTACGGTGAGCTGTCCGCCGACGAATCCCTCCAAGAACAGATGGAGGACGACTCTGGCATCGGAAGCGCCGACGAGAGTGACTGGCAGGATCGGGTGGAGTCGTGCTCCCAGTTGAATGCCCTCCGTGAAGAGGAGGAGATAGTCCTGGAGCAAGAATACCTGCCGGAAGGGCTGAAATGGACGGACGTACGGGGAGAGGATCGTGATGCCGTGGGAGGACCCGTTCCAGAGGAAGACATAGGACCTTTGGAGATGCCCCACGAGGAAATTCGACATATGATGGCTGTTGCCCGGGAGGAAATGGATGCCCCGGGGGATTCCGCTGTTGGGTGGTGGTCGGTACCACGCCCTGAAGACAGGGACGATGTCCCAGACGATCTGGAAGGCCAAGAGTGGGTGACTGCTGTCCCCGTGGAGGAAGGTTCCCCTTGGTGGCCCACGTTGAGCGACCGTGGGGAGATGCCACTTCCCCAGAGGATCCACCGATGGAGGTCAGGAGGAACGAAGAAGAGGAACCCGGAGCTGGAGATGAAAGGATGTGGTGTCACAGCCCGTCCGGGCTGGGCCCTCGAACACAACCTCGCCGGCGGGACCTCGGAATTCCCTGACCCGCGGACAAGGGACGTCGTGGAGACCTTTGTAGGGACTACAAAGGAAAAAGGGGGGGGAAATGTGGGAATGTGTCCTGTTTTACAGGACACATTCCAGCTGCAGCAGCCAGGGAGCCTATGTCCCCTGCGGGACAACGTCGCTGACAGCGCTGGGTGTCCGGTGCAGGGATTACCCTTTTCCCTGCACCGGACCAGAGGCTGCAGGGGCATTTGAATGTTGGCGCCCTCCGGGAGCCAATCGCGGCTCCCGGAGCGGCAGCCAATCGGAGAGGGGCGCGGCGAGCCAATCGGCGCTCGCCGAGTCATAGGCCCCGCCCCCGGCGTCTGACGTCGGATGCCGGGCGGGAGCCGAAGACACCGCGCGCGCGGAAGAGCGCGAAGGAGAAAGCAGCCGGGTCCTGGAGAAGAGGGTCGGCGCGCCGGAGCGGAGGAGAGAGTCCGGCGCGGAGAAGAAGACGGCGGCCGCTGAAGAGGCCAGAAGACGTTGGGCTCCTGAAGGAAGATGTCCAGCGGCGGCTGGACGCGGAGCAGCGGAGGCGACGCCGCTGGCCAGGACGGGTCAGCGGCAGAAGAGGGCACCGGAGATCCCTGGATCAGGTGAGGCCTCAGTGAGGCTACCCTCACCCCCTCCCTTTTTCCTCCCTAGACCATCAGGGACGGGCATTAGGCCCGAGGGCACAATTCGGGCACTAGGCCTGGGCGCAGATAGGAGGTTGGGGGTCATCATTGCCTTAGGTGGTTTGGGCATTAGGCCCAAGCTACCAGGAAGCGGCGCAGTAGGCGGGCACCAGGCCCGGGGGCAATTCAGGCAATAGGCCTGTGGGAACATTAGAGGGCATTAGGCCCTAGTGAATTTGGGCAGTAGGTACATATAAGGTGACCCTGGGTACAAGGCCCAGGTCACCCAACGGGCAACAAGTTAGGCGGCGCTAGGCCCGTGGGCGGAATCAGGCCTCCGGCCTGTGTGCAGTTAGGGGGCGCTAGGCCCAGCGAGTAAGTACCCTCGAGGTGAATAAAGGTGGCCATGGGCGCTAGGCCCAGGCCACCCTGAGGTATTTAGGTAGGCAGGCCTGAGGCCCACATAAGGGAAGTGTACAGGAGGTGGGCAGGCTGTGTGGCGCCCACCCTCTTTCAGCAGCGGGGGGGATTTAAAGGGACAGCACCGTGTGATCTTGTATTCCGATATTGTGATGTATGTTGGTACCGTGCAGGGCAAAGTGTATGTATTGTTTAAGTTCTGCATAGTTGTGTTGCACCACCCACACGAGCTAGTTTGAGGGCTCTGTTTATGTAGCTAGTGTAGCGGACGCACACTAGGGTAATTCTTGGCCCTGCACGGCTGTTTCTCTTTGCCTCCTTACAGGGACCTGTAAGTGGAGAAGATCGGAGTGCAAGACTTGTGACGGTGAGTAGCATCCGTGTACGTTTGTCCCTTGTCTGTCCCCGAGCGCCGGAGTCGGGATTGCTCACGGACATGAGAATCCTTTTCATCACACTACGTGCGAGAGCGCGAGTGTGTGAAAGCTGGGTGGCTGAGGCTTTGTGCCGGTGATGACCTTTCACCCAACCGGTGAAGGTCGCGGTCACCCCTGGGGTATCCCCTTTTCCAGTGGAAGAGGGGTTGATACCCCCTTTAAAGGTAAACTATTCTCTCCTCAGCTCGGTCGTCGGTCAGCTCCGAGAGGGAATCGCCGTGTCCGGATCCGATTGAAGATTGCCAGGTCCGTTGAAGGTTCCGGTACCTGAAGGTGAGAGAAAGCGGCGCCTGGTGAGTACCGAGACTACACCTGCACGGCAGCAGGCACCACCACACCGCAGCCGCACCTCTTACACTTGTACTGCAGACTGCATTCACCCCACACACACTCTATAACTGCAGACTACCCCTCCCTAACACACATACACTGACTGCAGACTGCCCCTTACTTCTAGACACATGCTCAGAATGCAGACTGTCCATCCCCTCACAGACAATTACATCCCACCCACATACACAATGGTTGCGTCTAGATTCTCTTCGTGCAGAGGACCTTTCCCATAACCCCCTGGGTCCATGTCACAATCTATTTAGAATAGAAAAGTGTGGCGAGCGAAGCGGAGCGGAGCGAGACACCGAGCCCGATGCGTGGCGAGCGAAGCGAGCCCGCGAGGGTCCAGTGCTGCATAAAAAAAATAAAATACCCCAAACGAACGGAGAACGAAGAAAACATTTAGGAGCTGTAAGGGCGGAAGTTGTCTCCTGCCCACTCGTTTTGTCACGTCCAGGTCCTTTGCACGAAGGCAACATAGACACAACCCATACACAATGTCCGACTTGAATTGCAGGGTGACTCACCACTGACACTGCAAGGAGGAGACAGGAGACTGGAGGCTTGGCAATGGTATGGGAGGAGCTGCTGCAACTGAACTGCACAACAGCTCCCCCTCCGTCATCTTCTTTTATTCAGTGCACTGACACTGCACACAGTGAGCTCCGGCTGATGATCAGTGCTCTCCGAGGAGCTGCTGCACATGCGCGGTAGGTCTGATTCACGTTGCCTCTGTTTCATATTTTTTTTTTATCAATGAGGTCAGGTGGGGCTTCTGTGCCTGTGTGCCACACCATTACACTGTACACATACACAGGTCGCACAGCAGGATGTACAGACCGTGTCTGTGTAGTGTAAATGTATAGGGAGTGCGCAGAAATCAGACACCCTTCCCCCCATCCCCAGCACCCCTGATCACCATCTCCACACTGTCACAGGGAGATGGTGATCTGTTCGAAAGAATCCTGTAATCAGTACATTTAAAACCCCTGCCTGCACTAGTTACTGGATGGCTCTGGGGCACGGTGCAGCGGAGCTCTGTGAGAGTGAGCTCAGCACCAGTGTCCAGCGTGGAAAATGAGACTGGCAACAGTGGGACTGCTGCGGATCACTCAATCTACTGATCCGATCAGCAGTGGGCACAGCGCAGGTGACACTGGGGGGTTGGAAGGGAGGGGGTGATCAGGTGCAGGGGAAGTGGTGTCCAGAGGCAGTGTTATCCCCTTAGCAACGACATCCACAGGGAAAACAGCCAGGCAGCAGCAGTACTATGTTATTCAGTAGTAGCGTGTGAGTGAGGGGGAAGGCGGGACTCGGAGGCTTGAAGGGGAGGGGCCCTGGACATCGATCCTGACAGTCTCAGCCAGGGGCGGACCCTCCAGTCCTGTCAGCACGCCCCTGTCACAGCGGCACTGCTAGAGGTGCCGCTTCTAGGTTTTTTTTCAATGGGCTATGACTGCCCTATGCTTGGCCCCGCCCCCCACTTCCGGCCCTGTATCATTGACAGCGGGAGGCACAGAGAGCTGTGCCTCCAAAACACTTTTAAAACTGTTTTTTTAGTAGGTAAAAATGATTAAAATAATGCAAAGGCCAAAGTATAAACTTATGACACAAACAGTGTGTCATAAGTATAGTCTTTGTATTATTTTAATTAATAATAACAGGGGAGGCACTGCCTCCCCTGCCTACCCTGACTGCACGTCCCTGATATATATATATATATATATATCAGTAGCTCCGGTGCCATTACAGGGGGCGGAGCTACATCTGAGCGGGCTGAGCAGCATTTTGGCACCTTTCTCTGCATAAGCAGCAGCAGCAGCCTCACACAGCTCCTCCAGACTGTCACACGCTGGATCACTGGTACAGGGTGTGGATTAGGGGGAGAGCCGTTATTTGTGTAATTCCTCTAGGGGAATCCATTATGGAAGCAGTTTATCGGAGAGATATATATATATACATCTAATGTTCCAGTTACGTTTTTATGTTTTAATTAAGTCTAATTTTATGTTTTAAGTGATTAAATCCAACCCCTTTCTTTTTTCTTGACTTTTTATATCATCCAAAAGTATACATATTTTTTATTGCTATTAAATGTCTGTTTTATAATAAATACCCCCCCATCTTTTAGAAATACGTATTTTATCGTTTTTTCATATATATATCCTTTATAGTGTAGACACTGTTAGTCGCTATTACCCCTACCCTCCCTTGCACATTTTTAACTAACAGGCAGCTTATCACTGCCTATCTTTTGGGGTCAGCTGACACCTTTTATCCCTAAAGGAGTGTCTACACCTCTGGCGATTACATTTTATGTATATATTTTAAATTATATAGCCGGCCTATACACCTATACTTGTGGCGCCATACTCTCACCACGCCATATATATATATATATATATTAGTGATGAGCGGGTTCGGATCCTCGGGATCCGAACCCCCCCGAACTTCACCCTTTTTTGCACGGGTCCGAGCAGACTCGGATCCTCCCGCCTTGCTCGGTTAACCCGAGCGCGCCCGAACGTCATCATCCCGCGGTCGGATTCTCGCGAGATTCGTATTCTATATAAGGAGCCGCGCGTCGCTGCCATTTTTCACTCGTGCATTGGAGATGATCGTGAGAGGACGTGGCTGGCGTCCTCTCAGCTTCTATGTTCAGTGGGCTGCAAATTGTGCTGCAAATATCTGTGCTCAGTGTGCTGCAAGTGCAAATATCTACGTTCTCTGCCTGAAAAACGCTCCATATCTGACTGTGCTCAGTGTGCTGCAAATATCTGTGCTCAGTGTGCTAATTGCTTTATTGTGGGGACTGGGGACCAGCAGTACAGGTTGAGTATCCCATATCCAAATATTCCGAAATACAGAATATTCCGAAATACGGACTTTTTTGAGTGAGAGTGAGATAGTGAAACCTTTGTTTTTTGATGGCTTAATGTACACAAACTTTGTTTAATACACAAAGTTATGAATAATATTGTATTAAATGACCTTCAGGCTGTGTATATAAGGTGTATATGAAACATAAATGAATTGTGTGAATGTAGACACACTTTGTTTAATGCACAATGTTATAAAAAATATTGGCTAAAATGACCTTCAGGCTGTGTGTATAAGGTGTATATGTAACATAAATGCATTCTGTGCTTAGATTTAGGTCCCATCACCATGATATCTCATTATGGTATGTAATTATTCCAAAATACGGAAAAATCCCATATCCAAAATACTTCTGGTCCCAAGCATTTTGGATAAGGGATACTCAACCTGTATTATATAGTAGGAGGACAGTGCAGAGTTTTGCTGACCAGTGACCTGTCAAAGTCAAAAATATTACATAGAGAGAACATACAAACTACACACATTTAAGTCGCTATACTTGCAAATATGCGCAGCGAGCACAGCAATATATGGTAACACACGCATTTGCTCAGACATGGCACGGAGATGGATTCGGCGCTTGTTTCATACAGTACATGGTTATAATAATGTCGGGCACCAGACATCCTGGAGATTTAGAATTGGCTGATGAATTGATGTCATGAATGTGTATTATTTGAACAGAACCAGATGCGCCCGTCATGTTTGGTATTGAAGCAAGCAGATTGATGTGTGGGTTAGTTTGAGGCTTGTTGTGAAGTTGTGGGACATTGCAGCGGATAGATATGATTATATGTATAAAAGCTAAGATCATTTTGTTAGAACAATGAATGATCAAGCCAACCCTTTACTAAGATTTCAGGGCTGAACCTGATTAGCATATACAAAGCAAAAGAGACCCCTCCCCCAGGAACTAGGAAAACAGGCATGGCTAGAAAAGAAGTCAGTTTCAGTTTGCTTGGGGCCTCTGAGGACAGATATACTGTAGCTACTCACACAGCTACCTGGCACCCAGCAGCATGGCGGCTACATCCCCAGGACTGACCTCCAAACTAAAGGCTAAGTATTGAATTCACATGGCTAGATAAGGAAATATTGACAGATTGCTTTAAGGTCAATGGTGCTGGTTTAAATAGGATATTGTAACTTGTTTGTGTGATAGATCTGGGAATATGTGCTGGTAGCAATGGCAGGCTGATATGTGTGGTTACATTGTGATCTGGTCTTGTGATGAATATGCTCTGGTTATTGAGATACTGAAGTTGTTTGGAATGTGAAATTGAATAAGATGGTTCTAGGAAGTTGGATTGTAATTGTGAAAGGTGATTTAGATGGTTTGGAATTGTAAAATCAGAACATATGCATTGTTTTGAGGCTTGGACATTTTGGAATAAAATGGAGTCTTGTGTCTTCTGCTATGTGATTGTGGTGTAGCAGAGAGTGCCATGTGTTTGGACCTGCAAATCTAAAATGGCTGCTGCCGGGTATTTTCCCCTCCCCCTTTCAACCATGTGGTGCAGTCTTTGGAATCATGGGAGTTTTCCCAAAATGGAGTCTAGCTTCTGTCCCATGCGGTATTGTAGGGTTGTGTATATAGGGACAGCCAGTATGGGTAAGGTCAAGTATTTTCTCCACAAAGATTCTCAGCATTGACTAACTGCGCAGCGATTGTCTCTCACATGTGTAGTTTTATCTGCAATCATATTGTTCTTATTGTTATTGTGAGCCATATCTCTCTCTCTCTTCTCCTCTTTCTCCCTCATTTTCCCTTAAACGTAAATTGTATTGTATTGTATTTCCTGTGTAGTTATCTGGTTAGTTAGTCTATGTTATATTGGTAGTGTATAGCTTGTATTGTATTATTCTTTCTGAACGTTCATTCTCTCACTAAAGGCGTTAGAACCTTAGACCGGTATTCGATTGGTTATTATAAATGCATAAAGGTTTCTCAGAGCGTCATAGTCGCACATACAGCTTTTAAGCTAACAAGGTTACACAGCATTACATCTACACATTGTCACTGCACAAATGTTTACAGTATAAGTACATTCCTTAAGGTATAGTTAAGGGAGTACCCTTGCGGTACTTTTTGCGCCAATGGCGTACTGTGTTCTTTAACCTTTAACGTGTTTTTAATAGGACAAATATTATAGACATTGTCAATTGGGGGCTCGTCCGGGATGTAGCCGCCATGCTGGTGACTCGCGAACGCAACACAAAGGCCGACGCACGCAGCGTATATTACGCAACGGAGCATCTGGGTACGCCCACCGAAACTCAAATCGCACAATAGCATTGTTTTAGTGGGGGCGGTATAGCATAGCCACGTGATAATAGCACAAATTGATTTCAGTTTTTCCAAAACTTAGTTTAAATACCTTACTTTACTGTAATGCCTCTGGGGACAGCTATCAGATTACGGGAAATTATTTTTCTGATCAGAAAACTATAAGAATGATAGTGGGTTGAAAACGGTATGAGTGTATTGAATCCCGCTTTGTGAACTGAGTGATCTGGGTGATCTTTGTGTAAAGACGTGATGAGCACGGTCTGAGTGAAAACGTGCAACAGAGTGTGATAAAGTTTTCGTTGTATTACGCTCTGGCTGTTTTGGAGCACAGTAGGGAGACTCCAATGATCCCAACAAGTGTTTATAAGTGGTACGATTGGACCGCACGGTTGTAGGTGTGACCAATAACGCAACGTGATACGAGGTAAATTGCCCTCATACGTGTTGTGGGAAGCACATGCAAGCGTGATTTGTGTAAAGAAAAAGGAAGGGAATTTTCACTGGTCACAGGAAAATCTCTAGAGATAGGGCCTGCAATGGTTACACGTGTCTGTTAGAAGGCGGACCGGAGATACTCGGAGCAGAAGAAGTTCAGTGGAAGAGCTTTAAGGATTTCCACCGTAGACTGTGTTTGGTGCATTTTTAGGAAGTTTTTTCTGTGTTAAAAGAGGTCCACAATGGAAGCCAAGTGCACAACACAGGGACGTTCAGCAGTCAGGGTTCAGACTGCAGAGGCTTGCAGACCCCGAGGGTCTGCTCGGTTAGTAATGTGGAGGAGGTATGGTCCCCACACTGAGACCTTTTGTGATGAATGGACACGAATGACTGCGGGGGATAAGGCACCATTTCCTGGGATAGGTAGTTTTGACTTAGAGGTATTGCATAATTTAAGGCGGAGGATCTGTCTCATAAAATCCTGGAAACAACGGGTTAAACATGATGATTGTTTGCAGTTATGGCTACAGGAAAGTGAAATGCAAAGAAATGTAACTTACATACCTAACTTTCATCTTGAGAGGAGAGACATGGCAATGGAGAGGATTATGGTTGCGGAGAAAGGCACAATGTTGTACGATAAAAAGGCACTTAGTAACTGTATTAAAAATGAAAGTGTAAAACGTAATAAGGTTTATAAAAATGAAAGTGTTAAATGTACAACTATTAACCCATGCAAGTCGCACCCCTTGTTAAACTTTCCTCAGGAACACCAACAAGAAAGTGAGCCCAGCACAATGTCGGAGCCTTTTCCAGCAGCCATCACACAAGACATCCAGGTGGACGCGACCAAATCGGTAAAGACTGTAATCAAACCCCCTAACGGAGGGTCAGGTGAGGTCGTGTCCACAGGTACGTATGGTATTATACATCACGCACAAACAAATGTACCTCATATCGTGGAATCAATTCAGAATGACGTTACTGGACTTAATCCTGTCAGGGTAATTGCAGTACCAAATGGGAAAACTGACTCTTCAGGAGTCACTCCTGTCAGGAACATCGCCATGTACTGCCCCTTTTCCCGAACAGAATTAAGAACAATTCTGTCTGAATTTCCTGATCCCAGGAAAGACTTAGTTGCTTGTCAAAGGTACATAAGAGTGCTAGGAAACACTGCAGAGCCAAATAACAAAGATTGGAGGACAGTTTTGAGGGCATGCTTACCCCCCGATGTTGATTCATTGAAATTTATTGCTGATTGTAAGCTAGATGAGGAAGTGCCACTAACAAACGAGTATAACCAAGATAATGTAAAAAGAATCAATCTACAGTTGAAAGAATATTTTCCTACAGTAGTAAAGTGGAATAAAATCTTTACAATAAAACAAAAAGAAGGTGAATCCGCATCAGAGTATTTTCACCGGGCTCTGCAGGATATGGCTAGGTACACTGGTATAGATGACATTGAAACTAACGTACACCACAGAGAGGTAGCTGTGTCTGTATTAATGGACAGCTTAAAAGACACACTAAAAAATCAGGGTACAAACCTCCATACCTCATTGGAGAGGCATCTCGGTGGCTGCATTAAGTGAGTACGCTATCGAGCATGACCGCAATATCCAAAGAACCAGGGAAGCGCAGGGAGAGCGGTTGATGGTACTGAGCATCCAAGCACTAGAGGAGGCATCAAGTCGACCGGAACCCCAGGCCCCTAGCACATGGAGAAAGCCAAGGATTTGTTATCATTGTAGAAGAGAAGGGCATTATGCCAGCAACTGTAATAACCCACATAAAGTCAGACCCCTAGACCAAGAAATTAGCAAAATTATAACACACACAATTATAAACAGGGATCATATAGGAAGAATTTTGAGCCACACCCATAATATGTAGTCAAGAAAGGTGATCACTAGGACGGATGGTAAGCCTGAGGTAACAGTTAATAAATTGGGAGGTCATTCCCTGAAGACACAGGAATGACCGGGTGAAACGTTGTAAATGTATCTGTGAAATGTTTCTTTTCTCTCCCCATCTCTGACGATTATTGATAGGACTCAAACATTGCATATCTACTTGGTCTTTGCAGAAGTCTACCAAACCCCAGCATGACCTATCCGCATCAATGTATTCTGGCCAGATACAGAGGGTGGAGTATGGAGGTGCTGGTGGGAGGGACTGCGCAAGGAAACCATTGGACATGTAGATATGACAGCCTGATGATCTGACAATGTTTTAAAAATGTTTTTTTTCCCTGTTGTTGTTCTCTGTTGATTTATGTGATATATACATATATGAATTGCTCTCTCTCTCTTTTGTTTTTTTTTGTTTTCTCTCTTCTTTCTCATGTTTTCATGTTTTAAAGATGGTATGTCACACCTCAGTTAGGCAAATGGTAATGCAAGATTTTTTGCTCCTTACAGAAAGTTCGCTGGTTTGGAAGGAATATTGCATCACCGGAATGTTCGTTTGGAAGACTGAGAGACAGCACCTTTGAGATGACAGCAGAACAAGAAGAACAACAAGACTAGAGAACTTAATTATCGTAACAAGTTTCTCTCCCCCTCAGACTGTTTTCCCGTACCCCCATTACAAATTTCTTCTTTTCTCCTCCTGTAAGATGGACTTGCCCCAAGAGACTGTGATATGGATTTTTCATGTTGACCCTGATGTTGACCAGAGCAGTCTGTTTCGGTGAGAGTACCAGTGAGGTCGAGAAAGGATCCAGAAAGGTTCTGATGACTGAGACGGAGGTGTAAATTTCCAATAGCAACACAACCACCAAGCAAAGGCGAGTACCGGAAACGATCTAGCAGCCATGTTATTTGTAAACATTGTTAGCTGAAAAGAGAACTGTATCTGTAGACTCTGTGACAGTGTAGTAGAGGATGGGTGCATCAAGGAATGTCAGTCCAGTTTTAACATTAACATGAACCGGCATCCATTGAGTGACTATCACTCCTTAGTGGGTAATGTGTTAAATCAGACAGATTGTTGGGTATGCTCTCAAGTACCTCAAGGCCATAGCAAATCAGGATTAGTACCATTCCCTTTAACGGTAGGGGAGGTACTTGAGCTAAAGGGCGGGAGACCGGTGGACAGGAGGTTTAATATCTCCAGCTCTCCTAGTTTGAAGCTCCACCAATATCATGTGGATAGGTCCCTAATCTGATTTAACATTTCCAATCCCCGAAGGCCGGGAAATTGGGAAGTGTCATGGAATAACCAAACCATGACCTTTTCATATAGAGCAGATAGAATGCCCACAGATACAGAACTTATACGCCACATAGCCAGTAGAGGAAAATCTTTCCGGTATATGTATACCCTAGGAAGTAGGATTACGAGAGTTGGAGAGGTATCACCAGGATACTGTGCACATATCGTACAAACGGATACGTGTACTAAACAGATGGGAGAATTAGGGTTAGGAGATTTCACATGGAAGATGTGTAATATGGTAATGTCCTACTCCGTCCCATATGTCCTCCCCGATGATGCATATTTCATATGCGGGAGGAAGGCGTATAAAGTGGATTGCCCCAAACTCTGAAGGATTGTGTTATATTGGAAAAGTACTACCTGAGGTAATGAGTCTAAGGAGTGAGGAAATTGTAATTCCAATGGATTTGATTTATGACCCAACGGTAGAAACAATGATGTAATGAAAATGCGATTATACGGTCCGTTTCTTTCACCTGTTTTTCCGTTTTCCTCCAAGGTAAAAAGACCCACTTGGACGAGGAATTTGATGATCCTGTATACAGACAACTGATGGATTAAAGAAGAAGTTTTGACAACCTTATACACAGATTTTTGATGAACAATGCCATAGACCCCCAGTTTCCCTAGAAATTTTAAAATTACGCTAGCCCAACACTTTTGTAAGCCTATGGACATTGACAAAGCTTTTGCTCGCACCTTATGGGCAAAAGCACAAAGAAGACTGCAACCGACAGACACCGAACAAGACTTCAACCGACAAATGTACATTAACCTGACATAGAATACCACTGCATTTACCATAAGTGTTCTTTATCTTCATTTCTACAACCCTCAGGTAATGACACACATAGTCGATAGGGAATACAGGCACAGATATCAGCAATCACATACCTCCCCCATTCATGTATCATCAACTAAAATGTGCTTCCCCATTTTGTTACAACCACAGCCGAAAAGAGCTCGGTAGAGTTTGACAGCCCATCCACAGACCCTTAATACGGGATAAGAAGGAATTCAAATGTATACTTCGCAATACCTCGAAGCTTGATGTACAACACGTACGGCACGATGATACATGACCCCCCAAACATGGATTCATACACACATGCTTCTGCTATCTCACTAGGTCATACCTTTTCCCACCTTCTTCTCTCCTCCCTTACCCAATCATAGAAATGTATTTACATATGACATATATTTTTCTCTTTTTGAAATGTTTTAGGAAGTGGCAGTTATTGGTGACTGCCAAAGGGTGGACTGTCAAAGTCAAAAATATTACATAGAGAGAACATACAAACTACACACATTTAAGTCGCTATACTTGCAAATATGCGCAGCGAGCACAGCAATATATGGTAACACACGCATTTGCTCAGACATGGCACGGAGATGGATTCGGCGTTTGTTTCATACAGTACATGGTTATAATAATGTCGGGCACCAGACATCCTGGAGATTTAGAATTGGCTGATGAATTGATGTCATGAATGTGTATTATTTGAACAGAACCAGATGCGCCCGTCATGTTTGGTATTGAAGCAAGCAGATTGATGTGTGGGTTAGTTTGAGGCTTGTTGTGAAGTTGTGGGACATTGCAGCGGATAGATATGATTATATGTATAAAAGCTAAGATCATTTTGTTAGAACAATGAATGATCAAGCCAACCCTTTACTAAGATTTCAGGGCTGAACCTGATTAGCATATACAAAGCAAAAGAGACCCCTCCCCCAGGAACTAGGAAAACAGGAATGGCTAGAAAAGAAGTCAGTTTCAGTTTGCTTGGGGCCTCTGAGGACAGATATACTGTAGCTACTCACACAGCTACCTGGCAGCCAGCAGCATGGCGGCTACATCCCCAGGACTGACCTCCAAACTAAAGGCTAAGTATTGAATTCACATGGCTAGATAAGGAAATATAGACAGATTGCTTTAAGGTCAATGGTGCTGGTTTAAATAGGATATTGTAACTTGTTTGTGTGATAGATCTGGGAATATGTGCTGGTAGCAATGGCAGGCTGATATGTGTGGTTACATTGTGATCTGGTCTTGTGATGAATATGCTCTGGTTATTGAGATACTGAAGTTGTTTGGAATGTGAAATTGAATAAGATGGTTCTAGGAAGTTGGATTGTAATTGTGAAAGGTGATTTAGATGGTTTGGAATTGTAAAATCAGAACATATGCATTGTTTTGAGGCTTGGACATTTTGGAATAAAATGGAGTCTTGTGTCTTCTGCTATGTGATTGTGGTGTAGCAGAGAGTGCCATGTGTTTGGACCTGCAAATCTAAAATGGCTGCTGCCGGGTATTTTCCCCTCCCCCTTTCAACCATGTGGTGCAGTCTTTGGAATCATGGGAGTTTTCCCAAAGTGGAGTCTAGCTTCTGTCCCATGCGGTATTGTAGGGTTGTGTATATAGGGACAGCCAGTATGGGTAAGGTCAAGTATTTTCTCCACAAAGATTCTCAGCATTGACTAACTGCGCAGCGATTGTCTCTCACATGTGTAGTTTTATCTGCAATCATATTGTTCTTATTGTTATTGTGAGCCATATCTCTCTCTCTCTTCTCCTCTTTCTCCCTCATTTTCCCTTAAACGTAAATTGTATTGTATTGTATTTCCTGTGTAGTTATCTGGTTAGTTAGTCTATGTTATATTGGTAGTGTATAGCTTGTATTGTATTATTCTTTCTGAACGTTCATTCTCTCACTAAAGGCGTTAGAACCTTAGACCGGTATTCGATTATTTATTATAAATGCATAAAGGTTTCTCAGAGCGTCATAGTCGCACATACAGCTTTTAAGCTAACAAGGTTACACAGCATTACATCTACACATTGTCACTGCACAAATGTTTACAGTATAAGTACATTCCTTAAGGTATAGTTAAGGGAGTACCCTTGCGGTACTTTTTGCGCCAATGGCGTACTGTGTTCTTTAACCTTTAACGTGTTTTTAATAGGACAAATATTATAGACATTGTCAGACCACCAGTATTATACGTTCTCTGCCTGAAAAATGCTCCATATCTGTGCTGCATTGTAGTATATAGTGGGAGGACAGTGCAGAATTTTGCTGACCACCAGTATAACTATATATATATATATAGCAGTACGGTACAGTAGTCCACTGCTCTACCTACCTCTGTGTCGTCAAGTATACTATCCATCCATACCTGTGGTGCATTTCAGTTTTGCACAGTTTGCTGACCACCAGTATATACTATATAGCAGTACGGTACAGAAGGCCACTGCTCTACCTACCTCTGTGTCGTCAAGTATACTATCCATCCATACCTGTGGTGCATTTCAGTTTTGCACAGTTTGCTGACCACCAGTATATACTATATAGCAGTACGGTACAGAAGGCCACTGCTCTACCTACCTCTGTGTCGTCAAGTATACTATCCATCCATACCTGTGGTGCATTTCAGTTTTGCACAGTTTGCTGACCACCAGTATATACTATATAGCAGTACGGTACAGTAGTCCACTGCTCTATCTACCTCTGTGTCGTCAAGTATACTATCCATCCATACCTGTGGTGCATTTCAGTTTTGCACAGTTTGCTGACCACCAGTATATACTATATAGCAGTACGGTACAGAAGGCCACTGCTCTACCTACCTCTGTGTCGTCAAGTATACTATCCATCCATACCTGTGGTGCATTTCAGTTTTGCAGTTTGCTGACCACCAGTATATAATATATAGCAGTACGGTACAGTAGGCCACTGCTCTACCTACCTCTGTGTCGTCAAGTATACTATCCATCCATACCTGTGGTGCATTTCAGTTTTGCACAGTTTGCTGACCACCAGTATATACTATATAGCAGTACGGTACAGAAGGCCACTGCTCTACCTACCTCTGTGTCGTCAAGTATACTATCCATCCATGAAAGAAAAGAGAATGGGTACCAGCGCTGGCTGAATGAGGTCGAGTTGGTATACTATCAACAATAATAAAATAATAATAATAATAATCACATTAATATTTATAATGATAATAATAATAATAATAATACTGCGGATGGTTTGTTCTATGTAAAAAGGTAACAATTTAATAACATCTCATGTAAGACAATGCTAAAAGAAAAGGAATTCCTCTTGCCACTAGGTGGCGATAAAAACTTGGATATAGCTTATCTGGACAAAATTCATAAGTTTCACATTCTCCTATGTTGAAGTATGTCCAATCCTAAAGGCTAGGACAGCCTCCCTCTGTGCATTCACTGTACTGGGTGGATATTTACCAGATCCCCTTGTTGAAGTGCATCAGCCTTGGAACAAGTCCGTGATGTAGCTGTAGGGGTTTAGCCAGTTGATGAAAAAATCCAGTGATGGGAGAAAGTCCAAATTATGCCAAGGAGGACACGGCTTTTGCGGGCCGGTTGGGAGAACGGAGTCCAGATAGAGCAGATAAATTTAGATCCAGATAGGAAGGGCTCAACGCGTTTCACTGGTATATTCCAGCTTCCTCAGGAGCATACTATCCATCCATACCTGTGGTGCATTTCAGTTTTGCACAGTTTCCTGACCACCAGTGTATACTATATAGCAGTACGGTACAGTAGGCCACTGCTCTACCTACCTCTGTGTCGTCAAGTATACTATCCATCCATACCTGTGGTGCATTTCAGTTTTGCACAGTTTGCTGACCACCAGTATATAATATATAGCAGTACGGTACAGTAGGCCACTGCTCTACCTACCTCTGTGTCGTCAAGTATACTATCCATCCATACCTGTGGTGCATTTCAGTTTTGCACAGTCTGCTGACCACCAGTATAACTATATATATAGCAGTACGGTACAGTAGTCCACTGCTCTACCTACCGCTGTGTCGTCAAGTATACTATCCATCCATACCTGTGGTGCATTTCAGTTTTGCACAGTTTGCTGACCACCAGTATATACTATATAGCAGTACGGTACAGAAGGCCACTGCTCTACCTACCTCTGTGTCGTCAAGTATACTATCCATCCATACCTGTGGTGCATTTCAGTTTTGCACAGTTTGCTGACCACCAGTATATACTATATAGCAGTACGGTACAGAAGGCCACTGCTCTACCTACCTCTGTGTCGTCAAGTATACTATCCATCCATACCTGTGGTGCATTTCAGTTTTGCACAGTTTGCTGACCACCAGTATATAATATATAGCAGTACGGTACAGTAGGCCACTGCTCTACCTACCTCTGTGTCGTCAAGTATACTATCCATCCAAACCTGTGGTGCATTTCAGTTGTGCGCATTATATATAGTAGTAGGCCATTGCTATTGATATATTACTGGCATATAATTCCACACATTAAAAAATGGAGAACAAAAATGTGGAGGGTAAAATAGGGAAAGATCAAGATCCACTTCCACCTCGTGCTGAAGCTGCTGCCACTAGTCATGGCCGAGACGATGAAATGCCATCAACGTCGTCTGCCAAGGCCGATGCCCAATGTCATAGTAGAGAGCATGTAAAATCCCAAAAAATAAAGCTCAGTAAAATGACCCAAAAATCTAAATCAAAATCGTATGAGGAGAAGCGTAAACTTGCCAATGTGCCATTTACGATACGAAGTGGCAAGGAACGGCTGAGGCCCTGGCCTATGTTCAAGGCTAGTGGTTCAGCTTCACCTGAGGATGGAAGCACTCATCCTCCTGCTAGAAAACTTAAAAGAGTTAAGATGGCAAAAGCACAGCAAAGAACTATGCATTCTTCTAAATCACAAATCCCCAAGGAGAGTCCTATTGTGTCGGTTGCGATGCCTGACCTTCCCAACACTGGACGGGAAGAGGTTGCGCCTTCCACCATTTGCACGCCCCCTGCAAGTGCTGGAAGGAGTACCCACAGTCCAGTTCCTGATAGTCAAATTGAAGATGTCACTGTTGAAGTACACCAGGATGAGGATATGGGTGTTGCTGGCGCTGGGGAGGAAATTGACAAGGAGGATTCTGATGGTGAGGTGGTTTGTTTAAGTCAGGCACCCGGAGAGACACCTGTTGTCCGTGGGACGAATATGGCCATTGACATGCCTGGTCAAAATATAAAAAAAAATCACCTCTTCGGTGTGGAATTATTTCAAGAGAAATGCGGACAACTGGTGTCAAGCCGTGTGTTGCCTTTGTCAAGCTGTAATAAGTAGGGGTAAGGACGTTAACCACCTAGGAACATCCTCCCTTATACGTCACCTGGACCGCATTCATCAGAAGTCAGTGACAAGTTCAAAAACTTTGGATGACAGCGGAAGCAGTCCACTGACCACTAAATCCCTTCCTCTTGTAACCAAGCTCCTGCAAACCACACCACCAACTCCCTCAGTGTCAATTTCCTCCTTACACAGGAAAGCCAATAGTCCTGCAGGCCATGTCACTGTCAGGTCTGACGAGTCCTCTCCTGCCTGGGATTCCTCCGATGCATCCTTGAGTGTAACGCCTACTGCTGCTGGTGCTGCTGTTGTTGCTGCTGGGAGTCGATCGTCATCCCAGAGGGGAAGTCGGAAGACCACTTGTACTACTTCCAGTAAGCAATTGACTGTCCAACAGTCCTTTGCGAGGAAGATGAAATATCACAGCAGTCATCCTGCTGCAAAGCGGATAACTCAGGCCTTGGCAGCCTGGGTGGTGAGGAACGTGTTTCTGGTATCCACCGTTAATTCACAGGGAACTAGAGACTTGATTGAGGTACTGTTTCCCCGGTACCAAATACCATCTAGGTTCCATTTCTCTAGGCAGGCGATACCGAAAATGTACACAGACGTCAGAAAAAGAGTCACCAGTGTCCTAAAAAATGCAGTTGTACCCAATGTCCACTTAACCACGGACATGTGGACAAGTGGAGCAGGGCAGACTCAGGACTATATGACTGTGACAGCCCACTGGGCAGATGTATTGCCTCCCGCAGCAAGAACAGCAGGGGCGGCACCAGTAGCAGCATCTCGCAAACGCCAACTCGTTCCTAGGCAGGCTACGCTTTGTATCACCGCTTTCCATAAGAGGCACACAGCTGACAACCTCTTACGGAAACTGAGGAACATCATCGCAGAATGGCTTACCCCAATTGGACTCTCCTGGGGATTTGTGATATCAGACAACGCCACCAATATTGTGCGTGCATTACATCTGGGCAAATTCCAGCACGTCCCATGTTTTGCACATACATTGAATTTGGTGGTGCAGAATTATTTTAAAAAACGACAGGGGCGTGCAAGAGATGCTGTCGGTGGCCCGAAGAATTGTGGGCCACTTTCGGCATTCAGCCACCGCGTGCCAAAGACTGGAGCACCAGCAAACAGTCCTGAACCTGCCCTGCCATCATCTGAAGCAAGAGGTGGTAACGAGGTGGAATTCAACCCTCTATATGCTTCAGAGGATGGAGGAGCAGCAAAAGGCCATTCAAGCCTATACATCTGCCTACGATATAGGCAAAGGAGGGGGAATGCACCTGACTCAAGCGCAGTGGAGAATGATTTCAACGTTGTGCAAGGTTCTGCAACCCTTTGAACTTGCCACACGTGAAGTCAGTTCAGACACTGCCAGCCTGAGTCAGGTCATTCCCCTCATCAGGCTTTTGCAGAAGAAGCTGGAGACATTGAAGGAGGAGCTAACACAGAGCGATTCCGCTAGGCATGTGGGACTTGTGGATGGAGCCCTTAATTCGCTTAACCAGGATTCACGGGTGGTCAATCTGTTGAAATCAGAGCACTACATTTTGCCACCGTGCTCGATCCTAGATTTAAAACCTACGTTGTATCTCTCTTTCCGGCAGACACAAGTCTGCAGAGGTTCAAAGACCTGCTGGTGAGAAAATTGTCAAGTCAAGCGGAACGTGACCCGTCAACAGCTCCTCCTTCACATTCTCCCGCAACTGGGGCTGCGAGGAAAAGGCTAAGAATTCCGAGCCCACCCGCTGGCGGTGATGCAGGGCAGTCTGGAGCGAGTGCTGACATCTGGTCTGGACTGAAGGACCTGCCAACGATTACGGACATGTCGTCTACTGTCACTGCATATGATTCTGTCACCATTAAAAGAATGGTGGAGGATTATATGAGTGACCGCATCCAAGTAGGCACGTCAGACAGTCCGTACGTATACTGGCAGGAAAAAGAGGCAATTTGAAGGCCCTTGCACAAACTGGCTTTATTTTACCTAAGTTGCCCTCCCTCCAGTGTGTACTCCGAAAGTGTGTTTAGTGCAGCCGCTCACCTTGTCAGCAATCGGCGTACGAGGTTACTGCCAGAAAATGTGGAGAAGATGATGTTCATCAAAATGAATTATAATCAATTCCTCCGTGGAGACATTCACCAGCAATTGCCTCCAGAAAGTACACAGGGACCTGAAATGGTGGATTCCAGTGGGGACGAATTAATAATCTGTGAGGAGGGGGATGTACACAGTGAAAGGGGTGAGGAATCGGACGATGAGGAGGAGGTGGACATCTTGCCTCTGTAGAGCCAGTTTGTGCAAGGAGAGATTGATTGCTTCTTTTTTGGTGGGGGCCCAAACCAACCAGTCATTTCAGTCACAGTTGTGTGGCAGACCCTGTCGCTGAAATGATGGGTTTGTTAAAGTGTGCATGTCCTGTTTATACAACATAAGGGTGGGTGGGAGGGCCCAAGGACAATTCCATCTTGCACCTCTTTTCTCTAACGTCCTAAGTGGATGCTGGGGACTCCGTAAGGACCATGGGGAATAGCGGCTCCGCAGGAGACTGGGCACAAAAGTAAAGCTTTAGAACTACCTGGTGTGCACTGGCTCCTCCCCCTATGACCCTCCTCCAAGCCTCAGTTAGATTTTTGTGCCCGAACGAGAAGGGTGCACACTAGGTGGCTCTCCTGAGCTGCTTAGTGAAAAGTTTAGTTTTAGGTTTTTTATGTTCAGTGAGACCTGCTGGCAACAGGCTCACTGCATCGAGGGACTAAGGGGAGAAGAAGCGAACTCACCTGCGTGCAGAGTGGATTGGGCTTCTTAGGCTACAGGACATTAGCTCCAGAGGGACCGATCACAGGCCCAGCCATGGATAGGTCCCAGAGCTGCGCCGCCGGCCCCCTTACAGAGCCAGAAGACAGAAGAGGTCCGGAAAATCGGCGGCAGAAGACGTCCTGTCTTCAACAAGGTAGCGCACAGCACTGCAGCTGTGCGCCATTGCTCTCAGCACACTTCACACTCCGGTCACTGAGGGTGCAGGGCGCTGGGGGGGGGCGCCCTGAGACGCAATAAAAACACCTTGGATGGCAAAAAAATGCATCACATATAGCTCCTGGGCTATATGGATGAATTTAACCCCTGCCAGAATACACAGAAAAACGGGAGATAAGGCCGCCGAGAAGGGGGCGGAGCCTATCTCCTCAGCACACTGGCGCCATTTTCCCTCACAGCTCCGTTGGAGGGAAGCTCCCTGGCTCTCCCCTGCAGTCACTACACTACAGAAAGGGTTAAAAAAGAGAGGGGGGCACTAATTACGCGCAGTATTAAAAATACAGCAGCTATAAGGGGAAAAACACTTATATAAGGTTATCCCTGTATATATATATAGCGCTCTGGTGTGTGCTGGCAAACTCTCCCTCTGTCTCCCCAAAGGGCTAGTGGGGTCCTGTCCTCTATCAGAGCATTCCCTGTGTGTGTGCTGTGTGTCGGTACGTTTGTGTCGACATGTATGAGGAGAAAAATGATGTGGAGACGGAGCAGATTGCCTGTAATAGTGATGTCACCCTCTAGGGGGTCGACACCTGAGTGGATGAACTGTTGGAAGGAATTACGTGACAGTGTCAGCTCTGTATAAAAGACAGTGGTTGACATGAGACAGCCGGCTACTCAGCTTGTGCCTGTCCAGACGTCTCATAGGCCGTCAGGGGCTCTAAAGCGCCCGTTACCTCAGATGGCAGATATAGACGCCGACACGGATACTGACTCCAGTGTCGACGGTGAAGAGACAAATGTGACTTCCAGTAGGGCCACACGTTACATGATTGAGGCAATGAAAAATGTTTTACACATTTCTGATAATACGAGTACCACCAAAAAGGGGTATTATGTTCGGTGAGGAAAAACTACCTGTAGTTTTCCTGAATCTGAGAAATTAAATGAGGTGTGTGATGATGCGTGGGTTTCCCCCGATAACAACTGATAATTTCTAAAATGTTATTGGCATTATATCCTTTCCCGCCAGAGGTTAGGGTGCGTTGGGAAACACCCCCTAGGGTGGATAAAGCGCTCACACGCTTGTAAGAACAAGGGCTCTACCCTCTCCTGAGATGGCCGCCCTTAAGGATCATGCTGATAGAAAGCAGGAGGATATCCTAAAATGTATTTACACACATACTGGTGTTATACTGCGACCAGCAATCGCCTCAGCCTGGATGTGCAGTGCTGGGTTGGCGTGGTCGGATTCCCTGACTGAAAATATTGATACCCTAGATAGGGACAGTATATTATTGCCTATAGAGCATTTAAAAGATGCATTTCTATATATGCGTGATGCACAGCAGAATATTTGCCGACTGGCATCAAGTCTAAGTGCGTTGTCCATTTCTGCCAGTAGAGGGTTATGGACACGACAGTGGTCAGGTGATGCGGATTCCAAACGGCATTTGGAAGTATTGCCTTATTAAGGGGAGGAGTTATTTGGGGTCGGTCTTTCAGACCTGGTGGCCACGGCAACAGCTGGGAAATCCACGTTTGTACCCCAGGTCGCCTCTCAACATAAGAAGACGCCGTATTATCAGGCGCAGTCTTTTCGTGGGCAAGCGGGCAAAAGGTTCCTCATTTCTGCCCTGTGACAGAGGGAGAAGAAAAAGGCTGCAGAAATCAGCCAGTTCCCAGGAACAGAAGCCCTCTCCCGCCTCTGCCAAGCCCTCAGTATGACGCTGGGGCTTTACAAGCAGAATCAGGCACGGTGGGGGCCCGTCTCAATGAATTTCAGCGCGCAGTGGGCTCACTCGCAAGTAGACCCCTGGATCCTTCAGGTGATATCTCAGGGGTACAAATTGGAATTCGAGACGTCTCCCCCTCGCCGTTTCCTAAAGTCGGCTTTACCGATGTCTCCTTCTGACAGGGAGGCAGTTTTGGAAGCCATTCACAAGCTGTATTCCCAGCAGGTGATAATCAAGGTACCCCTCCTGCAACAGGGAACGGGGTATTATTCCACACTGTTGTGGTACCGAAGCCGGACGGCTCTGTGAGACCGATTCTAAATCTAAAATCTTGAACACTTACATACGGAGGTTCAAATTCAAGATTGAGTCACTCAGAGCAGTGATTGCGAACCTGGAAGAAGGGGACTACATGATGTCTCGGGACATCAAGGATGCTTACCTTCATGTCCCAATTTACCCTTCTCACCAAGGGTACCTCAGGTTTATGGTACAGAACTGTCACTATCAGTTTCAGACGCTGCCGTATGGATGGTCCACGGCACCCCGGGTCTTTACCAAGGTAATGGCCGAAATGATGATACTCCTTCGAAGGAAGGGAATTTTAGTTATCCCTTACTTGGACGATTCCCTGATAAGGGTAAGATCCAGGGAACAGTTGGAGGTCGGTGTAGCACTATCTCAGGTAGTGTTGCGGCAGCACGATTGGATTCTCAATATTCCAAAATCGCAGCTGATTCCGATGACTCGTCTTCTGTTCCTAGGGATGATCCTGGACACAGTCCAGAAAAAGGTGTTTCTCCCAGAGGAGAAAGTCAGGGAGTTATCCGAGCTAGTCGGGAACCTCCTATAACCGAGCCAAGTCTCAGTACATCAATGAAATGGTTCTGGGAAAAATGGTGACTTCCTACGAAGCAATCCCATTCGGCAGATTCCACGCGAGAACTTTCCAGTGGGACCTGCTGGACAAATGGTCCGGGTCGCATCTTCAGATGCATCAGCGGATAACCCTGTCACCAAGCACAAGGGTGTCTCTCCTGTGGTGGTTGCAGAGTGCTCATCTTCTAGAGGGCCGCACATTCAGGACTGGGTACTGGTGACCACGGATGCCAGCCTGCGAGGCTGGGGAGCAGTCACACAGGGAAGGAATTTCCAGAGCTTATGGTCAAGCCTGGAGACATCACTTCACATAAATATCCTGAAGCTAAGGGCCATTTACAATGCTCTAAGCTCAGCAAGACCTCTGCTTCAAGGTCACCCGGAGTTGATCCATTCGGACAACATCACGGCAGTCACCCACGTAAACAGACAGGGTGACACAAGAAGCAGGAGGGCAATGGCAGAAGCTGCAAGGATTCTTCGCTGGGCGGAAAATCATGTGATAGCACTGTCAGCAGTATTCATTCCGGGAGTGGACAACTGGGAAGCAGACTTCCTCAGCAGACACGACCTCCACCCGGGAGAGTGGGGACTTCACCCAGAAGTCTTCCACATGTTTATAAAACTCGACAAGTATTGCGCCAGGTCAAGGGACCCTCAGGCAATAGCTGTGGACGCTCTGGTAACACAGTGGGTGTACCAGTCAGTGTATGTGTTCCCTCCTCTGCCTCTCATACCCAAGGTACTGAGAATTATAAGATGGAGAGGAGTAAGCACTATATTTGTGGCTCCGGATTGGCCAAGAAGCACTTGGTAACCGGAACTTCAAGAGATGCTCACGGAGGATCCGTGGCCTCTACCTCTAAGAAGGGACCTGCTCCAGCAAGGACCCTGTCTGTTCCAAGACTTACCGCGGCTGCGTTTGACGGCATGGCGGTTGAACGCCGAATCCTGAAGGAGAAAGGCATTCCGGATGAAGTCATTCCTATCCTGATCAAAGCCAGGAAAGATATAACCGCAAAACATTATCACCGCATTTGGCGAAAATATGTTGCGTGGTGCGAGGCCAGTAAGGCCCCGACGGAGGAATTTTCAACTAGGTCGATTCCTACATTTCCTGCAAACAGGAGTGTCTATGGGCCTGAAATGGGGGTCCATTAAGGTTCAAATTTCGGCCCTGTCAATTTTCTTCCAAAAAGAACTAGCTTCAGTCCCTGAAGTTCAGACGTTTGTGAAAGGGGTACTGTATATACAGCCTCCTTTTGTGCCTCCAGTGGCACCTTGGGATCTAAATGTAGTTTTTGGGTTCCAAAAGTCACATTGGTTTGAACCACTTAAATATGTGGAGTTAAAATATCTCACATGGAAAGTGGTCATGCTGTTGGCCCTGGCCTGGGCCAGGTGCGTGTCAGAATTGGTGGCTTTATCCTGTAAAAGCCCTCATCTGATTTTCCATTCGGACAGGGCGGAATTGAGGACTTGTCCTCAGTTTCTCCCTAAGGTGGTTTTCAGCGTTTCACCTGAATCAACCTATTGTGGTGCCTGCGGCTACTAGGGACTTGGAGGACTCCAAGTTGCTAGACGTTGTCAGAGCCCTGGAAATATAGGTTTCCAGGACGGCTGGAGTCAGAAAATCTGACTCGTTGTTTATTCTGTATGCACCCAACAAGCTGGGTGCTCCTGCTTCTAAGCAGACTATTGCTCGTTGGATTTGTAGTACAATTCAGCTTGCACATTCTGTGGCAGGCCTGCCACAGCCAAAATCTGTAAAAGCCCATTCCACAAGGAAGGTGGGCTCATCTTGGGCGGCTGCCCGAGGGGTCTCGGCTTTACAACTTTGCCGAGCAGCTACTTGGTCAGGAGCAAATACGTTTGTAAAATTCTACAAATTTGATACCCTGGCTGAGGAGGACCTGGAGTTCTCTCATTTGGTGCTGCAGAGTCATCCGCACTCTCCCGCCCGTTTGGGAGCTTTGGTATAATCCCCATGGTCCTTACGGAGTCCCCAGCATCCACTTAGGACGTTAGAGAAAATAAGAATTTACTTACCGATAATTCTATTTCTCGTAGTCCGTAGTGGATGCTGGGCGCCCATCCCAAGTGCGGATTGTCTGCAATACTGGTACATAGTTATTGTTACCAAAAAATCGGGTTATTGCTGTAGTGAGCCATCTTTTCTAGAGGCTCCTCTGTTATCATGCTGTTAACTGGGTTTAGATCACAAGTTATATGGTGTGATTGGTGTGGCTGGTATGAGTCTTACCCGGGATTCAAAATCCTTCCTTATTGTGTACGCTCGTCCGGGCACAGTATCCTAACTGAGGCTTGGAGGAGGGTCATAGGGGGAGGAGCCAGTGCACACCAGGTAGTTCTAAAGCTTTACTTTTGTGCCCAGTCTCCTGCGGAGCCGCTATTCCCCATGGTCCTTACGGAGTCCCCAGCATCCACTACGGACTACGAGAAATAGAATTATCGGTAAGTAAATTCTTATTTTTTCTTTCATTTTTCTTAGCATCATGTGCTGTTTGGGGACTATTTTTTTGAAGTGCCATCCTGTCTGACACTGCAGTGCCACTCCTAGATGGGCCAGGTGTTTGTGTCGGCCACTTGGGTTGCTTAGCTTAGCCATCCAGCGACCTTGGTGCACCTCTTTTTTTCTTTGCATCATGTGCTGTTTGGGGACTATTTTTTAAATCTGCCATCCTGTCTGACACTGCAGTGCCACTCCTAGATGGGCCAGGTGTTTGTGTCGGCCACTTGGGTCGCTTAGCTTAGTCATCCAGTGACCTCGGTGCAAATTTTAGGACTAAAAATAATATTGTGAGGTGTGAGGTGTTCAGAATAGACTGAAAATGAGTGGAAATTATGGTTATTGAGGTTAATAATACTACGGGATCAAAATGACCCCCAAATTCTATGATTTAAGCTGTTTTTGAGGGTTTTTTGTAAAAAAACACCCGAATCCAAAACACACCCGAATCCGACAAAAAAATTTCAGGGAGGTTTTGCAAAAACGCGTCCAAATCCAAAACACGGCCGCGGAACCAAATCCAAAGCCAAAACACAAAACCCAAAAAATTTCCGGTGCACATCACTAATATATATATATAATATATATAAAAACGCTGACAGCCTCACTGGGGCTCTGCAGCGTGGGTGTGCTAGTGCTCTCTCTTTACTCTGTGTCTCCTCACATGCAATAGGGCAGGCTTGTATTGTACTTCAGTCTGTGTTGTATGAGTATTGTGTATTACTTCATAATGGTTAAACAGAAGTTATGCAGTGTATGTAATGCCAGATTTTCCCCTCCCTCATCTGGCTCCATATCATGTGAGCAGTGTAGTTAGTCATCACAAAATGCTTTCAATGTGGGGGCTGGGGGCTTTCAAAACTATGATGCCTGATATGTCATCTCAGCTCACTGCAAATGCCAACAAAACACAAGAACTGCAACAAGCAGTTGCAAATTTAGCTGCCAGGGCTGATGCCCCCAATCCCCCCCCTGTCTACTACAGGTGCACATAAACGTGCTGTACTTGCACTCAGGGGCGTAACTAGACATTTGTGGGCCCCATAGCAAGATTTTGAAAGGGCCCCCTAGCACTCCTCAAAAGCGACGAGGAGTGGGGTGGTGCTTTTGAGGTGATGGGAGTCAGAACAGCAGAGAGGGAGCAGGGCCTGGCAGTGGATGGCGGTACCATGCAGGGTGGACACTAAGGTGTCAGTTATACTAATAACTAGCTGAGAATGGGCATGACTACACACTAGTACCCCCAATTCAAATTACACTGCACAGTAGTTCACCTGATTCACATTATGTCATATAGCAGTGTCTTTTATTCATGTTATGCCACACAGTAGAAGGACCCCTTACACCATGTAATGACACGCAGTAGTAGTGCCTATTACACGTTATGCCCCATACAGTAATGCCCAATGCGCTACATTATGCCCCACAATTTAATACTCATTGTACCACATTATGCCCCACAGCGTAATGCCCATTGTGCCACATTATGCGCCACAAAGTAATGCCCAGACAACCAACCTGTCTATGTCCAGTGAGTTTGAAGCTGGCATCAATCCAGGGTCCCAACATTTTTGAAACTTCCCCCACTGAGCACAGTGTTGATGAGCAGGGTGCGGGCTTCATGCCCATCACATACACCCCCCTATGCGCACAGTCACTAAGCAGTATTAGACAATATACAGACTCATGCCCAGCATATACACCCCCCTATGCCCACAGTCACTGCCCAGCATATACACCCCCCCATGCCCAGTCACTGCCCAATTCATACACCCCCCATGCCTAGTCACTGACCAGTATTACACAATATACAGACTCATGCCCAGCATAAACACTCCCCCTATGCCCACAGTCACTGCCCAGCATAAACACCCCCCCATGCCCACAGTCACTGCCCAGTACATACACCCCCAATGCCCAGTCACTGCCCAGAATATACATCCCGATGCCCATAGCCACTGCCCAGCACATATACCCCCCATGCCCATAGTCACTGCCCAGCACATAAATCCCCCATGCCCACAGTCACTGCACAGCTCATACGTCCCCCCCATGCCCACAGTCACTGCACAGCTCATACATCCCCCATCATGCCCACTGTCACTGTACCGGAGTTCAGTAGTTAGGCGCAGCTACTACTCACAGCAGCTCGCTAGCTGGGCAGGAAACACGCGGCTGCCGGCAGATAAGAAGAGAGCTCCCCTGCCGCGCAGCCGGAAGGCAGTGTGAGGTGAGAGAAGCAGCTTGCTGGCTACCGCTGCAACGGTTATGTATGCTCGACCGGAAGTGCGGGTCATCTGCGGGGGCGGAGGCGGAATATAAATAACAAGAAGTAATCAGATCCAGTCAGTGGCCTGCCGGGTGCAGGGGAGCTGTGGGGCCCCATCGGCTTCCCGGGCCCCATAGCAGCCGCATCCCTTGCACCTATGGTAGCTACGCCACTGCCTGCACTCCTCCAGATACTGATGATGATATACAGGATGATGGGGATGATGGGGATCCCATAAGTGGGGACTCCACCCCTACTCAGGGTATTGAACACCTCATTTTGGCTATAAGGGATGTGCTAAAGCTCCCCCTGGAGGATGCTACTAATCAGCAGTCGTTTTTCCTCCCACAAGACAAACTGACAGTCACATTTCCTGATTCCAAGGAATTAGATGATTTATTTAAATTAGCCTGGAAAAATCCAGATAAAAAATATCAGGAGTCCAAACAGTTTTTGCATACATTCCCCTTTGCCCCTGAAGGCAGGAAATTCTGGGAAGAATCTCCAGCAGTAGACGTCTCAGTCTCTCGCCTTTCTAAAAAGGCGGTACTCCCTGCCCCAGGATCCTTTACGGTAAAGGACCCAGGGGATAGGAAAATTGAAACCACACTGAAATCTATCTACACTGCTGCAGGTATATCTCAAAGACCGGTCATTCCAAGTTGCTGGTTGACACATGCAATTCATTCCTGGGCTACTGAAATTCAGGGAGGTCTCTCGGGGGATATGACCCTGGTTACTACAGTAACTTTCCTAAAACACATTCAGGACACGGCAAGAGTCCTCTGTGACTCCCTAAAAAAGATTGGCAATATTAATGTTAGGACCACTGCTATGGCTGTGTCTGCGAGCAGGGCCATATGGTTGCGTCAGTAGATCGCAGACGCTGACTCCAAATGCAATGTTGAATCTTTCCCCTGTACAGGTGAATGGCTCTTCAGAGGTGAATTGGATGCATGGATCTTCAAAGTTACTGCTGGGAAATCCACGTTTCTTCCCTCAGGGGCTCCTCCTGCCAGACGTACCTACCCGGGACCGTCTACTTAGTCCTTTCGGTCCACCAGATTTCGATCTAGGGCCAGGGGTGCCTCCAACGAAGCTAGAGGCACCAGAGGTAAGCCTAAGAAACCAGCTGTTGCCGGCTCTCAGGAACAGAACACCGGTTCAGCTTCCGCAAAAGCTTCAGCATGACGGTGCCATCCACCCCGAGAGGATCTCGTGGTGGGAGCTCGGTTATGTCGCTTCAGCCACATATGGGAAGGTTCCTGCCAGGATGCCTGGGTAAGGGACCTCATCTCTCAGGGTTACAAGCTGGAGTTCGACGGTGCTCCTCCCCAACGCTTTTTCAAATCAAGCTTACCAGCTTTGGAAAATATGCGTGTTATGCTGCTACTGGCCATCACAAAATTAATCCAGTCCCAGGTCATTGTTCCTGTGCCCCTGCATCAACGAGGACAAGGTTACTACTCCAGCCTGTTCGTAGTACCAAAACCAGATGGGTCTGTGAGACCCATTTTGAATCTGAAGTCCTTGAATCCCTACCTGAAGGTTTTCAAATTCAAGATGGAATCTTTAAGAACGGTGATTGCAGGCCTGGAACAACAGGAATTCCTAGTGTCCCTGCATGTCAAGGATGCTTATCTCCATATCCCAATTTGGCCTCCTCATCAGGCCTATCTGATGTTCACTACCAGTTCCAGGCATTACCTTTCAGCCTGTCTACAGTTCTGGGGGTGTTCGCGAAGGTGATGGCGGAAATGATGTTTCAACTCAGAGTCCAGGGGGTCAATGTAGTCCCTTACCTGGATGATCTCCTGCTAAAAGCGAGTTCCAGGGAGCTTCTACTGCTCCATATAGATCACACTATCCAACTTCTGTCTCACCACGGGTGGATCCTCAATCTACAGAAATCCCACCTGGAGCTGTCTCAGCGTCTTCTGTTTCTGGGTATGCTACTGGATACTGTAGAACAGAATGTGTTCCTCCCAGAGGACAATGCGAGAATACTCCAGGAAATGGTTCGCATGGTTCTCCGGCCTGCTCGAGTATCCGTTCATCTTTGCATAAAATTGTCGGGAAAGATGATGGCCTCGTACGAGGCAATACAGTATGGAAGGTTCCATGCCAGTCCCTTCCAGTTGGACATCCTGAATAAGTGGTCCGGTTCACATCTCCAGATGCACCGGATGATTCAGCTGTCACCTCAGGCCAGGATTTCTCTTCTGTGGTGGCTACAGTCTTCCAATGTACTGGAAGGTCCATGCTTCAGGATTCAGGATTGCGTCCTCCTCGCGACAGATGCGAGCCTGAGAGGATGGAGAGCTGTCACCCAGGGGGCACAGTTCCAGGACAGATGGTCTGCCCAAGAGGCCCTACTTCCGATCAACATTCTGGAACTTCGGGCTATCTACAAATCTCTGATTCAGGCCTCCCCTCTGCTCTGGGATCTGGCAATCCAGGTTCAGTCGGACAACGCCACGGCTGTGGCATTCATCAATCGACAAGGAGGGACAAAAAGCATGTGAGAAGTGTCAAGAATACTCCTCTGGGCAGACAGAAATGCAAGAGCACTGTCCACAATCTTCATTCCGGGAGTGGACAACTGGGAAGCGGACTTCCTGAGTCATCACAATCTCCACCTGGGGGAGTGGGGACTACACCCTCTGGTGTTTCATTAGATCATCGACAGGTGGGGATGCCCACAGATCGACATGTTGGCGTCTCAGCTAAACAAACAACTTTGCTGCTGCTGCTAGCGAACCAGGGATCCGCAGGCGAGAGCAGTAGATGCACTGACATCGCCTTGGCCTTACCAGCTGGTATACCTGTTTCCTCCGATTACATTGATCACAAAGGTGCTCAAGAGGATCAGGCATCAGGGTGTGCAAGCAATCCTGATTGCCCTGGATTGGCCCAGGAGGGCGTGGTACGCGGCTCTTCTATACATGTCCCTAGAAGACCCTTGGCCTCTTCCACTAAGAAAAGATCTTCTTCAGCAAGGTCCGTTTGTCTACCCGGAATTACAGCAGCTTCGTGTAACGGCATGGAAGTTGAGCAGGACATCCTAGCTCACAAAGGTCTTTCCATAAAGGTCATTGCCACTATGGTGCAAGCCAGAAAACCTGTGACGTCAAAACACTATCATCATATCTGGCGGAGATATGCCTCTTGGTGCAAGGAATACGCATATCCAGCTACAGAATTCCCCTTGGGAAGATTCCTTCACTTCCTGCAAGCTGGAGTGGATAAAGGCTTATGTCTGGGATCCATTAATGTCCAGATTTCAACTCTTTCAATCTTCTTCCAAAAGAAGTTGGCTATGTTGCCTGCAGTTCAGACCATCTTACAAGGGGTGCTTCACATACAACCTCCGTTTGTGCTGACAATGCTAAATTCCTTTGTCGTATAAACAACCCTTTATGAAGCTAAGAACACTGTACGCTGTTTACTTAAGAAGTACCGTAATGGTACGCTATTGGCGTAGCGATCGCTCAGCCGTAGGCGAGACGCTCTAGCGTCACGTTCGCTCACGGCCCAGTGATCACAGGACACGTTATTGGCTATGACTAGAGTAATGATTCGCTATGGCGTAGCGGACGCTCGAGACCACGAGGAGATCACCAGCGGCGCAGACGCTCACAACGCTATACCTTAATGTTTAAACCTTATACCAATGAAATACACAGAATAACTTAATGTGAATACAGGGTGTAAGTGCAACCTTGTGTAACCTGACTAACTACAAAGCTGCTTGAGCGTCACCGACGCTCAAGTGAACACTTAACACTATAGAAAATACACAGATACTGGTTTAGGTTCCAAAGCCTATTAACTGTATTATATCTAATATACTTGTAAAAAGGGGATAACAGTACAAATGATACACTACAATATAACAAAGACTTCCTAACCACAGAACTAAACAATAAATACAAAAAGACAATACTACACTGACCTAAATGCAATACAATACAATACTATCTAATACAATACAATACTAGCCTAGTCTAGGGGAGATATGAGAGAACAGAGAGAGAGAGAGAGAGAGAGAGAGAGAGAGAGAGAGAAATTGGCTCACAGAAAGACAATGATAACGGAGAGAAACTTACGCACAAAGGGTATGATCGCCTGCGCCTCGATATCCAGCTCCCGGCTATCAGCAGATAACCGTTGATGAGAGAGTGAGAGCTGGATGTGGTCGGCCTGCCTATTTATGCCCCACACACAATGCAATCTCATGGTCCTACAATCCCATTGTCCATTGGCCGAAGGAATTCGGCCCTGCATCATAACAAAAGGTCATAGGGTGATTCATACAGGTGGGCTGTGACGATTTCCAACAGCTCAGGTGGGTGGGAAACTGGGTTTCCCGCCGCATACCTGAGTATGTGTAAATAATAGAAATGGACATAAACTTCTTATGTCCATAACTATTCGCACGAGCGATTAATACGCTCCAAACCAACACCGGAATATTGCTAATTAAATACTCTTCCGATGGGTACCAAACACTGCTGTATGATTCCTGTTAGACCCTTCGTACGATATAAAGAGGGATTCCTCAGCTCTGGGACATTGTATTTTAACCAAACTTTCAGAATCTATCAAAGGGACCATGATCTATAAACTACATTAATTGTGAACATTTGTAACGAATGAGTCGCACGCTACGACTACATAAACTCTACCGTAAATACGCATACCGCGCCTGCGAGTGCACGCTATTGCGGGTATGCGCCTCCACGGGAGAGCGTACGCACGCGCAGCGCGGACCAGTGTGCGGTGCAAATATGGCAACGTGCATTGGGACATTTTTCTGACTTTGACAGTCCACCCTTTGGCAGTCAATAATAACTGCCACAAAATATTTAAGGAGAAAAATGTAAGTCAGGGGTTAATTGATTTCCATGGTTGGGTAGGGGAGAAGAGTGGAGTAGGTGTGAAGAGGGTATGACCTAGTGAGAAAGCAGAAGCATGTGTGTATGAGTCCATGTTTGGAGGGTCATGTATCATCGTGCCGTACGTGTGGTAAATCAAGCTTCGAGGTATTGCGAAGTATACATTTGAATTCCTTCTTATCCTGTGGTACAGGTCTGTGGATGGGCTGTCAAACTTTACCGAGCTCTTTTCGGATTTTGAACAAAGTGGGGAGCACATTTTAGTTGATGATACATGAATGGGGGAGGTATGTGGTTGCTGATATCTGTGCCCGTATTCCCTATCGTCTATGTGTGTCATTACCTGAGGGTTGTAGAGATGAAGATAAAGAACACTTATGGAAAATGCAATGATATTCTATGTCAGGGAAATGTACATCTGTCGTCGAAGTTGTGTTCGGTATCTGTTGAGAGTCGTCTTCTTTGCGCTGTATTGCTCCTTGGGCATGAGCAAATAGCTTTGTCTGAGCCATCAGATTTACAAAAAATGTTGGGCTAGCGTGAGTTTAAAAGTACTAGGGAAACTGGGGATCCATGGCAAAGTTCATCAAGTGTCCATATTTAAAGTTGTCAAATCTTCTTCTTTGGTGCTTGTCTGTTGTCTGTATAGCGTCTCGTCAACTTCCTCGTCCAAGGGGGTCTTTGTATCTTGGAGAAAAGCAGAAAAACAGGTGAAAGAAACGGACCGTATAATCGCATTTTCATCACATTCTGGTTTCTATCATTGGGTCATAAATCAAATCCAGGTTAATTACGGTTTCCTCACTCCTCAAGCTCATCACTTTTGTACTTTGTTTGCACCTCATTAAAGCCTGCCCGCATCTAAATATCAATCCAATCGATATAACGACACCCAAGATACATAGTAGAAACTTTCCAACATCCATTATGACTCCTTGAGCCCAGTCTCCCAAACCGGAGAACCAATTTCGCGGGTTCAACCATGACACCCAACCAGTCAGCTCATTACCTACAGCAGCAAGGGTGAGATTGTGTTTTCGACGAAATTCCCACTTCAATTGGAGAATATCGTCCATCTTTTGGTCTATGACCTCTACCGGATCCTCGGTGCTATTTGTGATGTACGTGCAACACTTTATGCCGTACTGTGTTGCCAATGTAACACAATATCCGCCTGTTACTGCTGTAAGATAATTAAGAACCATCCTATGCTGAACTAGTTCTGTTTTATAAGCTTGAAGCTCTCTTCCAGTGTATCTAAACGTGTCATCATACATTTCAGTGATATTATCTAACAAATTGGCGAGTGCGGAAATGTATCTATAATTCATCACTCCCCGAGCGGTACGAGTGAAATCTAACGCTACCAGAACCTGAATCCCGGTGGATTCATGGATAAGATCGGAGGCCGGGTGCTCTAACCTTTCTGACAGTTGTCTTTTAACTCGGTGCTCGTAATGAGTGTGAGTATAAGGAGCTTGGGCACCACGGTGTATGTCCTTCATTTTGTCATGTGTAACAGTCATCACTTCAGGCAATACTTTTCCAATATAACACAATCCTTCAGAGTTTGGGGCAAGCCACTTGTACGCCTTTCTCCCGCATATGAAATATGCGTCATCGGGGAGAACATAAGGGACGGAGAAGGACATGACCATGTTACAAACCTTCCAGGTGAAATCTCCTGACCCTAATTCTTCCAACTGCTTAATGCACGTATCAGTTTGTACGATATGTGCACAGTATCCTGGTGATACCTCTCCAACTCTAGTAATCCTATTTCCTAAGGTATATCGATACCGAAAAGATTTTCCTCTACTGGCTATATGGCGTACGAGCTCTGTATCTGTAGGCATTCTATCTGCTCTGTGTGAAAAGGTCATGGTAAGGTTGCTCCATGACACTTCCCAATTTCCCGGTTTTCTGGGATTGGAGATGTTAAAACATAAGAGGGACCTATCCACATGGTATTGGTGGAGCTTCAAACTAGGAGGGCTGGAGATGTTAAACCTCCGGTCCACCGGTCTCCCACCACTTAGCTCAAGTACCTCCCCTAACGTTAAAGGAAATGGTACTAGCCCTGATTTGCTGTGACCCTGAGGTACTTGAGAGCATACCCAACAATCTGTTTGGTTTAACACGTTACCCACTAAGGAGTGATAGTCACTCAATGGATGCCGGTCTATATGGATATTAAAACTAGATTGGCATTTCTTTATGCATCCATCTTCAACCAGATTATCACAGAGCCTACAGATACAATTTTCTTCAGCCAACAATCCATCACAATTTCTTCTATCGGATCGTTTTCTGATACTCGCCTTTGCTTGTTGGTTTGGTTGATCTTGGAAAACTACGCCTCCATCATCATAATCGGAACCCATTCCAGAACCTCTCTCGACCTCTATGGTACTCTCGCCGGAACAGACTGCTCTGGTCAACATCATGGTTAACATCAAAATCCGGATCACAGTCTCTTGGGGCAAGTCCATCTTTGAGGAGGAAATAGAGAAGAATGAGAAGGGGGAAAAATAAATTTTAAGGGAGAGGGGCTGGGAAGTGGAGAAAAACAATAAAAGGGAGAAGGGAGTCGACAACTGCTTCCGGTCTTCAAGGCTCAGGTGCCGCCTCAGTCCTCCTGGAACAGACACTCCAGTGATACAACCTCTACCGTCTGTTCCTTATCACGGGACTTCTCTGGATCAGCAACCTTTTTGCAGTGGGATGAATGGACCCAGGTCTCTCTCTCAGCAACCTTCAATGCTGTGGTGCTAGTCAATAAGACCTGGTATGGTCCTTCCCATCTATCAATAAGACAACCTGAGCGTAGAAAATTTCGTATCATTACATAATCCCCAGGTTCAATGTCATGACAATTACTATCTGGTAAATCAGGAATCACCAACTTCAGATTATCATTTTGATTCCTCAACTGTTTACTCATGTTAATCAAGTACCTTACAGTTACTTCATTGTTACATTTCAAATCATCCTGAGGGTTAATCATGACATGCGGTTGTCGACCAAACAAGATTTCAAAAGGAGACAGATTAAGAGGGGACCTGGGAGTGGTTCTGATGCTATACAAAACAATGGGTAAAGCTTCTGGCCACGTCAATCCTGTCTCTGCCATTACTTTACTCAATTTATTTTTAATAGTGCTGTTCACTCTTTCGACCTTCGCACTCGCCTGTGGACGGTACGGAGTGTGCAGCTTGCTATCAATTCCCATCAATTTACACATTCCTTGAAAGACATCACCGGTAAAATGGGTACCCCTATCACTTTCAATGATTCTAGGGATACCATATCTACATACAAATTCCTGCACAATTTTCTTAGCTGTAAACATAGCGGTATTTGTAGCTGCTGGAAAAGCTTCGACCCAATTCGAGAAAACATCTATACAAACAAGTACATATTTCAAATTTCTACATGGGGGTAATTGAATGAAGTCAATTTGTATTACCTGGAAAGGGCCGCCGGCAGGTGGGATATGGGATGGTTCTGTAGGTATTGCTTTTCCAACATTCTTTCTCAGACAGGTAAGGCATGACATTGCTCTTTTACTCGCATGAGAGGAGAATCCTGGGGCGCACCAGTATGCTCTTACCAATTTGCACATCCCCTCCTTGCCTAGATGAGTCAGCCCGTGAGCTGCTTCAGCCAGACATGGAAGGTATGCCCTGGGGGCCACTGGTTTACCATGTCCATCCGTCCAGAGCCCTGAGGACTCCTGGCCATATCCCTTTGCCTTCCAGACTGCTCTCTCCTGTGTGGAACACAAATTCTGCATCTCACACAACTTTTGTGTGTTGATGGTATTAAATACCATCAGTTGTGTGGTGTCTGTCTGTATGGGGGTAGCAGCTGCAAGTTTTGCGGCTTCGTCTGCTCGGCTGTTACCAAGGGATACTGGGTCTTGGCTATATGTATGTGCTTTACATTTGATAACAGCCACTCTGTCGGGTTCCTGTATCGCTGTTAGAAGCCTTTTTATATAAGCTGCATGCGCTATCGGTGTACCAGCCGCCGTCATGAAATTTCTGAGCCGCCATAGCGCTCCGAAATCATGGACTACCCCGAACGCGTATCTGGAATCGGTGTAGATATTGGCTGACTTACCCTTAGCCAATTCACATGCTCTGGTTAGGGCGACCAGTTCAGCAACCTGGGCTGAGTGAGGTGGGCCTAGCGGTTCCGCTTCTATGGTGTCTTGGTCATCTACGACTGCGTATCCAGTACACAAGTCTCCCGAGTCTGACTGTCTGTGACAACTACCGTCCGTGTAGAACGTGAGTTCTGCATCTTCCAGTGGATTGTCACTGATGTCAGGCCTTGCGGTAAAATTTTGGGTCAAATATTCCATACAATCATGTGTATCTTCCTTTGCATTAAATCCTCCTTCCCCATCACTCTCACCTTCCACCCTTTGTGTCTGACCAGGCACACCTGGGAGAAATGTTGCAGGATTTAATGCGCTGCATCTCCTTATGGTGATGTTTACTGGGGCCATTAATGCCAATTCCCATCTTGTAAACCTTGCAGATGAGACGTGTCTGGTTTGGGCAGAATTCAATAAGGCAGATACCGCATGTGGTGTATGGATTGTGAGGTTGTGGCCTAGCACGACATCTTCGCTTTTCGTCACTAGCAATGCTATCGCCGCAACGCTACGCAAGCATGTGGGGAGGGATCGCGCTACCGTGTCTAGCTGGGCGCTGTAGTATGCGACTGGCCTGCTGGCGTCACCGTGTTTTTGTGTTAGTACACCTGCTGCGCACCCAGCACTTTCTGTTCCGTATAGTTCAAAGGGTTTCCCATAGTCTGGCATACCTAGTGCTGGTGCCTGCGTTAGGCACTGTTTGAGTCTCTCAAATGCTGTTTCAGATTCGTCTGTATGCGAAATCCGATCAGGTTTGTTTGAAGAGACCATTTCCTGCAAAGGTAGCGCCAATATGGAAAACCCTGGGATCCAATTACGGCAATACCCACACATTCCTAGAAACGTCCTGATCTGTTGTTGGGTTTGTGGCAGTGTCATGTCTCTAATGGCTTGGATTCTATCAGCGGTCAGGTGTCTCAGTCCTTGTGTTAGACAGTGTCCCAAATATTTTACCTTAGTTTGGCATAATTGCAACTTGTCTTTGGAAACCTTGTGACCTGTGTCTGAAAGATGAAACAGGAGCTGTTTCGTATCCTTCAGGGATGCCTCCAGTGAATCTGAACACAGTAATAAATCGTCCACATACTGTATCAATACTGATCCACTGTCTGGTTGGAAAGACTGTAAACAATCATGCAAAGCCTGAGAAAATATACTTGGACTATCTATGAAACCTTGGGGTAACCGAGTCCACGTGTATTGGACTCCTCTGTATGTGAATGCAAACAAATATTGGCTGTCAGGGTGCAGAGGTACCGAAAAGAAAGCGGAGCAGAGGTCAATAACAGTGAAAAATTTGGCAGTGGGAGGAATTTGCATTAGGATGACAGCTGGATTAGGCACTACGGGGAACTGACTCTCAACTATTTTGTTAATCCCCCTTAGATCCTGCACTAGCCTGTAACCCCTCCCCCCACTCTTTTTAACAGGGAAGATGGGACTATTTGCTGTGCTGGACGTTCTAACTAGAATGCCCTGTTGTAGCAAGCGCTCTATTACTGGGAAAACTCCTAACTCCACCTCTGGCTTCAGAGGATACTGTGGGATTTTTGGAGCTATCCTACCATCTTTTACTTGTACAACTACTGGAGCTACGTTTGCCATTAATCCAGTGTCCTGTCCATCTTTTGTCCAAAGTGACTCTGGTATCTGAGATATCATCTCTTCTACTTGGGATGGATTCCTATTTGTCATAATGGAATGTGACATTAATTTTGATGGGGAGTCTAGCATGTCTCGTACTTCCTGAGCGTGATTCTCAGGAATGTCCAAGAATACACCTTCAGGAGTACAATAAATGACGCAACCCATTTTACATAGTAAGTCTCTCCCCAGGAGATTAGTTGGTGCCGATGCAGCCAGCAAAAAGGAATGCTTGGTATGCAAAGGCCCTATTGTAATCTCGGCTGGTTTGCTAACAGGGTAGTGCTGGACTACTCCTGTTACTCCCATGGCTGGAACTGTCCTACCAGTGGTTCTCATGCCCACTGTCGAATTTATCACTGACTTGGCCGCCCCTGTGTCTACAAGAAAGTTTAAAGTTTTACCAGCTACATTGATTGCAATTTCTGGTTCGCTTCCAAGACTAGCAATCAACTTAACTGGGTGCAGATTACAGGTATGGCCACACCCCTATTGGGTATGCTGACCTCCCTGAATCCCGCTGGCAGCAACTACTTGTGAGGGAGTTAGCTGGGAACTACCAGAGGCATGCCAATCTCTGTTCGGGGGATATCTTTTTGTTTCCCCTGTATGTGGCTCAAAACTCCGCCTCTGTGGACCCTGCTCCCAATGTCGTGTGTTGTGTTGTTGTCTAGGGGGTTGAAAAGATCTTTGTACATTCTTTGTTCTACATTCTCGTGCAAAGTGTCCCGGTCTGTTACAAGAAAAACATGTTATTACACTTGCCTTACCCACAGGATTCGGTGGTACATACGCAGGCTGCCTTGTGGTCAGCGCCTGTATACTTACGGACATCAACTTATCACTTTGCGATTCCCTGTGCCTAGTGATGTTTCTGTCGTGATCAATAGCAGCCTCTCTCAATGTGGACACTGACAGACCTCGCCAACATGGCTGCGTGGTCTGTACCCTAGCTTTTAATGTTTCTTTCAAACCATCCATCAGTACAGATACTGCTACTTCTCGATGGTTTGGGTTGGTCTTAATGTTTTCTATACCAGTGTACTTTGCCATTTCTAATAGTGCCCGGTGAAAATATTCTGTTGCCGTTTCGGACTCCTTTTGCTTAATGGAAAATATTTTATTCCATTTAACAACGGCTGGGAAATACTCCTTTAGCTGTAAATTTATCCTTTTTACATTATCCTTGTTGTACACGTCTGTAAGCGGTACATCTTTATCCAATGCACAGTCAGCTAAAAATTGAGTTGCGTCAACATTGGAAGGTAAACAAGCTCTTAGCAGTATCTGCCAATCCTTGTTGTTGGGTTCTACAGTGTTACCTAGATCCCTGATGTATTTTTGGCTAGCAACTAAGTCCTTTCTGGGGTCAGGAAATTCGGACACTATTGTTCTTAATTCCATTCTGGAAAATGGAGTGTACATGGCAATGTTCCTTATGGGAGTGGCTCCAGACACATCTGTTTTTCCATTGGGAACTGCTATTACCCTTACAGGAGCAATTCTAACAGCCTCTTCCTGTGTAGATTCTACAGCTTGTTGTGGTACAATTGTTTCAGTGTAGTGCATGGTGCCGTACTTACCCGTTGACACGACCTCACCTATCCCTCCGCTAGGGGCTTTCACTAATCTCGTGGGTGTCGCTGTGCCTACTGTGGTTTCTGCTATGGTGGCTGCAAGAGAGAGAGCTGAAATTGTTGCTGAATCGTCTTCTTGATCACACTCCTGAGGAAGGTTCAAAACAGGGTACATCTTGCACGGGTTAATACTTGCATGAGTTATTTGGTTAACATCATTAACATTTACAGGGTTACTAAGAGTTTGTGTTTTACAACCCAGTGCGTTTCTCTCCGCAATCAACTTCTCTCCTGCAATGTATGGTGGAGGAGGAGCTGTGGCAATCAACTTCCTGACTGCCCCAGATCCTGCCGCCAGAGCCAAACCTCTCTGTATCTCACCTTCCTGGTGCCATAACTGTAAATAATCATGATGCTGAATTCGTCTCTTTGCTGATTTTACGAGACATATCCTCCTCCTTAAATTTTGTAACACTTCTGGACTAAAGCTACCTATTCTTGGGAATTTGTCCCTGTCTTGTACAGTCATTCTCTCCCATTCATCACATAAAGATTCGGTGTGAATTCCATATTTTTCACACATTACATATCGTGCCGACCCAACTGGTCGGTTCACAGAATCAACCTGAACCAGGGTTGATCGCCCCCTACCTGAGCAACTGGCCCCCATAGTCTGCAGGTGTTGCTTAGTCCTCCTTGGATTTCTGTATCAAGGTTTTCAGCAAGCCTTTACAGACAACCAAATTACTCCACAGTAGGCCGGCGGTGGCGGTTTACCGAGTACCCCACTCACTCGCCCACCTCGACCAATACGACCTGATCACACCGATATGGTGCTGGCGTACTCGATACAGGGCCCCTATGGAACCTTCAGTTTACTGGAACATATGAGGGTTACCCGCAGGACACTTACTCTTTCCAGTAAAGTTGGGGTTGTTAGATAGTTCCTGAGTGACCAGCGAACTTCCCTTCCAAAAATAAAAAATTACACAAATCACGTCAGAATGTACAGATAGCGTTTGTGACCACTTTACTCTAATGGTATTAGGTCAGATTACTAACTACTGCACACAATTACGTGCGGTCCAATCGTTCAGTACACGAGCACTACTTGTCATGTACTGAAAGATCAATGGAATCGATGTTTCCGGCCGCGATTCCTTCAGCAAGAGCTTGTATGGCCTATATGGGTTCTGCACCAACACCCCAGGCGTTGTGCCACTGGACTTTTATAGCGGACCTTTTACCTTATGACCTCCTGGTCTTGTTACCTTATGACCTCCTGGTCTTGTTACCTTATGGTCCGCTATACTCTAATGCTCAAATATTATTTAACCAGGGATGCCTCCCTAGCCACCGTATATGTCACTTACACGTATGTCCCTTGACGAGTACCCGGCTTTCCTTTTGGTTCCACCTTAAAGTTGTATAAACTTATGTATACAAAACCACACTCACTCAACACATGTACACTTTTGTTTCTATATCTATTTCTGCGCAGAAATTGTCTTCAGTCCAACAGTGTTACCAATTAGGAGCAGGATCTGTTAAACTAAATTTCAGATTTTTTTTCAAAAATAGATTTGCGTTATCTACCGCTTCGCGTTATCTACCGCTGTGCGTTACTTATCGCCTTGCGCTAATTATCGCTTTGCGCTAATTCAACTTTTCGTGACTTGAGCTACGTGGGCGTAACCAGACGCTACGTTGCGTAATGTACGCTGCGTGCGTCTGCCGTTTGGATTGCGTACGCAAGTCTTTTGTTAGGGACACGTGTACGCAAAACAAAGATCCACCGTAACACAATTTCTACCTTTATCAATGTAGGTGATCCCTGATCATCTACCGCACACCACACTGACTGTCTTATCTCCCAGACAAGCCGTGTGTTGGTCTATACTTTAACTATTACCTCTACTATGAAATAACAGCAAATCTCTTTTTGCACTTTCTATCAACTATAAAACTTGGCAAACAGGAATAGTGATATACGAAATTTGAAAAAGAAATGCAGATAAATGTATGCGTGCGTGTATACGCAAGACAGAAGAGAAATAAAACAGTTTTAAAAGACACAAGCGTTTTGTTCTTACTTCCGGTTCCCGGATTCCTTCAGCACTCTTTATCTAAGCGAAGCAGACGCTTATCCCGTCAGCACTGTGAGACAACCTCCCACCCTTTGCTGGAGGGATAATGTCTGCTGATCTACCTAGTGCAGATATGAGAAGGATAGGACGAGTCCCCAATTGACAATGCTAAATTCCTTTGTCGTATAAACAACCCTTTATGAAGCTAAGAACACTGTACGCTGTTTACTTAAGAAGTACCGTAATGGTACGCTATTGGCGTAGCGATCGCTCAGCCGTAGGCGAGACGCTCTAGCGTCACGTTCGCTCACGGCCCAGTGATCACAGGACACGTTATTGGCTATGACTAGAGTAATGATTCGCTATGGCGTAGCGGACGCTCGAGACCACGAGGAGATCACCAGCGGCGCAGACGCTCACAACGCTATACCTTAATGTTTAAACCTTATACCAATGAAATACACAGAATAACTTAATGTGAATACAGGGTGTAAGTGCAACCTTGTGTAACCTGACTAACTACAAAGCTGCTTGAGCGTCACCGACGCTCAAGTGAACACTTAACACTATAGAAAATACACAGATACTGGTTTAGGTTCCAAAGCCTATTAACTGTATTATATCTAATATACTTGTAAAAAGGGGATAACAGTACAAATGATACACTACAATATAACAAAGACTTCCTAACCACAGAACTAAACAATAAATACAAAAAGACAATACTACACTGACCTAAATGCAATACAATACAATACTATCTAATACAATACAATACTAGCCTAGTCTAGGGGAGATATGAGAGAACAGAACAGAGAGAGAGAGAGAGAGAGAGAGAGAGAGAGAGAGAGAGAGAAATTGGCTCACAGAAAGACAATGATAACGGAGAGAAACTTACGCACAAAGGGTATGATCGCCTGCGCCTCGATATCCAGCTCCCGGCTATCAGCAGATAACCGTTGATGAGAGAGTGAGAGCTGGATGTGGTCGGCCTGCCTATTTATGCCCCACACACAATGCAATCTCATGGTCCTACAATCCCATTGTCCATTGGCCGAAGGAATTCGGCCCTGCATCATAACAAAAGGTCATAGGGTGATTCATACAGGTGGGCTGTGACGATTTCCAACAGCTCAGGTGGGTGGGAAACTGGGTTTCCCGCCGCATACCTGAGTATGTGTAAATAATAGAAATGGACATAAACTTCTTATGTCCATAACTATTCGCACGAGCGATTAATACGCTCCAAACCAACACCGGAATATTGCTAATTAAATACTCTTCCGATGGGTACCAAACACTGCTGTATGATTCCTGTTAGACCCTTCGTACGATATAAAGAGGGATTCCTCAGCTCTGGGACATTGTATTTTAACCAAACTTTCAGAATCTATCAAAGGGACCATGATCTATAAACTACATTAATTGTGAACATTTGTAACGAATGAGTCGCACGCTACGACTACATAAACTCTACCGTAAATACGCATACCGCGCCTGCGAGTGCACGCTATTGCGGGTATGCGCCTCCACGGGAGAGCGTACGCACGCGCAGCGCGGACCAGTGTGCGGTGCAAATATGGCAACGTGCATTGGGACATTTTTCTGACTTTGACAGTGCCTCCTACGGCACCTTGGGATTTGGTGTGGTGTTAAGATTTCTGCAGTCCTCCCGTTATGAACCTCTATTGACGTTGGAAGACAAGTACCTCATGTGGAAGACGGTGAGGTTACTGGCCCTGGCTGCTGCTTGTCTCAGAATTGGGGGCCTTATTGTGTTAAAGTCCATACTTGGTCTTTTACAAGAACAGAGCAGAGCTCAGGACTAGACAGCAGTTCCTGCCGAAGGTGGTCTCCGCATTTCACTTGAATCAACCTATTGTGATTCTGTCTAGTTCTGGCACTTCTGCACCTCCGGAGGCATTTGATGCGCTGTGAGCCTTGAGGATCTATGTCAAGAGGACGGCTCATGTCAGAAAGACGGATTCCTTGTTCGTGCTGTATGATGCACAGAAAAAGGGGTGTAGTACTGCTGACCGCTGGTCTCCTGACCGCCGGTCAGCTTACCGACGCCGGGATCCCGGCAGATAGGGGCAAGTGCAGCAAGCCCCTTGCGGGCTCGCTGCGCTCGCAACGTGCGGGCTCGGTGGTGACCTGCGGTCGCCACGGGTTCTATTCCCACTCTATGGGTGTCGTGGACACCCACGAGTGGAAATAGTCCCTGTTGGTCGGCATGCCGACCGTCGGGATAGTGACCCGTCGGGCTGGTGGAGGAGGTCATGTGACTGTCGGTCAGCTGACCGGCGGTCACATGTATACCACCCCAGAAAAAGAGTTGCCCTGCTTCGGAGCAGTACATTGCTTGTTGGATTAGGCTGACTATCCAACAGGCCTATGTGTCGACAGCCTTACCTGTTGCACAGTCTCTGAACGCCCACTCTACAAGATCGGTGGGGTCTACCTGGGCGGCTGCCCATGGAGTCTCGGCCCTGCAACTGTGCCGAGCTGCTACCTGGTCGGGGAAGAACACCGTTGTGAAGTTCTACAAGTTTGATACCCAGGCCAAAGAGAATACCCAGTTTAGGCAGGCGGTGCTGCAGATGTCTCCGCACGTTCCCACCCGTTCTGGAAGCTTTGGGACGTCCCCATCATACTAATGTGTCCCCAATATCCCTTATGGATGCTAGAGAAAATAGGATTTTAAATACCTACCGGTAAATCCTTTTCTCGTAGTCCATAAGGAATATTGGGCGCCCGCGTCTGTGCAGTGACTTTCTCCAGGTTCTCTGTTATGTGTTACCTGTTCAGCTGTTGCTGTTTATGTTGCCAGTGTTTTGTTCATATGTTTGTAAATCCAGTCATAAGGACACAGAGACATGTGAGTTCACTGCTGTGCTTTTTATTCCATCACCAACTCCAGGCACACTGCACACTGGACCACCCACTTCCTAGCACCCCCCTGGTCCCAGGGACCATCACTGAAGATTCAGGCTTACACATTAGTAAGGGAGTGTCTACAAATATTAAGCATTCTAATACACTAACATCACATCCTCTTTTCTTTAAAGATAAGCCCTGTAAGCTTCAATGCAACAAGTAACAACGTCATATTAAGAACATCATCTAACACGTTTCAATGAGTCTCTCAGGTCTGCGTATTTCCCTTTTGGGTCTTTCATACACAGTCTGTGTTTCATCGACCATGTTGGACCTTTCTAGAATTGTGGTTTGTTCACCATTATCAGGATCATTATACATGTCAGATGAAGGGTATTCTTCAGTCATGTTGTCTTCATTATGGTTACGTTGAGATCTTAAATCCACCTGATTTCTTCTTACTTCTGTTCCACGCTCTGTACGTATAGTATAAGATCTTGGTGCTACTTGTGCTTGCACAATACCTTTCTGCACCCAAATACCTTTCTTGTGATCTCTGAGACGGACTTGGGCACCCGATTTTAGATCAGATAAGCTTTTTGCTCGCCTGTCATGGAACAGTTTCTGTTTCGCCTGTTGACGTTCCTTACTCAGTCTGACCAACGCTGAGTTATGTGTATTAAGCAGTTCATCATGTATCAGGAGATTTGCTCTAATCCTCCTTCCCATCAGCATTTGTGCAGGAGAAAGTCCATTCTGTAAAGGTGTACTGCAGTAGATTAAAAGACTTTTGTAGAAATCTTCTTTACCTTCTTGAGCTTTTTTCATGAGACGCTTTACAGTTTGTACTGAACTTTCCACCAACCCATTTGAGCGTGGATAGTGGGGACTTGACGTAGTATGGACAAATTCCCACTCATCAGCAAATTGTCTAAATTCAGCACTGGAAAACTGAGGACCATTGTCGGTGAACCCTTCCATAGGAACACCATGCCTTGCAAAGATTGACTTCATGCAATTGATTACGGCTTTACTAGTAATTGTATGTAGTGTCTTCACCTCAGGGTAGTTAGAGTAATAATCATTCACAACAATGTACGTTTTCCCATTACAATCAAAGAAATCTGCGCCAACTTTCTGGTACGGTCTCTCTGGCACTGCGTGAGGACTCAGTGGCTCGACTTGTTGTTTCGGTCTATACGTAAGACATAATTCACATGTAGATGTAGTCTGTGCTATGTCTTGGTTCATTCTTGGCCAATACATAACTTCACGCGCTCTCCGCTTACATTTTTCTTCTCCTAAGTGGCCTTCATGTATCTTGCACAGCATAGTTTTTCTTAGTCGTGCAGGTATGACAAACCTATTGCCTTTGTAAATAATACCATTGACAACTGTAAGGTCACTGCAGTACATCCAATAATCATGGATAGACAGTGGGCATGCATGTTTTTCTGCTGGCCAACCTTTCAGAATGATATCTTTCAACACTTTCATTGTGTCATCTGTCTCAGTTTCTTTCCTAATTTGTTTTTGTCTTGCAAGAGACACTGGTAGAGAAGCTACGATCAGATTAACACAGGCTTCTATCTCTTCATCCATCAGACTTTTGGAACCTTCACTTTTGTCCACAGCACGAGAAAGTGTATCAGCAACGTACATGTATTTGCAGGGACAGTACAGCAAGTGTACATCATATTTCTGTAGTCTGATAAGCATTCATTGAATTCTCATGGGACAGTCATGTAATGATTTAGTCATGATAGCTACCAATGGCTTGTGGTCAGTTTCCACTGTAAATGTTTGACCATACACAAACTGATGAAATCGCTCACATGCATATGTGATCGCTAGAAGTTCTTTTTCTATCTGGGCATACCTTGTTTCAGCACTTGTCAGTGCTCTTGATGCATAGATTACTGGTTGCCATGTATCCTCATGTTCTTGTAACAGCACTGAGCCTAAGCCAAATTGCGAAGCATCTGCTGAAATTCTTATTCTTTTTGCAGGATCAAAGAATTTTAGCACTGGTTGCTCTATAATGCTCTGTTTCAATTTTTGCCAACTTTCTTCTTGTTCATATGACCACATCCACTCGTTATCTTTGTCCAACAACCATCTAAGAGAGGCTGTTCGTTCAGAGAGTTGAGAAATAAACTTTCCTAAGTAAGTAATCATTCCTAGGAATCTTCTGACATCGTCTTTGTTGTTAGGACGTTCCATGTTCACTATGGCTGATAATTTCCTTGGGTCTGGTTTTACACCTTGATCCGAGACCACGTCACCCATAAAGGTAAGTATATTCACGCCAAATTCACATTTGTCCTTGTTTAGCTTTAGATTCACTTTCTTGACAAGTTCCATTACTTGTCTCAATCTAGAATCATGTTCTTCCTTTGTAGATCCCCAGACAATAATGTCATCCATCATTGTTTCAACACCTGGAATACGTTCAAAAATCATGTGTATCTTTTTGTGATATACTTCTGGAGCAGACAATATTCCATATGGTAGTCGAAGAAATCTGTATCGACCTTCTGGTGTATTAAATGTACAAAGCTTTGAGCTGGCCTCATCTAGCTTCATTTGCCAGAATCCTGAATTTACTGAACCATTTTGCTCCCGCAAATTGCGACATGATTTCATCTCTGGTTGGTAGTTTGAAATGTTCTCGTTTAATAGCTTTGTTTAAATCTCTGGGGTCCAGACATATTCTGAGTTGTCCATTTTTCTTTTCAACAATTACTAAGGAGCTTACCCATTCAGTAGGCTCATCAACTTTCTGTATCACACCCAAGGCTTCCATGCGATTTAACTCTTGTTTCAGTTTTTCTCTCAGCGCAAACGGCACTTTTCTACAGGAGTGTATCACTGAAGAAACTTGCGTGTCTATATTTATTTTATGCTCTCCAGGCAAACAACCTAGACCTTCAAACAAGTCTCTGTATTCTGTAAACATCGATTTGCAGTCATCTTCTACTTGTGATGTAACCATAAAAACTTTCTTTAGCAAGCTTAGTTTCTCACAGGAACTTAATCCTAGAATCGGTTGCACATTTTTATCCACAATCAGTAGAGATGTTTTAAACTGTTGTCCCTTATATTTCAGTGTCACTAAGCATGTACCTTTCACAGGAATTTCCTCCCCAGTGTACCCTGTAACTTTCACTTTGGCTGGATGAATTTTAGGTTTTACTCTAAAAGTCTTATGGTCTTGAAACGATATTAAAATTACCTGCGCGCCAGTATCAAGCTTAAAGGGAATGACAATCTCGTTCACAGTTAAAGGGACAGTACATTCTTTCTTATCTGCACTGCAAAGTTCAATGCAATCCACAAAGAATTCCTCTTTTTGTTTAACAGCATGCACATTGGTTGTTTTACTTTTCATTTTACAGCATTTGGCAAAGTGATTAAGTCTACCACATTTCATGCAGGTTTTACCATAAGCCGGGCACATTTTAGGATTGTGAGCATTTCCACATATACTACACATTTCCTTATTAGACTGTGGCTTAGACTGCTTCATTCTTGAGAATGAAAGTTTGCATGGCTCTGTTTTCTGCACTACATGGACAGCAGAATCAACTTCCTTGTGTAACATTTTGGCTTGAAATCTAGTTATTTCTGCAGATCTACACATAGTCACTGCCTTGTCTAGTGTTAGGTCTTGCTCTCTCAGCAGTCTTTCTCTGAGTCCATTATCAGGTATTCCACAGACAATACGATCTCTAATCAGTGAATCCTTTAAATCTAGTTATTTCTGCAGATCTACACATAGTCACTGCCTTGTCTAGTGTTAGGTCTTGCTCTCTCAGCAGTCTTTCTCTGAGTCCATTATCAGGTATTCCACAGACAATACGATCTCTAATCAGTGAATCCTTTAAATCACCAAACTCACAGGTTTTACTGAGTGATTGCAGCTCTGAAACATACTGATCAAATCCATCTACACTGAGGAAGCCGCTGAGCTGTATATCTAAGCGGGGAAACGCGTTTGTCGGATGCACTGTTAAAGAGCTTTTGGTGAGACACCTTCATATCTTACTGGCCGGCCAGAGATACTAATACCTACGGATAACATCTGATAAACTTTTGCGGATAAACATCTGAAAATATACCTGCTATCCACCAGGCAGTGGACTCCGGACAAGGCTGTTTTTGGAAGCGACAGCCGGGAGAGGTATCTATGTGATATGTGCAAAATTATACATCTGTGCACAGCTCCACTAGAAACTCTAACCGCAAAACATAATAATTATAACTCACACTTGTTGAAAATTAATAGTGTGATGAAACTTACCTGGAAGGTATAATCTACTAGCTGCATGCATTTGTGAAAAGAACTGCAACTTGCATAATTAACTGACCGGATAATTGATTATTATAATAGCTGAGGAAAAATATCCATCAGCTGGACATTTCTATTGATTGACAACATCTATGCGGCTATGATTTATTGTCAAAAGCATATAAAGCAATAATATCTAGCTTTAAATTCAGCTGTATATAATTATACAAAATCAGTAAGGAACAGTTTTCTCTGGTTTGGTGTATAAAGCGGAATTATCCGGTGGGATATATAGCTTAATTAATATACAATATAATTGTTTTTATATGTTATGGATATGAAGGATGCATTTTAATATGTTATATGAAATTAATTAAAACACCTTTTGTGTAAAAGTGCCAGCGCTGTCCTTTTTTCTGTATATTTTCCATTTTTAGGTTATGAACCAAACCTTGAACATAGCTGCAGGCACTTTTTCACAGTAACCATAGCGCCAGACTATCTCTATTTATCTCTATTTATAGACTTCTGATCACATGTGAAAAACTTATATCTTTCATATGTCACATTTTTCCTTGGCACAAAGTTACTTCAAACTTTTGCATTATAGAAGATAGCACCATATTCTGCCCCTCAGCAAACTGAAAACTATTATAAATGTCCAGCACATCCTCTCCTATCACATGGAGGAAAATGGATGCCTTCGTTATGTCAGCCTCTGTATCAGCTCCACATGCAGCAAGATATATATTAAACCTTTGCTTAAATCTTTTCCAGTTTTCAGACAAGTTACCATACATCAGCATGCCGGTTGGAGGAGCTAGTTTATACCATGGTTACTCACTGTTTGAAGAGAGGAGCACACGGCAGGCTTTGCAGACACTGAGTATCACAGCCTTACAGACTTCTGCAAGATTCTTTCACACTCTGAGAGCACTAGCAGTCCAAGTTAAACTTCTTCTGACACCATGTTTTGTTCATATGTTTGTAAATCCAGTCATAAGGACACAGAGACATGTGAGTTCACTGCTGTGCTTTTTATTCCATCACCAACTCCAGGTACACTGCACACTGGACCACCCACTTCCCAGCTTCCCCCTGGTCCCAGGGACCATCACTGAAGATTCAGTCTTACACACATTAGTAAGGGAGTGTCTACAAATATTAAGCATTCTAATACACTAACATCACAGCCAGTTCAGTTATGGTGTGCTGGTGTATAAATCTCACTACACTTCTCGTTATGTTCCTTCTCTCAAATATGTAATTTGTCCTTCAGGCACTGTTTTACCTATAACTGCCTGTAGAAGGGGACATAGAGGGGAGAAGCCAGCACACCCAGTTGAAGAAATTTAAAGTGTACTGGCTCCTTTGGACCCCATCTATACCCATCATACTAATGTGTCCCCAATATCCCTTATGGAGTACTAGAAAAGGATTTCCCGGTAGATATTTAAAATCCTATTTCTCTGACGTCCTAGTGGATGCTGGGAACTCCGTAAGGACCATGGGGAATAGCGGCTCCGCAGGAGACTGGGCACAAAAGTAAAGCTTTAGGACTACCTGGTGTGCACTGGCTCCTCCCCCTATGACCCTCCTCCAAGCCTCAGTTAGATTTTTGTGCCCGGCCGAGAAGGGTGCACACTAGGGGCTCTCCTGAGCTTCTTAGTGAAAGTTTAGTTTTAGGTTTTTTATTTTCAGTGAGACCTGCTGGCAACAGGCTCACTGCATCGAGGGACTAAGGGGAGAAGAAGCGAACTCACCTGCGTGCAGAGTGGATTGGGCTTCTTAGGCTACTGGACACCATTAGCTCCAGAGGGACCGAACACAGGCCCAGCCTCGGAGCTCGGTCCCAGAGCCGCGCCGCCGGCCCCCTTACAGAGCCAGAAGCAAGAAGAGGTCCGGAAAAATCGGCGGCAGAAGACATCCTGTCTTCACCAAGGTAGCGCACAGCACTGCAGCTGCGCGCCATTGCTCCTCAGCACACTTCACACTTCGGTCACTGAGGGTGCAGGGCGCTAGGGGGGGGCGCCCTGAGCAGCAATAAAAACACCTTGGCTGGCGAAAATACATCACATATAGCCCCCAGGGCTATATGGATGAATTTTAACCCCTGCCAGATTCCACAGAAAAACGGGAGTAAAGGCCGCCGAGAAGGGGGCGGAGCCTATCTCCTCAGCACACTGGCGCCATTTTCTCTCACAGCTCCGTTGGAGGGAAGCTCCCTGGCTCTCCCCTGCAGTTACTACACTACAGAAAGGGGTTAAAAAAGAGAGGGGGGCACTAATTAGGCGCAGTATAACAATACAGCAGCTATAAGGGGAAAAACACTTATATAAGGTTATCCCTGTATATATATATATATAGCGCTCTGGTGTGTGCTGGCATACTCTCCCTCTGTCTCCCCAAAGGGCTAGTGGGGTCCTGTCCTCTATCAGAGCATTCCCTGTGTGTGTGCTGTGTGTCGGTACGTTGTGTCGACATGTATGAGGAGGAAAATGAGGTGGAGGCGGAGCAATTGCCTGTAACAGAGATGTCACCCCCTAGGGAGTCGACACCTGAGTGAATGAGCTTATGGAAGGAATTATGTGACAGTGTCAGCTCTTTACAAAAGATTGATGACATGAGACAGCCGGCGACTCAGCCTGTGCCTGTCCAGGTGTCTCAAAAGCCATCTGGGGCTCTAAAACGCCCGTTACCGCAGATGGCAGATACAGACGCCGACACGGATACTGACTCCAGTGTCGACGATTAAGAGACGAATGTGACTTCCAGTAGGGCCACACGTTACATGATTGAGGCTATGGAAAATGTTTTTACACATTTCTGATAATACCAGTACCACTGAAAAGGGTATTATGTTGGGTGAGAAAAAACTGCCTGTAGTTTTTCCTGCATCTGAGGAATTAAATGAAGTGTGTGATGATGCGTGGGTTTCCCCCGATAAAAACTGTTAATTCCTAAAAAGTTATTAGCATCATACCCCTTCCCGCCAGAGGATAGGGCACGTTGGGAAACACCCCTTAGGGTGAATACAGCGCTCACACGCTTGTCTAAACAGGTGGCACTACCGTCCCCGGATACGGCCGCCCTTAAGGAACCTGCTGACAGAAAGCAGTAAAATATCCTAAAATGTATATACACTCACACGGGTGTGATACTGCGACCAGCAATCGCCTCAGCCTGGATGTGCAGTGCTGGGGTGGCTTGGTCGGATTCCCTGACTGACAATATTGATACCCTAGATAGGGACAGTATATTACTAACTATAGAGCATTTAAAAGATGCATTTCTATATATGCGTGATGCACAGAGGGATATTTGCCGACTGGCATCAAGAGTAAGTGCGCTGTCCATTTCTGCCAGAAGAGGGTTATGGACAAGACACTGGTCAGGTGATGCTGATTCCAAAAGGCATATGGAACTATCGCCTTATAAAAGGGAGGAGTTATTTGGGGTAGGTCTAACAGACCTGGTGGCCACGGCAACGGCTGGAAAATCCACATTTTTACCCCAGGTAGCTTCTCAACCTAAGAAGAGGCGCAGTCCTTTCGGCCCCATAAGGGCAAGCGGGCAAAAGGCGCCTCATTTCTGCCCCGTGGCAGAGGGAGAGGAAAAAGGCTGCAGCAAACAGCCAATTCCCAGGAACAAAAACCCTCTCCCGCGTCCGCAAAGTCCTCAGCATGACGCTGGGGCTTTACAAGCGGTCTCAGGCACGGTGGGGGCCCGTCTCAAGAAATTCGAGACGTCTCCCCCTCGCCGTTTCATAAAGTCTGCTTTACCGACGTCTCCCTCAAACAGGGAGACAGTATTGCAAACCATTCACAGGCTGTATTCCCAGCAGGTGATAATCAAGGTACCCCTCCTGCAACAGGGAAAGGGGTACTATTCCACACTATTTGTGGTACCGAAGCCGGACGGCTCGGTGAGACCAATTTTAAATCTAAAATCCTTGAACACTTACATACAAAGGTTCAAATTCAAGATGGAGTCACTCAGAGCAGTGATTGCAAACCTGGAAGAAGGGGGCTATATGGTCTCTCTGGACATCAAAGATGCTTACCTACATGTCCCAATTTACCCTTCTCCAAGGGTACCTCAGGTTTGTGGTACAGAACTGTCACTATCAGTTTCAGACGCTGCCGTTTGGATTGTCCACGGCACCCCGGGTCTTTACCAAGGTAATGGCCGAAATGATACTCCTTTGAAAGAAGGGAGTTTTAGTTATCCCTTACTTGGACGATCTCCTGATAAGGGCAAGATCCAGGGAACAGTTGGAAGTCGGGATAGCACTATCTCAGATAGTGCTGCGGCAGCACGGTTGGATTCTCAATATTCCAAAATCGCAGCTGATCCCGACGACACGCCTTCTATTCCTAGGGATGATCCTGGACACAGTCCAGAAAAAGGTGTTTTCTCCCGGAGGAGAAAGCCAGGGAGTTATCCGAACTAGTCAGAAACCTCCTAAAACCAGGCCAAGTGTCAGTGCATCAGTGCACAAGGGTCCTGGGAAAAATGGTGGCTTCCTACGAAGCAATTCCATTCGGCAGATTCCACGCAAGAACTTTCCAGTGGGACCTGCTGGACAAATGGTCCGGATCGCATCTTCAGATGCATCAGCGGATAACCCTGTCACCAAAGACAAGGGTGTCTCTCCTGTGGTGGTTGCAGAGTGCTCATCTTCTAGAGGGCCGCAGATTCGGCATTCAGGACTGGGTCCTGGTGACCACGGATGCCAGCCTGCGAGGCTGGGGAGCAGTCACACAGGGAAGAAATTTCCAGGGCTTGTGGTCAAGCCTGGAGACATCACTTCACATAAATATTTTGGAGCTAAGGGCCATTTACAATGCCCTAAGCCAAGCAAGACCTCTGCTTCAAGGTCAGCCGGTGCTGATCCAGTCGGACAACATCACGGCAGTCGCCCACGTAAACAGACAGGGCGGCACAAGAAGCAGGAGGGCAATGGCAGAAGCTGCAAGGATTTTTCGCTGGGCGGAAAATCATGTGATAGCACTGTCAGCAGTGTTCATTCCGGGAGTGGACAACTGGGAAGCAGACTTCCTCAGCAGGCACGACCTCCACCCGGGAGAGTGGGGACTTCACCCAGAAGTCTTCCACATGATTGTAAACCATTGGGAAAAACCAAAAGGTGGACATGATGGCGTCCCGCCTAAACAAAAAATTGGACAGGTATTGCGCCAGGTCAAGGGACCCTCAGGCAATAGTTGTGGACGCTCTGGTAACACCGTGGGTATACCAGTCAGTGTATGTGTTCCCTCCTCTTCCTCTCATACCAAAAGTACTGAGAATTATAAGACGGAGGGGAGTAAGAACTATACTCGTGGCTCCGGATTGGCCAAGAAAGACTTGGTACCCGGAACTTCAAGAGATGCTCACGGAGGACCCGTGGCCTCTACCTCTAAGAAGGGACCTGCTCCAGCAAGGACCCTGTCTATTCCAAGACTTACCGCGGCTGCGTTTGACGGCAGGGCGGTTGAACGCCGGATCCTGAAGGAAAAAGGCATTCCGGATGAAGTCATCCCTACCCTGGTCAAGCCAGGAAGGATGTAACCGCAAAGCATTATCACCGCATTTGGCGAAAATATGTTGCGTGGTGCGAGGCCAGTAAGGCCCCGATGGAGGAATTTCAACTAGGTCGATTCCTGCATTTCCTGTAAACAGGAGTGTCTATGGGCCTAAAATTGGGGTCCATTAAGGTTCAAATTTCGGCCCTGTCAATTTTCTTCCAGAACGAACTAGCTTCACTACCTGAAGTTCAGACGTCTGTAAAAGGGGTACTGCATATACAGCCTCCTTTTGTGCCTCCAGTGGCACCTTGGGATCTCAATGTAGTTTTGGGGTTCCTAAAGTCACATTGGTTTGAACCACTTGAATCTGTGGAGTTAAAATATCTCACATGGAAAGTGGTCATGTTGTTGGCCCTGACCTCGGCCAGGCACGTGTCAGAATTGGCGGGCTTTATCCTGTAAAAGCCTTTTATCTGATCTTCCATTCAGACAGGGCGGAATTGAGGACTCGTCCTCATTTTCTCCCTAAGGTGGTTTCAGTGTTTCACTTGAACCAGCCTATTGTGGTACCTGCGGCTACTAGGGACTTGGAGGACTCCAAGTTGCTGGACGTAGTCAGGGCCCTGAAAATATATGTTTCCAGGACGGCTGGAGTCAGAAAATCTGACTCGCTGTTTATCCTGTATGCACCCAACAAGCGGGGTGCTCCTGCTTCTAAGCAGACTATTGCTCGTTGGATTTGTAGTACAATTCAGCTTGCACATTCTGTGGCAGGCCTGCCACAGCCAAAATCTGTAAAAGCCCATTCCACAAGGAAGGGGGCTCATCTTGGGCGGCTGCCCGAGGGGTCTCGGCTTTACAACTTTGCCGAGCAGCTACTTGGTCAGGGGCAAACACGTTTGCTAAATTCTACAAATTTGATACCCTGGCTGAGGAGGACCTGGAGTTCTCTCATTTGGTGCTGCAGAGTCATCCGCACTCTCCCGCCCGTTTGGGAGCTTTGGTATAATCCCCATGGTCCTTACGGAGTTCCCAGCATCCACTAGGACGTCAGAGAAAATAAGAATTTACTTACCGATAATTCTATTTCTCGTAGTCCGTAGTGGATGCTGGGCGCCCATCCCAAGTGCGGATTGTCTGCAATACTTGTACATAGTTATTGTTACAAAAATCGGGTTATTATGGTTGTGAGCCATCTTTTCAGAGGCTCCTCTGTTATCATGCTGTTAACTGGGTTCAGATCACAGGTTGTACGGTGTGATTGGTGTGGCTGGTATGAGTCTTACCCGGGATTCAAAATCCTTCCTTATTGTGTACGCTCGTCCGGGCACAGTATCCTAACTGAGGCTTGGAGGAGGGTCATAGGGGGAGGAGCCAGTGCACACCAGGTAGTCCTAAAGCTTTACTTTTGTGCCCAGTCTCCTGCGGAGCCGCTATTCCCCATGGTCCTTACGGAGTTCCCAGCATCCACTACGGACTACGAGAAATAGAATTATCGGTAAGTAAATTCTTATTTTTCCCCCTCTGTGCACATAACATTATGCACTTCTCCCCCTCTGTACACATAACATTATGCACTTCTCCCCCTCTGTACATATAACATTATGTACCTATCCCCTCTGTACAAATAATACTATGCACCTATCCCCCTCTGTACACATAACATTATGCACTTCTCCCCCTCTGTACACATAACATTATGCACTTCTCCCCCTCTGTACACATAACATTATGCACTTCTCCCCCTCTGTACATATAACATTATGCACTTCTCCCCCTCTGTACATATAACATTATGCACTTCTCCCCCTCTGTAAATATAACATTATGCAACTATCCCCTCTGTACAAATAACACTATGCACATATCCCCCTCTGTACATATAACACTCTGCACCTATCCCCCTCTGTACACATAACATTATGCACTTTTCCCCCTCTGTACATATAACATTATGCACCTATCCCCCTCTGTTACACATAACATTATGCACTTCTCCCCTCTGTACATATAAAATTATGCACCTATCCCCCTCTGTACATATAACACTATGCACCTATCCCCCTCTGTACACATAACACTATGCACCTATCTCCCTCTGTACATATAACATTATGCACTTCTCCCCCTCTGTACATATAACATTATGCACCTATCCCCTTCTGTACACATAACATTGTACACTTATCACACCTGCACCTGGCTTTCAAACATACTGTAAGTTTGTTGTACAATACCAGAATTACTAAAGAAGTCTGCGACTCTTCTCAGCCCCAGCCATCTGGGCAGCCCTGCTGCTGGTCTCTGAAAGGAATAGGATGGCCTACGGGACTGAGGGGCAGATGTATTAACCTGGAGAAGGCATAAGGAAGTGATAAACCAGTGATATGTGCAAGGTGATAAAGGCACCAGCCAATCAGCTCCACTATGTAAATTACTAGTTAGGAGCTGATTGGCTGGTGCCTTTATCACCTTGCACATATCACTGGTTTATCACTTCTTTAAGCCTTCTCCAGGTTAATGCATCTGCCCCTGAGAGAGCAGGCCAGGGGGTGGGCATCCACTCATGCAAGCAAGCGCTGATAGGCAGCCCGGGCGGATGCAGCCGGGAAAGTAGTCATGGGCAAAGAGATACATTGTACAGAGTTGAGACACATGACACGGCTCAGTGGACTGTCTCGAGACAGTGTCTGGGCACATAGGTCTTGTGGAATGCATTGCATACTGTGCACATGCAGTGAGTGCAGAGACTACTGGCAGTGCCGGCACCCCTGGGTCGGCTATTCAGCTGCACTGAATGATTCAATGAATCTGATCCGTCTCCATGGAGTCTGCATCAGTGTCACAGGAAGTCAGGCACAGCTAGGGTTGCCACCTCTCCCGGATTTCCTGGATTCTCCAGGATTTGGTGGCAACCCTCCAGGAGGCTTTTCCCTTCACCCGGATTCCTGGATTCTCCTGGAATAAGGGGACCCTGGCAGCACCAGCAGTGCTCCTTGGCAGCCGAGGAATTCAGTGAACTACAGTGACTGTCTCGCGAGATGATGACATCAAATCTCGCGAGACTGTGTTCAGCCCAGACTGAGCCGAAGCTGCCGTGACACTGCCATCAGCAGCTCTTCCTCAGCGTTTCCCCGGGCTGCGGTGGTGAAGTAACGCCGGCCCGGCTCATGTGAGAAGAGCAACGAGAGCTGACAGGCATGTCACACATATATCTATAATATAATGAGCATGCATGAAACAAATAGAGGCTCAGGTTATATATGGTTGGTTCTATATCGGAGGGGCTGAAGGGACCTTGTGACGTATTGAGGGGAGGAGCTACGTCACCAGGGGGAGGAGCTACGGGCGAACAGGGTACCCGAAAAGTACCCTCGCGGGCTCGCTTCGCTCGCCACGCTTCGGGCACGGTGGCTCGCTCCGCTTCGCTCACCACCTAATTACTATAGATATATGTATATTTTTTAATCACTAACAGACACCTTTTAGTAGTGCATTTATTTGTTTAACCTGTTGAAGTTTGATATTGATTAGTTTATGTGCAACACTTCCACTTCCATGGTTCTTCCCTCTTTCACACAGTTTAGTTTTAAGGCACCAAAATGCCTGTAATTTATCCAAGTGACGACTATTATATTCCCATTTATATAGATACACTGTGTCATTTAGATTGTTTGTACGTAAAATCTCCTATATATTAGCCCAGATCTGTGACTTTGTGCCTCATTTGCTAACACTGGTCGGAGTCACAACACTGGGCGGAGTTAGTCAAATAAGTCACAGATCTGGGCAAATCTATAGGAGACTAGGAGCAGAAGCAGATGGTATGGGCATGGCACAGGCAGGGGTGCATACCTCCCAGCTTTCTTTAGGCAGACAGGGGTGCATACCTCCTAGCTTTCTTCAGGCAGAAGGAGGGACACACGTGCGGCGAAAAGGGGGCGTGACCAATGGAAAGGGGGCGTGGCTTAGTGGGAGGACCCATAATCACGAGCCACGCCCCCATTTTCGGCAGTGAGGGGGCACGCCCAGCGCTCTGTGAGCTGCTGGCATGCCCCCAGGGGCGGATTATAAGTCTGGGGGGCCAAGGGCACTAGAGACAGGGGGGACCTATCTCATTACTGTGCCTGCTGCGGGTTCGGGGCGTGGCCTAAATGTGGGATGCGCGGCCACACCCCCTTATGCAAATTCAGGGATTTTTTTTTGGGTGGTCGCTCCCCCCTACACACCCGCACAGGCAGAAGAAAGTGCAACACCACAGACCTGCCAACACGCAGCAGCAGTGTGTGCTGACTGTAGCACAATGCTGCTGCTGTTGCTGGCAGGAGGGGGGAGCTTCAGAGCTGGGACAGAGCTACTCCAGCCGGGGAGCCCCTAAAACTGTGGGGCCCGCGGTATGTACCCCCTGGGCCCCCCCTTAATCCGGCTCTGCTGCCGGACCCCCCCCTTAATCCGTACCCCTTGATGCCCCCTCTCCTATTGTCTCCACTAAATAGGCGCTGTGCGCATGTGCACAGCGTCTATTCGCCGCTGCTCTGCTAAGCAGAACAGCGAGTACAGGAGCTTCCCAACTGCCTCCCCCCCACCACCACGGGACACTGCGGCCCGCGGGTGGGACAGCGGAACAGACCCCAAAAAATGGGACTGTCCCGCGAAAATCAGGACAGTTGGGAGGTATGGGGGTGTGTGAGGGGGTATGCCGTACAGACAGACGGGCACCGGCTCACTGTGTGCTTGACCCCCCACATCAGCATACTCAGCAGGGGCTCTCTGGCGTGGAGGAGCGTACCACCCGCACCTGCCCCTCCCCCACCCGCGGCGCCTCCGGACCCCCTACCCCACCCCCGGCACCCCTTCCCATCCCACAGCACCTCCGGAACCCTTCACCCATCCGCAACATCCCCGCACCTGCCCCTCCCCCACCTGCAGTGCCTGCAGACCCCTCCCCCATCTGCAGCCCCCACTCCTCTGCCCCTCCCCCACTCACAGCACCACCCGACCCTTCCCTATCTGAGCCCCCCCGAATCCGCCCCCCCCTCCACCCGCAGCATCTACAGACACCCTCCCCATCCGCAGTCCCCCCCACACCCGCTACATTCTGTACATTGTGCCCTGCAGGTGCTGTTCACGCCGTCGCAAGGGGCTGCGCCTCCTTCACCATCGCACGCCCTTTCATTGTGCAATATTTAACCACTAACAAAGGAATGCAGGTAATACTCCATATAATACAAATATTTAACCCCAGAAAGGCATGCAAGGCTTAAGAGGCCGTAACCCCTTGCGACGGCGTGAAGAGCGCCCGTAGGGCGCGATGAAGCACCTAGTATTTTATAAATATGGTACATCATTTTATTTACATCAACATTGCTTGGTGCCGCAGGAGGTATTGGGGGGGGGGGGGTCTCCCAGAATCGATGATGCATGAGGTGGCAACCCTAGACACAGACAGCAGCAGCCCTGACACTGAGCAGCATCACACTGCCCCCTCCCAGTCGGTGTCACCTGGGAGTGCCGCCACCGAATCACAGTGACTGACTGAGAGAGGCTACTGGGGGCTGTCTCAACACACCAAACTGTGAGTGACTCCAATCATTCCAACTTCTAATTGATTCGAGTCATTGTGTTGAGACATGCACTCAGTAGCCATCTCCATGCGAGAGGAGAGCAAGCACTGGCAGTGACCAACAACCCGATGGTGAGGTGACTCACTGCGGTGGCTGTGGCCACAGCTAGGCTTGCACCATGCAACATTCTTAAGTTGTAGCCTTCAGAGGCATAACTAAGGCAGGGCGAGTGGGGCACGTGCCCTGGGCACCTTGGCAGGCCCAGCAGAGGGGGGTGCCGCTGCGTGCCAGGGCATCATGCCCACTCGCCCCCGTCATGCTGTAATGTGAGGGGAGGAGAGCGCAGCGTCTCTCCTGCCCCTCAATGTGCTAACTGCCTGCCGCGCGGCGCTGCCAGCGGCGCTGCGTGTGTGTCCGGTCTCCGGCGGCATTAGCCAATCAGCTTGCGGACCGGCTCCTGATTGGCTGCCGGTCAGCGAGCTCTGATTGGCTAACGAACTGGCGCCACATAGCCACTGCCGGAGACCTGGAGAGTTGAGGGGCAGGAGAGGCGCTGCGCTCTCCTCCCCCCACATAGCAGAGGGAAGGAAGCGGTGAGTGACGGGGAGGGGTGGGGTGCTGGGGAGTCTTATATCTGGCACTGTGGGGCATGTATCTGGCACTGTGGGGTATGTATGGCACTGTGGGGCATGTAAGTGGCACTGTGGGGCATGTATCTGGCACTGTGGGGCATGTAATTGGCACCGTGGGGCATTGTATCTGTCACTGTGGGGCATGTAACTGGCACTGTGGGGCATTGTATTTGGCACTGCGGGGCATTGTAACTGGCACTGTGGGGCATTGTATCTAGCACTGTGGGGCATGTAACTGGCACTGTGGGGCATGTAACTGGCACTGTGGGGCACGTATGGCACTGTGGGGCACGTATGGCACTGTGGGGCATGTATCTGGCACTGTGGGGCATGTAACTGGCACTGTGGGGCATTGTATCTGGCACTGTGGGGCATGTAACTGGCACTGTGGGGCATTGTAACTGGCACTGTGGGGCATGTATCTGGCACTTTGGGGCATTGTAACTTGCACTGTGGGGCATTGTAACTGGCACTGTGGGGCATTGTATATGGCACTGTGGGGCATTGTTTCTGGCACTGTGGGGCATTGTATCTGGCACTGTGGGGCATTGTATCTGGCACTGTGGGGCGCTGTATCTGTCACTGTGGATCTGACACTGCGGGGCACTGTGTATCTGGTACTGTGGGGCAATTGTGTATCTAGCACTGTGTAAAAAGGGGACTCTGCATGCGTACTGTGCAAAAATTGAATGAAGGTGTGCTGAGAGACGACACAAGGGGTAGGTGATAGTGTGCTGAGAGGCGACACAGGGGGTAGGTGATAGTCATGTTGGCACGCCCCATTTTCAGTGGCCACACCCCTTCTGGTGCGTGGAGCAAATACTTCTTTTTGAGTGTTTTTTTTTTTTTGGGGGGGGGGGGGGGGGGGGAGAGCCACTCTTCATCTTGCCCTGGGCTCCGAAAACCCTAGTTACGCCTCTGGTAGCCTTACAAATTCAGCGCCGCCCTCTTGTAGCCGGCGCCCTTAGGTAGCTGCCTAATAGTGGCTCCGGCCCTGCTTAGGTGACATCTGTCCCATGTCTGCAGACACTGCCTAAAGTATTTCTCAGCTGCACAGCACCACTTTGCAATTTTCAGTTTTTTGACAGAGGGGGTTCAGTACGGGTTCAGTACGGATTGCAGATTCTGCTTAAAAGCAGAATCTGCAATCCCTTCTGCAGCATGCTGAGGGGCCGCCCAACTGGCAGCCACCAGCTGCGACCGCAATTTAAATTGTGGTTGCAGCAATTGTGGATGACCCCCTGCAGCCAAAGCCAGACTGCGTATGCAAGCAGTCAGCCGCCATTATTCACCCCCTTCCTCTCCCCTCCATTATCTGTGGAACCGGTCAGAGAGGAGAGTTCTGAAATGTGGGTCACTTTTAGTAATGATTGTATCACATCTCTGGATGGGGGCTCATTACAAAGATAATCTTGCACTACCGACTGGTTTACATACCAGATCCCCTGCCTAAAATGTTTTTTTTAACGAAGAATGCATAGTTTTCACCCGAGACTGGTAATGAATACATTATACAAAGAAGAGGCCGTAACGAAGAGGGTACGGCTGGCGCTGCCACCGTGCAAGGTGTGTGTGCGGCCTTGCACCCTGGGTGGCAGCACCAGCTTACAGAATGCCTAGGCAGGTACCCAGCTACACAGAAATCGGAAGGACTTGTTCATGCCTGGCCCCCATGTTCCTGCACCCGGCACTTGTTGTGTGACAAAGTGACATCACGTGAGCTGGGCATGATGCCAGCACTGTATATAGTCTGAAGGACACTTTTCCATGTTTATCCCGTCCATAATGTAATTTAGATTGAGTCTATTCAACATCCAAATAATGGGATATGTTTTTGGTGCAATGGTTTTTACATGTGTAATAGTAACAGCATAAACTACCTGTTAACAGCTCTGCAATGTTTTGACACCAGTACGTTGGACGAAGTAGCAAAACATTTCAATTAGCCACGAGCCCATAAGTATCAGGGATTAGGGTTTTTAAAATATTGAAAGAAATCCAAAAATGTTAAACCTATTTAATTGTACTATGAAATACATTTAGGACTGAGAAAGGTGATATCGTGTTTCGTAAGGATAGTAAAAACCTTAACTAGGGGGTCATTCCGAGTTGTTCGCTCGCAAGCTGCTTTTAGCAGCTTTGCACACGCTAAGCCGCCGCCTACTGGGAGTGAATCTTAGCTTATTAAAATTGCGAACGAAAGATTAGCAGAATTGCGAATAGACACTACTTAGCAGTTTCTGAGTAGCTCCAGACTTACTCGGCATCTGCGATCAGTTCAGTCAGTTTTGTTCCTGGTTTGACGTCACAAACACACCCAGCGTTCGCCCAGACACTCCTCCGTTTCTCCAGCCACTCCCGCGTTTTTCCCAGAAACGGTAGCGTTTTTTCGCACACACCCATAAAACGGCCAGTTTCCGCCCAGAAACACCCACTTCCTGTCAATCACATTACGATCACCAGAACGAAGAAAAAACCTCGTAATGCCGTGAGTAAAAAACCTAACTGCATAGCAAATTTACTTGGCGCAGTCGCACTGCGGACATTGCACATGCGCATTAGCGACTAATTGCTCCGTTGCGAGAAAAAAATAACGAACGAACAACTCGGAATGACCCCCTATATACTATACCTTCTATCGTTTAAATAGGTAGCTGTAATATAGATATATCTATGTATCTTTGAGTTATAACAGAATGAGTCTATTGGGTAATTAATGCTTGAATATGCTTCTGTAATGGATTTCGGTCATTACAGTAAATCAACGTGCATAGAACCCTCATTCTTCACCTTTATGTCACCTTGTAAATTCTGACACAGGAGTCTGGGGGGGGGGGGCGATCTGCGGCTGCTGTAGTGTACCCGGATGCTTCCCGGTGGGCTTGCTGTTCCTGCTGATTCCCAGCGATCTTGGCCAGCGTTTGGGGATGCGGTTGGTGTTGTATTATCCGGCTCCCCTGTTTTAGTTTTGGACTGCGCTGTAGCCCCAGCATTGCAACCGCCCCTGGTTGTTTTGACATTGAGTGTGACATTTTATCCAAACAACTATACAAGGGCCTGATTGTGTATGCCAGGGATACCAGGAAGGCTCCATCATCACTGGACCGATACTTTCTAGGCCTGAGATACTTTTGCCCCCAAACTCTCCTAGAGGACCGGGCCTAAAGCGGAGTAGGCCGACCTGTTATGGAATGTATAGAACAGGACCATTTTGGACAAAACAAAACATGCGGTCCATGCGGTTTGAATTGATCTGAAATCCACATGTGGTGATCTGCAAACTACTGTACACATTTTGTGCCTAATTCAGTAAGGATTGCAAATTCTGCTAATTAGCAGGATTTGCAATACTTTGGATCGCATGCTGGGGGCCGCCCAGCATGCTGACCGCTGGCTCCCCGCCCCCCCCCCCCCCCTTTAACAAGCAGAAATTGCGAACGCATCGCAATTTCTCTTACGTCCTAGAGGATGCTGGGGTCCATTTTAGTACCATGGGGTATAGATGGGTCCACTAGGAGCCATGGGCACTTTAAAAGATTAATAGTGTGGGCTGGCTCCTCCCTCTATGCCCCTCCTACCAGACTCAGTTTAGAAAATGTGTCCGGAGGAGCCGGTCACAGCTAGGGGAGCTCTTAGGAGTTTTCTTAGTTGTTGTTTTTTAATAGAGCATTAGGTAGAGGAAGGCTGCTGGCACCAGCCTTCCTGCTTCGTGGGACTTAGGGGGGAGTAGGTACCAACTCTTGAAGTTAATGGTTCTCTATCTCCGCTGACAGGACACTGAGCTCCTGAGGGTGCTGATCACAAGCCCACGAGGCGGCCGCTCACTCCCGCAGCACGGCCGCCACCCCCTAACAGAGCCAGAAGAGTGGTGAGTACAGCGCGCGTCCCGGTTAGTGGGATCCAGCACTCACCAGCACCATTTTCTCCCTGCAGACATAGGAAGCAAGACACTGACAGGGAGCGTTGCCCTCCACATAACTTCTGTTATCCTCTGCGGTACCAGGGTGTTACAGACCGGGGGAAGGGGGGGGAGGAGTGTGTTGTTGTTAGTACTAATTAACCAATTAAGGTTGGTTCGTCAGCGCCGGGCTTTTATAATAATAACTACCCACAGGGGCGCTGTGTGGCTGGCTCCTTACTCCTTGGTACTCTGGGGGAAACTGTATCTGACATTTTCGTGTGTGTGTGTGTGTGTGTGTGTGTGTGTGTATGTGTGTATATCCCACATTACCATGTCCAAGGACTCTGTGTCCTGCAGAGTGTTCATCTTCTCCTGAGGAGTCTATTCCATGTACTCAGGACTGCAATATGCTTTCTCAGCCTTCCGAATCTGAACCCGCATGGGTGGATTCCTTTAAGGGGAATGATATCCTAGATTTCTACAAGGATGTCACATACTGAAAAAGAGATGCAGTTTTTGAGGAAATCTGTGGAGGGTTTGCAGTATTTGGCCCCTGTTAATTTGTCAAAAACCCCATCTACATACCCACAAAAGCATACACTTGCCCAGATAATGCAAGCTGACACTGATACCGACTCTGATACAGGGGACGGTGATGGGGATATGCAGGGGGGTGGGGGGATGCATCCCTTGCTAAAGGGGTGCAACTAATGATTGAAGCCATTAGGGATGTTTTGCACATTACTGAGAAGGTACCTGAGTAGGTGGAGGAATCTTATTTTACAGAAAGTAAGAAATCCTTGCTTACCTTCCCAGTTTCCAAGGAGTTAAACTCTTTGTTTGAAAAATCCTGGGAAAACCCATAGAAAAAATTCCAGATCCCAAAAAGGGTTCTCATTGCTTTCCCTTTCCCTGAGGAGGATAGAAAAAAGTGGGAAAACCCCCCTATAGTTGACGCTTCTGTATCTAGGTTGTCAAAAAAGGTGGTTTTACCTGTTCCTGGTTCGACCGCTTTAAAAGAGTCGGCTGACCGGAAGATTGAGACTACACTCAAATCACTATACACAGCTACTGGCGTAGCTTTAAGGCCCACTATTGCTTGTGCGTGGATTTCTAAAGCCATAGTAAAGTGGTCAGGCACATTGCTAGAGGACTTGGATACTATGGATAGGAGTGACATTGATTTGTTCTTGCGTCACATACAGGATTCTGCAGAGTTCATGGTGGAGGCTATGAAGGACTTTGGCATGTTGAATGCACGGGCTACTTCTATGGCGGTCTTGGCGCGCAGAGTACTCAGATGCAGAATCCAAGAGAAGCGTGGAGAACCTACCCTTCACTGATCAGGTTCTGCTTGGGGACGCATTGGATGCGTGGATCTCCACGACAACTGCGGGTAAGTCAACATTTCTTCCCTCAGCAGCAGCACCGGCTAGGAAATCTTATCCTTCGCCTACACTGCAGTTCTTTCGGACCGCAAAAGTTAAAAAATCCAAACCCCCGCCCACCTTCTTTAGAGGAGGTCGGGGAAAGTCCAGAAAACCTGCACCATCAGGTTCCCAGGAACAGAAACCAGGTTCTGCTTCCTCAAAATCTTCAGCATGACGGTGGACCTCCCAGCCTGGAGCTCAGGCAGGTGGGAGCGAGACTAAAAGCTTTCAGTCACGTTTGGGCGTCATCATGCCTAGACCCCTGGGTAAAGAATATTGTTGCCCAGGGATACAGACTGGAGTTTCAAGAACTCCCACCTCACAGATTCTTCAAATTAGGCTTACCAGCTTCGCTGACAGAAAGTGCCATCCTACAGGAAGCCATTCAAAAATTGGTTCAAACGAATGTCATTGTTCTAGTTCCACTTCACCTACAACACAAGAGTTATTACTCAAACCTGTTTGTGGTACCGAAAACGGACGGCTCGGTAAGGCCAATATTAAACCTAAAGTCATTGAACCCCTACTTGAGAGAATTCAAATTCACGATGGAGTCTCTGAGAGCGGTGATCTCAGGTCTGGAGGAGGGAGAATTCCTAGTATCCCTGGATATCAAGGATGCGTACCTTCACATTCCGATCTGGCCGCCTCACCAGGCTTATCTCAGATTTGCACTGCTGGACTGTCACAATCAGTTCCAGGCACTGCCATTTGGCCTCTCCAAGGCACCGAGAGTGTTCACCAAGGTCATGGCAGAGATGATGCTACTCCTCCGCAGACAGGGAGTAAACATAATTCCATATCTAGACGATCTGCTGATAAAAGCATCTTCCAAGGAGAAGATGTTGCAGAGTATTGCTCTCTCAACTCGACTACTCCAGGATTATGGGTGGATCCAGAACCTTCCAAAGTCACATTTGGAGCCGACAAGGAGACTGCCCTTCCTGGGGATGATACTCGACACAGAAGTGCAGAGGGTATTTCAACCGGTGGAGAAAGCGTTGGTGATCCAATCAATGGTCCAGGAGCTCCTGAAGCCAGCCCGGGTATCGGTTCATCAGTATATTCGCCTTCTGGGGAAGATGGTTGCATCCTACGAGGCTCTTCAGTACGGAAGATTCCATGCGAGGTTCTTCCAACTGGATCTCCTAGACAAATGGTCAGGATAACATCTTCACATGCACCAACGGTTACGCCTGTCACCGAAAGCCAGAATTTCACTCCTATGGTGGCTGCAAGCTTCTCACCTACTCAAGGGCCGCAGGTTCGAGATTCAGAATTGGATACTTCTAACCACGGATGCAAGTCTCAGAGGTTGGGGAGCAGTCACCCAAGGGGAAAACTTCCAAGGAAGGTGGTCCAGTCAGGAATCTCTCCTTCCAATAAACGTCCTGGAACTGAGGGCCATTTACAACGGCCTTCTAAAAGTGGCACATCTTTTGCAAGATCAAGCCATTCAGGTTCAGTCAGACGTCACAGCGGTGTCCTACAAAAACAGGCAGGGCGCAACGAAGAGCAGAGCTGCGACGTCAGAGGTAACAAGAATCTTCCTCTTGGCAGAAAAGCATGCAGTGGCACTGTCAGCAATCTTCAATCCGGGAGTGGACAACTGGGAAGCGGACTTCCTCAACAGACAATCTCCATCCAGGGGCAGAGGTAACAAGCCGATGGGGTGTACCTCAAATAGACATGATGGCCTCTCGCCTCAACAAGAAGCTACTGTTCCAGGTCGATAGACCCGCACGCAGTGGCGGAGGAGGTACTGGTCTCTCTGTGGCTATACCAGTCAGTGTATGTGTCCCTCCACTTCCACTCATCCCAAGGATTCTCAAGCTCATAAAGAGAACAGGAGTTTAGGTGAATCTCATTGCTCTGGACTGGCCAAGAAGGGTTTGGTACGCGGATCTTCTGGAATCACTGCTGGAGGATCCGAGGCCTCTTCCTCTTCACGAGGACCTTCTGCAACAGGGGCCGTTCGCCTATCAAGACTTACCGCAGCTACGTTTGACGGCATGGCGGTTGAACGCCAGATCTTAGCTCGGAAGGGCATTCCGAAAAAGATAATTCCTACCCTGATACAGGCTAGGAAGGGAGTAACGTCAAAACATTACCATCGGATTTGGAAAAAGTATGTGTCTTGGTATGAATCCAAGAAGTTTCCTACGGTGGAGTTTCAACAGGGGCGGTTTCTCCTCTTTCTGCAAGCAGGTGTGGATGTCAGCCTATGCTTGGGCTCCATAAAGGTCCAGATTTCGGCCTTGTCCATTTCCTTCCAGAAACAATTGGCTGCTTTTCCTGAAGTTCAGACATTCTTGAAAGAGGTTCTGCATATTCAACCAGCCTTTGTGATATGGATAAGTAAATACAAAATGGAAGCTAAATGTCAGTTTGTCTATTGCTTAAAAGAAACTGTTGTTTTAAATGTGATTTTTATATGTTTGCAGAAACTTTGATTTTTAGTCAAAACAAGAAGTTAAGGCCAGCTGCGCAGTGTATCATAAGACTGCGGTTAGCTAGTGTTTTGCAAAATAAGGAATTGTATTTTGCAGAATAAAGATAATTAAAAGTAGGTAAAAGGTAAAATGTATTTTGATATTAAACAGTCATAATCACAAGATGTTGAGCTAATTAATTGGAAATCCCCCATAAGGGGAGTATATAAATTAATAATATATTCTAATAAATAAATTGTGATTGGTTTATGTATATAATTGGTCTGCAAATTTAATTGGCTCATGTAACGCTGTAATAACAAGTATATAAGATAAAATCAATGTGTCAATGTTCAGTTCATAATATTCTTTTACCGTGAGCCCTGTGAACTTCACAATGCAATAAATCTACCAAAAAAACTTCATTGTTCTTCAATTATTTTGAACGGCTATATCATTCTGGAGGTTTGCACCACCGAGATCAATCCAACATTGACACACGAAGAAGGAAGGTGGACTGGTGCCGGGGTACCTGGATCAACCGTGGCCACAGGTAAGAGCGGTTATCTTACTTCTGCTCCATGTGTCCCTGCCTCGATCCGCTGCCTTTGTGTGTTATTGTTGGTTTGTAACTCTTTGAAGTATTTTTTGGAGATTGTGAGTATGGAACCAAATTGAATTTAACTGCATTTTATTACCAGTTACAGTGATTTGTATAAAGTTTTAGGATTGAAATTTCTGTTATCATAGTTACAGATCACAATGGGATCTTTTGTCTGCCATATCTTGCTAAATTCAGAGTGAAGTCTGCGAGTGATTGTAAGTGTGATTGGCCGAGGCTTCACGCCGGCAAAGTCTGGACAGGGCCCAGGTAGGAGAGAGGCTCCGGTTAAACTATCCTATGCTGGATAGTATCAGGGATACTCACCTACTGTGAAAAGCACCTTGTACACAAAAGGCCAAGCTTAGCAGAGTGTGGAACACGTGTGCCTGTTCAGAGCCGTGGCACCTGATGAGGTGGTGATGTTTCCTAAGTGGAGTAATATCTCTATAAACAAGGGGAGCGTCCCTGTTTACCATTGTATTGGACATTGAGGCTGGACTTTAAAATAAAGATTAGCCATTACAATGGGTCAAGAGATGTCCACACCGAAGGGCTCTTCTATGTTAAAGATCCCGCACGGCAGTCCAGCAAGTGTGATGTATCAGAGATATGGAAGTGTGGCTGGGAAATTTCTCAGGAAATGGCATGCAAAACAACCTAAAATACCTGTGATAGGAACCTTTGATATGCAAAAATGGACAGACTTAAGGGGTAAAATAAGAAAAAGGGAGGAGTGGAAAGCTTACACACTATGGCTGGAGGCATCTAATGTAACCCCGCCACCAACCTATGCTGCACAAATGTCCTGTCATGTAGATAATGGAGGAACGTTACAATTACAACCCAGGCATGCTCTCCCACGGGTAGTGCAGGCAATGCCAGTAAAGACACTAGAACAAGAAAGCCCAGACCCCCTAGAGCACATACTCCCAGCAATGATGGCACTGGCTGGTGCCCCAAGTGCCCCTCTATTACAGGAAAAGAAAAAGGTAATAAGGGCTCTAGTAAACCCCAAGACTGGGAAACATGACACTTACCTTGTAAGGGAAGATGGGATTTGGGTAGCACAGATGGATTTGTTTGATGGGGATGACGATTCTGCTGGAATTTACGTTTATGACCCCCTCAGTCAGACATATAAAGCTCAGTATAATAACATAAATGGTGAAACTGTCACACACACTTTATGCAAGAACAAACAGGGAAATTTAGTTCCCTATGAAGATAAATTACCAGTGATGGGAGCACATTTTGCAGACATACACCCATCGAACATTGTGGCTTCTGGCACTCGTAGCACATCCACCCAGGGCAAACCACTTGCAACAATGCCTCTGAGAGTGGTAACTACAGATCGGGGTGCACAGTGGTCCATACATGTTCCTTGGTCAAAGGCTGAATTACACCAAATTTGCACAGAATTAGCAGATTATAGATCAAAGCCAGCAGAAGTCAAAACCAAACTCAAGCGCTTGTACAAAGTACATCAACTAACACATAGTGACATGGCACAATTATTTACTGCTTTGCTCACAACTGAAAAATACAAAAAGCTCACAACGGACCTAGGGTGGGATAAACAGGGGTTTAAGCCTTCCGTAGACGTTGCTAAAAAAGAGCTGGACCAAGAGTAGAAACATTTAATGACAGCTTTTACAGAGCAGTTTCCTTGCCAGCCCAATTGGGAAAAAATAATGATGATTAAACAAGGTCCTACGGAAACAGTTAGAGATTATTGGGGCAAATTCAAAACTAAGGTCCAAAATTATGGAGGCATTGAAGATATATTTAAGGAGGAAGTGCTTCAGCCCATGTTATCTGGAGCTCTTGTGAAAGGTCTTAAGCCTCAGGTAAAAACCCGTTTGACCATCAATGATCCTCTATGGCGTAAAAAGTGTCCCGAAGATCTGGTCACTCTTGCAATATACCATGAGGACAATTTGGTGGTCAAGAAATTGAACACAGAAACCAAGCTCATGAACCTACAGGTCAAAGCTGCACAAGCCACCTGTGACCTAGCTAATAGACCAATTGATTATAGCATGGGTGCCAGGCAATCATCAGACAGATTGCAACTTACTTGTTACAATTGCCAGAGGAAAGGACACTTTGCAAGGGACTGCAGACGCCCTAAGAAACCAAGGCAGTCCCAGGCAAAGAAGGGCACCACAGAAAGTGATAAGGATTTACAATGACAGAATACTGCAGCTCCCGTGAAGACCATGACTGTAATATCTTGTAACTCTCAAGAACCTACTATTGATTTAAAAATTGGAGATTCTAAACATTCTTTCCAGATTGACACGGGTGCTGCACAATCCCTGATAGCGGACAAGGTCACTTTACCTACCACAAACAAAGTTGTACATGCAGTAGGTGTGGCAAACAAAGTAATCCCCTTAAGGGAGACACAAGATGTAAAAGTAACAGTTGGACCCTTAACAAGTGACCACTCCTTCTTGTTAGCAGCTGATGCCCCCACAAATTTATTGGGGAGGGATTTACTGTGTAAATTGGGATGCACAGTATTTTGCACTCCAGATGGGGTATACCTACAGGTACCAGATTCCAACAAAAACTTGGTCACCAATGCACTGCTCAGTGACCCTCCTTCTACAAAAAGGGTGGAACTGAATACCTTGGGTGTACTCCCCCCTGAAGTGTCTGAAATGTTATCAACAATTCCAGACCAGCTGTGGACCACGGGCTCCAACAATGTGGGAAAAATCCTAAATGCTCCACCAATAAGAGTCAAGCTCAAAGCAGGAGCAATAATTCCCAGTAAACCACAATACCCCTTAAAGCCAGAAGCTGAACAGGGGGTGTTCCCAGTAATCCAAGAATTACTACAACAGGGGTGTTGGTTAAAACCCAGAGCCAGGCCAATACGCCCATCTTCCCTGTGACAAAGAGTAATGGGCGTGGTTATCGCTTAGTTCAGGACCTGAGGGCAATTAATGTAATCGTTGAACCCTTGCACCCAGTGGTACCAAACCCAGCTACCATATTAATGCAGATCCCCGCAGACAGCACTTATTTTTCAGTGGTTGATCTGTGTTCAGCATTTTTCTCCATACCAATACATCCAGACAGTCAGTACCTTTTTGCATTTACCTATAGGGGTAACCAGTACACCTGTACAAGGATGGTCCAGGGATACCTCAATTCTCCTACAATATTTAGCCAATCCCTTGCGGAAAACCTTCAAAAACTCATCCTACCAGGTGGATCTACATTAATTCAGTATGTAGACGATTTGTTACTTTGTTCCCTAGATTTTGAAACATCACTTAAAAACACAGCTGAGCTTTTAAGGTTCCTTTCAACAAATGGACACAAGGTGTCCAAAGACAAATTGCAACTATGTCAAACAAAGGTGTCATATATAGGCCACTGTTTATCTGAAGGCCTCAGACACCTGTCCCCAGATAGAATTGCAGCCATCCAAAACATAAGGTTGCCCATCAACAAAAAAAAGCTAAGGTGTTTCCTAGGAATGGTGGGTTACTGTAGAAACTGGTTACCTAACTACTTACAGCTAACTGCACCCTTGTATGAGCTGACCAAGGCTTCTGTACCAGAGCCCCTCATACATACAGAACAAACAACTATGGGGGTCATTCCGAGTTGTTCGCTCGCAAGCTGCTTTTAGCAGCTTTGCACACGCTAAGCCGCCGCCTACTGGGAGTGAATCTTAGCTTATCAAAATTGCGAACGAAAGATTAGCAGAATTGCGAATAGACACTTCTTAGCAGTTTCTGAGTAGCTCCAGACTTACTCGGCATCTGCGATCAGTTCAGTCAGTGTCGTTCCTGGTTTGACGTCACAAACACACCCAGCGTTCGCCCAGACACTCCTCCGTTTCTCCAGCCACTCCTCCGTTTCTCCAGCCACTCCCGCGTTTTTCCCAGAAACGGTAGCATTTTTTCGCACACACCCATAAAACGGCCAGTTTCCGCCCAGAAACACCCACTTCCTGTCAATCACATTACGATCACCAGAACGAAGAAAAAACCTCGTAATGCCGTGAGTAAAATACCTAACTGCATAGCAAATTTACTTGGCGCAGTCGCACTGCGGACATTGCGCATGCGCATTAGCGACTAATCGCTCCGTTGCGAGAAAAAAATAACGAGCGAACAACTCGGAATGACCCCCTATGTCATTTCAACAACTTAAAGATGACCTAACAGCGGCCCCTGCTTTGGGGCTGCCTAACTATAAACAAGTATTTTCTCTCTTTTGTCATAAACAACTAGGCCATGCCACAGGTGTCCTTACACAGTTTCATGGGGAAAAGCAAAGACCTGTTGCTTATTACAGTGCCCAATGAGACCCAGTAGCACGTGGCCTACCTGTTTGCCTGCGAGCCATAGCAGCAGCTGCATTACTGGTAAACAAGTCAGCAGACATTGTATTGGGCTGTGATCTAAAAGTTTATGTTCCCCATGCCGTAGCAGCCCTGCTTACCTGCCAAAAGACAAAACATGTCACTGCAGCACGCCTGACAAAGTGGAAATTGGCCCTCATTATGCCCACAAACATCACCCTCATTAAGTGCAATATTTTAAACCCTGCAACACTTTTACCGGTAAATGAAACTGATGAGTTTCAGAGAGAGGAATGGGGGGGGGGGTAGTAGAACAACATATCCCACATGATTGCTTAAAATATGTTGATGGACAATCCACCCCTAGGGTGGACCTGGAGGAAACACCACTCCAGAATCCTGTTCTGGTTTACTATGTTGATGGTAGCTGCCACAGACAAACAGTAACGGGAGCTACTCAATCAGGATATGCTGTGGTGGATGACACACAAACTGTTTTTTCCTCCCCACTTCCACCACCACACTCAGCACAATTGGCAGAGCTCAAAGCTTTAACTAAAGCATGTCAACTAGCTGAAGGAAAAACTGTAAATATATATACAGACAGCAGGTACGCGTTTGGTGTTACACACAATTTTGGTAAACTGTGGAAACACAGAGACTTCCTAATAGCAACAGGCAATCCAATTGCACATGCGGAGGCAGTAAAAGAATTACTAGATGCTATACAACTGCCCTCACAGATAGCAGTTATTAAATGTCAAGCTCACATGACTGGCCATGATGAAGTTACAAAAGGGAACAGAAGGGCAGATGCTGCAGCAAAAGTGGCAGCCCAACAAAAGGTTACAGTTGAAAATGTTTGTATGGTAACTGATGTATGTATACCAAGTGAACAAACATTAATTGATATGCAAAAAGTTTGTGATTTACAGGAAAAGACCAAGTGGGAAAGTGCAAAGTATACCCAAGACAACAAAGGCCTGTGGCACAGCTCTGAAGGTAAGCCTGTTGCCCCTAAATCACTCTTGCCAGCATTGGCACAGATGTCCCATGGACTGACCAATGCAGGTAAGACAGCCATGATAAGTCTAATCAAGACTTATTGGTATGCACCTGGCTTTGCGCCAGTGGCAACCAAGTACTGTGCTTCTTGCATCACCTGCTTGCAGAAGAATGCTGGAAGAGCAGTTAAAACAATGCCTTCACACATTCCCCAAACAACTGGTCCCTTCCAAATCCTACAAATTAATTACATTCAGCTTCCAAAGGTTAGGATGCTTCAGTATGTTTTGGTTTGTGTCGACACATTTAGTGGTTGGGTAGAGGGATATGCTGTGGCCAGTGCAACAGCAGCAATCACAGCAAAAAAATTGGTACAAAAATTTGTATGTAGGTATGGCATACCATATGTGATATCATCAGACCAAGGTACACACTTTACTGGACTAGTGTTCAAAAAGATGTGCCAGCTTCTTGGCATTAAACAACAGCTACACACCGCATACCATCCGCAATCTAGCGGCAAAGTGGAACGCTATAACGGGACCATTAAAAATAAGCTGGCCAAAATATGTAAAAAGACCAGCTTGCAGTGGCCAGAAGCTTTCCCATTAGTGTTGCACTCGATCAGAACACCACCAAGGGGGAGTTAAACATTTCTCCCTATAAAATACTGTTTGGAAAATTGCCCAATGTTGCTATTGCATCCGCATATGAACTCAGTAAAACAAATGACTTAACTGTGAACTATCTTATTTCATTAAGCAGCCAGCTAAAGAAGATCCAAGCTACTGTGACTAGCACACAACCAATCCCTGTGGAAGGTGCTTGTCATAATCTACAACCTGGTGATGAGGTGATGGTCAGAAATTTCCTGAGATCGGGCTCACTGACAGACCGGTGGGAAGGACCTTACCAATTCTTGTTAACAACCCCAACTGCTGTTAAGATTAAGAAGAAAACTTCGTGGATCCACTCCAACCGCCTGCAAAAAAGTCACGCCTCCTGAGACAGCACATGTGGAAGATATTCTCCAAGACTCCTCTGCACTTCACCAGTAAAACCAGCAAGTGAGTGGTTCGGGCATAATAATCCCTTGAGCCACTTGCCAACGCAGTATCTCTGTGGAGGGAACATAGCTCCTAGAAGAGTACTGTGAAGATCAAGGACAACAAAGACAATGCTAAACAGGATGATGCTGATAGGCCAAAGGCCAGACCGTGAACTATGGGGGTGCATTCTCTCATGGGCATGTCTGATTACAATCATACTCATTGTGCTTGAGTGTTGTATATACATTCCAGGGTCTGTTAACAATGTGACCAGTAAAACAGGTAATGTAACATTTTACAATGAAACGTTATTCAAGACACGTGTGTGTAGGGCCTACAAAAAAATAATTATGAAGGAGAATTTACAGGTAATTCCATAATAGCAATGCACAGTAAAATTGCAAAGGCTCTCAACACAAGCAAATGTTGGATTTGTACCCACCTACCCATCAGTGTAGATGCAGGTATACCCCTCCTGGCTCATTACATAAGCACAACAGACATGATAGACAGAGATTGGTCCTGCCATAAGCGAAAGAATGGTAGTCGCATTTGTGCCAATAAGACACCTAAAGTACAAAATATAGTAGACTTCCCATATTTGGATGTTTCAAACAAAGGTCTGCTGCATTCACCTGCTCTACAAGTAACCGCAGCCACAGGGAGGCCTGAATTTTGTTTAAGTGTCAATTCAAAGCCAGGCAAGTACACGTTAAGAAGGAAGAAAATTACAGTCAGGGTAAAAAGACAAAACCTGGGATATACTAACTGTACTGGAGCCACATTTGTAGTTCAAAAGTCAAATAAGTGTACGCTAACAAACCTCAAACACTGTTGGCACTCAATAGATACAGATGGAGTACTAACACCTAATGACACCCTATACCAGTTACTGCGTGATGGATGTACTCTTGATAACAGCACGTGTAAAGATGTCAATGGCAATAACACCGGGCATTTTATGATATACATAGGAATCATTTACACCAAAATATTTGTAATGCCTCTGCCTAAGGGTATGTATTGAGTTTGTGGTAAATGGGCATATTCATGAATTCCGATAGGTGCCAAAGAACAATGCATGCTCTCCTATGTAGTCCCCTTAGTGAGAGCCACTACTAAGCTGGATCAATACCCAAGGAATATCCCTGTAGAACATGATTTAGTGTCAAGTGACCTTACATATTTGAGACATCACAGCAAAAGAGAAGTGAAGAAAGGGGATGTATCTTTCAGATTTTCTGATGGTGAACGTACGGCTGGAACTTTCTTTCCTCTGTTCACTATCTATCTTGTGGAAAAGGCTGTGTCCCAAACCTTAACGGTACTAGATCAGGTGGTAGGGGAATTGATAGTTTCAATCAGACAGTGGAAGAGCTGGCTCAAGTAAGAAAAGTGGCTTTACAAAATAGGATGGCACTGGATCAGCTGTTGGCAGCAGAAGGGGGCACGTGTGCAGTGGTAGGACAAAAATGTTGTACTTATATTAAAAATCACAGAGCTAAAATAGGTGCTCATCTGAGCAACGTGGGAAAGTTGTAGCAAAAAATAAAAAGGTTAGGTGCTAGTGAAGGTTGGGATCCACTTGGATGGCTAGGAGGAAGTATTGAAAAGCTTTTCTCTGGAATATTGCAGTACATTGTGTTTGTTGCCCTGATTGTAGGAATCATATATCTTACCATCAAGTGTGGACCAGTAGTCTGTGTACAATGTGGTAAAGGATTTAAAAGGTTAAAAGTACACCATAAAATAACCATTGTGGTGGTAAATGATAAGGTTCCACTAAAACAGGTGACTCAGGGAACTAGTCAGGGGCAGCAGGAGAGACAGGTGGTATATACTGACATGAGCAAGTTTTATAAAAGTTTACAACTTCAGGAAGCTGAGCCCATATACCAGGCTTTAGAGGGGGATCAGGCAGGTAAAGAAGACACACAACTTGTTAATTTTACTTATGAACTGGATAACAGGGTAAAAGTTAATCAGGATGAGTATGTAAGACATAAAATACAAGCAAGTTTCACCTAACCGTGTCAAAACCCTCTTAGCCAACACCGGAAGGTTCCTATAAAAAAAATCAGGGATTCCAGTCCGTAAACCAACCTAATGCCTATGTTGTGCGTCTACCTAACCCTCATTTAGAAATTGAAACTAAACCTTCTGATTGTGTATTAAAGTGCCAAGTTTATTGGCAGAGAGAGGAATGATATGGATAAGTAAATACAAAATGGAAGCTAAATGTCAGTTTGTCTATTGCTTAAAAGAAACTGTTGTTTTAAATGTGATTTTTATATGTTTGCAGAAACTTTGATTATTAGTCAAAACAAGAAGTTAAGGCCAGCTGCGCAGTGTATCATAAGACTGCGGTTACCTAGTGTTTTGCAAAATAAGGAATTGTATTTTGCAGAATAAAGAGAATTAAAAGTAGGTAAAAGGTAAAATGTATTTTGATATTAAACAGTCATAATGACAAGATGTTGAGCTAATTAATTAAAAATCCCCCATAAGGGGAGTATATAAATTAATAATATATTCTAATAAATAAATTGTGATTGGTTTATGTATATAATTGGTCTGCAAATGTAATTGGATCATGTAACGCTGTAATAACAAGTATATAAGATAAAATCAATGTGTCAATGTTCAGTCCATAATATTCTTTTATCGTAAGCCCTGTGAACTTCACAATGCAATAAATCTACCAAAAAAACTTCATTGTTCTTCAATTATTTTGAACGGCTATATCACTTTGTGCCGTCTACGGCACCTTGGGATCTTAATGTGGTACTGCAGTTCCTGCAATTAGAATGATTTGAGCCTTTACAGGACGCGAACGTCAAGTTTCTTACTTGGAAAGCAGTCACACTGTTGGCTTTGGCGTCTACTAGATGTGTGTCGGAATTGGGGGCATTGTCATGCAAGAGTCCCTACTTGATTTTTTTAGGAGGATAGAGCTGAGCTCAGAACGTGTCAGCAATTTCTTCCGAAGGTTGTGTCAGCCTTTCATATCAACCAACTTATTGTGGTGCCAGTGGCTACTGACTCCTCAATTACCTCAAAGTCCTTGGATGTTGTGACGGCTTTGAAAATATATGTGAAGAGGACTTCTTGTCACAGGAAGGCGGACGCTCTGTTTGTCCTTTATGATCCCAACAAGTTTGGGTGTCCTGCTTCTAAGCAGACAATTTCTCGCTGGATCAGGTTCACTATCCAGCATGCTTATTCTATGGCAGGCTTGCTGTGTCCAAAATCTGTTAAGGCCCACTCTACTCGTAAAGTGGGTTCTTCCTGGGCGGCTGCCCGGGGTGTCTCGGCTTTACAGCTTTGCCGAGCAGCAACTTGATCAGGGTCGAACACGTTTGCCAAGTTCTACAAATTCGATACTTTGGCCTCTAAGGACCTAAAGTTTGGTCAATCTGTTCTGCAGGAACCTCAGCGCTCTCTCCCTCCCGTTCTGGGAGCTTTGGTACATCCCCATGGTACTAAAATGGACCCCAGCATCCTCTAGGACGTACAGTAAGAGAAAATAGGATTTTAATTACCTACTGGTAAATCCTTTTCTCGTAGCCTGTAGAGGATGCTGGGCGCCCGCCTAGTGCTTCGTATTCCTGCTTTGTTACTTGGTTCAGTTTGTTGGTTCAGCCGTTGCTGAATTGTTCTGAGTTGGTTAGCTTGACTTTCCTTTTGTTGTACGTGTGAGCTGGTGTGAATCTCATCACTATCTGTGTATTTCCTTCTCTCGAAGTATGTCCGTCTCCTCGGGCACAGTTTCTAGAGTCTGGTAGGAAGGGCATAGAGGGAGAAGCCAGCCCACACTATTAATCTGTTAAAGTGCCCATGGCTCCTAGTGGACCCGTCTATACCCCATGGTACTAAAATGGACCCCAGCATCCTCTACGGATACGAGAAAAGGATTTACCAGTAGGTAATTCAAATCCTATTTTCTGCTTGTTAAGGATGCCTCATGCCAGCGCAGCTTAGTGACGTCACGCAGTCGCCGAGATTACGCCCCGTTTGTGCCACACCGCCACCCATTTGCCCGCCTCCGCAAGACTCCGTCTCCGCCCTGGAAACGGAGCGTTGCTGCCCCCCCACCCCGTGACCGCCTCTGCCTGATTGACAGGCAGAGGCGATCGCATTTTCTGCGGCCGCATTTTGTTCTCAGTTTTTGCGGTTGGATCGCACACTGCGATCCAACCTGAATTAGGCACTAAATACTGTATGAATATTTAGCAGTTTCTGCAATGCATTGAGAGACAACACCAGGGATCATTAACAAACCTTTTTTTTTTTTTTTTTACTGGATCACAGGGGGATGCCGTACATATAACAGTTTATAAACCATAGATATTGCATTTCCCCTAAAGCAATTTCACTACAAACAATAAATGAACTAACAGACTGGAGTATTATATGAAAGACTTTTATTACCAAACACATTTATTCATCATTGTACAATTTTATTAATCTTATTTCAAATTATAGATAAGAAAAAGTCACATTTCTGGAATTTCAAAAAGAGGAAACGCACCAATGATTTGAATTACCCAGAAGAAACTACTTAACAAAAAAATTAATTTATATAACATGGTTACTAACAGCGCTCTTCAGTAGAAAAAAAAAAAAACATTTAAAAAAAAAGTTTGGCCCATTAAGGTATTCGGTGAATCAGTGGCAAGAATTCATATTTCAAGTAAAGGGCCATTTTCAAAGCGTGGGCGCAGTTGGGCGGTTTAATCCAGCAAACACATTTTTGCTGCACCCAATTTCTCTTCCAGGAGACAGAAAAGGGATAATTGATCCCTGCGAGAAAAAATAACCCAGGTATATGAGTCTATACTTAATGCCGCACTCACATAGATACAAAGGATAAGGACACACCCTTTATTTTACCGTTTATGTCCTCTTGTGTCTCCTTACCCATGTGCACTGGTGTCATTTTTCTCATAGGCTTGCCCTAGGCGATTTTACTCAAGATTCCAAACAGAAAACCCATAAAATGGAATTTGTATGTTATCAGGAACTCTCCATTCTAAAGGGGGGTACTCACGGAGTGATCCCAGCCTAAAATCTCAGCAATCTGACTAGATTGCTTAGATTTTAAGCAAGATCTCTCCGTGTGTACAGCCCCGCGCATCGCTAACGCTGGTGCTAGATTGGCCTGCATGCAGGCCAATCTAGCAGGTCGCTCACTTTACCCGCTGGGTGAAATGAGCGGACCCCCGTCTCCCCCCCGCACGCTCAGCACACATCACGCTGTGCTGAGCGGGTGGAGAGATGTGTGCTGAGCGGTTCGCTCAGCACACATCTCTCCCCACATCTAGGTTTGATATAGTAGCTTGAACTAAAAGTCCCACTGTATTGTAGTTTATGTAGTTTCTTTCCTTTAGTGGTTAGACCATATAATTGTATTAGCTCAATTAGTTGAGAGGCCATACCAAAACGGAACCAGGAACAGTTTCATCCAGGAGCTGCCGCCTCCAGTGGACTTTCAAACAACAAATTTGAATTGGGTTTCTCTGGCAACCGTACCAGACAGGTTTGTGCTCAACTGAAAAGTGGAACTTTCTGACTGGTTTGGAATTTTCAAGTATTTCTACTAAAAAGGATGCACCATTGTGGGGTTAACCAAAATTACTGCAAGGGGAAGAGTACCTGGAAGTCAGTGGCAGCCGGCACGATTGAATAAGAGTCCTGCCAATATGAAAAAACATACGAGGAGCATGTACTGTATGCTGAGATATTAGTGACCCTCGTTTGGTGGCGGATGCAGGGGGCTGCTATAGGCAGGAGGGAAGTATTACGGCGCACCCACACTACTGCTCTCTCTGATCAAAAAAGGTCTGATTTGGATTATTCTAAAGCTGGGTGCACATTAGATGATAAATTGGACGATTTTGAGCAGAATTGGAATGACGTATCGTCCACATCGTCTAATGTGTACGCACTAATGCGCGCTCCCATGCGTCGTTCGTCGCATCTTCTCATCTTCCTGCCGTGCAGGCAAATGAGAAGATCCCTAACAATTTTGTGGAATTCACATAGTGTGTACGGCCAAACGAAGCAAGATATACCACTTGGTTGTTTGAACGATTGCACAGTGTGTGCGCACTATGGGGGTCATTCAGCATCAGTTCTTAAGTCGCAGATGGACGCTTTTCGATGGACGTGCATTGCGCATACATGAACTTTCTTTTTGCGATCACATCCCGGAAGGTCCCGAAAAGTGAGTGACAGGTGGCGGGGGTTCAGGGTGGCGACACTGCGGTGGGGGAGCGGACAGCAGGAAATGCAGGCGTGTCATGGCTGTTTTCGTGGTGGCTCGTGTGACGACTCATGTTCAGGGTGGCTCGTGTGACAACCAGCAGCCACCCCTTTAGCGCTGCCTTCCGCACCCTGTTCGCGTCGACACGTCCCAACACCCCCTCCGTTTCGCTGCGGACACCCCCGCAACGCCCCCACAATGCCCCGTCTCAGCCTTGAAAATGGAGCGTTGCCACTCCGTGAACTCCTCTGCCTGTCAATCAGGCAGAGGCGTTTGTAATTACTGAGTGTCACCTGCAGTAAATGCGGGCATATGAATTAGCCCCATAGTTTGTTCTGGGGATGAAGGGGGATCGGTACGAGCATGGCATTATTTGCACATCGTCTAATGCAGGCATGTCCAAACTGCGGCCCTCCAGCTGTTGAGAAACTAGCCATCCCAGCATGCCCTGACACAGCTTTAGCATTCTCTGAAGGCAAAACTGTGTCAGGTCATGCTGGGATATGTAGTTTCACAACAGCTGGAGGGCCGCAGTTTGGACATGCCTGGTCTAATGTGTACCCAGCTTAACTATACGTCCTATAACTGAGGCCCTAACGTTAGATGTGAGCGTAAACAATGTCTAAGAAATACCATGGAAACGTACTGACATGTATTTGGGTATAAAATGACCGCATAATATAGCAATAGCAAGAAAACCAGGCATTGAACTGCTCCTTCTCATGAATACAGTACTTACTCCCACACGTGAGACTCTATAAAGGAAAGAATTACAGACTGAACCGCAGCAGTGCGGCACGTAGATTCTTATTCATCTGATCACATGCCACTGGCTGTTTTTATTGCTGTTGTTACCTTATATAGTTGTTTTATGTCTAAATAAACGTGGTAATGCTTTTTGCTGTCTACAATTAGATATGAGTCACTACCGGTGAGGTATATCCACTCCTAACGCTGCCTTTTTGTCTTTGCTTTAGTATCAGGACACCGCAGCAATCACCTCACTGCCTGCGCCTAGGGGATTTATTGGTTTATTATCAGCATAGGGTTAAAAAATCCCCCATATAAACAGCAGAGCAGGAGATCGGCAGATACAGAGCTACACTAGGGAGTACTAGAAGTAGGAGACAAGCTGAGCCGCAGAGGCACTGGATTTTATCCAGAGATGGTCCGGAACAGATAATTCTACCAACTAAACTGTTAAATGTACTGATGCACTTAGGATAGTCTACTGTCCACTCAGTCATCAACCTTGTATGTGCAGGGGCCTGAGCTAGCCCAAAAGGTTACCTGAGGTAGGTGCACCGTTACAGCCTGTATATGATGTCATAAGCCCAGCATCCACTTGTGCAACTACGCTACTAACGTTTGGTAAAGGGGGATATATAGGTAAGAACTACCCCCCACGTTCACCCCCTTGATCACAACTTCAACTTAAAGATTTTCTGTTACGATAGCGCCTAATATTTTACATATATCTGCGAGTGTTATTAGTGGGTCTTTTATATACATCAACCGGTAGTCTAGATTCAGAGGCCCTGAAACAATATAGCATACACATTGGGCACTTCTTCTGCTTCACCTGTGAAGCGGGTTTGTGTAAGAGCCTCAGATCATGGTCATCGGTTTGTTGAAAACTGTAATAGGTTAAAGGTTAACACCGCCCACTTAACATTTTGGTTGGAGATGGGGTTAAAACTAAAAACAAAACCACATGTAATCTGTAGGCACTGATCGCCTGTTCTGCCTTGGATTTATATGACTGGGAGGTTATGAAGGAAGGGAATTGTAACCCGTTTGGCCGGTCTAAAATATTCAGGACGGTAAGTTTAGATATGGGGTGGAGTTACCGCCACCTGGACCCCAGTAGTCTTCCTCTCCAGCCTAAACTAGTATTTTAGTCTTCGGTACAGTTATCCTTTAAATGTTCATACGAGTTGTACAAACCAGTCACTAGCAAAAACAATCGTGAAAGAATCCGTTTCCATTCAAATTTAGGGCAGTGTCCGGCAGCAGGTGACATCAGTGCAGCTCACAGTACAGGGCTTTGTGGAATATTGTACCTATGAGAAGTTTCCCCTCGTACACAGACGCACATGTCGATGCCTGGAGCACGGAGCCATTGTTAGCATACACTGTGGTCACTATAGGGTTATCGGAGTGAATGTTCTGTATGCGGAGAACCTGCAACAAGACAAATAGCTTAAGTAGTTTGTGCGAAAAACGCAGAAAATTACTAGACATAGAAATATAGGTTTAAAAAGCTTACTGCTATCATTCACCAACACATAAAGAACTTTTACCGATGATTATAGTTTTTGCAGCAGTTCTGCATCAAAGTAAAAAAAATTACTTATACATTGCCTATTGCAGATATGTTTATGGTCTATTGGCCAGTCGCTGACAAAAAGAAAAAAAATAAAATAAAAAAAAATAAGGGCATGCAAAACATTTCATGCAACTGTCCGCCTGGCACGTAACATAAGATTGTTCCCGCAAGGAACCCACCCAATATGGAATTTAGAGTTTCATGTATGTTTAGTTTGTGTCCCTGTATGTATGGAGAGGCATCTAGAGGAGGAGGTCCAGCATACGCCGATACATCTGACAGAAGCAGCAGGTAAATTTTTTTGCAGATCCTTGATCCCTGACGAAGATGATGGTTTAAAGCAAGAACCAATAAATAAATAACCCAACACAGGGGTAAATTTACTAAAGCTTCTAAAACAGGGAATTGGTGATGTTCCCCACAGCAACCAATCATATGCTGTCTATCATTTTCTAAAAGGCAATAGAGAAATAATAGACAATATCTGATTGGTTGCCATGGGCAACATCACCAAATCTCTGTTTTAGAAGCTTTAGTAAATTTACCCCGTAGTCCGCCTATCAACCAAATTGAAACTAAGTTTACAGATCTGGTTACAGATAATGCAGAGGGGCGTACAGCATAGGGTCCACCGGCAAAACCACAACCAGGCTGTGAGAACACACTTCCCAACATTGCCCAGCTAGAATGCATGCACTGTTGGGGGGGCAGAGTCATGCAACGTTCAGAGTGTAATAATGTACCATTGGGGGCATGCTCACATAACACGTCATGCCAAACATTTCTGAAACAGCAGTCTGCCCTCATCCCTCCACTGATAGCTGAACACTTCAACGGCAGGTGTACGTAATGTCCACTTACCTCAATACCCTATGTAAATAAGGACAAGCAAAATAATGTGAGATCCTTTCCCTAAGGTAAAAAAGCCTTGTGCTGTTCCACTGGCTAACCTAATACAAGAAAAGGTGTAGTCACTGTATAGATGCCTATAGTCTGTCCATTTAATGCAAAAATATACAAATGAATGGGTAGAACCAGAGCCGTAACTAGGGTTGTGCGGTCAGTGCCGCCGCACCTAGCTCTGATGATCTGTGTGCGGAACCGGCTGCCGCCGCAATCTTTTCTTGACCAATGCAGATTAGTAGTGCTGCGCCAGATTTCTCTGCCGGCCGGGTGCAGCTCTACAGTACTAAGGCCCTCATTCCGAGTTGATCGTTAGCTATTTTTTGCAGAGCAGCGATCAGATAGTCGCCTCCTCTACGGGAGTGTATTTTCGCTTTGCAAGTGTGCGAACGCTTGTGCAGCCGAGCGGGACGAAAAAGTTTTGTGCAGTTTCTGAGTAGGTCTGGACTTACTCAGCCCTAGCGATCACATCAGCCTGTCCGGTCCCGGAATTGACGTCAGACACCAGCCCTGCAAACGCTTGGACACGCCTGCATTTTCCCTACCACTGCCAGAAAACGGTCAGTTGACACCCATAAACGCCCTCTTCCTGTCAATCTCATTGCGATCGGTTGTGCGAATGGATTCGTCGCTAGAAGCATTGCACAGCAACGATGCTGTTAGTACCCGTACGACGCTCGTGCGCATTGCGGTGCATACGCATGCACAGTAGTAACCTGATAGCTGCGCTGCGAAAAACAGCAGCGAGCGATCAACTCGGAATGAGGGCCTAAATCAGTGCCTAGGGAAGTCGGGATTTAACGATGCAGCCAGTCACTGCAGTGATGTTCTGGCCAAGGAAGCACTGGGCTCTTCCTGCAGCTCAAATGCAGCTCGGGCTGGGAGTGTTGGAGGTGGGCTATGCTGCTCAGGCAGGGAGAGCGGAGCGCTGGGGCAAAGAGGATTGATGCTGCTGGGCTCACACCTGACTTTCAAGGCTGGTACCCATCCCCACCGGAGAGCAGACTGCCTCTTCCTGCCACCAGTGAGTAAAGCCTCATCCTGATCCTGGTTTAGTCTGAGGGGAACAAGCTGGACAAGTGGAGGATTTGGGCAGGTAACTGTGGGGGTAATCCATATTACAGGAAAAGGTGTGGGCTCCCTGCCAGACGATGCTGGATGGAGCCGGGTGCTACAGAGACAAAAGTAATGTGTATATAAGGGGGTATTACAGTATAGTGTAACGTGTATAAGGCGGTACTACTGTGTGGCAGAATATGAATAATGGACACTACTGTGTGGCATAATGTGTATAAGGGGCTCTACTGTGTAACGTAACATGAATAAGGGACATTACTTGTGGTGTAATGCGAATAAGGTTCCCTTACTGTGTGGCATAATATTTGGGGTATTATTCTGTGACCACGCCCCTTCCCCATGAGGCCACTCCCCTTTAGGGGGCCGTGCACTGTCCCTATTCAATTTAAGGGAGGGGGCATCAGTGCTCTTTCCAGCACATGGCACCAAAATGTCTAGTTTTGGCTCTGGGTGAAGCATCATCTGAAAATAGGCTATTTGGTGGAATGAGGATGGGGTATGGATGGATCAAGCATTGGGCTTATTTTGTCCCAATTCTACAGGTATAAATGTCAGGGGCAGGGTTACCAACTTTTTATGTTCAGATTCCCTGACAGGGAGTGTGGCCAGGAGGCATGGTGTGGGAAGGTAAAACCACAATGGGGTACAACCATTTTGTTAGGACCCACACACATGCACGTTATATGCTCTCAGAGCCCCACATGACCCTGTATATGTGATCAGAGCCATCTCATGCCCCTTTATATGCAATTAGAGCCATCTCATGCCCCTTTATATGCCATCAAAACCTCCACATGCTCCTTCACATGCCATCAAAGCCTCCACATGCCACTTTATAGGTCATCATCCCTCTTTTCCATGCCACTATTTATGGCCTTACATGTGGCTGCCCCTATTGCCATCAGATGACACCTGGTAACATCACTTACCTTGGCTTACCTTCATCACAATTGATTATGACAGTCTACTATTAAAGTTAGAAAAAAAAATCAGAGCAGCTCAGTCTACACAATATTATCATTCTGCTATCAAAAAGGATAGTACTGGACTGTCCGGCGTAATCCCGGATGAGTTAGGAGCTATGTTATTACTATTCCTAGCTTCTAGCTCACTATGAACCAGTGACATCAATGACATATTTTGTTACATTCTGCTGAAAATTGGCTTAGCCCACCGCAGTGTGTGAAGATGAAACACTTACTTCAAGCAAAAAATAGGATTTTAATTACCTACCGGTAAATCATTTTCTCGTAGTCCATAATGGATATTAGGGAATCTAGTACGATGGGGTATAGACGGGGTCCAAAGGAGCCAGTGCACTTAAAATTTTCTTCACTGGGTGTGCTGGCTCCTCCCCTCTATGCCCCCTCCCACCGGCAGTTATAGGTAAAAACATGCCCGAGAAAGGACATATATGAGATAAGGAAATATGACAACAAAGAGTGGTGAGATTTATAAACCAGCACACCACGAACAGACAACGACCAGCAACGGCTGCAAACAGCAACAGCTGAACAGGTAACCATATAAAAGAGAACCTGCAGAACAGTCACCGCACAGAGGCGGGCGCCCAATGTCCCTTATGGACTACAAGAAAAGGATTTACCGATAGGTAATTAAAATCCTATTTTCTCTAGCATCCATAAGGGATATTGGGGGAGAATTAGTATGATGGGGACATCCCAAAGCTTCCAAAACGGGTGGGAATATGCGGAGACTGCTGCAGCACCGCCTGCGCAACTGGGTATCCTCTTTGGCCAGGGTATCAAACTTGTAGAACTTAACAAAAGTGTTCTTCCCCGACCAGGTAGCTGCTCGGCATAGTTGCAAGGCCGAGACTTCACGGGCAGCCGTCCAGGAAGAGCCCACGGATCTCGTAGAGTGGGCCTTCAGAGACATTAGGAACAGGTAAGGCTGCTGACACATAGGCCTGCTGGATAGTAAGCCTAACCAACGAGCAATGGACTGCTGCGAAGCAGGACAACCTTTTTTCTGCACATCATAGAGCACGAACAAGGAATCCATCTTTCTTATCCGAGCTATTCGCTTGACATAGATTTTCAAGGCACGCACAGCATCCAATGCCTCCAGGGGAGCAGAACTAGCAAAACTGGACGGAACCACAATAGGTTGATTCAGGTGAAACGCGGAGACAACCTTTGGCAGGAACTGCTGTCTAGTCCGAAGCTCCGCTCCGTCCTCGTAAAAGACCAAGGACGGACTTTTACATGATAAGGCCCTCAGTTCTGAGACACGACGAGCAGAAGCCAGGGCCAGTAACAAAACCGTCTTCCACGTGAGGTACTTGTCTTCTACCGTCAGCAGAGGTTCAAACCAGGAGGACTGTAGAAATTCCAACACTACATTCAAATCCCAGGGTGCCGTCGGCGGCACAAAAGGTGGTTGTATGTGGAGTACCCCTTGCAAGAAGGTCTGAACTTCTGGCAACAGTGCCAATTTCTTCTGGAAGAAAATGGAGAGAGCTGAATTCTGGACCTTAATGGAACCCAGACGTAAGCCCTTATCCACACCAGCCTGCAGGAAACGTAAAAAACGTCCCAAGTGGAACTCTGCAGGCGGATACGAGCGCCCTCGCACCAAGAGACATATCTTCTCCAGATATGATGATAGTGTTTTGACGTCACAGGTTTCCTGGCCTGTACCATGGTAGCAATAACCGTCTTGGAAAGGCCCTTGTGAGCTAGGATGTTCCACTCAACCTTCATGCCATCAAATGAAGTCGCCGTAAGTCCGGGTAGATGAACGGTCCTTGTTGAAGATCTCTTCTGAGAGGTAGAGGCCAAGTATCCACGTACCATGCTCTCCGAGGCCACTCTGGGGCAATCAGAATTTCTGTACTCCCTGATGTCTGATGAGCTTGAGCACCCTTGGGAGCAACGGAATCGGAAGAAACAAGTAGACCAGCCGGTAAGGCCAAGGCGATGTCAGTGCATCTACTGCCCTCGCCTGAGGGTCCCTGGTTCGTGAGCAATACCAATGAAGCTTCTTCTTGAGACGAGAAGCCATTGTGTCTATCTGTGGGCAGCCCCACCGGTGGATGATCTGTTGGAACACCTGCTGGTGGAGACCCCACTCCCCCGGGTGGAGATCGTGACGACTCAGGAATCCTGCTTCCCAGTTGTCCACACCCGGAATGAAGATTGCAGACATTGCTCTTGCATTTCTTTCTGCCCAGAGGAGTATTTTTGACATCTCTCGCGTGCAGGCTCTTTTTGTCCCTCCTTGTCGACTGATGTACGCCACAGCTGTGGCGTTGTCCAACTGTACTTGGATCGCTTGATCCATGAGCAGAGGAGAGGCCTGAAGCAGAGCATTGTAGATCACCCAAAGTTCCAGAATGTTGATCAGAAGGAGGGCTTCGTGGGCTGACCACCTGCCCTGGAACTGCACCCTTTGGGTGACAGCTCCCCATCCTCTCAGGCTCGCATCCATTGTGAGGAGGATCCAATCCTGAATCTCGAAACTCCAGCCTTCCAGGAGATTGGAGGATTGCAGCCACCACAGGAGAGAAATCCTGGCTTGAGGCGACAGCCGTATCACCTGGTGCATCTGAAGATGTGATCTGGACCATTTGCTCAGGAGATCCAGCTGAAAAGTTCTGGCATGGAACCTCCCATATTGGATCGCCTCATATGAGGCGACCATCTTTCCCAACAATCTTATGCAAAGATGGATGGACACTCGAGTAGGTCGGAGCACCATGTGGACCATCTCCTGAAGTGTTCTCACCTTGTCTTCCAGTAGGAACACCTTCAGGGCCACAGTATCCAGTAACAGCCCCAGGAACAGGAGCCGCTGAGACGGCTGCAGGTGGGTGTTCTGTACGTTGAGGATCCACCCATGCAGGGCCGTCTTTTCATATGGGCTCAATGGGCACTTGCCCAAGGGCCCCAGGAGTATAAGGGCCCTAGGCTGATAGCTGAGGGTCCCCTCTTTCCAGGGGTACCAGATTTTTGAAAATCGGCCCAAGGGAACCGGAGATATCTGACTTCAAAGGAGTGGTCCCCATCCGAGCCTATTAATTGCTCTTCCCAGCCAGATATCTCTGGCTCTGTCTGACTTACAGTTTTTCTGAGGGTATACGCCAAAAGGTGGGAGTCTTCACTTTCGGTGGACATTGGCAACTTGTCTCTACTATGCCCAGAACCGGAGATATCAGCCTTCCAGCAGCTGGTCCCTGCTCCAGCTCCACACGCCTAATATGCAGTTTTATACACTGCTCAAAAAAATGAAGGAAACACTAAAATAACACATCCTAGATCTGAATGAATTAAATATTCTTATTAAATACTTTGTTCTTTTCATAGTTGAATGTGCTGTCAACCAAATCACACAAAAATTATCAATGGAAATCAAATTTATTAACCCATGGAGGTCTGGATTTGGAGTCACCCTCAAAATTAAAGTGGAAAAACACACTACAGGCTGATCCAACTTTGATGTAATGCCCTTAAAACAAGTCAAAATGAGGCTCAGTAGTGTCTGTGGCCTCCTCGTGCCTGTATGACCTCCCTACAAAGCCTGGGCATGCTCCTGATGAGGTGGCGGATGGTCTCCTGAGGGATCTCCTCCCAGACCTGGACTAAAGCATCCGCCAACTCCTGGACAGTCTGTGGTGCAACGTGGCGCTGGTGGATGGAGCGAGACATGATGTCCCAGATGTGCTCAATTAGATTCAGGTCTGGGGAACGGGCGGGCCAGTCCATGGCATCAATGCCTTCATCTTGCAGGAATTACTGACACACTCCAGCCACATGAGGTCTAGTATTGTCTTGCATTAGGAGGAACCCAGGGCCAACCGCACCAGCATATGGTCTCACAAGGGGTCTAAGGCAGGGCCGTAACTAGGTGTGTGCGAGAGGGGCCTCGCACACAGCGCAGAGCTCTGGGGAGCGCACAGTCATGGCACTGTACGGAGCATCAGAGCTCCGTACAGCCCCATTGCCCAGCCGCAGCCCACAGTGCCGGCGCTACCCGCTCAGCAAAGCAGGGAGGCGCCGCACATCAAAGGCGCTCTCTCCACTCTGCTACACCTGGCTTTCTAGTATTGCTGCCAGCTGCCGCACCCTGTCACACTGACAAGCAGCGGCGGCACTGGCAGCATAAACAGAAGGCTCCTCAGTCTGATCTCCGGTTTCAGGGCCCTCCCACCTCCCCGCTGCACCTGTCAATCCGGATGACAGACAGGCAGCAGCGTCGCATCCACCCCCTCCCTTCCCTCCCTGTCACTAAAGAGTCTGCAGTCTTCAGCAGGTGCCTGCTCCCTCCCCCGCTCCCATCAGTGGACATTCCGCGGGGCCCGGGCACCTTTATTTTTCCTTTGCAGCCACATGCTGCACTGTGCTGAGACTGCAGAAGTCGGGCAGACAACGATGCTCTGCTGTGCCTGCTTCCTCGTTAGGCAGGAACAGGAAGTCACGTGTGCACATGTGACTGCACTGGAGGATCCTTCACACATGAGAAGAGGAGCAGCGCAGCCAGCCCAGCAGATCTAGCAGGCAGCCATACCTACTGGAGGAGCAGACAGTCAGGTAAATGCTGCTGCTGACACACATGGGGAAACTGATATATTATTGTGTGCTAAGGGTGGGAGGGAGGAAGGGGATGGTATATAAATGTGTGCTGGGGAAGGGGGGGGGGGGACTGGTATATAAATGTGTGCTGGGGAAGGGGAGGGGACTGGTATATAAATGTGTGCTGGGGAAGGGGGGGGACTGGTATATAAATGTGTGCTGGGGAAGGGGAGGGGACTGGTATATAAACGTGTGCTGGGGAAGGGGGGGGGAATGGTATATAAATGTGTGCTGGGGAAGGGGGGGAATGGTATATAAATGTGTGCTGGGAAAGAGGGGGAATGATATATAAATGGGGTTCACTATGGTATGCCAGCGGACGGGCTCCCGGCGACCAGCATACCGGCGCCGGGAGCCCGACCGCCGGCTTACCGACAGTGTGGCGAGCGCAAATGAGCCCCTTGCGGGCTCGCTGCGTGCGCCACGCTACGGGCACGGTGGCGCGCCACGCTATTTTATTCTCCCTCCAGGGGGGTCGTGGACCCCCACGAGGGAGAACAATTGTCGGTATGCCGGCTGTCGGGATCCCGGCGCCGGTATACTGTGCGCCGGGATCCCGTCAGTCGGCATACTGAAGACCACCCATATAAATGTGTGCTGGGGAGTGGCATATTAATGTATGCTGGGGGGGGGGAAAGTGGCATATTAATGTGTTTCTTTTGTCAATTAATGCATTTTCCCACTGCTTTTCACCCAGTGCTTCTCCCCGGCCGTCACCTCTCTCCTGTCACCCACTAACTCGCATCTCTCTTTCCCCATCACCTCTTTTTCCGTACAGTGGAGCTGAGGCGGCTTGCGGGTGGGGCATGTTGGCGGGTCCTCCCCGCTCCCATACTCCGTAAACAGGGGGATGCTGTCTGCCGTAATGTGTAAAAAGGGGGACATTGTCTGCCGTAATGTACAAAAATGGGGACGCTGTCTGCAGTAATGTGTAAAAAGGGGGACACTGTCTGCCGTAATGTGTAAAAGGGGCTCTACCTGGTGTAGTGGCGCTACTGTGCGGTGTAATTTGAATAATGGAGACTACTGTGCACCGTAGTATGAATTGGTATTATTTTGTGGCCACACCCTTTCCCCATGAAGCCACGCCCCTATGTTTTTTTGCACGCGCCTACGGTGCGCACTGCCCATGTTTTCCATAAGGTGTGTGGGGGGCACCAATGCCGTTTCTTGCACACAGTGCTAAAATGCCTAGTTACGGCACTGGTCTGAGGATCTCATCTCGGTACCTAATGGCAGTCAGGATACCTCTGGCGAGCACATGGAGGGCTGTGCGGCCCCCCAAAGAAATGCCAACCCACACCATTACTGACCCACTGCCAAACCGGTCATGCTGGAGGATGTTGCAGGCAGCAGAAAGTTCTCCTTGGCGTCTCCAGACTCTGTCACATCTGTCACATATGCTCAGTGAGCTCTGGCAAATGCCAAACGTCCTGCACGGTGTTGGGCTGTAAGCACAACCCCCACCTGTGGGCGTTGGGCCCTCATACCACCCTCATGGAGTCTGTTTCTGATCGTTTGAGTAGACACATGCACATTTGTGGCTTGCTGGAGGTCATTTTGCAGGGCTCTGGCAGTGCTCCTCCTGTACCTCCTTGCACAAAGGCGGAGGTAGCGGTCCTGCTGCTGGGTTGTTGCCCTCCTCCACGTCTCCTCCACGTCTCCTGATGTACTGGCCTGTCTCCTGGTAGCGCCTCCATGATCTGGACACTACGCTGACAGACACAGCAAACCTTCTTGCCACAGCTCGCATTGATATGCCATCCTGGATGAGCTGCACTACCTGAGCCACTTGTGTGGGTTGTAGGGAGGTCATAGAGGCACGTGGAGGCCACACACACTACTGAGCCTCATTTTGACTTGTTTTAAGGACATTACATCAAAGTTGGATCAGCCTGTAGTGTGTTTTTCCACTTTAATTTTGAGTGTGACTCCAAATCCAGACCTCCATGGGTTAATAAATTTGATTTCCATTGATAATTTTTGTGTGATTTTGTTGTCAGCACATTCAACTATGTAAAGAACAAAGTATTTAATAAGAATATTTAATTCATTCAGATCTAGGATGTGTTATTTATTTAGTGTTCCCTTTATTTTTTTGAGCAGTGTATATTCATTGGTAGATTGCTCTGGCTCCTGAACTCTGATCCCCAAGTCCCCAGTACCTCCTGAAAGGTGAGACTCTCTAATTTTTTATCCCATTCAAAGCTAAGAAATCTTTTTCCAGGAACTTGAGATACTGTATCTGCAGTCAAGCAAGCAGCCCTCTCACCAGAAAATGAAGAATATTAAGCCAACTCCACTAAAGACCCCTCCCCTACCTATATTAAACAACCCCATACCACCCTGGAAGTCATGTACTGAGGCCCCTTCATTCAGCCCAATGCCCCCTTCTACAGTTTAGTGTTATCACTCCTGCCTCATCTCCCACCATCTGTGCAGTAAAGGCGTAATTAGCAGAAATGACTGCTCCAGGTCCTACATGCTGAGTGGAAGATAGAACACCCCCTACCGCCCGCAGAACATCAAAGCTGCCGCTGATAGCACCCCCCACCCCTACCGCTGGAGGATGGGTAAGAGCGCCAAGTGCATTGCTGTGCCCAGGGGCCCACACTGCTGTTAAGACGGCCCTGCACCCATGGTGTGACAGAAGTTGGACAGTGTGGTCGATATGGAGCAGCAAAAGCTCCCTGGATCTTGTTTTGATCAGAAGATCGTCCAGGTGAGGAACAATATTGACTCCCTGGACCCGGAGCTGTAACATCATCTCCACCATCACTTTTTTGAACACCCTCGGAGCTGTGGACAGGCCGAAGGGTAGTGCCTGGAATTAGTAATGATTGTCCAGCAAGGCAAACCTCAGGTATGCATGATAAGGCGGCCAAATTGGAATATGGAGATAGGCGTCCTTGATATCCAAGGAAACCATGAATTCCTGGTTTTCCAGGCCCGCAATCACTGCTTGCAAGGATTCCATTTTGAACTTGAACACCTTCAGGTAAGAGTTCAAGGACTTCAAATTCAAAATGGGCCTTACCGAACAGTCCGGTTTTGGCACCACAAACAGGTTGGAGTAATAACCCTTGCCTCGTTGTGGAATTGGTACTGGAACAATGACGTGGGACTGGACCAACTTTAGGATGGCCTGTTGCAACGTAACCCGCATATCCTCCAAAGCTGATAAGCTTGATTTGAAAAGTCGTTGGGGATGAGCACTGTCGAACTCCAGCTTGTAGCCTTGAGAAACGAGATCCCTGACACAGGTATCCTGGCAGGAAGTCTCCCAGACGCAGCTGCAGAGATGGCCTGCAGGCTAGGCATTTGCCTAGGGCATCCAAGCATGTCCCTGCAGTATCTCATGCTGGGAGGGACAGTCTGCAATCTCACTGTTACTTTCCAAATGTATTCAATCAGTACTTGTATACACTGATGTTTACCTTTGTCAAATAGAATGCACACTCCCTTGAACTCCCTCAGCAGAAGCCAAGTAACTGCAATTCCTGGACCTGTGACATTTTTACTGACTATATAAGGTTATTACTGGATGGCTCCTTATGATACCACATGTGTAGTGTGGAAGACTGCTCCACATAAATCTGACATCACCTATACTGCTTGTGCACATGGGGGAGGGGTACCCTGCCATCCTTTGTCCCTTATCCCTGTGCAAACCCCAGGTGTCTGCAGGGATATAAAATGGGCAGTGTTCTCCCCACACTTTATTTCTCAGTCAGTCCATGCCATAAAATTCCCCTGCCATCCAGCACTGTAACGTGGTCAGTAAGTTGTGCTGCGCTATTTACTAATGTGGGGCATATGTGTAAGGTGCATCACTGTGTGGAATTATGTGTATTATGGGCATTACTGTGAGGCATTATGCAGGGTTGAACTGGCACACAGGGGCACAGGGTAAACCCTCGGTGGGCCCCACTGACTGAGTGTTGCTGGGGCAGATGCAGAACTAGCGGCGGTGCTAGGGGGCACCAGGCAAAATTTTGCCTAGGGCATCAAATTGGCTAGGGCCGGCTCTGCGCAGCTGAAGTGAAATCCATGTATCCAACTCAACCCCAAAGAGCCATTCCCCCGAAAAGGGGAAGGTTTCCACACTGCATTTGGATTCCGCGTCCGCTATCCACTGACGCAACCACAAGGCCCTGCGCGCCGACACTGCCATGGCAGAAGTCCTAGCATTAATATTACCCATCTCCTTAAGCAAATCACACAGGACGCGTGTAGTATCTTGAATGTGCTTAAGGAGGGTCACTATACTGACCAGAGGCATAGCCCCGAAGAGGCCCTCTTGAATCTGAGTGGCCCAGGAATGAATGGCATGGATGATCCAGCAACCTGCAATGACCGGTCTTTGCAAGACACCCGCTGCCACGTTAATAGAGTTGAGAGTGGCTTCTATTTTTCTTTTCTTTTCTTTTATTATTTTTTATTGAGGCAACAAGGAAATGACAGTAATAGATTACAGTAATTACAATGTCATTTTGATAGATTTAAACGTTGAACATAAGCGAGGCGAATATCAAATAATGGTACAAACTCTGGTATATGGGACAATGCTTAATTCAATTCCATCATTCAATGCTTATAGTATAGAATTCCCAGTTTCAAGTAAAACTTGTATTTCATTAACAACAATTGTCGTCAATAGTAAAGTTCCAGACATTGCATTTAAATATATTAAGATTAACATTCAACTGAATGATTAATTAAGACTAATTAAGACTGTAGGTCCCTAAACACTACCCGGGCCTGAGGGTAAAACGCAGGGGGGCCCCCCCTCCCCTCCTCTCCTATGTTAAGGCAATCGGAGGATCTTGTGTTATTAGCCTGGTAAGATACCAGGTGGTATCTTTAAGACTGTAATGAATCTGATTTCTAATTATGAGTGGAAGAGTATCTATATATGATTCCCAGAGCGAGAAAAAGCGCTCCACTTCTTTTTCTTTATGCAGGATTGTTTCCCTCCAATCCATTCGAAAGAGAAAATATAATTTATTAAAAAATAAGGGTAATTGCGGGGGTGAACTATCAAGCCAGCTTTGTAATATAGTTTTTTTACCTGCTGCGCTAATAGCCAGTAATAATTTCTTACTACCTGGAGTGATTCGTAGCGTCGGATTGATCATTCCAAAAATTGCCCACTCCGGGGTAAATGGGACAAAATTTGTTAAATTCAATTCTGTATACCGACGTACCAGGTGCCAAAAGTACTTTACTATAGGACAAGCCCATAGACAATGGTAGTTGTCTGCCTCCCCCTGGTGACACCTGGGGCAGTTGTGAGTTGAGGAGGTTCCCATGTGGAATCTACGCAGTGGAGAAAGGTATGCATTATGAAATATGTTCAGAAATAGTTCGGTATACATGCTAGAAGGAAGTGTTTTACGGGAATATATAAGTGCCTTTTCCAAGTCTGGAATTGTTAGTTCAGGAAAGTGAACCAACCACCCCGCCACTCCTCCCGATACTTTAGTGTGATCCATAATCTCTCTTAAGAATGTGTAGTGGATCGAGATAGCTCTACGCTGAGGGACTGCATTCTTCAAGAGGGTGTCTAGAGGGTTGTCCCAGTCTTTTTCAGAAAAGTGTTGTATGACATGATTTGTATAAAAGCGTGCCTGTAAGAAGGCCAAAGGGTAAGGTCTAACCATAGCGTAGTTAGTGGATAGTTCTGTGAAAGTGAGAGAGCGTTTCTCCTTTGATACCATAGTCCCTATGTTTTCCACTCCCCCGAGTCTCCATAGAGTGAAGGGATGGGCAGCCATGCCGTCTAGAAATTGGGGATTTTTGACCAGGGGTAGGTGTAGGGAATAGAAACCATTAAGTCCAGCTTTGTGGCGTAAGATATGCCAAAGCCTCCGTGTTGACCAAAGTAAAGGATTCAATTTGATATGTTCCTCCACTTCTCGATCGTGTTGGTGTAATAAGCCTATTAATGCTGTGTCCTTCAGAAACTCTTGTTCCAAAGAGACATCGGTATAAATCGATGTCCTTTGTAACCAATCTCTTAAATGTCGCAAGAGAGCTGATTGATTATACCCCGTGATGTCAGGAAAATGTATCCCGCCATTTGATTTTGGTTGGTGTAATTTCCGCAATGCTATGCGTGCGCGCCCTCCCTTCCATATGAATTTTCTAATGGAAGCGTTTAGTTGAGCAGTTTCCGTTTTAGTCAAGATTATTGGAAGGTTTTGTATTGGGTATAGTATTCTAGGCATTGCTACCATTTTTAAGAGATCTGCCCGCCCCAGAAAGGAGAGCGGTAGGCGCTCCCAGCGCCTTACGTCGTCCATAAGGGTATGTATTATCTTTTTAATATTGAACTGGTATAAGTTGGCCGAATTTCTGGGTAGAATAATTCCTAAGTAAGGGATAGATGTTATGGCCCATTGTATAGGCAAATGAGACGCCCATCGGGGCTGGGTCGCCGTGCCCTTAAGGAGCATTGCCACTGACTTGTCCATATTTAGTTGTAGGCCCGATATGGAACCATATAAGTGGATCATTTGTAAAATTTGATCTAAGGAGTGTTCCGGGTTAGATATGTACAGCAATATGTCATCTGCGAATGCAGAGATCTTTATTTCCCTGCTTCCAATCCTGACGCCCTGGAAGACATGCCATTGTTGAAGAGTGCGCAATAGGGGATCTAGTGCTATGTTAAAGAGGAGGGGTGATAAGGGGCAACCCTGGCGGGTGCCTCTTTCTATTGTAATTCTTGGGCTTATGAGGCCATTTACCAGTAGGGAGGTTTTGGGATCATGATATATGCACTTTATTAAATTTATAAATGTATCATCAAAGTCTCTTTTTTCTAATACAGTATATAGGTGTGACCATAATATTGAGTCAAAGGCCCTATGAATGTCAAGGCTGACTAGTATATTTTGAGTGGGTGTTCGGTTTTGGGCCGCTACAACCGCCGCTATGGCCGTTCTAATCGCCTTAACTGCATGACGCCCCTGTACGAATCCCATTTGATGATCCGAGAGGATGGATGGCAATATAGTCTGTAGACGTGATGCCATAATTTTGGCTAGTATTTTGTAATCTACATTTAACAGACTTATAGGCCTGTAAGAAGTCAACAAGCTCGGGTCTTTATCAGGCTTGGGAAGTAAAGTCATGAAAGCCTCATTAAATGATGGACAGGGAGTTTTCTTTTCATGTATGGACCTAAATAATTCTAGCAAGGTCGGTGTAAGGTGAACTTGTAGAATTCGGTAGTAGTCACTTGAAAGACCTTCAGGTCCTGGAGTTTTTCCATTAGGAAGGTTAGATATAGTCTCATTGATTTCTTCCATGCTTATCGGGCCTGCAAGCGCTTCTCTCTGATCAGACGTCAGTTTAGGGAGCACTGAGTCTGAGAGAAAAGTTATCTGGTCAGTTAGATTTATAGGGGTTGAGCGAAACGCCTTTTCAAAGTAGTGACGGAATTGTGCGTTTATTTCTGAAGACTTGGTCAATAGGGCTCCCGTTTCAGGATGTTTTAAAGTGGTGATAATGTGCCGTTTTCTGAATGGCCTAGACATTGTTGCTAATAGTTTCCCTGCTTTATTACCCCAGCGGTAGTATTTGTTCCGTGTAAAGTCTATTGACTGTTTTGCCTTAGTGATAAGATATGTCTCCAGTAGTTGGCGCGCCTGTTTATACAAGGTTTTAGTCTCATCCGAAGGTGCATTAGTGTATTGGGCAAAGGAGGTGTGCATCTCAGCACGGAGTGCTTCGTATTCCTTCCTAGCGTTTTTGTTTTTTTGTGAGACGTAGCTAATTATGTGTCCCCTCATAACCGCCTTAGAGGCGTTCCAGAAGAGGATGGGATTCTCCCAGTGTTCAAGGTTATCATCGACATAGTTAGTCCAATGACTGATCAGGTAGGTCTTGAACTCGTCAGATTGTGCTAGATAGTGCGGAAATCTCCATATTCGATTATGGGGGTGCATGTGTGTGTGAGTCAGAGATATGGAAACCGGAGCATGATCCGACACCATTATATCATGAATATCTGTGTGAGTTATATTATTGAATAGAGTATCCGAGATAAGGATTCTATCGATACGTGAGAGAGACCCATGTACCATTGATAGGTGTGTGCATGTTTTGTCTGTAGGGTTCAAGAGGCGCCAGGGATCTGATAGGCCTAAGTCTAGCTTGAAGGACTGGTATAGGTGAGCATAGAAATTAGAGGGTCTGTGTCCTGGTGGTCTTTTATCTAAAGATGGATCTTCTACCATATTAAAGTCTCCCCCTACAATAAGGGTATGATTCGTCCTGCCCTGGAGGATGTGGCCAAGATCTCGGATAAATATATGTGGATTTATATTAGGGGCATAGAGGTTGACTAAAGTGTATTGAGTATGGTACAAGTCAATGTCCAGTATGATGTAACGACCCTCCGGATCTATAATCTGTCCCAGGATGGTGACCGGGAGGTCTTTGTGAAATATTATCGCTACTCCTCTCGCCTTACGATGGTGAGGGGCGGATACACATGTGCCCAGCCACGGGGCTTTAAGTGCATTTTCCTCTGTGGAGATCCAATGTGTTTCTTGCAAAAATATGACATCTGGGGTAAATCGTTTAAGGTGGGTAATAACTCTCTTTCTTTTTACCGGAGTATTAAGTCCACCCACATTCCATGATATTATGTGTAAAGGTTTGAATGTGGGGGGGCTATCACTATCTAAATGTGGAGACGACATGACTACCCATCCCCCCACCAGGGGTCAAGTATCCATAAGGGGATGTCACCAGGTAGGAGATTTCGGGGATAGTTCACCCCCCAGATGGTAAGGGGGCCACCAACACCCATTTTGGTACGGAAGGTAGGGAACCCAGAGATAAAAAAGATCCATAGCTGCCTCCTGGGACCCGCAGTGAGTAATATACTACTAAGAAGTATTTTCCAAGTTACCTCTAAACACCTACTTTTCAAATTTTCAAACAAACCAGTACGTTGGTGGGCATCATCTAAAATTAGATGTGCGCACCTGAAACTCAAATTAGACATATAACAAAAACAAACAAGAATAAAACAATTCCAGTAACAGAGGAAGCGTTTCATCAATAGTTCTATAGCCCTATTTCAGGGAATCAATAGTGATTATGGTTCCCCTACCCTGTAATCGACCTTTTTGTGTCTATAAGTCATCTACGAGGAGAGTGAGGGGACAGTTGAGGGGGCCTAAAGTATGTTTTAGCCTCCAGTGGGTTAGAAAAGTAAATTGGTTTTCCATCCTCTATCACCCTTAATTTTGCTGGATAGAGCAAAGAAAATCTGATTTTTTCACCATGAAGGAAGGTGCATATCTCTGAAAATTCTTTACGTTTCTGCGTGACTGACGCTGAAAAATCCTGGAAGATCAGTATTTTATTCCCTCCCACCACTAGACCCTGAGATCTACGGTAGGACGCCAGGATCTTTTCTTTCGCTCTATAGTCCAGGTAGCGGGCTATGACTGGGCGAGGCCTACGCCCGGGGCCCTCTCGTTCTATGCCAATTCTATGGGCTCTTTCGATATGGGGAACCTCTAAGTCATTCAAAACTCCCAATTCTTTAGGTAGATCAACCGTGAGAAAAGTTGTTAAATTCTGTCCGACTATAGATTCCGGAACACCTATGAATCTCAGATTGTTCCGTCGGGACCTATTTTCTAGTTCGTCTACCTTTTCTTGTAATTGTATGATAGCCCTATCGTTGCTATCTCCACCCTCCTGACAAGAGTGTAGGCGGTCCTCCACGTCACTAACTCTGGTTTCTAAGGCGGTTATACGGGAAGCATGAGAATCTATGCGAGTAAGACCGGCCTCTAGACGTGTCTGGAGGTATTCAAAACGTTTATCCATAAGTGGCATCATGAAATCTGCGATTTCTTTTGCCGTCAGGGGGGTGACAGACGTTCCCGGGGAGTCTAGGCTATCGCTTTCCGAGAGAGATGGGGATGGTGGCCCAGATTTTTGGGCATTGGGTCTTGTTTTGGGAGCCTTATTTGCATTATTCTGTTGTTTGGGAGGCATGATTTTATCGACAAATTTGTCCATACCCCTTTAGAGGAGGACAGTTATGAAGGTTATAAAGAGAGGAGGTCGATAACGAGAAAAAATATATCTGTTTGATTAGTGCGGGTGGGGGTCAAATTGAGGGCAATTAGTTAATTACATTCCAAGTCTTGGCTATCACATTAACATTATGAGGTATGAAGACATTGACTGCAACCTTTAGCGTATGAGTATCACAAATTGCAGCGTATTACATTCGCTCACCAGATAGCTAGCGGAAATGCAGCCAAATATATTTTCTTTTTTTCTTTTCCTCTTTTTTTTTCTTCCCTTTTCCCTCTCCCCCTTCTTAAAAAAGGGAAGAAAAACAGAAAAAACAAAAACAAAAACAAAATGACATATAAATCAGCTTTTTAGTGTGTGGGTGTTACATAGAGCACCACCAGAGGGCAGCAGCCCACAGATAATAATCTATCTAAATTCCCTTAAGTATATACTGCACACAAATTTTAGCAGAAAGGGTGTTGTGTAGATCAGTCCTGAGAACAGGCAGAATACAGTCACAATGTCCCAAGAGACGATACAGTAGCAGTTCAGAGACTCCAGTTTCTCCACTCCGGTCAAAATATTGGGGAGACTAATAGTGCACCCCGACTAGTGTCTTATGTGAACTTATTGCAATAGAAAGAGAGGTATCAGAGAGGGTCACTGGACAAGTATGGAAGGGAGGTATGCAGGGGGGGATGGAAAATACACAAGGAGGGAACGGTTCAGAGTATAAGGGTATGAAGAGTGTTAATGGAAAGCAGCGGGGGAGACAAACAGTATTAGTACCTGGGGGGGTATGTATCCATGTGTCCCATCCAGAGAATGTAGGTATCGCTGCTGGAGATCTCACGATTCCAATTTTTATTGTCGGATGAGCCCAGGTACTCAGGATGTAGACTCCAGCAGGTATATCAGGCGAGGGGGAGATCAGAGCGGGACGACAGGGGGGTGCCTCGCCGGGTCCGATCACCTGGATGTTCCCGGAGCGCTGTTGTCCGGGTCTATTAGAACAAGCCAGGGACCATATGTATGTTTGTAGAGAGGTCAGTGGCCGGATACTGATGCGGGGGTAAAATACGGCTGTGGTTAGGCAGCGCAGTCCCGCCGCGAATATCAAGTGTCTCCCCGTCAAATGTCTCCACCAGTAGGCTAACGGGCCCCCGCAGGTAAGTCTCCAGCGGCCGGCAGACGGGCAATATCAGCAGGCAATGGAGGGTTGTGCAGCCGCGGCAGTCGCCACGAGGTCTCCGCAGCGCCGAGATCCGGCAAGCACCGCCGCCGGTGGTGAGTCGCGATTGGCGCGCTGGTGGGCAGAGTGAGCCGCAGGAGTCAGTCGGTGGAGTAGCAGGGACCTCCGATCCCGTCACCTTGCGTCGAGTCCCACCTGCGGTCCCGAGGTGAGAGCCGGGTCAGCCACTGCAGCAGGTTGACCGCCGGGCAGGGAGTCCCGTGGGTCCTCGGTTCAATGATGTCTCCAGCAATCCAGCCATGTCTCCCAGCGGGTCCGTCCAGAGGCCACCACCGGGGAGGGGGTGGACGTAAACGGCCAGGCAGGGATTGCGGGCCGGTCAGCAGGGGAAATGTTGGGTCGCCGCTCTCGTTCCGCCTCGTCAGCCTTCCCGCCAACAGAAATGTGCTCACATAGGCCCTTTTCATCAGAGGCCAGACTCCGGGGTATATAGATGATCCAGGCACGATATTTATATCGTAGCAATCCACAGCACTGTGCCCGTTCAATGGTGCAGTTTGTGAGCCCCTAAAACGAAGCCTTAAAGTGGATGGGGGATGATTTTGTAAACCCCTGCCTGGAGAGACGTTAAGATGCGACCACTCGAGGTGCCCCGCCCACCGGAAGTGGCTTCTATTTTTCTATCACCAGGATCCTTTATGGTAAAGGAGCCCGGGGCGGGCAGCACCACCTTTTTGGACAGGCGAGAGACTGACACATCAACCCCCAGGCGTTCCTCCCAAAATTTCCTACCTTCAGGAGTAAATGGGAAAGTGCGCAAAAAAATTTTTTGCACTACAAATTTTTTGTCTGGATTTTTCCAGGACAGCTTGAATAGGTCATCTAACTCTGCAGAATCTGGGAAAGTGACATTAGGCTTGTTTGTGTAAAGAAAAATGACTGCTGTGATGCAGTGTCCTCTAGAGAGAGCTTTAACACGTCCCGAATAGCCAGAATTAGGGGTTCAATACCCTGGGCAGAATCAGGATCCCCACTAACGGGGTCTAAGTCCTCCCCATCCTCCTGTACATCATCATCTGTGTCAGATAGTAGAGCAGGCAAACCACACTTTTGTGGCCCTGCATGAGAGGAGGGGGGCTGTGTAACATCTGCCCTAGCAGCTAAATTTGCAACAGCTTGTTGTAGTAGCTGAGTTTTCTGCACATTAGCAGCGAGTTGTGATGACTTATCAGACATCATACTGTTAAGAGACCCTAGCCATGTGGGCTCTGAACACTCTCCGCCCGCCTCTTCACTGAGTTGTGAAGATTGGCTGCATTTGTCACATGAGACAGAATCAGATGATAATGGAGAGAATCTGGCATGGCATACTCTGCACAGTTTTCGTTCACCCATGTTTCACAGTAAACACAATAACATACACATACACACAGACAGTAATATTAGCAATAAGAGAAAAATGTGTATACTGGCGCCGGCTGTAAGTCAAATAATGATATACATAATGGCCCTCATTCCGAGTTGTTCGCTCGGTAATTTTCTTCGCATCGCAGCGATTTTCCGCTAATTGCGCATGCGCAATGTTCACACTGCGACAAGTAAATTTGCTAAGAAGTTTGGTATTTTACTCACGGCATTACGAGGTTTTTTTCTTCGTTCTGGTGATCGTAGTGTGATTTACAGGAAGTGGGTGTTTCTGGGCGGAAACTGCCCGTTTTATGGGTGTGTGTGAAAAAAACGCTACCATTTCTGGGAAAAACGCGGTTGTGGCTGGAGAAACGGGGGAGTGTCTGGGCGAACGCTGGGTGTGTTTGTGACGTCAAACCAGGAACGAAACTGACTGAACTGATCGCAGTGGCAGAGTAAGTATCGAGCTACTCAGAAACTGCAAAGAAATTTCTATTCGCAATTTAGAGAATCTTTCGTTCGCAATTTTGCTAAGCTAAGATTCACTCCCAGTAGGCGGCGGCTTAGCGTGTGCAATGCTGCTAAAAGCAGCTTGCGAGCGAACAACTCGGAATGAGGGCCAATACCAATAAAAAATATAAACACTAATTTTGTTTAAACAATCTTATCAGATTCTAATGGTTAATATATATATATATATATATATATATATATATATATATATATATATATATATATATAGCAATTGCTCAAAATAGTAAATAAAAGGTTAAAAATAGGAGGTACCACTGGTTATTCCCTTTGAAAATAAATGTCCAGAACTCCTGGCTAGGACTCTATTCCACTTATGCTCACAAGTTCAATTAATGAAATAAATTGTTACCAGACTTGCTTCCGGAAAAAAGTCCCCCTAGGTATCTCTTACATCAGGGGTGGGGAACCTTTTTTCTACCGAGGGCCATTTGGATATTTATAAAATCCTTCGGGGGCCATACAAAAATTTTCAACTTAAAAAATGACCCTGCCCCCCAGTAGGTCTGCCCCTTAGAGTTACTGTGTGTGCGCGCCGGAGGCGCGCACGTGCCAAAAAAATGGGTGTGGCCAGTTAAAATGGGACGTGATACACATATGCCCCCAATAGTGCGGTGCCAGATCCACAATTGCCCCCACAGTGCCAGGTATACAAATGCCCCCCACAGTGCCAGGTATACAGATGCCCCCACAGTGCCAGGTATACAAATGCCCCTCACAGTGCCAGGTATACAAATGCCCCTCACAGTGCCAGGTATACAAATGCCCCTCACAGTGCCAGGTATACAAATGCCCCTCACAGTGCCAGGTATACAAATGCCCCCCACAGTGCCAGGTATACAAATGCCCCCCACAGTGCCAGGTATACAGATTCCCCCACAGTGCCAGGTATACAAATGCCCCCCACAGTGCCAGGTATACAAATGCCCCCCACAGTGCCAGGTATACAAATACCCCCCACAGTGCCAGGTGTACAGATTCCCCCACAGTGCCAGGTGTACAGATTCCCCCACAGTGCCAGGTATACAAATGCCCCCCACAGTGCCAGGTATACAAATACCCCCCACAGTGCCAGGTATACAGCCCCCATAGTGCCAGGTATACAAATACCCCCCACAGTGCCAGGTATACAGCCCCCACAGTGCCAGGTATACAAATGCCCTCCCCTCTCCCCTCCGTGCTGCTTACCGTGGACGCGACGAAGGAGAGCGAGGCTGTCGGATGAAAGCGGCGGCGTGTAGTACTTCAAATCAGCCGCCGGTTCGAGAGCCAATCAGAGCTCGCGGACCGGCAGCCGCGGCTCCTGATTGGCTGCCGGTCCGCGAGCTCTGATTGGCTCACGGACCGGCGGCTGGTTTGAAGTACTACACGCCGCTGGTCCCATTCTACAGCCGCGCTCTCCTCCGTCTCCCTGCTCTGACAGCTGAGACATGCTGCCGCCCGACTGAGCGGCAGCGTGTCTCACTGACACAACCTGGTGGGCCGGACCAAACGGTATATACGTATACGGCCCGCGGGCCGGAGGTTCCCCACCCCTGTCTTACATGAAGATCCAAATTGGCAAGCAGGGAAATATCCGTGTCTGTAGATGACTTGTGCTGGAATTTTATCCGGTGGATGCAAAAGAGTCCATACCGTCAGGAATGTCAATAGGGAATATTAGCAAGCCTGCCCTACTGTATGTGAGAGGAGACACAGAGAGAGAAGGACACCAGCACACCCTTAAGCTGAACAGCCCCAGGGGGAGATGTACTAAGCCTGAAAAGTGATAAAGCACCAGCCAATCGGCTCCTAGCTGCCATGTCACAGGCTGTGTTTGAAAAATGACAGTTAGGAGCCGATTGGCTGGTGCTTTATCACAGTGATATTTATCACTTTTCAAGCTTAGTACATCTGGCCCCCAGTGAGGTTGTCAGCTTACTATATCACAGTAAACACTAAGAAATTTTGTCCTACAGAGGACCCAGAGCTCTCCCCCTTTGCTACACCCTGTACCAGTTTTCCAGCGTGTCTTGTGAGGCAGGAAGTGCTGTGTATGCTGTCTGTGGCTGCATTAAGCAGAGGAAGGCGCCAAAACGCCTCTGGTCCCGCTCTGAGGTAGCTTCGCCCCCCTAGCAGGGCCCCCCGGTTTGTACTCGCCACAGACGTCACCGTCAGGCAGTGTTAGGGGTGTGCGGTGTGCTGCGGCTGTGACAGCCAATGTGCAGTGCCCCGCTGTACAACAACCCCTCAGAACGGTGGTCCTGCAGCGGGGAAGCGGCTCTGCACCTCGCTTTCCCCCTAACTCCGACGGTGCAGGTATGCTGTTGCCCAAACAGCATACCGAAAATACCAAACAAGAAAAATAAACTGAAGAAAACTCTCTGGAGCTCAGAGATGTGCATCCTCTCCTGAGGGCACTTCTTTTCTAAACTGCCTGTGGGAGGGGGCATAGAGGGGAGGAGTCAGTACACCCAGTTGAAGAAATTTAAAGTGCACTGGCTCCTTTGGACCCCGTCTATACCCATCGTACTAAGTCTCCCCAATATCCCTTATGGATGCTAGAGAAATAGATAGTAAATGGTGAGCCTTATTTTCAGCACGGAACATCAGCTATTAGAATTATTTATGGAATATGTATTTTAACAATTAATACACTGACCTCTGATCCAGGGACATCTTCAGCCTTGTAAAAGATCAACTTAAATCCATTTGGGTGAGCTCCTGTCCAAATATCCCCTGTAACTGGGTCCACTGTCAGGTTATCCAAAAGCGTATCCAACTGCACAACCTTGTGTAGAAATCATGGTGATAATTAATGATTACGGGTAAAATATTACCATTAATGGTTAATGGAGGGAGGTTTGATGAGGGGTGGGTGTTAGTAGCTATTATAAGACAGGCTCACTGTGATCCCGTCTTCTCCCACCCTCCCTCCCTAATTCATGTGTTCTTTGGCTGTTTGCATGGTTCAGAATCTGGCCTTAAACCATTAGGTGTAGGTACAGATGTGTCTACTGACATGTAGCCTCCCTGCACGTCAAACAGCCCTTCTAGTCATGCCATGCCGTGACTTGGTAGCAACAAGCGTCTTTTTCATGGGATTTGTCCATTAAAATGTGTGTTATTTTCAAAACAATGCGAACAGGACACACAAGCAGCTTATGTTGACTAAAATGATATGCGGCATGCCTCTATTGTGTGTGTGTGACTGTGGCTGTATCTGCATACTGAAACTGCCCTCACAAAAGTCTGCAATGACCTCCATGCTGTCAAATCCTAGGGACACTACTCTCTGCTTATTTTCCTTGACCTCTCTGCTGCTTTTGACACTGTGGACCCATCCTCTCCTCCTGCAAATCCTTCACTTTATTGGTCTGCGTGATACTGCCCTCTCCTGACCGACCTCCTACCTCTCTGATGGCTCCTTCTCGGTCTCTTCTCATGACTCCACCTCCCCTGCACTTCCCCTAACACTTTACCAAGGTTCTGTTCTTTGACCTCTCCTTTTCTCTCTCTATACCTCCTCTTTAGGTAAGCTCATTCGCTCTTTCGACTTCCAATACCATCTCTATGCTCATGATACCCAAATCTACCTTTCGTCTCCTGACCTCTCCCCCGCTCTCTTCATTCGTATCTCCAACTGTCTCTCTGCTATCTCTTCTTGGATGTCCCAGTGCTACTGTATTTTAAACTTAACTTGTCTAAGACGGAGCTGATCATCTTCCTACCCTCCTTCATAACCTCACCTCCCACAAATTCATTATCTATGGATGGCACAACTATCTCCTCTAGCCCCCAAGTACACTGTCTTGGAGTTATCCGTGACTCCTCCCTCTCCTTCAAACCATACATTCAGTACCTCTTGTAGTCCTGCGTTTCCATCTCAAAAATATTTCCTGGATCAGATCATTTCCTAGTCTGGATGCTGCTAAGACCCTCATCCACTGGTCATCTTCAGATTGGACTACTGTAATCTCCTCCTATCTTGCCTCCCTGACAATCACCTCTCTCCCCTCCAATCTATCCTCAATGTTGCTGCCCAGCTCATCTTCCTCACCAAACGTACTACGTCCGTCTCCCCTTTTTACAAGCTCTATACTCTCTCTCCTTCCGAATCCAATTCAAGCTTCTCACACTCACTTACAAAGCCCTCACCCATTCCTCTCTTATTTATATATCTAACCTTATCTCCCTTTACACTCCTGCCCGTCCTCTTCGCTCTGCTAATGCACGCCGCCTCTCCTGCCTACTGGTTAGCTCCTCCCACTCCTATCTCCAAGGTTTTGCATGTACAGCTCACTTCTTCTTGAATTCCCTACCTCTCCCCCTCAGACTCTTCACCTCTCTACAAAATTTTAAACAGGCTCTCAAGACCCACTTCTTCTTCAAACCCAGTCGTCTCTCATCCTAACACTTCTACCCAATCTGTGTCACCCCTGTCTGTCTGCCCCTCCCCTTTAGAATGTAAGCTCCCATGAGCAGGGCCCTCTTCCCTCGTGTGTTTTTCCTTCTCTTAGACTATTTTCTCCTCCATACTCCCTACAATAGCTCCTAACCCTTTTCTGCCACCCCGATGCTTATTTCACTGTCCTGTCTACTGATGCAGAAATGTTTATATATCTTATACTTGTCCTACATTGTTTTCTACTGTAAGCCACTGATTCCGGTTTGGCTCATTTGTTTATGTACTTTGTTATGCGCTGTATTGTATTACCTTTACTGGAGAGAGAGACCAGTCTGCATTTTTTTCGAAGACATTAATTGTATGACCAATGACATCAGCAACATAGATGTACCTACAAAGAGACACAAATGTATACTGTCAAAATATGGATATAAGCCACATTTCCACATAACAGCCCTAGGGGGCTGCGAACACAAATCCACAAATCTGGTGGAAAAGTAAGTGCGGCATATAGCCGAAGTGACTCGCCCCCATGAGCAAATCTCTGGTAACTGGATTGACCCCAAATAATTTATAGCTTTCAGTGAATTCATTAACAAAGCGGTTTCAAAAACTGTGCGCGCCTGGATGCCGCAGCCTGATGGAATGGCCCATTCCCAAATGAAATCATTTGAGCCAGGAAGTTATTGGGTTGGCCGCACGCTGGAGTAGCCATAGATACAGCGTGCCGACATTCACACAGAGAGGGTTGCAAGCTCCGGTTCCGCCCCCTCCATTCTCCTCCTGATGCTGGTGGGAGGAGGCGCCTTGTGAGCAAGCCTTCCCAGTCATGCGAGCACTGTGCTAAGATGGAAGACGGGAGCTGCAGCAGCGCTATGTGGGCCCTGCAATAATGCGGGGGGATCACACTCTTCAACCCCTGAACAGCTTCCATTAGGCACCGTTCCAGCTTCTCCGCCTATCCAGGTATATAGTAGCCTTCGGCTCCTGCTCTAATATCCTCCTCTTCCATGTCAGGGCTAGTCGCTCAGTGCACCTGCATAAAAAGACCACCCCCGTCAGCAGTAAGCAAGGCTGCCTGGTGTCTGAATTCAGCACAACAGCGCAGGCTGCAGCAGCCACTAACCTTCACGTTCTGCAGCAGTGCACTGGCAAGGGTTCTATTGGGCCAATATGGGTTATTTATGTGGGGCAATGTTGTGTGGGCATATCTATGTGGCATGACAATATGGAGCCCATGTTGGCTATTTCTGTTGAGGCAATGGCAGGTAGTTCTGTGGGGGTTTGTAGGCTGGGGCAGTAATGTGGGCATAAAATGTATATGGTTTCTGCTAATAAATGTGTTATAATAAGTATCTTCAAGGAAACTTTTGGGGGAGATTCTGTTAAGCTCTGCACACATACAGTAAGAGGTTATTTTTGTACGAGAAACTCACTTATTTTTGCTAGTGTTACATTAGTGTGAGAAGTTCCAACGGAACCTCAACGCGAATTGATTCTAGCTCTCGGTCTAGGGGTGCAGCAAAAAGATTCTGGTGCCATGAACCGAGAAAATTTGGGAACCACTGAATTAACGTATTGCCAGACTACGTGCTACAGGTCGTGGATGAAAAATAAATGTGTCACAAGAAATGAGAACACATTAGTACCACGTTATCATTTTTCCTTATATACACAAATAACAAATACTCAATGAAAAGGCAAAGTCATAATATATTACTTTTTGTCGGTTGACATGGCAATTCCGTTGGCAGTAAAAAACCCTGATGCCACTTCTCTGACATCACCGGGACTGTAATATACCACGTTTGTCCACGTCAAACCAAAGAGGCGTTCCAGATGCCCCATGGTGAAATCCGTGAAGTAGTAGTCATTAGTGGCATAAAAGCTCCCAGGTCCCACAGCGACAATATCATTGGCACTAAAAAAAGACATAAAATAAAAATGATAAAGATATATAGAATAATAATAATAATAATAATAATAATAATAATAATACTACTACAGGTTGAGTATCCCTTATCCAAAATGCTTGGGACCAGAGGTATTTTGGATATCGGATTTTTCCGTATTTTGGAATAATTACATACCATAATGAGATATCATGGTGATGGGACCTAAATCTAAGCACAGTATACATTTATGTCTCATATACAACTTATACACACAGCCTGAAGGTTATTTTAGCCAATATTTTTTGTAACTTTGTGCATTGAACAAAGTGTGTGTACATTCACACAATTCATTTATGTTTCATATACACCTTATACACACAGCCTGAAGGTCATTTAATACAATATTTTTAATAACTTTGTGTATTAAACAAAGTTTGTGTACATTGAGCCATCAAAAAACAAAGGTTTCACTATCTCAGTCTCACTCAAAAAAGTCTGTATTTCGGAATATTCCGTATATCGGAATATTTGGATATGGGATACTCAACCTGTAATAATAATAATTACAATTGTGAGTCTGGTTAACTAATGTAAAAGCCACCACTCCTCCTTCAGTTAGCCTCAACACTTCCCATTATTTATACAATAGATTAATCATATATATTATAAATGTATCAATTAGTAAAAATTGTGCCTGTAGATATGGGCTCTGTGCCATGTTACAGGAGGGGAGATATATCAAGGCTTGGAGAGTGACAGTCTTTGAAATGACAAAAGATTTGACCAACTTCTCACTTTATCTCACTCAAAGGTTTGACGCATCTCCTCCAGGATCAAATTACAAAACATGTGGTTATATGAATATCTACAATCTCCGCGGAAGTGCTTGTAATATTTTGTTATTTAGTTAACCTAGAAAACAGTTTATATTCCTGCATTTAAAATGTTGTCTTGTGAACAGATGATAATTCTCATCAGAATTCTGTCAGTAAGTGGTATAAATCAAAAGAACGCAAAGGCAAAAACTTATACATTTGCTATTTCTTTTAAAATATAGTATTTTACTCTAAAGGTGCATACACACGGGGCGGGATGTACTAAGCGGAAAATGTGGTAAACTCCCTGTTTACCGCATTTTCCTGATGTACTAACCCCCGGCCGGCAGGACAGCGCCGCGGCGGGGTACGCCAGCTTTAGCTGGCGATAGTCCATAGAAGCCTATGGGCTTCTCTCCGTGGCGCTGTGTGAGGGATCCGATCGGATCCCTCCCAGCATGCCCGGCGGCCGCCCCCGTCACCCCGCGCATGCGCAGACTGACTCCTGGGGCCGGATCCCGGAAGTCAGGCTGCCGCTGCGCATCGCGGAGGACAGCTCTTATCGGAAGAGCTGTCCTCCGCAATGCTGATCGCATATGTTAGTACATATGCGATCAGCATCGTGGCGCAGGGCGGCGATGTACATTAGTACATCCCGCCCACGGTGAGATATTGACTTATGTGCAATTTTGACTATGCGATATTGACTTTGTGTGCTTGCAATTTTGGCTATGGACAATTTTGACTAACTTTGTACTAGATTATTAAAAATGGACTTGCCTGTACAGTCTATTTTTTCTTGCAATACTGACGTCGCGGGACCGCGCATCGGTATAGCAAGCTGTGTACACAAGGTGCAATATGTGCTAACTTTTCTTGCAATTTTGACTATATAGTGAAAATTGCAAGGATATATCGCACTGTGTGTATGCACCTATACTGTATAACAGAGGTTCTCAAACTCTGTCCTCAGGACCCCACACGGTCCATGTTTTGCAGGTCACCTGTAGATTTTTTAAATGTGACAGTTGGTGACACACAGTGCACCTGCTGGGTGACATGGAAAACATGAACCGTGTGGGGTCCTGAGGACCGAGTTTGAGAACCACTGCTGTATAATAATCAAATGTATTTATTAAATAGGGTGCCAACTACTCATAATACAACAATTTTTTTTTTTAAACTGCAAATTATTATTTCCTATTAATTAAAATAAGAATTTACTTACCGATAATTCTATTTCTCGTAGTCCGTAGTGGATGCTGGGGACTCCGTCAGGACCATGGGGTTTAGCGGCTCCGCAGGAGACAGGGCACAATAATAAAAGCTTTAGGATCAGGTGGTGTGCACTGGCTCCTCCCCCTATGACCCTCCTCCAAGCCTCAGTTAGGATACTGTGCCCGGACGAGCGTGCATAATAAGGAAGGATATTGAATCCCGGGTAAGACTCATACCAGCCACACCAATCACACCGTACAACCTGTGATCTGAACCCAGTTAACAGTATGATAACAACGAAGGAGCCTCTGAAAAGATGGCTCACAACAAGAATAACCCGATTTTTGTAACAATAACTATGTACAAGTATTGCAGACAATCCGCACTTGGGATGGGCGCCCAGCATCCACTACGGACTACGAGAAATAGAATTATCGGTAAGTAAATTCTTATTTTCTCTAACGTCCTAAGTGGATGCTGGGGACTCCGTCAGGACCATGGGGATTATACCAAAGCTCCCAAACGGGCGGGAGAGTGCGGATGACTCTGCAGCACCGAATGAGAGAACTCCAGGTCCTCCTCAGTCAGGGTGTGCCCCTGACCAAGTAGCAGCTCGGCAAAGTTGTAAAGCCGAGACCCCTCGGGCAGCCGCCCAAGATGAGCCCACTTCCTTGTGGAATGGGCTTTTACTGATTTTGGCTGTGGCAAGCCTGCCACAGAATGTGCAAGCTGAATTGTACTACAAATCCAGCGAGCAATCGTCTGCTTAGAAGCAGGAACACCCATCTTGTTGGGTGCATACAGGCTAAACAGCGAGTCAGATTTTCTGACTCCAGTCGTCCTGGAAACATATATTTTCAGGGCCCTGACAACGTCAAGTAACTTGGAGTCCTCCAAGTCCCTAGTAGCCGCAGGTACCACAATAGGTTGGTTCATGTGAAAAACAGAAAACACCTTAAGGAGAAATTGAGGACGAGTCCTCAATTCTGCCCTGTCAGAATGAAAAATTAAGTAAGGGCTTTTATATGATAAAGCCGCCCATTCTGACACACGCCTGGCTGAAGCCAGGGCTAATAGAATCTTCACCTTCCATGTGAAATATTTTAATTCCACAGTGGTGAGTGGATCAAACTAATGTGACTTTAGGAAACTCAAAACAACATTGAGATCCCAAGGTGCCACTGGGGGCACAAAAGGAGGCTGTATATGCAGTACCCCTTTTACAAACGTCTGAACTTCAGGCACTGAAGCCAGTTCTTTCTGGAAGAAATTCGACAGGGTCGAAATTTGAACCTTAATGGACCCTAATTTTAGGCCCATAGACAGTCCTGTTTTCAGGAAATGTAGGAACGACCCAGTTGGAATTCCTCTGTAGGGACCTTCTTGGCCTCACACCACGCAACATATTTTCGCCAAATGCGGTGAAAATGTTTTGCGGTTACATCCTTCCTGGCTTCGACCAGGGTAGGGATGACTTCATCTGGAATGCCCTTTCAGGATCCGGCGTTCAACTGCCATGCCGTCAAACGCAGCCGCGGTAAGTCTTGGAACAGACAAGGCCCCGGTTCTTCCGTGAGCATCTCTTGAAGTTCCGGGTACCAAGTCCTTCTTGACCCATCCGGAACCACGAGTATCGTTCTTACTCATCTCCTTCTTATGATTCTCAGTACTTTTGGTATGAGATGCATAGGAGGGAACACATACCCTGACTGGTACACCCACAGTGTTACCAGAGCGTCCACCGCTATTGCCTGAGGGTCCCTTGACCTGGCGCAATATTTGTCTAGTTTTTTGTTCAGGCGGGACGCCATCATGTCCACCTTTGGTTTTTCCCAACGGTTTACAATCATGTGGAAGACTTCCCGCTGAAGTCCCCACTCTCCCGGGTGGAGGTTATGCCTGCTGAGGAAGTCTGCTTCCCAGTTTTCCACTCCCGGAATTAACACTGCTGAGAGTGTTATCACATGATTTTTCGCCCAGCGAAGAATCCTTGCAGTTTCTGCCATTTCCCTCCTGCTTCATGTGCCGCCCTGTCTGTTTACGTGGGCGACTGCCGTGATGTTGTCCCACTGGATCAATACCGGCTGACCTTGAAGCAGAGGTCTTGCTAAGCTTAGAGCCTTGTAAATTGCCCTTAGCTCCAGTATATTTATGTGGAGAGAAGTCTCCAGACTTGATCACACTCCCTGGAAATTTTTTCCTTGTGTGACTGCTCCCCAGCCACTCAGGCTGGCATCCGTGGTCACCAGGACCCAGTCCTGAATGTCGAATCTGCGGCCCTTTCATAGATGAGCACTCTGCAGCCACCGCAGAAGAAAACACCCTTGTCCTTGGAGACAGGGTTATCCGCTGATGCATCTGAAGATGCGATCCGGACCATTTTCCCAGCAGATTCCACTGAAAGGTTCTTGCGTGAAATCTACCGAATGGGATCGCTTTGTAAGAAACCACCATTTTTCACAGGACCCTTGTGCAATGATGCACTGATACTTTTCCTGGTTTTAGGAGGTTCCTGACTAGCTCGGATAACTCCCTGGCCTTCTTCTCCGGGAGAAAACATCCTTTTCTGGACTGTGTCCAGAATCATTCCTAGGAACATTAGACGTGTCGTCGGAAAAAGCTGCGATTTTGGAATATTTAGAATCCACTCGTGCTGTCGTAGAACTACTTGAGATAGTGCCACTCCGACCGCCAACTGTTCTCTGGACCTTGCCCTTATCAGGAAAGCGTCCATATTTCTTTTAGGAAGAATCATCATTTCGGCCATTACCATGGTAAAGACCCGGGGTGCCGTGGACAATCCAAACGGCAGCGTCTGAACTGATAGTGACAGTTCTGTACCACGAACCTGAGATACCCTTGGTGAGAAGGGCAAAATTTGGACATGTAGGTAAGCGTCCCTGATATCCAGTGACACCATATCGTCCTGGTTCGCTATCACTACTCTGAGTGACTCCATCTTGATTTGAACCCTTGTATGTAATTGTTCAAATCTTTTAGATCTCACCGAGCCGTTTGGCTTCAGTACCACAATATAGTGTGGAATAATACCCCTTCCCTTGTTGTAGGAGGGGTACTTTGATTATCACCTGCTGGGAATACAGCCTGTGAATTTTTTCCCAATACTGCCTCCCTGTCGGAGGGAGACGTTGGTAAAGCAGACTTCAGGAACTTGTGAGGGGAAGACGTCTCGAATTTCCAATGTACACCTGGGATACTACGTGTAGGATCCAGGAGTCCACTTGCGACTGAGCCCACTGCGTGCTGAAACTCTTGAGATGACCCCCCACCGCACCTGAGTCCGCTTGTATGGCCCCAGCGTCATGCTGCGGACTTGGCAGAAGCTGTGGAGGACTTCTGTTCCTGGGAATGGGCTGCCTGCTGCAGTCTTCTTCCCTTTCCTCTAACCCTGGGCAGATATGACTGGCCTTTTGCCCGCCTGCCTTTATGGGTACGAAAGGACTGAGACTGAAAAGACTGTGTCCTTTTCTGCTGAGATGTGACTTGGGGTAACAAAAGTGGATTTTCCAGCTGTTGCCATGGCCACCAGGTCCGATGGACCGCCCCTTTATACGGCAATACTTCCATGTGCCGTCTGGAATCTGCATCACCTGACCACTGTCACGTCTATAAACATCGTCTGGCAGATATGGACATCACATCTACTCTTGATGCCAGAATGCAAATATCCCTCTGCGCATCTCGCATATATAGAAATGCATCCTTAAAATGCTCTATAGTCAATAAAATATTGTTCCTGTCAAGGGTATCAATATTTTCAGTCAGGAAATCCGACCAAGCCCCCCCAGCGCTGCACATCCAGGCTGAGGCGATTGCTGGTCGTAGTATAACACCAGTATGTGTGTATATACTTTTTAGGATATTTTTCAGCTTCCTATCAGCTGGCTCTTTGAGGGCGGCCGTATCTGGAGACGGTAACGCCACTTGTTTTTATAAGCTTGTGAGCGCCTTATCCACCCTAAGGTGTGTTTCCCAACTCGCCCTCACTTCTGGCGGGAAAGGGTATACCTCCAATAATTTTCTATCGGAGGAAACCCACGTATCATCACACACTTTAATTTATCTGATTCAGGAAAAACTACAAGTAGATTATTCCCACTTTACATAATACCCTTATTTGTGGTACTTGTAGTATCAGAAATATGTAACACCTCCTTCATTGCCCTTAACATGTAACGTGTGGCCCTAAAGGAAAATACGTTTGTTTCTTCACCGTCGACACTGAAGTCAGTGTCCGTGTCTGTGTCGACCAACTGAGGTAAATGGGCGTTTTTACAAGCCCCTGACGGTGTCTGAGACGCCTGGACAGGTACTAATTTGTTTGCCGGCCGTCTCATGTCGTCAACCGACCTTGCATCGTGTTGACATTATCACGTAATTCCTAAATAAGCCATCCATTCCGGTGTCGACTCCCTAGAGAGTGACATCACCAATACAGGCAATTTGCTCCGCCTCCTCACCAACATCGTCCTCCTACATGTCGACACACACGTACCGACACACAACACACACACAGGGAATGCTCTGATAGAGGACAGGACCCCACTAGCCCTTTGGGGAGACAGAGGGAGAGTTTGCCAGCACACACCAAAAACGCTATAATTATACAGGGACAACCCCTTATACAAGTGTTTTCCCTTATAGCATTTTCACATATGTAATCATATCGCCAAATAAGTGCCCCCCCTCTCTGTTTTAACCCTGTTTCTGTAGTGCAGTGCAGGGGAGAGCCTGGGAGCCTTCCTCACAGCAGAGCGGAGCAGGAAAATGGCGCCGTGTGCTGAGGAGAATAGGCCCCGCCCCCTAAAACGGCGGGCTCTTCTCCCGGAGTTTGTGAGATCTGGCAGGGGTTAAATACATCCATATAGCCTCAAGGGCTATATGTGATGTATTTTAGCCATAAAAAAGGTATAATACATTGCTGCCCAGGGCGCCCCCCCCAGCGCCCTGCACCCTCAGTGACCGCTGGTATGAAGTGTGCTGACAACAATGGCGCACAGCTGCAGTGCTGTGCGCTACCTTATGAAGACTGAAAGTCTTCTGCCGCCTGTTTCTGGACCTCTGGACCTCTTCAACTTCGGCATCTGCAAGGGGGGTCGGCGGCACGGCTCCGGGACGAACCCCAGGGTGAGACCTGTGTTCCGACTCCCTCTGGAGCTAATGGTGTCCAGTAGCCTAAGAAGCAAATCCATCCTGCACGCAGGTGAGTTTACTTCTCTCCCCTAAGTCCCTCGTAGCAGTGAGCCTGTTGCCAGCAGGACTCACTGAAAATAAAAAACCTAACTTAAACTTTTATTCTAAGCAGCTCAGGAGAGCCACCTAGATTGCACCCTTCTCGGCCGGGCACAAGAATCTAACTGAGGCTTGGAGGAGGGTCATAGGGGGAGGAGCCAGTGCACACCACCTGATCCTAAAGCTTTTATTATTGTGCCCTGTCTCCTGCGGAGCCGCTAAACCCCATGGTCCTGACGGAGTCCCCAGCATCCACTTAGGACGTTAGAGAAAATACAAAATTATTGAGTTTCACTAAAGAGGTAAAATAATTATAAACTATCGCAAATTTATAGTGTAAAAAAAGAAAGATACCATGCAGTGATTCTCAACCCCAATCCTCAGGAAGCCAAACACTTCACCTTCTCCAGTCCAGAAGCATGGGTATATTAGCAACTGACACATTCTAAAGATTATAATGGGGGGTGGGGGGAACCATGGACTGCACACCCGAATTCCAAATATAAGAGGTGCTATCATGTTGAGACTTGTAGATCCACACAGAAAAAAAGCAAATTTAAATAATTGAAATAGGGGGAAGAGGGTCACTTGATGTATATTTATAGCCTCTGAGATCAGAGGCTTCAGGCGAAACGCGTTTTTATAGAGTGGTGAGACCGTGCTGTTAGTATATAAGTGATATAGAAACTTTAAATAGAATCAGAAGTCAAATAATAGCTCTGAAATTCAGTGCTGCAAGTATGGTGGTACGGGCCGGTACTGCGTACCGGTAATAAATTGACAGCTGGCCCGACCACCTTGCTTGCAGCAGATGTGTGTGAGGGGAGGACAGCACAGCACAGCACGCGCCTCTCCTGCCCCTTAGTGTGCAGTCCGGTCTCCGGCAGCAGCGTGCATCTCAAATCAGGCGCTGGTTTGTTAACCAAACGGCACCTCATCTGAGCTACACCCACCACAGAACAGAATAGGGGCAGGAGAGGCGCGCGCTGCACTCTCCTCCCCTCACACACAGCGCGACAGCAGCAGCAATCAGATCCCGGTGGGAGGCAGCGCAGTCAGACACTGTGGAGGCATATCTGTACCTGAAACTGTGGGGGCATATGTGTATCTGGCACTCAGGGCCGGTGCAAGATTTCTCAGTACCCTAGGTAAATCTTCAGCTAACCCCCCCCCCCCCCCCCCCCCCCACCCCACCACCACCACCACCACCACCAACACCACTCTCAGCAATACTCAGCCCCTCAGGTGAAAAAGTGAGATGTCGGCAACTTTTTATAAAATCTATCTATCTATCTAATCTATCTCATCTCTATCTACAGTATCTCATCTCTTTCTAATATATATATATATATATATATATATATATATATATATATATATATATATATATTCATTCACACATTACTGTTTTGGCATATTAATTTGGCCATCTACAGCCAGCTGACACCTCTCAGGCACTAGAGAGGTGCAGCTGCTGCAAATCTCCTGCTGATCACGTGAATGGCAGCCAGCTGAGGTGTGAGGCACTAACCATGGTTGTCCTCCTGGCTAATGCTGTCGCTCTAGGTGAGAGTGGACAGCCAGCGGACATTGGCCCTCATTCCAAGTTGATCGCTAGCTGCTGTTGTTCGCTGCGTAGCGATCATTTACAAAAAGGCAAATCTGCGCATGCGTATGCACCGCAATGCGCATGCGCAGTGTACGGGTACAAAGAGCTTTGTGGTTTTGCACAGGTTCTAGCGACGCTTTCAGTCGCACTGGCGAACACAAGGAGATTGACAGGAAGAGGACACTTATGGGTGTCAACTGACCGTTTTCTGGGAGTGTTTGGGAAAACGCAGGCGTGGCCGGGCGTGTGCTGGGCGGGTATCTGATGTCATTACCGCGTCACTCATCGCAGCAATCATCGCACAGAATAAGTAACTACAGGGCTGGTCTTGTTCTGCACAAAATGTGTTGCAGGCGCTCTGCTGCACAGGCGTTCGCACCCCTGCTCTGCTAAAATACACTCCCTTGTGGGTGGTGACTATGCGTTTGCACGGCTGCTAAAAGTAGATAGCGAGCGATCAACTCGGAATGAGGGCCATTGCCCTTTAAAATTCACTCGTGCACGGGTTAGAGACTGCCAGGCTTGGACTCTCTGTCGCCACTGCCTTTCAGTGCTGGCTGGGAGGGGGGGGCAGATAAACTGGTGTTGATGGAAAGGTTAGCACTGGGCTCTTTGTGAAGCCTACTGACAGGAATAATATGTTGTTGGCTTCAAGCCATCATCCGTTACCCCTCAAAAAAGGTCTCCCTTATTCACAGATGCTACGGGTACGTAGAATCATTAATGATGCTAATGAAGTTGAGCCAGCATTAGATTCTATGGTGACCAAATTCCATCAGAGAGGCTACCCCTTGGATGATCTCTTAGCGACTAAGCAAAGGTACTTGCCACTCCAAGATCTGTTGCACTTACTCCAACTGTGAAAAGTACTGAGGACCACTTGATTTGGGTGAATAAGTTTCACTGTCAGAGTAATCAAGTTAATAAATTTTGTAAATCCCTATGGCCAGTAGTTCGATCGGATAAACAACTTAAGAGCCTTAATAATGCTAAAATTATGCCAGCCTATAAGAGGGGTAAGAACATTAGGGATCATGTCATGAAAACTGACATACAATTTCCTCCATCAAATAGTGGAAGGGAGACTGGTTTTCTCAATCCCGCTCGGTTAGGTTGTTTTAAGTGCTTAGGCTGCACAACGTGCAGCCACATGATTGCGGGAGACAGTTTTCATCACCCATACACTGGAAAAAAAGTTAGGATCCTTCACCGGGTGACTTGCACCACTAGATTTGTGGTGTATTTGTTGAGCTGTCCGTGTGGCCTACATTATGTAGGCAAGACGGAATGTGCCTTCAAAGAAAGGATGGCGGCACATAGGTCTTCAATTAGGGCAGCGCTCAATTCGGGCAAAAGTGATCAGCCAATAGCTCGCCATTTTATTGAGGCACGTCATTCTCTAGCTCAGCTACGACACCGCATAATAGACCACATTCCTCCACTCAAACGGGGGGGGGGGGGATAGGGGTCTATTATTATTAAAAAGGGAGGCAAAGTGAATTTTTCTTTTAGACACCTTGTCTCCCCGAGGCCTTAATGAACATCAAGGACTATCATGCTTTATTTAATCTTTTTTGTGGCTTAGTTGCGAATTAACAACTTGAATATGCTTGTAATTATAGTATGATAAACTTTGGTGGGGAGTTTGTATGTTCTCCACTTTTTCTACTTTTTCTTTTTTTCATGTTTTTTTTGTTTAGTATGGTCATGAAGTAGTTCCATTAACATTGTCTACTACTCTGGATGATAGGATCGTTGTATATTACCCACATTGTGGACCATTGTCCATAATGTGAGATTGATGCCACTAATGTATAGTTGTTTTCTCTTTAAATGTAACGGTTTAGAAATTTTTTGTAGCTGGCATTTCGATCCAACATGTGTTACACTATGTATTAGGTTTTAGATTTCTTTTTCTCTTTCTTGTTCACTTACAGGTGTTTGTCTTTTTAATTGCTGTAATGCGGTTTTCTTGTGTGTTCTAGTAAACTTCGTCTGGTTGTCATGACGCCGGACGCCGGCGCCTGCGGATGACGTCATTGGACTGAGCGGGACGCGGCGGGCGGACGGCGCCATGCTCAGATGGAGAGGGCTATATAGGTATGTATGTTTGTACTGTCTTGTTGTCCTGATGAAAATGTATTTATTCATACATTGAACTGTTGATTGCTCCACAAGGCATCTGTTTCTTTTATTATCGCCGTGAGTGCCGCCTGACTGCTGCTGTGTTTGGGAAGGGCTTTGTCCTAATTCCTTCTGGAGGGCACCGGCACTATCAGTGATTACAGTTATAAACGGAGTGCCGCCTGACATGCTGGAGTATATATATATATATACACATATACATATACATACATACATACATACACATTAGTCTCATCTCTATATACACACTGATACATGTATTATGTATGTAGGTGAAAGTGTATAGATCATGATGTACCAGTGTGTATATATTAAAGATGAGACTGCATACAGTACATAATGTACATATGAAATATATATTACCGTCAGGGTAATCTGAGGGAGTCTACAATCGCTGGGAGGGGAGCAGCTAACATGCAGAGCCTTCAGCCGGGCAACATGAGGGAATCAGCAATCAAGAGGCTACCCCTGGAGTAACTCGCTGGGGGGTGGGGGGGGGCACAGGTAACCCGCAGGAGCCTGCACTCGCGGTGGAGGGGCTCAGGAGATGATGTGTGGGTAACCTGCAGGAGCGGGGGGGGGGGGCTCAGGATAGGATGCGTGGGTAACCTGCAGGAGCCTGCACTCGCGGGGGGGCTCAGGAGAGGATGTGTGGGTAACCTGCAGGAGCCTGCACTCGCGGGGGGGCTCAGGAGAGGATGAGTGGGTAACCTGCAGGAGTGGGGGGGCTCAGGAGAGGATGCGTGGGTAACCTGCAGGAGCCTGCACTCACGGGGGGGCTCAGGAGAGGATGTGTGGGTAACCTGCAGGAGCCTGCACTTGCGGGGGGGCTCAGGAGAGGATGAGTGGGTAACCTGCAGGAGCGGGGGGGGGGGGGGGGGGGCTCAGGAGAGGATGCGTGGGTAACCTGCAGGAGCCTGCACTCACGGGGGGGCTCAGGAGAGGGTGTGTGGGTAACCTGCAGGAGCCTGCACTCGCGGGGGGGCTCAGGAGAGGATGTGTGGGTAACCTGCAGGAGCAGGGGGGGGGGGGGGGGGGCTCAGGAGAGGATGCGTGGGTAACCTGCAGGAGCCTGCACTCACGGGGGGGCTCAGGAGAGGATGTGTGGGTAACCTGCAGGAGCCTGCACTCGCGGGGGGGCTCAGGAGAGGATGTGTGGGTAACCTGCAGGAGCCTGCACTCGCGGGGGGGCTCAGGAGAGGATGTGTGGGTAACCTGCAGGAGCCTGCACTCGCGGGGGGGCTCAGGAGAGGATGCGTGGGTAACCTGCAGGAGCCTGCACTCGCGGGGAGGGGGGGGGGGGGGCTCAGGAGAGGATGCGTGTGTAACCTGCAGGAGCCTGCACTCGTGGGGGGGCTCAGGAGAGGATGCGTGGGTAACCTGCAGGAGCCTGCACTCGCGGGGGGGGCTCAGGAGAGGATGCGTGGGTAACCTGCAGGAGCCTGCACTCGCGGGGGGGGCTCAGGAGAGGATGCGTGGGTAACCTGCAGGAGCCTGCACTCACGTGGGGGGGCTCAGGAAGGAGAGGATGCGTGGGTAACCTGCAGGAGCCTGCACTCGCGGGGGGGCTCAGGAGAGGATGTGTGGGTAACCTGCAGGAGCCTGCAGGAGCGGGGGTGGGGGGGGGGGGGGGGGGCTCAGGAGAGGATGAGTGGGTAACCTGCAGGAGCGGGGGGGCTCAGGAGAGGATGAGTGGGTAACCTGCAGGAGCCTGCAGGAGCGTGGGGGGCTCAGGAGAGGATGCCTGGGTAACCTGCAGGAGCGGGGGGGGGGGGGGGGGGGCTCAGGAGAGGATGCGTGGGTAACCTGCAGGAGCGGGGAGGGCTCAGGAGAGGATGCGTGGGTAACCTGCAGGAGCCTGCACTCGCGGGGGGGCTCAGGAGAGGATGTGTGGGTAACCTGCAGGAGCCTGCACTCGCGGGGGGGCTCAGGAGAGGATGTGTGGGTAACCTGCAGGAGCCTGCAGGAGCGGGGGGGCTCAGGAGAGGATGCGTGGGTAACCTGCAGGAGCCTGCACTCGCGGGGGGGCTCAGGAGAGGATGTGTGGGTAACCTGCAGGAGCCTGCACTCACGGGGGGGGGGGGGGCTCAGGAGAGGATGCGTGGGTAACCTGCAGGAGCCTGCACTCGCGTGGGGGGGGCGGCTCAGGAGAGGATGCGTGGGTAACCTGCAGGAGCCTGCACTCGCGCGCGGGGGGGGGCTCAGGAGAGGATGCGTGGGTAACCTGCAGGAGCCTGCACTCACGGGGGGGCTCAGGAGAGGATGCGTGGGTAACCTGCAGGAGCCTGCACTCGCGGTGGGGGGTGGGGGGGGCTCAGGAGAGGATGAGTGGGTAACCTGCAGGAGCCTGCACTCGCGGGGGGGCTCAGGAGAGGATGCGTGGGTAACCTGCAGGAGCGGGGGGGGTCGGGGGGGCTCAGGAGAGGATGCGTGGGTAACCTGCAGGAGCGGGGGGGTGGGGGGGCTCAGGAGAGGATGCGTGGGTAACCTGCAGGAGCCTGCACTCGCGGGGGGGCTCAGGAGAAGATGAGTGGGTAACCTGCAGGAGCCTGCACTCGCGGGGGGGCTCAGGAGAGGATGCGTGGGTAAACCTGCTGGAGCGGGGGGGGTGGGGGGGGCTCAGGAGAGGATGCGTGGGTAACCTGCAGGAGCCTGCACTCGCGGGGGGGCTCAGGAGAGGATGCGTGGGTAACCTGCAGGAGCCTGCACTCACGGGGGGGGGGGGGGCTCAGGAGGAGCCTGCACTCACGGGGGGGGGGGGGGGGGGATGGGCTCAGGAGAGGATGTGTGGGTAACCTGCAGGAGCCTGCACTCGCGGGGGGGCTCAGGAGAGGATGCGTGGGTAACCTGCAGGAGCCTGCACTCACGGGGGGGGGGGGGGGGGGGGGCTCAGGAGAGGATGTGTGGGTAACCTGCAGGGGTAGGGACCGTGGGGTGGGTAACCTGAGGGAGTCTGCAATTGTGGGGAGAGGGAGCAGGAAACATGTGGAACCTGCAGCCGGGTAACATAAGGGATACTGCAATTTGGGATGCGGGGGTGGGGTGTAACCTACGGGAGCCTGCACTAGCGTCACAGGGGGTGGCGTGGGTAACCTGCCGGAGCTGCACTTACGATAAGGGAGGGAGGCATGGGTAACCTGCAGGAGCGGGGGGGGGGGGGGGGGGGGCTCAGGAGAGGATGCGTGGGTAACCTGCAGGAGCGGGGAGGGGTGGGGGGGGCTCAGGAGAGGATGCGTGGGTAACCTGCAGGAGCCTGCACTCGCGGGGGGCTCAGGAGAAGATGAGTGGGTAACCTGCAGGAGCCTGCACTCGCGGGGGGGCTCAGGAGAGGATGCGTGGGTAACCTGCAGGAGCCTGCACTCGCGGGGGGGCTCAGGAGAGGATGCGTGGGTAACCTGCTGGAGCGGGGGGGGGGGGGGGTGGGGGGGGCTCAGGATAGGATGCGTGGGTAACCTGCAGGAGCCTGCACTCGCGGGGGGGCTCAGGAGAGGATGCGTGGGTAACCTGCAGGAGCCTGCAGGAGCGGGGGGGCTCAGGAGAGGATGTGTGGGTAACCTGCAGGAGCCTGCACTCGCGGGGGGGCTCAGGAGATGATGCGTGGGTAACCTGCAGGAGCCTGCACTCACGGGGGGGGGGGGCTCAGGAGGAGCCTGCACTCACGGGGGGGGGGGCTCAGGAGAGGATGTGTGGGTAACCTGCAGGAGCCTGCAGGAGCCAGGGGGGCTTAGGAGAGGATGCGTGGGTAACCTGCAGGAGCCTGCACTCGCGGGGGGGCTCAGGAGAGGATGCGTGGGTAGCCTGCAGGAGCCTGCACTCACGGGGGGGGGCTCAGGAGAGGATGTGTGGGTAACCTGCAGGGGTAGGGACCGTGGGGTGGGTAACCTGAGGGAGTCTGCAATTGTGGGGAGAGGGAGCAGGAAACATGTGGAACCTGCAGCCGGGTAACATAAGGGAGACTGCAATTTGGGACGCGGGGGTGGGGTGTAACCTACGGGAGCCTGCACTCGCGTCACAGGGGGTGGCGTGGGTAACCTGCCGGAGCTGCACTTAAGATAAGGGAGGGAGGCATGGGTATCCTGCAGGAGCTCCACCTGCAAGGGGGAGGGGGGCACGAGTAACCTGCGTGAGCTGCACTTACGCGGTGGGGGGGAGGAAGAGGAAAGAATAGAGAGGCGGCTAACCTGTGGGAGCTGCACTCGTGGGGAGGGAGAGAGACGTGGGTAGCCTGTGGAAGCTGCACTCGCGGGCGGCGGCGGTGGGGGGGGGGGGGGGGAGGCGCGGGTAACCTGTGGGAGCTGCACACGGGACGGTCGGGGGGTGGAGTGCGGTGTGCGGGTAACCTGCTGGAGCTGCACTCGCGGGGGGTAACCGTCGGGAGTCTGCAATCGTGCGTTGGTGGGGGGGAGGGTAACACGCGGGAACCAATTACACTTACACACATGAGCCATTTGAGCTGCCGCGGCATCCCTGCTTCTCCTCTCTTAAGGAAGGAGGCGGCGCTCAGACAAGCTAATGGAATAAAAAAAGAATTCTTTCATTGCAGTGTGCGCACCGCCCTCCAGTGGCCGGCGCCCATAGGCAGCTGCCTAAAGCTGCCTAATGGTGGCGCCGGCCCTGCTGGCACTGTTGGGGCATGTGTGTATCTGGCACTGCACTATTGGGGTTATATGTGTATCTGGCCCCCCATAAGTGTATCACACCCCCATTTTCATTTGCCACGTCCCATGTGGCCACACCCATTTTTTTATACCTCAAAATAGCGAAAAGCTCAGTTTTTTCGCCTAGGTGAAAAAAAATGAGCTAATTGCAAACCCCCTATAGACTGTGCCCTTATAGAGATACAGTATGCAAATCAGTGAGAACAGGAAGACAGTAATATATGGCTCGGACAGGAGACAGACAGTGACTAAGGGGGATATGTACTAAGCAGTGATAAGAGCGGAGAAGTGAGCCAGTGGAGAAGTTGCCTATGGCAACCAATCAGCACTGAAGTAACAGCTATAATTTGCATACTATAAAATTATACAGAGCTGCTGATAGGTTGATGGGTCAACTTCTCCACTGGCTCACGTCTCCGCTCTTATCACTGCTTAGTAAATGTCCCCCTTAGTGGGATATTCAATTTGGCCCGAAGATACATTGGGAGTAAAAACCCCCGATGTTTCTTCGGGTGCTGCGGTCGGGCTATTTAAGTAACAAGTCCTTTTACACCCGTAAACTCACAGGTTCACTGAAACCTGTGTGTTTTTGGGTGAAATACCCCGTTTTCGGATGAAACCGGGGCTGTTATCGGGCATTTTGCTTCGCCTGCCGAAGCAAAACCCAGATAAGCTGCGACACGCGTCGGCTTATCGGGGCCAATTAAATAGCCCCTGGCGGCGATACTTATCATCCGCCAGCTTTGGGCCAAATTGAATATCCCCCTTAATACGCAAATCAGCAGCAGGACTGCCGAAGCCAAAGGTTTTGTGCTGGTGTAGGTAGTGAGGAGATGATGGTATAAGTGAGGAAAGGAAAAACACAAGAGGGTAGAGGGTCCTGCTCGTGAGAGCTTACAGTCTTAAGGAAATTAAATATTGTTTTTAATCAATTCTGAAACAAAATAACATAACAATCATTGGTGTCACATAGTGATGAGCGGGTTCGGTTCCTCGGGATCCGAATCCCCCCGAACTTCACCCATTTTACACGGTTCCGAGGCAGCGTCGGATCTTCCCACCTTGCTCGGTTAACCCGAGCGCGCCCGAACGTCATCATCCCGCTGTCGTATTCTCGCGAGATTTGTACTCTATATAAGGAGCCGCGCGTCGCCGCCATTTTCACTCGTGCTTTGGAGATGATAGCAAGAGGACGTGGCTGCGTTCTCTCAGTTTCTGTGTTCAGTGTGCTGCAAATATCTGTGCTCAGTGTGCTGCAAATATCTGTGCTCAGTGTGCTGCAAATATCTGTGCTCAGTGTGCTTGCAAATATCTGTGCTCAGTGTGCTGAAAATATCTACGTTCTCTGCCTGAAAAACGCTCCATATCTGTGCTGCATTGTAGTATATAGTAGGAGGACAGTGCAGAATTTTGCTGTGACCACCAGTATATATATAGCAGTACGGTACAGTAGTCCATTGCTCTACCTCTGTGTCGTCAAGTATACTATGCATCCATACCTGTGCTGCATTTTAGTTGTGCGCAGTATATAGTAGGAGGACAGTGCAGAATTTTGCTGACCACCAGTATATATATAGCAGTACGGTACAGTAGTCCATTGCTCTACCTCTGTCGTCAAGTATACTATGCATCCATACCTGTGCTGCATTTTAGTTGTGCGCAGTATATAGTAGGAGGACAGTGCAGAATTTTGCTGACCACCAGTATATATATAGCAGTACGGTACAGTAGTCCACTGCTCTACCTCTGTGTCGTCAAGTATACTATGCATCCATACCTGTGCTGCATTTTAGTTGTGCGCAGTATATAGTAGGAGGACAGTGCAGAATTTTGCTGACCACCAGTATATATATAGCAGTACGGTACAGTAGTCCATTGCTCTACCTCTGTGTCGTCAAGTATACTATGCATGCATACCTGTGCTGCATTTTAGTTGTGCGCAGTATATAGTAGGAGGACAGTGCAGAATTTTGCTGACCACCAGTATATATATAGCAGTACGGTACAGTAGTCCACTGCTCTACCTCTGTGTCGTCAAGTATACTATGCATCCATACCTGTGCTGCATTTTAGTTGTGCACAGTATATAGTAGGAGGACAGTGCAGAATTTTGCTGACCACCAGTATATATATAGCAGTACGGTTCCGTAGTCCACTGCTCTACCTCTGTGTCGTCAAGTATACTATGCATCCATACCTGTGCTGCATTTTAGTTGTGCGCAGTATATAGTAGGAGGACAGTGCAGAATTTTGCTGACCACCAGTATATATTGTCACAGCATAAAAGATACAACATACATACATACATACATACATACATACATACATACATACATACATACATACATACAAGAACCCATAGGTGTAAAAAAGAAAAATAACAAAAGTATAAGAGAACATGCAACAAGCTTAGAGGTCAATGTAGAACAATAGACTAAAAACATAATGTTTCAGAACACCACATTTTCTTTGTTTTCCTACCCATCAGACTAACTCACTGCATCAAGAATTGCACTGGTCCACCACAGCTTGAGAGACCTACCTGGAAAACTATAAGGCCCTCCAAATCTGAAAGAAACAAGATGGTGGCGAGATGGGGAAGCAGGAGCATAGGCATCAACCCCAGAGTCACTTAGCCTCTGAGTCTACGTATCTGGGCTAGTCAAAAGGGGTGTGGTTCAAAACATCTACAGTAGAAAGAGAGACAGTCAATAGGTCATCCTCAAACGGTTGACATGCAAAAGGCCGTCAGGGACAAAAGGTCGACATTGAAAAGGTAGACAGTACAAAAGGTCAACATGAAAAAAGGTTGACAAGTTTTTTTGGTGTCATATTGGGTGTTTTCACCAAATTAGTGGAAACGTGTACCCACGTGATAGATCACGTGAATGGTAAATGATGAAAAAGTTGGGGGGAAATCCAAAGCGGTGTCGGCCATATGTGTGTCGACGATTGTCATATCGACCTTTTGAACCTGTCAATCTTAAGCACTGTCTACCTTTTACCAGTCGACCATCTGACCCTGTCAACCATTTGGGGTCGACCTATTGTCTATCTCTTTACTGTAGATCTATCAACCGTATACCGACCGGACACCGTCAAAAGACCAGAATCAAAAGCAGACAGCAGGCATTCGGCCACCAGATGGCAGCAATAGCACATACTGTATAATAATGCAGGAATCGGGGAATAGTAATTACACACAAGTATAAACTGGGTTCAGTAGACACAAAAGTGCAGCACGCAGAGTAATGCAGAAACTAGAAACAGGTTGAGACTCCTATATCCAAAATGCTCAGGACCAGAAGAATTTTGGATATCCGCTTATTAAGTGTTCAGGAATATCTGCATACTATAATGAGATATCAACCTGTAATGACAGCGAGTAATAGACACCACATCAGTAGAAGGGAAAATAAGCAGTCGAAAACTAGCAATATTGAGGTTGGTCCCCTAAAATGTGTGAGTACAGGGTATGTTGCCCCAGAGTCACCCATTGGTTCTCATTAGCCCAGGAAACGTCCGTTTAGATGTTACAAGTAAGAAGACGGTAGGAATGCTCGCAATCGTCCCAAACTACAAAAGACTCCTCTAACTTGCGCAGGATACTTTCACACAGACGTCATTTCAAAAGTGCTGCCCTGTATATACACTGCTCAAAAAAATAAAGGGAACACTAAAATAACACATCCTAGATCTGAATGAATGAAATATTCTTATTAAATACTTTGTTCTTTACATAGTTGAATGTGCTGACAACAAAATCACACAAAAATTATCAATGGAAATCAAATGTATTAACCCATGGAGGTCTGGATTTGGAGTCACACTCAAAATTAAAGTGGAAAAACACACTACAGGCTGATCCAACTTTGATGTAATGTCCTTAAAACAAGTCAAAATGAGGCTCAGTAGTGTGTGTGTCCTCCACGTGCCTGTATGACCTCCCTACAACCCACACAAGTGGCACAGGTAGTGTAGGTCATCCAGGATGGCACATCAATGCGAGCTGTGGCAAGAAGGTTTGCTGTGTCTGTCAGCGTAGCGTCCAGAGCATGGAGGCGCTACCAGGAGACAGGCCAGTACTACTGAGCCTCATTTTGACTTGTACCACGCCCAGCATGAATGCGAAGAAACCCATAGCAACCGTTCACCTTGTTACTATAAGTTACGGGACAATTATAATAGGAACAGTATATCCAATAAAGTACAGTACAGTATATCCAAGTCCAATAATGTGTCTATTAGCAGTTATTTTAACTGGATCCACAAGGGAGAAAAGCATTTCAATTTCTATAGAGCCATTTCCAGTACCTGTGCAGGAGCGCGTGTTTCACCGTTTTCTGGTGCACAAGAACATTTTCCTCCTCAGCGAATTTAAATATCTCAACGGTGGTTTGGTAATTAGGATGATTCACCACAAAAAGGTAGACCGTGTCGTCTGGAAACAATGGGGACACAAGCAGGTTACAATCTGTCATAGCATTGATGCAGAATGGGTCACTGTGGCCGGTAAAGGCAACCTAAACACATCCTTTAGCTATCAGTGGCGCACTTAGGGGGGGGGGGGGGGGGGGTTATGGTTCCCCAGAAACTCCCACTCTGGTGGCTTGATTCACCACTTGATGCTAACAGAAGGTTTTATTATTAGTAAGGTTATTAAGGTTTTAATAATTAATTATTATTATTATTATTATTATTAAGAATAATAAAAAAAATCCCAATTTGTAGAACTTTAAAAAAATTATTTAATCAAAGAATAAAGCATATTTTTTATAACATTAATCTGTTACCACCATCATGAAATATTTATAACATTTGATTCCTTTTCCTTCCCTTGTCACATACAGAGAAAATAATTTTGTAACTAATAACACCGTGGTCCGTGAATAATGCACCATAGCGAAGCAGTAAGTGGATAATCTGGGCTATTTTATGATAGCGCTCAGACTTGTTGAGCTGTAAATAGCTTGTTATTTCAGATATCTGCAATAATAACAACATTATAATAACATTAAGTGCAATATTGATTTGTTTATTGCAACTAGTGCTTCTGTATAAATCATTAAACCATGTGGACCCTTTTCTTGCCCTTTGCAGGACGGTCCTGTCCACTGTTTACACTGCACTGAAAGAGAATTACTGACCACAGAACCTTTTAGTAAATAAACGGAGGAAAGCTGATTTCTCCTTTTTCTTTGTAAGCACCAGAAAATGAGGCTCTCTGTATTTGACGGGGAGGGAACAAAACTAAGGAATCTTTCTTTACAAAGACAGACGCTTTATCTTCCCATGACTGCAGGATGTCGCATTATTTCATTTATTACATTGTTTTTAAAGATGAAAAATTGTATTGATACAGAGGGAACTAAATATGGAACCTTGTTTTTGTATATTGGTACACAGCTGGGAACATGTGCCGGATCTCCAGTCACCAAGGAGCACTCCTGATCAGCCCAAGTTTTCCTATCAGTAGATACGGTCTTAGGGGGTCATTCCGACCCGATCACTCACTGCAGTTTCTCGCAGCGATCGGGTCGGAACTGCGCATGCGCCGGCACCACAGTGCGCCAATGCATGCCAGCCGTCACTGCCTAGCGATCGCTGCGGCAGTGACGGCCCTGAGGCAGAGGCGGTCACTGGGCGGGAGGGGGCTGGACGGCGGTGTTTAGCCGCCGTTTAGGGGGCGTGGCTGGACCATTGGGGGGGCAGGCCGCGGTGGCTGCGCGACATCACACGCAGCCGCTGCGGGCCGGGGAGCGACGAGTAGCTCCCGGCCAGCATGCTAAAGCTGCGCTGGTCAGGAGCTACTCTTGAAGTACAAAGGTATCGCCATCGGACACAGGCAGTGGGGCGGATGGCACAGACACACACACACACACACACACACACTCTATAGAGGGGCTCTACCTCCTGCAACATGTGTAAGGGGCTCTACTTGGCATAATGTGTATAAGGGGCTCTGCTCTACTGTGGTGTATTGTGTGTAAGCGGCTCTAACATGACATAATGTGTATAAGGGGTACTACTGTGTGGTGTAATGTGAGTGATGGACACTACTGTGCGGTATAATGTGAATTGGTACTATTCTGTGGCCACGCCCCTTCCCTGTGAGGCCATGCCTCTATACTTTTGCTGTGCGCCTTCGAGGTGCACTGTCCCTGTTTTGAATGGGGGGGAGGGGTCAAAGAAAATGTGCACCCTGGACGTTACATGGTCTTGAATCAACCCTGTGCACTACACCCTGAAGCCAATTTTAGATGTTTGCACTTGTCACATATCACGTAAGGGGAGATGTAATAAGCCTTGGAGAGAGATAATGCACCAGCCACTCAGCTCCTTACTACCATGTTACAGGCGGTGCTTAAGAAATGACAGGAGATGATTGGTTAGTACTTTCTCTCTCTCCACGGCTTAGTACATCTGCCCCTTAAAGAGTTACCTACACAAATGATAGTTATAATTATACTTAATTTGGGCCTGAATCAGAGGTGGATTCTGTGTTTGGCTAGCCACCACATTGTCAACAACCACTGAAGTTGCAGAGATCTGCTGCCAAATTCATTCTGCTACTCCCAGCGGTCACCATGCGCAGACTGTAAAACATGGTCACTTGCGTCCGACATCGACACTGCGTCCACCTCTCTGAATCAGGATCATTGTATATTTATAAAATACCATTAGTCTTTTTGCTCATTCTAACCGGTCAAATGAAATTTTAGCAAAATGGGCAACAAAAAAGTGTCTTTTTTTTTTAATTCAAATTTAAAGAAAGAGAACCAAAATTGTTTATTTTTCACTGTAAACTCCACAAAGAAATACTTTGTGATTCTTGCTACAGCATTAATTCACCAGTGCAAAGTTGCCACCAGCAGCATTCTATGTGTAGCTTTTCACATCAAAATCTGCACATGAAAATAATAATTGTTTGGGTTTTTTTTTTTTTTTTGCAGATTTTCGTGTCTCAGTTTACAGATGTGTCCTTATACACTGAGGGTCTTTCCCGACACAGCGGAGACCTCCAAGAGGAGTAGCACATCATGGGGGTAATTCAGACTGCATCGCTGCAGCGGCAGCGATCGCAGTCTGAATTACTATGCGCAGTGCGCACGAGCGGTGGGTGCGATCGCCTCTGTCTGATTGACAGGCAGAGGCAGTCGCGGGGCGGGAGGGGGCGGGCCAACGGCGTTACAACACCGCTGGGTTGGCGGGGTGCGGTCCGGACAATGGAGGCATGTCCGCACCGTTGGGTGGGCGGGCCGCGGTGGCTGCGTGACGTCACACGCAGCCGCTGCGACCAAGGATGCAGTGGTTAGCCCCCTTACAGCGAGCAGGAGCTGCGCTTGCAGGGAGCTACTTGTCAGGTCGTACAAAAGCATTGCCGCCGTGCGATGCTTTTGTACCTGTGCGGGAGGGGGGGGGGGGGGCTGACAAGTAGGGCAGACTGAATGATCGGAGATGTACTAAATTTAGCACATCTACGATCAACTCTGAATGACCCCCATATTTCTTGAAATTTAGTGTTTGAGATGCAGCAAAAAGCTGCTCACAGGGCCTTATTCAGTATCGATCGTATCTGACATGCGATGATTTGCGATCGCATACTCCCGAATATTGGCTCAGTGCGCATGCACAGGGCCCACACTGCACGTGCGCAGGCAGGAAGATGCGATCGCATCTCAGTAATGCGAACGCCTCTGCCTGATACAGGCAGAGACGTTTGTGGGCAAGTGAGCTTCCCTTATTCAGCAATGCGATCGCAATTGAAATGCGATCGCATCGCTGGTGGCCATTAGCATGCTGGGCGGGGTTGCCCTGTGCTGTGCGGCCCCCAGATTGCGACTGATAGCAGTTGCAGTATTGCTAAATTAACAAAACTGCAGCTGAAGCTGAATGAGGGCCACAGTATATTAGAGACAGTAGGCTGCGGATTTGGTCTTACACATGTAAGTCGCAGACAAAGCACAATGGAACACTGTGTGAGGAAAAGCTGCAGCCCCTCGCATCGGAACTTTTTTTTACAAAAAAAATTTGGACTCAGTCGCACACAAGTGTACAAATGTCAGAAACCACCTTTTTTTGAACTAAGAAACCTACTGCACTTATTATGTGACACAACAAGGGGGAGATCTGGGCTAAAATCCCGCATGTGTGGAATTTTTATTTTTTGTGTGCTGTTTAAGTCATTGTCTTTGGAAATACCTACCTAGGTGCCAACCCTCTCCCTGGCTTTTGGTGGTACAGGGGCGTTCTTGGACAGGGTTCGCAGAAACAAGGGCCTGTTGCCCCTGTTTTCTGGGAGGGGAGCCAAAGGTCTGCGTGTCATCACACAGACTTCCTGGCCTCGCAGATCCCACCTCCATCGGTCAGCTAGTAAGCCGGAGCTTACTCAGCTGGCCTTTTGCGTGGAACATGTTGGCCACGATGTTGAATTTCAGGATGCGATGCCTTTTAACTTAAAATTGACGACATCACGTGCCTTCCCAATCCATATCACTAGGATTTTTATGCAAAAAGAGTGTTAAGAAAAGCCAGATGTATATTAGCGGATGTAAGTCATCCAAGCTGTTTGGTCTTTGAAAGATTGCCATCCCTAAAACGTTTTAGGAGTGTTCGTGCACACACTAAGCGCATGTCTAATAGTTTTTTTACCAACAGCTGTCCGGTTGTTGGGGGTCATTCTGAGTTGATCGCTAGCTGCTGTTGTTGTTCGCAGCACAGCGATCAGGCTAAAAATCGGCATTTCTGCGCATGCGTATGGGCCGCAGTACGCACGCGCGACGTACTTTCAAAAAAAACTATGCAGTTTTACACAAGGTCGAGCGACACTTTTCAGTCGCTCTGCTGATCGGTGAGTGATGGACAGGAATGGGGTGTTTCTGGGTGGTAACTGACCGTTTTACAGAAGTGTGCTAAAAAACGCAGGCGTGTCAGGAAAAAACGCAGGCGTGCCTGAGGAAAAGGGGGAGTGGCTGGCCGAACGCAGGACGTGTTTGTGACGTCAAAGCAGGAACTAAACAGACTGAAGTGATCGCAAGGAAGGAGTAGGTCTGGAGCTACTCTGAAACTGCTTGAATAAATTTCAGCACTGTTCTGCTAACCTTTCGGTCGCTATTCTGCTAAGCTAAGATACACTCCCAGAGGGCGGCGGCTTAGTGTGTGCAATGCTGCTAAAAGCAGCTAGCGAGCGATCAACTCGGAATGAGGGCCGTTAAACGACCACCAGGTTTAGTGCTAATCTTTTTTTAAAATGAAGTATGTTTACTGTTTATCCTATTGCGCAGAATGTTCATATTGAAATTTCATTGACATCTCGTTGCTGTTTTGTTATTGACAAATAAAGTGTATTATTATTATTAAGTGCCAGAAGTCCCAACCGGTCATCAGGGCTGGTGGGGGCAAGGTAAAAAGCTTTTTTAAATCAACTGCTTGTTGTGGAAGACAGAAAAAAAATAAGATTTTACTTACCGATAAATCTATTTCTCATAGTCCGTAGTGGATGCTGGGGACTCCGTCAGGACCATGGGGAATAGCGGCTCCGCAGGAGACAGGGCACAAAAGCAAGCTTTTAGGATCACATGGTGTGTACTGGCTCCTCCCCCTATGACCCTCCTCCAAGCCTCAGTTAGGTACTGTGCCCGGACGAGCGTACACAATAAGGAAGGATCTTGAATCCCGGGTAAGACTCATACCAGCCACACCAATCACACCGTACAACTTGTGATTTGAACCCAGTTAACAGTATGATAACAATGAAGTAGCCTCTAAAAAAGATGGCTCACAACAATAATAACCCGATTTTTTGTAACAATAACTATGTACAAGTAATGCAGACAATCCGCACTTGGGATGGGCGCCCAGCATCCACTACGGACTATGAGAAATAGATTTATCGGTAAGTAAAATCTTATTTTCTCTAACGTCCTAGTGGATGCTGGGGACTCCGTCAGGACCATGGGGATTATACCAAAGCTCCCAAACGGGCGGGAGAGTGCGGATGACTCTGCAGCACCGAATGAGAGAACTCCAGGTCCTCCTCAGCCAGGGTATCAAATTTGTAGAATTTTGCAAACGTGTTTGCCCCTGACCAAGTAGCTGCTCGGCAAAGTTGTAAAGCCGAGACCCCTCGGGCAGCCGCCCAAGATGAGCCCACCTTCCTTGTGGAATGGGCATTTACAGATTTTGGCTGTGGCAGGCCTGCCACAGAATGTGCAAGCTGAATTGTACTACAAATCCAACGAGCAATAGTCTGCTTAGAAGCAGGAGCACCCAGCTTTTTGGGTGCCTACAATATAAACAGCAAGTCAGACTTTCTGACTCCAGCCGTCCTGGAATTATATATATATATATATATATTTTCAGGGCCCTGACAAAGTCTAGCAACTTGGAGTCCTCCAAGTCCCTAGTAGCCGCAGGCACCACAATAGGTTGTTTCAGGTGAAACGCTGACACCACCTTAGGAAGAAACTGGGGACGAGTCCGCAGTTCTGCCCTGTCCGAATGGAAAATCAAATATGGGCTTTTGTAAGACAAAGCCGCCAATTTTGACAATCGCCTGGCCGAGGCCAGGGCCAACAGCATGGTCACTTTCCATGTGAGATATTTCAAATCCACAGATTTGAGTGGTTCAAACCAATATGATTTGAGGAATCCCAACACTACGTTGAGATCCCACGGTGCCACTGGAGGCACACAAGGGCTGTATATGCAATACTCCCTTGACAAACGTCTGGACTTCAGGAACTGAAGCCAATTCTTTCTGGAAGAAAATCTATAGGGCCGAAACTTGAACCTTAATGGACCCCAATTTGAGGCTCATAGATACTCCTGTTTGCAGGAAGTGCAGAAATCGACCTAGTTGAAATTTTTTCGTGGGGCCTTCCTGGCCTCACCCACGCAACATATTTTTACCACATGTGGTGATAACGTTGTGCGGTCACCTCCTTCCTGGCTTTGACCAGGGTAGGTATGACCTCTTCCGGAATGCCTTTTCCCTTAGGATCCGGCGTTCAAACCGCCATGCCGTCAAACGCAGTCGCGGTAAGTCTTGGAACAGACAAGGTCCCTGCTGGAGCAGGTCCTTTCTTAAAGGCCGATGCCACGGTTCCTCTTGGAACAGACATGGTACTTGCTGAAAGCAAATCCCTTCTTAGCTCCCGAGGCAATTAGTCCTCTGTGAGCATCTCTTGAAGTTCCGGTTACCAAGTCCCTCTTGGCCAATCCGGAGCCACGAGTATAGTTCTTCTTACTCCTCTATGTCTTATAATTCTCAATACCTTGGTTATGAGAAGCAGAGGAGGGAACACATACACCGACTGTTACACCCACGGTGTTACCAGGACGTCCACAGCTATCGCCTGAAGGTCTCGTGACCTGGCGCAATACCTGTCCCATTTTTTGTTCGGGCGGGACGCCATCATGTCCACCTTTGGTCTTTCCCAACGGTTCACAATCATGCGGAAAACTTCCCGATGAAGTTCCCACTCTCCCGGGTGGAGGTCGTGCCTGCTGAGGAAGTCTGCTTCCCAGTCGTCCACTCCCGGAATGAACACTGCTGACAGTGCTATCACATGATTTTCCGCCTAGCGAAAAATCCTTGCAGTTTTGCCACTGCCCTCCTGCTTCTTGTGCCGCCCTTTCTGTTTACGTGGGCGACTGCCGTGATGTTATCCCACTGGATCAATACCGGCTGACCTTGAAGCAGAGGTCTTGCTAAGCTTAGAGCATTATAAATTTGCTCTTAGCTCCAGTATATTTATGTGGAGAGAATTCTCCAGACTTGATCACACTCCTTGTGTGACTGCTCCCCAGCCTCTCAGGCTGGCCTCCGTGGTCACCAGCATCCAATCCTGAATGCCGAATCTGCGGCCCTCTAGAAGATGAGCACTCTGTAATCACCACAGGAGAGACACCCTTGTCCTTGGATATAGGGTTATCCGCTGATGCATCTGAAGATGCGATCCGGACCATTTGTCCAGCAGATCCCACTGAAGAGTTCTTGCGTGAAATCTGCCGAATGGAAGCGCTTCGTAATAAGCCACCATTTTTACCAGGACTCTTGTGCAATGATGCACTGACACTTTTCCTGGTTTTAGGAGGATCCCGATTAGCTCGGATAACTCCCTGGCTTTCTCCTCTGGGAGAAACACCTTTTCCTGGACTGTGTCCAGAATCATCCCTAGGACCAGCAGACGTGTCGTCGGAACAACTGCGGTTTTGGAATATTTAGAATCCACCCGTGCTGTCGTAGAACTACTTGAGATAGTGCTACTCCGACCTCCAACTGTTCTCTGGACCTTGTTCTTATCAGGAGGTCGTCCATTTTCTTTGAAGACGAATCCTCCTTTCGGTCATTACCTTGGTAAGGACCCGGGGTGCCTTGGACAATCCAACGGCATCGTCTTGAAACTGATAGTGACAGTTCTGTACCACGAACCTGAGGTACCCTTGGTGAGAAAAGGCAAATTTTGGGACATGGAGGTAAGCATCCCTGATGTCCCGGGACACCATATAGTCCCCTTGTTCTTTGCTATCACTGCTCTGAGTGACTCCATCTGGATTTGAACCCTTGCAAGTGTTCAAATTTTTCAGATTTAGAATAGGTCTCACCTAGCCTTCAGTACCACCATATAGTGTGGAGTAATACCCCTTTCCTTGTTGTCGGAGGGGTAATTTTATTATCACCTGCTGGGAATACAGCTTGTGAATTGTTTTCAATACTGCCTCCCTGTCGGAGGGAGACATTGGTACAGCAGACTACAGGAACCTGCGAGGGGGGAAACCTCTCGACATTCCAATCTGTACCCCTTGGATACTACTTGTAGGATCCAGGGGTCCTGTACGGTCCCAGCGTCATGCTGAGAACTTGGTAGAAGCGGTGGAGGGCTTCTGTTCCTGGGAATGGGCTGCCTGCTGCAGTCTTCTTCCCTTTCCTCTATCCCTGGGCAGATATGACTCTTATAGGGACGAAAGGACTGAGGCTGAAAAGACGGTGTCTTTTTCTGCAGAGATGTGACTTAGGGTAAAAAACGGTGGATTTTCCAGCAGTTGCCCTGGCCACCAGGTCCCATGGACCGACCCCAAATAACTCCTCCCCTTTATACGGCAATACATCTTTGTGCCGTTTGGAATCTGCATCACCTGACCACTGTCGTGTCCATAAACATCTTCTTGCAGATATGGACATCGCATTTACTCTTGATGCCAGAGTGCAAATATCCCTCTGCGCATCTCGCATATATAGAAATGCATCCTTTAAATGCTCTATAGTCAATAAAATACTGTCCCTGTCAAAGGTATCAATATTTTTAGTCAGGGAATCCGACCAAGCCACCTCAGCTCTGCACATCCAGGCTGAGGCGATCGCTGGTCGCAGTATAACACCAGCATGTGTGTGTATACTTTTTAGGATATTTTTCAGCCTCCTATCAGCTGGCTCCTTAAGTACGGCCCTATCCGTAGATGGTACCGCCACTTGTTCTGATACGCGTGTGAGCGCCTTATCCACCCTGAGGGGTGTTTCCCACCGCGCCTTAACTTCTGGCGGGAAAGGGTATACCGCCAATAATTTTCTATCGGGGGAAACCCACGCATCATCACACACTTCATTTAATTTATCTGATTCAGGAAAAACTACAGGTAGTTTTTTCACCTCACACATAATACCCTTTTTTGTGGTACTTGGAGTATCAGAAATATGTAACACCTCCTTCATTGCCCTTAACGTGTGGCCCTAAAAGAAAATACGTTTGTTTCTTCACCGTCGACACTGAAATCAGTGTCCGTGTCTGGGTCTGTGTCGACCGACTGAGGTAAATGGGCATTTTACAGCCCCTGACGGTGTTTGAGACGCCTGGACAGATACTAATTTGTTCGCCGGCCCTCTCATGTCGTCAACCGGCTTGCAGCGTGTTGACATTGTCACGTAATTTCCATAAATAAGCCATCCATTCCGGTGTCGACTCCCTAGAGAGTGACATCACCATTACAGGCAATTTGCTCCGCCTCCTCACCAATATTTTCCTCATACATGTCGACACACACGTACCGACATACAGCACACACATAGGGAATGCTCTGATAGAGGACAGGACCCACTAGCCCTTTGGGGAGACAGAGGGAGAGTTTGCCAGCACACACCAAAACGCTATAATTATCCAGGGACAACCTTTATATAAGTGTTCCTTTTATAGCATTTTAATATATATACATATCGCCAAATCAGTGCCCCCCCTCTCTGTTTTAACCCTGTTTCTGTAGTGCAGTGCAGGGGAGAGCATGGGAGCCTTCCCACCAGCCTTTCTGTGAGGGAAAATGGCGCTGTGTGCTGAGGAGAATAGGCCCCGCCCCCTTTTCGGCGGGCTTCTTCTCCGGAGTTTTAGATATCTGGCAGGGGTTAAATACATCCATATAGCCTCAAGGGCTATATGTGATGTATTTTTCGCCATACAGGTATTATACATTGCTGCCCAGGGCGCCCCCCCCCAGCGCCCTGCACCCTCCGTGACCGCTGTGTGAAGTGTGCTGACAACAATGGCGCACAGCTGCAGTGCTGTGCGCTACCTGATGAAGACTGAGAGTCTTCTGCCGCCTGGTTCCGGACCTCTTCATCTTCAGCATCTGCAAGGGGGGTCGGCGGCGCGGCTCCGGGACGAACCCCAGGGCGAGCCCTATGTTCCGACTCCCTCTGGAGCTATGTCCAGTAGCCTAAGAATCCAATCCATCCTGCACGCAGGTGAGTTGAAAATCTCTCCCCTAAGTCCCTCGATGCAGTGAGCCTGTTGCCAGCAGGACTCACTGAAAATAAAGAACCTAAAAACTTTTTCTAAGCAACTCTTTAAGAGAGCCACCTAGATTGCACCCTTCTCGGCCGGGCACAAAAACCTAACTGAGGCTTGGAGGAGGGTCATAGGGGGAGGAGCCAGTACACACCATGTGATCCTAAAAGCTTGCTTTTGTGCCCTGTCTCCTGCGGAGCCGCTATTCCCCATGGTCCTGACGGAGTCCCCAGCATCCACTAGGACGTTAGAGAAATAATCAATATCTAATCTTACACATTATGAATTTACAGAACCATCTCAGGTTTTATATGCTGGGCACCGATGGAGCCGCCCATCTCTTGAGGATGTTGCATGCATTTGTATATATATGGGCAGCAACACGGAATCAATGATCTTGCTCTGTGCTGGCGCACCAAGAGGGTGGGCGAAGCAGGTATGACGTACCTGGGTCCGGACTCTCAGGGGGCCCAGGCTGCAGGAAGGACACTGCTATGACCCCTTTGTACTAGCAAATGGGAATGATGCAGGAGGGTTACTGCTCACCTGAGAATCTGTAGGGACTCCCCAAAATGTTTAAGTCTACAAGAAGTCCCAGGAGCGTAGGCAGCTATGATTATACCAATCTCTGCTTTAGTATATGCCGCATGCAATTTCTACCTCTTCTTATGTTAACGTATGGAAAAGCGTACAGGATTGCAGTCGCAGAGCCAAACATAAGTACAACCCCTAATGCATCAGACGGCCATCCCTGGAAATATCTAAATGATTGCAAATGCAATACAATATGTGGCTAATTAGCAGCATGCACATGGTATATGGGAGCTGACCTTATGACTTCTTACCCTTCTCATCAATGTACGTGCTGATTCCATGAGGGTTAAATGTAGACACGTCAAACCCTCTGCTGATATGTAGCGAGGTCGGACGCATCTCTTCATCATTTAGATCCAACAGGAATATTTCTCCAGGTGTGTCAGGTGCAAATTTTACTATACCCGGATATTTCAGACCCTAAAAGAAACAGAGAAGATTAGTGTGTAAGCAATCATCACAGTAGATGTGATCGGACTAGAGAACACACGTAGCAGGGAGATCTGTCTATTTACCACTTAACTGACCATTAATATTTTTTTTTTAATTATAAAAAAAATTATATATATATTTCATTTAGTCAAAAACATCTTTCAAAATGTTTTTAAATATGTGAAAAAATATACCTAGGGGTGTCTAACTCAAGCCAGTATCCGCATTTCCTCATCATAACATTATTCAACTCCTTAGGTGGCAATAGGCACTCAGTGGACTTACCCCACCTAATGTACATTGAAGAATTACCCGCTTACCTAGTGGAAATAAATCACCCAACCTCCCTTTGTGGCATTAACCCTCCCATCCCACCTCCTGAGGCCATAATGGTATTTCACCTCACACACCCCTCATGTGGAGCTCTGAAGGGAACTGCAGTTCCCCGCTTTGCACTTGAATTTAACATTACTGACTATTATATCGGCATGTGATGTCAGCAATCAGAGAACGCTACATCACTGCCAAGGGGACCGGAGTGGCAGCATTTTCATAGGCAACGCCAGGGACATCAAAGAAAGCCCATCTGACAGCAGTCGCATCCCCTGCAACTGTGCAACAAAATGGTTAGTCTACAAAATAGAAAGCAGGAAACGTCCACTTAACACAACGTCCAGGTGGATAATTGCAGGAAAATTTGTCTTGCTAATAGTATTCTATTAAGATGATCAGGTTGGGGTCTGAATCTTGGGTGTAGGACTCCTGCTGTCTGGGACATACCAACAGGGGCAGTTTAGGAAAGGAGAGGGCCTGTGTGCAGGCCCTGTGCGTGCCCCCTCCTCTCTAGCAGTGCACTGAGCACAGTAGACTCTGACTTTGTGCTTGCACAGATCTCCATAAAAATGGACACCGGAGACAGCAGAGAGGTAAGTAGTATAGTTATATGGGTGCGGTGCGGTATGGTGTGGACCACTTGGACCCAGGGGTCTGTGTGTACTGCACACCCTGCACCCATTATAGATAAACAAATGCATACCAATTGTCTGGCACCTCTCTAATGGTTGATTATCCCACTAAATATTAGTAATCAGGACTCCAGGTAAATTGGAACTAAAGATGGACTTGTTGGCCAGAAGGTGAAATCAAATTGCCAGGAAGTAGGGCTATGTGTACCCCCACTTTGCAGTTGTAGATGCCGTCATACCAGAGTACTGGGCATAGCCATCAAGCATGCTGCTGTGCAATCACTTAAGTCAGCGCTATAATAACTGGGTGCCAAAATTAGGGGCACAAACTCATGGCTCACATGTATTGATGTTTCCTCACATCACTGCCCCCCATATTGGCTCTAACTCCATATCATAGACCACCTACAGTATAGATTATCTCCCATATTATGGATTTTTTCTATTGGTTTCCCCTCCGCCTATAGCACGACTCTCCCCTGTAATGATTGGCCTACATTTCATGCTCTCTACACTGACCCTCCTCCATATCACGGCCCTCCGTAGTGATTCTCCCGCGTTTCATGATGCCCTGTATTGACTTTCCCCATATCATTGCCCTCCCCCCGTACTGATGATCCCTAATATCACTGCCCCCTGTAGTGACTCTTCTCCATATCATTACCCTCCCCCTGTACTGATGATCCCTCATATCACTGCCCTCTGTAGTGACTCTCCTCCATATCATTACCCTCCCCCCGTAATGATGATCCCTCATATCACTGCCCCATGTAGTGACTCTCCTCCATATCATTGCTCTCCCCCCGTAATGATGATCCCTAATATCACTGCCCTCTGTAGTGACTCTTCTCCATATCATTACCCTCCCCCTGTACTGATGATCCCTCATATCACTGCCCTCTGTAGTGACTCTCCTCCATAACATTACTCTCCCCCCATACTGATGATCCCTCATATCACTACCCCATGTAGTGACTCTCTTCCATATCATTGCTCTCCCCCCGTAATGATGATCCCTCATATCACTGCCCCCTGTAGTGACTCTTCTCCATATCATTACCCTCCCCCCGTACTGATGATCACTCATATCACTGCCCTCTGTAGTGACTCTCTTCCATATTATGTCAACTGTCTCCATCATACAATTTACCCTATATTGATCCTCACCAAAATCATGTCCCGCTCCCCATAATAAATATTTCATATGTCTTGGATCCCTTATATTGATTCAATCCCATATCATGAATCCTACTGTTGTCACGATCCGGGTATCTGGACGCCATTATTTACCTTTCAGGTGTCTCCTAAGGCTCAACAATAAAATTAGGTAGACACACAGGCGCACAGGACCCACCTTAATTGTAGGTCCACCCGCGTCTGTGTGTAGATACCAATTCAGGCGCAGATATCAATTTACATGTATTATCTAATAAACTTCACTGTTAACTACCACTTAAAATCTAGATGCAGCTCCCACTTAGTATCCTGAAGTATATACCAAAATCTAGACCAAAAAAAACAATCACTTTTGTGAGAGAGCGCAAAAAGATTTTAAACATTTTTATTGCACATTAAAAACTGTAAAACTATTAAAGCATCACCATATGCATATATCGCTACGGGCTTTTGAAAACATATAATTAATATAGCTACACAATATAAACCACCATAGATTAGAAGCACATACCAATCTATAATAGAATGTTTAGCACCAGCTGCCACTAATTTGCAGAAGTATCCTCACAATTCCTTTTATTTCCACTTTGTGGCTAGAATACAGTTCAATGTCCCGCATCAACAGATTCTAGATTCTTTCTCCACAGGATTGATATGAGGATACTACTTATGCTTTATAAATTGTGTCTAATATTCAGGAGATATTGTAGCAAAAAGTTCCCCCTTAATCCAGGATCTTGTTCAAACTGTAGTTTGTTATTTGTATTCGTGAATGAACAGACTTATGTTGCCCTATGGGGATTGTATCTCTTATCCCCTGACAGTCAGATGATATTGTGTCTGGCAACACAGGGAGGATTATCAATTTAGAGAGTATATCTCACCTCACCGCAGCCTGGGTGTTGAAATTATCCCTCTGTGGACAGCCGTGGCCGATCACCAATGAGGCTTTCTTGCTATTGTTGTGTACATAATACATATAGCGTATTGTGTCCGTCTGCGAGGTGCCCAGCCGCGGCAGAGTATCACGGAGGTGCTCTCTGTTGAAGCCGCCCGACTTCCCCCTGCCGGAACCTGTGGATCTTAGTGCGTGGTGTGGTACTGTCATGCGGCACTCAGCTTACGGCAGCAAGCCGCTGGATTTCCCCTGCTGCCGTAAGCTGAGTGCCGCATGACAGTACCACACCACGCACTAAGATCCACAGGTTCCGGCAGGGGGAAGCCGGGCGGCTTCAACAGAGAGCACCTCCGTGATACTCTGCCGCGGCTGGGCACCTCGCAGACGGACACAATACGCTATATGTATTATGTACACAACAATAGCAAGAAAGCCTCATTGGTGATCGGCCACGGCTGTCCACAGAGGGATAATTTCAACACCCAGGCTGCAGTGAGGTGAGATATACTCTCTAAATTGATAATCCTCCCTGTGTTGCCAGACACAATATCATCTGACTGTCAGGGGATAAGAGATACAATCCCCATAGGGCAACATAAGTCTGTTCATTCACGAATACAAATAACAAACTACAGTTTGAACAAGATCCTGGATTAAGGGGGAACTTTTTGCTACAATATCTCCTGAATATTAGACACAATTTATAAAGCATAAGTAGTATCCTCATATCAATCCTGTGGAGAAAGAATCTAGAATCTGTTGATGCGGGACATTGAACTGTATTCTAGCCACAAAGTGGAAATAAAAAGGAATTGTGAGGATACTTCTGCAAATTAGTGGCAGCTGGTGTTAAACATTCTATTATAGATTGGTATGTGCTTCTAATCTATGGTGGTTTATATTGTGTAGCTATATTAATTATATGTTTTTAAAAGCCCGTAGCGATATATGCATATGGTGATGCTTAAATAGTTTTACAGTTTTTAATATGCAATAAAAATGTTTAAAATCTTTTTGCGCTCTCTCACAAAAGTGATTGTTTTTTTGGTCTCCTAAGGCTGGCTCAGCGTCCTAGGCCCGGTTCCCAGCTATGTTGCTAGCATTCATATGTCATGTCTCATCTTTGCTGATCTGTGGATATTGTCCTTCCAATGCCCGGGCGACTGGCATGGCGTCACCTGCCGGCGGGGCCTCGGGCATCGTCTCCTATTCTCAATGTACAACAGGGTATGTGGCACTCTTCACCTACTGCGGCCGCGGCCATCCATGCTGGAGGTTTGAGACGCAAGTCGGCGTTCTCTGTGTTCACCGCCGCCATTACAGAGGAATCTCCATGTGGTGTTACAAACAAGGTTTCCCTCCACTGGCCGGTATGGGCGCAGCCATCTTAGTTCTAGTCACATGATCCTGACCTCCAATCCATAGCTCCGCTGAAGTCTGCCTAATTGCTCATCCAATCCCTGCATACCTAAGGGTATAAAGGGATTGAGCCTGCACCAGGAAATCGTCAGTGCTATGGTTGTCAAACCTTGTTTCCAGTCTCTCTCTCCTGTGGTTGTTTTCATTCCAGGTTTCCAGCTCCTGTTTCCAGTTACCACTAAGAGACCCGCACCTGCTTACCACCTTGCGGTGCAGCCTGACTCTGCAGTCTTCTGTGTTTGCTCCAGCTTCCAGCTACAGTTTCATCTGCTTCCAGTGGTCAGCTTCCAGCAGTGATCAGCTTCCTTAAAGAGCCGGTGCTTCTCCAGCGGTCACCTGCATACCATCGGCACCAGCAAACCATCGGTACCCTCACACCATCGGTTCCTATATCTTCGCTCCCTAGCTTCATTCTACTATTTGGCTGGTTCCATCCAGCATCCACTCCATGTTCTAACACCTGGCTGGTTCCATCAAGCGTCCACAGCAGCTAGCTCAACTACAGTGTTACCGGCTTCCAGTGATACATCTGCTGGTGTGTTCCTTGGATACATTTAATACTACGGACGGGTCTGGTAAGGACATTCCATCTCTGGGACATTAAGAACTGTACCTACTGCTACCAGTACCCTGTGGCCATTGCCAAACCCATAGATATCCAGGAACTGTTTTATCATATCTGCTGTATATCTTCATTCATTTATCACTGCTGTGAATACATGGAGTTCTGTTAATAAACTTTTATTGACTTTTAATCCTGGTTGTCGTGGTCACGCCTTCGGGCAACCTTTCTACAGCTTACTCATATGTCCAGGGGTCTGATTAAACCTCCGAAGTTTAGTTTCACCTCAGCCCCTACAACTGAGGCTTCCTCCTGTCAGCTTAGGCCCTCAGTTGTGACAGTAAGCACTGATCAGATGAATCCAGCCGGAGACCAGGATCAAGCGGTCAGGCCAATGCAAGAACTGGCAGCCAGACTCGAACATCAGGAGGCTGCACAAGGCCACATCATCCGCTGTCTCCAGGATCTCTCTACTCGGCTGGATGGGATCCAAACGACCATCCGTGGATCAGGGGCGTCTGGTGCGTCCACCACAGTGACACCAGTTGTAACCCCACCCACCTTACCCATTTCTGCTCCACGTCTTCATCTTCCAACGCCAGCAAAATTTGATGGTTCTCCAAGATCTTGCAGGGGATTTCACAATCAATGTGAAATACATTTCGAGCTACAACCTGGCAGTTTCCCTAGTGAACGCACTAAAATTGCTTATATTATTTCCCTCCTTAGTGGCTCAGCCCTTGATTGGGCATCACCTTTATGGGAGAAATCCGACACCTGTTGTCCTCATATACTGACTTTGTAACGACATTCAGGCGCATCTTCGACGAGCCAGGCCGTGTAACTTCAGCTTCTTCTGAGATTCTTCGTTTACGCCAAGGAACGCGTACTGTGGGACAGTACCTAATACAGTTCAAGATCCTGGCATCCGAACTGGCATGGAACGACGAAGCCCTGTATGCTGCATTCTGGCATGGCTTATCTGAACGCATTAAGGATGAATTAGCTACCAGAGACTTGCCCTCTAAGTTGGATGAGCTAATATCTCTCTGTACAAAAGTTGATCTACGGTTCAGAGAAAGAGCAACTGAGCGGGGAAGGTCATCTATCCCAAAATCTTCTGCTCCTCCTCCTCGTCAACCGTCTCCATCCAAAGATGAGCCCATGCAAATTGGTCGTTCCCGTCTATCTCCAGCTGAGCGTCGAAGACGTCTTTCCGAGTCCCTCTGTCTTTACTGTGCAGCTCTGTCTCATGCAATCAATGCCTGTCCCAAACGTCCGGGAAACTTCAAGTCCTAGCCCGCCAAGGAGAGGGCCGGCTAGGAGTAATGCTCTCCTCTCCATCTCCTCATGATTGTAATCTCCCAGTCTCGCTTCAAATTGCTCAACGTTCTAGGAACATCATTGCCCTCCTAGATTCCGGAGCAGCTGGGAATTTCATAACTGAAGCATATGTTAAACGGTGGTCCCTACCCACTGAGAGACTTTCCTCATCCATATCTTTGACTGCCGTGGATGGCAGTAAGATTTTTGATGCAGTTATTTCTTTAAGAACTCTACCAGTTCGTCTGAGAGTAGGAGTTCTTCACTCAGAATTAATTTATTTTCTAGTTATTCCAAGAGCCACACATCCAGTGGTTTTGGGCCTTCCATGGCTTCGTCTCCATAACCCATCGATTGACTGGACGACTACTCAAATCCTGGCATGGGGTCCTTCCTGTACTGAGACCTGTTTGTCCAAAGTGCTTCCTGTATGTTCTTCCTCCTCCAAGTCGTTTGATGTTCCACCTCCTCCGTATCAAGATTACACGGACGTGTTCAGTAAAGCTTCTGCCGATATCCTTCCTCCTCATAGGGAATGGGACTGTCCAATCGATCTCATCCCGGGGAAGGTTCCACCTCGAGGCCGAACCTATCCGTTGTCTTTACCAGAAACGCATTCTATGGAAGAATATATTAAGGAGAATCTGGCGAAGGGTTTCATTCGACCTTCTTCCTCCCCAGCTGGTGCAGGTTTCTTCTTCGTTAAGAAGAAAGACGGTGGCCTGCGGCCATGCATCGACTACAGAGGCTTGAACGACATCACTGTCAAGAACCGATATCCTTTACCCTTGATTACAGAACTTTTCGATCGAGTTAGCGGAGCAACCATCTTCACGAAATTAGATTTGAGGGGTGCCTACAACCTCATCCGGATCCGAGAGGGTGACGAGTGGAAGACCGCATTTAACACCCGTGATGGACATTATGAGTACCTCGTCATGCCTTTCGGATTAAGTAATGCTCCAGCTGTCTTCCAGCATTTTGTGAACGAGATCTTCAGAGACATCTTATATCGCCATGTCGTGGTTTATCTAGATGATATACTTATCTTTGCCAACAGTCTGGAAGAACATCGTTTCTGGGTAAAGGAAGTTCTGTCCCGTCTCCGTGTCAATCATCTCTATTGCAAATTGGAGAAGTGTTTTTTTGAAGTTAAATCCATTCCGTTTCTAGGCTACATTGTGTCCGGTTCCGGACTAGAGATGGATCCTGAGAAACTACAAGCAATCCAGAATTGGCAGATACCTTTAACCCTGAAAGGGGTCCAGAGATTTTTACGTTTCGCCAATTATTACAGAAAGTTTATACGAGACTTTTCCACCATTGTGGCACCTATCACTGCGTTAACCAAGAAGGGTGCTAACCCGTCCAAGTGGTCTGAAGAAGCTATGCAAGCCTTTCATCTATTAAAGCAACGATTCATCTCTGCTCCGGTTTTGAAACAGCCCGACATCAACTCATCTTTCATCCCTGAGGTGGATGCCTCTTCCATTGGAGTAGGGGCGGTGCTATCCCAGAGAGCTAAAGATGGTCATCTACATCCTTGCAGCTTCTTCTCCCGGAAGTTTTCTCCAGCTGAGCGCAACTATGCCATTGGCGATCAGGAGTTGCTGGCAATCAAACTCGCTCTGGAGGAGTGGAGATACCTGCTGGAGGGAGCTTCTCATTCTGTTACCATACTTACCGATCACAAGAATCTTTTGTATTTGAAAGGCGCACAATGTCTTAATCCTCGTCAGGCCAGATGGGCACTTTTCTTTTCTAGGTTCGACTTTAAACTCCAGTTTTGTCCGGGCTCTCAGAATCGCAAGGCCGATGCCCTTTCCCGCTCTTGGGAGCAAGAAAATGAGTCGGAGTCTTCTGACAAGCATCCTATTATCAATCCGTTGGCATTCTCCACGGTAAGGATCGACTCTACGCCCCCACCAGGGAAAAGTTTTGTGAAGTCGGTGTTAAGGAAGAAGCTCATGCATTGGGCACATGCTTCCCGTTTTGCCGGACATACAGGCATTCAGAAAACCCTTGAGTTCATCTCTAGGTCTTATTGGTGGCCAACTCTGAAGAAGGACGTCATGGAGTTTATTGCTTCTTGGCCAAAGTGTGCCCAACACAAAGTATCTTGCCAGTCGCCTGCAGGGCAACTGGTTCCATTATCTGTTCCCCGTCGACCGTGGACCCATTTGTCGATGGACTTCGTCACAGACCTGCCTATGTGCAACAAGTTTAATACCATCTGGGTAGTGGTTGACCGGTTTACCAAGATGGCACATTTCATTCCCCTCACCGGTCTTCCGTCAGCTTCCAAGTTGGCTCAAGCATTCATTCAGGAAATCTTCCGATTACATGGTCTTCCCGAGGAGACCATCTCTGATAGAGGAGTACAATTCGTAGCCAAATTCTGGCGAAGTTTGTGTCAAGCCCTCCAAGTCAAATTAAACTTCTCTACAGCTTACCATCCTCAGACCAATGGTCAAACTGAGAGGGTGAATCAGGACTTGGAGGCCTTCCTCCGCATCTATGCATCTTCCTCTCAATATGACTGGTTTCAACTTCTTCCCTGGGCCGAGTTCAGCCATAATAACCAACATCATTCCTCATATTCTTCAACACCATTCTTCATCAACTACGGATTCCACCCTAAAGTTCCAGAATTCCAGCCGCTTCCAGCGACTTCTGTACCAGCAGTTAATATCACCTTGCGCCAGTTTTCAAACAACTGGAAAAATGTTCGAGCGGCCCTGCTCAAAGCATCATTTAGATACAAGAAGTTTGCAGATAGGAAGCGTAGGGCAGTTCCTGCCCTCAAAGTGGGTGATCGTGTGTGGTTGTCTACAAAGAATTTGAGATTGAGAGTTCCAAGCATGAAGTTTGCGCCCCGTTACATCGGTCCTTTTCAAATTGAACAAGTCATCAATCCTGTTGCTTACAAACTCCAGTTACCTCCATTCTTGAAAATTCCTAGGACATTCCATGTTTCCCTTCTGAAACCGCTGATCCTGAAATAGATTCCATTCTGCACTACCTTCGGCTCCTAAAGTCCAGACTCAACGGGGAGTTGAGTATGAAGTTGCCAAGATTCTGGATTCACGTTTCCGTTATGGTCAGTTACAATATCTTATTGATTGGAAGGGCTATGGCCCTGAGGAACGCTCTTGGACCAATGCTTCAGATGTCCATGCTCCTATCTTGGTCCGGAATTTCCACTCCAGATTTCCTCAGAAGCCTAAGAAGTGTCCTGGGGCCACTCCTAAAGGGGGGGGGGGGGGTGCTGTCACGATCCGGGTGTCTGCACGCCATTATTTATCTTTCAGGTGTCTCCTAAGGCTGGCTCAGCGTCCTAGGCCCGGTTCCCAGCTATGTTGCTAGCATTCATATGTCATGTCTCATCTTTGCTGATCCGTGGATATTGTCGTTCCAATGCCCGGGCAACTGGCATGGTGTCACCTGCCGGCGGGGCCTCGGGCATCGTCTCCTATTCTCAATGCACTACAGGGTATGTGGCACTCTTCACCTATTGCGGCCGCGGCCATCCATGCTGGAGGTTTGAGACGCAAGTCGGCGTTCTCTGTGTTCACCGCCGCCATTACAGAGGAATCTTCATGTGGTGTTACAAACAAGGTTTCCCTCCACTGGCCGGTATGGGCGCAGCCATCTTAGTTCTTGTCACATGATCCTGACCTCCAATCCATAGCTCCGCTGAAGTCTGCCTAATTGCTCATCCAATCCCTGCATACCTAAGGGTATAAAGGGATTGAGCCTGCACCAGGAAATTGTCAGTGCTTTGGTTGTCAAACCTTGTTTCCAGTCTCTCTCCCCTGTGGTTGTTTTCATTCCAGGTTTCCAGCTCCTGTTTCCAGTTACCACTAAGAGACCCGCACCTGCTTACCACCTTGCGGTGCAGCCTGACTCTGCAGTCTTCTGTGTTTGCTCCAGCTTCCAGCTACAGTTTCATCTGCTTCCAGCGGTCAGCTTCCAGCAGTGATCAGCTTCCTTAAAGAGCCAGTGCTTCTCCAGCGATTACCTGCATACCATCGGCACCCGCAAACCATCGGTACCCGTACACCATTGGTTCCTATATCTTCGCTCCCTAGCTTCATTCTACTATTTGGCTGGTTCCATCCAGCATCCACTCCATGTTCTAACACCTCAACTACAGTGTTACCGGCTTCCAGTGATACATCTGCTGGTGTGTTCCTTGGATACATTTAATACTACGGACGAGTCTGGTAAAGACATTCCATCTCTGGGACATTAAGAACTGTACCTACTGCTACCAGTACCCTGTGGCCATTGCCAAACCCATAGTTATCCAGGAACTGTTTTATCATATCTGCTGTATATCTTCATTCATTTATCACTGCTGTGAATACATGGAGTTCTGTTAATAAACTTTTATTGACTTTTAATCTTGGTTGTTGTGGTCACGCCTTCGGGCAACCTTTCTACAGCTTACTCATATGTCCAGGGGTCTGATTAAACCTCCGAAGTTTAGTTTCACCTCAGCCCCTACAACTGAGGCTTCCTCCTGTCAGCTCAGGCCCTCAGTTGTGACAACTGTATTGAGATTACCCCCTATCATGCCACCCCTCTCTATTTATTCTTCCTCATGCATTTCACCTGGCTTTACAGGTTACCCAACCCCAAGGGACCTCTATGGCACATTCACCGCTGGTCACAGGTGTAGTCTCCTACGTTGATGCCGGGTGAATAGGGATATAGATCTGCCAAAGACAGCAACCAACGCATTTCGTTATGTGACTTAGGGGGACATGTACTAAGCAGTGATAAAAGTGGAGAAGTGAGCCAGTAGAGAAGTTTTACTTTTATAGTATGCAAATTATAAATGTTACGCCAATGCTGATTGGTTGCCATGGGCAACTTCTCTACTGGCTCACTTCTCAACTTTTGTCACTGCTTAGTACATCCCTTCCCCTCCTCCCCCTCCCCCCCCACCTTTGTGAGCCTTCTGATACAAAGGTATAATCGCTCACCTGCATTTTTTAAATTGGTTGTTTTAAAAAAAATACAATCATTTATGCATCATGGAGCGCACCCTTTAAATACACTTTCATCCGTGGGAATCCGAGAACAGCAAAATAGAAGAGCAAGCGGATCACACAACTGAAAACCCAAAGTACCAGGCGAGTACTTGAGACTTTTCCTACATGCTAACAATCAGCCGATGCCGTGCACTATCTATCTATCTATCTATCTATCTACCTACCTCTATATATGTGTTAACATCCATTGTTCCCAATTAAAAGAAAAAAGCGGCACTCCGCATATTCTCAAATACAAAGTAGTAGTTTAATAACGGATATTCCATTGTCACAATGTTTCAGGGATGCTAGTGAGCCCTTTCCTCAGGGTACATGGCCATGCGAATAGAAAAAGTATTTTGTATTGAAAAATTTGTGGAGTGACGTCTCTTTCCTTTGATCTGGATCAGTGCATATTATTAAGATGACCATGCTCTCATCACGGTAATCCATTTATTTAGTACCTGGAGTGCCATACCTTACTGGACATACAGTATACACACACACATTTTTTTTTTAATGTATGTGTAACAGGACGTGGACGGTGGCACTCAGGGCTAAATACATATGAAAACGATGGTCATTATCACCTGATTGGTATGACTGGTTAATCCTACACCTGACTATAATCCCTGACTTTGTGCAAGTGTACCTAGAATTGATGCTGTTTTGAAGGCAAAGGGTGGCCACACCAAATATTGATTTGATTTAGATTTCTCATCTGTTCATTCATTTTGTTAATTGACTGCCGGGATGCTGATCTCCGGCATCCTGAACGGATCCCATATATACACAATGGATATATATATATATATATATATATATATATATATATATATACACACACACACACACACACACACATTGGATAGATAGAGATATATATATATATATATATATATATACACACATATACACATACACACATTGTATATATATATATATATATATATATATATATATATATATATATATATATATATATATACACACACACACACACACACACACACACACACACACACTGGATATATATATATATATATATATATACCCAAACAACATAATCAGCTAGCGCTCTTACCAACGCAGGAACACAAATATTCTGAGCTGGATGTGTAATAGAACGTTTGCAGGGATTAACTGTACCGCTGGCTGAGTGTGTGAAAGCAATCTTTTATGACACTGTAATAAATGGTTGTTTGATTATTGTAACCACAACCGATCTATACATCAATGCTTTGTAAGACAGGTGCCTGTACCGAGGAGTGAGATTGTAAAACACAAACATTCACATGAATGGTGGGAAGCTTACTCTTAGTGACCCGGTGAAATAACTCCCAAATACCCACTAGGATGCGGTGTCTAAGTAGACAGGAATAATTCATTGCTAAATCCTGATGTTACTATCATTCTTTGCAAGCAGTACTTACTAAGAAATAGCATGTACTTACTGAGCTGATAAAGGCCAGTCCATTAGGGAGAATATGTATATCTTCAGACCCAAACTCTGCAAAAAATAGAAATGCATTACATGACTTTTTTATTATTATTATTAACAGTTTATTATATAGCGCAGCATATTCCGTTGCGCTTTACCATTAAAACAACAGTAATAGAACAAAACTGGGTAAAAATAGACAGACAGAGGTATGATGGCCCTGTTCATAAGCTTACAATCTATGGGACTTAGGGGGACATTTACTAAACAGTGATAAGAGCAGAGAAGTGAGCCAGTGGAGAAGTGACCATGGCAACCAATCAGCACTGAAGTAACATCTATAATTTGCACACTATAAAATTATACAGAGCTGCTGATTGGTTGATGGGGCAACTTCTCCACTGGCTCACTTCTCCGCTGTTATCACGGCTTAGTAAATGTCCCCCTTAATTGTTATTTGGGGGTGTGGATTGTTAGATATACTAAAAAGGTCTACAGTCAATAGGTCTACCACTAATGGCCGACATGCATCAGGTGACAGGGTCAAAAGGTCGATATGGGCAAAAGGTTGACATAGAATAGGTAGACAGTAGAAAAGGTTGACAGAGTTAAAAGATCAATAAGGAAATGGTAGACACAAAAAAGGAAGACACCATTTTTTTTAAAGTTTTTTGGGGGAGTTTTTCTATTTTCTGCCACAAACAAGCCCCATTAGTGTACCACATCCCCTCGCATGGCTCGTGGGCATGGTGCCTCGCCCCGCTACCACTGCACTAGGCACAGGTTACCATTCCCAATCATAGTCCAAACATTGGGTGAGTAATGATGGCAAAGTATGAAAAAGTTGAAAAACAAAACTTGTGTCGACGATATGTGTGTCGACTAGAGATGAGCGCCTGAAATTTTTCGGGTTTTGTGTTTTGGTTTTGGGTTCGGTTCCGCGGCCGTGTTTTGGGTTCGACCGCGTTTTGGCAAAACCTCACCGAATTTTTTTTGTCGGATTCGGGTGTGTTTTGGATTCGGGTGTTTTTTTCAAAAAACCCTAAAAAACAGCTTAAATCATAGAATTTGGGGGTCATTTTGATCCCATATTATTATTAACCTCAAAAACCATAATTTCCACTCATTTTCAGTCTATTCTGAATACCTCACACCTCACAATATTATTTTTAGTCCTAAAATTTGCACCGAGGTCGCTGGATGACTAAGCTAAGCGACCCTAGTGGCCGACACAAACACCTGGCCCATCTAGGAGTGGCACTGCAGTGTCACGCAGGATGTCCCTTCCAAAAAACCCTCCCCAAACAGCACATGACGCAAAGAAAAAAAGAGGCGCAATGAGGTAGCTGTGTGAGTAAGATTAGCGACCCTAGTGGCCGACACAAACACCGGGCCCATCTAGGAGTGGCACTGCAGTGTCACGCAGGATGGCCCTTCCAAAAAACCCTCCCCAAACAGCACATGACGCAAAGAAAAAAAGAGGCGCAATGAGGTAGCTGTGTGAGTAAGATTAGCGACCCTAGTGGCCGACACAAACACCGGGCCCATTTAGGAGTGTCACTGCAGTGTCACGCAGGATGTCCCTTCCAAAAAACCCTCCCCAAACAGCACATGACGCAAAGAAAAAAAGAGGCGCAATGAGGTAGCTGTGTGAGTAAGATTAGCGACCCTAGTGGCCGACACAAACACCGGGCCCATCTAGGAGTGGCACTGCAGTGTCACGCAGGATGGCCCTTCCAAAAAACACTCCCCAAACAGCACATGACGCAAAGAAAAAAAGAGGCGCAATGAGGTAGCTGACTGTGTGAGTAAGATAAGCGACCCTAGTGGCCGACACAAACACCGGGCCCATTTTGGAGTGGCACTGCAGTGTCACGCAGGATGTCCCTTCCAAAAAACCCTCCCCAAACAGCACATGACGCAAAGAAAAATAAAAGAAAAAAGAGGTGCAAGATGGAATTGTCCTTGGGTCCTCCAACCCACCCTTATGTTGTATAAACAAAACAGGACATGCACACTTTAACCAACCCATAATTTCAGTGACAGGGTCTGCCACACGACTGTGACTGATATGACGGGTTGGTTTGGACCCCCCCCAAAAAAGAAGCAATTAATCTCTCCTTGCACAAACTGGCTCTACAGAGGCAAGATGTCCACCTCATCATCATCCTCCGATATATCACCGTGTACATCCCCCTCCTCACAGATTATCAATTCGTCCCCACTGGAATCCACCATCTCAGCTCCCTGTGTACTTTGTGGAGGCAATTGCTGCTGGTCAATGTCTCCGCGGAGGAATTGATTATAATTCATTTTAATGAACATCATCTTCTCCACATTTTCTGGATGTAACCTCGTACGCCGATTGCTGACAAGGTGAGCGGCGGCACTAAACACTCTTTCGGAGTACACACTTGTGGGAGGGCAACTTAGGTAGAATAAAGCCAGTTTGTGCAAGGGCCTCCAAATTGCCTCTTTTTCCTGCCAGTATAAGTACGGACTGTGTGACGTGCCTACTTGGATGCGGTCACTCATATAATCCTCCACCATTCTTTCAATGTTGAGAGAATCATATGCAGTGACAGTAGACGACATGTCCGTAATCGTTGTCAGGTCCTTCAGTCCGGACCAGATGTCAGCATCAGCAGTCGCTCCAGACTGCCCTGCATCACCGCCAGCGGGTGGGCTCGGAATTCTGAGCCTTTTCCTCGCACCCCCAGTTGCGGGAGAATGTGAAGGAGGAGATGTTGACAGGTCGCGTTCCGCTTGACTTGACAATTTTCTCACCAGCAGGTCTTTCAACCCCAGCAGACTTGTGTCTGCCGGAAAGAGAGATCCAAGGTAGGTTTTAAATCTAGGATCGAGCACGGTGGCCAAAATGTAGTGCTCTGATTTCAACAGATTGACCACCCGTGAATCCTTGTTAAGCGAATTAAGGGCTCCATCCACAAGTCCCACATGCCTAGCGGAATCGCTCCGTGTTAGCTCCTCCTTCAATGTCTCCAGCTTCTTCTGCAAAAGCCTGATGAGGGGAATGACCTGACTCAGGCTGGCAGTGTCTGAACTGACTTCACGTGTGGCAAGTTCAAAGGGCATCAGAACCTTGCACAACGTTGAAATCATTCTCCACTGCACTTGAGACAGGTGCATTCCACCTCCTATATCGTGCTCAATTGTATAGGCTTGAATGGCCTTTTGCTGCTCCTCCAACCTCTGAAGCATATAGAGGGTTGAATTCCACCTCGTTACCACTTCTTGCTTCAGATGATGGCAGGGCAGGTTCAGTAGTTTTTGGTGGTGCTCCAGTCTTCTGTACGTGGTGCCTGTACGCCGAAAGTGTCCCGCAATTCTTCTGGCCACCGACAGCATCTCTTGCACGCCCCTGTCGTTTTTTTAAAAATTCTGCACCACCAAATTCAAGGTATGTGCAAAACATGGGACGTGCTGGAATTTGCCCATATTTAATGCACACACAATATTGCTGGCGTTGTCCGATGCCACAAATCCACAGGAGAGTCCAATTGGGGTAAGCCATTCTGCGATGATCTTCCTCAGTTGCCGTAAGAGGTTTTCAGCTGTGTGCGTATTCTGGAAAGCGGTGATACAAAGCGTAGCCTGCCTAGGAAAGAGTTGGCGTTTGCGAGATGCTGCTACTGGTGCCGCCGCTGCTGTTCTTGCGGCGGGAGTCCATACATCTACCCAGTGGGCTGTCACAGTCATATAGTCCTGACCCTGCCCTGCTCCACTTGTCCACATGTCCGTGGTTAAGTGGACATTGGGTACAACTGCATTTTTTAGGACACTGGTGAGTCTTTTTCTGACGTCCGTGTACATTCTCGGTATCGCCTGCCTACAGAAGTGGAACCTAGATGGTATTTGGTAACGGGGGCACACTGCCTCAATAAATTGTCTAGTTCCCTGTGAACTAACGGCGGATACCGGACGCACGTCTAACACCAACATAGTTGTCAAGGACTCAGTTATCCGCTTTGCAACAGGATGACTGCTGTGATATTTCATCTTCCTCGCAAAGGACTGTTGAACAGTCAATTGCTTACTGGAAGTAGTACAAGTGGGCTTACGACTTCCCCTCTGGGATGACCATCGACTCCCAGCAGCAACAACAGCAGCGCCAGCAGCAGTAGGCGTTACACGCAAGGATGCATCGGAGGAATCCCAGGCAGGAGAGGACTCGTCAGAATTGCCAGTGACATGGCCTGCAGGACTATTGGCATTCCTGGGGAAGGAGGAAATTGACACTGAGGGAGTTGGTGGGGTGGTTTGCGTGAGCTTGGTTACAAGAGGAAGGGATTTACTGGTCAGTGGACTGCTTCCGCTGTCGGCCCAAGTTTTTGAACTTGTCACTGACTTATTATGAATGCGCTGCAGGTGACGTATAAGGGAGGATGTTCCGAGGTGGTTAACGTCCTTACCCCTACTTATTACAGCTTGACAAAGGGAACACACGGCTTGACACCTGTTGTCCGCATTTCTGGTGAAATACTTCCACACCGAAGAGCTGATTTTTTTGGTATTTTCACCAGGCATGTCAACGGCCCTATTCCTCCCACGGACAACAGGTGTCTCCCCGGGTGCCTGACTTAAACAAACCACCTCACCATCAGAATCCTCCTGGTCAATTTCCTCCCCAGCGCCAGCAACACCCATATCCTCCTCATCCTGGTGTACTTCAACACTGACATCTTCAATCTGACTATCAGGAACTGGACTGCGGGTGCTCCTTCCAGCACTTGCAGGGGGCGTGCAAATGGTGGAAGGCGCATGCTCTTCACGTCCAGTGTTGGGAAGGTCAGGCATCGCAACCGACACAATTGGACTCTCCTTGTGGATTTGGGATTTCGAAGAACGCACAGTTCTTTGCGGTGCTACTGCTTTTGCCAGCTTGAGTCTTTTCATTTTTCTAGCGAGAGGCTGAGTGCCTCCATCCTCATGTGAAGCTGAACCACTAGCCATGAACATAGGCCAGGGCCTCAGCCGTTCCTTGCCACTCCGTGTGGTAAATGGCATATTGGCAAGTTTACGCTTCTCCTCCGACAATTTTATTTTAGGTTTTGGAGTCCTTTTTTTACTGATATTTGGTGTTTTGGATTTGACATGCTCTGTACTATGACATTGGGCATCGGCCTTGGCAGACGACGTTGCTGGCATTTCATCGTCTCGGCCATGACTAGTGGCAGCAGCTTCAGCACGAGGTGGAAGTGGATCTTGATCTTTCCCTAATTTTGGAACCTCAACATTTTTGTTCTCCATATTTTAATAGGCACAACTAAAAGGCACCTCAGGTAAACAATGGAGATGGATGGATACTAGTATACAATTATGGACGGACTGCCGAGTGCCGACACAGAGGTAGCTACAGCCGTGGACTACCGTACTGTACTGTGTCTGCTGCTAATATAGACTGGATGATAATGAGATGTAGTAGTAGTAGTATGTATGTATAAAGAAGAAAGAAAAAAAAACCACGGGTAGGTGGTATACAATTATGGACGGACTGCCCAGTGCCGACACAGAGGTAGCTACAGCCATGGACTACCGTACTGTACTGTGTCTGCTGCTAATATAGACTGGTTGATAAAGAGATGTAGTAGTAGTAGTATGTATGTATAAAGAAGAAAAAAAAACCACGGGTAGGTGGTATACAATTATGGACGGACTGCCCAGTGCCGACACAGAGGTAGCTACAGCCGTGGACTACCGTACTGTACTGTGTCTGCTGCTAATATAGACTGGTTGATAAAGAGATGTAGTAGTAGTAGTAGTATGTATGTATAAAGAAGAAAGAAAAAAAAACCACGGGTAGGTGGTATACAATTATGGACGGACTGCCCAGTGCCGACACAGAGGTAGCTACAGCCGTGGACTACCGTACTGTACTGTGTCTGCTGCTAATATAGACTGGTTGATAAAGAGATGTAGTAGTAGTAGTAGTAGTATGTATGTATAAAGAAGAAAGAAAAAAAAACCACGGGTAGGTGGTATACAATTATGGACGGACTGCCCAGTGCCGACACAGAGGTAGCTACAGCCGTGGACTACCGTACTGTACTGTGTCTGCTGCTAATATAGACTGGTTGATAAAGAGATGTAGTAGTAGTAGTATGTATGTATAAAGAAGAAAGAAAAAAAAACCACGGGTAGGTGGTATACAATTATGGACGGACTGCCCAGTGCCGACACAGAGGTAGCTACAGCCGTGGACTACCGTACTGTACTGTGTCTGCTGCTAATATAGACTGGTTGATAAAGAGATGTAGTAGTAGTAGTATGTATGTATAAAGAAGAAAGAAAAAAAAACCACGGGTAGGTGGTATACAATTATGGACGGACTGCCCAGTGCCGACACAGAGGTAGCTACAGCCGTGGACTACCGTACTGTACTGTGTCTGCTGCTAATATAGACTGGTTGATAAAGAGATGTAGTAGTAGTAGTATGTATGTATAAAGAAGAAAGAAAAAAAAACCACGGGTAGGTGGTATACAATTATGGACGGACTGCCCAGTGCCGACACAGAGGTAGCTACAGCCGTGGACTACCGTACTGTACTGTGTCTGCTGCTAATATAGACTGGTTGATAAAGAGATGTAGTAGTAGTAGTATGTATGTATAAAGAAGAAAGAAAAAAAAACCACGGGTAGGTGGTATACAATTATGGACGGACTGCCCAGTGCCGACACAGAGGTAGCTACAGCCGTGAACTACCGTACTGTGTCTGCTGCGACTGGATGATAAATAATGATATAAAAAATATATATATATCACTACTGCAGCCGGACAGGTATATATTATATAATGACGGACCTGCTGGACACTATCTGTCAGCAGAATGAGTTTTTTATAGAATAAAAAAAAAAAACACCACACAAGTGAAGTCACACGACGAGTGTTTAACTTTTTCAGGCAATCACAATATAGTATACTATACTACTAACTATACTGGTGGTCAGTGTGGTCAGGTCACTGGTCAGTCACACTGGCAGTGGCACTCCTGCAGCAAAAGTGTGCACTGTTTAATTTTAATAATAATATGTACTCCTGGCTCCTGCTATAACCTATAACTGGCACTGCAGTGCTCCCCAGTCTCCCCCACAATTATAAGATGTGTGAGCTGAGCAGTCAGATACGAGTGTTTAACTTTTTCAGGCAATCACAATATAGTATACTATACTACTAACTATACTGGTGGTCAGTGTGGTCAGGTCACTGGTCAGTCACACTGGCAGTGGCACTCCTGCAGCAAAAGTGTGCACTGTTTAATTTTAATAATAATATGTACTCCTGGCTCCTGCTATAACCTATAACTGGCACTGCAGTGCTCCCCAGTCTCCCCCACAATTATAAGATGTGTGAGCTGAGCACAGTCAGATATATACATAGATGATGCAGCACACTGGGCTGAGCAGTGCACACAGATATGGTATGTGACTGAGTCACTGTGTATCGTTTTTTTCAGGCAGAGAACGGATATATTAAATAAAACTGCACTGTCTGGTGGTCACTGTGGTCAGTCACTAGTAAACTCTGCACTCTCTACACAGTTCTACAGTACTCCTAATCTCCAGTAAATCAGGTCTATCTCTCTCTCTCTCTCTCTTCTAATCTAAATGGAGAGGACGCCAGCCACGTCCTCTCCCTATCAATCTCAATGCACGTGTGAAAATGGCGGCGACGCGCGGCTCCTTATATAGAATCCGAGTCTCGCGATAGAATCCGAGCCTCGCGAGAATCCGACAGCGTCATGATGACGTTCGGGCGCGCTCGGGTTAACCGAGCAAGGCGGGAAGATCCGAGTCGCTCGGACCCGTGAAAAAAAACATGAAGTTCGTGCGGGTTCGGATTCAGAGAAACCGAACCCGCTCATCTCTAGTGTCGACCATTGCCATGTTGACCTTTCATCCCTGTCGACCTTTCACATGTCGACTTTTGACCCCGTCGACCTAATATATATCTACAATTAGTGGTCGACCTATTGACTGTAGACCTTTTTAGTGTAGTTCTAGGGACTGGATACCATTATTTGGATATACCTGGGCCAAAAATGCACACCATGCATTTTTCCTAGATGGGCAGGAGAGGGTAGAGGGGGTAGGGGGGGGGGGGGGGGGGGGGGGGTAAGGGGAGTGGCAAGATTATTTAGCCCACTTGCATTAAGACCCAACCCAGGCACTAGGGCCAGTCATGGCGCAAGATCAGACTCACAGAGCCAAAGGAATGTTTTTGAAGATGATGCTGAAATTTATATATTCTCTCTGGACATCTCACAGTCTCGGCTCATATTACGGTCTTTCTGGCAATTCATCTTGTATGCCATCTCGGCATCGCAAACTCAGTTTTTCAAACACAATAATTCACTAATAATACTCCCTCCAGCCATCAGAAATTATCTGCCTCATCTCTCTATTTCTATGACCAACACCACAATAAGCCTAATCCTCCAAGCTCACTGACCAGGTGTTAACCTTGACTCAGAACCGTCCTCTGCTCACCACATTCAACTGGTATCTGAATCATACATGCCGACCTTTTAGGGAGACGTGGTGGACATGGTGACACAAACTGCGGCCTGGAGGGGGGATGCGTGAGATTCATACTGGGGCCTGGGGGGAACATGGACACATACACACTGGAGTCTTTGAGGACATGCGTACTTACGGTATATATTGGGGACTGGAGGGGACACGGAGACATACACATTGAAGCCTGGGGACAACATGGCGACACACATTGGGGCCTGGAGGGGTGGGGGTAATATATTGATATTCATAATGGGGCCTGGGGGGACGTGACACATATACTGGGACCTGGGGGGCTCATAGTGATGCACACACTGGGGCCTGGGGGTACCTGGGGACATACACACTGAGGCCTGGATGGGACAAGGTAACATACACTGCGGCCTCGGGGGGGGGGGGGGGGGTGAAACGGTGGCAGTCATACTGGGACCTGGGGGTCATAGTGACACATATACTTGGATGTGGGGGGCAGTGTCGCATGCAGAGTGGGTTTCCGAGTACCTTGAACCCCCCCTCCGGTGAGCCGAATTTTCTATTTTTGAGATGTAGACACAGTTGTCTCCATCTCTGCTAAAAGCCGCGATCACGTACGTGATCGCGACCATGAAGCTGCTGCCCTGCTGCAGCAACAGAGAGCTATTGTATGTACAGTAGCTCTCTTCGTCTTACAGAATGCCCGGCAGGGAGCTGCTGACTGCACATGCTCAGCCGCAGCAGCTCCCTCCGTCCTCACGCTGCTGCCCATCTGCTCCCAGCCCCTGGTGGGGAAAACAGTATTCATACAACGTGTGTATGTATATATTTGTAGTTATGTATGTATGTATGTATGTATGTATGTATGTGTGTGTTTGTGCATGTATGTATGTATGTATGTATGTATGTATGTATGTATGTGTGTTTGTGCTTGTGTATGTATGTATGTATGTGTGTGTGTTAGTGTATATATGTATGAATAAATGTATATACTTATATATATATGTGTGTGTGTGTGTGTGTGTGTGTGTGTGTGTGTGTGTGTGTGTGTGTGTATAGAAACTAAACTGCGTAAAAACAGACAGACATAGAGGTAGGAAGGCCCTGCTCGCAAGCTTACAATCTATAGTATATCATATATATTATATACAAACAAAGAACCCAGCACTCACCAAAGTAAACTCACTTATCCTCAACAATTCTATATATATATATATATATATATATATATATATATATATATATATATAGACCCCCCCCCCACACACACACACACACACACTCCCACTAAATCCTGCCTTTGCCCCTGGGGGGGGGGGGGGGTCATAGTGACACACACACACACACACACACACACACACACACACAGTGGGGGGAGACGGGGACATGTACACATACTGGATCAAGCAGGGCAGAGCAGATGTTGGAGCTCACACAGGAAAGAGATCAGGGTCCTCTCACCTCTGCCTACAGAATGGGGCCTCCTGTCAGTGCTGTTGATTGGGGACACCTCCGTTTGAGCTCCACATCAGTACTGAGCTGTCTTGACTCTCGCCTTTCTGACAGCCCACAGCGCTGGGTAGGGGAGACAGATGATATGCGGGCAGGGCAATCAATCACTGCTGGTGCCCGCCTCCACTTCCCGTAGCCACTCCCGGCTCCTGCTCCCATTGCACGCCCCAACATACAATCACCATGGTGTTAATCCATTTCACTGGGGGATCGGCATTGCAGCACACCTCCCCTCTGCTCCCGCCCACCAGGCTGCAACATGGCCCTCCGCCTCTGTATTTAAAATCATGAGGAAAGTTTGCTGGGTTTAGGGGGATGGTGGAAGCTGGGACAATGGAGGTGAGATGCCCCCACGGTAACCGTTTCAATTGTCTCCGACAGTTCCAAAATATGCATAGGGACCGGGCCAAAATGACATGTTTCCATAGAGACCCTACCCCCTCATCTAGGACAAATGGATTTGCTTAATTCATTTCCCCATTCTGCCCACTTCACTAGTCTGCCCCTGAGGAAGTCTGAGAGGTGACACACAGTTCCATCCTGACAAAACGTGTTGGGTAATATCAGCCATTCTGTATTTTTGTAACGTGGATAATAGGATGTATGTTTCCTTATTTTTTCGTGTTATTTGGATTCTCATTAAAATATACTGTATGAACATTTACACTGCTGGGACTTTGTGTGGAATAATTTTAAAAGAACACAGAGAAGCCATAATTTATAATTTTTTGGTACAGGTTCACTTACAGCTTATTTGTACATTGGGTGTTGTTTACACATTTTATGCATTAGGAGGCGCCCTTGTTTTTGTTTTACTTTTTAGAGGTATTAGAGTTGGTGTACACCTGGGTTTCAGGGGTGGTGGCTACAGTTAGGAATTAGGGGGAGGGTTAGGCTGCAAGAGGGGAGGGTTAGGGTTAGAATGCCGGTAGTGAGGGTTAGAATTTGGGAGAGGGTAAGGAGAAGGGTTACCATACTTACTAAAATGTGTCTGGATTTTGACCATCGGGATGCCACTGTCAGTATTCTGGGATCCCGTACCCAACCGCTTAGTACATCTGGCCCTTTATCTCTCTCCACTTGTTCACTCTCCAAGCATCGATAAATCTCCCATTTCTGCAGCTGGGTACACTGGGTTCCACAGGGAATAACATCGGGGTGTAAAGTTGGATCTTGATCTGAGGCACCAACAGGCTAAAAGCTTTGACTGTTATACAGATGCACAACGCCGCCTCCTCTATAACCCCGCCTCTGTGCACAGGAGCTCAGTTTGTAAGTTGGTGCCTGCAGAGCAGGCAGCGAACAGGGAGGGCTGCGCCAGGCAGCCCTGAAAAGGGTGATAAGGAAGTTCAAGCAAGAAGGAGGAATACTAGTTCTAATCGCTCCAGCGTGGCCCAGGCGGCATTGGTTGTCAGACCTGCAAGGTTTCTCGATAGAGCATCCTCTTCTACTTCCACAGCGCCCAGACCTCCTCGTTCAGGGCCCGTGTGTCTACCAGGATTTGGCCCGGCTGGCTTTGACGGCATGGCTCTTGAAGCTTCCGTACTGAGGGCCAAAGGATTTTCTGAGGCGGTCGTTCAAACTATGTTTAAGGCCCGTAAACCGGCATCTGCTTGGATTTATCATAGGGTCTGGAATTCTTATTTCGCCTGGTGTGCGACTAACCATTATGACGCATATAAGTTCAGTACTGCCAAGTTTTTGGCTTTCCTGCAACAGGGCCTGGACTTAGGCCTTCATCTGGCCTCCCTCAAGGTTCATATTTCTTCCTTGTCGATATGGTTTCAGAGAAAAATTCTGACTCTGCCTGATGTCCATACATTTACTCAGGGTGTTTTACGGATTCAACCTCCCAATTCCCGCCTGTGGCTCCTTGGGATTTGTCGGTTGATCTGGACGTCTTACAAGAGTCTCCGTTTGAACCTCTTGAGTCTGTGGACCTTAAGTGGCTTTCTCTTAATGTCTTGTTCTTGCTGGCTATTGCCTCTGCTAGACAGGTTTTAGACTTGGGTGCCTTGTCCTGTAGGTCTCTCTTTATGATTTTTCACCGTGACTGGGTGGTTCTTAGAACTCGTCCTGGTTATTTGCCTAAGGTGTTGTCGTCTTTCCACCTTAACCAGGAAATTGTGGTTCCAGCATTTACCTCTCCAGGTTTATCCTCCAAAGAGCGGTCTTTGGATGTGGTACAGGCTCTCCGTATTTATGAGAAGAGAAAATCTTCTCTTAGGAGATCTGATTCCCTCTTTGATCTTTTTGGTTTTCACAAACGTGGCTGGCCTGCTAATAAGCAGACCTTGGCCAGATGGATTAGAATGGTGATTGCACAAGCTTATGTACAGGCTGGTCTTCCAGCTCCTGCTACCATCAAAGCCCATTCTCCTCGGTCTGTTGGACCTTCTTGGGCGGCCCGACCCTTAAACAATTGTGCAAGGTGGTTACGTGGCCCTCAGTGAACATGTTCATAAGGTTCCATGCCTTAGATACTTCCGCCTCCCAGGATGCGTCCTTTGGACGCCGGGTTCTTATGCCCTCTAATGTGCATCCCCTCCCATGAGGAACTGCTTTAGGACATCCCCGATGTTATTCCCTGTGGAACCTCAGTGTACCCCGCTGCAGAAAAGGAGATTTATGGTAAGAACTTACCTTTGTTAAATCTCTTTCTGCGGGGTACACTGAGTTCCACAGGGTGCCCACCCTGATGCACTTAGCTTCTTGGGGTTTGTATGGCATTAGCCGCTGGTACCCTCTCCTGTCGCGAGAATGTGGTATATGTGGCTACTAACGGTTGTCGTCTCTTTTACCTGCTACTGCATTGGACTGGTTAACAAAACTGAGCTCCTGTGCACGGAGGCAGGGTTATAGAGGAGGCGGCGTTGTGCATCTTGGGTATAGTCAAAGCTTTCAGCCTGTTGGTGCCTCGGATCAAGATCTAACTCTACACCCCGATGTTATTCCCTGTGGAACCCAGTTTACTTCGCAGAAAGAGATTCAACAAAGGTAATTCTTACCATAAATCTCCTTATTTGAGGAAACCAAGGAACCCGGAGGAAACTGACCAGGGAAAACATACAAACTCCACCCAATGGAACTGAGCCCCTGACCCCATAGCTGCGACACAGCAATGCTAAACAGAGCAGGGTAGATCTCTCTGCTTGTGTCTATACCTGTGGGTAGAGTTACTAAAATGACAAGTGGTGGTGTTGTCCATAGGAACCAATCAGATACATCATCGCATTTTTAAAAGCTTTAGTAAATCTACTCCCCTCCCCCACCCCCAGTATTTTATTTACTACTGTTTTTTCTGAAAGTGTAATGAAAATACTGGCGCTATATAATATAAAATAAAATGAATACATAAATGTCAAAAAGGTCATATGATCTCAGATACATACATACCTATTCCTTTCAAGTACTGACAGTTAGGAAGGTCTACAGGTTCTATCTCTCTAAAGAAGTTGAATCGACGACTGCAAAAGGAAGATAAGAAAAAGGTGATATGCAGGGGATGCGGTCAATTTACCTACAATCAAAATCCCAAAGTTTAAAATACCGACAACCATTGACCGATGGTCAAAACACTGACAAGGTCAAAATACCAACATGGTCAAAATACCGACATTTAAAATACCGATAAAGTAAAAATACCGACATTTAAAACGTTGACCGGTCAAAACGTCGACATGAGTTTTCACGATTTTTTTCATTGAAACCGACGTGTTAATACTTTACCATTCCAGTGGACCTGGAGGGGGAATATAAGCACCGTGCCCGAAGCATGGCGAGTGCAGCGAGCCATGCGAGGGGACGCGGTACACTTATACGGTGTCCATGTCGACATACACCCCCCAAAAAATAATGAAAAACTTGTGCCAACTTTTTGACCTGTCGGAATTTTAAATGTTGGTATTTTGACCTTCTCGGTATTTTAAATGTCGGTATTTTGACCTTGTCGGGATTTTGACCATTGGTCAATGGTTGTTGGTATTTTGACCGTACAGTTTACCAGAAAATAAATTCCACTGCTTGAACAAAATTAGCAAGGGTGCTGGGGTGTGATATGGTTTGGCGGTGGTCAGAAGACCGACCACGGCATCCCAATGGAGAGAATCCCAACAGGGGCTAGGTAATTATACTAACCCTCCCCCAATACACCCCTAACCCTCCCTTCTTGCAGCCTAACCCTAACTTAACACCCCACCCCCCTCAGCCTAACCCTAATGGGCCCTACACACTGTGCGACCCACCGCCGAGCTGCCCAACGTCCGATACGGCAGTCAGGCGACCCGGTGGCGGGCGGGAGGTGATGGGGGGAGTGAAGTTTCTTCACTCCCCCCGTCACCTAGCTCCATAGCAGTGCATGCAAATATGGACGAGATCATCCATATTGGCCTGCATGCACAAGCAACGGGGCACCAACGATGAACGAGCGCGGGGCGGCGCATCGTTCATCGTTGCTGCTTCCACATTGAAAGATATGAACGGTATCTCGTTCATTAATGAACGAGATTGTTCATATCTTTCAGCAATATCGGCCAGTGTGTAGGGCCCTTAACTCTCACAGTGGTGCTTACACCTAACCCCCTCCTCCCTACAGCCTAAACCTAACTCTCCCTGGGGGTGACTAAACCTAAGCTCCTCCCCTTCTCACTCCCTGCAGCCTAAACCTAACTCTCCCTAGGGGTGACTAAACCTATCCTCCTCCCCCCTCCCTCCCTGCAACCTAAACCTAACCCCCCCCCCCCTCCCGGACTAAACCTAACAGTGAACCGCATACATCGCCAGTTTGTGCCTTACTAAGTACGCCTAAACCTAGCCATATCACCCCACTTTTGGCCAAGAGAGTCTTACCTGGCAGTTATGCCTATGTGCCTGCAAAGTCTATTCTCCATCGCAAAAGATAAGTGATACAGAACATTATAACTGGTAGTATATCTTGGTGAAATACAACACATCTGTCTATATTCTAGGCATGCACACACGCTAGTAAGTATAGATTGACACATCCACACTTTCTGTGAAGATAGCACTTCTATGCGGTAACCGTGTGGCGATCTTGCATTCGCATAGAACTGTTCTATCTCCGGAGAGTCTTATGGTAGTGGAAGCTATTTTCTATACTCATTCATGGCATGCAGAAGTTAATTGGATGTCTATTTCAGATGGATGTTTTCCACCGAGCGTGGATATTCAGCATTACAATATGGAAGTGAGCACAGCTGGTGCGCCAACTCAGCCCAGTAATGTGGGGGACTAAAACTGACGAATGACTAAATAATTAGTTTTGATTTGCCATGAGGAGTTTTAGATCGATTGTAAAGTCTGCCACAGTCTAGATCAATGGAATAGTCCAGTGGTTCTCAAACTCTGTCCTCAGGACCCCACACGGTTCATGTTTTCCATGTCACCCGGCAGGTGCACTGTGTATCACCAACTGCAAAACATGGACCGTGTGGGGTCCTGAGGACAGAGTTTAAGAACCTGTGGAATAGTCCAGTGTTTATGGCAGAGGAAAAAGTGCTCACAGGCACACTATTATACAGTAGGAGCGCGCGGTGGGCCTCTCTCTGTCTGGGCCTTATAATGCAGCAGATGCAGGTTTTAGTAGGGATGGCCATTAATCATCGAAAGCGAATAACCACTGATGGTTGAAAAATCAGAGAACTTTCCCCAGGCATTTCAATGTCCCCTTTATTCCGGTTGTGGTTACAGCATATGTGATAAATATAGAAACCACATTGGACTCTGGTAATGTGTAAAAAGCATGCCGAGTCTCCTTCCTCTTTCTCTCCCACCCACCAACTAAGAAAAAAAGAAAGAAAAAAACAATCAGGCCCAGATAGCCTATACTGGTTTTTGCTAAAACCAGGTAAAACAGGAAGAGCAGTAAGTGTGAGGTGTCCGCTGTTCAGGGAAATCCAGATAAAATTACCACTTCTTAAGAAAATGTTACTTTAATAATAATGAAACGCAGGTAATCTTTATCGCTAGTCATGCTACTATTACTGGGCACATCGCTGGCCATGTAACTACTCCTGGGCACATCCCTGGCCATGCTACTATTACTGGGCACATCCCTGGCCATGTAACTACTCCTGGGCACATCGATGGCCATGTAACTACTCCTGGGCACATCGATGGCCATGTAACTACTCCTGGGCACATCCCTGGCCATGTAACTACTCCTGGGCACATCCCTGGCCATGTAACTACTCCTGGGCACATCGATGGCCATGTAACTACTCCTGGGCACATCGATGGCCATGTAACTACTCCTGGGCACATCGCTGGCCATGTAACTACTCCTGGGCACATCGATGGCCATGCTACTACTACTGGACACACGGCTGGCCATGTAACTACTCCTGGGCACATCGCTGGCCATGCTACTACTACTGGGCACATCGCTGGCCATGCTACTACTACTGGGCACATCGATGGCCATGTAACTACTCCTGGGCACATCGATGGCCATGTAACTACTCCTGGGCACATCGATGGCCATGTAACTACTCCTGGGCACATCGCTGGCCATGCTACTACTACTGGACACACGGCTGGCCATGTAACTACTACTACTGGGCATATCGCTTGTCCATGCAACTACTACTGGACATAATACTGGCCATGCTACTACTACTGTGCACATCGCTGGTCATGCTACTACTACTGGGCACATCGCTGGTCATGCTACTACTACTGGGCACATCGCTGGTCATGCTACTACTACTGGGCACATCGCTGGTCATGCTACTACTACTGGGCACATCGCTGGCCATGCTACTACTACTGGACACACGGCTGGCCATGTAACTACTACTACTGGGCATATCGCTTGTCCATGCAACTACTACTGGACATAATACTGGCCATGCTACTACTACTGTGCACATCGCTGGTCATGCTACTACTACTGGGCACAACGCTGGTCATGCTACTACTACTGAGCACATCGCTGGTCATGCTACTACTACTGGACACATCGCTGGCCGTGTAACTACTCCTGGGCACATCGCTGGCCATGTAACTACTCCTGGGCACATCGCTGGCCATGTAACTACTGCTGGGCACATCCCTGGCCATGTAACTACTCCTGGGCACATCGATGGCCATGCTACTACTACTGGACACACGGCTGGCCATGTAACTACTCCTGGGCACATCGCTGGCCATGCTACTACTACTGGGCACATCGCTGGCCATGCTACTACTACTGGGCACATCGATGGCCATGTAACTACTCCTGGGCACATCGATGGCCATGTAACTACTCCTGGGCACATCGATGGCCATGTAACTACTCCTGGGCACATCGCTGGCCATGCTACTACTACTGGACACACGGCTGGCCATGTAACTACTACTACTGGGCATATCGCTTGTCCATGCAACTACTACTGGACATAATACTGGCCATGCTACTACTACTGTGCACATCGCTGGTCATGCTACTACTACTGGGCACATCGCTGGTCATGCTACTACTACTGGGCACATCGCTGGTCATGCTACTACTACTGGGCACATCGCTGGTCATGCTACTACTACTGGGCACATCGCTGGTCATGCTACTACTACTGGGCACATCGCTGGCCATGCTACTACTACTGTGCACATCGCTGGTCATGCTACTACTACTGGGCACATCGCTGGCCATGCTACTACTACTGGGCACATCGCTGGTCATGCTACTACTACTGGGCACATCGCTGGCCATGCTACTACTACTGGACACACGGCTGGCCATGTAACTACTACTACTGGGCATATCGCTTGTCCATGCAACTACTACTGGACATAATACTGGCCATGCTACTACTACTGTGCACATCGCTGGTCATGCTACTACTACTGGGCACAACGCTGGTCATGCTACTACTACTGAGCACATCGCTGGTCATGCTACTACTACTGGACACATCGCTGGCCGTGTAACTACTCCTGGGCACATCGCTGGCCATGTAACTACTCCTGGGCACATCGCTGGCCATGTAACTACTGCTGGGCACATCCCTGGCCATGTAACTACTCCTGGGCACATCGATGGCCATGCTACTACTACTGGACACACGGCTGGCCATGTAACTACTCCTGGGCACATCGCTGGCCATGCTACTACTACTGGGCACATCGCTGGCCATGCTACTACTACTGGGCACATCGATGGCCATGTAACTACTCCTGGGCACATCGATGGCCATGTAACTACTCCTGGGCACATCGATGGCCATGTAACTACTCCTGGGCACATCGCTGGCCATGCTACTACTACTGGACACACGGCTGGCCATGTAACTACTACTACTGGGCATATCGCTTGTCCATGCAACTACTACTGGACATAATACTGGCCATGCTACTACTACTGAGCACATCGCTGGTCATGCTACTACTACTACTGGACACATCGCTGGCCATGTAACTACTCCTGGGCACATCGCTGGCCATGTAACTACTCCTGGGCACATCGCTGGCCATGTAACTACTGCTGGGCACATCCCTGGCCATGTAACTACTCCTGGGCACATCGATGGCCATGCTACTACTACTGGACACACGGCTGGCCATGTAACTACTCCTGGGCACATCGCTGGCCATGTAACTACTCCTGGGCACATCGCTGGCCATGCTACTACTACTGGGCACATCGCTGGCCATGCTACTACTACTGGGCACATCGATGGCCATGTAACTACTCCTGGGCACATCGATGGCCATGTAACTACTCCTGGGCACATCGCTGGCCATGCTACTACTACTGGACACACGGCTGGCCATGTAACTACTACTACTGGGCATATCGCTTGTCCATGCAACTACTACTGGACATAATACTGGCCATGCTACTACTACTGTGCACATCGCTGGTCATGCTACTACTACTGGGCACATCGCTGGTCATGCTACTACTACTGGGCACATCGCTGGTCATGCTACTACTACTGGGCACATCGCTGGCCATGCTACTACTACTGTGCACATCGCTGGTCATGCTACTACTACTGGGCACATCGCTGGTCATGCTACTGCTACTGGGCACATCGCTGGCCATGCTACTACTACTGGGCACATCGCTAGTCATGCTACTACTACTGGACACACGGCTGGCCATGTAACTACTACTACTGGGCATATCGCTTGTCCATGCAACTACTACTGGACATAATACTGGCCATGCTACTACTACTGTGCACATCGCTGGTCATGCTACTACTACTGGGCACATCGCTGGTCATGCTACTGCTACTGGGCACATCGCTGGTCATGCTACTACTACTGGGCACATCGCTGGCCATGCTACTACTACTGGGCACATCGCTGGCCATGCTACTACTACTGGGCACATCGCTGGCCATGCTACTACTACTGGACACATCGCTGGCCATGTAACTACTCCTGGGCACATCGCTGGCCATGCTACTACTACTGGACACACGGCTGGCCATGTAATTACTACTACTGGGCATATCGCTTGTCCATGCAACTACTACTGGACATAATACTGGCCATGCTACAACTACTGTGCACATCGCTGGTCATGCTACTACTACTGGGCATGCTACTGGCCATGCTACTACTGGGCACATCGCTGGCCATGCTACTACTACTGGGCATGTGGCTATAGTCATCCCATCAGAACAGAAAGTGAAGGAGCGGGAGGCCGGGAGTCTGGCTTGCTTGACACCATTAGCTGACACAATAAAGTTTGTTTTGTGCCTGACCCTCATCTCTGAGTTTTACACTGCAGTGCAGACCCCCCCTAATCTCTGAGTTTTACACTGCAGACACCCCCTAATCTCTGAGTTTTAAGATGGGTACACACTAGGAGATGTGCTCCGTAAGTGACATCGCCTAGTGTGTCCCCTCAAATCCCAGGCTGCCCTACTGTAGCAGGAGGTGTCTGCTTGTAATAGACGCCTCCTGTTGCATCACCATACAGCGCTATCACTGCTGCATCACCAAGGAAGTGATAACAACTCCAACCACACCTGAACAGTGTCGGACTGGGGCATGAAGGGCCCACTGGGGGACTGTAGTTGTAGGGGCCCATGTTTAGGGGCATGGCCAGTCAACAGAGGAGGTGTGGCCAGATGTCAAAGAGGCTTGGTTAACCATTAGAGACTGCATGGCTAACCCCCCCCCCCCCCCCAAAAAAAAAAAAAAAAAAAAACAACAACAATCAAGCCAACCAACCCTAAATAATCAGATTATCAACAAAATTGAAAAAAAGGGGATTCTATTGGACAATATTCCCCAATGTGCCCCAAATGCCCTAAGCGTCACACGCCCCCCCAGCAGCATGTTCCACTACATGCCCCCCTGTGTGTCCCCATGCACGATACCATAACACTTCATCACTGCACTACATTCCCCTATCCACTGCGCTACATCCCATACACGCTGAACTACATCACTACATTACATGCCCCTATACACTGCACTACATACCGTATATCAGGGATGGGGAACCATCCGCCGTATAAGGCCCACCCGCTTGTGTAAATGAGACACGCAGACGCTCAGTCCGGCGGCGGCATGTCTCAGCTGTCAGGGGGTCAGGGCAGGGAGGAGAGCGCAGCTATGTCGGGCGGCAGCGGCGGGTAGGATCTCAAACCACCCGTCGGTTTATGAGCCAATCAGAGCCCGCAGACTGGCAGCCAATCAGGAGCCGCCGCTGCCGGTCTGCGAGCTCTGATTGACTCACGAACCGGCGGCTGGTTTGAGATCCTACACGCCGCAGCCCGACATAGCCGCGCTCTCCTCCCTGCCCTGACCCCCTGACAGCTGAGATGCCAGACGTAGCAGCAGCGGTGAGCAGCACAGTGGGGCGGGGGGGGGGGGGGGCACTGTGGCGGCATTTGTGTATCTGGCACTGCACTGGCATGTGTATCTGGCACTGCACTATTGGGGGCATATGTGTATCACGTCCCATTTTAATTGCCCACACGCGCCTTCAGTGATGCACACTCAGTACCTCTAAGGGGCAGAACTACTGGTGGGCAGGGTCATTTTTTAGTTGATAATTTTTGTATGGCCCCCAAGGATTTTATAAATATCCAAATGGCCCTTGGTAGAAAAAAGGTTCCACGCCCCTGCCCTATATGCTGCACTACATCACTACACTACGTTGGTCATTCCGAGTTGATCGCTCGCTAGCAGTTTTTAGCAGCCGTGCAAACGCTATGCCACCGCCCACTGGGCGTGTATTTTAGCTTAGCAGAAGTGCGAACGAAAGGATCGCAGAGCGACTACAACGTTTTTTGTGTAGTCTCAGCGTAGCTCAAAACCTACTCAGTGCTTGCGATCACTTCAGACCATTCAGTTCCTGGTTTGACGTCACAAACCCGCCCAGCGTTCGCCCAGCCACGCATGCGTTTTTCCTGGCACGCCCGCGTTTTTCCGAACACTCCCTGAAAACGGTCAGTTGACACCCAGAAACGCCCACTTCATGTCAATCACTCTGCGGCCACCAGTGCGACTGAAATGCTTCGCTAGATCCTGTGCAAAACTACATCGTTCATTGTGCTTGTACGACGCGCGTGCGCATTGCGCCACATACGCATGCGCAGAACAGCCATTTTTTAGCCTGATCACTGCGCTGCGAACAACTGCAGCTAGCGATCAACTCGGAATGACCATCTACATCCCCTTATATGCTACACCACATCAGTGCACTACATGCCCCTATATACTGCAATACATTACTACACTACATACCCTATATGGTACACTACATCCCGCTATAAGCTACACTAAATCCCCCCATCTGGATGGCAAAGCGGAGGTTGATACTAATAACTGGGAGCACAGTGCCGATAATAAAGTCGGTCTTTAAACTCACCACAAAGCTGCTGTAGTGATACTCGGTGAGAGCTGGAGGTTGTCCGGGCTCTTAGTTTCCACTGTGCTGGCAAGGTGAGCCTTTTATTTCTGTAACATCGGTGACTGCACCTGGTAACAAGCACAAGCCTGGGGCAGCGTGTCCTCTCAATGCATACATGCCGACATCCTGGCTGCTTTCTCCGAGAGAGAGCAGCCAGATCGGCTCAGCAGGGGGGTGGGGCAGGGCTATGACAGGCATAGGGGGCGGGGTGGAGGCAGAACATGGGCAGGTAGGGGCGGGGTTATCACGGCACATAACTTAAGCTACGCCCCCTGTTCTGTAATGCCGCGATTACCGGCATTATATAGCAGGGGGCATGGCTATGATGACGCAATTCAATAAAGAATCGAGTCATCGACTGCCCCGGACCGCCCACTTTACTCACTAAGTGGGCAGCCGGGCAGGGGAGGACCTAAAAAATTGGGGAACTTGCCTGCTCTTCCGGGGGACCGGGAGGGTCACCCCGATTTTCGGGAGCCTGCCAGCCATTCCGGCAGAGTAGGCAAGTATGTCTCAATGGTGTGTAGACGGCAGCTTGTTATCAGTTGGTGCTGGGCAGGCAGCCGGGATAATAGCCTGCTGAAAAACACAGCACCAAGAGCTCGCTTCTATAGCTTGCATGGTGCACCGCACACTAGTTGCAGCACTGCATGGCAAAGAAGAGAGTCTAAGATAGTAGCCGGCATAGGAGAGATCCCAGGTACTGGATCTCACCCGCACAGCATCGGTGCCAGCTGCGGGCAGACAGGTGGGTCTGAGTGGTGTCTGAGACACTGTCCCGGGAGCCGTCTGCTGTCTCACTGGAGCAGCACAGCACTGTTGATTAATAAACAACAACAGCAAAAAACCCTACTCCGCTGTAACTCCTCAGCACCCCCTCAAATCCTGCACCCCGGGCACATGCCCCCTTAGCCCCCCTAGTTGCAGCTCTGCCCCCGGTAAGCTGAGACAGTAGTTCCACAACAGCTAAAGAGTCACGAGGCTGAAGTTAGCTTCTTATTCGGCCAGCTTCTTATTCACTTCTTATTCAAGCTCTAGCTTCTTATTCACTTCTTATTCGAACTCCAGCTTCTTATTCAGATCATTCAGTTTTGCAAGGGTTAATGAGTCTTCTGCGACAAATTTGACACCTGAAATCAACAGAGTAGGGTCCCTTGCATATGACCTAGTGTTCACTCTAGGATTTTTTTAGGGCAGGGTGCTGATCACGGGTAGGGCACATTTTTCATTTGGGAGGGTACATTTTTCGTTCGGGGGGGCACATTTTTCAGTTAGCAAGGGTTAATGAGTCTTCTGTCACAAATTTGACACCTGAAATCAACAGAGTAGGGTCCCTTGCATATGACCCACTTATATTTTGCCTTGGCCAACACTGTTTTTGGCATGAAATACATTGGCAAAGTGGGCACACACACCATAATTTACCATTTTGAATAAGTAGCTGTAGTTTTGCAAGGGTTAACTAGTCTTGGGCCACAAATTTGACACCTGAAATCAACAGAGGGTAGTCACTTACATATCACCCACTTGTATTTTGCTTGGTCCAACGCTGTTTTGGGCATGAAATACACTGGCAAAGTGGGCACAAACACCATTTTATAAATTGCCATTTTGAATAAGTAGCTGTAGTTTTGCAAGGGTTAACTAGTCTTGGGCCACAAATTTGACACCTGAAATCAACAGAGAGTGGTCATTTTTACAATTTTACATATGACCCGCTTGTCTTTTGTCTGGCCCAATGCTGTTTTAACCATGAAATACACTGGCAAAGTGGGCACACACACACCATATTTTACCATTTTGAATAAGTAGCTGTAGTTTTGCAAGGGTTAACCAGTCTTGGGCCACAAATTTGACACCTGAAATCAGGAGCCTGCAATACAGTCTCTGCGCATAAAGCTTTTTTAAAATTCTGCAAAGTAGTCTCTGCGGGCCTAGGGGGTAATTCAGACTGCATCACTGCAGCGGCAGCGATCGCAGTCTGAATTACTCTGTGGAGTGCGCCCTGCGCGTGCGCACGCCGGGAGCCCAGTGAGATTCTATCAGCATCTCAGGGCTTCCATCGCCTCTGCCTGATTGACAGGCAGAGGCGGTCACGTGGTGGGAAGGGGCATGCCACCAGCTTTAGAACCACGGTCCGGACAACAGAGGCCTGTCTGGACCGTTGGGGGTGGCCCGAGGCAGCTGTGTGGTGTTACACACAGCCTCTGCGACCTGGGATGTGGCGAGTAGCGGACTGCCAGCGTGCAGGAGCTTCGTTTGCAGGGAGTTACTCATCAGGTACAAAATAATCGACACCGTGCAATGGTTTTGTACCTGTGCGAGGGGGGAGCTAGGGCCAGTCATGCGGGGCGGACTAGCCCTGTGCTGGGCATCCACCCGCATGTCAGAGTACATGATTGTAGATGTGCTACATTTAGCACATCTGTGATTAGATCTTGTCTGGGGACTGTTTCCTCAGACATTCAGTGAATGATGCTGCCCTGTGGCAAATTCGCGCATGAACCTACGCAGTGGCGGAACAAGACCATGGTAGGCCCAGGTGCAACAAAATGCGTTGCCCCAGGCTTACCACCAGTCTATTGAGTGTGAGTGTTGGGGTACACATCACCTGTCCCCTCCAGGAATTTGTTGCAAGTCACTCTTCTGTCTGACCGAGATCCCTATAGGTTACACCGGGTGTTAAGAGGTCAACCCAATAAAGATACCTTGATGTGCTTAATATCCCTATTCTAAGTGTGAGTGGGGTACGCTTTGAATCCACTTCAGTCATTTAGAGTCACTGTTATGAACTATAATAAGTTGCGGTAAAATTTACTACACATTGGTCGCCCCTGTTTTTTTCTGTTTTTTTATGACATTTACATCGGGTGAGTCTACATTCTACTGATCCGAGTTGAAGATATACCCCAGAGAAAAGAATTCCACCGTCAATCTAAAAGGAATGTTATGGTGATATCTCCTCTATTTAGCGCTTGTGGTGTATAACAGTGTTTCAAATTGTTGGTTTCTATTTCTTGTTTTAAATGTGGTGACATTTACTCTGAAATCTGTTACATCATAGCTGCTTTGCGCCCGTTGGACCACTCCCTACACATTTTTGTCCGCAGTAGTGCAACCTTGTTACATTACACCGATTTACATTACATTACACTGAACAGTAGTACTCCTTATATACGTTACGCTACACAGTAGTGCTCCTGAAACACGTTATGCCACACAGTACTGCTTCTTATACGCATTATGCCACATATTAGAGCTCCTTCTACACGTTACGCCACACAGTAGTGCTCCTTATACACATTACAACACACAGTAGTGCCTCTTATACATGTTACGCCACACAGTAGTATTCTTAATATACGTTATACCACACAGTAGTGCTCCTGATACGTGTTACTCCACCCAGTACTGCTCCTTATACATGTTACGCAACACAGTAGAGCTCCTTATACATGTTACAACACACAGTAATGGTCCTTATACACTTTATGCCACACAATAGTGCTCCTTATACACGTTACGCCACACAGTGGTGCTTCTTATAGACGTTACACCACACAGTAATACCCCTTATACAGGTTACGCCACAGAGTAGAGCTCCTTATACACATTACGCAACACAGTAGAGCTCCTTTAAAACGTAACGCCATTATAGTAGGCACTACGGTAAAGTTTTAGGGTTAGGCTGCTGGGGGGGGGGGGGGGGGGGGTGTGAGGCACTGGGGTGGTGGCTAGGGTTAGGCTGTGGGGAGGGGAAAAGGTTAAGGTTAGCTACTAGGGAAAGGTTTAGGGATTAGGGATAATGGGGAAAATACTCACCAGAACACTGCTGAGACATCGCCAATGCAATGTGATCCAGAAAAAGGCACTGCTGTCACCGGTATAAAGTACGAAACTGCTATATCACAAGGGACTGTTTGTGGACAGTTCTTCATGTCGACATAATGAATATCAATATTATAACTGTCGGCCAATTGTATCCAACTCCCACAAAAACTCAGGAGACTTCTCACTGTATAGAGATGGGACAATTCCTTTGTACAAGGATACACAAGGCCCATGGAGACAGATGCCCACACTATGCATTATGCAGCCAGCAGCAGCACATGCACCCTGGGTGACAATACATGACCCTGTGCCTGGCTGCCTTAGTGGGGTCACTCTATGCTGTGCTGTATGTTATATGTCACTGCACAGTCACCATTACTATTTGCAGAGAGACCAGCTTACTGTAACAACCCCGCCCACCACCTCCCAATCTCCGCCCCCTCAATGTAGGCCCCGCCTCTTCGAGGTCCGCGATTCTGAGTTTGCAGGATGAAATGTACAATTAGAAAAATGTATAATAAAATAAAAATAAATAAACACACAGCTGCCTGACCGCCTTACAAGGAATGCTGCTGCACTACCTCAGATACTCTACAGTTTAGCCGCATGGTCACGTGATGCTCCGGCTCCGGTAGCAAAAAGAAACAGCTGGGCTGCCCGTGAATGAGAGGGGAAGATGGCCCCTTCTCCTTCTCCAGACTCCTCCACTGCATCCTCCTCCCCCTCTGGCCAGACTGCAGCTTTGCACACCAGCTCAGCCTCATTCTGTTAAGGGGAACCGGCGGCTTGCAGCGCGCCGGCAGGTGGCATATAATGAGTCAGTCTGACTCATTGTAGTGCCTCCGGCTGTGGGCCCCTTCATCGTGGAGGGGCCCTGGTGCATTGCACCGGTTGCACCGCTGCAAGTTCCACCCCTGAACCTACGATAATAGCCCACCAGACCAAAGAATATCCTGAGTTGCGACATACATTTTAGCTTAGGCCATGTGAAGACTGCTTCCACCTTGCTGGGTTGAGGTTTAACTTACCCTTGGCATACAATATACCCCAGATACTTTGCCTCCACAGTTATGATGGCACACTTCTCCAGGTTAGCTGTGAACCCTTGTGCCTGTAGAGACTGTAACACTGCATCCACCTTTGGAAGGTGCGACTGGAACAAACCCACTGTGGTAGAGAAGGCTGTTGTTGCTTTGGCAGCTTCCATCAGAGGAATTTGCCAGCACCCCTTCAGTAAATCTAGCGTAGTTAGATACTGGCTTATTGCTAAGTTTTGTACTAGTTCATCAACCTGGGGCATAGGATATGAATCAAACCGAGGAACTTTATTTAACTTTCTGAAGTCATTACAGAATCTCAAAGCTCCAAAAGGCTTGGGCTCTAAGCCTCGGGATCAGTACTAAATGTCGCCGGCCGGAATCCCGGCGGTCGAAATACAGACGCCGGAATCCCGACCACACAATCCCGACAGGGGTGGCGAGCGGAACGCAGCCCCTTGCGGGCTCGCTTCGCTCGCCACGCTGCAGGCACGGTGCCTCGCTACGCTCGGCACACTATTATATTCTCCCTCTATGGGTGTCGTGGACACCCACGGAGGGAGAATATGTCGGGATTGTGGCGGTTGGGATTGTGGCGGTTGGGATTCCGGCGTCAGTATTTCGACCGCCGGGATTCTGGCCGGCGGCATCTTGACCGCATCCCATTATTCCATTCACTGTTTGACTACTCTATGACCCCCAAGCGCCGCATCACTTCCAGTTCCCGTTTTACTGCTGCCTGTTGGGCCTCAGATATACAATATGGCCTTTGTTTTATCACCCCCCTGGGTGGAGTAACATTGTCATGCTGTATGATTTGAGTTTTCCCCAGGAGGGCAGAGAACACAACCTGGTACTGTGCTACTAAGTTTACCACTTCTTGTTTCTGGCTAGGACTCAAAGTTACTTCAATAGGCACCTGACATTCTGGGGTTTTCATGGCCACTAAAGAGGGATGACTGGCACTTTTCAAGGATTCAACAAATTCACATAGTAGACTTTTACCTCTTTCCTTCTACCTTCCTGCCGTACCTAGACACAAGTATCAGTACCTTGTTGCCCCTATTGAGAGTCCGGTTGACAGCAGTAACGCCATGACTGCGTTTTTGATCCTGTTGAGCTCTTACCATATGCTTGGTCAGAAGTGGCGCAATTTGCCTTAGACAGCCATACAATTGGGACACAAACTGAACGATGTTAGGCTCTTGGGACGGGATCAGTACTAAATCCCGCAGGATGGGACACGGCGGTCGAAATACTGACGCCGGAATTTCGACCACACAATCCCGACAGGGGTGGCGAGCAGAACGCAGCCCCTTGCGGGCTCGCTTCGCTCACCACGCTGCAGGCACGGTGCTTTGCTATGCTCGGCACACTTTTATATTCTCCCTCTATGGGTGTCGTGGACACCCACGGAGGCAGAATATGTCGGGATTGTGCCGGGATTCCGGCGTCGGTATTGCGACTGCCGGGATTCCGTCCGGCGGGATCTTGACCGCATCCCCTTGGGACAATTGCTGCTCCCACCCATCTTTTAATAGATCTAGTATTCCTCTGCGTTGTCTACCATAGAGGAGTTTGAAGGGTCTAAACCCCATACAGTCTCTATATAAAGTCTCTATATAAATAAAGGATAATAATAATAATAATAATAATAATAATAATAATAATAATAGAGGCTTGGGGTACCTCTCAAACTGCCAACATTAGCTAAGGTAAGAGTAGGTCCTAATCTCGCTTCTCCTGTGAAACTGCCCTTTTCATCATCTGCATAAGGGTTCTGTTAAAGCATTCAACCAAGCCGTCTGTCTGCGGGTGGTAAACTGAAATGGTAATTCTATCCACCTTTAACAGGCGACACAGGTATTTCATTAATTTAGACAGAAAAGGGGTACCTTAGTCAGTCAGGACCTCTATTGGTATTCCTAGACGGGTATACAGCATCAAGAACTCCTGGACAATAGTGCTAGATTTCATGTTACATAGTGGTATGGCCTCCGGGTACCCGGTGGAGTAGTCCACCGTCACCAATATATACTGATGCCCATGATCCGATTTTTCTACTGGCCCCATCAGATCTATAAAAATTGGCTCAATAGGCATGGAAATTATAGTCAGGAAAACCAAGGTCGCCCTAAATTCTGTCTGGGGTGCATTCTTTTGGTACACTGGGCATTCCTGACAATATTCTTTTACTGCAGCATGAATGCCTGGCCAGGAGAACCATAGCTGGATACGCTGGAGAGTTTTCCTCTCCCCTAAATGGCCACCCCATAAATGCATGTGAGCTGCCCTCAATACCAGCTGCTCGTGTTTTCGGGGAATCAGCAACTGGTCTACCCTTTTACCTTGCAAAAAAGTTACAAGGTAAAAAAAAATTTTTTTCACATAAAGTAAGGTACACCTTCAGGTGGTAAAGCAGAGTTTACCTTACCATTTACCACTACCACATTTTAAAAATTAGTGGACAAGTTGCCATCGTTATGTTGATCTCGCCTAAAGTCCTGCAAAGACACTCTTTCGCAAATGGGGGACTAATGTGTCTCAATCTCACTGGCAAGAGAGGGCTTTACAGTCATACAACCTTGGCTTCCAGTAGATCTTGGCCCCTGCAACAGCTTAACCTTTGTCTGTCTGCCAATGTCATGCCAGGTAACAAACTCCTGCAACAGTGGGCAGTCCTGGCCCAGGATTAGTGGATAAGGAGGTTTAGAAGCTACTGTGACTACCATTTTTACTGGTCTTACTTTAATCACCACCGGCAGGTGCACTCATGGGCATTCTTCTATGTCACCAAGTATACATAGCATCTTTACCAGAAGCACAACCTGGCCAGACCCGGGAAGAACCAGGTTAGCAGAGATGATAGACAATTAATTGCCAGTATCAACCAAGGCCCAGATATCCCAGCCTTCAATCTGTACCATCAGATGAAACAGTAGTTTCAGTTGGGGAAATAATTCCAGGCGCCATACTGAATACAGGTTGTGCTGTTTTCCCTGAGCTGCAATCCACTAGCTCACCCTGCTTTAGGAAGTACCGCTGTGCATGACTGGGCTCTCTGCACTCAAAACATATGACTGGAGATGGGCTGTTTAGTTTAACAATGGGGATCTGGGTATTGGGCTTAGGTACTGGCTGTAACCCTTGCTTGGCTTTATTAAAATTTCCCAGGGTCAGGTACCTCTCAATCACCACTGCTAGCTCCTCAATGGTCTGGGGGTCAGCCTGCAAAGGCCCAGTGTTTTACACCACGGTCTAATACCCGTATAGCCTGGTCTAGAGCCATCACTTCCACTACCCACTAAGAAGAATTTTTATCTGTAACCAGGTTTTACTCAGTTTGGCCAATCATGCCAGTTTGACCACTGGAGGCTCAGATGGGTTCAGCTGCAACTCATAATATTCTTGGGCTTTGCTGGGACCCGTCACCCCAATCCTGCTGAGTATAGCTTCCTTCAAGCAAGGATAAGAGCTGACTTCAGACAACTTTAACTCAACATAGGCTCTCTATGACTCCCCTGTGCGATAAGGAGCTAATCTAACCCTTGATTTCTGGTATCAAATATGTCGCCCAAGACTAGTTAACCCTTGCAAAACTACAGCTACATATTCAAAATGGTAAATTATAATATGGTGGTTGTGCCCACTTTCCCAGCGTATTTCATTCACAAATCAATGTTGGGCCAAGCAGAATACAAGTGGGTGATATGTAAGTGACCACATTCTGTTGATTGCAGGTCTCACAATTGTGTCCCAAGACTAGTTAACTCCTGCAAAACTACAGCTACTTATTCAAAATAGTAAAATATGGTGTGTGTGTGTGTGTGTGTGTGTGTGTGTGTGTGTGTGTGTGTGTGTGTGTGTGTGTGTGTGTGTGTACACTTTGCCAGTGTATGTCATGCCCAAAACAGCGTTGAGTCAAACAAAATACAAGTGGGTGACATGTAAGTGACCACTCTCTGTTGATTTCAGGTGTCAAATTTGTGGCCCAAGACTAGTTAACCCTTGCAGAACTACAGCTACTTATTCAAAATGGCAATTTATAAAATGGTGTTTGTGCCCACTTTGCCAGTGTATTTCATGGCCAAAACAGCGTAGGGCCAAGCAAAATACAAGTGGGTCAAATGTAAGTGACCACCCTCTGTTGATTTCAGGGGTCAAATTTGTGGCCAAAGACTGGTTAACCCTTGCAAAACTACAGCTACTTATTCAAAATGGTAAATTATGGTGTGTGTGCCCACTTTACCTGTGTATTTCATGCCCAAAACAGCGTTGGGCCAAGCAAAATACAAGTGGGTGATATGTAAGTGACCACGCTTTGTTGATTTCAGGTGTCAAATTTGTGGCCCAAGACTAGTTAACCCTTGCAAAACTATAGCTACTTATTCAAAATGGTAATTTATAAAATGGTGTTTGTGTCCACTTTGCCAGTGGATTTCATGCCCAAAACAGCATTGGGCCAGGCAAAATACAAGTGGGTCATATGTAAGTGACCACCCTCTGTTGATTTCAGGTGTCAAATTTGTGGCCCAAGACTAGTTAACCCTTGCAAAGGGAGGGGCCTTAGACTGCACACCTATAGCTGCCAGTAATGTGAGGTGCTACCTACTGAGACTTGTAGTTCTACAGATGAAAAGGGGGGGTGTTGTAGGTGCACTGTCTCTAGCATTACTGATATCATACAGCTTAGCATATAATAAATAGTGGGGTTTAGTTATGTATTGATCAATGCATGAAGCTGCAGCCCCGCGGCAAGGGACTCCACTCTGCTGCAGTACCTAACACTATAGGGGTTCAAACCTAGGGCACGGGACCCCCCAAAAAACCACAGCCAAGCAACCCCAGGGCATCGCAGGGAATAATTATGTGTAGTGAGAAGGATTAAGGGATAGGTGAGAAAAAGAGGGGTGTTATGGGGTGAATTAATATAAGTGAAAAAAATGTGTAACATGTATAATAAACAAACGGTGAAAGTGCCAAATTAAATGTAATGCTGCGATGCCCTGTTGTCACCCAGCCACGGCAGTCCAGGAGGCCCCGTACCCCAGGAGCCACCCCATTTCTGACCTATTATTCAGAATAATTGGATTTACCTAGAATTGTGCCATATTCACAAGTGCAGTCATGCTAGGTACCCTAGTTAAAATAAATGAGGGTCAGGTGCGGGTGGGTGCAAGTCTAAGAATGAAGGTGTCTCACTCCTTCAGGTGTGTCTATACAAAACACTTTTAGTTTGCTAGGGAGGGGCCTTAGACTGCACACCTATAGCTGCCAGTAATGTGAGGTGCTACCTACTGAGACTTGTAGTTCTATAGAATTATTATTCTGAACAATAGGTCAGAAATGGGGTGGCTCCTGGGGTACGGGGCCTCCTGGACTGCCGTGGCTGGGCAACAACAGGGCATCGCAGCATTACATTTAATTTGGCACTTTCACCGTTTGTTTATTATACATGTTACACATTTTTTTCACTTATATTAATTCACCCCATAACACCCCTTTCTCTGACGTCCTAGTGGATGCTGGGAACTCCGTAAGGACCATGGGGAATAGCGGCTCCGCAGGAGACTGGGCACAACTAAGAAAGATTTAGGACTACCTGGTGTGCACTGGCTCCTCCCTCTATGCCCCTCCTCCAGACCTCAGTTAGAATTTTGTGCCCGGCCGAGCTGGATGCACACTAGGGGCTCTCCTGAGCTCCTAGAAAATAAAAGTATATTTTAGGTTTTTTATTTTCAGTGAGATCTGCTGGCAACAGACTCACTGCTACGTGGGACTAAGGGGAGAGAAGCGAACCTACCTGCTTGCAGCTAGCTTGGGCTTCTAGGCTACTGGACACCATTAGCTCCAGAGGGATCGAACACAGGCCCAGCCTCGGTCGTCCGGTCCCGGAGCCGCGCCGCCGTCCCCCTTACAGAGCCAGAAGCAAGAAGACGTTCCTGGAAATCGGCGGCAGAAGACTTCGGTCTTCATCAAGGTAGCGCACAGCACTGCAGCTGTGCGCCATTGCTCCCCATGCACACCACATACTCCGGTCACTGATGGGTGCAGGGCGCTGGGGGGGGGGGGGGGGCGCCCTGGGCTGCAATAAGAGTACCTTGCTGGCAAATACCACATAATATAGTCATAAAGACTATATATGTGTAAAATACCCCTGCCAAATGTACATTTAAAAAGTGGGAGAAGTCCGCCGGAAAAGGGGCGGGGCTATCTCCCTCAGCACACTGGCGCCATTTTCCCTCACAGCTCCGCTGGAAGGACGCTCCCAAGACTCTCCCCTGCAGTTTCCAGACTACATAGGGTAAAAAAAGAGGGGGGGGGGCACTAAATTTAGGCGCATATAATATATATATATAGCTGCTATAGGGAAAAATCACTTGTGTAGTGTGTATCCCTGCATTATATAGCGCTCTGGTGTGTGCTGGCATACTCTCTCTCTGTCTCCCCAAAGGACTTTGTGGGGTCCTGTCCTCGTTCAGAGCATTCCCTGTGTGTGTGCGGTGTGTCGGTACGGCTGTGTCGACATGTTTGATGAGGAGGCTTATGTGGAGGCGGAGCAGGGGCCGATAAATGTGATGTCACCCCCTGCGGGGTCGACACCTGAATGGATGGACATGTGGAAGGAATTACGTGACAGTGTCAACTCCTTACATAAAAGGAGTGACGACATAGCAGATGTGGGACAGCGGGCTTCTCAGCTCGTGCCTGCCCAGGCGTCTCAAAAGCCATCAGGGGCTCTAAAACGCCCGCTACCTCAGATGGCAGACACAGATGTCGACACGGATACTGACTCCAGTGTCGACGATGATGAGACTAGTGTACATTCCAATAGAGCCACCCGTTACATGATTACGGCAATGAAGAATGTGTTGCACATTTCTGATATTACCCCAGGTACCACAAAAAAGGGTATTATGTTTGGGGAGAAAAAACTACCAGTGGTTTTTCCCCCTTCTGATGAATTAAATGAAGTATGTGAAGAAGCGTGGGCTTCCCCCGATAAGAAACTGGTAATTTCTAAAAAGTTACTAATGGCGTACCCTTTCCCGCCAGAGGATAGGTCACGTTGGGAGACATCCCCTAGGGTGGATAAAGCGCTCACACGCCTGTCAAAGAAGGTGGCACTACCGTCTCCGGACACGGCCGCCCTAAAGGAACCTGCTGATAGGAAGCAGGAGGCTATCCTGAAGTCTGTATATACACACTCAGGAATTATACTGAGACCGGCTATTGCTTCAGCATGGATGTGCAGTGCTGCAGCTGCGTGGTCAGATTCCCTGTCGGAAAACATTGATACCCTAGAAAGGGACACTATATTGCTAACCGTAGAGCATATTAAAGACGCTGTCTTATACATGAGAGATGCACAGAGGGATATTTGCCGGCTGGCATCTAAAATAAACGCAATGTCCATTTCTGCCAGGAGAGGATTGTGGACTCGGCAGTGGACAGGAGATGCAGATTCTAAAAGGCACATGGAAGTTTTGCCTTACAAGGGTGAGGAGTTGTTTGGGGATGGTCTCTCGGACCTCGTTTCCACAGCAACAGCTGGGAAGTCAGCATTTTTACCCCATGTTCCCTCACAGCCAAAGAAAGCACCGTATTATCAGGTACAGTCCTTTCGGCCCCAGAAAGGTAAGCGGGTTAGAGGCGCGTCCTTTCTGCCCAGAGGCAGAGGTAGAGGGAAAAAGCTGCAACATACAGCCAGTTCCCAGGAACAAAAGTCCTCCCCCGCTTCCTCTAAGTCCACTGCATGACGCTGGGGCTCCACAGGCGGAGCCAGGTACGGTGGGGGCCCGTCTCAAGAACTTCAGCAACCAGTGGGCTTGTTCACGGGTGGATCCCTGGATTCTACAGGTAGTATCTCAGGGGTACAAGCTGGAATTCGAGACGTCTCCCCCTCGCCGTTTCCTCAAATCTGCCTTGCCGACAGCTCCCCCGGACAGGGAGGCAGTGCTGGAGGCGATTCACAAGCTGTATTCTCAGCAGGTGATAATCAAGGTACCCCTCCTTCAACAAGGACGGGGTTACTATTCCACAATGTTTGTGGTACCGAAACCGGACGGTTCGGTGAGACCCATTTTAAATTTAAAATCTTTGAACACTTATATAAGAAGGTTCAAGTTCAAGATGGAATCGCTCAGAGCGGTGATTGCAAGCCTGGACGAGGGGGATTACATGGTGTCACTGGACATCAAGGATGCTTACCTGCATGTCCCCATTTACCCTCCTCACCAGGAGTACCTCAGATTTGTGGTACAGGACTGTCATTACCAATTCCAGACGTTGCCGTTTGGTCTGTCCATAATGGCCGAAATGATGATACTCCTTCGGAAAAAGGGAGTTTTAATTATCCCGTACTTGGACGATCTCCTTATAAAGGCGAGGTCCAGGGAACAGTTGTTGATCGGAGTAGCACTAGCTCGGGAAGTGCTACAACAGCACGGCTGGATCCTGAATATTCCAAAGTCGCAGCTGGTTCCTACAACGCGTCTACTGTTCCTGGGGATGGTTCTAGACACAGAACAGAAAAAAGTGTTTCTCCCGGAGGAGAAGGCCAAGGAGTTATCGTCTCTAGTCAGAGACCTCCTAAAACCAAAACAGGTGTCGGTGCACCACTGCACGCGAGTCCTGGGAAAGATGGTGGCTTCTTACGAAGCAATTCCATTCGGAAGGTTCCATGCAAGGATCTTTCAGTGGAATCTGTTGGACAAGTGGTCCGGGTCGCATCTTCAGATGCATCGGCTGATAAACCTGTCTCCAAGGGCCAGGGTGTCGCTACTGTGGTGGCTGCAGAGTGCTCATCTTCTAGAGGGCCGCAGATTCGGCATACAGGACTGGATCCTGGTGACCACGGATGCCAGCCTTCGAGGTTGGGGGGCAGTCACACAGGGAAGAAACTTCCAAGGACTATGGACAAGTCAGGAGACTTCCCTACACATAAATATTCTGGAACTAAGGGCCATTTACAATGCCCTAAGTCAGGCAAGACCCCTGCTTCAACACCAGCTGGTGCTGATACAGTCAGACAACATCACGGCGGTCGCCCATGTAAATCGTCAGGGCGGCACAAGAAGCAGGATGGCGATGGCAGAAGCCACAAGGATTCTCCGATGGGCGGAAAATCATGTGTTAGCACCGTCAGCAGTGTTCATTCCGGGAGTGGACAACTGGGAAGCAGACTTCCTCAGCAGACACGACCTCCACCCGGGAGAGTGGGGACTTCATCCAGAAGTCTTCCAAATGATTGTACACCGTTGGGAAAGGCCACAGGTGGACATGATGGCGTCCCACCTCAACAAAAAGCTAAAAAGATATTGCGCCAGGTCAAGGGACCCTCAGGCTATAGCTGTGGACGCTCTAGTGACACCGTGGGTGTACCAGTCGGTTTATGTGTTCCCTCCTCTGCCTCTCATACCCAAGGTACTGAGAATAATAAGAAGGAGAGGAGTAAGAACTATACTTGTGGTTCCGGATTGGCCAAGAAGAGCTTGGTACCCAGAACTTCAAGAAATGATCTCAGAGGACCCATGGCCTCTGCCGCTCAGACAGGACCTGCTGCAGCAGGGACCCTGTCTGTTCCAAGACTTACCGCGACTGCGTTTGACGGCATGGCGGTTGAACGCCGGATCCTGAAGGAAAAGGGCATTCCGGAGGAGGTCATCCCTACGCTGATTAAAGCTAGGAAGGAGGTGACCGCAAACCATTATCACTGCATATGGCGAAAATATGTTGCGTGGTGTGAGGCCAGAAGGGCCCCAACGGAGGAATTTCAGCTGGGTCGATTTCTGCACTTCCTACAGTCAGGGGTGACTATGGGCCTCAAATTAGGTTCCATTAAGGACCAGATTTCAGCTCTGTCGATTTTCTTCCAAAAAGAACTGGCTTTACTGCCTGAAGTTCAGACGTTTGTTAAAGGTGTGCTGCATATTCAGCCCCCTTTTGTGCCTCCAGTGGCACCTTGGGATCTCAACGTGGTGTTGGATTTCCTTAAGTCACATTGGTTTGAGCCACTTAAAACCGTGGAACTAAAATATCTCACGTGGAAAGTGGTCATGCTGTTGGCCTTGGCTTCGGCCAGGCGTGTGTCAGAATTGGCGGCTTTGTCATGTAAAAGCCCTTATCTGATTTTCCATATGGATAGGGCAGAATTGAGGACTCGTCCCCAATTTCTTCCTAAGGTGGTATCTGCTTTTCATTTGAACCAACCTATTGTGGTGCCTGCGGCTACTAAGGACTTGGAGGATTCCAAGTTGCTGGACGTGGTCAGGGCCCTGAAAATTTATGTTTCCAGGACGGCTGCAGTCAGGAAAACTGACTCGCTATTTATCCTGTATGCGCCCAACAAGCTGGGTGCTCCTGCTTCAAAGCAGTCTATTGCTTGCTGGATCTGTAGTACGATTCAACTTGCACATTCTGCGGCTGGACTGCCGCATCCTAAATCTGTAAAAGCCCATTCCACGAGGAAAGTGGGCTCTTCTTGGGCGGCTGCCCGAGGGGTCTCGGCTTTACAACTTTACCGAGCTGCTACTTGGTCGGGTTCAAACACGTTTGCTAAGTTCTACAAGTTTGATACCCTGGCTGAGGAGGACCTTGCTTTTGCTCATTCGGTGCTGCAGAGTCATCCGCACTCTCCCGCCCGTTTGGGAGCTTTGGTATAATCCCCATGGCCCTTACGGAGTTCCCAGCATCCACTAGGACGTCAGAGAAAATAAGAATTTACTCACCGGTAATTCTATTTCTCGTAGTCCGTAGTGGATGCTGGGTGCCCATCCCAAGTGCGGATTGTCTGCAATACTTGTATATAGTTATTGCCTAACTAAAGGGTTATTGTTTAGAGACATCTGTTGAGAGGCTCAGTTATTTTTCATACTGTTAACTGGGTATAGTATCACGAGTTATACGGTGTGATTGGTGTGGCTGGTATGAGTCTTACCCAGGATTCCAAAATCCTTTCCTTATTGTGTCAGCTCTTCCGGGAACAGTATCCTAACTGAGGTCTGGAGGAGGGGCATAGAGGGAGGAGCCAGTGCACACCAGGTAGTCCTAAATCTTTCTTAGTTGTGCCCAGTCTCCTGCGAAGCCGCAATTCCCTATGGTCCTTACGGAGTTCCCAGCATCCACTACGGACTACGAGAAATAGAATTACCGGTGAGTAAATTCTTATTTTTTTTCTCACCTATCCCTTAATCCTTCTCACTACACATAATTATTCCCTGCGATGCCCTGGGGTTGCTTGGCTGTGGTTTTTTGGGGGGTCCCGTGCCCTAGGTTTGAACCCCTGCAGCAGAGTGGAGTCCCTTGCCGCGGGGCTGCAGCTTCATGCATTGATCAATTCATAACTAAACTCCACTATTTATTATATGCTAAGCTGTATGATATCAGTAATGCTAGAGACAGTGCACCTACAACCCCCCCCCCCCCCTTTTCTTCTGTAGAACTACAAGTCTCAGTAGGTAGCACCTCACATTACTGGCAGCTATAGGTGTGCAGTCTAAGGCCCCTCCCTAGCAAACTAAAAGTGTTTTGTATAGACACACCTGAAGGAGTGAGACACCTTCATTCTTAGACTTGCACCCACCCGCACCTGACCCTCATTTATTTTAACTAGGGTACCTAGCATGACTGCACTTGTGAATATGGCACAATTCTAGGCAAGTCCAATTATTCTGAACAATAGGTCAGAAATGGGGTGGCTCCTGGGGTACGGGGCCTCCTGGACTGCCGTGGCTGGGCGACAACAGGGCATCGCAGCTTTACATTTAATTTGGCACTTTCACCGTTTGTTTATTATACATGTTACACATTTTTTTCACTTATATAAATTCACCCCATAACACCCCTTTTTTTCTCACCTATCCCTTAATCCTCACTACACATAATTATTCCCTGCGATGCCCTGGGGTTTCTTGGCTGTGGTTTTTTGGGGGGTCCCGTGCCCTAGGTTTGAACCCCTATAGTGTTAGGTACTGCAGCAGAGTGGAGTCCCTTGCCGCGGGGCTGCAGCTTCATGCATTGATCAATACATAACTAAACTCCACTATTTATTATATGCTAAGCTGTATGATATCAGTAATGCTAGAGACAGTGCACCTACAACACCCCTCCTGTTCTTCTGTTTAACCCTTGCAAAACTACAGCTACTTATTCAAAGTGACAATTTATAAAATGGTGTTTGTGCCCACTTTGCCAGTGTATTTCATGCCCAAAACAGCATTGGGCCAGGCAAAATACAAGTGGGTCATATGTAAGTGACCACCCTCTGTTGATTTCAGGTGTCAAATTTGTGGCCCAAGACTAGTTAACCCTTGCAAAACTACAGCTACTTATTCAAAATGGCAAAATATGGTGTGTGTGCCCACTTTGCCAGTGTATTTCATGCCCAAAACAGCGTTGGGCCAAACAAAATACAAGTGGGTGATATGTAAAGTGACCACCCTCTGTTGATTTCAGGTGTCAAATTTGTGGCTCAAGACTAGTTAACCCTTGCAAAACTACAGCTACTTATTCAAAATGGCAATTTATAAAATGGTGTTTGTGCCCACTTTGCCAGTGTATTTCATGGCCAAAACAGCATTGGACCAGGCAAAATACAAGTGGGTATCTTTTTATTAAGAAAATTGCAACATATATTATATAAATATGGTAAAATTCATAAAACAAGACACACAGTATACACTGAATTGTTGTCTAGCTAACCAAACAGAAATCAACAAAGCTTGTATGGCTGCACATACTGTCAGTACAGCTTAACATATATCATCTAGACAAAACCAACCTACTATACAAACAATACACATCATAACCAGAAGCAATGAAAAAATGAATGAAACCTTTTAGCCACATGTAAACCGTCTCAACAAAAGAACCAGAAAAATAAAATCTACGGGGAGGTGAAGAACAGAAAGCCAAAAGATGAACAAGAAAAGGATTTCTGCTACCCACTCAAGGGGGTTTCAAGTGGCGCCAGAGCCTGGACCACTCGACAGCATCCAACCTCCTCTTGTCCATATCCATCATCCCCCTGATCTCGTGTAGAATATTTCCCACCACCACTTCACAGGGGAGGACCTTTGCTCTGAGGGAAACCGGACACCGTGCACCCCATGTGTGAAACCTAACTGCTAAACTAACTAAAAAAATTGTGGTTAAATCATATCCTTTATACCCTTTGAACGTCCCATAAACCCACTCAGGGTAACTATGCCCCGAAAGGCACGGGATGCGTAAGGCCCTTGAAACCGCTTTACAAACCTTTATATTGAAGGGACACTCAAGGAGGAAGTGGTCCATTGTCTCCTCCTCCCCTAGACATTCCTCACGTGGGCAACCACGATCATCGGCACTTGAGATTACCCCGCACATAAAGTCTCCCTTGGAAGGAAAGCCAGGCAATATCTCTGAACTTCAGTGGGATTCTCTGAGAATTAATCAGAGACAACCCATCTGAGCAGACATTGCCCGGGCAGTCCCTTAATGACAGCGGAGCATAGAAGTGAGTCTGCAAAATTCTTCTCTCCAACTCCCTTCTTGAGAAGTTTTTGACTTCACCCACCTCCAGCCCCCAAAGCCTTGTCATCTTCAAGCACAGTATAACGTAGATCGGGAGGTAGCCATGCCGGACTCCAAGGGTTTTTACTCGGCCACCATCCATCCATAACCCGAGGAAGTGAGACACCCAGGCCCTTAAACTTTCTACCCATCGAGGGGGAGTTTCTAGAAACAAACTCCCTAGATTTAGCTTTAAAAAAGTTGTAGCGAAAAACACTACAGGGTTGACCATACACAGCCCCCCTTGTTCTCTCGATCTGTAGGTAATCCCTCTCTTGACCAGATTCATTCTATTCCCCCATAACATCAGGAAGAATAAAGAATACATCCTGGTCCACAAAGATTGTGGCAAAAAGCACACATAACTGACATACAAGAAAAGCGGAACCAAGTAGGTTTTGCACAAATCAACCCTTTCCCTGAAAGAGAGCTGCCACCCTCTCCAGGAGTGCACCTTTCTTGTAGCATCTTCCAGCCTCTTATCCCAATTTTGAGTGGCATAATCACCACGGCCAAATTTAATACCTAGAACTTTTATCTCTGGACTGGCGCGGGGGAGACTATCCGGAAGGGCAAACTCGTCACCTTCCTCCCCCATCCAGAAAGCTTCACACTTGTCCTGATTGATCCTGGAGCACGAAGCCTCAGAATACTCGCAGATAAGACGTTCCATGTCACGCGTCTCTGCCACAGACGACACAACCACAGTAACGTCATCCGCTTAGGCCGCCACCCTCAGTGGTAGCCCAGGGCCCAGCTGCACCCCTGCAACAGTACCGCACTCAATCCTCCGCACAAAGGGGTCAATTGCGAATACGTACAGAAGGGGGCTCAGGGGACACCACTGACGGACACCCGAGTCAACCGAAAACGTGGGCCCAACCCAACCATTGACAAGCGGGAAGCTCTCAGCCTGATTGTAAATGACACGTAGCCAATCTACCACCCTTACTGGAAGACCATACCTTTCCAGCACAGCCCACAGGTACTGATGATTAACCCGGTCAAAAGCCTTGGCCTGGTCCAATGCCAGCAAATACTTAACCCATTTTTCAGCACGACATTGCTCCACGGCCTCCCGGATGCCAAGGACAGCACTAAAGGTGCTTCGACCCTTTACAGTGCAATGCTGAGACGGGGAAAGTAACAGTCCGGAAACTTCCATCAGCCGATTAAAGAGTACCTTTGCCAGAATCTTTCTGTCTGTATTGAGAAGAGCGATGGGGCGCCAATTCTCAATACGGGCTGGGTCCTTACCTTTAGACAATAATATGAGAGCAGAGGATCTCATAGAGGGAGGGAGCACTCCCTCACCCAGGCTTTCATTAAATACCTCTACAAGACGAGGAGCCAAGATGTCTGAGAAAACTTTAAAAAATTCAGATGTTAACCCATCTAGGCCTGGAGATTTTTTTATAGACAAACCGTCTATAGCCTTCTTGACCTCCTCCACTGTCACATCATTACCCAAAGAGTCAAAAGAAGGATCAGGCTGCTCAAGCCCAGGTGTCTCCCCCAGGAACCGATCCATCCTCTCTCTAATGAGTGGCTGCTCAGACAAAAGGTCGGAGTAATAAGACCTGATGACTCCCAAAATACCCTCCCTGTCTCCATGAAGAGTACCCTGGTCATCAAACAGGCCCCGGACCTCCCTCAAATCAACTGATTTTCTGCAACTCTGGTAGGGATCAGGCGAGTGGTATTTTCCATAATCCCTCTCCAAAATCAAAGAAGCCAGAGGATCATACTGATATTCTCTCATCTGAGCCTTCACCCGGGAGATTTCCCCACAATCCCCACGCCCAGAGATCAAGAATTCTAGTTCCTTTCTCAGGCTCTGGGAGATACATCTTTTTGTCAAGTTTCTCCTGGCTACCAGCCTTTGAAAAAAACTGAGTCCTCTTTTTACACTCTACTCCAACCAGCCTCCAGAAGTGCTTCCTGCAGTTGAAAAAAGTCTCTAAAGGACTGTCTAACTCCCTCCTCCTTCAGGAGCCCGGAATTCAAACGCCAAAGGCCCCTCCCTTTCTGAGGAGTTTCTGAGACGTTCAAAGCAACACACAGAAAAACGTGGTCGGAGAACTCTACTGGCTTTGTCTCAGGAGGCAAAGTTTTCGAGGACTCCTTAACAAAAAAACTATCTATCCTAGAACTACGGCTACCACAATCATAGGTGAAACCAGTGAGGTCTGGGAAATGGCAAACATGCACATCGACCAGACCAGCCTCTCTAATCATGCTAACTAAAAAATTGGAATCATAGCCCAGGGTCATCTTTGTGACTCCCCTATCTTTTGGACTAATGACGGTGTTAAAATCACCGCCAAAGATGATCTGCCGGGCCGTAAAGAGAAACGGTTTTATCTCCCTGAAAAGACATTTCCTGTCCCAAGCTGTTTGGGGCCCATAGATGTTTATTAATCTCAGGGCATGTCCTCTCAGGTTGACATCCAAAACCATGCACCTACCTACCTGTAATTCTATAATCCTGTGCACGTTTACCATATCAGTAAAAAGCACTGCCAACCCACCGTACGGCTCGGCCGCAAGAGACCAGAAGGAAATCCCACGCCTCCACTGACCCTTGGCCCGATGAAGTGTGGCCAGGTCACCTATCCTGGTCTCCTGCAAAAATAAAAAATCAACATCAACCGTGTTGAAAAAATCAAAGGCCAAGAAACGAGCACGTTCGGAAAACACGGAAGCCACATTAATGGTGGCACATCGCATAGGTTGGGGATCCATGTTTCTTGGATTATAGAAGTAGGATCCCATTCACTTTTTCTTTGCTTGTCTTTTAGAGTCCTCATCCGAGGATCCAACTCTTTTACATGCCACCCCAAAAGGGATAGCATCCTCGTCAGACAGGGAGATCTCTTCCTCCTCCCCCTCACTCACACTATCAGCAACAGGGACCACAGTCTCACTAAGTAGACTCTCGGACCCCTTCCTACCAATCCCCTCCCCAACAACACACCCCTCCACCTTTACCACCTCGTCCGGGGGAGGATCCGGATCAGGAGCCCTTGGGGTACTAATAAAGGAGCCGCCTCCGGGACCACCCCCACCAGGGGACCCAGGAGTTTCATCAACCACCAACACCTCATCTGAAGAATGAGGGACTTCCCCTTCTGGACACTGAGCTACTTCAACCACGTCTAATAGGGATCCTACAGCCTGGCTCAACTCTATCCCCACAGGGTCCCACTCCAGCTCCCCCTGAGAACCATTTCTTTCCAAGTGCTTAGTTTTGCTTTGGGCTTTACCTTGTCCCATTTTTCCCTGTTTATGCTTAGCTACAATCTCCTTCCCAGCAACTGACAGATTAGAGGCCTGCTTTGGCTTTCTATTTTTTGAGACATTTGGGACAAAAACTAATTCTTTTCCCCCAACCATGACCACCTCCCCCTCTTCTTCATCATCAGAAGAAGACAGGACATCGAAACTATTTGAGCAAATAAAATCTACCTCCTTTTTTTTTAGGCTTCCTCCTCCTCCCTTTATTGATGATCTGAAAGGATGCCTCCCCCTTTTCAGGCTGAACCTTCTCTTTCCCACCATCTTCTATTCTCTTCGAGATGTCCTGATGCTGCACAGTAACCGGTACGCTACTTTCGCGACCAGGACCAACCTCCGGCACCACTTCTTCCACCCCTGCACTATAATTATGCGAAGCCTTAGGGCATCGACTGTAGGGATGACCAACTGTACCGCAAAGATTACACCTGACCTTGCTGCATTCCCGGGACCCATGCCCCAACTGGCCACACAAAGCACATTTAATCACCCCACAATCGCTACTGAGGTGACGAAAGTAACCACACTTATGACAGGTTCTGGGTTGCCCAGGGTAAAAACACTGGAGCCAATCACGGCCAATGTAAGCGTCGGAAGGTATGTGTCTAGTCTCAGCCCCTACCTGGTGTAACCTCACTAAGGCCGAATAGGCACCACCCCAGACCCCCCTAGTATGATCAAACTTTACCAAAGGAGAGAGTACTGTACAAGACCTAGACAACCAATATATAATATCAGCAGGGGGCAGTGATTCGTTACGCACCAACACAGTGATCTTAACCCTGTCCTGCCTCGTGATGGTATGGGCTTTGAAAAAACAATATGGTTCCTTCATCTTGTTTTTCTCCCAACGGGAGCCAAAGGCCTGCAGGCCATTCAGGGAGAGGAAGCTCAGGTCGAAATCTGGAGTTCTCACTGGGTGAATGCATGCGAAAAGATCTGCAGCCTCAAACCCCAGTGAGAAGATCATACCTAAGAACTCCGACTTCGAAGGAGCCTCCCCATCCTCTACCCATCTGAACTGCACCACATTCCTTCTTTTTATGGGCTGACCCCCACTCACCCCGAACTGAGGACCAGCACTCGGCCGACCTGGAACCGCCAAAGAATTAGCATATGAACCAGCACCCGGCCTAACCTCAGAGGGAGTTACAGGGAGCCCTTCAGGTGCCAGACCGCTACCAGCCCCTATTCCCACACTCCCCACCCCACCAGTCATCCTGGCCTGGTTCGCCTGAAACAAATTCACAGCTGCTAGAGCCCTCACCGGCATATCCATGTTACCATATATAGTTTCTACCAACATAACTTCTTCAGGGGTTAATTTGCTCTTATCTACAGCTGGCAGTCCTTGAGCCAATTTCTGCTCCTCTTTCGGCGCAGCTTCATACTTTGAAACACCCATCGATGTGGGTAATGATGTCACCTGCGATGTCATACCCGATGCGTCTTTGGCCCCGCCTCCCTCAGCCACCACGGTGACTAAGCCAGAGCCAGCCACCGCAGGCTTACAGGGATGGCCAGCCTCAGCATCAACCACGGCCCGCGCCGCACCCACACCTGCAACTTTAGAGGCGAGCGTTTCGGGGACAAGTCCACAGGGAGCAGCGACAGTCACAAAAGTCCCAGCATCTGCCATTACCCCAGCAACCGCCACGCCCCCTGCACCATCACCACCCAGCACTCCCTCCAGGAGAGATGCCTCCCCCGTTTGGAAGCCACCAGATACTGCCATCATTGGCCTTTCCACGATATCTGCAGCATCATGCACGATCTTAGAAACATCACTTCCATCACAGCTCCCGACAGCCACTTCCTTCTCCATAGGCTGGACTCCCACCTCCATACACTCCACTGGAGGCTCTGATGCCGCTACTGAACTTGCCAGGACCAGGCCGCCACCGCCATCCTGTTCAGGCAGAGATTCCTGCAACTCCTTTTTCCCCTGAGACAGTACCTGACTACACAATGCTGATGCAGCCACAGAAACTGCTGGGACCGAGCTGCTACTGCCCCCACAATCCTGCTCAGGTAAGGACTTTATCAACACTTCTTTCTCCTGAGAAAGAGCCAGATTACATAACACTTTAATACTTTAATTCTTTCCTTTACTGCAGCCAGGCTAGTACTTAGCTCCCAAATCTCATCCTTTAGGAGAGCTCTCTCACGACTGCTACAAGTATTTCGTTTCCTTCTCTTGAGGGAAAGACGAGAGGTTAAACGAGACTGCTGCGTTTTTAAATCTTCCAGGCTCATATTCACATATTTATCCATAGAGGATTCTGAGCTGCTATCAGAGACCACAGCATCCCCCGCTTCACCACAGGCAGATACCTTCGCCATATCACCCCCCCGGGTTTCCTCACCTGGAGAACCAGCGTCCCATGGTTTGGGGGTCACCAGTTGGGGATCCCGTTTCTTCACAGGGTCCACAATCACTGGGGCTGTCACACTGACCGAATCTCCCAATGCTGGAACTTCCACAGCTGTATGCAGGCCAGAAATCCTGGGGCCTCCTTCGGGCCCAGCAGCCCGGGACTCGCCGTCATCGTCCTCCCCAGGAGGATCCATCCTCCCCTGGGAGGCTCCCAGGGGAAACACTGCAGGCTTCAGAAAAGGACCAGGGCCTAAGAGCTCTCTCCTGTGCAGCCTCCTCCAGTCTCAGGTGTCAAATTTGTGGCCCAAGACTAGTTAACCCTTGCAAAACTACAGCTACTTATTCAAAATGGCAAAATATGGTGTGTGCCCACTTTGCCAGTGTATTTCATGCCCAAAACAGTGTTGGGCCAGGCAAAATACAAGTGGGTCATATGCAAGGGACCCTACTCTGTTGATTTCAGGTGTCAAATTTGTGGCCCAAGACTGGTTAACCCTTGCAAAACTACAGCTACTTATTCAAAATGGTAAAATATGCTGTGTGTGCCCACTTTGCCAGTGTATTTCATGCCCAAAACAGTGTTGGGCCAGGCAAAATACAAGTGGGTCATAGTGTTCACTCTAGGTGTCTTTCACAGGGCGCTGCGCCCTGCCCTTTTTTAGACACCTGAATGCCGCCCTGCCCGTTTGTGTGCGCCCTCCCGCCCCGCACTTTGCTGCCCGCCGGACACATTAACCACACTGCAGTGATCGCAAAGAGGGACTCGGATTTTAAAAGTGAGCGGGTCCCGCAGGACGCGGTTTTTTTGCTGACCGCCGCCTCACAGCCAATAGAAATCCCCAAGCCCTGCCTCACCAGCCAATAGCCGCCGGCAGCTTCTCAACATCCAATCGCTGCCGGCAGCGTCTCCCAATCCAAGCGCCACCTGAGACGTCGGTCCCTCCTCCCTGCACTGATCTCCAACCCATTGAATGTGCTGGTGGCAACCGGGCGCGGACATCACGATGACAGGAGAATGGAAGATGCAGGAGGGAGCCGAGGAGAAGGAGAGGAGCGCCTTCACCACGGGCAGCCCAGTGGGTCTGCTGCAGAGAACATGAGCTGGGGCCGAGCGGGACATGTCAGTGCAGTCGGGCACCACGACCGCAAAGTACCAAGAGGTCAGAGCGCTGCGACCTGGGGGAATGGTGATAAATCTTTAGTTTCACAAACGTGCGGGCGGGCTTTTCCTATATTTCTTTAATAACATGGCCAATACCTGCACATTATACCTGTGAGGGCGCTTCCTGTTACGCTGATCTTATTCCCCCAGCGTCCCAACTACTAGTGCACACATCCTGCCCCCTGCTACCACTACTGCACCCATCCTGCCCCCTGCTACCACCCCTACTGCACCCATCCTGCCTCCTACCACTGCTGCACCTATCTTACCCCCTGCTACCACTACTGCACCTATCCTACCCCCTACCACTACTGCACCCATCCTGCATCCTACCACTACTGCACCCATCCTGCATCCTACCACTACTGCACCTATCCTACCCCCTACCACTACTGCACCTATCTTACCCCCTGCTACCACTACTGCACCTATCCTACCCCCTACCACTACTGCACCCATCCTGCCTCCTACCACTGCTGCACCTATCTTACCCCCCTGCTACCACTACTGCACCTATCCTACCCCCTACCACTACTGCACCCATCCTGCCTCCTACCACTGCTGCACCTATCTTACCCCCCTGCTACCACTACTGCACCTATCCTACCCCCTACCACTACTGCACCCATCCTGCCTCCTACCACTGCTGCACCTATCTTACCCCCCTGCTACCACTACTGCACCTATCCTACCCCCTACCACTACTGCACCCATCCTGCCCCCTGATACCACCACTACTGCACCTATCCTGTCCCCTGCTACCACCACTACTGCACCCATTATACCCCACATACCCACACAGTGCCCATTATAAACACCCCCATACCCACACAGTGCTCAGTATTCACACCCCCACAGTGCCCATCATACACACACCCCATGCCCACACAGTGCTCATTATACACCCGCCAGAGCTCATAAAACCCTCTAAACCCACACAATGTCCAGTATGCACACCCCCATAGTGACCATCATAAGCACACCCATACCACACAGCGCCCATCATATGCACACCCCTATACCACACAGCGCCCATCATATGCACACCCCTATACCACACAGTGCCCATTATACACCCCCCACAGCTCTCATAATGCTCTATACCCACACAGTACTCATTATACACAATTACAATGCTCATAGCACCCTCTATACCCACACACCCGCACAGTGGCCATCATACGCACAACCCATACCCACACATTGCTCATTCCCCCCCCCCCCCCCCCACCCCTTCCCAAAGCGCCTAGCATATTGGTACTCCATACCCACAGTGCCCAGGATACATCCCCCTATACACAGTGACCAGCATACATAAACTCCCATATCCACACACAGTGCTCAGCATAGACACAACTGCCACACCCACACAGTGCTCAGCATACACACAAACAATCCCCAAACCAAAGCAGTGCCCAGCATACGCACACACCCCATACTCAGACAGTGCCCAGCATACGCACACACCTCGTGTTATAGCGGTAGGGCTTCAACAAGGACACAGAGAAGCTGATCTTAAAAGTTGACGGGGAGCAGGAAGCACCGAATCCTGGGTACTGATGCCTCCCTACCCCTAACATTGCCTACAGCACTACCTGCACCTAACCCTCTATTTGCCCCCCAATACTGCCATAACTGCTATCTACCATGTGGGGTGGTCTAATGCTATGTGGGGAGGCATAAGGAGATCTCAAAAGCATACGTTGCTATGGGACCCAGAAACTGAAGTAGGACCCACATTTTTAAAACTGAGGGGTCCCTGCGACCCACTTTTTTTTTGGCTCAGCGCGATCACTGTGTCTCCCTGCATGAGAGACAGAGACCTCCGCGTCCCACCCGCCTCGTCCCACCCGTCCTTAGCTGTCAGCCGTCGCAGCTCCCCTCCTCTGTGAGCAGACTATAGGTCTGCTCATGATCTGATGAGACAGGAGGGTTGGGTTTGCCTCTCCCGCCGAGACAAACCCAGCCCTCCCTCCTCTGTGTACATGGATCACTGTGGTGGCCATTTTCAACCAGCTCCGCGATGTGTGAGGGGGGACCCGCAGCATCAGCCCCCAGTATGTAAGATTGGCACAAAAAAAGCGGAGATCAAAAATGTGCCCTACCTGGTGCAGTGTGTCTTGTGCTCTCTACCTGGTGCAATGTTTCTCAGTGCTCTCTTCCTGGTGCAATGTTTCTCAGTGCTCTCTACCTGGTGCAATGTTTCTCAGTGCTCTCTACCTGGTGCAATGTTTCTCAGTGCTCTCTACCTGGTGCAATGTGTCTCAGTGCTCTCTACCTGGTGCAATGTTTCTCAGTGCTCTCTACCTGGTGCAATGTGTCTCAGTGCTCTCTACCTGGTGCAATGTGTCTCAGTGCTCTCTACCTGGTGCAATGTGTCTCAGTGCTCTCTACCTGGTGCAATGTTTCTCAGTGCTCTCTACCTGGTGCAATGTTTCTCAGTGCTCTCTACCTGGTGCAATGTTTCTCAGTGCTCTCTACCTGGTGCAATGTTTCTCAGTGCTCTCTACCTAGTGAAATGTGTCTCAGTGCTCTCTACCTGGTGCAATGTTTCTCAGTGCTCTCTACCTGGTGCAATGTTTCTCAGTGCTCTCTACCTGGTGCAATGTTTCTCAGTGCTCTCTACCTGGTGCAATGTTTCTCAGTGCTCTCTACCTGGTGCAATGTTTCTCAGTGCTCTCTACCTGGTGCAATGTTTCTCAGTGCTCTCTACTTGGTGCAATGTTTCTCAGTGCTCTCTACCTGGTGCAATGTGTCTCAGTGCTCTCTACCTGGTGCAATGTTTCTCAGTGCTCTCTACCTGGTGCAGTGTTTCTCAGTGCTCTCTACCTGGTGCAATGTGTCTCAGTGCTCTCTACCTGGTGCAATGTGTCTCAGTGCTCTCTACCTGGTGCAGTGTTTCTCAGTGCTCTCTACCTGGTGCAATGTGTATAACGTGCTCTCTACCTGGTGCAATGTTTCTCAGTGCTCTCTACCTGGTGCAATGTGTCTCAGTGCTCTCTACCTGGTGCAATGTGTATAATGTGCTCTCTACCTGGTGCAATGTTTCTCAGTGCTCTCTACCTGGTGCAATGTGTCTCAGTGCTCTCTACCTGGTGCAATGTGTCTCAGTACTCTCTACCTGGTGCAGTGTTTCTCAGTGCTTTATACCTGGTGCAATGTTTCTCAGTGCTCTCTACCTGGTGCAATGTTTATCAGTGCTCTCTACCTGGTGCAATGTGTATAACGTGCTCTCTACCTGGTGCAATGTTTCTCAGTGCTCTCTACCTGGTGCAGTGTTTCTCAGTGCTCTCTACCTGGTGCAATGTGTATAACGTGCTCTCTACCTGGTGCAATGTTTCTCAGTGCTCTCTACCTGGTGCAATGTGTCTCAGTGCTCTCTACCTGGTGCAATGTGTATAATGTGCTCTCTACCTGGTGCAATGTTTCTCAGTGCTCTCTACCTGGTGCAATGTGTCTCAGTGCTCTCTACCTGGTGCAATGTTTCTCGGTGCTCTCTACCTGGTGCAATGTTTCTCGGTGCTCTCTACCTGGTGCAATGTTTCTCGGTGCTCTCTACCTGGTGCAATGTTTCTCGGTGCTCTCTACCTGGTGCAATGTTTCTCGGTGCTCTCTACCTGGTGCAATGTTTCTCGGTGCTCTCTACCTGGTGCAGTGTGTCTCAGTGCTCTCTACCTGGTGCAGTGTTTCTCAGTGCTCTCTACCTGGTGCAGTGTGTATAACGTGCTCTCTACCTGGTGCAATGTGTATAATGTGCTCTCTACCTGGTGCAATGTTTCTCGGTGCTCTCTACCTGGTGCAATGTTTCTCGGTGCTCTCTACCTGGTGCAGTGTGTCTCAGTGCTCTCTACCTGGTGCAGTGTGTCTCAGTGCTCTCTACCTGGTGCAGTGTGTCTCAGTGCTCTCTACCTGGTGCAGTGTGTCTCAGTGCTCTCTACCTGGTGCAGTGTGTCTCAGTGCTCTCTACCTGGTGCAGTGTGTCTCAGTGCTCTCTACCTGGTGCAGTGTGTCTCAGTGCTCTCTACCTGGCGCAATGTGTCTCAGTGCTCTCTACCTGGCGCAATGTGTCTCAGTGCTCTCTACCTGGCGCAATGTGTCTCAGTGCTCTCTACCTGGCGCAATGTGTATAACGTGCTCTGCCTGTCGCAAAGTGTAGAATGTGCTCTGCCTGGCGCAATATGTATAACGTGCTCTACCTGTCGCAGTGTGTATAGGAGGTTCTACCTGGTGCAGTGTGTATTAGCTGCACTACTGTGTGGTGTAATGTGAATTGCCACTATTATGTGGCCATGCCCCTTCCCCACGAAAAACAAAGCCCCTAAATTTTTGCTGCGCGCCTTTGGCGCGCACTGCCCATTCTTTATCATGTGGGAATGGGAGGACCAAGCATTATAGTATGTACCTAATTTTGCCCTTCTAACTGAAAAATGTGCCCTCCCGAATGAAAAATGTGCCCTACCCGTGATCAGCACCCTGCCCTAAAAAAATCCTAGAGTGAACACTAGGTCATATGCAAGGGACCCTACTCTGTTGATTTCAGGTGTCAAATTTGTGACAGAAGACTCATTAACCCTTGCAAAACTGAATAATCTGAATAAGAAGCTGGAGTTCGAATACGAAGTGAATAAGAAGCTAGAGCTTGAATAAGAAGTGAATAAGAAGCTGGCTGAATAAGAAGCTAACTTCAGCCTAGTTAAAGAGTCCCAGGTTGCATTCCCCTGCAATTACTGTGCAACACTTGGCTCATGAACATAACATTATTCACAAAGGTGCAATATAATTGCTGCCTTTCGTTTCCAGGGACTGTCTGCACAGTGATAATACTGAAAAGTAAGCTATAAAATGTGTAAGGATCAACTTTGCAATTTGAGTATAAAGTGCAATTCTCTCTATATTGCTATTATCTGCGATTTATAAAGTAACAAGTTATTGAGCAGTATTAGACAAAGTTCAAACACCTACATTTTGCCCTATGCAAGGAACAGGTTACAATGCAAAAAGTTATCTGGTCTTTAGAAGTTGAAAAGAAGCTTCAACTGAAAAAGTAAAACTTACGTGACTTGTAATATCCTCTCCCCTAGAAAAGCCAGGAAGAGTCCTATCAAGGTTAGTTTCAGCAGTTTCCCCATGGCTGCAGAGCTAGTCTACAGGATTTTAGGCTATTCTGTAAGAGCTGGGACTAAGGGATAGGGCGGGTCCACTAGAGGGATAGGGCGGGTCCACTAGAGGGATAGGGCGGGTCCCTGAGCTAGTGGCCGTCAGATCTTTGTGTACACTCCCTCGTACTATTGAACCTTCCTTATCTACACAGCACTGTGTTGATTATATCATTGACTGTAGTGTATTACAGACATAGATACAGATTACATATAGATCACTCTCTCCAGACACAACACCAGCATACTTGAGTACTTTTGTAAATGCATTTCAGGGAGATTGTGACAGTAACACCTATCAGCGCGGACGTGTACTGCTACATCTGAGAGTCGTGTCATAAATATGACTTACATCCAAATGTAAATGAGCTCCAACGTTAGTAAGATCTACTTGTTGAAGAAAAGACTCTGATATTTTTCATGATTTGTTTGTGTATTTTGTTTCACAAAAGGTTCCATATACTGTACGTGGCCACGAGAAACCTCATTTAAATGCATTTAGAAGATTCAGAATCCAATTCAAGATTCTCACACTCACCTACAAGGGTGGTCTTCAGTATACCGACTGACGGGATCCCGGCGCACAGTATACCGGCGCCGGAATCCCGACAGCCGGCATACCGACACTTATTCTCTCTCGTGGGGGTCCACAACCCCCCTGGAGGGAGAATAAAACAGCGTGGCGAGCGCAGCGAGCCCGCAAGGGGCTCATTTGCGCTAACCACACTGTCGGTAAGCCGGCGGTCGGGCTCCTGGCGCCCGTATGCTGGCCGCCGGGAGCCCGGCCGCCGGCATACCATACTGAACCCACCTACAAAGCCCTCACCCACTCTTCTCCCTCTTACATCTCTGATCTTATCTCTCTTTACATTCCCACCCGTCCTCTTCGCTCTGCCAATGCACTCTGTCTCTCCTGCCAACTGATTACCTCCTCCCACTCCTATCTCCAAGATTTTGCACGTGCTGCTCCCTATCTCTGGAATGCTCTACCTCTCCCCATCCGACTCTCCACCTCTCTACAAAACTTCAAACGGGCTCTCAAGACTAGAGATGAGCGGGTTCGGTTCTCCGAGAACCGAACACCCCCCCCCCACACCCCCCCGCCAAACTCCACGTGGTTTACACTGGTCCGAGGCAGGCTCGGTTGTTCCCGCCTGACTTGGAAAACCCGAACGAGGGAAAAGACATCATCCCGCTGTCGGATTCTCGCGAGATTCGGATTCCATATAAAGAGACGCGCGTCGCCGCCATTTTCACTCGTGCATTGTAGAGAGAGCAGAGAGGACGTGGCTACGTTCTCTCAGTGGAAAATCTCAATATCAGTGCTCAGTATCAGTGCTTACTTATTGCTGCTCAGTAATACTAGTAGTGTGTCTCTCTTGTGCTGCATCTTGCTGCTCAGTGTCAGTCTCAGTAGTATCCTCATCAGTGCTCAGTATCACTGCTCCTTGTCTTGTGCTGCATTGTGGTGCTCAGTATACTACAGTACATTACTAATAGTCCAGTGTCTTGTGCTGCATCTTGCTGATCAGTGTCAGTTCTCAGTATTATCATCATCAGTGCTCAGTATCACTGCTCCTTGTCTTGTGCTGCATTGTGGTGCTCAGTATACTACAGTACATTACTAATAGTCCAGTGTCTCGTGCTGCATCTTGCTGCTCAGTGTCAGTTCTCAGTATTATCATCATCATCAGTGCTCAGTATCACTGCTCCTTGTCTTGTGCTGCATTGTGGTGCTCAGTAATACTACAGTACATTACTAATAATCCAGTGTCTTGTGCTGCATCTTGCTGCTCATTGTCAGTTCTCAGTATTATCATCATTAGTGCTCAGTATCACTGCTCATTGTCTTGTGCTGCATTGTGGTGCTCAGTATACTAGAGTACATTACTAATAGTCCAGTGTCTTGTGCTGCATCTTGCTGCTCATTGGCAGTTCTCAGTATTATCATCATCAGTGCTCAGTATCACTGCTCATTGTCTTGTGCTGCATTGTGGTGCTCAGTATACTACAGAACATTACTAATAGTCCAGTGTCTTGTGCTGCATCTTGCTGCTCATTGTCAGTTCTCAGTATTATCCTCATCAGTTCTCAGTATCACTGCTCCTTGTCTTGTGCTGCATTGTGGTGCTCAGTAATACTACAGTACATTACTAATAGTCCAGTGTCTTGTGCTGCATCTTGCTGCTCATTGTCAGTTCTCAGTATTATCATCATTAGTGCTCAGTATCACTGCTCATTGTCTTGTGCTGCATTGTGGTGCTCAGTATACTACAGTACATTACTAATAGTCCAGTGTCTTGTGCTGCATCTTGCTGCTCATTGTCAGTTCTCAGTATTATCGTCATCAGTGCTCAGTATTACTGCTCCTTGTCTTGTGCTGCATTGTGGTGCTCAGTATACTACAGTACATTACTAATAGTCCAGTGTCTTGTGCTGCATCTTGCTGCTCATTGTCAGTTCTCAGTATTATCGTCATCAGTGCTCAGTATTACTGCTCATTGTCTTGTGCTGCATTGTGGTGCTCAGTATACTGTACAGAGGGAAAAGGTAGCAGGTGCACTATCTCACACTAGCTCAACCTGTAGTAACCAGAGGCACTTAGCATATTCCTGGCCAGGGTTATGAGCTTACCCACCGCATCAAGGTAGCCTCTCATTGGGTAAGTCCCTAACACTAACTATAGGGGTTCAGGTTCGGGGGGCAGGACACCCCAGAGCCACCCAGCCAGACAACCCCAGGGCATCGCAGGAGTGATAAAAATATAGGGTTAAAGAGGTAGGAGCAGCTGTTGCTGCATGTGTGAATAATGTGAGGAGTAAAGGAAATTATGTGAAGGTGTTACATATATGTAAAACAAACGATCAGTGCCATGGAGTGATGAAATAGTGTTAAATTGCTATGCCCCAGCGACACCCAGCCACGGCAGGCACAGGGAGCCCCGCACCCCAGAGAATTCCCCCCATTATGGACTGCCATATTAAAGAATTTGTAGGAGTCTTACCTCAGTGTGCTCATTCCAAATGTAAAGGCTAGAGTGTTGGACTATTTAAAATCAGAGGGGTGGGTGGGGCAGGGTGCTAAATTAGGGTGAAGGTGTCTCCTACCTCGAACCTGAACCCCTATAGTTAGTGTTAGGGACTTACCCAATGAGAGGCTACCTTGATGCGGTGGGTAAGCTCATAGCCCTGGCCAGGAATATGCTAAGTGCCTCTGGTTACTACAGGTTGAGCTAGTGTGAGATAGTGCACCTGCTACCTTTTCCCTCTGTACACTTTACTAAGTCTCAAGCAGAGTAGCACCTCACTACCTAATTAAGGTGTGCAAATTAGGGCCCTTTTCCCTCTGGTGCTCAGTATACTACAGTACATTACTAATAGTCTAGTGTCTTGTGCTGCATCTTGCTGCTCATTGTCAGTTCTCAGTATTATCGTCATCAGTGCTCAGTATCACTGCTCATTGTCTTGTGTTGCATTGTGGTGCTCAGTATACTACAGTACATTACTAATAGTCCAGTGTCTTGTGCTGCATCTTGCTGCTCAGTGTCAGTTCTCAGTATTATCATCATCAGTGCTCAGTATCACTGCTCCTTGTCTTGTACTGCATTGTGGCGCTCAGTATACTACAGTACATTACTAATATACTAGTCCAGTGTCTTGTGCTGCATCTTGCTGATCAGTGTCAGTTCTCAGTATTATCATCATCAGTGCTCAGTATCACTGCTCATTGTCTTGTGCTGCATTGTGGTGCTCAGTATACTACAGTACATTACTAATATACTAGTCCAGTGTCTTGTGCTGCATCTTGCTGCTCAGTGTCAGTTCTCAGTATTATCATCATCATCAGTGCTCAGTACCACTGCTCCTTGTCTTGTGCTGCATTGTGGTGCTCAGTATACTACAGTACATTACTAATAGTCCAGTGTCTTGTGCTGCATCTTGCTGCTCAGTGTCAGTTCTCAGTATTATCATCATCAGTGCTCAGTATCACTGCTCATTGTCTTGTGCTGCATTGTGGTGCTCAGTATACTACAGTACATTAATAATAGTATAATATATATATATATATATATATATATATAGAGATTATCCATCTATTGTGTGTGATAGTCAATTGAATTCTGACCAGTGTGTATTACGTACGCTACCATGCGCTCACTGGCAAACAAGTTCGACGAATTGTCCCTCCTTCTGGGCAGCGCAGGGTCAGGCATTACAGGGTCATCTATCCTCTGCTTTACGGAGACGTGGCTGGACGTCCATATTGCGGATAACCCGATGTCTCTGCCGGGCTTCAGTCTCTTCAGGGCCGATCGCTCCAAGGTTCTCTCAGGAAAAACGAAGGGTAATTGCATCTGCTTCTACATCAACGACGGATGGTGCACCAATGTCACGATCATAGGCAAATCATGCAGCCCTCACCTGGAGATGCTGAGTATCAACTGCAACCCCTTCTATTCCCCCCGGGAATTTGCCTCAATTGTCCTTGTGGGAGTTTACATCCCCCCCTCGCCTGCGCGAACGAAGCCCTGCACCACCTGGCCATATGTATATCCGACATAGAACAAAAACACCCAGACTCTCTGCTTATAGTACTGGGTGACTTCAACAGAACTAACCTGAGCAAGGAGCTACCTAAGTACAAACAACAAGTCACGTGTCCCACTAGAGAAGGGCGCACCCTTGATCACTGCTACACTACCCTCAAGTCTGCCTTCCGGTCTATCCCGCGTGCTGCACTCGGCCTATCTGACCACTGCCTCGTCCACCTACTCCCTACCTATACACAGAAGCTGAGAGCAGTTAAGCCTGTCGTTAAGACTGTCAAGAAATGGACCAATGAGGCCAAGATGAAGCTCCAGGCCTGCTTTGACTGCACGGAATGGGGGGGTCTTTGAAGCCTCGGCAACCGACCTGAATGACTTGACAGACACTGTCACATCCTACATCAGCTACTGTGAGGACATGTGTGTACCTACCAAGACTTACCGCATTTACAACAACAACAAGCCCTGGTTCAATGCCCAGCTCAGGCAACTTCGTCGAGCCAAAGAGGAGGCCTATAGCAGCGGTGACAGAGCACTATACAACCGTACTAGGAACTCTCTGACTAAAGGAATTAGGCTAGCAAAAAAGCGGTTCTCGGACAAGCTGACAAACGATCTCTCCACCAATGACCCCGTATCTGTATGGAAAGGAATGCAATCCATAACCAACTATAGGAAAACATCAAAGTCCACCGCCATGCACCAAGACCTTGCAGATGAACTGAACCACTTTTATTGCAGGTTCGCAAAAGAAGTCCCCTGCAACCCAAACAATCACCTCTACGATGCCCCGAACACCGACGGCCAACCCCAGGCACTGCAAGTCACCCAAGAAGAGGTGGAGGCATTGTTCAAAAGGACCAAAACCAGGAAAGCTCCGGGTCCTGACGGAGTGTCACCATCTGCCCTAAGAGCATGTGCGGGTCAGCTCGCCCCCATATTCACCAAGATCTTCAATAAATCGCTGGAGCTACAGAAAGTCCCTTCCTGCCTCAAAAGGTCTATTATAGTCCCGGTCCCCAAGAAACCCACTATCACGAACCTGAACGACTACAGGCCGATAGCACTGACGTCTGTGGTCATGAAAACGTTCGAGCGTCTGGTTTTGAATCACCTGAAAACTGTGACTGGCCCCCAACTGGACCCCCTGCAGTTCGCCTATCGCTCGAATCGGTGTGTCGAGGATGCAGTCAACCTGGGCCTGCACTACATTCTACAGCACCTAGACATTCCCGGTACCTACGCGAGGGTCCTGTTTGTCGATTTCAGCTCGGCCTTCAATACAATCGTCCCCAGCATCCTCCACCCCAAATTACTTCGCCTAGGGGTCCCAGAAGCTACCTGTTCCTGGATAATAGACTTCCTGACAGATAGGACACAGGTGGTGAAAGCGGGGGAATTCACCTCTCAAGCGCGGTCCATCAGTACAGGGGCCCCTCAGGGCTGTGTCCTCTCACCCCTGCTCTTCTCCCTGTACACAAATGACTGTACCTCAGAGGCGCAATCAGTAAGGATCATCAAATTCGCCGATGACACCACCGTCATCGGCCTCATCAAGGATGGGGACGAATCGGCCTATAGACGGGAAGTAGACCGGCTGGCCCAGTGGTGCATCCACAACAACCTTGACCTCAACCCCTTCAAAACTGTCGAGATGATAGTGGACTTCAGGAAGAAGTCATCTAGTGCACCTCCGCTAACGATTGCTGACAGTGTGGTATCGCTAGTGGACTCCTTCAAGTTTCTAGGGACCACAATCTCCAGGGACCTTAAATGGGGGTCCAACACTGACGCCACTGTTGGGAAAGCGCAGCAGAGGTTGTTCTTCCTCAGGCAACTAAGGAAGTTCAACATCCCACAGAAGCTCCTGCTCCTCTTCTACTCCGCGATTGTGGAGTCGGTACTGTGCTCCTCGATACTCGTATGGTACAGCTCCGCCAGCGCAAGGGACATATGCAGGCTCCAAAAGGTGGTCAGAACCGCAGAGAAGATCCTCGGGGCCGACCTTCCCTCAGTCCAGGACCTGTACTTGTCCAGAGCTAAAAAGCGGGTAATGAAGATAGTAAAAGACCAGCTACACCCCGGCCACAGCATGTTTAACTTGCTTCCTTCAGGCAGGCGTTACAGGGCTGTCCCCGCCAGATCCACCAGAAGCCTCAAAAGTTTCTTTCCCCAAGCTGTCCGCCTGCTGAACTCCTGAACATTGACTGACTAGACGTACATGCAACTCACTTGTGTCCCTACGGTATACCTATCTGTGTAACTTTACTTGCCCCCCCCCCCCCCCACACACACACACACACACACACACACACACACCTGCTTACCAGTTACCTACTTGGCTGTTGTATAGCAAACCGAAGACAAATTCCTAGTATACGTAAGTATACCTGGCCAATAAAGCTGATTCTGATTCTGATGCGGTGTAATATATCAAATGGATGCTGCTGTGCGGTGTAATGTGACTAACGGACGCTGATGTGCAGTGTAATGTGACTCGGACACTATCGTGCGGTGTAATGTGACTAACGGACGCTACCATGCATCATAATGTGACTAACGGACGCTACCGTGCGGCGTAATGTGACTTTACTAACGTGCAGTGTAATGTAACTAACGAATGCTGCTGTGCGATGTAATTTGAATAGTGACTAACGGACACTGCTAGCGGTGTAATATGACTAACGGACACTACACACTACCGCATGGAGTAATGTGACTGTCAGACACTATCATGCGGTGTAATGTGACTAACGGACACTGCCGTGCGGTGTAATGTAACTAACCAATGCTGTTGTGCAGTGTAATGTGACTAACGGACGCTGTTGTGTAGTGTAGTGTGACTAATGGACACTACCGTGTGGTGTAATGTGACTAACGGACGCTGTTGTGTAGTGTAGTGTGACTAATGGACGCTACCGTGTGGTGTAATGTGACTAATGGACGCTGTTGTGTAGTGTAGTGTGACTAACGGATACTGCCGTGCAGTGTAATGTGACTAACGGATGCTACTGTGCCCTTTATAAAATATAGAGGGTGGCACCAATGGACTTTCTGGCACAGGCACCAAAATGTATAGTTATGGCTCTAGTGGTCACTGATGCTCTCTGTAGTATACGGGGGTCACTGATGCTCTCTGTAATATGTGGTGGTCACCAATGCTCTCTGTAATATACAGTGGTCACTGATGTTCTCTAATATATGGTAGTCACTGATGCTCTCTGTAGTAAACAGGGGTCACTGATGCTCTCTATAATATATGGTGGTCACCTATTTTCTCTGTAATATATATGGTGGTCACTGACGCTCTCTGTAGTATACAGTGGTCACTGATGCTCTCTAATATATAGCGTTCACTGATGCTCTCTGTAGTATACAGTGGTCACTGATGCTATCTGTAATAGATAGTGGTCACTGATGCTCTGTAGTATACAGTGGTCACGGATGCTCTCTGTAGTATACAGTGGTCACTGATGCTCTCTAATATATAGCATTCACTGATGCTCTCTGTAGTATACAGTGGTCACTGATGCTCTCTGTAATATATAGTGATCACTGATGCTCTATGTAATATATGGTGGTCACTGATGCTCTCTGTAATATATAGTGATCACTGATGCTCTATGTAATATATGGTGGTCACTGATGCTCTCTAGTATACTGTGGTCACTGATGCTCTCTGTAATATATAGTGATCACTGATGCTCTATGTAATATATGGTGGTCACTGATGCTCTCTGTAATATATAGTGATCACTGCTGCTCTATGTAATATATGGTGGTCACTGATGCTCTCTAGTATACTGTGGTCACTGATGCTCTCTGTAATATATAGTGGTCACTGATGCTCTCTGTAATATATGGTGGTCAGTTGGCGCTAGTGGGTGTCTGCTGCTGGGGCTGTAATGAGTCTCCTGTTATGTGACGGTTGTGCTTGCTTACGCAGCAAGATAGTAAAGCCATTCTTCACTGCTCCTTCTACGTGATGTCTCCTCTAATGGCAAATGTAAATCAGCACCCACCGCTGATGTGAGCTGACCATGTTGGGTACTCAGCTTCAAGGTGCATGGTGGGAGTATTAGAGGAAACCACTGAACACATAGGGAAGGGCTCTCCCACAGCTGAACTTCTTCATAAAAAAAAAAAAATGCAAGCAATTGGATAGTGGTTAACGGCAGGCAAGGTGGGGCCCTGAGAGAGGGGGCCCCAGGATAACATATACCCTGCTCCCCCGTCCTTAATCCGATCTGCTGCAGTGGTACATACTAGGCATTTCATAAATTTCAGCTCCAGGCCCATGTGGACGTTAATCTGGCACTGCTACTAGGCATGCGCGGCTTTCTGGCAACACATGCACGGGCAGCCATTTGCCAGTAAATATCGTGGAAAGTCGTGCATGGAGTCAGCTGCCTGTTCCCAGCTTGCATTCCGTAGCGTGACCATTTTATCCCTTTTACCTGGGCCGCTCATGGATTACACAGGTTCTGTGGCTGATTAAAACCATCTGAAGTGTAGCCTTGAAGTCCGCCAGCCACAGAACCTGTGTAATCCATGAGTGACCCAGGTAAAATGGATAATATGGTCACTCTACATTCCGGAACTTGGCAAATTTGGCCAGGGCCGAAACTAGGATTTTCATCACCCGGGGCAAGGCAGTAATTTGGCGCCCCCTCGAAAAAAAGAAAAAAACTACAAACAAACAAACCCTGTCAGACTAACATAATCAGATTATGAAAAATGTAGTAAAAAAGGGGATACTATCGGACAATATTCCCCCCCTATGTGCCCAAATGCCCTAAGTGTCACATGCTCCTCCCTCAGCATGTTCCACTACATGCCCATACCTCCCAACTTTGCTGATGGTCGAGGAGGGACACCAGCCCAAAAGTAGGAGGTGTGGCCTATCAGAAAAGGGTGTGGTCTTGTGGCAAGTGTCACAATCTCAAGCCACGCCCCCATTTTCATCATTATAGGGGCATGGACAGCGCTCAGAGAGCTGCTGGCCATGCCCCCTGTACCTCTCTGCCAGGAATAGATGATGTGCGCATGCGCACAGCATCTGTTCACCGCTGCTCTGCTCAGAGCAGCGAGTGACAGAGGGGATCTCCCAACTGCCCCCCACCCGTGGGACACTGCGACCCGCGGGTGGGACAGCGGGACAGTCTGCGAGAAACGGGACTGTCCAGCCAAAATCGGGACAGTTGGGAGGTATGCATGCCCCCCTGTATGTCCCCATACATTGCTCTATATCATAACGCTTCATCACTGCACTACATTCCCCTATCCACTGCACTACATCACTATACTACATCCTCTACATGCTGAACTACATCACTACACTACATGCTCCTCCTATACACTGTACTACATACCCTATATGCTCCACTACATAACTACACTACATCCCCTTATATGCTACACCAAATCAGTGCACTACATGCCCCTATATACTGCAATACATTACTACACTACATACCCTATAAGCTATACCAAATCCCCCCATCTGGTAGGCAAAACGGAGGATGATACTGCTAACTGAGAGCACAGTGCCTATAATAAAGTCTGTCTTTAAACTCACCACAAAGCTGCTGTAGTGATACTCGGTGAGAGTTGGAGGTTATTTCTGTAACATCGGTTACTGCATCTGTTAACAAGCAAAAGCCGGAGACTGACTTCCGGTCGGCGCCCATGTGAGGAGAAGCTGATTGCTGCAGCTCTCCTGCACCCTCGGTAACCGGAGCACACAGCGCCTCCCGTTCGTGGCTTTTCTCCGCACCTGGCGCACACTACCTGTGGGAAAGTGCTGGGGACTGGATGGAAATGTTTCTGTCCTCCCCCATGCCCCCTAAAGCCCAGAGATCGAGGTCTGAAAAACAGCCGAGGGAATCCAAGATGGCCACCGCACCTAGCTCACAAACGAGTCTGCAGGCTGCTGGCAGCATTAAACAGGCTTCTGCAAAACACATTTCTCCCTCAGGTGTGCCTGACTGTTCCCCTGCCTCTCCAGTGACTTATGCTGATGTAGTGAGAGCTGTTAGGGATGCCATGGAGCCTATCATGGATGCACATGCTGCTAAAATGCAGCAGGCAGTAAAAGACCTAAAATCCCAAATCAAGCAGTTATCTAAGACTGTTCTTACAAATGAACAAAGGCTGGGGGAGACTTTTCAGGATGTTGGGGATCTTAAGCACAGATATGATGAGCTCCAGAAATCTCACTTCCAGCTGCTGAACAAGGTTGATGATCTTGAAAATAGATCGAGGAGATCGAATCTTCGGGTCCTGGGGCTCCCTGAGTCACTGAAAGGTCCTGATTTGACTCTTTTTTTTACAAACGTCCCTCCTTGATTTGTTGCATATCCAAGATGAATGCACTGGCTTAGTTATCGAGAGAGCACACAGACTGGGTCCCCCACGTTCTTCACCTAATAGCAGACCACGTGTGGTTATATTTAAATGTCTGAACTTTCTCCATAAGGAGGCAATATGGACGGCATCCAGGAGGCATAGGAATTTACAATGGGAGGGAGCTCGTTTGGCCATTTTCCAGGACTACTCCGCGGAGGTATCCCGGGCACGTCGGGAATTTACCCCCCTTTGCTCCCGTTTGGTAAAGGCGAATAAAAAATTTGCTCTGCTCTTCCCTGCAAGACTACGCCTGTTTGATGGAAATTCTTTCCGGGACTTTACAAATCTTGCAGATGCAGAGGCTTATGTTTCTGAGGCATCCAAGGCAGATGACGACTCCTCTCAGGCGGATGACACCCTGGATCGAGATGGCTGAGTATTGCTCCTGGACTTCTCTGTTTCCGGTTATGTCTGCCAATTTAATTATTGCTGTAGAATCTGCTGCAGGTGTTTTTTCCCCCAAAAGAGACTTTGGTCTTATACAGCGGGCTGAACCTTTTTGCCTTGTTTTCTGTTTTAGATTTTTCTTATTCATCTGTTGTCTTTTTGTGGCTATGCAATCTTTCTAGAATGGTTATATATGCTTAGCGGAGATAACTCCCCCTACTTCTTATGTGACAGGCTGCGTTTTTCTTTTTCTGTAACATGCTCTGTGTGCTCTGATATTTTCTTGTTATTTTTCCTATGTATATTTTCATATATTATGTTGCCGAGGGTGGGTAAGGGCGCCCCCTCCCTCATTTTTTCCTCAGGTTTTGATCATTCTGGCTGGCTCATTGGTGGTCTATGACGGCCTCTGTGCTTGCTTGAACCGGTTGTTCTCGTTTTCTGAAGTTATGATTGTCCTTAGCAAGACTTTCTTTCACAATGTTAATGTTATATTTTGTGTGTTTTCTATGTTTCTGTCCCTCTTTTATTCTCCCCCTCCCCTTCTCCTCCTAATGTGTCCACCCCGGTATGATTTGTATCTGTTTTTCAGCGGCTGTAGATATCATGATTACTGCACAGGGTTTCAGGTTTTCCCAGTTCATTTGATGCATGGCTAGTTTGAGTGACGGCACGTGGAATGTGGGAGGGATCAACTCCCCAGCTAAACGCAGAAAGATTTTGCTCTATCTTCGGAAGGTGGGGATGGATGTTGTTTTCATTCAGGAATCTCACCTTATGCCAAATGAGGTGGTAAAACTGAACACTATGGGTTGGTCTGTGGTAGCCTCTTCCTCCTTCTCTTCTAAGGCTAGGGGAGTGATTATTTTAGCACGGCACACGGTCCCTATCTCTGTCCATGCGATTTTAGATGACACTCAGGGTCGGTATGTACTGGCAGATGTCACATTGTATGCATCCAGGTTCCTACTTTGTAATATCTATGCTCCCAATCAGTACTCTAAGCAATTTTATACGAACATGGTCACTAAGCTACTAAGCTACTCTGAAATTCCTATAATCTTGGGTGGAGATTTAAATTTATATTCTTCTCCAACCTTGGATAAATCCCCCCCTCCTCGCGCTCCCCTCTCGTTACCACGTATTGGTATCCCCTATATTTGCTCGCAGTTGTCCTTAGTGGATGTGTGGCGCGCATGCTACCCATAAGAAAGGGAATTTACATGCCTCTCAGCTGCGCACTACACGTTCTCGAGGACTGATTATCTGCTGTTATCTGACTCCTTTTTCTCAAAAGTGGCTGACTCTAAAATTGAGGATATCTGTATTTCGGACCATGCTTTATGCTGGATGAAATTGATGCTCCTCTCAGAAAAATCCCCTTTTCGCTCCTGGCACTTCCCCTCTCATTTAAGTGGCTCTCTGAAATTCCGCTCCTCATTAGATGCAGCGTGGCTGGATTATCATATGCACAATGGAGAAACCCTGAGCGATGATCCTGCTCTTTTCTGGCAGGCGTCAAAATCAGTTATTCGGGGGCACATTATGTCCTATAGTAAAAAAAAGGGATTTAGATTTAAACTCACAATATTTGGAAGCCCAGGCGGCTCTTACTCACTCTTTTCAGGAATTTAAATCCTCCCCCTCCCCTTCTACTAGGGAACGGTACCTTACACAAAAAACACTGTTTGATACCCTCCTTTCTCAAATGGAAGCTAAATATTCATTTTTAAGAGACTGTGGCATTTACAGATATGGCAATAAGTCTGGCAAACTGTTATCCCGTTTGTTAAAAGGCAGAAACCCTAAAGTGGTCATTCACTCTCTGCTCACCCAAGGTGGGGATAGAGTACGGACCTCGGCCGAGATTGCTGAGGTGCTACAGTCTTTTTATACCACTCTTTATGCACGTCCTGTTATTAACCAGACCCACAAGTCTAGCTTTTGGTCTTCTACTGATCTGCCTCAAATGTCAGAGTCGCACTGTACCTCTCTTCTTGCACCTATCACCACTGAGGAAGTTTCTTTAGCAATAGCTGGACTGAAGACTGGGAAGACTCCTGGCCCTGACAGTTTTGCCAATGACTACTATAAAATTCTATCTACTAGACTGTGCGAACCTCTTTCTGTCTTATTTAATTCTTTTATGCAGGTTGCTTCCTTGCCCCAATATTTTAATTCCGCGGTCATAAAGGTTATCCCGAAGCCTGGTCGGGATCCTGAGTCTCCCAGTTCTTATCGTCCGATCTCCCTTCTAAACACGGATTATAAATTGTTCACTAAAATCCTCTCGAATAAACTCAAGTTCATAGTCCCTGATATAGTTCATACAGACCAGACTGGATTTGTCTGGGGTCGGCAATCAGTGAGCAATATCCGAAAGGTCTTGACTGTTATGCAGGCCTTTCAGCTTTCCAAACCCACTGACACTAATGTATTATTGTCACTTGATGCCGAAAAGGCGTTCGACCTGGTCACCTGGAACCATCTGTATGAAACGCTTCACCGCTTTGGTGCACCTGAGGACTTTGTCTCTCTTATTTCCCGATTATATGAATCTCCCTCCACTCAAGTTTTGGGGAATGGTATCCTCTCATCCCCTTTTCTTATCCAGAGTGGCACACGTCAGGGCTGCCCCTTGTCACCTTTATTATTTGCCTTAGCTTTAGAACCCCTAGCTGTTTCCCTGAGAAATTCTCCCAGATTTACAGGCATAAAAATAATGGACACCATGGTAAAATTATCACTGTATGCTGACGACATGCTTCTATTTATTTCTCAGCCTGATACGTCCATCCCTGCGATTGTCTCCCTGATTGAACAATTTGGTTCCTTTGCGGGATACAAAATTAATATATCTAAATCCGAGCTTCTCCTCCTTTCAGGAGACTATTCCCTCTTTCCATTACACCCGGTCCTGTCCCGATTCCCAGTGGCTCGAGATAGTTCAGATCCCTACTTCCCTCCCGGATCTATATGCGGTTAATTTTGGTCCTATTTTGTCCAAGGTGTCTAAAATCCTTACAGACTGGGCGTCTCTGCCCTTATCTCTTATGGGTCGCGCAGAAGTTATTAAATCTGTTGTTTTTCCCAAGATTGCTTATTTTCTTCTTATGCTCCCTATTGCCCTTGTTGAGAAAGATGTCCTTTTTTTTAAACAGTGTTTCACTAGATTTCTATGGGCAGGTAAACGACCAAGAGTCCCCTACGCTAGGTTACAGCTATTACGTGAAGAGGGAGGTATGGGAATCCCGGATCCTGTTCTATTTAGTAGAGCAGCGATGTACCGCTATATCACAGACTGGCTTTGGGGCAGATCAGTATTTACGAACTTGCCACTTGAACTGGCCATATTCCATCCTCTCTCCCTTGCTGCACTCTTACACACCCCAAACTCCCGTCTCCCATCTGAGATAAAACATAATATTCTATTTTGGCATACATATCGAGCATGGCAGGCCACTCACACTAAAGCCCAGAGAAAACCTGACACCTCTCTTCACACTACGTTTTGGGGTAACCCATGTTTCCTTCATGGCCTTGATAACGCACATTTTTTAGTTGGAGAGAAAAGGGTATCGCAGCTATTAGAGACATATACGACCCAGGAGGCAACGCAGTGCTTTCTTTCTCTGATATCCAGATAAAATTTGGTATTTCCCACCGGGAATTTTTTATGTACCTGCAGGCTAGACACTTTGCTCAATCCCAGTCTCACCCAATGATTTCTGAGGCTACCACAGACCCGCTGCGCACCTTAATGGTGCTTACTAAAGATTGTCCTTACCATCTTAGTTACTTCAGAAACACCTTTAGGGTCTCATATAGAGACCGGCTCTGGGATTCCGCGTTGTCTTCATGGGCCAGAGATATCCCCAATATGGGATTGTGCGCTGAATTGTTAGATAACATTTTACCCACTTTTAGGTTCTTATACTCTGCCTCTTTGCAAGAGGTTCACTTGAAGACGCTCCAAAGGGCATATATAGCGCCTAATCAGAGGGCACACATGGTCCCAGACGACACTGGCTGTTGCATCAAATGTACTGCGCAAAGTGCCACCTTGTACCACAATATGTGGTCTTGCCGGAAAATATCTAAGTTTTGGTACAAGGTGGTCGCTTATCTCAACACAGTATTTAACTTACGGTTAATAAAACGCCCGAGGGCTTGTTTGCTACTTGATTTTAGGGAGTGGTCTCTTGGGCCTGAAGATAGAGACATTGTTCCGGTACTCTCTGTTATCCTGACAATTGCCAAGAAACAAATTCTTAATAATTGGATCAAACCGTCTGCCCCTTCTTTGATGGCTGTGAAACACATGACCCTCCAGATTATTTATTTTGAGAGGCGTGCTACTCTTCCTGATATTGAATTGGGGGTCAGGCGGTTTGCCAAGAAGTGGGAGAGGTATATTGATACTCTAGACCCGGATGTACAGTCGTTCATCTATAAACTTTTTGAGACCACAACGTGGTATCTATATAGACAAATCGATAGGGCCTCTTGACAACCTAGGCCCATGTACTGTTCCTTTGGGACCCCCTGCTGTTTTCTTAGGAAATGCAATTATATTAATTTTAATAACCCATGCTGTATGTTTAGTCTGATGCCATATGGGTACTGAACCTTCTCTTTAGTTAGAATAGCCAACCATGCCTGAATTACTTCTTTAATATTTTTACTTAGGACCTCTTTGGCCGCTACTCATTCATGATATGATTATACTTGTATTGTTTTCCCCATTTGTTTCTCTCCCCCCCCCCCCCCCCCTCCTGTCTGTCTTCTTTACTGACCTCTCGGGTATACTGATGTCCTGTGAATCCTCAGGTAGAATTGTATGCTTAGCCTTAGGTATATGGGGATTTCTTATGCTAAGACGCACGTCAGTAATGTTTTCACCATTTCCTAGACCTCATGTAGGTTAAGATTGTTTATCCTTTACCTCTTACTCAAGCCTACAAGTACCGACTATGTATCTGTGGTTTCACTGATGTGGCTTAAAAGCACCTTACGATGGATTATTGTAACTATACCGGTTTCTCTCCAGTTTTTGGTATGTCTGTATCATGAAGGTCTTCCCTGTTCTTGTATTTCTATAAAAAATCTAATAAAAATTGTTGAATTAAAAAAAACAAGCAAAAGCCTGGGGCAGCATGTCATCTCAATGGTGTGTAGATGGCAGCTTGTTATCGGTTGGTGCTGGGCAGCCAGGATCATAGCCTGCTGAAAAACACAACACCAACAGCTCGTTTCTAATAGTTTGCATGGTGCACCGCACACTAGTTGCTGCACTGCATGGCAATGAAGAGAGTTTAAGACAGTTGCCGGCATAGGAGAGATCCCAGGTACTAGAGCTCACTCACACAGTGTCGGAGTCAGCTGCGAGCAGACAGGTGGGTCAGAGACACTGCCCCGGGATCCAGCTGCTGTCTCACTGCAGCAGCACAGCACTGCCGGTAAAAAAAATAATGAAAAACTCTGCTCCTCTGTAACTCCTCGGCGCCCCCTCAAATCCTGTACCAGGGGCGCACGCCCCCTTAGCCCCCCCCCCCCCCCTAGTTGCGGCCCTGATTTGGCTCTAAGGCAAAGGCAGTTGGTGTCACAGGAGTTCAGGGCTGACAAATGCCAGAAAAGCTGATGGCCTAATGGGCTGGTCCAGCTGCCTGAAAACCTGGCTGTACAGCTCTGCCTCCCGATGCCCTGCACAGTTGGCATGCTGAGAGGGAGCAGTGCCACAAAGCCATGCACCTGTAACTCACGGCACACCCCCATGATGCATGGCCACACCCCTTTATGTGCGTGTGTACACGTCTACAGAGCACTCGCACATAAAGGCTGCTGGATACGGGTTATTTTTTGCGCAGTGCATCCCTGCGTGGGGTTATTTACTAATACCGCTTTCACATCGCAATGCCGGGTCACACCCGCGAATTGGAAACGGGTCCTTCGTGGGTGCGACCCGGCATGGGACCCTTTCACATTTGGTTGGGTCGGGTTGCCATCGCGGACGGGAGGCGGAGCTGGCACCGGGGACGGGGGTGGAGGCGACGCGGGTAAATAAGATCATCTCCATGCCGCCTCTGCCTATGCTATGAACGGGTCCCAGGTCGCGCCTGGGAATTCGTCAGTGACCCCTTTCACACCGCACAGCGACCCTCGTCGACCCGGCAATATACTGTTTTGAAACCGAGTCATTTGTGAAAGGGCTACAAGAGATGTAGATAGTGTTTTCTATTAAAAGCATTGCCTTTTTACATTTTGGGCTTAAACACACCAAGCCGCTGCTTAGTGCATAAGCCTCACACCCTGAGGAGCCATCCTTCCGCCTACTGGACAGGTAGCAACAGGGCCGGTTCAACGCCCCGGGCAGGAAAAGGGGTGTGGCCTAATACAGGGGGCGTGGTCAGTTACGCCCCCTGTACATTGCTAGCGCCGCTTGAATGCTGAGCGGTGCGCGATGACGTCATCGCGCACCGCACAGCAAAAGGTCCTCTCCACGAAGGGAAACTAGACGCATAGCGTCTAGTTCCCTTCGTGGAGAGGACCTTTGCTGTGCGGTGTGCGATGACGTCATCGCGCACCGCTCAGCAAAGTTACTCTCCACAAAGGGAAACTAGACGCATAGCGTCTAGTTCCCTTCACAGGAGGCGGACGGGGACGGCAGCGGGCAGCGGAGGCGGACGGGGGACACAGCAGGCAGCAGTGGCGGATCTTGCCACAGTGCGGCGCCCTCCGGATGGCGCCAGCGCCCTCCGGAAGGCGGCGCCCCGGGCAAAAGTCCTGCTTGCCCGTGGCAAGATCCACTACTGGGTAGCAATGACGTCCGGTGAGGTGAGGCAGGTGGGGCAGAGCCTTTCCTGTCATACTAATGCATACACCATCTGACTATATAAAGTAAATGAAAAATATAAAGAATATATTAAAAAATATTTTATTCTAATCCTTTTTATAGTCAAAACTCTGAAGTAAAAAGTCTATGGTAGGTGTGGCAGTGCTCCCCCCACACACACACACTCCCACCCCCGCCTACCTTTTCCACACATCTCTGATCAATACTCACCAAATTTCCAGCAGTATATACTGCTGCACCTGTGAATAATGCCCACATGTATATACTGCTGCACCTGTGTATAATGCCCACATGTATATACTGCTGCACCTGTGAATAATGCCCACATGTATATACTGCCGCACCTGTGAATAATGCCCACATGTATATACTGCTGCACCTGTGTATAATGCCCACATGTATATACTGCCGCACCTGTGAATAATGCCCACATGTATATACTGCTGCACCTGTGTATAATGCCCACATGTATATACTGCTGCACCTGTGAATAATGCCCACATGTATATACTGCTGCACCTGTGAATAATGCCCATATGTATATACTGCTGCACCTGTGTATAATGCCCACGTGTATGTACTGCTGCACCTGTGTATAATGCCCACTTGTATATACTGCTGCACCTGTGTATAATGCCCACATGTATATCCTGCTGCACCTGCGAATAATGCCCACATGTATATACTGCTGCACCTGTGTATAATGCCCACATGGACCCTTTGACTTATACATTGTGTGTAAATCTGGCTCTGGTACAAGCCAATGCCTCGTGAGACTTTTACCTCACCGCACATCCCTGGCAGGTAGTATGAATGTAACTGCATGCTGTGGATCCTATTCAGTAAGGATTGCAGATTTTGCTTTTTAGCATGCTGGGGTCCGCCCATTGCAGGGCAAGCATGCTATCCACCACCGACCCACTGCGATCACACTCTAATTGTGATCACAAAGCAATTAGAGCATGATCGCAGAAACTAGGGAAGCCTCCTGCCGGCGCAGCCTGGCTACGTGGTCAGGAGTTTCGCCGCCATTTTTCTGATAGAAGCGGTTGCGTGTGACAACATACAGCTACTCGAAAACGCCACCGTCATGCCCCTGTTTTCAATGCGCCGCCCCCGCAAGGGTTTGCGAACTTCACCCTGCCTGTCAAATCAGGCAAAGGCGTTTGCAGTTGATGCAACCCAATCGCATTAACTGCATGCACATGCGCAGGACAGGACCTGCATGTGCACAGTGCCACCACTGCTAGGGTTATTGCGGTCGCATTGATTAGCGATGTAACCTGAATAAGCCCCTGTATGCACTATGAGCCTGATTCACAGCTGGACCTAGCAACAGCCACAACTGCAGCTTACGCAGCGCAAATGTGAATTTGTGTCAATGCCGCAGCCGCTGGAATTTGTGCAGAGACGCCCACCGGGTACATCTCTAAGTTGCACCAATGGATATTACATCAGCTCTATGGTTCGTAAGAATGTCAGTCGGAATATGGGAGTTGGTGCCAGCGCAACTTCAAAAAAAGATGCAGTCGCTGGCCGCGACACACCCGCATCTAGCTAACCACCCGCCTGTTATCACCCAGAAACACCCCTTAAAATTACACTTCACTGTGTCCATATTTCCCTGCCGGTAATAACTGGGGCGCATATGCAGTGCAACTCAGGCACATGCGGCATGCGCAGACTAAAAACATTGCCCACTTGTTCCCGACATCCATATTAAATCCACCTCTGAATTTGTCCGTTTATGTTTAGTTAGGGGACAGGAACTGAACAATGTGGCAGCAGCCATGTGTATTTATACAGCAAGATAAGTAATGATAAGTATAGTAAACACTCATGTCTCTTTCCAGTCAGTGCCTTAGGACAATAGGCTGCCTGTGTATTGCTACACCTTAGTAAGTAATGGGACTAACAAAAAAGTACAGATAACAGCTGTGTTTTGCAATGGTTCTAGTTGCAGCGTTTTAATGAGAGTGTAAAATGAGATACACTATATGGACAGTAATGGGACACCTGACCATTACACCAACAGGGACTGTCATGACATTCTTCTCATATACATATACTTTAATAAGTTTAATATGGAGTTGGTCCCCCTTTTGCAGCTATTACAGCTTCCACTCTTCTCGGATGTATTTCCATATGATTTTGGAGTGTTTCTATTCATTCTGTAGATCATTTATGAGGTCAAGCAGTGATGTTGGAAAGTAGGCCTGGCACGCAATCTCCTTTGCAGTTCAACACAAAGGTGCTCGATAGGGTTGAGGTCAGGACTCTGTGCAGGCCAGTCAAGTTCTTCCACACAGAACTCATCAAACCATATCTTTATGGGGCACAGTCATGTTGGAAAAGAAAAGGGACCTCCCCAAGCTGTTGCCACAAAGTTGGAAGCATACTGTAGCATTCTCCTTCACTGAAGATAAGGGGTCTAGCACAAAGTCACAAACCCTGAAAAACGGTATCCGTTCACATGGTCGACCATGTTATGGTCGACAGTCATTAGGTCGACCACTATTGGTCGACATTGACATGGTCGACATGGACACATGATCGACACATGAAAGGTCGACACATGAAAAGGTCGACATGAGTTTTTTAACTTTTTTTTCTTTTGGGGAACTTTTCCATACTTTACGATCCATGTGGACTACGATTGGAACGGTAATCTGTGCCGAGCGAAGCGGCAGCGGAGCGAATGCACCATGCCCGAAGCATGGCAAGCAGACGCGGTGCACTAATTGGGGTTCCCAGTCACTCTACGAAAAAAACGACACCAAAAAAAGTTAAAAAAACTCATGTCGACCTTTTCATGTGTCGACATTTCATGTGTCGACCATTTTCATGTGTCGACCACGTGTCCATGTCGACCATGTCAATGTCGACCAATAGTGGTCGACCTAATGACTGTCGACCATAACATGGTCGACCATTCATACCGGAACCCTGAAAAACAGCCCCATACCATTATCCTTCCTCCACCAAACTTCACAGTTGGCACAATGCAGTCATGCAGCTAACGTTCTCCCGGCATCCGCCAAATCCAGACTCGCCCATCTGACTGCCAAACAGAGAAGCGTGATTCCTCACTAAATAGCCAAAACAAGAAAAATATAACCTGGCGCTAATAAGGGCTATAGCCAACCTGTGTTTTTAATGGTATACTACCACACTTACAATCAATAAGCAGCAGTAGGATAATTAGACTTGGGGTCACAAGTCCAATAATAACACCTGGAACACCAGGTGTATACAGTAGAAACACTAGAACCTTGCCCCCTGCGCTATAAATTAAAATAATTAAACGGTATGGCTGAGATTCAAATGATTCCAATTCCAACAATCTATATAATATAATTTAATAAAAGAGATTTTTTACATACATTTGACGGGTTACATAAATAATATAAATGTCACATTACATATTAAATATCACTATGGAGGGGGATCCAAATTAATATATGTGCACAAAATATATAAAAAACTATGAACTATAAAATATTGCTTAGGAAGTCCATATTTCCTAATGCGGAACTAGCATAACATCTGAATGATAATTGTTTCCACCGTAGATTAATTTTTAGCACAATTCCTTAGTAATATGCTTGTATTGATAATAACAGCGTAGTGGGTTATAATCGCTCCAAATCGGAGCCTTACGTGTGGTCTCCACAGGCAATCAGATGCAGCAAGGAGGATTCCTATTATCGTGAGAGGTAGGCTCTTGCTGCGGGATCCGGCACTCTGCTGGCGCCTGTAGCATCAATTTCTCCCGTCCTCAACGCTCTGTGAGCCCCGTCCTCTGCTCGTGTGCTGCATGCACCGGTATGCGGTCTCCTCGCGGCTCTTAATGGACTTATCAATAAGCAAAATTAAAGTCCAATATAGGGGTCCAATACTTTCTGACGCGTTCGCTCCTTTAAAAGGTTCTTTATCAAAAAATAATCTCCAAATGCTCCAGGACCCTATTTAAAAGTACCGTATATACTCGAGTATAAGCCAACTTTTTCAGCACTTTTTTGTGTGCTGAAAAAGCCCCCTCGGCTTATAGTCGAGTCAGTGGGAAGGAGGGACAAGGAGGGCACAGCGCACGCCTCTCCTGTGTCCCTCCTGCGTCTCCGGTGGCAGCGGCGGGTCTATTAAATGAATACCCGTTCGTGAGCTCTGATTGGCTCACGGACCAGCACTTCATTTAACACACACACGCCACTGCCACTGGAGACGCAGGAGGGACACAGGAGAAGCACGCGCTGTGCCCTCCGCGACGCGTCCCTCCTTCACAAGACAGCGGGATAGCAGGGATGGTAAGTTGTACCTGGCACTGGGGGGAGCATATTTGGCACTTGGGGGGGGGGCATTTGTGGCACTGAGGGGGCATATCTAACAGTGTTAGGGCATATCTGGTACTGTGGGGGCATATCTGGCACTATGAGGTCATATCTGACACTGTGGGGGCATATCTGGCAGTGTGAGGGCATATCTGGCACTGTGGGGGCATATCTGGCAGTATGAGGGCATATCTGGCACTGTGGGGGCATATCTGGCAGTGTGAGGGCATATCTGGCACTGTGGGGGCATATCTGGCAGTATGAGGGCATATCTGGCACTGTGGGGGGCATATCTGGCACTATGAGGGCATATCTGGCACTGTGGGGGCATATCTGGCAGTGTGAGGGCATATCTGGCACTGTGGGTGCATATCTGGCACTATGAGGGCATATCTGGCACTGTGGGGGCATATCTGGCAGTGTGAGGGCATATCTGGCACTGTGGGGGCATATCTGGCAGTGTGAGGGCATATCTGGCACTATGAGGGCATATCTGGCACTATGATGGCATATCTGGCACTGTGGGGGCATATCTGGCAATGCGAGGGCATATCTGGCACTGTGGGGGCATATCTGGCACTGTGGGGGCGTATCTGGCAGTGTGAGGGCATATCTGGCACTGTGGGAGCATATCTGGCACTGTGGGGGCATATCTGGCAGTGTGAGGGCATATCTGGCACTGTGGAAGCATATCTGGCACTATGAGGGCATATCTGGCACTGTGGGGGCATATCTGGCACTATGCAGAGGTGGAACTACCGCCAGTGCAACCAGTGCGTTGCACTGGGGCCCGCCTCTGTCCAGGGGCCCAAAGCATGTAATGAGTCAAACTGACTCATTACATGCCGCTGTGTGCTGCGGGCAACCGCTGCCCGCAGCACACAGCCGCCCGGAGAGGAGAGGAGCGCACTGCAGCGGCACGGGGGAGAAGGAGGAGGAGGGAGGTGGAGGAGGGAGCCGCAGCAGCGCTTTGTTACTGGTGGAGGCGCTGCTGCTGCTGTCCCTCTGCTACACTATAGGCTGACTTCCGAGATCAGCCTATAGTGAAGTAGTGGGGCAGCAGCAGCAGCGCCTCCACCAATGACACAGCGCTGCTGCGGCTCCCTCCTCCACCTCCCTCCTCCCCCTTCTCTCCTGCATGGGAATCATCAGAAGCTGCACAGAGGAGCCTGAGCCAGCGGAGAGGGTATGTATAATTATTTTCTTTCTTTCTTTCTTTCTTTCTTTCTTTCTTTCTTTCTTTCTTTCTTTCTTTCTTGGGACTGTCTGCCGCAATGTGTAAAAAGGGGGAATCTGCCTGCCACAATGTGTAAAAATGGGGAATCTGCCTGCCGCAATGTGTAAAAATGGGGAATCTGCCTGCCGCAATGTGTAAAAAGGGGGAATCTGCCTGCCGCAATGTGTAAAGAGGGGGAGTCTGCCTGATGTAATGTGTAAAAAGGGGGAATCTGCCTGATGTAATGTGTAAAAAGGGGGAATCTGCCTGCCGCAATGTGTAAAAATGGGGAATCTGCCTGATGTAATGTGTAAAAAGGGGGAATCTGCCTGATGTAATGTGTAAAAAGGGGGAATCTTTGCTGCAATGTGTAAAAAGGGGGAATCTGCCTGCCGTAATGTGTAAAAAGGGGGAATCTGCCTGATGTAATGTGTAAAAAGGGGGAATCTGCCTGATGTAATGTGTAAAAAGGGGGAATCTTTGCCGTAATGTGTAAAAAGGGGGAATCTTTGCCGCAATGTGTAAAAAGGGGGAATCTGCCTGCCGCAATGTGTAAAAAGGGGGACGCTGTCTGCCGTAATGTGTAACAAGGGCACGCTGTCTGCCGTAATGTGTAAAAAGGGGGATGCTGTCTGCCGTAATGTGTAAAAAGAGGAATCTGTCCGCCGTAAGGTGTAAAAGGGTCTCTACCTGGTGTAGTGGTGCTACTGGGTGGCGTAATTTGAATAATGGAGACTAATGTGCACCGTTTTCTGAATTGGTATTATTTTGTGGCCACACCCCTTCCCCACGAAGCCACGCCACTATGTATTTTTGCGCGAGCCTACGGCGCGCACTGCCCCTGTTTTGCATGCAGGGGTGGGGCTCCGATGCCGTTTCTTGCACACAGTGCTAAAATGTCTAGTTACGGCACTTTTGCTAGGTATCCATTTCTCTGGCCCTGAACAGGTCCCCCTCACCAAATCCTCTCCAGGGGTAAGGGGTGGACTTGGATGGGATGGGGGGGCCCAAAGCATTTGGTCGCACCTGGGCCCACCGCTCGCTAGTTCCGCCACTGGCACTATGATGGCATATCTGGCACTGTGGGGGCATATCTGGCAGTATGATGGCTGTGTACGGCTAGAGCTGCATTTCCCACCCTAGGCTTATACTCGAGTCAACAAGTTTTCCCAGGGTTTTGTGGTAAAATTAGGTGCCTTGGCTTATATTCGGGTCAACTTATACTCGAGTATATACGGTAGTATCCTTAATTCCTATTGGTGCATTAATATAATTAGTATAATACATCTGGTTAAACACCTGTTCAGTTCCACCTCCTGATCCACCTCCATATACAAATAAATAGTATTCTCATTATATAGATCTCTATACTTTAAATATAATCCTCCACATTAAAAATTACATGCATATACATATAAATATAAATATGGATCTAAATATAAGTGTCCATTTGTCCACACGATAAAAATTCCACTCTGATTAATTATTTAAAAACTCAATTACTCACAAAAATTATATTTAAAAATAAATATAACTACAACACGCCTTCCGATGACTGAAACGCATGACCTTCCCTATATGAGTCCGCTGCTCTAACCCTCAGCCACCGTTATCTTAGCTGTCAGCATGTTCCAAAAGAAACACAGGTCTCTCTTTTATAAATACAATAACTCACAACAAATGGAATACACATTAAACTTCCAGGTTATTATACTCAAATCTTTCACATATATCCCCTTAATATTTATCTCACCAAAATATAAATTTCTTAAATATAAATAAATGATAACAAATAATAAATTAAGACAGTCATCCCGGTAACTCGATCTCATAACCCTTCCGATCCAAAACTAATGCTCTACCACTCCTCCACCGCTCTATATATCTGCAATGCATATCTTAAAATACACTGCTCAAAAAAATAAAGCAAAACACTTAAACAACACAATGTAACTCCAAGTCAATCACACTTCTGTGAAATCAAACTGTCCACTTAGGAAGCAACACTGATTGACAATCAATTTCACATGCTGTTGTGCAAATGGAATAGACAACAGGTGGAAATTATAGGCAATTAGCAAGAAACCCCCAAAAAAGGAGTTGTTCTGCAGGTGGTGACCACAGACCACTTCTCAGCTCCTATGCTTTCTGGCTGATGTTTTGGTCACTTTTGAAAGCTGGCGGTGCTTTCACACTAGTGGTAGCATGAGACGGAGTCTACAACCCACACAAGTGGCTCAGGTAGTGCAGCTCATCCAGGATGGCACATCATTGCGAGCTGTGGCAAGAAGGTTTGCTGTGTCTGTCAGCGCAGTGTCCAGAGCATGGAGGCGCTATCAGCAGACAGGCCAGTACATCAGGAGACGTGAAGGAGGCCGTAGGAGGGCAACAACCCAGCAGCAGGACCGCTACCTCCGCCTTTGTGCAAGGAGGAACAGGAGGAGCACTGCCAGAGCCCTGCAAAATGACCTCCAGCAAGCCACAAATGTGCATGTGTCTAATCAAACGATCAGAAACAGACTCCATGAGGGTGGTATGAGGGCCCGACGTCCACAGGTGGGGGTTGTTCTTACAGCCCAACACCGTGCAGGACGTTTGGCATTTGCCAGAGAACACCAAGATTGGCAAATTCGCCACTGGCGCCCTGTGCTCTTCACAGATGAAAGCAGGTTCTCACTGAGCACATGTGACAGACGTGACAGAGTCTGGAGATGCCAAGGAGAACGTTCTGCTGCCTGCAACATCCTCCAGCATGACCGGTTTGGCAGTGGGTCAGTAATGGTGTGGGGTGGCATTTCTTTGGGAGGCCGCACAGCCCTCCATGTGCTCGCCAGAGGTAGCCTGACTGCCATTAAGTACCGAGATGAGATCCTCAGACCCCTTGTGAGACCATATGCTGGTGCGGTTGGCCCTGGGTTCCTCCTAATGCAAGACAATGCTAGACCTCATGTGGCTGGAGTGTGTCAGCAGTTTCTGCAAGATGAAGGCATTGATGCTATGGACTGGCCCGCCTGTTCCCCAGACCTGAATCCAATTGAGCACATCTGGGACATCATGTCTCGCTCCATCCACCAATGCCACGTTGCACCACAGACTGTCCAGGAGTTGGCGGATGCTTTAGAACAGGTCTGGGAGGAGATCCCTCAGGAGACCATCCGCCACCTCATCGGGAGCATTCCCAGGCATTGTAGGGATGTCATACAGGCACGTGGAGGCCGCACACACTACTGAGCCTCATTTTGACTTGTTTTAAGGACATTGCATCAAAGTTGGATCAGCCTGTAGTGTGTTTTTTCACTTTAATTTTGAGTGTGACTCCAAATCCAGACCTCCATGGGTTAATAAATTTGATTTCCATTGATAATTTTTGTGTGATTTTGTTGTCAGCACATTCAACTATGTAAAGAACAAAGTATGCATGTAGGCCAATCTAGCGGGTCGCTCACTTCACCTGCTGGAAAGGAGCAGCCCCCCCCCCCATCTCCCCCCGCACGCTCAGCACAGATGGCGCTGTGCTGAGCGGCGGGAGAGATGTGTGCTGAGCGGTTCGCTCAGCACTCATCTCTCCCACATCGGCCCGTCTATATGGGCCTTTACTCAAAAAACCTTATCTGTTGTGCCACATTTGTGAATACAAACACATAAAAAATAATCACATATATTCTTAGTTCTGTTTTCATCACCAAGAATTATATACATATATCTCCGTATATCATCCACAATTTCATTAGATCCAAATATCCCACCCACCCCTTATATAACAATAGGTTACAGGAGATGTTTAACAGATAGCAGCAAAAGAGGATCATGAAATATTGTTCCCAAAGACATTATTTCTATGCAAAGGACTCAAATTCAATACACTCATTGAGACAGAGTCCTTAATCGAAATATCCATAACGCTTCTTTCCTGCACAGATTGCGATAGCGGTCACCCCCCATATCTGTCCCTCTCACATGATACACCCCTATAACTGACAATCTGGATGGGACTGATGTATTAAACTAAATGCATTTGAGTAGGGGTTTCTTCATTAAAAGACTTCTCTACAACATTTTTCCTTTTCGTTACCATTAGCTTGTTCCTATCGCTCATTTCTGATTTTAATTTGAGATATACACATTCTTATAGTGAGAGTACGGTGAATTATTTGGATGTAACTATTGAATTACTACAAAGAATTTTAGAAAGGAAGTTGACACCAACAACTTTCTGTTTTATTCTAGTAATCATTATAAACCATGGTTACGTAATGTACCATATAGTCAATTTGGTAGATTGCGTAGGAATTGCTCCAATATTGAGGATTATAGAGATCAGGCTAATATAATGGCACAGGACTTCTTAAATAGAGGCTATCCAAAGCCTTTGGTATCATCTGCATATACTTGGGTAGAAAGCTAATGGTAACTAAAAGGAAAAATGTTGTAGAGAAGTCTTTTAATGAAGAAACCCCTACTCAAATGTGGTTTATAACCAAATATAACAACCAATCGCTTGAGATTAAGAAGGTGTTCAAAGAGAACTTTAGAATATTGCAGCAAGATAGTATATTACAATCTATTTTGCCAGATCCTCAAATGATTTTTAAGAAAATAAAAATCTAAGAAATATATTAGCTCCAAGTGTGTTGAGGAAGGTCCCTAGAGAGAGAAAACCAATCAGTCAACTACTTCTTGGCTTGCGAAGCCTGTGGTAGGGTGTTATAGATGTGGGAAGTGAAGATGCATCACATCTGGGTTTGTGGTTAACAAATCACGAGAAATAGAGTCTCATACTACAAAAGAAAGGTTTGAAATCCGTGGATTTATCAACTGTGATACCTCTTACTGTGTATACGTACTGAAGTGCCCATGTGGACTGCAGTACGTAGGTAGGACTACCCGATCCCTCAAGACGAGGTTTAGAGAACATCGACTTATATTAAAAAGTTTTCCCAAACATAGTGTGTCAGACCATTTTAGTTTAATACATCAGTCCAATCCAGAGGGATTGTCAATTATAGGAGTTCAACATGTATGAGGGACCGATAGGGGCGGTGACTGCTATTGCAAACTGTGCAGGAAAGAAGCGTTATGGATATTTCGATTTAGGACTCTGTCTCCTCATGGACTCAATGAGTGTATTGAATTTGAGTCCTTTGCATAGAAAGAACGTCTTTGGGAACAATATTTCATGATCCTCTTCTGCTGCTATCTGTTAAACATCCCTAAGTGTAATATATATATATATATATATATATATATATATATATATAGAAATTATAGATCCTGTAACCTATTGTTATATAAGGGGTGAGTGGGATATTTGGATCTACTGAAGCTGTGGATTTATATACGGAGATATATTAATATAATTCTTGGTGAGGAAAACAGAACTAAGAATATATATAATTATTTTTTATTTGTCTGTATTAACGAATGTGGCACAACAGATAAGGTTTTTTGAGTAATTGTAATTCATTGGTACATTATATATTAATTATTTACATCGGGTGAGGGTATATGAAGGGAGAGTGAGATATATATGTTAACATATGTGTTATAGATATATGGAGTGGTGGAGGAGTGGTAGAGCATTAGTTTTGGATGGGAAACTGAGTCACAGGGATGACTGTCTTAATTTATTATCTGTTATCATTTATTTATATTTAAGAAATTTATATTTTGGTGAGATAAATATTAAGGGGATATGTGAAAGATTTGAGTATAATAACCTGGAAGTTTAATGTGTATTCCATTTGTTGTGAGTTATGCTGCATTCAGATCGCAAATGCCGGATCCTACCCGGTAAGAGAAACGTGTACTTACCGGGTGGGATCCGGCATTTGCGCTCCGTTGCTGGCTTTCCGACCCGGCAATATACCGCGTCGGTTGCCATAGCAGCGGAGGGCGCAGCAGCAGCAGGGGCGGGGGTGGAGGCGGCGCCGGGAGATGAGCTCATCTCCTGCGCCGCCTCTGCCTATGCTGTGAATGGGAGCCGTATCGCATCGGAACGGCTCCCATTCACACTGCGCCTGAACCGGTAATCAACTCGGTAATAACCCTTCTTTTTTACCGGGTTGAATTACCGGGTCAGGCGACCCGCTAATTCACCAAAGGACCTTTCACATCGCACACGGACCCGTTTCGACACGGCAATATGCCGTGTCGATACCGGGTTTTTAATGCGATGTGAAAGGGGTATAATTGTATTTATAAAAGAGAGACCTGTGTTTCTTTTGGAACATGCTGACAGCTAAGATAACGATGGATGAGATGTAGAGCAGCGGACTCATATAGGGAAGGTCATGAGTTTGAGTCATCGGGAGGCGTGTTGTAGTTATATGTATTTTTAAATATAATTTTTGTGAGTAATTCAGTTTTTTAATGATTCATCAGAGTGGAGTTTTTATCTTGTGGACAAATGGACACTTATATTTAGATCCATATTTATATTTATATGTATATGCATGTAATTTTTAATGTGGAGGATTATATTTAAAGTATAGAGATCTATATAATGAAAATACTATTTATTTGTATATGGAAGTGGATCAGGAGGTGGAACCAAACAAGTGTTTAACAAGGTGTATTATATTAATTATATTACTGCATCAATAGGATTAAGGATACTACCTTTAAATAGGGTCCTGGAGCATTTGGAGATTATTTTTTTATAAAGCACCTTTTAAAGGAGCGAAACGCGTCAGAAAGTATTGGACCCCTATATTGGACTTTAATTTTGCTTATTGATAAGTCCATTAAGAGCCGCGAGGAGACCGCATACCGGTGCATGCAGCACACGAGCAGAGGACGGGGCTCACAGAGCATTGAGGACGGGAGAAATTGATGCTACAGGCGCCAGCAGAGTGCCGGATCCCGCAGCCAGAGCCTACCTCTCACGATAATAGGAATCCTCATTGCCGCATCTGATTGCCTGTGGAGACCACACATAAGGCTCCGATTTGGAGCGACTATAACACACTACGCTGTTATTATCAATACAAGCATATTACTAAGGAACTGTGCTAAAAATTAATCTACGGTGGAAACAATTATCATTCAGATGTTATGCTAGTTTCGCATTAGGAAATATGGACTTCCTAAACAATATTTTATAGTTCATAAATTGTTCTTTATATATTTTGTGCACATATATTAATTTGGATCCCCCTCCATAGTGATATTAATATGAAATGTGACTTTTTTATTATTTATGTGACCGGTCAAATGTATGTAAAAAATCTTTTATTAAATTATATTATATAGATTCTTGGAATTAGAATCATTTGAATCTCAGCCATACCATTTAATAATTTTAATTTATAGCGCAGGGGGCAAGGTTCTAGTGATTCCTCACTGCACAGAAGACATTACCACTGCTCCACAGTCCACTCTTCAGCTATGGAATCAGCAGAGTGTTGTCGATTTTTATGCACCATGCGCCTTAGCAGTCATTGACTCCGCTCTGTGATTTTACGTGGTATTCCGCTTTGAGTTGCTGTTATTCCTAAACGCTTCCACTTTCTAATTATATCACTTACAGTTGACCGTGGAATATCCAGCAGGGATCAGGGCCATCTTAACAGCAGTGTAGGCTCCTGGGCACAGCAATGCACTGGGCCTCCTACCCATCCTCCAGCGGTAGGGTTGGTGGGTGCTATTTGATGTCCCGTGTCTTCCGCTCAGCTTGTAGGACCTGGAGCAGTCATTTCTGCTAATTATTCCTTTACTGCACAGATGGGGCTAAACTGTAGAAGGGGGCATTGGGCTGAATGAAGAAGCCCTGGTACATGACTTCCAGGGTGGTAGGGGGTGTTTAATACGTAGGAGAGGGGTGGATAGTGGAGTGGGCTTAATAGTTATCATTTTCCGGTGGGAGGGCAGCTTGCTTCACTGCAGATATCTCAAGTTCCTGAAAATATATTTCTTAGATTTGAATGGGATAAAAAACTAGAGAGTCCCACCTTTCAGAAGGTTCTGGGGACTTGGGGATCAGAGTTCAGGAGCCAAAGCAATCCATCAATGAAAATATAAATTTGCATACCAGGCGTATGGAGCTGGAGCAGGGACCAGCTGCTGGAAGGCTGATATCTCTGGTTCTGGGCATAGTAGAGACAAGCTGCCAGTGTCCACCAAAAGGGGAGAGTCTCAGCTTTTGGTTTATACCCTCAGAAATACTCTAAGTCAGACATAACCCGAGATATCTGGCTGGGAAAAGCAATTAACAGGCTTGTATGGGGACCACTGCTTTCAAGACGGATATCTCCGGTTCCCCAGGGCCGATTTTCAAAAATCTGGTACCCCTGGAAAGTGGGGACCCTCAGCTATCAGCTTATGGCCCTTATACTCCTGGGGCCCTTGGGCAAGAGCCCATTGAGCCCATACGAAAAGACGGCCCTGGCAGGGATGACATTTCACGAACCATCTTATTGCAAAGGTGGAATCCTATCACAGTACCACACTCGAAGTCACTGAGCTCTTCAGAACGACCCATTTTGTATCACAAATGTTTGCAAATGGAGACTGCATGGCTAGGTGCTTGATTTTATACACCTGTGGCAACGGGTCTGATTGAAACACTTGAATTCAATAATTAACAGGTGTGGCTAACTACTTGTGTCCATAGAGTGTATAAATCAGACAGACAAAGCTGGTGCACGTGATAGTGAAAGGAGCTTTGGAAGGGGGGGGGGGTGGGAGGGATTGGTGGTGAATGTTGCAATTCACATTCACACACAAGTAAATTTGGCTAAATCAAGTAGTAGTTTAGACAAACAAAATACATACCGTTGATGTTATTAGAAATTATCAGAGAGGCTGACAGTGGTAGGAGATCTATGCAGTGACATTTAGTTTGTACACTATGTGGGGTATGCACTTGGACCTAAGGATGACCTGACTGACAGCTACAGTATTTCCTGGTCCCAGCGGCCATTCTCCCTCAGTGTGACATCATGACGTCACATGTTCAGGGGCAGGGCTATGTGCAGACTGTGGGATGATTGTTGGTGCCAGGAGGATGGTTTGAGTATCTCAGGAACTGCTGATCAGCTGGAATTTTAATACCCAACAGTCTCTACAGTTTACACATACTGGTGCAAAACAAGCAACATCCAGTGAGTTGCAGTTCTGTCTGTAAAAACGCCTTTTTAATTAGAGGGGTCAGAGGAGAATGTCCAGACTGGTTTAACAACTTAAGTGACGATTTACCCCCCAAAAAAACTGCTCAGAAATTGTCGGGGGGGGGGGGGGGGTAGGGGGTTATGAGTGACTTAGGTGAAGAACATAACCCTATCCAAAATGATTTGTTAAAAAAAAAAATAAAGAATGATTTTTTAAAATATTTTCCCCAAACATCGAAACATTGATTGGGAACATCGCGACAATTGAAACATAGGAAACATCGCAACTATCGTGGCTTTCATTTTCAAAGCCGGGACAGCCTCCAGGTACACAGGGGGGTTGGGAGGGTCCTGCCGTGCAGACCGATCAGCAGTGATCGCAGCACGGCAATCAGTAAGGGAGAGTGCAGGGAGGCAGAGGGACCTTCCAGTCCCTCTGACAGCAGCAGCGAAGGGAAGTTTCCCTTCCCTGCCACTGCTAACACTGTTTATCTGAGTGGTCGCATCCTGTGCGACCAGGTCAGATAAAGCACTTGCAGGCATGGTCGTATCTGATGCGACCATGCCATACAAGTGGTTAAGTACAGGAAGATGACAAAGCTCAAATATGAGTTAACAGCTGCAGCATAACAGGGCAACTGAGCACCCTGTGCCAGCCCCACCCCATGATGCCATGCAGAGGGGGTGTGCAGGGGCATCTAAACATCTAGGCACACTGGGCAGCTGCCCAGAGTCCCACAACTCTAGGTACCATTGAGCAGGGATGGTTGGTGATGGTCACACAATCAGAGCAGGGGACGGGCCTGGTGACCTGGGCCGGATATATTGACGACATCTTTTTTATTTGGAAGGGAGACCAACAGTCCTTAGATGTTTTCTGTACGTATTTAAATATGAATAATAGGAACATAGAGCTCACCTTTGAAGTGAGCAAAACCTCAGTACATTTTTTTGATTTAGAAATCTTTATAGTAGAAGGTTCCATACATACAAGAACTTAAATGAAGCCCACAGATTGTAACTCTTTAATTCCATTCGAAAGCAACCATCATAGGAATTGGTTAGTATCGGTCTCAAACAGCCAATTTCACAGGATTCGGGGAAAAAATTGAAACTAGAAGAATACAAAACATAAGGGAATAAGTTAAGGAATCAATTTATAGTGAAGGGATATGACCCAACAATAGTCAAAAAAAGTTTAAGAAATATGAAAAACTGTAAAAAAAACTGGGGGCTATTATTAAGAGATCCTGTGTTGAAAGATGTGTTAATAATAACAGTAAGGTTTATATACAAGAGGGCAGAGAATTTGAAGAACCATTTGGTCAAAAGCTCTATACATGAACCCCAAAAGAAAGGAATGATACTAACCAAAGGATTCCATAGATGCGGCACTTGTGCCGCGGGCAAAAATTGTAAAAGTGAGATGCTCAAAATCACTGACTACGCCTCAACCCATAAAAAGAAACAACACGATAAGCCAATTCATCACATATAATAGCGTGGTATACTGTATCTTTTGCAATGTTCATGCAATAAACAGTATGTAGGAAGAACGGAGAGAAAGTTAAAAGAGAGGATGACAGAATACATTCAGAATAACAAGAAGGGGGTGACCACCCTCGGAGTATCGTCCCACTTCAAGTAGGTACACCACTGCATCCCCTCAGAACAGAGCCGGCCCTAACCAATATGATGCCCTAGGCAAGATTTTGGCTGGTGCCCCCTAGCACCACCGCTGGTTCTGCCTCTGACCTTGTACCTCTTTCCCAGCAGCATCACCCCTCACAATAGCAGTCCTTGTACCCCCTATATTTTAAATAGGAACAGTTCGCACATTTGACGCACAGCCCAAAAAGGGGAATCTTCTTGCTGGGAAGGGTCATGGCCACACAATAGTAACCCCAATTCCAATTACGCCACACAGTACTGCAACTTTATTCACATTTTATCTTGCGATAGTGTCCATAATTCATATTACATCCCACAGTAGTATCACTTTACCTTATAAACGTTACTCCTCACAGTAGAGCCCCTTATTCACATTACATCACACTGAATTGCTCCTTATTCACATTACACGACACCTTATTGCTCTTTATTCACATTAGACGACACAGTAGTGCCCTTTCTATATGCAACGCCACATAGTAGGGCACCTTATACACATAATGCCACACTTTAGTAATGCATTTATACACAATTCCACACAGTAATGCCCCTTACACATATGATACACATTAATGTCCTTATAAACATAATGCACCTTACACATTATGACAACCTTTATTAATGCCCTTTTACACATAATGTCCCTTACACATATGCCGCATATTATTAACGCCCTTATACACATAATGACACACATAGTGCCCCCTACACATTTGCTGCACATTATTATGCCCCTATACACATAATGACACACATACAGTAGTACCCTGTTACACATATGCCGCACATTATTAATGCCCTTATACATATAATGACACACATAGTGGCCCTTTACACATATGTTGCACATTATTAATGCATTTTTACATGACACACAATGCTCCTTACACATATTCTGAACACTACTGCACAACCAAACCACTCACATGCACACAGCACTCACACTGCCACTAACACTGTGACCTCTGCCTCTGCTTGGATACAGATGTGTCCTCACAAATCTTGCATCAATGCTAACGTCGGGCACCTTTTTTTAATGAAAATGCATCTTATTTGCATTGCTATGTGGCTATGATGCACAAGCAGCTTCTGCTGAATAAACTGATATGCAGCATGCCTATATACTGTGTGAGACTGTGGCTGTATCTGCATATGAAATGCTACATACAGAATATAGGCATGCCGCATATCATTTTAATCAGCAAAAGCTGATGATGCCCTAGGCATATCAAATGCCCTAGGCAATTGCCTGGTTTGTCTATGCCTATGGCCGGCTCTGCCTCAGAATTAACATTCTTCTGCGGGATACACACAGTTAAGAACAATTGGAGGAAGAATTAACACCAAAAAGGATCTAGCAAAAATGAGGTGTATCTTTAATATGGGTTCTTTACATCCATCTGGACTTTGAAACAAAGTGGTTCCTTTAATTCTTTTTGTCTGATAACAGCAAAATAAGTCCCCCCCCCTAACTTATGTACTAGGGTTACCTCTCTCCTAATATATCTATAAGTATCAGCGTATATAGATTCTTAAAAAATATCCCTTATACTGTACATCTATAATATCTCTAGCCTCCCACATATCTCTCTAGGACTAATATGATAAGTATTAATCCACTAATTAGGTAAAACATCAGTATATGGCGAGTATGGTGAGGTATAAGTACCAAGGTTTTTTTAGGAAGACTAGTTGTAAAATATTTTTTTAGTAACATTTTTGTATTTTAACATGCTGGTTATATATAATCATACAGTATGTACACAAGGTCCACCCTAAATATGGATCCCACATTCAGCTCTCAATAGCACTGGAACACATGGGATCACCGAATGAAACACATGAATTCCGGGACCCTAGTTGTATCCACGACCGGAAGTTCCGGGCGGATATGACGTGCACACTCTCGGTGGTGCGTGGTGGAACGCATGGGACAGATGTGTCACCGTAATGGGCCAAACATGATGGAGCATGTGACATATCACATGCTCAAAGAGCACACCAGCCAGTGTTCCTTGGTGACAGATATGTTGCCATGGCGGGTAGGTCTAGACGGAGCATGTGATCTATCACATGCTTAGAGAACGCACCAACCAGCGTGTGCGGACACCATATGTCTGGCGGAAGTTCCATGCATTCCACAACAGGCGGAACGCAAAAACTGAACTTTTATTTGTTTAAAGATATAATTACACTTAAAATCTAAGAATTGGAGCCCCATTTTATTGTACAGACCCAAAACGCCATATAGGCAGTATCTGCAGATAGGATAAGGTTAAAACTGCTTCATCTATAATGAGTTTGTGTGTTAATGAATAGCATCACCCCAATAGGAAGTCTAACCCACTTAGAAGGTATATAAGATCATATCTGAAGCTCTCCTCCATTCACCTTGAAAAAGACCATACATACGGTTGAAAAGCATTGGCGAGAAGTCGGAAAGATGCAGTGACATCACAGACCAGTACTGCATTAACCTATATGGTGAGAAACCCCGGGTATTTTTTTCTCCCACAAGGCTACTGTGTGTTTTCATCATTGCACTTGGGATTGATGTCCTGGTGGAACTGTTTTTATGATTTATATTTAGAAATATATTGAGATTGTTTTATATCTTCCTAATAGTTATTTGGAACAAACTACATGATAATGTTTTGCCATGGTTCATGTTTTTTGTTTGATACCAAGTGTTACGTCTTGAAAGATTCGTTTATATGCATAGAACGAGTGTAAGCATACAAGTGAGCATTCAAGGAATACTTTGTCCAGGGGCGGATTGAGCTGCAGGGATACCATGTGAGTTTCCGCTTGGCTGCCCCCTGCTCCGTTCTGCAGCTTGTCGCTGGGCCATCCGCTATAGCTGCATGGCCGGATGGTTTCTCAAGAAGCAGCTTTACTGGTCCAGCTGGAGAGCCGGCCCCAGCCATAAGCAAATGCCTAGGGCATACATACCAAAGTTAAGGGACGGCTCAGCGGGCAGCAGCAGTTTTGTGGGCAGCACCGCAGCGGCAGTTTACAGGAGTCCTGACGGCTGACTTCTTCACTGGTGCTGGGCAGATCCTTTCTCCAGCATCGCCTCCTCCTCTCCCGGGCCAGTTCCGCCTCCAGAACTCTATGGGTTTAAATGGCAAAAAAGGGGCGTGGCCACGGGGCTCTGCGATGATTAGGCCATGCCCAACAGTTTGTCTGGGGTTCGGCGGTCATCTTGTATAGCCTGTCCCCTGCCTGCCCTGCCTCCCTCTGTGGGGAGCTGGAGTTAATATTTGTGTTATATATGTGTGTGTGTGTGTGTGTGTGTGTGTGTGTGTGTGTGTGTGTGTGTGCCTGCAGGGAATCGGCTGTGTGCGCGTGTGTGTGTGTGTGTAGAGGGGATGAAGGGGGGTGACTGGATGGGACAGGTGCGGCTGGGATCCCGGCTGTCAGAATGCCGGCAGGGGGTGCTAGCGCAACGAAGTCCCTTGCAGGCTCGATGGCAATGACAGCTTTGGAGCAGGTAATCAGGTAGATATGGAGGAAGGTGACAGTGAGAGAGCTAAGTTCCCACATAACTGGTCACACCTCCTACTGCAGCACGTAATAGGCCCTTCATAAATTTCAGCTACAGGCAGAGGTGTAGCTAAGTGCCATAGTGCCCGGAGCATGGGTATGTTTTGGTGCCCCCTCCCCTTTACTGAATCGGGTGCATGTTACATTTGAAAAGAAAAATATAAAAAAATCCTAAAGTGCTGACCGGACCGGTTCTAGACCTTGTGGAGTTCAGGGCAAAAGTTTCCTTTGGGCGCCCCCCCATGTCTAAAACAGGGACAGTGCATGCCAAAGGTGCGCAACAAAAATATAGAGGCATGTCTTCGCGGCTAAAGGGCGTTGCCAAAGAATAGTACCTATTCACATTATACCACACAGTAGTACAGTGTTACACCACACAGTAGAGCTCCTTATACATGCTATGCCACAGTAGAGCTGCTTGTACATGTTACTCTGCAGCTTCTAATGCAGATAGAGGTACTGCAGCATCAATGTAGAGAGAGGTGCTGTAGCAGCCGAGGCAGAGAGACGTGCTGCAGCGGCCGGGGCAGAAAGAGGTGCTGCAGCAGCCAAGGCAGAAAGAGGTGCTGCAGCAGCCGTGGCAGAGAGAGAGAGATGCTGCAGCAGCTGGGGCAACGAGAGAGATGCTGCAGCAGCTGGGGCAGAAAGAGGTGCTGCAGTAGCTGGGACAGAGAGAGGTGCAGCAGTAGCCATGGCAGAAAGAGGTGCTGCAGCAGCGGAGGCAGAGAGTGGTGTCAGCTGGGGCAGAAAGAGGTGCTGCTGCAGCAGCTGAGGCAGAGAGAGGTGCAGCAGTAGCCATTGCAGAAAGAGGTGCTGCAGCAGCAGGGGCAGAGAGTGGTGTGGTAAGACAGAAGTAACCCTGTTGCACAGCTACAAGCAGACAGTGAGACATATAAAGCGGGTGGGCAGAGCTCCGGCATGTGCTGGCTGTCAATGTCTCCTGCTGTCGTCTCTAGCCTGCCCTGTTCCCTACCTAGTCTCAGAGTCAGCGTGCACCCCGTCTGTTTCTCCTTCTCTTGCTCTTTGGCTGCCTGTACAGCGAACCAATGTATAGCGGGTGGTGGGAGGTTGTGTGGTTTCAGGCAGCAGCACGCCCTCTTAACTTATCCAGCACCCGAAGCTTGCGCTCCACCGGTGCCACCCTCGCTACACCCCTGGCTACAGGCCCATGCGTACCTTAATCTGGCAATGGGCATTAGCATAAATACGCAGATGCAACTGCAGCAAAAGACATAAGGAAGATCACAACTACGTCCAGCTCAGAATCAGGACCTATGAGGGATCCCGCCCGTCGTCAGACCCCACCCCCTCAACAGACCCCGCTCCGTTAGGGCTGCTTCCCTCTACTTCAGTTCCTGGGCTAGTTTTCCATCCCAATCTGCCCCTGTTTGTTACTATTTCAATACGTGGGTGTTTAGGTGACAGTACAATCTGTGTACATCCTCTATATGAAAGTGAAAATAGGATTTTAATTACCTACCGGTAAATCCTTTTCTTGTAGTCCATAAGGGATATTGTGGGAACCTAGTATGATGGGGTATAGATGGGGTCCAAAGGAGCTGGTGCACTTTAAATTTCTTCAACTGGGTTTGCTGGGTCATCACCTCTATTCCCCCTCCCACAAGCAGTTATAGGTAAAATAGTGCCCAAAGGAGAAAGGACATACTTGATAGAAGGAACAAACAACAATGAGTTTTACGCACCAGCCCACCACTGACATAAAACGGCTAGCAACGGCTTGTTAACAAACAGCAACAGCTGAACAGGTAACCATAGAAAAGAGAACCTGCAGAAAAGTCAACGCATTGAGGAGGGCGCCCAATATCCCTTATGGGGATGGGGACGTCCCAAAGCTTCCAGAACGGGCAGGAATGTGCGGAAACGTCTGCAGCACTGCCTGCCCAAACTGGGAATCCTCTTTGGCCAGGGTATCAAACCTGTAGAACTTCACAAAGGTGTTCTTCCCAGACCAGGAAGCAGTTCGGCATAGCTGCAAGGCAGAGAGTCCACTGGAAGCCACCCAGGAAAAACCCACCGATCTTGTAGAGTGGTCCTTCAGAGACTGTGGAACAGGCAAGGCTGCCGACACATAGGCCTGTTGGATAGTAAGACTAAGCCAAAGAGCAATGGACTGCTTAGAAGCAGGGCAACCCTTTTTCTGCGCATCATATAGCATGAACAAGGAATCTGTCTTTTTGATCCGAGCTGTTCTCTTGACATAGATCTTCAAGGCTCACACAGCATCCAATGCCTTCGGAAGAGCAGAAGTGCCATAACTTGATGGAACCACAATAGGTTGATTCAAGTGGAATGCAGAGACGACCTTCGGCAGGAACTGCTGCCTAATCCTGAGCTCCACTCTGTCCTCATAAAAACCAAGTAGGGGCTTTTACACGATAAGGCCCCCAATTCTGAGAAACACCTAGCAGACGCCAGGGCCAATAACATCACCGTCTTCCACGTGAGGTACTTGTCTTCCACCGTCATCAGAGGTTCAAACCAGGAGGACTGTAGAAATTCCAACACTACATTCAAGTCCCGGGGTGCCATGGGCGACACAAAAGGAGGTTGAATGTGAAGCACCCCTTGCAAGAAGGTCTGAACTTCAGACAAATACTGCCAATTTCTTCTGGAAGAAAATCGAGAGAGCTGAAATCTGGACCTGGCCTGCAGGAAACAGAGGAACCGTCCCAAGTGAAACTCCGCAGGCGGATATGTATGGTCCTCGCACCAAGAGACATATCTCCTCCAGATATTATGATAGTGTTTTGACATCACAGGTTTCCTGGCCTGCACCATGGTAGCAATAATTTTTTTGGAAAGGCCCTTGTGAGCTAGGATGTTCCGCTCAACCTCCATGCCATCAGACAAAGCCCCCATAAGTCTGGGTAGACGAATGGTCCTTGTTGAAGAAGATCTCTTCTCGGTGGCAGAGGCCAAGGGTCTTCGACGGACATGTCCAGAAGATCCACGTACCAAGCCCTCCGAGGCCAATCCAGGGCAATCAGAATTACCTGGACTCCTTGATTCCTGATTCGCTTGAGCACCCTTGGGAGCAATGGAATCGGAGGAAACAGGTAGACCAGCCGGTAAGGCCATGGCGATGTCAGTGCATCTACTGCCCTCGTCTGAGGGTCCCTGGTTCGTGAGCAATACCAACGAAGCTTCTTGTTGAGTCGAGAAGCCATCATGTCTATTGTGGGCAGCCCCACCAGTCGATGATCTGCTGAAACTCCTGATGGTAAAGCCCCTACTCTCCCGGGTGGAAATCGTCAAGACTCAGGAAGTCTGCTTTCCAGTTGTCCACTCCCGGAATGAAGATTGCGGATATTGCTCTTGCATTTCTTTCTTCCCAGAGGAGTATCTTTGACACCTCTCGCATGCAGGCCCTGCTTTTCCTTGTCTATTGATGTACGCCACTGCTGTGGCGTTGTCCGACTGTACCTGGATTGCGTGATCCCTGAGTAGAGGAAAGGCCTGATGCAGAGCATTGTAGATTGCCCGAAGTTCCAGAATGTTGATCGGAAGGAGGGCTTTGTGGGCTGACCACCTACCCTGGAACTGAGCGCCCTGGTTGACAGCTCCCCATCCTCTCAGACTCGCATCCATCGTAAGGAGGATCCAATCCTGAATCCTGAAACTTTGGCCTGCCAGTAGGTTGGAGGACAGCGGCCACCACAGGAGAGAAATCCTGGCCTGAGGTGACAGCCTAATTATCTGGTGCATCTGAAGATGTGATTCGGACCACTTGCTAAGGAGATCCTATTGAAAAGCCCTGGCATGGAACCTTCCATACTGGATCACCTCGAGGCAACCATTTTCCCCAACAATCTTTATGCAAAGATGGATGAATACCCGAGTAGGCCGGAGAACCATGTGGACCATCTCCTGAAGTGTTCTCGCCTTGTCCTCTGGGAGGAACACTTTTTGGGCCACAGTATCCAGCAACAGTCCCAGGAACAGGAGCCTCTGAGTTGGCTCCAGGTGGGACTTCTGTAAATTAAGGATCCACCCATGGTGTTACAGAAGCTGGATAGTGCGGTTTATATGGAGCAATAAAAGCTCCCTGGATCTTGCTTTTATCAGGAGATCATCCAAGTAAGGGACAACACTGACCCCCTGGACCCGGAGTTGGAACATCATCTCCACCATCACCTTTGTGAACACCCTCAAAGCTGTGGACAGGCCGAAGGGTAGTGCCTGGAACTGGTAGTGATCGTTCAGCAGGGCAAACCTCAGGTTAGCCTGATGAGGTGGCCAAATCGGGATATGGAGATAGGCATCTTTTATATCCAGGGAGACCATAAACTCCCATTCTTCCAGGCCCGCAATCACTGCTCGCAAGGATTCCATCCTGAAGTTGAAAACCTTTAGGTAAGGGTTCAAGGATTTTAGATTCAGAATGGGCCTTACCGGACCATCTGGTTTCGGTACCACGAACAGGTTGGAGTAGTAACCCTGTGTCTGTTGTTGCAGTGGCACTGGAACAATGACTTGGGATTGGACCAATTTTAGGATAGCCTGTTGCAGCGTAACACGCGTATTCTCCAAAGCTGGTAAGTTTGAGTTGAAAAATCGTTTGGGAGGAGCACTGTTGAACTCCAGCTTGTAGCCCTGAGGAATGAGGTTCTTGACCCAGGTATCCTGGCAGGAACTTTCCCAGATGTGGCTGAAGTAACGCAGCTGAGCTCCCACCTCAAGATCCCCTTAGGGTGGGTGGGTACCATCATGCTGAGGCCTTAGTGGCAGCTGCACTGGTGCTCTCCTGAGAACTGGCGTTCGCTGTTTTTCTTGTCTTACCTTTGGTGCCTCTAGCAGCGTTGGAGGCACCTCTAGCCGTAGATCTAAATCTGTTAGACCGAAAGGACTGGTTAGACAGCCCCAGGTAGGAACGTCTAGGCGGCGGGGCCCCAGAGGGGAGAAACGTGGATTTCCTCGCAGTAACTTTAGAAATCCACATATCCAATTCCACCCTGAAGAGCCATTCCCCCGAAAAGGGGAGAGACTCAACAATGCGCTTGGATTCTGCGTCCACTATCCTCTGATGCAACCACAAAGCCCTGCGCGCCAACACTGCCATAGCAGTAGTCCTAGCGTTAATATTGCCTATCTCCATGAGAGAGTCACACAGGACACGTGTAGTGTCCTGAATGTGCTTCAGGAGAGTCACTGTAGTGACCAGGGGCATATCCCCCGAGAGGCCACCCTGAATCCGAGTAGCCCATGTATGAATAGCATGAGTCATCTAGCAACCTGCTACGACCGGTCTACATACCCTCTGCTGTGTAGATACACTTCAGTGTAGTCTCTATCTTCCTATCCCAAGGGTCCTTTATGGTGAAGGAGCCCGGGGCTGGCAGTACTGACTTTTTAGATAGGCGCGAGACTGATACGTCCACAGACGGGGGTTCTTCCAAGAATTTTCTGCCTTCAGGAGCAAATGGGAAAGTGTGCAAAAACCGTTTTGACACTTGGTATTTTTTATCTGGATTTTTCCAGGCTAAATTAAATAGGTCATCTAACTGCAGAATCAGGGAAAGTGACACTGAGCTTGTTTTGTGTGAAGAAAAATGACTCCTGTGTCGCAGCATCCTCTAGAGGGAGTTTTAACACGTCCCATATAGCTAAAATGAGGGGTTCAATACCCTGTGCAGAAGGGGAATCCCCAATAACGGGATCCAATTCCTCCCCCTCCTCCTGTATCTCCTCATCTGAATCTGAGAGTAAAGCAGGTAACCCACGATTTTGTGGTCCTGAGTTAGAGAGGGGGGGCTCTGGAACATCTGTCTTTGCAGCTAGGTCTGCAACAGCCTGCTGCAGTTGTTGAGTTTTTTGAGCATTAGCAGTGAGCTGTGATGACATATCTGACATCATGGTTTTTATGGCACCTAGCTAGCTAGGCTCTTGACCCACTCCCACCCCCCACCCACCTCCCGTCCCATCCACTCACTGAGCTGTGAGGACTGACTACATTGTTCTCATAATATTGAATCAGATGTAGAGGGAGAGAATCTGGTGGGACTTACACTGCACAATTGGTGTTTAACCATGTTTACAGTAAACAACACTCATATACACATACACACAGACAAGAAATACAATAGCAAGGCTGCCCTTACTGTATGTGAGAGGGAGACAGAGAGAAGGGACCAGCACACCCAAGCCAAATAGCCCCAGTGAGGCTGTAAACTGATATTTCACAGTGAAACACCGATGTTTTTGTCCTTTTCAGGAAACAGATTGTGTACAATAGCGGCTCTCCCCCTTTGCTACACCCCTGTACAGGGCCTGTACCAGTTTTCCTGCTTATCCTGAGTGTCTGGAGGAGCAGTGTGTGCTTGCTGCAGCAGCTGTAAGCAGAGGAAGGTGCCAAAATGCCGCTGGTCCTGCTCTGAGGAAGCTCTGCCCCTTGTAATGGCGCCGGAGTTTCAATGATCTTTATACTGGCAAACGTCTCCCTATGAGTATAAAACATCACATAATTGCTAGTTTTACCCACCGCTGCCAGTGTACACAGGGAGTGATAGCGGATCTCCCCCAGGAGGGTCCCGTATGCTACCCCTGCATTTTGCCGCACCATGAACCGGGGGACAAGGCCCCCGTTTGTACTCACCACTGATGTCAACCTCTCAGGACGGTGGTCCTGCAACGGGAAAGCAGCTCTGACAGCTCGCAAGGCTGGTGCCGCCACCCCCCCTAATTCCCACGGTGCAGGTATGCTGTTGCCAAAACAGCATACCAAAAATAACAAAGATTTAAAAGATACTGAAGAAAACTCTCTGGAGCTGCAGAGATGTGCATCCTCTCCTGAGGGCACTTTTTTCTAAACTGCCTGTGGGAGGGGGCATAGAGGGGAGGAGCCAGTACACCCAGTTGAAGAAATTTAAAGTGTATGGGCTCCTTTGGACCCCGTCTATACCCCATGTATTAGATTCCCCCAATATCCCTTATGGATGCTAGAGAAAGATACCTTTATATAAATGGTACCATTTTGTCGAAGTCCAAAAAAAAATATTGCATAGAAAGAACATACAGACTCCACACATATAAGTCGCTATACTTGCAAATACGCGCAGCAAGCACAGCAATATATGGTAACACACGCATTTACACGGACATGCCGCAGAGATGGATTCAACACTTATTTCATACAGTACATAATTATAATAATATCAAGCGCCAGACATCATAATGATTTAAAATTATATAATGGAGTAATGTCATGTATGTGTATTATTGGAACTAAGCAAGATACACCTGTCATATTTGGTATTAAAGCAAGCAGATTAATGTGTAGATTAATTTGATACTTGTTATTAAGTTGTAGGACATTGCAACAAATAGTTATGATTAAATGTATGAAAGCTAAAATCCCTTTTATTAGAACAATAGACATTCCAAACAGGTGGTGGACAGGAAGCTCAGGCCAGCCCCTTTTGATGTCTTCAAGGCTGAACCTGTTTAGCATATGAACAGACTAGTGACTCATCATGAATGAGAAAGTTCCCTTCCCCAAACTAGATAACACATTACAGAGACACACAGTTGCCAGTTGCTGTTTTGTCCCAGACGATGATGGAGGTGCTTCTAGACCAGTTCCTGCATGATTTTACAGAGAGAGAGAGAGTGATATGGAGGGACGAAGTTATATGAGAAAGATATGGTAATTGTATCGCTGGCCTGTAACTGTATGTATTAACTGCTTACTGTATGAATTGTAACCATGTAACTATATGTATACTGGATATTGTAATATATTGAATCCATATCCTTTTAATAACAAATATATACATCAATGAGCTTTAGAACTCAGATAATGTGTGGGTGTATTGTTTTCTTGTCACGATCCGGGTATCTGGACGCCATTTCTTACCCATCAGATGCCTCCTAAGGCTGGCTCAGCGCTCCAGGACCGGATCCCATCTGTTATCCTGATGTGTACATTCCTGTATCCTCTCCTGTCACTCTGGGACGCTGTCACAGTAAACGCCATATTACACCTGGCATGGCGTCTCCCGCGGCCTCCGCCGCCGTCCCTGAACTTCTGCATACAGAGTGTCTGAGTGGCGATTACGTCAGCCGCGGCCTCCGCTGTGTCCGCGTGGTTGGATGTGCATCTGTCAGCCTGGCGCCTCCTGTCTCCGGTGGCCGGCGCCGCCATTACTGTTTTCATTACCACATGGATTACAAACCAAACTTCCCTCCAAGTGTCTGCATGGGCGCAGCCATCTTGGATTCTGTCAGCTGATCATTTCCACCAATCTGTTCTCAGTATTGATAATCTGCATAATTGCCTAGCCAATCCCTTCCTTGCTGCAGGTATAAATACACTGTGCCTGAGCAAGGAAGGCGTCAGTGCTTTGGTTGGCAAACCTAGTTCCTGTTTGTCTCTCTCCTGTGATTGTCTTCCAGGTTCCAGCTCCTGTCTCAAGACTTCCACCATAGAGACCCGCACCAGCATTCCACCTGCGGTGTAGCCTGACTCTCCAATCCATTGTGGATTCATCTGTTTCCAGCTACAACATTACCTGCTTCCAGCTCAGCTTCCAGCAGAGTACAGCTTCCCTTAAAGGGCCGGTGTCCTTTCTACACTTTACCACTCTCCACCGGTATTATTATTTCTCCGCTCTCAAGTTCTACATTTCAGTTCATATTTCATCGCTCCCAAGTTCATTTATTATTTAACTGGTTCCAGCCAGTATCCACAGCAGCTGTTTTATCTTCAGCAACCCAGCTTTTCCTGGAACACCAGCTGGCACAATCCTGGGTTATCTCCATTGCTACAGTCGGGCCTGGTAAGGACTTTCCATCTAGAAGATCATAAGAACTATCTCACACTACCAGTGCCCTGTGGCTCCTGCCATCCTGTAGTACCCAGGAACTGTATTTATTCTTTGCTGACTTTTACATTTTCTTTTACTGCTGCTGTGTTGCGGAGTTGTCATAATAAACATCATTGACTTTTATCCAAGTTGTCGTGGTCACGCCTTCGGGCAGTTATTATTCATGTTACTTACATGTCCAGGGGTCTGATACAACCTCCCAGGTTCCGGTACATCTCAGCCCCTACAACTGAGGCTGCCTCCCGTCAGCTCAGGCCCTCAGTTGTGACATTTCTCTTATGGGATGCAGTGTTTTGCGATGTATAGCGCACATTCAGGGCACATGGTAATAAGATGTGCAGGCGTTTACAATATATATTAGAGCGGGCATTTTAAATATTTGTTAGAAAGCAATTTGGTATTTACAGATGAGGGCTCGTCCGCGATATCACGGTCTTAATGATGCACTGTACATTACAAATGCGATGCTGTGGTCGATCAGCTTGTGGTGGACGCATCGTGACGCTGAGAAAATCATATCCGTGTGTTCTGTTGTGTTATCAGTAAGCCGATGATATGAAAAATTCAAGGGACAATGTGTTTCTCATAATATTTAAAATGCTAAAATGTATTTTTATTGTTGCAAAACAAAGTTCAATTAGTCATATTGTGTTTGATTCAGATTGGATTGTTTATCTGTTAAGTAGATTTAAAAGTACATTTAAAAGTTGCTGCATAGCCTTGATATAGTTTTTTTTTTAAACTGAGGCCTTAAATAACTTCTGGTGCTTGTATAATGTGTGATTTCTTTGTGACAAAGGAAGCCGCATGGTCTGTCCTCCATTTTGGACTAACCACATGGCCTGTCCACCATCTTGTGTAAACCTCATGGATGAAGGGGGAGGAGCCGTGGCCATTTTAGGAAGGTCATTTTCTCAATAGCTGATTTTCAGTCTTCTCAGAACAATCAGTTTCCTTTGTCACATCAAGCACCATTTATGAGTTACCAATGCATTTATTTAACCCATGCCATAGTCAATTACAAATAGTTTCAATTGGGCCTAGTGAGAGTAAATGGTGAGATAAATGGTTGGCTTGGTGTAAGAAATTGCACACAGATAGAAAAAGGAAAGAACGAGTTTTTGGCCCTCATTCCGAGTTGTTCGCTCGCTAGCTGCTTTTAGCAGCTTTGCACACGCTAAGCCGCCGCCTACTGGGAGTGAATCTTAGCTTATCAAAATTGCGAACGAATAATTAGCAAAATTGCGAATAGACACTTCTTAGCAGTTTCTGAGTAGCTCCACACTTACTCGGCATCTGCGAACAGTTCAGTGCTTGTCGTTCCTATTTTGACGTCATAAACACACCCAGCGTTCGCCCAGACACTCCTCCGTTTCTCCAGCCACTCCCGCGTTTTTCCCAGAAACGGTAGCGTTTTTTCGCACACACCCATAAAACGTCCAGTTTCCGCCCAGAAACACCCACTTCCTGTCAATCACATTACGATCACCAGAACAAAGAAAAAACCTCGTAATGCCGTGAGTAAAAAACCTAACTGCATAGCAAATTTACTTGGCGCAGTCGCACTGCGGACAGTGCGCATGCGCATTAGCGACTAATCGCTCCGTTGCGAGAAAAAAATAACGAGCGAACAACTCGGAATGACCCCCTTTGTTTTTTTTTTTTTTCCTTCCAAGACTTGTAGAATCTGCTTACTAGGGAGGATAGCCATTGAAATGCAAATTAACCTGTCTAACTGTTTTTTTTAGCAGTGAAAAGCAAATAGCTTTGATATACAAATAATGGGTAAATTAGTCTCATAGAAGGCCAGTGAATGGTACATATATATAATATTATTATAATTATGTGTATATTTATTAGTGATGAGCGCCGGAAATTTTTCGGGTTTTGTGTTTTGGTTTTGGGTTCGGTTCCGCGGCCGTGTTTTGGGTTCGAACGCGTTTTGGCAAAACCTCACCGAATTTTTTTTGTCGGATTCGGGTGTGTTTTGGATTCGGGTGTTTTTTTCAAAAAACCCTAAAAAACAGCTTAAATCATAGAATTTGGGGGTCATTTTGATCCCAAAGTATTATTAACCTCAAAAACCATAATTTCCACTCATTTTCAGTCTATTCTGAACACCTCACACCTCACAATATTATTTTTAGTCCTAAAATTTGCACCGAGGTCGCTGGATGACTAAGCTCAGCGACCCAAGTGACCGACACAAACACCTGGCCCATCTAGGAGTGTCACTGCAGTGTCACGCAGGATGTCCCTTCAAAAACTACTCCCCAAACAGCACATGACGCAAAGAAAAAAAGAGGCGCAATGAGGTAGCTGTGTGAGTAAGCTAAGCGACCCTAGTGGCCGACACAAACACCTTGCCCATCTAGGAGTGGCACTGCAGTGTCAGACAGGATGGCACTTCAAAAAAATTGTCCCCAAACAGCACATGATGCAAAGAAAAATTAAAGAAAAAAGAGGTGCAAGATGGAATTGTCCTTGGGCCCTCCCACCCACCCTTATGTTGTATAAACAGGACATGCACACTTTAACCAACCCATCATTTCAGTCACAGGGTCTGCCACACGACTGTGACTGAAATGACGGGTTGGTTTGGACCCCCACCAAAAAAGAAGCAATTAATCTCTCCTTGCACAAACTGGCTCTACAGAGGCAAGATGTCCACCTCATCATCATCCTCCGATATATCACCGTGTACATCCCCCTCCTCACAGATTATCAATTCGTCCCCACTGGAATCCACCATCTCAGCTCCCTGTGTACTTTGTGGAGGCAATTGCTGCTGGTCAATGTCTCCACGGAGGAATTGATTATAATTCATTTTAATGAACATCATCTTCTCCACATTTTCTGGATGTAACCTCGTACGCCGATTGCTGACAAGGTGAGCGGCGGCACTAAACACTCTTTCGGAGTACACACTTGTGGGAGGGCAACTTAGGTAGAATAAAGCCAGTTTGTGCAAGGGCCTCCAAATTGCCTCTTTTTCCTGCCAGTATAAGTACGGACTGTCTGACGTGCCTACTTGGATGCGGTCACTCATATAATCCTCCACCATTCTTTCAATGGGGAGAGAATCATATGCAGTGACAGTAGACGACATGTCCGTAATCGTAGTCAGGTCCTTCAGTCCGGACCAGATGTCAGCATCAGCAGTCGCTCCAGACTGCCCTGCATCACCGCCAGCGGGTGGGCTCGGAATTCTGAGCCTTTTCCTCGCACCCCCAGTTGCGGGAGAATGTGAAGGAGGAGATGTTGACAGGTCGCGTTCCGCTTGACTTGACAATTTTCTCACCAGCAGTTCTTTGGACCCCAGCAGACTTGTGTCTGCCGGAAAGAGAGATCCAAGGTAGGTTTTAAATCTAGGATCGAGCACGGTGGCCAAAATGTAGTGCTCTGATTTCAACAGATTGACCACCCGTGAATCCTTGTTAAGCGAATTAAGGGCTCCATCCACAAGTCCCACATGCCTAGCGGAATCGCTCTGTGTTAGCTCCTCCTTCAATGTCTCCAGCTTCTTCTGCAAAAGCCTGATGAGGGGAATGACCTGACTCAGGCTGGCAGTGTCTGAACTGACTTCACGTGTGGCAAGTTCAAAGGGCAGCAGAACCTTGCACAACGTTGAAATCATTCTCCACTGCGCTTGAGACAGGTGCATTCCACCTCCTATATCGTGCTCAATTGTATAGGCTTGAATGGCCTTTTGCTGCTCCTCCAACCTCTGAAGCATATAGAGGGTTGAATTCCAACTCGTTACCACTTCTTGCTTCAGATGATGGCAGGGCAGGTTCAGGCGTTTTTGGTGGTGCTCCAGTCTTCTGTACGTGGTGCCTGTACGCCGAAAGTGTCCCGCAATTCTTCTGGCCACCGACAGCATCTCTTGCACGCCCCTGTCGTTTTTTAAATAATTCTGCACCACCAAATACAAGGTATGTGCAAAACATGGGATGTGCTGGAATTTGCCCAGATTTAATGCACACACAATATTGCTGGCGTTGTCCGATGCCACAAATCCACAGGAGAGTCCAATTGGGGTAAGCCGTTCCGCGATGATCTTCCTCAGTTGCCGTAAGAGGTTTTCAGCTGTGTGCGTATTCTGGAAAGCGGTGATACAAAGCGTAGCCTGCCTAGGAAAGAGTTGGCGTTTGCGAGATGCTGCTACTGGTGCCGCCGCTGCTGTTCTTGCGGCGGGAGTCCATACATCTACCCAGTGGGCTGTCACAGTCATATAGTCCTGAGCCTGCCCTGCTCCACTTGTCCACATGTCCGTGGTTAAGTGGACATTGGGTACAACTGCATTTTTTAGGACACTGGTGAGTCTTTTTCTGAGGTCTGTGTACATTTTCGGTATCGCCTGCCTAGAGAAATGGAACCTAGATGGTATTTGGTACCGGGGACACAGTACCTCCAACAAGTCTCTAGTTGGCTCTGCAGTAATGATGGATACCGGAACCACGTTTCTCACCGCCCAGGATGCCAAGGCCTCAGTTATCCGCTTTGCAGCAGGATGACTGCTGTGATATTTCATCTTCCTCGCAAAGGACTGTTGGACAGTCAATTGCTTGGTGGAAGTAGTAAAAGTGGTCTTACGATTTCCCCTCTGGGATGACCATCGACTCCCAGCAGCAACAACAGCAGCACCAGCAGCAGTAGGCGTTACACGCAAGGATGCATCGGAGGAATCCCAGGCAGGAGAGGACTCGTCAGAATTGCCAGTGACATGGCCTGCAGGACTATTGGCATTCCTGGGGAAGGAGGAAATTGACACTGAGGGAGTTGGTGGGGTGGTTTGCGTGAACTTGGTTACAAGAGGAAGGGATTTACTGGTCAGTGGACTGCTTCCGCTGTCGCCCAAAGTTTTTGAACTTGTCACTGACTTATGATGAATGCGCTGCAGGTGACGTATAAGGGAGGATGTTCCGAGGTGGTTAACGTCCTTACCCCTACTTATTACAGCTTGACAAAGGCAACACACGGCTTGACAAATGTTGTCCGCATTTCTGGTGAAATACTTCCACACCGAAGAGCTGATTTTTTTTGTATTTTCACCAGGCATGTCAATGGCCATATTCCTCCCACGGACAACAGGTGTCTTCCCGGGTGCCTGACTTAAACAAACCACCTCACCATCAGAATCCTCCTTGTCAATTTCCTCCCCAGCGCCAGCAACACCCATATCCTCCTCATCCTGGTGTACTTCAACACTGACATCTTCAATCTGACTATCAGGAACTGGACTGCGGGTGCTCCTTCCAGCACTTGCAGGGGGCGTGCAAATGGTGGAAGGCGCATGCTCTTCACGTCCAGTGTTGGGAAGGTCAGGCATCGCAACCGACACAATTGGACTCTCCTTGTGGATTTGGGATTTCGAAGAACGCACAGTTCTTTGCTGTGCTTTTGCCAGCTTGAGTCTTTTCATTTTTCTAGCGAGAGGCTGAGTGCTTCCATCCTCATGTGAAGCTGAACCACTAGCCATGAACATAGGCCAGGGCCTCAGCCGTTCCTTGCCACTCCGTGTGGTAAATGGCATATTGGCAAGTTTACGCTTCTCCTCCGACAATTTTATTTTAGATTTTTGAGTCCTTTTTTTACTGATATTTGGTGTTTTGGATTTTACATGCTCTGTACTATGACATTGGGCATCGGCCTTGGCAGACGAAGTTGATGGCATTTCATCGTCTCGGCCATGACTAGTGGCAGCAGCTTCAGCACGAGGTGGAAGTGGATCTTGATCTTTCCCTATTTTTGGAACCTCAACATTTTTGTTCTCCATATTTTAATAGGCACAACTAAAAGGCACCTCAGGTAAACAATGGAGATGGATGGATACTAGTATACTTATGGATGACGAGCGACTGCCGACACAGAGGTAGCTACAGCCGTGGACTACCGTACTGCGTCTGCTGCTAATATAGACTGGATGATAATGAGATATAAAATATATACATATCACTACTGCAGCCGGACAGGTATATATTATATAATGACGGACCTGCTGGACACTGTCAGCTCAGCACTGCAGACTCCTAAAGTAAGCTACTAGTATCAAGAAGATAGAGAAAAAAAAAACACCACGGGTAGGTGGTATACAATTATGGATGGACGAGCGACTGCCGACACAGAGGTAGCTACAGCCGTGGACTACCGTACTGCGTCTGCTGCTAATATAGACTGGATGATAATGAGATATAAAATATATACATATCACTACTGCAGCCGGATAGGTATATATTATATAATGACGGACCTGCTGGACACTGTCAGCTCAGCACTGCAGACTCCTAAAGTAAGCTACTAGTATCAAGAAGATAGAAAAAAAAAAACCACGGGTAGGTGGTATACAATTATGGATGGACGAGCGACTGCCGACACAGAGGTAGCTACAGCCGTGGACTACCGTACTGCGTCTGCTGCTAATATAGACTGGATGATAATGAGATATAAAATATATATATATCACTACTGCAGCCGGACAGGTATATATTATATAATGACGGACCTGCTGGACACTGTCAGCTCAGCACTGCAGACTCCTAAAGTAAGCTACTAGTATCAAGAAGATAGAAGAAAAAAAAACACCACGGGTAGGTGGTATACAATTATGGATGGACGAGCGACTGCCGACACAGAGGTAGCTACAGCCGTGGACTACCGTACTGCGTCTGCTGCTATATATAGACTGGATGATAATGAGATATATAATATATATATATCACTACTGCAGCCGGACAGGTATATATTATATAATGACGGACCTGCTGGACACTGTCAGCTCAGCACTGCAGACTCCTAAAGTAAGCTACTAGTATCAAGAAGATAGAAAAAAAAAACACCACGGGTAGGTGGTATACAATTATGGATGGACGAGCGACTGCCGACACAGAGGTAGCTACAGCCGTGGACTACCGTACTGCGTCTGCTGCTAATATAGACTGGATGATAATGAGATATAAAATATATATATATCACTACTGCAGCCGGACAGGTATATATTATATAATGACGGACCTGCTGGACACTGTCAGCTCAGCACTGCAGACTCCTAAAGTAAGCTACTAGTATCAAGAAGATAGAAAGAAAAAAAAACACCACGGGTAGGTGGTATACAATTATGGATGGACGAGCGACTGCCGACACAGAGGTAGCTACAGCCGTGGACTACCGTACTGAGTCTGCTGCAGTGCTAATATAGACTGGATGATAATGATATAAAAAATATATATATATCACTACTGCAGCCGGACAGGTATATATTATATAATGACGGACCTGCTGGACACTGTCAGCAGAATGCGTTTATAGAATAAAAACACCACACGACGAGTGTTTAACTTTTTCAGGCAGACAATCACAATATACTGGTGGTCAGTGGTCACTGGTCAGTCACACTGGCAGTGGCACTCTGGCAGCAAAAGTGTGCACTGTTAAAATATGTACTCCTGCTATAACTGCTCCCCAGTCTCCCCCACAATTAAGCTGTGTGAGCACTGAGCACTCAGCACAGTCAGATATACAGTATTACATAGATGATGCAGCACACTGAGGCTGAGCACAGATATGGTATGTGACTGTGTCACACTGTGTATCGTTTTTTTTCAGGCAGAGAACGGATTAATTAAACTGGTGGTCACTGGTCACACTATCAGCAAGTAGTACTCCTAATATGCTCCCCAAAATTAGTAAATCAAGTGTCTCTACTACTCTCTAGTCTACTCTAAACGGAGAGGACGCCAGCCACGTCCTCTCCCTATCAATCTCAATGCACGTGTGAAAATGGCGGCGACGCGCGGCTCCTTATATAGAATCCGAGTCTCGCGATAGAATCCGAGCCTCGCGAGAATCCGACAGCGGGATGATGACGTTCGGGCGCGCTCGGGTTAGCCGAGCAAGGCGGGAAGATCCGAGTCTGCCTCGGATCCGTGTAAAAAGGCTGAAGTTCGGGGGGGTTCGGTTTCCGAGAAACCGAACCCGCTCATCACTAATATTTATATCAGTGTATGTTCTGCAAGATAGCTATCCAATCTGAATCATATCATTTAAATTATAGATTATTGCAGTCAATATAGATCTGTGTGAAATCGGATACATTTGTTGCTATATAGGTAAATTTTAAATAAATGTATTTAAGGGAGTAATTATAGACATGAAACGCAATTCTGACCTGGTTGTTAAGAAAAAACTGGGTGTTGTGTTAAGTGAGCGATTATAGTTAGTACTGCTCACATTTATAGAGTTGTGTGATTTGTTTTATTGCGTATGCACATTGGTACACGTGGTACGGAATGTGAGGACAGTGTACAAAAACGTGCACGTGGCGCAAGGCCGCACACGTGGCATAGAGGTATGCACGGTTGCGTAATTACGCAAGCTTGCGTTGGGTTGTGTGCGCATAATAAAACCACACGATAGTTTCATTCAGTTAAAAGGTGGGACAGTAGCCATGCTACAATAGCACATAACTATCCGGTTTCTAAAGCAGATTAGTATAAAACTTTAGTTTAAACTGTATTGCCTCTGGGAGTAAAGCTGCCAATCAGAACGAGTGAAAATTTTCTGTACAGAAAAACAAAGTATATTTGAATGAGTGAAAGCAGGAGTGAGTGAGTTGAACTCTGTGGAATTCGGGATCCCGTTGTGTGGTACACCAAGTAAGTGGAGGCTTGGCGGCATGAGGCGGCTGACTCACGTTAGTATAGATTGAAATACGCAAATCGTGAGGAGATTTGCAAAGGAGCGTAATAGGGAATTGTGCATTGTGTAGTATTGAAGTAAAAAAGTTTTTTGTTACGCTCTGGCTGAGGGTCGCATTTTGTACATCGACCCGTGGTCGTACGGCAGATAGGTAACAAGTACCTATACGCTGTGCGATTGGACCGTGCATTTGTGGGTGCGATATATAGCGTAACTTGATACCCCTTTACGAGCTTTTGCGTAAAATCGCGGTATCATTAGCGCTGTGTACAGCATACGCAAGCGTGATTTGTGTATAAAAAGTGCATAGGGAGTTTTCGCTGGTCTCTCTCAGGAAAATCTCCAGCGGTGGATATTTGCTGGAAAAGGTAAGTCACTCCTAACACTTCCAATAAATATAAACCAATTAGGTCGACCTCACTGGGTATGCGGTAGTCACTGTTGGAGTGAGTCATGGTACTCAGCGGAGAACGAGTGGGTGAAAGCGCTCTAAGAACTTTCACCGTCTATCCGTGTCGTGCATTGGGGATTGCGTAGAAGGAAAAAGTCCGCGATGGGATCCAATTGCACAAGCGGTGGATGTATGGTAGCCAGGGTTCAGGTTGAAGAGCTGCGGCCCAAGGGGTCAGCGAGGTCTGTTATGTGTGGAAAATATGGTCCATACGCTGAAGACTTTTTGTCTGAATGGGTACGTATGACTGACAAAGATAGGGTACCATTTCCTAGGGTGTGCAGCTTTGAACCAGAGGTACTGCAGAATGTAGGTATTAAAATATGTCTGGTAAAATCCAGAAAACAAAGGGTCAGACATATAAATTGTTTAAACCTGTGGCAGCAAGAGGGGTTGGTGAGTTTGATCCTAAGGTATTGCAGGTGGTAGGTCTAACAAAAGTCATATAAGACAAGAATGGAAATATAAGAACTGTTTGAACTTGTAGCAACAATAAACAAGTAGGAGAAAAAAAAAAGAGAATATAAGTACACCACCATATGTAGATGTGGAAGCAGTTACGGCCAGCATACAAATTATAGAAAATAATAAAAAATATGACTGTAACCTATATATGTACTAATGAATGTTGAAGTTTTATTTAGGAGGAGAAGGTGACTGTTACGTTCCTGGTGCTCAGAACAAGAGAGATGTTGCGTAGTGAGTCCAGAGCACCAGAACGTGACGCTGAAATAAGGTGTGGTATGGAAATAGCCCCTAGCAGCCTACCTCCATTGTTTCACCCGTGTGGTCAGTTCACGCCTGCATGACTATGGTTTCTTGGGCCCACGGCAGCCGCGTTTGAAGGGCGGATTAGGTCTGCCCAACTCCGATGCCCCCAGGTCTTAGAGTGAGACAAGGCGTGAACCGAGACAGGATAATAACAAGGGGACCTCTAACTAAAGCAAACAGAAGGCTAGGGGCTACTAACAACCCTAAAACTAAATACATGTGCGGCACGCCGCCAAAGGAAAAGAACAACAAAGGAAATGCTGTCCACACGCCGACACTATACTGTTGTGTACCGGCGGTGACAGCATATGCAGAACCCTCTGCAAAACACCAGTAACAGATATAACCAAGGAATACAGCGGCCTTGGCCGACGGATGCGGCAAAGCCGCTACTCACGGAAGTGGTACAAATACTGGCAAACGGACAGGAACCCCCAATGTAGCCGACACAGGCTCTCAGAACCGGAGGACAGGCAGAATCCCAAACGACAGACCGGTGGACATCAAGAAGCCAGATACTCGACCAGGCACAGACAAAGCCACAGGACTTCTGGACAGGAACGCTTCACGGCAGGACATGGGATCAGACACTGGATCAGACACTGGAACCGACACTGGATCAGACACTCAGGAACCGACACTCAGGAACCGACACTCAGGAACTAGCTCAGAACTCAAGAACTATCACCGGCGTCTGTGTATTGCACTGAGCCAGAATATAACAGAGAGCCCTAATTAATTATGTCATGCAGCTGCCCTGTTGCACGACTCCAAACTGACAAGATGCAATTAGCAGACAGGTGAGGCCAAACACATGGAAACAGGCTGCAATTACACAGACTCACCACCGGCAGCAAACAAGAATCCTCTAAACCAGAGCAAAGGGAAATCCTGGCCTGCAAGAGAACTATAAACATAAAATAGGAATGAACCACTACCTGTGGTTCATAACAGTGACCTGATTGTTTTCAGCCATTTCTCATGCACCCAGAGGAGTATCCAACTGGTTAAAGAAGAGCAGTAGCCTGCGGGGGAAGTGGCTGAGACCAGTGGAACTGGTAAGTATGGTATCATTCATGTACATATATAGTAAAACCCGAAAATAAAACAAAAATCAAGAAAGTAACATCAGAAATGGAGAAAGAAAAACCTGTCCGCACATTAGTATTTGCCAGTAGGAAAGCGGACAGAGAAAAGGTATTTCTTTCAGTTACCATATAAGAAGTATTCATTCCTAGTAATGCCCCTAGTCAAGATGAGCTCGGAAATGTTTGTTGGACCATGTACAGACCCTTAATACGGGATGAGAAGGATTGAATGAATACTTCGCATGACCTAGAAGCTTATTAAACATTTTTTTTTTTTTTTTTGTCTTTTGCAGTAATAGAAAACTCTCCGTCTGGATAAGATCACTGGTAAACACTAATTCGGCAAATGGGAGGTAGCTGTCTCTGTGCTAATGGACGGGCTCAATAAGGCATTGAGGGTCAGGGTGCAGACTTCTTTGCAAAATTGGAAAGGGATCACAGTAGCTAATCTTAGAGAGTGTGCTATTGAACATCCCAAGAATAGTGCAAGGCGCAGAGAACAACTGGTGGAGAGGTTGAGGACGGTAAGTATACTAGCACATACAGGAAAGACCCATCAGTCCAAACCCCAGATCCCTAATGGTCAATAATATGTTACACTTGTAGGAAGGAAGGGCATTTTGCCAGAGATTGTAGGAGTAGTAGAACACATAGTCAATATAGATCCCCTAGACAGAAAACACAAGCCACATTATTAAACACATAGATGGGACCAAGGGACATAAAGTAAGGAATCACGAGCCATATAGAAAACACAGATTCGGTTAATGGGAAGAACGGAATAAATGCAACTTTACCCTTTTGACAAAACTTGCTGGGGTTAAGATGGGGCCTCTAAACTTTTGCTTCTTTTTCCTAGCAGAAATGGCCCCTGATTAACTTAACAGGAGCTTTGTTAGATATGATACACATATCCCACGAAGACTAATGTTACATTTCATGGTTCTAGATTCATGTCCATCACAGGTAGAGGAAATTATCTCACAGATACCGGGTTCCCTATGAACTTAGGATGGACAGAACACTGGATTGATGGCTGGGATAGTCCCAATAGCGATACGATAAACACAGAAATTTTTTTAAGGGGAGTAGACCAAGTAGAGAATCACTTCCCCGTAGTGCCCAATCCAGTTGTCAAATTTTTATAAAATCTTCTCCACCTCTACAAACTCATCTGTCACCAACCTCTATTCTGTTTCTCTACAGTTTCCCCTTCATCTTTTGCGTTCACACAGGGTGGTACAATACATGGACCCAAGTACAGTTCAAACTCCACATGCCTAGGTCCTTCAGAGTTCTGCCCAAACCTAGTATATCTCAACAGCACGATAATACCAGTATTACTGCAGTGTGCCTTGTCATGCACAAAGGGTGGAGAATGGGAATACTGGTGAAGGGAAATTTTGTATAGACACTGATATGCCTGTTGGTGAATGGCAAACCTGACATTTTCTTTTTCATTTTCTTCTTCTTTCTCTCCTCTAGAGATGTTTCTTTTTTCTTTTCTTTTTTTGAGTTATGCTCATGGTACTCTATATTGCAAACACACAATGACTTCGGACAGTTAATTCCCTTTAGGAATTATTGTTATGTATTGGTGTGCACTGATGTTTTCTCGAACTGGATAGAGGCATTTCCTGCCGCCACGGATGCTGCTGTGTTTACCGCAAAGAAAAATTGCGCAGAAATTTGTGTGTAGATAATGGTACCCCTAGAAGTAGGAGCAAAGCTTGAAATAGTACTATTGTGATCATAGATACTGCCACTAGTATTATGTAGCATCGGAACCACTCCCAGATCTTCACTTAACTAATCACCCTCTTCGAAATTTGTTTTTGTTTTGGTATTTGTGTTTTGTTTTTTGTTTTTGGAAGACAACCTCATGTCATGATTGATCCACACAATGATCAGAAATACACCAATGAGGTGACAGTACAATACTTTATAGAGATGAGCCAGCATTTGAGAACTTGACAAAAGAACTTGAAACTGTTGATTGCTGGTATGCCAAATACTAACTGTCTTGATTGTGAACCAAGAGACTGTGTGATTGTTCTTGCGCTCAGGTTGCCTAATAGACAGGTGGGAAGGACCCTACCAAGTTTTGTTGACAGTACTATCCAGTGAAAGTAGCCGAGAGAGAGACTTGGGTCCACGATTTCCATTGCAGGAAAGTCGGTAGTCCGGAAGGAACTCGTAAATGGAGTGAGATCACAAAAGTATCACCAGAGACTCTGTTCCGTGAAGACTGAGAGGCGGCACTGTTGAACACTACCTGAGCATACTAAAGGATTGCAGAAAGACCAGTCATTGTTATGAACAAGAGTTGTTTTGTTCTATTTCTCTTTTCTCTCTTTCCCGCTGACAAACATTTTTTTTTCAGGACATTCTATTTTTGCAAGGTTTTTTTATGAGGAGTCGAGTGTGGGACTGGAACTGGTTCTGGAGGAAGGAGTGAATTCCTTATAGGATCCCAGGATTAGCTGATCAGTTTGTTAAAGCCAGAGAAAAATCAAAGGTCTAGTAGTTATGGAGTTCGGAGGTAATCAGGAACAATCAGACAATGGCTATTCACACATTGCAGATAAAGAGCTCATTAATATATGTGGAAGAAAGGTTTATGAGTGGCTCTCCCTGAACTCCGAAGGTTTATGTTATTTAGGAAGGACACTACTTATAACCCTTGTTCAATTATTAAACAGACCTAGCATACGTTCCTGAAATGGAAACAATGTTCAGAAAATGATAGGAATATGTAGATCATGAAAATTTTATATGTCACTTTCACGATTTGTTTGTGTCTTCTTCATCTATCCAGAAGAACCTCAATCGAATCCAAACATCAGTGTACAAAGACGTAGGTACATGTATGTGTGAAATGTTCGTCGCAAATCAGACATTATAGGCCAAGGCACTGTCCCAGCATACTCTATAGGTTGAATGTTGTCCCACACCCAACCAGTGGTCCCGTGACCGCCGAGTGCATATAGAGGATGTCTCGTCCTCCTCCCTGTCTTCCCCAAATATAGTCAAGTGACTGATTTGTGAAATGAATACATACTTGTGTCTAGCGGTCACCGATTATGGGGGGTAATTCCAAGTTGATCGCAGCAGGAAATTTTTTAGCAGTTGGGCAAAACCATGTGCACTGCAGGGGAGGCAGATTTAACATGTGCAGAGACAGTTAGACTTGGATGTGGTGTGTTCAATTTGCAATCTAATTTGCAGTGTAAAAATAAAGCAGCCAGTATTTACCCTGCGCAGAAATAATATAACCCACCCAAATCTAACTCTTTCTGCACATGTTATATCTGCCTCCCCTGCAGTGCACATGGTTTTGCCCAACTGCTAAAAAATTTCCTGCTGCGATCAACTTGGAATTACCCCCATTGTCTGAAAATAATTTTTCTTATGTTAATAATTGATGGCAGTTATTGTTTATTGCCAAAGGGTGGACTGTCGAAGTAAAAAAATATTACATAGAAAGAACATACAGACTCCACACATATAAGTCGCTATACTTGCAAATACGCGCAGCGAGCACAGCAATATATGGTAACACACGCATTTACATGGACATGCCACAGAGATGGATTCGACACTTATTTCATACAGTACATAATTATAATAATATCAAGCGCCAGACAACATAATGATTTAAAATTATATAATGGAGTAATGTCATGTATGTGTATTATTGGAACGAAGCAAGATACACCTGTCATATTTGGTATTAAAGCAAGCAGATTAATGTGTAGATTAATTTGATACTTGTTATTAAGTTGTAGGACATTGCAACAAATAGTTATGATTAAATGTATGAAAGCTAAAATCACTCTTATTAGGATAGTGGACAGGAAGCTCAGGCCAGAACCTTTTGATGTCTTCAAGGCTGACCCTGTTTAGCATATGAACAGACTAGTGACTCATCATAAATGAGAAAGTTCCCTCCCCCAAACTAGATAACACATTACAGAGACACATACAGTTGCCAGTTGCTGTTTTGTCCCAGACGATGATGGAGGTGCTTCTAGACCAGTTCCTGCATGATTTTACAGAGCGAGAGATAGTGATATGGAGGGACGAATTTACATGAGAAAGATATGGTAATTGTATCGCTGGCCTGTAACTGTATGTATTAACTGCTTACTGTATGAATTGTAACCATGTAACTATATGTATACTGTACATTGTAATATATTGAATCCATATCCTTTTAATAACAAATATATACACCAATGAGCTTTGGAACTCAGATAATGTGTGGGTGTATTGTTTTCTCTTATGGGATGCAGTGTTTTGCGATGTATAGCGCACATTCAGGGCACATGGTAATAAGATGTGCAGGCGTTTACAATATATATTAGAGCGGGCATTTTAAATATTTGTTAGAAAGCAATTTGGTATTTACAATTTATAGACATGTATGCATACATGTGAGCATTTCTAGTCATCATTTGTAGCACTAAGGGTGAACCTATAAACCTTTATGACGTCACATCCCATTGATCCAAGCATATAGGCCCTCATTCCGAGTTTATCGCTCACTAGCTACTTTTAGCAGCCGTGCAAACGCATTGTCGCTGCCCACAGGGGAGTGTATTTTCGCTTTGCAAGTGTGCGAATGCCTGTGCAGCCGAGCGGTACAAAAACAATTTGTGTGAAACAAGACCAGCCCTGTAGTTACTTATTCTGTGCGATGATTGCTGCGACGACGGTCCCGGAATTGACGTCAGATACCCGCCCTGCAAACACCTGGACACGCCTGCGTTTTTCCAAACACTCCCAGAAAACGGTCAGTTGACACCCATTGACTCGCACTTCCTGTCAATCTCCTTGTGATCGGATGTGCGAATGGAATCATTGTGGCCCATACGCATGCGTAGTTTTGCCGTTTTTTAAAATGATCGCTACGCAGTGAACAACGGCAGCTAGCGATCAACTCGGAATGAGGGCCATAATCCCTAAAGAAAGAACTGTATAGTTTCACTATATAGAACTAATACCTCTTCATTATCTTATTTGCAGCACAACTGCGAGTACACTAACAGATAACAGAAGCAAAAACCAGAGACAAAAAAGAAGTGAAAGAAACCCTTATACATGTTGAACTAATCGAACTTAAGTAAGGATACATGTGAGAACTTCTCTATACAATTACAACTAAGTATAGATGTGGTCATAGGCATGCGCAGCACATTTTATTAGGGGGTGCACGACAGGAGTTGCATGCCTAGCCCCGCCTACTGGGCATGCCTAGCCCCGCCTACTGGGCGGCCAAACAGCACCGACGAATGCTCTTTTTCTCCGGCGTCCCTAACTAATGCGCATGCGCTGTTGTATGCATACTCCCGGCACATGCGCAGTAGTGATTTTCTGGACGCGACGGCCATTTTGGTGTTCACGCTGACCGGGTTGGTTGCAGCGGAGTCCTGTCTCTATAGCAACTTGGCTGCTGTGATGGGTGCCGGGATTGCTGCGGGAGGGGGGAGCCGGAGCGCAGGACGGTCACAGCCGTAGAGGTGTCCATAACGTCTGCCCGAAGCAGACAAAGCCATTTTAGGTAAGCGAGCGCTGTTTCAGAAATAGCGCTCGTTAAATACACTTTAGTGTGCAGCAGTATAGGGTAAATGAAAGTCTAAGCGCTATTAGCCTTGTTAAATAGAAATTGGTCCCATTTACCACCTAAAACGAGTTTCCAGCAAGGAAACTCGTTGATAAATGGGGGCCTTTATGTATCTATCTTTCTGAGCACCTGACAAGTTGTGCTTTTATGGGAGTGCCGGCTGCTGCTGTAAGGATAGAATAATCCGGTACTCCTATGCAAAGGTTTATATAAATGCCTGTGTGCTCGTGCTTAAATAATATAATCCTCCATTGCCGTATTCTGCAATATGCACGTCACTCCAGGAATGATAGAAAAAGTTGATGTTTATTCCATCTTAAATGAGCATCATACTACAAAAGTGCTGAGCGCAGCTATAAGCAGGCTGCGCTCAGCACTTTTGTAGTATGATGCTCATTTAAGATGGAATAAACATCAGCTTTTTCTATCATTCCTGGAGTAACGTGCATATTGCGGAATACGGCAATGGAGGATTATATTATTTGAGCACGAGCACACAGGCATTTATATAAACCTTTGCATAGGAGTACCGGATTATTCTATCCTTACAGCAGCAGCCGGCACTCCCATAAAAGCACAACTTGTCAGGTGCTCAGAAAGATAGATACATAAAGGCCCCCATTTATCAACGAGTTTCCTTGCTGGAAACTCGTTTTAGGTGGTAAATGGGACCAATTTCTATTTAACAAGGCTAATAGCGCTTAGACTTTCATTTACCATATATATAAATAATAACCATATATTTTCTTATACAAAGTTTTTCCCACCCCCAAACCCCTGCCTGGCCTGAACTTTGCCCTGGACCCTGGTGCACACATAGACAGTGAGTGAGTGAGTGAGTCTATCACTCACATTCTGAAGGCTCAGGCAGGATGCGACTACTGTCCTCCGGCTCCTCTCCTTCAGCGGTAGAAAACGGCAGGGCAGGGCACACAATACTCACTGCTAGTGCCACTGTCTACGAATGAGCACGGGCAGGAGCCTGGAAGACAGCCGACAGGGCAGGAAGGAAGGAAGGTAGGGAAGGCGCGCGGCGTGACGTGCTGACGTCACACCGCGAGGCAGTCAGATTATGACGGTGGGTGGTCTGGGCTGTGCGGCCAGCCCACCCGTCTACGAAGAAGCCGTTTAGGTTCAGTGCAGCTGACGGGAGCTGCGCAGCGTGAGGGGGTGAATGCTGTAAGGGCAGTGCCAGCTAGCGATGCAGGAGGACTAGGTTATATCCGATCATCGCTATCAGTGTGCTGCTGTAGTAGCAGTAGCACACTGCTACAACAGCAGCACACAGACAGCGATGATCGGATCGAAGGCGTAACGTGCGGGGGGTGCCGAACAATAGGGGGTGCCTGTGCGCACCAGTCACCCCCCGTGCGCACCCCTATGGATGTGGTTATGGTTCGAGTGAGCACGAGTACGAAAGAAAGATTTATGGGTATACCATCGTCTAGCTTTATGTAAGCAGAGTGTGAGCATCAACTCAATATTATCCACCAGGGTGAACCTATAAAAATGTTTGGATTAAGAACATCACCACCCATGTCATTCAAGGGATTACGGTTCCCTCACTGTGTTTATGATTGACTGCTGTATTGAAATCAGGAATTAAGGGGGTAATTCCAAGTTGATCGCAGCAGGATTTTTGATAGCAATTGGGCAAAACCATGTGCACTGCAGGGGGGGCAGATATAACATGTGCAGAAAGAGTTAGATTTGGGTGGGTTATATTGTTTCTGTGCAGGGTAAATACTGGCTGCTTTATTTTTACACTGCAAATTAGATTGCAGATTGAACACACCACACCCAAATCTAACTCTCTCTGCACATGTTATATCTGCCTCCCCTGCACTGCACATGGTTTTGCCCAGTTGCTATCAAAAATCCTGCTGCGATCAACTTGGAATTACCCCCTAAGACTGTTGAATTTTTCCTTTCTTTCTTCCTTGATATCCACCGTGTATGAGAACATAAGGACCCTGGATTCATTGACAAAGACCATGATTGGACATTGAATATATGTTGGTATATCACATTGTTTGGGTTTATTTTAAGACTATAGGACATTTACTGATTATGGTAGTCATTCCGAGTTGTTCGCTCGCTAGCAGTTTTTAGCAGCCGTGCAAACGCTATGCCGCCTCCCACTGGGAGTGTATTTTAGCTTAGCAGAAGTGCGAACGAATGGATCGCAGTGCGGCTACGAAATAATTTTGTGCAGTTTCTGAGTAGCTCAATACCTACTCAGCGCTTGCGATCATTTCAGACTGTTCAATTCCTGTTTTGACGTCACGAACACGCCCTGCGTTCGCCCAGCCACGCCTGCATTTTTTCGAACACTCCCTGAAAACGGTCAGTTGACACCCAGAAACGCCCACTGCATGTCAATCACTCTGCATCCAGCAGAGCAACTGAAAAGCTTCGCTAGACCTTGTGTGAAACTACAACGTTCGTTGTAATAGTACGATGCGCGTGCGCATTGCGCCGCATACGCATGCGCAGAAGTGCTGATTTTTTGCCTGATCGCTGCGCAGCGAATGAAAGTAGCTAGCAATCAACTCGGAATGGCCCCCTATATTGGTTGGAGCACAACGTGGGGGTGTTTACTGTTTTTTTCCCATATAGCATTCATTACCTGCCTCCCAGCCTGCAGCCAGACAGTAAATGGCTATCAGCATGCTGATTGGTGGATGGCTGGAGCTATCTGCCAATCAGATGAGAGCAATTCACTCTATGGAAGTATTTAGAGAGACAGTGCTGGGCCACAGGAGGCACTGGTGTTTCTATAATGGGTGCAGTGTGTGCGGTTCACATGGGCCCCTGAGTCCAGAGGGGGACCACACCGCACACACTGCACCCATTTTTTTAATACTCACCCCTCCGGAGTCCCGCGCCGACGTCACCGGCGCTGTTAAAACCCTGTGAAAATAGCACAGTGGCCATTTTCACGGAGTTCTGCACATGCGCAGTAGAGAAATCTCTGGGAAAATGGCCGCCACGCCATTTTCCCGGAGATCTGCGCATGCGCTGTAGAGTCTGAACCCTCTAGTGCTCAGACTCTACAGCGCTCCTGCAGAGAGGAGACGGCCCGTAAGAAGGAGGCAGCACACGGGCCTCCTCCACTCTTAAAGCGCCCCTGACAGAAGGGGAATGTTATGTTTTATTCAATTGGTTCCCGTGAATGGGTGGTTCAGGGGCCCCAGTGCAGTGCTTTGCTCAGGGTCCACAATGCTGTTAAGTCAGCCCTGGGGGGTGGGGCAACCAGCTTAGCGGAGAGCAGCATTGGCCTGATACTCCATGTGGCTGTACAGACTGCAGGATGCATCCAATTGCTCCGGGTTAGCACATCCACAGCGATACTGGCTGCAGGGAGCCATTCAAGGTACTGTGGTAACCAGAAGCAAGGGCCATTGGGCAGTGACAGTGCCGCCCCCAGGGACCTGTGCTCTGTGTGATGACACTGCTCACTCTCCCCTTGTTATGGCCCTGGTCAGCAGTGGTATACAGAAGAACCTGGCTGAAAGCACAGAGCATCTCTGTAAGCACAGCCCATCAAACATTGAAGCGGATGAGCTACAGCAGCAGAAGATCACACTGGGTTCCAATCCTGTGTAGACTAATAACACAACACTGAGTGTGTAGACTAATAAAACAAAACAGTGGGCACAGGTTCACCAAACATGAACTGCTGATGTTTGGAAAAAAGTAATCTGCTCTGACAATTCTTGATTTCTGTTGCCATACACCAGGGGCAGATCAAGAAAGAGAAGACAGCTGCTGCTCGGTGCCAGAAGCCTTCCTAGACCCTCCACAGCCCAGCACACAGGAGCAGTCTCCTAGCCCAACCTACATGATGTACTGCTGAGCTGCAAAGGTGTTAATGGTGGTGAGAGGAGAACAATCACATTGCTCAAACCCCTTCCCCCCCTTCCTTGATCTTCCACTGCCATAGGCAACATGAATCCATGGATCCATCTTGCCAGCATGTGTCAGCCATAGCCAGATTAAGGGGGGAGCACAGGGCATACTGTACCCCAGGCCCCCTCTGACAGGGCTCCCCCCCCCCCCTTCCCCCTCATCCGAAGCACACTGACATCACTATCTCTCCCTCTTGTGCAGCTCCAGGCAGCCAGAACGTGAGCATGACAGTATGAAGTACAGGCAGAGACACAGAAATATTAGGTTTCATGAGACACCGATGGAGCTTCCCGATCAGAGGAGATATAGGAGAGAGTTGTAAGTAACCCAGGGATCCCAGCTTGTCCTCCATCCCACCTGGGTGTCTGGGTCCTGTGTAACCTGCTATCTAATGAGAGCATTCGGGTCTAGAGAGACACACACACACACACACACACACACACACACATATTAGAGATGAGCGGGTTCGGTTCCTCGGAATCCGAACCCGCCCGAACTTCTTTTTTTTTTACACGGGGCCGAGCGACTCGGATCTTCCCGCCTTGCTCGGTTAACCCGAGCGCGCCCGAACGTCATCATCCCGCTGTCGGATTCTCGCGAGGCTCGGATTCTATCGCGAGACTCGGATTCTATATAAGGAGCCGCGCGTCGCCGCCATTTTCACACGTGCATTGAGATTGATAGGGAGAGGACGTGGCTGGCGTCCTCTCCGTTTATAGAGAGTGAGACTAGAGTAGAGAGAGACACAGTATTATTTACTTTAGTAATTTTGGGGAGCATTAGGAGGAGTACTACTACTTGCTGAAGTGATAGATAGTGTGACTGTATATCTGACTTGTGGGGGAGACACTGACAGTGGGGAGCAGTTAGAGTCTGAGAGCAGGAGTACATATTTTAACGTACAGTGCACACTTTTGCTGGCACTCTGCTGCCAGAGTGCCACACTGCCATTGTGACCACACTGACCACCAGTATATATTGTGATTGTCTGCTTAGGAGTACTACTTGCAAGTTGCTGATAGTGTGACCAGTGACCTGACCACCAGTTTAATTAATCACCACCAGTTTAATATATATATATATATATATATATATATATATATAATTGTATATAATATATATATAATTGTATATGTATACCGCACCTACCCGTGTTTTTTTTTTTTTTCTTTCTTCTTGATACATACTACTATAGTAGCTTACTGTAGCAGTCTGCGGTGCTGCTGAGCTGACAGTGTCCAGCAGGTCCGTCATCAGTCATTACATAATAAATATATATACCTGTCCGGCTGCAGTACTAGTGATATTATATATATATATATATTAATTTCATCTCATTATCATCCAGTCTATATTAGCAGCAGACACAGTACGGTAGTCCACGGCTGTAGCTACCTCTGTGTCGGCAGTCGCTGGTCCATCCATAATTGTATACCACCTACCCGTGGTTTTTTTTTTCTCTTTCTTCTTGATACATACTACTATAGTAGCTTACTGTAGCAGTCTGCGGTGCTGCTGAGCTGACAGTGTCCAGCAGGTCCGTCATCAGTCATTACATAATAAATATATATACCTGTCCGGCTGCAGTACTAGTGATATTATATATATATATATATATATATATATATTGATTTCATCTCATTATCATCCAGTCTATATTAGCAGCAGACACAGTACGGTAGTCCACGGCTGTAGCTACCTCTGTGTCGGCAGTCGCTGGTCCATCCATAATTGTATACCACCTACCCGTGGTTTTTTTTTTCTCTTTCTTCTTGATACATACTACTATAGTAGCTTACTGTAGCAGTCTGCGGTGCTGCTGAGCTGACAGTGTCCAGCAGGTCCGTCATCAGTCATTACATAATAAATATATATACCTGTCCGGCTGCAGTACTAGTGATATTATATATATATATATATTGATTTCATCTCATTATCATCCAGTCTATATTAGCAGCAGACACAGTACGGTAGTCCACGGCTGTAGCTACCTCTGTGTCGGCAGTCGCTGGTCCATCCATAATTGTATACCACCTACCCGTGGTTTTTTTTTTTCTCTTTCTTCTTGATACATACTACTATAGTAGCTTACTGTAGCAGTCTGCGGTGCTGCTGAGCTGACAGTGTCCAGCAGGTCCGTCATCAGTCATTACATAATAAATATATATACCTGTCCGGCTGCAGTACTAGTGATATTATATATATATATATATATATATTAATTTCATCTCATTATCATCCAGTCTATATTAGCAGCAGACACAGTACGGTAGTCCACGGCTGTAGCTACCTCTGTGTCGGCAGTCGCTGGTCCATCCATAATTGTATACCACCTACCCGTGTTTTTTTTTTCTCTTTCTTCTTGATACATACTACTATAGTAGCTTACTGTAGCAGTCTGCGGTGCTGCTGAGCTGACAGTGTCCAGCAGGTCCGTCATCAGTCATTACATAATAAATATATATACCTGTCCGGCTGCAGTACTAGTGATATTATATATATATATATATATATATTGATTTCATCTCATTATCATCCAGTCTATATTAGCAGCAGACACAGTACGGTAGTCCACGGCTGTAGCTACCTCTGTGTCGGCAGTCGCTGGTCCATCCATAATTGTATACCACCTACCCGTGGTTTTTTTTTTCTCTTTCTTCTTGATACATACTACTATAGTAGCTTACTGTAGCAGTCTGCGGTGCTGCTGAGCTGACAGTGTCCAGCAGGTCCGTCATCAGTCATTACATAATAAATATATATACCTGTCCGGCTGCAGTACTAGTGATATTATATATATATATATATTAATTTCATCTCATTATCATCCAGTCTATATTAGCAGCAGACACAGTACGGTAGTCCACGGCTGTAGCTACCTCTGTGTCGGCAGTCGCTGGTCCATCCATAATTGTATACCACCTACCCGTGGTTTTTTTTTCTCTCTTTCTTCTTGATACATACTACTATAGTAGCTTACTGTAGCAGTCTGCGGTGCTGCTGAGCTGACAGTGTCCAGCAGGTCCGTCATCAGTCATTACATAATAAATATATATACCTGTCCGGCTGCAGTACTAGTGATATTATATATATATATATATATTGATTTCATCTCATTATCATCCAGTCTATATTAGCAGCAGACACAGTACGGTAGTCCACGGCTGTAGCTACCTCTGTGTCGGCAGTCGCTGGTCCATCCATAATTGTATACCACCTACCCGTGTTTTTTTTTTTTTTTTTTCTTGATACATACTACTATAGTAGCTTACTGTAGCAGTCTGCGGTGCTGCTGAGCTGACAGTGTCCAGCAGGTCCGTCATCAGTCATTACATAATAAATATATATACCTGTCCGGCTGCAGTACTAGTGATATTATATATATATATATATATTGATTTCATCTCATTATCATCCAGTCTATATTAGCAGCAGACACAGTACGGTAGTCCATGGCTGTAGCTACCTCTGTGTCGGCAGTCGCTGGTCCATCCATAATTGTATACCACCTACCCGTGGTTTTTTTTTTTTCTCTTTCTTCTTGATACATACTACTATAGTAGCTTACTGTAGCAGTCTGCGGTGCTGCTGAGCTGACAGTGTCCAGCAGGTCCGTCATCAGTCATTACATAATAAATATATATACCTGTCCGGCTGCAGTACTAGTGATATTATATATATATATATATATATATATATTAATTTCATCTCATTATCATCCAGTCTATATTAGCAGCAGACACAGTACGGTAGTCCACGGCTGTAGCTAACTCTGTGTCGGCAGTCGCTGGTCCATCCATAATTGTATACCACCTACCCGTGGTTTTTTTTTTCTCTTTCTTCTTGATACATACTACTATAGTAGCTTACTGTAGCAGTCTGCGGTGCTGCTGAGCTGACAGTGTCCAGCAGGTCCGTCATCAGTCATTACATAATAAATATATATACCTGTCCGGCTGCAGTACTAGTGATATTATATATATATATATATTGATTTCATCTCATTATCATCCAGTCTATATTAGCAGCAGACACAGTACGGTAGTCCACGGCTGTAGCTACCTCTGTGTCGGCAGTCGCTGGTCCATCCATAATTGTATACCACCTACCCGTGGTTTTTTTTTTCTCTTTCTTCTTGATACATACTACTATAGTAGCTTACTGAAGCAGTCTGCGGTGCTGCTGAGCTGACAGTGTCCAGCAGGTCCGTCATCAGTCATTACATAATAAATATATATACCTGTCCGGCTGCAGTACTAGTGATATTATATATATATATATATATATATATATATATATATTGATTTCATCTCATTATCATCCAGTCTATATTAGCAGCAGACACAGTACGGTAGTCCACGGCTGTAGTTACCTCTGTGTCGGCAGTCGCTGGTCCATCCATAATTGTATACCACCTACCCGTGGTTTTTTTTTTCTCTTTCTTCTTGATACATACTACTATAGTAGCTTACTGTAGCAGTCTGCGGTGCTGCTGAGCTGACAGTGTCCAGCAGGTCCGTCATCAGTCATTACATAATAAATATATATACCTGTCCGGCTGCAGTACTAGTGATATTATATATATATATATATATATATATATATTGATTTCATCTCATTATCATCCAGTCTATATTAGCAGCAGACACAGTACGGTAGTCCACGGCTGTAGCTACCTCTGTGTCGGCAGTCGCTGGTCCATCCATAATTGTATACCACCTACCCGTGGTTTTTTTTTTCTCTTTCTTCTTGATACATACTACTATAGTAGCTTACTGTAGCAGTCTGCGGTGCTGCTGAGCTGACAGTGTCCAGCAGGTCCGTCATCAGTCATTACATAATAAATATATATACCTGTCCGGCTGCAGTACTAGTGATATTATATATATATATATATTGATTTCATCTCATTATCATCCAGTCTATATTAGCAGCAGACACAGTACGGTAGTCCACGGCTGTAGCTACCTCTGTGTCGGCAGTCGCTGGTCCATCCATAATTGTATACCACCTACCCGTGGTTTTTTTTTCTCTTTCTTCTTGATACATATTACTATAGTAGCTTACTGTAGCAGTCTGCGGTGCTGCTGAGCTGACAGTGTCCAGCAGGTCCGTCATCAGTCATTACATAATAAATATATATACCTGTCCGGCTGCAGTACTAGTGATATTATATATATATATATATTAATTTCATCTCATTATCATCCAGTCTATATTAGCAGCAGACACAGTACGGTAGTCCACGGCTGTAGCTACCTCTGTGTCGGCAGTCGCTGGTCCATCCATAAGTATACTAGTATCCATCCATCTCCATTGTTTACCTGAGGTGCCTTTTAGTTGTGCCTATTAAAATATGGAGAACAAAAATGTTGAGGTTCCAAAATTAGGGAAAGATCAAGATCCACTTCCACCTCGTGCTGAAGCTGCTGCCACTAGTCATGGCCGAGACGATGAAATGCCAGCAACGTCGTCTGCCAAGGCCGATGCCCAATGTCATAGTACAGAGCATGTAAAATCCAAAACACCAAATATCAGTAAAAAAAGGACTCCAAAATCTAAAATAAAATTGTCGGAGGAGAAGCGTAAACTTGCCAATATGCCATTTACCACACGGAGTGGCAAGGAACGGCTGAGGCCCTGGCCTATGTTCATGGCTAGTGGTTCAGCTTCACATGAGGATGGAAGCACTCAGCCTCTCGCTAGAAAAATGAAAAGACTCAAGCTGGCAAAAGCACCGCAAAGAACTGTGCGTTCTTCGAAATCCCAAATCCACAAGGAGAGTCCAATTGTGTCGGTTGCGATGCCTGACCTTCCCAACACTGGACGTGAAGAGCATGCGCCTTCCACCATTTGCACGCCCCCTGCAAGTGCTGGAAGGAGCACCCGCAGTCCAGTTCCTGATAGTCAGATTGAAGATGTCAGTGTTGAAGTACACCAGGATGAGGAGGATATGGGTGTTGCTGGCGCTGGGGAGGAAATTGACAAGGAGGATTCTGATGGTGAGGTGGTTTGTTTAAGTCAGGCACCCGGGGAGACACCTGTTGTCCGTGGGAAGAATAGGGCCGTTGACATGCCTGGTGAAAATACCAAAAAAATCAGCTCTTCGGTGTGGAAGTATTTCACCAGAAATGCGGACAACATTTGTCAAGCCGTGTGTTGCCTTTGTCAAGCTGTAATAAGTAGGGGTAAGGACGTTAACCACCTCGGAACATCCTCCCTTATACGTCACCTGCAGCGCATTCATAATAAGTCAGTGACAAGTTCAAAAACTTTGGGCGACAGCGGAAGCAGTCCACTGACCAGTAAATCCCTTCCTCTTGTAACCAAGCTCACGCAAACCACCCCACCAACTCCCTCAGTGTCAATTTCCTCCTTCCCCAGGAATGCCAATAGTCCTGCAGGCCATGTCACTGGCAATTCTGACGAGTCCTCTCCTGCCTGGGATTCCTCCGATGCATCCTTGCGTGTAACACCTACTGCTGCTGTCGCTGCTGTTGTTGCTGCTGGGAGTCGATGGTCATCCCAGAGGGGAAGTCGTAAGCCCACTTTTACTACTTCCACCAAGCAATTGACTGTCCAACAGTCCTTTGCGAGGAAGATGAAATATCACAGCAGTCATCCTGTTGCAAAGCGGATAACTGAGGCCTTGACAACTATGTTGGTGCTAGACGTGCGTCCGGTATCCGCCGTTAGTTCACAGGGAACTAGACAATTTCTTGAGGTAGTGTGCCCCCGTTACCAAATACCATCTAGGTTCCACTTCTCTAGGCAGGCGATACCGAGAATGTACACGGACGTCAGAAAAAGACTCACCAGTGTCCTAAAAAATGCAGTTGTACCCAATGTCCACTTAACCACGGACATGTGGACAAGTGGAGCAGGGCAGGGTGATGACTGTGACAGCCCACTGGGTAGATGTATGGACTCCCGCCGCAAGAACAGCAGCGGCGGCACCAGTAGCAGCATCTCGCAAACGCCAACTCTTTCCTAGGCAGGCTACGCTTTGTATCACCGCTTTCCAGAATACGCACACAGCTGAAAACCTCTTACGGCAACTGAGGAAGATCATCGCGGAATGGCTTACCCCAATTGGACTCTCCTGTGGATTTGTGGCATCGGACAACGCCAGCAATATTGTGTGTGCATTAAATATGGGCAAATTCCAGCACGTCCCATGTTTTGCACATACCTTGAATTTGGTGGTGCAGAATTTTTTAAAAAACGACAGGGGCGTGCAAGAGATGCTGTCGGTGGCCAGAAGAATTGCGGGACACTTTCGGCGTACAGGCACCACGTACAGAAGACTGGAGCACCACCAAAAACGCCTGAACCTGCCCTGCCATCATCTGAAGCAAGAAGTGGTAACGAGGTGGAATTCAACCCTCTATATGCTTCAGAGGTTGGAGGAGCAGCAAAAGGCCATTCAAGCCTATACAATTGAGCACGATATAGGAGGTGGAATGTACCTGTCTCAAGCGCAGTGGAGAATGATTTCAACGTTGTGCAAGGTTCTGCAACCTTTTGAACTTGCCACACGTGAAGTCAGTTCAGACACTGCCAGCCTGAGTCAGGTCATTCCCCTCATCAGGCTTTTGCAGAAGAAGCTGGAGGCATTGAAGGAGGAGCTAAAAGGGAGCGATTCCGCTAGGCATGTGGGACTTGTGGATGGAGCCCTTAATTCGCTTAACAAGGATTCACGGGTGGTCAATCTGTTGAAATCAGAGCACTACATTTTGGCCACCGTGCTCGATCCTAGATTTAAAACCTACCTTGGATCTCTCTTTCCGGCAGACACAAGTCTGCTGGGGTTCAAAGACCTGCTGGTGACAAAATTGTCAAGTCAAGCAGAACGCGACCTGTCAACATCTCCTCCTTCACATTCTCCCGCAACTGGGGGTGCGAGGAAAAGGCTCAGAATTCCGAGCCCACCCGCTGGCGGTGATGCAGGGCAGTCTGGAGCGACTGCTGATGCTGACATCTGGTCCGGACTGAAGGACCTGACAACGATTACGGACATGTCGTCTACTGTCACTGCATATGATTCTCTCCCCATTGAAAGAATGGTGGAGGATTATATGAGTGACCGCATCCAAGTAGGCACGTCAGACAGTCCGTACTTATACTGGCAGGAAAAAGAGGCAATTTGGAGGCCCTTGCACAAACTGGCTTTATTCTACCTAAGTTGCCCTCCCACAAGTGTGTACTCCGAAAGAGTGTTTAGTGCCGCCGCTCACCTTGTCAGCAATCGGCGTACGAGGTTACTTCCAGAAAATGTGGAGAAGATGATGTTCATTAAAATGAATTATGATCAATTCCTCCGTGGAGACATTGACCAGCAGCAATTGCCTCCACAAAGTACACAGGGAGCTGAGATGGTGGATTCCAGTGGGGACGAATTGATAATCTGTGAGGAGCGGGATGTACACGGTGATATATCGGAGGATGATGATGAGGTGGACATCTTGCCTCTGTAGAGCCAGTTTGTGCAAGGAGAGATTAATTGCTTCTTTTTCGGTGGGGGTCCAAACCAACCCGTCATTTCAGTCACAGTCGTGTGGCAGACCCTGTCACTGAAATGATGGGTTGGTTAAAGTGTGCATGTCCTGTTTATACAACATAAGGGTGGGTGGGAGGGCCCAAGGACAATTCCATCTTGCACCTCTTTTTTCTTTCATTTTTCTTTGTGTCATGTGCTGTTTGGGGAGTGTTTTTTGGAAGGGCCATCCTGCGTGACACTGCAGTGCCACTCCTAGATGGGCCAGGTGTTTGTGTCGGCCACTAGGGTCGCTTATCTTACTCACACAGCTACCTCATTGCGCCTCTTTTTTTCTTCTTTGCGTCATGTGCTGTTTGGGGAGTGTTTTTTGGAAGGGCCATCCTGCGTGACACTGCAGTGCCACTCCTAGATGGGCCAGGTGTTTGTGTCGGCCACTAGGGTCGCTTATCTTACTCACACAGCTACCTCATTGCGCCTCTTTTTTTCTTCTTTGCGTCATGTGCTGTTTGGGGAGTGTTTTTTGGAAGGGCCATCCTGCGTGACACTGCAGTGCCACTCCTAGATGGGCCAGGTGTTTGTGTCGGCCACTAGGGTCGCTTATCTTACTCACACAGCTACCTCATTGCGCCTCTTTTTTTCTTCTTTGCGTCATGTGCTGTTTGGGGAGTGTTTTTTGGAAGGGCCATCCTGCGTGACACTGCAGTGCCACTCCTAGATGGGCCAGGTGTTTGTGTCGGCCACTAGGGTCGCTTAGCTTACTCACACAGCTACCTTATTGCGCCTCTTTTTTTCTTCTTTGCGTCATGTGCTGTTTGGGGAGTGTTTTTTGGAAGGGCCATCCTGCGTGACACTGCAGTGCCACTCCTAGATGGGCCAGGTGTTTGTGTCGGCCACTAGGGTCGCTTATCTTACTCACACAGCTACCTCATTGCGCCTCTTTTTTTCTTCTTTGCGTCATGTGCTGTTTGGGGAGTGTTTTTTGGAAGGGCCATCCTGCGTGACACTGCAGTGCCACTCCTAGATGGGCCAGATGTTTGTGTCGGCCACTAGGGTCGCTTATCTTACTCACACAGCTACCTCATTGCGCCTCTTTTTTTTTTCTTTGCGTCATGTGCTGTTTGGGGAGTGTTTTTTGGAAGGGCCATCCTGCGTGACACTGCAGTGCCACTCCTAGATGGGCCAGGTGTTTGTGTCGGCCACTAGGGTCGCTTATCTTACTCACACAGCTACCTCATTGCGCCTCTTTTTTTCTTCTTTGCGTCATGTGCTGTTTGGGGAGTGTTTTTTGGAAGGGCCATCCTGCGTGACACTGCAGTGCCACTCCTAGATGGGCCAGGTGTTTGTGTCGGCCACTAGGGTCGCTTATCTTACTCACACAGCTACCTCATTGCGCCTCTTTTTTTCTTCTTTGCGTCATGTGCTGTTTGGGGAGTGTTTTTTGGAAGGGCCATCCTGCGTGACACTGCAGTGCCACTCCTAGATGGGCCAGGTGTTTGTGTCGGCCACTAGGGTCGCTTAGCTTAGTCATCCAGCGACCTCGGTGCAAATTTTAGGACTAAAAATAATATTGTGAGGTGTGAGGTGTTCAGAATAGACTGAAAATGAGTGGAAATTATGGTTTTTGAGGTTAATAATACTTTGGGATCAAAATGACCCCCAAATTCTATGATTTAAGCTGTTTTTTAGTGTTTTTTGAAAAAAACACCCGAATCCAAAACACACCCGAATCCGACAAAAAAAATTCGGTGAGGTTTTGCCAAAACGCGGTCGAACCCAAAACACGGCCGCGGAACCGAACCCAAAACCAAAACACAAAACCCGAAAAATTTCAAGTGCACATCTCTATAAAGAGTCCTCCTGAGTTCTGTCCCAGCGTGTAATTAGCACAGAGGCTGCTGCTATTGCATTCTTGCAAGATAAATTCTGGATTTTATTTTTCTATGTGTGTTTTAATGTTAAGCTGTCTTTGTTCCACTACCGGAAAACTTGATAAAATAGTTGTCTTTGAATTAGGTGGCGCTATATACAGTACCCAGGAACTATTAAACTATTATCTAATATACACCACTGGTTTAAATTTAATATTCACAATCCATACCTCTAAACATGACTCATTCCAGGAGGGACAAAATGCTCCCTACCTGGACTTCCCTCTTAATTTATGATTGCAATCACCTACAGTATGTTGAAATTAGTGATGAGCAAGGTTCGGTTTTACTCGGTTTTACTCGGTTCTCAAAACGGCATCTTATTGGCTATCCAAAACACGTGACATCCGTGAGCCAATAAGATGCCGTTTTGAGAACCGAGTAAAACCGAGTAAAACCGAGTAAAACCGAATCCGCTCATCACTAGTTGAAATACCTTTCTTACCTATTAAATAGTTCACAGGTGAAGCCAATCATATATTAAGAGGGAAGTCCAGGTATAGAGCATTTAGTCCCTCCTGGAATGGGTCGCGTTGGACATATACACAATCTAATATACACCCCGGCCCCCCTGTCTTAAGTGCCCCAGGACTCCCCCCCCCCCCCCCCAAGGCTTAATCTGGCGCTGGTGTCAGCAGTCCAAGCGAGTGGTGGTGTAATAGTGTGCATAATGCTTTCTTGGAACATATTAGACTGGAAGGAGCTCTGAGATAACACTATCTTCAGATAGCATTATGCAGGCTTCCCCCCAGTTCCCCTGACATCTGACAGGCAGAGCAAAGCCCGGACCCGATGCCTGTGATCAGGCTGATCACATAGGTGTAGGATAGAAAATTAATAAAATTAAACTTTCCTGCACCTAGAGACCATTGATTGGTGACCTCCTCTCGGTGACCCGATCAGCTGATGTGTGTGGTCAGCTGAGATGCCGTGAAAGTGACAACCGGCAGTTTCCCTAAATCTCAGCAGACTACACCCATCAGCTGAGGAGGTCACCGATCAGCACCATTGACAGGAGAGGAGGCTGGACAGCAGCAGGGGGCTAGGGCAAAGACACAAACAGACGCCAGGGGTGGAAGGCAGTATAACGTAGTAGACCCATCTGTCAGAGAAGACGAAAATGGATGGGCACAAATAAATGAACATGGTCTTACTGTGGCATCCCTGCCTCCTCCCTTGTACACGCTGCCTTCCACCCCTGGCGTATGTTCGTGTCTTTGCCCTAGCCCCCTGCTGCTGCATAGCCTCCTCTCCTGTCAATGGGGGTCTACTATGTTATACCGCTGATCGGGATCCCGACTGCCGGAATGCCGGCAGTGGGGCGAGAACAAAAGAGCCCCTTGCGGGCTCGCCACAACGGGGCACGGTGGCATGCTACACACGCCACGCTGTATATTCTCCCTCCAGGGGTGTCGTGGACACCCCAAGAGGGAGAATAGTTGTCGGTATGTCGGCTGTCGGGATCCCGGCGCTCAGCATACCGGCGATCATATCAAATGCCTCCCCTGACAGATAATAGGGTCACAAAACGACAGGCCTTTTTTCTTCTTGGCAGTGCCTCACCTGAGCTGGCATATAAGACAAAAAAATAGTTCCCTTACACGTTTTTGTGTATATTTATTAAAGGGATAAAAAAAAAAAAAAAGGTAGAAAGTAGAAATAAAAAAATCAAAAATAAACAGTACTACCGTCTCTGTAACTTCGTTACAGTTTCATATGTTACCCGATTTAATAATTATTTTAAATATCAATAAATGAATCAATATTATTTACCTTAAACAATAAAAACAATAAATTCTGAAGATTGACACCTTAATATTAATTTTTCAAAAATAATATCAATATTTCCCCAGAAAGGGAATTTACTGGCTCAATATATATTAAAGGGATTGCATGCATTGGGTCCACGCCATCAACCGAGTGACAGACCTGATGCATGGCATGCGCAGAAAGCTTGCGAGGGGACTCACTACCATGCTACTGGTATTTAGGCAGACGGGATTACACTATTGGGATACTGACAGCCGGCATCCCGTCAGCCGATATTACATACCGGATCCATATCAAGATCTTATTCATAATATCCGTATTTACCAAACCTTTCCTTAAATCTCAAACAAACGTATACATCTTAATGTCCAAAGCCTAGTCCCTAAACTACAACTGCCTTCACTCAACCTATAAATTAAAATTATTGATACATTTTAATAAATAAAATATAGTATCACCTATGCACCCTTAATACCAAAAGCCTTAGTTCCAGTCACCCTGTCCCCCTCATTTCAAATTCAATCCATGTACTCACACGCTAATTAATAATACTAAATAGGATCATGGGGGTCATTCCGAGATGATAGTAGCTGTGCTAAATTTAGCACAGCTACAATCATTCACACTGACATGCGGGGGGACGCCCAGCACAGGGCTATCCCACCCCGCATGTCAGTGCCGCCGCCCCCCTCCCCTGCAGAAGTGCAAAGGCATCGCACAGCAGCGATGCCTATGCACTTCAAGAGTAGCTCTCGACCAGCGCAGCTTTAGTGTGCTGGCTGGGAGCTACTCATCGCTCCCCGGCCCGCAGCGGCTGGGTGTGACACCACGCAGCCGCTGCGGCCCACCCCCCGTTCGGTCCGGCCTTGCCTGCGTTGGCCGGACCGCGCCCACGAAACGGCGGCCAAACGCCGCCGTTCCGCCCCCCCCAACCAGCGACCGCCTCTGCCTGTCAATCAGGCAGAGGCGATCGTAGCGGTCCGACGGTCTTCAGCCGTCTGACATGCACCGGCGCACTGCAGCGCATGCGCAGTTTTGACCCGATCACACCGCTGCGATAAACTGCAGCATGCAATCGGGTCAGAATGACCCCCCATGTTCACAATAGTCTTAATTAATTACCTATGGCCAATCTTTTGTTGGTGCACTTTTGGAATTCTTGGACCCAGATTTTGCTATAATCATAAAATGTACTTTCTGAGGGATTATTATTTGTTTTAAGTGGATGCTCATTTCTCATAGATTAATCTCCTTGAATAGGTGCAAAGCATACAACTTTTTAAACTAGTTTGTGTTTGTGACAACAGAGCACTATACTTACTGCAGCCTATTACATGAGACTCTGTTGCAGCATCTACTTGTTGCTTTTCTGACTGTGAAACAATTATGACTGTTTAGAAAAGTACTTAAATTAAGTCTCTCATAAATTACTCTGTTGCGGCATACATTAAGCGTCTGTCTCATGTGTGTCACTTGGACAATGACCTCTGTGTAGATGAGTCTTTGTAGGTTTTGCACTGAGCAGCAATACTCTGGACTCCCGCTGCTGGCCCTCAGAGACTAATTAGCTGAAACTCATATGATCATCGCAGTACCACCCCCACTCACTATGTAGGTCACGCTGCCATTCTATAACGGACTGGAATACTCTATCAAAATCAATGCTTCTCCTGTTCTGATTGAACTGACAGATTCTGTGGTAGGCTCTTATGTACCTGTTCATTACCATTGGTTACCGGTATTCTACCGTGTTAAATATAAAATACTTTTACTTACATACAAGGCTATTAACCAAACTGCACCATCATACATCTCCTCACTTATCTCAAAATATCTCCCTACCAGACCTCTCCGCTCTGCACAAGATCTGCGTCTCTCATCCACATGTATTACCTGTTCTCACTCAAAATTATAGGACTTTACCCGGGCTTCACCCACGCTGTGGAATGCCCTCCCACGCACAAGAAGACTCTCCTCTAGTCTCCAAACCTTTAAACGTTCCGTGAAAACTCATCTCTTCAGACAAGCCTACCAAATTCCAGACCCACCCACATAACCTTCAATGCTTCCCTATCCAGTTACATTCCCTCTGCACAGTCCCCATAACCTCACATTTTGTATTCCAATATTGCTGGGTGATCATATCATACAACCCATTAAGAACCTAGCAATCTGGTGGACCATTATGTAACAGGTAGCATCTATCCTTGTGTATCAATGCCTATTTCCCTATAGATTGTAAGCTTGCGAGCAGGGCCTTCCTACCTTTATGTCTGTCTTTGCCCAGTTTTGTTCTATAACTGTTGTTCTAACTGTAAAGCGCAACGGAATATGCTACTCTATATAAGAAACTGCTAATAAATAAATAAATTACCAGTAAAGGGCCTGTGTGGAAATTCTAGTCTCTGTATGTGACCAGGCCCATTCTTAATTAAGGGCAATATTGGGAATGCCAAATATTCAACAAACTCCAAACTTTAAGTTTCCTAAGTTTGCCTGCAGAAAGTTACGCCCCGCCATCATCCACCTGACGTTGGGACAGTATGACTGGTATGAGGCGCAGTCTGCGGCCATGAGGGGAAGCAGTGGCCTGGCCGGAAATTAGAATGAATTAGAGAACATTACACACGTGAGAGGTCTAGTTACCTTACTCATTGAACCACCCTTGTGTATATATATTATATAAGAACATTAATTCTGTTTCAAAGCGTACTTTAGATTAAAAGAAGGTATGTGCATTCTACATATTCCAATACTGTAGTGGTCAAGCTAGCCAATTTATGCCAAAATCTTCCCTTTCTTGTCAGTCCTGGACTGCATATAAATCTAAACATACATCCCTACTGTGTGACAAATCCTGAGGTAACCATTGCTATGGTGTTTATTAAGGTTCAGTCTCTTCTGCACAGTCTGCATGCAGTCTTTAATAGTAAGAGAACCTGGCAATTAGGGAATCACATAACCCAATTTGACAATTACACATGGAGGGCAGCAACTGTAGGGATTTGGTTAAAAGTAAAAATAACCGTAGTTTGTGCTGGTAATGTGTACAGGCTTGAGCATGTAGCAGAGTTTCTGTTCACACTAGGGTGGCCAATCACGGGATTGGGATCGGCGGTATTCAGGGATTTAGGCCAAAAATCATCCGGGATAGAGGAGTCTATTTACTAAGCCTTGAACGGAGATAAAGTGGACGGAGATACAGTACCAACCAATCACCTCCTAACGAGAGATGTGCACCGGAAATTTTTCGGGTTTTGTGTTTTGGTTTTGGGTTCGGTTCCGTGGCCGTGTTTTGGGTTCGAACGCGTTTTGGCAAAACCTCACCGAATTTTTTTTGTCGGATTCGGGTGTGTTTTGGATTCGGGTGTTTTTTTCAAAAAACCCTAAAAAACAGCTTAAATCATAGAATTTGGGGGTCATTTTGATCCCAAAGTATTATTAACCTCAATAACCATAATTTCCACTCATTTTCAGTCTATTCTGAACACCTCACACCTCACAATATTATTTTTAGTCCTAAAATTTGCACCGAGGTCGCTGGATGACTAAGCTCAGCGACCCAAGTGGCCGACACAAACACCTGGCCCATCTAGGAGTGGCACTGCAGTGTCACGCAGGATGGCCCTTCCAAAAAACACTCCCCAAACAGCACATGACGCAAAGAAAAAAAGAGGCGCAATGAGGTAGCTGTGTGACTAAGCTCAGCGACCCTAGTGGCCGACACAAACACCTGGCCCATCTAGGAGTGGCACTGCAGTGTCACGCAGGATGGCCCTTCCAAAAAACACTCCCCAAACAGCACATGACGCAAAGATAAAAAGAGGCGCAATGAGGTAGCTGTGTGAGTAAGCTAAGCGACCCTAGTGGCCGACACAAACACCTGGCCCATCTAGGAGTGGCACTGCAGTGTCAGGCCGGATGGCCCTTCCAAAAAATACTCTCCAAACAGCACATGACGCAAAGAAGAAAAAAAAGAGGCGCAATGAGGTAGCTGTGTGATTAAGATAAGTGACCCTAGTGGCCGACACAAACACCTGGCCCATCTAGGAGTGGCACTGCAGTGTCACGCAGGATGGCCCTTCCAAAAAACACTCCCCAAACAGCACATGACGCAAAGAAAAAAAGAGGCGCAATGAGGTAGCTGTGTGAGTAAGCTAAGCGACCCAAGTGGCCGACACAAACACCTGGCCCATCTAGGAGTGGCACTGCAGTGTCAGGCCGGATGGCCCTTCCAAAAAATACTCCCCAAACAGCACATGACGCAAAGAAGAAAAAAAAGAGGCGCAATGAGGTAGCTGTGTGACTAAGATAAGTGACCCTAGTGGCCGACACAAACACCTGGCCCATCTAGGAGTGGCACTGCAGTGTCACGCAGGATGGCCCTTCCAAAAAATACTCCCCAAACAGCACATGACGCAAAGAAAAAAAGAGGCGCAATGAGGTAGCTGTGTGACTAAGATAAGTGACCCTAGTGGCCGACACAAACACCTGGCCCATCTAGGAGTGGCACTGCAGTGTCACGCAGGATGGCCCTTCCAAAAAATACTCCCCAAACAGCACATGACGCAAAGAAGAAAAAAAAGAGGCGCAATGAGGTAGCTGTGTGACTAAGATAAGTGACCCTAGTGGCCGACACAAACACCTGGCCCATCTAGGAGTGGCACTGCAGTGTCACGCAGGATGGCCCTTCCAAAAAACACTCCCCAAACAGCACATGGCGCAAAGAAAAATTAAAGAAAAAAGAGGTGCAAGATGGAATTGTCCTTGGGCCCTCCCACCCACCCTTATGTTGTATAAACAGGACATGCACACTTTAACCAACCCATCATTTCAGTGACAGGGTCTGCCACACGACTGTGACTGAAATGACGGGTTGGTTTGGACCCCCACCAAAAAAGAAGCAATTAATCTCTCCTTGCACAAACTGGCTCTACAGAGGCAAGATGTCCACCTCATCATCATCCTCCGATTCATCACCGTGTACATCCCCCTCCTCACAGATTATCAATTCGTCCCCACTGGAATCCACCATCACAGCTCCCTGTGTACTTTGTGGAGGCAATTGCTGCTGGTGAATGTCTCCATGGAGGAATTGATTATAATTCATTTTAATGAACATCATCTTCTCCACATTTTCTGGAAGTAACCTCGTACGCCGATTGCTGACAAGGTGAGCGGCGGCACTAAACACTCTTTCGGAGTACACACTTGTGGGAGGGCAACTTAGGTAGAATAAAGCCAGTTTGTGCAAGGGCCTCCAAATTGCCTCTTTTTCCAGCCAGTATACGTACGGACTGTCTGACGTGCCTACTTGGATGCGGTCACTCATATAATCCTCCACCATTCTTTCAATGGTGAGAGAATCATTTGCAGTGACAGTAGACGACATGTCCGTAATCGTTGGCAGGTCCTTCAGTCCGGACCAGATGTCAGCATCAGCAGTCGCTCCAGACTGCCCTGCATCACCGCCAGCGGGTGGGCTCGGAATTCTGAGCCTTTTCCTCGCACCCCCAGTTGCGGGAGAATGTGAAGGAGGAGATGTTGACAGGTCGCGTTCCGCTTGACTTGACAATTTTCTCACCAGCAGTTCTTTGAACACCTGCAGACTTGTGTCTGCCGGAAAGAGAGATCCAAGGTAGGTTTTAAATCTAGGATCGAGCACGGTGGCCAAAATGTAGTGCTCTGATTTCAACAGATTGACCACCCGTGAATCCTTGTTAAGCGAATTAAGGGCTCCATCCACAAGTCCCACATGCCTAGCGGAATCGCTCAGTGTTAGCTCCTCCTTCAATGTCTCCAGCTTCTTCTGCAAAAGCCTGATGAGGGGAATGACCTGACTCAGGCTGGCAGTGTCTGAACTGACTTCACGTGTGGCAAGTTCAAAAGGTTGCAGAACCTTGCACAACGTTGAAATCATTCTCCACTGCGCTTGAGACAGGTGCATTCCACCTCCTATATCGTGGTCAGTTGTATAGGCTTGAATGGCCTTTTGCTGCTCCTCCAACCTCTGAAGCATATAGAGGGTTGAATTCCACCTCGTTACCACTTCTTGCTTCAGATGATGGCAGGGCAGGTTCAGGCGTTTTTGGTGTTGCTCCAGTCTTCTGTACGTGGTGCCTGTACGCCGAAAGTGTCCCGCAATTCTTCTGGCCACCGACAGCATCTCTTGCACGCCCCTGTCGTTTTTTAAATAATTCTGCACCACCAAATTCAAGGTATGTGCAAAACATGGGACGTGCTGGAATTTGCCCATATTTAATGCACACACAATATTGCTGGCGTTGTCCGATGCCACAAATCCACAGGAGAGTCCAATTGGGGTAAGCCATTCTGCGATGATCTTCCTCTGTTGCCGTAAGAGGTTTTCAGCTGTGTGCGTATTCTGGAAAGCGGTGATACAAAGCGTAGCCTGCCTAGGAAAGAGTTGGCGTTTGCGAGATGCTGCTACTGGTGCCGCCGCTGCTGTTCTTGCGGCGGGAGTCAATACATCTACCCAGTGGGCTGTCACAGTCATATAGTCCTGAGTCTGCCCTGCTCCACTTGTCCACATGTCCGTGGTTAAGTGGACATTGGGTACAACTGCATTTTTTAGGACACTGGTGAGTCTTTTTCTGAGGTCTGTGTACATTTTCGGTATCGCCTGCCTAGAGAAATGGAACCTAGATGGTATTTGGTACCGGGGACACAGTACCTCAATCAAGTCTATAGTTGGCTCTGCAGTAATGATGGATACCGGAACCACGTTTCTCACCGCCCAGGATGCCAAGGCCTCAGTTATCCGCTTTGCAGCAGGATGACTGCTGTGATATTTCATCTTCCTCGCAAAGGACTGTTGGACAGTCAATTGCTTGGTGGAAGTAGTAAAAGTCGTCTTACGACTTCCCCTCTGGGATGACCATCGACTCCCAGCAGCAACAACAGCAGCGCCAGCAGCAGTAGGCGTTACACGCAAGGATGCATCGGAGGAATCCCAGGCAGGAGAGGACTCGTCAGAATTGCCAGTGACATGGCCTGCAGGACTATTGGCATTCCTGGGGAAGGAGGAAATTGACACTGAGGGAGTTGGGGTGGTTTGCGTGAGCTTGGTTACAAGAGGAAGGGATTTACTGGTCAGTGGACTGCTTCCGCTGTCGCCCCAAGTTTTTGAACTTGTCACTGACTTATGATGAATGCGCTGCAGGTGACGTATAAGGGAGGATGTTCCGAGGTGGTTAACGTCCTTACCCCTACTTATTACAGCTTGACAAAGGCAACACACGGCTTGACAAATGTTGTCCGCATTTCTGTTGAAATACTTCCACACCGAAGAGCTGATTTTTTTGGTATTTTCACCAGGCATGTCAATGGCCATATTCCTCCCACGGACAACAGGAGTCTCCCCGGGTGCCTGACTTAAACAAACCACCTCACCATCAGAATCCTCCTTGTCAATTTCCTCCCCAGCGCCAGCAACACCCATATCCTCCTCATCCTGGTGTACTTCAACACTGACATCTTCAATCTGACTATCAGGAACTGGACTGCGGGTGCTCCTTCCAGCATTTGCAGGGGGCGTGCAAATGGTGGAAGGCGCATGCTCTTCACGTCCAGTGTTGGGAAGGTCAGGCATCGCAACCGACACAATTGGACTCTCCTTGTGGATTTGTGATTTCGAAGAACGCACAGTTCTTTGCTGTGCTTTTGCCAGCTTAAGTCTTTTCATTTTTCTAGCGAGAGGCTGAGTGCTTCCATCCTCATGTGAAGCTGAACCACTAGCCATGAACATAGGCCAGGGCCTCAGCCGTTCCTTGCCACTCCGTGTGGTAAATGGCATATTGGCAAGTTTACGCTTCTCCTCCGACGATTTTATTTTAGATTTTTGAGTCCTTTTTTTACTGATATTTTGTGTTTTGGATTTTACATGCTCTGTACTATGACATTGGGCATCGGCCTTGGCAGACGACGTTGATGGAATTTCATCGTCTCGGCCATGACTAGTGGCAGCAGCTTCAGCACGAGGTGGAAGTGGATCTTGATCTTTCCCTATTTTTGGAACCTCAACATTTTTGTTCTCCATATTTTAATAGGCACAACTAAAAGGCACCTCAGGTAAACAATGGAGATGGATGGATACTAGTATACTTATGGATGACGAGTGACTGACGACACAGAGGTAGCTACAGCCGTGGACTACCGTACTGCGTCTGCTAGTATAGAGATGATAATGATATAAAAAATATATATATATCACTACTGCAGGTATATATAATATAATGACGGACCTGCTGGACACTGTCAGCAGACTCCTAAACTACTAGTATGAAGAAGATAGAAAAAAAAAACCCACCACAGGTAGGTATACAATTATGGACGAGCACTGACGACACAGAGGTAGCTACAGCCGTGGACTACCGTACTGCGTCTGCTAGTATAGAGATGATAATGATATAAAAAATATATATATATCACTACTGCAGGTATATATAATATAATGACGGACCTGCTGGACACTGTCAGCAGACTCCTAAACTACTAGTATGAAGAAGATAGAAAAAAAAAAACCACCACAGGTAGGTATACAATTATGGACGAGCACTGACGACACAGAGGTAGCTACAGCTGTGGACTACCGTACTGCGTCTGCTAGTATAGAGATGATAATGATATAAAAAATATATATATATCACTACTGCAGGTATATATAATATAATGACGGACCTGCTGGACACTGTCAGCAGACTCCTAAACTACTAGTATGAAGAAGATAGAAAAAAAAACCCACCACAGGTAGGTATACAATTATGGACGAGCACTGACGACACAGAGGTAGCTACAGCCGTGGACTACCGTACTGCGTCTGCTAGTATAGAGATGATAATGATATAAAAAATATATATATATCACTACTGCAGGTATATATAATATAATGACGGACCTGCTGGACACTGTCAGCAGACTCCTAAACTACTAGTATGAAGAAGATAGAAAAAAAAACCCCACCACAGGTAGGTATACAATTATGGACGAGCACTGACGACACAGAGGTAGCTACAGCCGTGGACTACCGTACTGCGTCTGCTAGTATAGAGATGATAATGATATAAAAATTATATATATATCACTACTGCAGGTATATATAATATAATGACGGACCTGCTGGACACTGTCAGCAAACTCCTAAACTACTAGTATGAAGAAGATAGAAAAAAAAACCCACCACAGGTAGGTATACAATTATGGACGAGCACTGACGACATATAGGTAGCTACAGCCGTGGACTACCATACTGCATCTGCTAGTATAGAGATGATAATGATATAAAAAAAATATATATATCACTACTGCAGGTATATATAATATAATGACGGACCTGCTGGACACTGTCAGTAGACTCCTAAACTACTAGTATGAAGAAGATAGAAAAAAAAAAACCCACCACAGGTAGGTATACAATTATGGACGAGCACTGACGACACAGAGGTAGCTACAGCCGTGGACTACCGTACTGCGTCTGCTAGTATAGAGATGATAATGATATAAAAAATATATATATATCACTACTGCAGGTATATATAATATAATGACGGACCTGCTGGACACTGTCAGCAGACTCCTAAACTACTAGTATGAAGAAGATAGAAAAAAAAAACCCACCACAGGTAGGTATACAATTATGGACGAGCACTGACGACACAGAGGTAGCTACAGCCGTGGACTACCGTACTGCGTCTGCTAGTATAGAGATGATAATGATATAAAAAAAATATATATATATATCACTACTGCAGGTATATATAATATAATGACGGACCTGCTGGACACTGTCAGCAGACTCCTAAACTACTAGTATGAAGAAGATAGAAAAAAAAACCCCACCACAGGTAGGTATACAATTATGGACGAGCACTGACGACACAGAGGTAGCTACAGCCGCGGACTACCGTACTGCGTCTGCTAGTATAGAGATGATAATGATATAAAAAATATATATATATCACTACTGCAGGTATATATAATATAATGACGGACCTGCTGGACACTGTCAGCAGACTCCTAAACTACTAGTATGAAGAAGATAGAAAAAAAAAACCCACCACAGGTAGGTATACAATTATGGACGAGCACTGACGACACATAGGTAGCTACAGCCGTGGACTACCGTACTGCGTCTGCTAGTATAGAGATGATAATGATATAAAAAATATATATATATCACTACTGCAGGTATATATAATATAATGACGGACCTGCTGGACACTGTCAGTAGACTCCTAAACTACTAGTATGAAGAAGATAGAAAAAAAAACCCCACCACAGGTAGGTATACAATTATGGACGAGCACTGACGACACAGAGGTAGCTACAGCCGTGGACTACCGTACTGCGTCTGCTAGTATAGAGATGATAATGATATAAAAAATATATATATATCACTACTGCAGGTATATATAATATAATGACGGACCTGCTGGACACTGTCAGCAGACTCCTAAACTACTAGTATGAAGAAGATAGAAAAAAAAAAACCACCACAGGTAGGTATTCAATTATGGACGAGCACTGACGACACAGAGGTAGCTACAGCCGTGGACTACCGTACTGCGTCTGCTAGTATAGAGATGATAATGATATAAAAAATATATATATATATCACTACTGCAGGTATATATAATATAATGACGGACCTGCTGGACACTGTCAGCAGACTCCTAAACTACTAGTATGAAGAAGATAGAAAAAAAAAAAACCACCACAGGTAGGTATACAATTATGGACGAGCACTGACGACACAGAGGTAGCTACAGCCGTGGACTACCGTACTGCGTCTGCTAGTATAGAGATGATAATGATATAAAAAATATATATATATCACTACTGCAGGTATATATAATATAATGACGGACCTGCTGGACGCTGTCAGCAGACTCCTAAACTACTAGTATGAAGAAGATAGAAAAAAAAAACCCACCACAGGTAGGTATACAATTATGGACGAGCACTGACGACACAGAGGTAGCCACAGCCGTGGACTACCGTACTGCGTCTGCTAATATAGAGATGATAAAGATGATAGAGATGAACAAAAAAAATATAACACTACTGCAGGTAAATATTTATATAATATAATGAATGACGGACCTGCTGGACACTGTCAGCAGAATGCGTTTATAGAATAAAAAAAAAAAACACCACAGGAGTGTTTAACTTTTTCAGGCAGACAATATACTGGTGGTCACTGGTCAGTCACACTGGCAGCAAAAGTGTGCACTGTACTCCTGCTATAACTGCACCCCAGTCTCCCCCACAATTCAGCTGTGTGAGCAGTGAGCACTCAGCACAGTCAGATATACATATAGATGATATAATCATGCAGCACACTGAGGCTGAGCACAGATATGGTATGTGACTGTGTATCGTTTTTTTTCAGGCAGAGAACGGATTATATTAAATAATAAATAAAACTGGTGGTGGTCACTAGTAACTATCAGCAAAACTCTGCACTCTGAGTACTCCTAATGCTCCCCAAAATTACTAAGTAATCAACTCAAGTGTCTCTATCTATTCTAACGGAGAGGACGCCAGCCACGTCCTCTCCCTATCAATCTCAATGCACGTGTGAAAATGTCGGCGACGCGCGGCTCCTTATATAGAATCCGAGTCTCGCGATAGAATACGAGCCTAGCGAGAATCCGACAGCGGGATGATGACGTTCGGGCGCGCTCGGGTTAGCCGAGCAAGGCGGGAAGATCCGAGTCTGCCTCGGACCCGTGTAAAAAGGCTGAAGTTCGGGGGGGTTCGGATTCCGAGGAACCGAACCCGCTCATCTCTACTCCTAACTGCCATGTCACAGGCTGGGTTTGAAAAATGACAGGAGCTGGTTGGCTGTTACTTTATCTCCTTGCACTTTATCTCCATCTAAGGCTTAGTAAATAGACCCCTAAATCCCGAGATTGGAAGTTTCAATCCCGGGGATTTTGGGATCAGACGGTCCTTTGTTTTTTAATGCCGGGCAGCATTGATCGTCCTCAGGAGGCTCAGACACTGCCCGGCTACTTTCCTCCCAGCTCCCCAAGTGTGCCGTGACATGAAGTCAGAGGTCACGCTGCGCAGCCAGCCATCCGCTACTCGCCGCAGAGACCTCACCGAACTGGAGGAAGTGACCTACCCACCCTCCCAGGTACTATGGTGGTCAGTTATGTGAGCGGGGACGCAGTAAACAAACCAATCCCGGGATTGAAATAATGGCCCGAGATTTACCTCCCTGGTTCACACCAGTAGATGCCTTACAACTATGAACAGCCCAGTTACTTAACTAGTGAAGTGGTTTTATTAAAGATGGAGCAGGAAGAGTCGTACTCACTGTTTCTTGACGCCCTAGGCAAAACTTCAGCCTGCCGCGCCCCCCCCCCCCCAAGGGGTGGGATGTAGGGGGAGGTGTTGTGACCAGCAGTCACATAACTACATCCCGTGCCTGCTGTTTCTCCAATACCTTGTGTGCATATATATTTACGAACAATGTCTCATTCAGAGCAGACACGGCACTCCAGGTCTTTCATATAAGCAGATTTAATAGCCACAACAGCAAAGCATGTATACATAATCATATCCAGGGTTGCAAGTTCAGGAGTGTATTTCATGTGTAGCATAAAGCAGTAGTAACATCAGCAGAAGCATAATAACAATGCAGCATTTCAGGCCACAGCGGGAGCCTTCATCAGGCTTTGCAAGTGCTCAAATAAGACCAACATGAACATAACACACAACATGAATCTCACATAAATAGACCCCACAAAAAAACATATATATTAAACATCCATGTTTAATCTATGTTTTTTCGTGGGGTCTATTATCTCATAGTGTTTTTATGTTTTATCACAGTGTCCCCCTGTCCGGTCGCCAGCCTCGTGGTGACATAGGAGCGTCATGTGCGGCTGGGTTGCTATGGTTACCGTCGCTTTTTGATGATGATGCAGGATCAAGCTGTTGGGGGAAGGCTCGGAAAGGAGTAGTGGGCTATAGAGGAAAGGGAATGGCGCCAGCCACAGCAGGGGCAGACACAGAGGGGACTGTTACTCTAGTGTATATACATAAATATATATTTATATAACCACACACACTCATAATATATGTACATATGCACCTACCTACATTATATATATATATATATATATATATATATACACATATGTCCATGTCCGTGCGTACAGACGAGGCGGCATTCCATCGGTCTCCATCATGGGCATTGAGCATTAAATATATACATATGTGTGTGTGTGTATATATATATATATATATATATATATATACTAAGATTTGGCAAAAAATTACAAGCTGGGCAGCATTATGTTACTATATATATATATATATATATATATATATATATAAAAATACAGCAGCAGCCGGCACTCCTAAAATCCATTCATCCTGCTCAGGTGCCAGGTTCAGAAATTAATAGAGAGTCCAATCGAGCACGGCACTCAGAGACAAAAAATAGAGTTAATTTATTATGTCAGTGGTCGACAATTGTTTCGGAGCAAAGCACTCCTTCGTCAGGACAACTTAATGACAGCCAAACATATATATATATATGTATATATGTATATATATATATATATTATATATAGTCATATATGTAGTCATATATGTAAGCATAACAAAGTATAATTATTCACATGTCCAGTCAGCAGCAGTACATACCTTTCACGGAAGCACTGCTGGACGCTGATACCCCTTGACAGCTGCAGCCTGGGTAGCTCGGTCACAGTAATCAAGGCCTCCTTCACGGAGCTGAGGCTGAGATGGCTGCTGCAGTTGTAGTACATGTGGTGGGGCGGCGCTTGGTTTCGTGTCACATGTCGGGGTTTGATGTGACATCACGGCGCTGCCCCGCTGGATAGAGAGGTACTGTGCGGCACAGGGAGGGCTGTGAAACCTTACGCTGCGCCTCTATTATCAAAATGCTCATGTCCGATTTTTCAACCTCGGGAAAGTGGGTAAGGGGGGTTTGCGGCTCCAGTGGGCGGGGCCTTAGGCAGCCGCTGTAACAGGAAACAGCAGATCTTGTGGGCCTATGCATGTGGGGTGAGATCGCGGGAGTCTGTGGTGCGGGGCGGCAATATGTGGATCGCTTCCGTGGAGAGGAGCTAGAAGCACTGTAACAATAGGCGGCAGTGCGCTGCTTATTCTATGTGCATAGAGTAATGGAGCCGCTGCCGATGGGTTATATTCACACTGACAGCGCTGCACGGATACCGCGGCCGCCCATCTGTTATCAGCCGCCAGCGCTGTCAGTGTGAATATAACCCATCGGCAGCGGCTCCATTACTCTATGCACATAGAATAAGCAGCGCACTGCCGCCTATTGTTACAGTGCTTCTACCAACTGTCTTCTCCTCCGCTCCGCGGTAACGCTCCACATATTGCAAGGGACAAGAATGGAAGCATTAATCGGCAGTGTGACCGCCCTCTAGTGGCCGCCACCCATAGGCAGCTGCCTAAAGCTGCCTAGTGGTGGCGCCGGCCCTGCACACTGGTAGGTGGAGTGGAGCTGGTTGTCATACAGCATACCAGCCGGTGAGTGTATGTAGGTACCGAGTAGCGGTGCAGGATGCTGGAACAGCTGTTATATCAGCAGGTAATCGTAGACTAAGTGGAAACTACTCTCACACAGTCTCCAGATGGCTCCACACTTGCTCATTAGTAACCTCTGCGGCCATCTTGGTACAGAGAATGAGGCTTTCCTTCAGGACTAGCAACATGGCATCTGCAAAGTAACGTGCTCCACTTTGTTTACAAGATCTACAAAGCACTGTGCTGTACCACAAATAATAATGTACCAAACTGGGGTGCGTGAGGGCTGGGACCACATTGTACATACAAGACAAGGAAATGATTCTGGACACTCATCTAAGCCTAATACTAGATCAAACTATATTACAGCTATGCTCTGTATAAAAATAATGGCTAAAGAAGCATAAGTTAAGCACACAGAGTCATCAGACCAGGATGTTGCTGAGCTGACTGGCTTGTTTGTTTGAGGGGAGTGATGTAATTATTGTATTGAAGCCATGCCCAGCTTGGTTACATCAATCAGAATCAGACACCAGACGTCTATGCTAGATCTGTCAGTATTGCAAATATTAAGGCAGACTGTAGTTTTATGACTCACTGTGTGTGGCTGTGAATATTGTGTTAGTGCAAATATCATAAAATAATAAAATCAGCTAAATATGTGAAAGTGGTTTCATTAGTCTACTGGTAAGCAATACATGCCCTTTCTCCCTGTATGCCCTGCATACCCACGCATTTCGCAGACAACCACCTCACCCTCTGCTGCAGTGAAGAGGGTTGACCGGTGATGAATTGCTTTATTATGTCCTACATCCAGCAGCCGAAACTACTAAAGACACGGTAGCTTTGGATATCTCCGCTCAGTAAGTATACCCGTTTGTGCGAATTTAGAAATGTCACAAGTTTAAACATGCTACACTGCAGGTGGGGCAGATGTAACACGTGCAGAGAGATTTAGATTTGGGTGGGGAGGTTCCAAAGTGAAATCTAAATTGCAGTGTAAAAATAAAGCTGTCTAACATGTGTGTGCTACATGCAAAAGCAGACAGTATTTACCCTGCACAGAAAAAAATGAAAATGTATTTGCTTCCCTTGCATGGTAATATCAAGCAACCTAGTACAATCGTAGCAGGGATATACCTAGCAAGAACTCCCAGTGCAGTGTGACTTTCCTGTCAGCACAAACCGGGAATCCAAGAGACATATAGTGACTATAAATCACAAAGAAAAATACACAGCAAGTATATCTTGTGAAATACCTATATCAGTTGATAAACCTGACACACTTAGCCCCCTCAGGTTACAGAATATAGGAGTAGCAAGCTGAGTGAAATACACAAGATGGCAGCCACGCAGCAGCTACAGGCACACACACATATATAGTCACAAGTGTACAATGCAGAAATTATACTAAACCATAAAACTGCACTGGACTAGCAATACAAAGTAATACTCAGTATAGCTATATATGTAAGCAGTAGATATAACAAAACACAGTAGGTACTGGATGTATATCACAGGGTGTTTGTACCACACAACCCTGACTGTATGCACTCTTTCTTAACTAACACTGGGGATCATTCCGAGTTGTTCGCTCGTTGCCGATTTTCGCTATATTGCGATTAGTCGCTAACTGCGCATGCGCAAGGTTCGCAGAGCGCATGCGCTTAGTTATTTTACACAAAAGTAAGGTATTTTACTCACGGTATAACAAGGTTTTTTAATCGTTCTGGTGATCGTACTGTGATTGACAGGAAGTGGGTGTTTCTGGGCGGAAACTTGCCGTTTTCTGGGCGTGTGCGAAAAAACGCTGCCGTTTCTGGGAAAAACGCGGGAGTGTCTGAAGAAACGGGGCAGTGTCTGGGCGAACGCTGGGTGTGTTTGTGACGTCAAACCAGGAACGAAACTGACTGAACTGATCGCAATGGCAGAGTAAGTCTCGAGCTACTCAGAAACTGCTAAGAAATTTCTATTCGCAATTCTGCTAATCTTTCGTTCGCAATTCTGCTATGCTAAGATACACTCCCAGAGGGCGGCGGCTTAGCGTGTGCAATGCTGCTAAAAGCAGCTAGCGAGCGAACAACTCGGAATGAGGGCCACTGTCCCACTGACAGGTAGAATACTTAAGTGTCCTGTAAAATGCACAGCACTGGCGAGCAGGCGGCTTTACAGAGGAGAATTTGCCCCAGCAGTCCCAGGAACAGCGCAGCTCCGTCTGATGGCGGCTGACAGGGAGTGAGAGAGAGATATGCAGCTCCAGTGCGGGAACATTTACCCAAATGGTGCCCTGGGGCTGGGGGAGGGGCTACAGGTTAGGCCTTATTCCCCTGCTGGCTTCCCCACTGGGACTGCGGGCTTTAATCAAAACGCGGTTTTATGAGAGAGAAAAAACCCCACCTGCGCCCTGTGTCCTGATGGCTAGTGGAGCGGCTGCCCTTTACAGTGTCCACGCCAGCGCGCGCGGCCCGCCCCCCACGGCCGCGCCGGATCGCGATATCAGCGGGCCAAAGAGACCCCTTACCTCCCCTTGTACCTGCGGCCACACGATCCCGGAGGGCAGCGGCGAGTGTGTGTGACTAACCAGAAATACACCGGAGCCTCCGCTGTAGTTTCCCGGCAACCAGGGCATGGGAGTGTACAGCACCGCTGGGGGAGTGATGGAGCTGCAGCAGAGGATGTCTGTCTGACATTCATTAAGCTGCAGCCCTTGAAGTCTTCAGATTTCTTCTTTTTTTCTGAAATTAGCTTAGAAAATGGGTTGCAGGAGCAGCCCCCCTGTTGATTGCCTACTTACTGCATGGCACCAACTTACAAAACTGAGCTCCTGTGCAGGGAGGCGGGGTTATAGAGGAGGCGGCGCTGTGCATCTTCGGAACAGTCAAAGCTTTGAGCCTGTTGGTGCCTCGGATCAAGATCCTACTCTACACCCCGATGTTAATCCTTGTGGAGCCCAGTGTACCTCGCAGAAAGAGATTTAACAACGGTAAGTTCTTACCATAAATCTCGTTTTACCCTGCACAGAAAAAAAATTAAAATGTATTTGCTTCCCTTGCATGGTAAGATGGTTTGTTCCAGAGACAAAGGGGATCATTCCGAGTTGTTCGCTCGCTGCCGATTTTCGCAGTGCAGCGATTAAGTAAAAAAAGGCAAAAATGCGCATGCGCTAAGTACTTTGACACAAAACTTTGTAGATTTACACAAGCTCGAGCGACGTTTTTTCATCGCTCGAGTGATCGTAGTGTGATTGACAGGAAGAGGGTGTTTCTGGGCGGAAACTGCCCGTTTTCAGGGAGTGTGCTAAAAAATGCAGGTGTTCCAGGTAAAAACGCAGGAGTGTCTGGAGAAACGGGGGAGTGGCTGGCCGAACACAGGGCGTGTTTGTGACGTCAAACCAGGAACTAAACGGACTGAGCTGATCGCAATCTGTGAGTAGGTCTGGAGCTACTCAGAAACTGCAGCAAATTATTTAGTAGCAGTTCTGCTAATCTTTTGTTCGCTATTCTGCTAAGCTAAAATACACTCCCAGAGGGCGGCGGTCTAGCGTTTGCAATGCTGCTAAAAGCAGCTAGAGAGCGAACAACTCGGAATGACCACCAAAGTTACTTGCTTTTTTTTTGCTTTACTCACAAATCTGAATCAGACCCTGATTGAAGATGTGTTCATTAGCTGTACAGTGGGCAATGGTTATTAGTTATGGTAAGATAGTTATCAGCAGAATTATGTAATATATTATACAAGCTGTACAGTTTATTGAGTAAAAAGCTAGATTATATGGAGGTCGGCAAGGTAAAACTAACATGGAGGCTTTGCTATATAAGATTGTGGCAATCATGATTATCCCCAAGTCTTTGGTGGGACACATCCATCTATAACCACTATGTACCAGTGGCGTGCGGTGAGGTCAGTGGCTGGTGAGGCACTGCAGCCATAATGTTCGCCGAGTCCCGCTGGTGACCCCTACCGTCGCAGAGCTGATGCCCGCTACCACCCCCAAGCCGATACAAGTTACCGATGACGTCCCTGATGCGGCAGCTTGTGCAGGTGAGGGATCTTTTCAGATCCCTCCCAACTGCCTCCCATCATTTCACAGCTCTACAGGACAGAGGAGGCATGGACAGAATAGAGGGGTCAGGAGACAGGAGTGACAGGTACAGGACAGAGGTAATAGCAGGACAGAATAGAGGGGTCAAGAGACAGGAGTGACAGGTACAGGACAGAGGTAATAGCAGGACAGAAGAGAGAGGTCAGAAGACAGGAGTGACAGGGACAGGACTGAGGAAACAGCACCAGAATAGTGGGGACAGGGATGGGACAGTGAGGACAGGACAGAGGTGATAGTGCCAGAACAGAGGAGACAGTAGACAGGAGTGACAGGGAAAGTACAAAGGTGATAGCGTCAGTACAGGGGGGACAGGGACAGCACAGTGGGGACAGGACAGAGGTCATAGGACCAGGACAGGGGCGACAGGACATTCAGGAGACAGTAGTGACAGGGACATGATTGAGATATATATAGAAAATGTGGAGTGATAAAGATTTGTGTAATCATTTGAAGGTGGAATACCCTTTTTAAAATAAGAATTTACTTACCGATAATTCTATTTCTCGGAGTCCGTAGTGGATGCTGGGGTTCCTGAAAGGACCATGGGGAATAGCGGCTCCGCAGGAGACAGGGCACTAAAGTAAAGCTTTCCGATCAGGTGGTGTGCACTGGCTCCTCCCCCTATGACCCTCCTCCAAGCCAGTTAGGTACTGTGCCCGGACGAGCGTACACAATAAGGGAGGAATTTTGAATCCCGGGTAAGACTCATACCAGCCACACCAATCACACCGTACAACTTGTGATCAAAACCAGTTAACAGTATGATAACAGAGGAGCCTCTGAAAGATGGCTTCTTAACAATAACCCGAATTAGTTAACAATAACTATGTACAATTATTGCAGATAATCCGCACTTGGGATGGGCGCCCAGCATCCACTACGGACTCCGAGAAATAGAATTATCGGTAAGTAAATTCTTATTTTCTCTATCGTCCTAGTGGATGCTGGGGTTCCTGAAAGGACCATGGGGATTATACCAAAGCTCCCAAACGGGCGGGAGAGTGCGGATGACTCTGCAGCACCGAATGAGAGAACTCCAGGTCCTCCTTAGCCAGAGTATCAAATTTGTAAAATTTTACAAACGTGTTCTCCCCTGACCACGTAGCTGCTCGGCAAAGTTGTAAAGCCGAGACCCCTCGGGCAGCCGCCCAAGATGAGCCCACCTTCCTTGTGGAGTGGGCCTTTACAGATTTAGGCTGTGGCAGGCCTGCCACAGAATGTGCAAGTTGGATTGTGCTACAGATCCAACGAGCAATCGTCTGCTTAGACGCAGGAGCACCCATCTTGTTGGGTGCATACAATATAAACAACGAGTCAGATTTTCTGACTCCAGCTGTCCTTGCAATATATATTTTTAATGCTCTGACAACGTCCAGTAACTTGGAGTCCTCCAAGTCACTTGTAGCCGCAGGCACTACAATAGGCTGGTTCAGATGAAATGCTGACACCACCTTAGGGAGAAAATGCGGACGAGTCCGCAGTTCTGCCCTGTCCGAATGGAAAATCAGATATGGGCTTTTGTAAGATAAAGCTGCCAGTTCTGACACTCTCCTGGCCGAAGCCAGGGCTAGTAACATGGTCACTTTCCATGTGAGATATTTTAAATCCACCTTTTTTAGTGGTTCAAACCAATGAGATTTTAGAAATTCCAAAACCACATTGAGATCCCACGGTGCCACTGGAGGCACCACAGGAGGCTGTATATGCAGCACTCCCTTAACAAAAGTCTGGACTTCAGGAACTGAAGCCAATTCTTTTTGAAAGAAAATCGACAGGGCCGAAATTTGAACCTTAATAGATCCCAATTTGAGACCCATAGACAATCCTGATTTCAGGAAATGTAGGAATCGACCCAGTTGAAATTCCTCCGTCGGAGCACTCCGATCCTCGCACCACGCAACATATCTTCGCCAAATGCGGTGATAGTGTTGCACGGTTACTTCCTTCCTTGCTTTAATCAAAGTAGGAATGACTTCTTCCGGCATGCCTTTTTCCTTTAGGATCCGGCGTTCAACCGCCATGCCGTCAAACGCAGCCGCGGTAAGTCTTGAAACAGACAGGGACCCTGCTGAAGCAAGTCCCTCCTTAGAGGTAGAGGCCACGGATCTTCCGTGATCATCTCTTGAAGTTCCGGGTACCAAGTCCTTCTTGGCCAATCCGGAACCACTAGTATCGTTCTTACGCCTCTTTGCCGTATAATTCTCAATACTTTTGGTATGAGAGGCAGAGGAGGAAACACATACACCGACTGGTACACCCAAGGCGTTACCAGCGCGTCCACAGCTATTGCCTGCGGATCTCTTGACCTGGCGCAATACCTGTCCAGTTTTTTGTTGAGGTGAGACGCCATCATGTCCACCATTGGTCTTTCCCAACGGGTTACCAGCATGTGGAAGACTTCCGGATGAAGTCCCCACTCTCCCGGGTGAAGGTCGTGTCTGCTGAGGAAGTCTGCTTCCCAGTTGCCCACTCCCGGGATGAACACTGCTGACAGTGCTATCACATGATTCTCTGCCCAGCGAAGAATCCTTGCAGCTTCTGCCATTGCACTCCTGCTTCTTGTGCCGCCCTGTCTGTTCACATGGGCGACTGCCGTGATGTTGTCCGACTGGATCAACACCGGTTTTCCTTGAAGCAGAGGTTCTGCCTGGCTTAGAGCATTGTAGATTGCTCTTAGTTCCAGAATGTTTATGTGAAGAGACGTTTCCAGGCTCGTCCACACTCCCTGGAAGTTTCTTCCTTGTGTGACTGCTCCCCAGCCTCTCAGGCTGGCGTCCGTGGTCACCAGGATCCAATCCTGTATGCCGAATCTGCGGCCCTCCAATAGATGAGCACTCTGCAACCACCACAGAAGAGATACCCTTGTCCTTGGAGACAGGGTTATCCGCTGGTGCATCTGAAGATGCGACCCTGACCATTTGTCTAACAGATCCCTCTGGAAAATTCGTGCATGGAATCTGCCGAATGGAATTGCTTCGTAAGAAGCCACCATTTTTCCCAGGACTCTTGTGCATTGATGTACAGACACCTTTCCTGGTTTTAGGAGGATCCTGACAAGCTCGGACAACTCCTTGGCTTTTTCCTCCGGGAGAAAAACCTTTTTCTGAACCGTGTCCAGAATCATTCCTAGGAACAGCAGACGAGTTGTCGGCATTAACTGGGATTTTGGAATATTCAGAATCCAGCCGTGTTGTTTTAGCACTTCTTGAGACAGTGCTAATCCCCTCTCTAGCTGTTCTCTGGACCTTGCCCTTATTAGGAGATCGTCCAAGTATGGGATAATTAATACGCCTTTTCTTCGAAGAAGAATCATCATCTCGGCCATTACCTTTGTAAAGACCCGAGGTGCCGTGGACAATCCGAACGGCAGCGTCTGAAACTGATAGTGACAGTTTTGTACAACGAACCTGAGGTACCCCTGGTGTGAGGGGTAAATTGGAACTTGGAGGTACGCATCCTTGATGTCCAAGGACACCATAAAGTCCCCTTCTTCCAGGTTCGCTATCACTGCTCTGAGTGACTCCATTTTGAACTTGAACTTCTTTATGTACAGGTTCAAGGACTTCAGATTTAGAATAGGTCTTACCGAGCCGTCCGGCTTCGGTACCACAAATAGAGTGGAATAATACCCCTTTCCCTGTTGTAGAAGAGGTAACTTGACTATCACCTGCTGAGAGTACAGCTTGTGAATGGCTTCCAAAACCGTCTCCCTTTCGGAGGGGAACGTTGGTAAAGCAGACTTCAGGAAACGGCGAGGCGGATCTGTCTCTAGTTCCAACCTGTACCCCTGAGATATTATCTGCAGGATCCAGGGATCTACCTGCGAGTGAGCCCACTGCGCGCTGAAATGCTTGAGACGACCGCCCACCGCCCCCGAGTCCGCTTGAGAAGCCCCAGCGTCATGCTGAGGCTTTTGTAGAAGCGGGGGAGGGCTTCTGTTCCTGGGAAGGAGCTGCCTGTTGGTGTCTCTTCCCCCTTCCTCTGCCTCGTGGCAGATATGAATATCCCTTTGCTCTCTTGTTTTTAAAGGAACGAAAGGACTGCGGTTGAAAAGTCGGTGTCTTTTTCTGTTGGGGAGTAGCTTGAGGTAAAAAGGTGGATTTCCCGGCTGTAGCCGTGGCCACCAAATCTGATAGACCGACTCCAAATAACTCCTCCCCTTTATACGGCAAAACTTCCATATGCCGTTTTGAGTCCGCATCGCCTGACCACTGTCGCGTCCATAAACTTCTTCTGGCCGAAATGGACATAGCACTTACCCGTGATGCCAGTGTGCAGATATCCCTCTGTGCATCACGCATATAAAGAAATGCATCCTTTATTTGCTCTAAAGACAGTAAAACATTGTCCCTATCCAGGGTATCAATATTTTCAATCAGGGACTCTGACCAAACTACTCCAGCACTGCACATCCAGGCTGACGCTATAGCTGGTCGTAGTATAACACCTGTATGTGTGTATATACTTTTTTGGATATTTTCCATCCTCCTATCTGTTGGATCTTTAAGTGCGGCCGTCTCAGGAGAGGGTAACGCCACTTGTTTAGATAAGCGTGTGAGCGCCTTATCCACCCTAGGAGGTGTTTCCCAGCGCGCCCTAACCTCTGACGGGAAAGGGTATAAAGCTAATAACTTCTTTGAAATTAGCATCTTTTTATCGGGGGCAACCCACGCTTCATCACATACATCATTTAGTTCTTCTGATTCAGGAAAAACTATAGGTAGTTTTTTCACACCCCACATAATACCCTGTTTAGTGGTACCAGTAGTATCAGCTAAATGTAACGCCTCCTTCATTGCCAAAATCATATAACGTGTGGCCCTACTGGAAAATACGGTTGATTCGTCACCGTCGCCACTGGAATCAGTGCCTGTGTCTGGGTCTGTGTCGACCGACTGAGGCAAAGGGCGTTTTACAGCCCCTGACGGTGTTTGAGGCGCCTGGACAGGCACTAACTGATTGTCCGGCCGTCTCATGTCGACAAACGACTGCTTTAGCGTGTTGACACTATCCCGTAATTCCATAAATAAAGGCATCCATTCTGGTGTCGACCCCCTAGGAGGTGACATCCCCATATTTGGCAATTGCTCCGCCTCCACACCAATATCGTCCTCATACATGTCGACACACACGTACCGACACACAGCAGACACACAGGGAATGCTCTTAACGAAGACAGGACCCCACTAGCCCTTTGGGGAGACAGAGGGAGAGTTTGCCAGCACACACCAAAAGCGCTATATATGACAGGGATAGCCTTATAATAAGTGCTCCCTGTATAGCTGCTTTTATAATATAATTTTTGCCACTATTTTGCCCCCCCTCTCTTGTTTTACCCTGTTTCTGTAGTGCAGTGCAGGGGAGAGACCTGGGAGCCGTCCTGACCAGCGGAGCTGTGTAAGGAAAATGGCGCTGTGTGCTGAGGAGATAGGCCCCGCCCCTTTTCCGGCGGGCTCGTCTCCCGCTCTTTAGTGTATTCTGGCAGGGGTTAAATATCTCCATATAGCCCCGGAGGCTATATGTGAGGTATTTTTTAGCCAAATAGGTTTTCATTTGCCTCCCAGGGCGCTCCCCTCCCAGCGCCCTGCACCCTCAGTGACTGCCGTGTGAAGTGTGCTGAGAGGAAAATGGCGCACAGCTGCAGTGCTGTGCGCTACCTTTAGAAGACTGAGGAGTCTTCTGCCGCCGATTCTGGACCTCTTCATGTTTCAGCATCTGCAAGGGGGCCGGCGGCGAGGCTCCGGTGACCATCCAGGCTGTACCTGTGATCGTCCCTCTGGAGCTGATGTCCAGTAGCCAAGAAGCCAATCCATCCTGCACGCAGGTGAGTTCACTTCTTCTCCCCTAAGTCCCTCGTTGCAGTGATCCTGTTGCCAGCAGGACTCACTGTAAAATAAAAAACCTAAGCTAAACTTTCTCTAAGCAGCTCTTTAGGAGAGCCACCTAGATTGCACCCTTCTCGGCCGGGCACAAAAATCTAACTGGCTTGGAGGAGGGTCATAGGGGGAGGAGCCAGTGCACACCACCTGATCGGAAAGCTTTACTTTTGTGCCCTGTCTCCTGCGGAGCCGCTATTCCCCATGGTCCTTTCAGGAACCCCAGCATCCACTAGGACGATAGAGAAATATATTAGCTAATTCAGAATGTCCACTACTAATTATGTCTGTCCTCCACACAATACTTACTTGTGAAAGACAGACAGAAGATGACAGAGGGGGTCATTCCGAGTGGATCGCACGTAGCAACTTTTTGATGCTCGTGCGATCAACTAGACGCCACCTATGGGGGAATGTATTTAGCATAGCAGGGCTGTGATCGCTTGTGCAGCCCTGCTATGCTAAAAAAGTTTTGTGTAAAACAAGACCAGCCCTAGACCTACTTACCTGGTGCGATGATTTCAGCGATGCAGGTCCCGTAATTGACGTCAGACATCCGCCCTCCAAACGCCTGTTTTCGCCGAACCACTCCCGGAAAACGGTCAGTTGACGCCCCGGACGCCTTCCTCCTGTCAATCTTCTTGCGGTCGTCGCTGCGACCGCTTTCTTCGTACGCGGCATCGCTGCCCATCGCCAGACAACAACATGCCTGCGCAATGCGGCAGCAGCGCATGCGCAGAACCGACCCTTTCGCACCGCAGCGATGAACCGCAGCATGTGAATGGGTCGGAATGACCCCCAGAGGACGGCAGAAAAAGAGACACAGAGGAAAGAGACACACAGAGGAAAGAGACGGACAGGCAAACAGACTTATGATGTGAGATGATGGTGGAAAGAGACAAACGAGCAAATAAAGGATGTGAGAGGGCAGAGGAAAGAGAGAGAGAATGGCAGACAGATGATGTGAGAGGATAGCTGAAAGAAAGACACAAAGGAAAGAGACAGACAGACAGACAGACAGACAGACAGACAGAGGATGTGAGAGGATGGTGGGAAGTCAGACACAGAGGAAAGAGACAGGCAGAATGAAGAGGCAGGTGGCAGAGAGTAACAGAGAGATAGATGGATAGGAACTAGACAAACAGAAGGGACAGTCAGCCAGAAGAAAGATACAGAGGGAGGAAATCGCATATCAGCCCCTCTCCCCTGAAGTCATTACCTTGCTATGCATCACCCTGCTCCTCACTGGCACATCTCTACACCTGCCACATGGGAGCTATTGTACAGTCAGGATCAGGAAGTGGAACAGGATCCTGCTCTGCAGAGGAATGGGGGTGAGGTACTGTAACGCTGCTGCACAGTGGAAGGGGAGGAGCCCTGCCGTCTAGAGGAAGGAGAGGAGACACAGTGTCTCACGGCAAAGGGGAGGGGCTGCAATTGGCCTCACATCCCCTATATTTATAATATAAAAAGCATGGGGAGAGATTTATGTGCACCTGCCCAACCTTCCCCATGTATGGGAGCCTCCTACCCGGCTTCTGTGTTACTGGCTGCTGCGACTGGAGTCCCGTGGGAGAGCTGTGCTGCAGGGGATTCACAGCAGCCCTCCCACAGCTATTTTACTGCAGCCTTTACTAAAGAAGGACCAGTGACCACTACCCGATCAGAGCACCGATCGCGGTAGCGGCCATCTGGCCCTGCACACAGTGGGAACTGGCCCAGCAGAAGGGGGTCATGGGACTGACCTGAGGGGGGACTCGCTCGGCACCCAATGTCACAGTACATCTTGAATCTGACACTAATCGGGATTCAGGCACCCTCCGTGCCCACAGCCTCGTAGCAGTTCCACGTACAGGAGTAATGATAGGGCCGGCCCTGCCCACTGCCCAATCAGCGCTTCCTCAGTGACACGGGGGGTGCTTTGATATGTGCTGAAAGCACGCCCCTGTGAAAGCGGCACTTCTATTAGGTGCCGCTTCTCCTGCTTTTTTTAATGGGATTTCACTACCCACTGCTTGGCCCCGCCCCCCGTTTCCGGTCCTGTTACATTGACAGCAGGAGGCACCGAGAGTGGTGCCTCCAAGACCGAAATATTTAAACAGTTTACAGTGTAAAAATGATTAAAATAATACAAAGGCTAAAGTATATACTTATGACACAGAATATGTGTCATAAGTATATCTTCCTTGTTTCATTTGAATCATTAATGACAGGGGAGGCACTGCCTCCCCTGCCTCCCCTGACTGCACGTCCCTGCTATGTACTGCTCATCTTACCTGGCTCAGTCTGGGAAGCAGGTCCCCTCCTCCTTGGTTGGTGCCATTTTCCCAGTGATATTCTGGAAGATGGCGCATGTGCACTAGTGATCAAAGACTACTCTCATCAGTACCTTACCTCTCTTTGCTGCTCCCCCATGCACGGTCCACTTCCTCCATTCTCCATCCTGCCCCCACTACCTTACCATTACATGTTGCTCCCACCATGCACTGGTCCACTTTCCCCATCATACTTCCTCTACCTTACCTGTACTGCTCCTCTGCATGCATTCTCCATCTTACTCCAACTATCTTACCTCTCTATGCTGCTCCCACCATGCACTGGTCCACTTTCCCCGTCATACTTCCTCTACCGTACCTGCACTGCTCCTCTGCATGCATTCTCCATCTTACTCCAACTATCTTACCTCTCTTTGCTGCTCCCACCATGCACTGGTCCACTTTCCCCATCATACGTCCTCTACCTTACCTGCACTGCTCCTATGCATGCCTTCTCCATCTTACTCCAACTACCTTACCTCTCTATGCTGCGCCCACCATGCACTGGTCCACTTTCCCCATCATACTTCCTCTACCTTACCTGCACTGCTCCTCTGCATGCATTCTCCATCTTACTCCAACTACCTTGCCTCTCTATGCTGCTCCCACCATGCACTGGTCCACTTTCCCCATCATACTTCCTCTACCTTACCTGTACTGCTCCTATGCATGCATTCTCCATCTTACTCCAACTATCTTACCTCTCTATGCGGCGCCCACCATGCACTGGTCCACTTTCCCCATCATACTTCCTCTACCTTACCTGTACTGCTCCTATGCATGCATTCTCCATCTTACTCCAACTACCTTACCTCTCTATGCTGCGCCCACCATGCACTGGTCCACTTTCCCCATCATACTTCCTCTACCTTACCTGTACTGCTCCTATGCATGCATTCTCCATCAAACTCCAACTACCTTACCTCTCTATGCTGCGCCCACCATGCACTGATCCACTTTCCCCATCATACTTCCTCTACCTTACCTGTACTGCTCCTATGCATGCATTCTCCATCTTACTCCAACTACCTTACCTCTCTATGCTGCGCCCACCATGCACTGGTCCACTTTCCCCATCATACTTCCTCTACCTTACCTGTACTGCTCCTATGCATGCATTCTCCATCTTACTCCAACTACCTTACCTCTCTATGCTGCGCCCACCATGCACTGGTCCACTTTCCCCATCATACTTCCTCTACCTTACCTGTACTGCTCCTCTGCATGCATTCTCCATCTTACTCCAACTATCTTACCTCTCTATGCTGCGCCCACCATGCACTGGTCCACTTTCCCCATCATACTTCCTCTACCTTACCTGTACTGCTCCTATGCATGCATTCTCCATCTTACTCCAACTATCTTACCTCTCTATGCTGCGCCCACCATGCACTGGTCCACTTTCCCCATCATACTTCCTCTACCTTACCTGTACTGCTCCTATGCATGCATTCTCCATCTTACTCCAACTATCTTACCTCTCTATGCTGCTCCCACCATGCACTGGTCCACTTTCCCCATCATACGTCCTCTACCTTACCTGCACTGCTCCTATGCATGCCTTCTCCATCTTACTCCAACTACCTTACCTCTCTATGCTGCGCCCACCATGCACTGGTCCACTTTCCCCATCATACTTCCTCTACCTTACCTGTACTGCTCCTATGCATGCATTCTCCATCTTACTCCAACTATCTTACCTCTCTATGCTGCGCCCACCATGCACTGGTCCACTTTCCCCATTATACTTCCTCTACCTTACCTGTACTGCTCCTATGCATGCATTCTCCATCTTACTCCAACTATCTTACCTCTCTATGCTGCTCCCACCATGCACTGGTCCACTTTCCCCATCATACGTCCTCTACCTTACCTGCACTGCTCCTATGCATGCCTTCTCCATCTTACTCCAACTACCTTACCTCTCTATGCTGCGCCCACCATGCACTGGTCCACTTTCCCCATCATACTTCCTCTACCTTACCTGTACTGCTCCTATGCATGCATTCTCCATCTTACTCCAACTACCTTACCTCTCTATGCTGCTCCCACCATGCACTACCCTTCCTCCTTTCTTCATCCAGCTCCCACTACATTACTTCTCAATGCTGCTAACTCCAAGCGCTCGTCCACTTCCTCCATCCTACTCCGACTACCTTACCTCTCCATGCTGCTCCCATCATACCGTTCATCATACCGTTCCTTTTTCACCATTCTCCATTTTACTCTCACTACCTTACCTCTTTATGCTGCTACCACTATGCACTGCTTCTCTTCCACCATTCTCCATCTTACTACCACTGCCTTACATCTCCTTGCTGTTAGCCCCATGCACTTGTCCACTTCCTCCATTCTTCATCTTAACCCCCCCCCCCACCACCACCACCACCATATCTTTCCATGATACTCCCACCATGTATTGCTCTTCTGCTGCCTTTTCTCCATCTAGCCCCCTTTATCTGCATGCTGCTCCCCTTATTCACTGGTCCACAACCTACCTTCACAACCTACCTTCTCCATGTTGCTCACACCATGTACTGCTCCTGTTCCTTGCTTCTCCATCCCCATCTTCTTCTTCTCTTCAGCTGCTTGCTTTTGGTACAGTAGGCTTTTCCTGGATTCTCTGTCCTCACAGCGTTGGAGTAGGGTGTCGGCCTACCTGTCAACATTGAGCTGTTTTGCATTGTCTGTGCCCCGTCCTTCTTGACTAAGGGTGAGGAGGCAGCGGGGCCCACCGGTCATTTACCCAGTGCCCATTCGGGCCAGTCCAACACTAGTTCCCTTTATATAATTGGTGTGTGCAGCACAGCTGCTGGCAAGAATCGTTAATATTAATTGGTCTGTTCCATGGTCTAAGTGCTACCAGGGTCAGACACGGGTAAGTGTGCAGTGTAACCCGGGTTATGCTTAAATGCTGCTGATTGGCTTTATATGCAGAGGTCCACTTCAAGGGAGCGTCTGTGAGTGACACGCAGGTCGAACACAGGTCCAGTGCAAATGGGGCCAACACGAGAATAACCTGGGTCCAAGGTGCAGTGTAAACGGGGTCTGATCCTGTAACCATGTCCGGAAATCCGGGTCGGACCTGGGTTTTTGGTGGAAAAGTACTAAGTAGCCATGATTCGTTTAGCTTTGTACAAGGAAAATAGATATACTGTATAACAAAGAAACAGGTGTCATGTTATCAGACCTATATGCGGAACAAAGGGTTAAATTGTTCTCTGCTGTAAGTTGTCTTATGTGATCTGTACTAAAAAGATGGTGTACCAGTGCCCTCCCCTTCTGTGTAATTGCTCCGTGTATTTGTGCTGTTATTCTCACAGGGGGGAGGGGTTCTAAGGGGTGGTATTCATGTGACCGCCGGTCAGCTGACCGACAGTCACATGACCTCCTTCACCAGCCCGACGGGTCACTGTCCCGATGGTCGGCATGCCGACCAACAGGGACTGTTTCCACTCGTGGGTGTCCACGACACCCATAGAGTGGGAATAGAACCCGTGGCGTCCGCAGGTCGCCACCGAGCCCGCAGCGTGGCGAGCGCAGCGAGCCCGCAATGGGCTTGCTGCACTCGCCCCTCCCCGCCGGGATCCCGGCGTCGGTAAGCTGACCGGCAGTCAGGAGACCGCCGGTCAGCCGTACTACACCTGTTCTAAGGACTCTCATTTTTCAGTGTCAGTAACAAACATAAAAATAATTGGAATAAACAGACCAGTGTATTATATTACAGACGGATTTATTACCAAACACATTTGTTAATCCTTATAAGTCCTTACAATTATAGGTCCCTGTTCTGGAAATGGGCCAAAACAAAAAACAACAAAAAAAAACAACAATACAGGAGCATACAAAATTGCACAAAAAAGACTACACATCTCCCAGTGATTTATATATTACCCAGTTTAAACAACTTGACAAAATAATGTATAAAACATACTAGTTATTAACTGACATTTCAGTGCAAACAATTTTAAAATGAAAAAAGGAAAGTTTTTGCCACAAACAAGTATACTAAAAACAATGTGGAGTTTTGTTTCTCCAGGTTTTGTTGTTGTTGTCAGCGCTGATGCTCACAAAATGAACATTGTGGTAAGTATATGAGTGGAAGGGGGGATATTTTGAGTCACTGGAGAATCTGCAAAACTTTGACGCTCGTGGCATCTCTATTCAACACAATTCTGTGCATCAGTGACTTCCTATGCCAAAGGTTCTGAAACTCCGTCCTCCAGGCACCCTTACAGTTCGGGTTTTAAGGATATCCATGGTTGAGCACAGACGGGTAAATCAAATTGAGTGAGGTACTAATTAAGTCACCTGTGCTTAAACATGGATATCCTTAAAACCTGGACTGTTAAGGGCTGAGTTTGGGAACCCCTGTCCCATGCGTTGGCTGTGAAATGTATTTGTATTTTGTATGAAGGCCTCATAGTGCATACCTCCCAACATGACCCTCTCCAGGAGGGACACAATGCTCGGCTTCTGGACTTTTCTCTTAATGTATGATTGCTGGCACCTGTTTTGAACAGGTGTATGGATAAGAAAGGTGTTTCAGCACAGGTGATGGCAATCGTACATTAAGAGGGAAGTCCAGGAGCAGAGCGTTCTGTCCCTCCTGGAGAGGGTCATGTTGGGAGGTATGATAGTGTATCATGATCTCCTGTTTGCTGAAACTGTAATAGGTTATTGAATCATTTTGCAGAAACATAAAATTTAGTTATTCGAGTTGACAGAGTTAAAATGAAACAGGTAGAATGGTAATCCCAGAGTGTGGCGCCTGAGCGTTACCGCAACCGGGAAACGCGCACTTCCTCCCCACCCAAAACTATTCTGTTAGTTTTCATTGAAGTAATGTTATAAAGGTTTATGCTAAATGCACCTATCAGCCACTAACGGAAAAAGTACAGAGAATTCGTTTGGTTCTATTGTCAGTCACCATGTGACATCAATCCAGCTCACAGTACAGGGCTTTGTGGAATATTGTACCTATGAGTAATTTCCCCTCGTACACAGACGCACTTGTTGATAACTGGAGCACGGAGCCATTGTTGGCATACACTGTGGTCACTATAGGGTTATCAGAGTGAATGTTCTGTATGCGGATAACCTGCAACAAGACAAAGAACATTTGAGAAGTGTGTGTGTGAATGTTGCACTATATAATAACTACATACTGTACAGTATAATAAAAGAAAAATGTAGTTAGTAATAGAGACAGTCAGCCAGATGTACTAAGCTTGAAAAGTGATAAATATCACTGTGATAAAGCACCAGCCAATCGGCTCCTAACTGTCATTTTTCAAACACAGCCTGTGACATGGCAGCTAGGAGCCGATTGGCTGGTGCTTTATCACAGTGATATTTATCACTTTTCAAGCTTAGTACATCTGGCCCAATAAGTAACAAATTACATTTACATGATGCAGTGGAAATTTGGAGTAGACACACTATTGCTTATTGCAGGATAAACTATTACATTATTGCTAGTGATGTGCACCGGAAATTTTTCGGGTTTTGTGTTTTGGTTCGGTTCCGCGGCCGTGTTTTGGGTTCGAACGCGTTTTGGCAAAACCTCACCGAATTTTTTTTGTCGGATTCGGGTGTGTTTTGGATTCGGGTGTTTTTTTCAAAAAACCCTAAAAAACAGCTTAAATCATAGAATTTGGGGGTCATTTTGATCCCAGAGTATTATTAACCTCAATAACCATAATTTCCACTCATTTTTAGTCTATTCTGAACACCTCACACCTCACAATATTATTTTTATTCCTAAAATTTGCACCGAGGTAGCTGTGTGACTAAGCTAAGCGACCCAAGTGGCCGACACAAACACCTGGCCCATCTAGGAGTGTCAGACAGGATAGCACTTGAAAAAAATACTCCCCAAACAGCACATGACGCAAAGAAAAAAAGAGGCGCACCAAGGTCGCTGTATGACTAAGCTAAGCGACACAAGTGGCCGACACAAACACCTGGCCCATCTAGGAGTGGCACTGCAGTGTCACGCAGGATGGCCCTTCAAAAAAATACTCTCCAAACAGCACATGACGCAAAGAAAAAAAGAGGCGCACCAAGGTCGCTGTGTGACTAAGTTAAGCGACACAAGTGGCCGACACAAACACCTGGCCCATCTAGGAGTGGCACTGCAGTGTCACGCAGGATGGCCCTTCAAAAAAATACTCCCCAAACAGCACATGACGCAAAGAAAAATGAAAGAAAAAAGAGGTGCAAGATGGAATTGTCCTTGGGCCCTCCCACCGACCCTTATGTTGTATAAACAGGACATGCACACTTTACCGAACCCATCATTTCAGCGACAGGGTCTACCACACGACTGTGACTGAAATGACTGGTTGGTTTGGGCCCCCACCAAAAAAGAAGCAATCAATCTCTCCTTGCACAAACTGGCTCTACAGAGGCAAGATGTCCACCTCATCATCATCGTCCGATTCATCACCCCTTTCACTGTGTACATCCCCCTCCTCACAGATTATTAATTCGTCCCCACTGGAATCCACCATCTCAGGTCCCCGTATACTTTCTGGAGGCAATTGCTGCTGGTGAATGTCTCCACGGAGGAATTGATTATAATTCATTTTAATGAACATCCTCTTCTCCACATTTTCTGGAAGTAACCTCGTACGCCGATTGCTGACAAGGTGAGCGGCGGCACTAAACACTCTTTCAGAGTACACACTGGAGGGAGGGCAACTTAGGTAGAATAAAGCCAGTTTCTGCAAGGGCCTCCAAATTGCCTCTTTTTCCTACCAGTATACGTACGGACTGTCTGACGTGCCTACTTGGATGCCGTCACTCATATAATCCTCCACCATTCTTTCAATGGTGAGAGAATCATATGCAGTGACAGTAGACGACATGTCAGTAATCGTTGGCAGGTCCTTCAGTCCGGACCAGATGTCAGCACTCGCTCCAGACTGCCCTGCATCACCGCCAGCGGGTGGGCTCGGAATTCGTAGCCTTTTCCTCGCACCCCCAGTTGCGGGAGAATGTGAAGGAGGAGATGTTGACGGGTCACGTTCCGCTTGACTTGACAATTTTCTCACCAGCAGGTCTTTGAACCTCTGCAGACTTGTGTCTGCCGGAAAGAGAGATACAACGTAGGTTTTAAATCTAGGATCGAGCACGGTGGCCAAAATTTAGTGCTCTGATTTCAACAGATTGACCACCCGTGAATCCTGGTTAAGCGAATGAAGGGCTCCATCCACAAGTCCCACATGCCTAGCGGAATCGCTCTGTTTTAGCTCCTCCTTCAATGTCTCCAGCTTCTTCTGCAAAAGCCTGATGAGGGGAATGACCTGACTCAGGCTGGCAGTGTCTGAACTGACTTCACGTGTGGCAAGTTCAAAAGGTTGCAGAACCTTGCACAACGTTGAAATCATTCTCCACTGCGCTTGAGACAGGTGCATTCCACCTCCTTTGCCTATATCGTGGGCAGATGTATAGGCTTGAATGGCCTTTTGCTGCTCCTCCATCCTCTGAAGCATATAGAGGGTTGAATTCCACCTCGTTACCACCTCTTGCTTCAGATGATGGCAGGGCAGGTTCAGGCGTTTTTGGTGGTGCTCCAGTCTTCTGTACGCGGTGCCTGTACGCCGAAAGTGGCCTGCAATTCTTCTGGCCACCGACAGCATCTCTTGCACGCCCCTGTCGTTTTTTAAATAATTCTGCACCACCAAATTCAAGGTATGTGCAAAACATGGGACGTGCTGGAATTTGCCCAGATGTAATGCACGCACAATATTGCTGGCGTTGTCCTATGCCACAAATCCCCAGGAGAGTCCAATTGGGGTAAGCCATTCTGCGATGATCTTCCTCAGTTGCCGTAAGAGGTTTTCAGCTGTGTGCGTATTCTGGAAAGCGGTGATACAAAGCGTAGCCTGCCTAGGAACAAGTTGGCGTTTGCGAGATGCTGCTACTGGTGCCGCCGCTGCTGTTCTTGCAGCGGGAGGCAATACATCTACCCAGTGGGCTGTCACAGTCATGTAGTCCTGAGTCTGCCCTGCTCCACTTGTCCACATGTCCGTGGTTAAGTGGACATTGGGTACAACTGCATTTTTTAGGACACTGGTGACTCTTTTTCTGAGGTCTGTGTACATTTTCGGTATCGCCTGCCTAGAGAAATGGAACCTAGATGGTATTTGGTACCGGGGACACAGTACCTCAATCAAGTCTATAGTTGGCTCTGAAGTAACGATGGATACCGGAACCACGTTTCTCACCGCCCAGGCTGCCAAGTCTCAGTTATCCGCTTTGCAGCAGGATGACTGCTGTGATATTTCATCTTCCTCGCAAAGGACTGTTGGACAGTCAATTGCTCACTGGAAGTAGTACAAGTGGTCTTCCGACTTCCCCTCTGGGATGCCGATCGACTCCCAGCAGCAACAACAGCAGCGCCAGCAGCAGTAGGCGTTACACTCAAGGATGCATCAGAGGAATCCCAGGCAGGAGAGGACTCGTCAGACTTGCCAGTGACATGGCCTGCAGGACTATTGGCTTTCCTGGGTAAGGAGGAAATTGACACTGAGGGAGTTGGTGGTGTGGTTTGCGGGAGCTTGGTTACAAGAGGAAGGGATTTACTGGTCAGGGGACTGCTTCCGCTGTCGCCCAAAGTTTTTGAACTTGTCACTGACTTATGATGAATGCGCTGCAGGTGACGTATAAGGGAGGATGTTCCGAGGTGGTTAACGTCCTTACCCCTACTTATTACAGCTTGACAAAGGCAACACACGGCTTGACACCTGTTGTCCGCATTTGTGTTGAAATAATTCCACACCGAAGAGCTGATTTTTTTTGTATTTTGACCAGGCATGTCAATGGCCATATTCGTCCCACAGACAACAGGTGTCTCCCCGGGTGCCTGACTTAAACAAACCACCTCACCATCAGAATCCTCCTTGTCAATTTGAACCCCAGCGCCAGCAACACCCATATCCTCATCCTGGTGTACTTCAACACTGACATCTTCAATTTGACTATCAGGAACTGGACTGCGGGTGCTCCTTCCAGCACTTGCAGGGGGCGTGCAAATGGTGGAAGGCGCAAGCTCTTCCCGTCCAGTGTTGGGAAGGTCAGGCATCGCAACCGACACAATTGGACTCTCCTTGGGGATTTGTGATTTCGAAGAACGCACAGTTCTTTGCTGTGCTTTTGCCAGCTTAAGTCTTTTCATTTTTCTAGCGAGAGGATGAGTGCTTCCATCCTCATGTGAAGCTGAACCACTAGCCATGAACATAGGCCAGGGCCTCAGCCGTTCCTTGCCACTCCGTGTCGTAAATGGCATATTGGCAAGTTTACGCTTCTCCTCAGACGCTTTTAATTTTGATTTTTGGGTCATTTTTTTACTGATCTTTTGTGTTTTGGATTTTACATGCTCTGTACTATGACATTGGGCATCGGCCTTGGCAGACGACGTTGATGGCATTTCATCATCTCGGCCATGACTAGTGGCAGCAGCTTCAGCACGAGGTGGAAGTGGATCTTGATTTTTCCCTATTTTTTTAACCTCCACATTTTTGTTCTCCATATTTTAATGCGCCCAACTAAAAGGCACCACAGGTATACAATGTAGATGGATGGATAGTATACTTATGGACGAGTGACTGACGACACAGAGGTAGGTACAGCAGTGGCCTACCGTACTGCTATATACAGTATAATGGACCTGGTGGACACGGTCAGCAGACTGCATTTATAGTATAAAGAAAAAAGACACCACAGGTATACAATGTAGATGGATGGATAGTATACTTATGGACGACGAGTGACGACACAGAGGTAGGTACAGCAGTGGCCTACCGTACTGCTATATACAGTATAATGGACCTGGTGGACACTGTCAGCAGACTGCATTTATAGTATAAAGAAAAAAAAGACACCACAGGTATACAATGTAGATGGATGGATAGTATACTTATGGATGAGTGACTGACGACACAGAGGTAGGTACAGCAGTGGCCTACCGTACTGCTATATACAGTATAATGGACCTGGTGGACACTGTCAGCAGACTGCGTTTATAGTATTAAAAAAAAAGACACCACAGGTATACAATGTAGATGGACGGATAGTATACTTATGGACGACGAGTGATGACACAGAGGTAGGTACAGCAGTGGCCTACCGTACTGCTATATACAGTATAATGGACCTGGTGGACACTGTCAGCAGACTGCATTTATAGTATAAAGAAAAAAAGACACCACAGGTATACAATGTAGATGGATGGATAGTATACTTATGGACGACGAGTGACGACACAGAGGTAAGTACAGCAGTGGCCTACCGTACTGCTATATACAGTATAATGGACCTGGTGGACACTGTCAGCAGACTGCGTTTATAGTATTAAAAAAAAGACACCACAGGTATACAATGTAGATGGATGGATAGTATACTTATGGACGAGTGACTGACGACACAGAGGTAGGTACAGCAGTGGCTTCCGTACTGCTATATACAGTATAATGGACCTGGTGGACACTGTCAGCAGACTGCGTTTATAGTATAAAAAAAAAGACACCACAGGTATACAATGTAGATGGATGGATAGTATACTTTATGTATGACGAGTGACGACACAGAGGTAGGTACAGCAGTGGCCTACCGTACTGCTATATACAGTATAATGGACCTGGTGGACACTGTCAGCAGACTGCGTTTATAGTATAAAGAAAAAAAGACACCACAGGTATACAATGTAGATGGATGGATAGTATACTTATGGACGACGAGTGACGACACAGAGGTAGGTACAGCAGTGGCCTACCGTACTGCTATATACAGTATAATGGACCTGGTGGACACTGTCAGCAGACTGCGTTTATAGTATAAAAAAAAAGACACCACAGGAGTGTTTTTCAGGCAGACAAACGTATACTGGTGGTCACTGTCAGCAAAACTGTGCACTGTACTCCTGCTATAGCTGCTCCCCAGTCTCCCCCACAATTAAGCAGTGTGAGCACTCAGCACAGTCAGATATATCATGCAGCACACTGAGGCTGAGCACAGATATGGTATGGAGCGTTTTTTTCAGGCAGAGAACGGATTAAAAAAAACTAGCAAAACTCTGCACTGTACTCCTCCTAACAGCTGCTCCCCAATCCTCCCCACAATAAGCTAAGCAGTAGCAATCAGATCAACTAACTAACTATATAAACGGAGAGGACGCCAGCCACGTCCTCTCCCTATCAATCTCAATGCACGTGTGAAAATGGCGGCGACGCGCGGCTGCTTATATAGAATCCGAATCTCGCGAGAATCCGACAGCGGGATGATGACGTTCGGGCGCGCTCGGTTTACCCGAGCCACACGGGAGAATCCGAGTATGGCTCGGACCCGTGTAAAAAGGCTGAAGTTGGGGGGGGGTTCGGTTTCCGAGAAACCGAACCCGCTCATCACTAATTATTGCAGTGGCATCTCCATGTACTGTACATCATGCTGATATAACGGAGATCACTGTAATTCACCAATATCATAAGCATATCACTGTTATTCACCAATATAATAAAAATCAACACTATTCACCAATATAATAAACATATCACTGTTATTCACCAATCTAATAACCATCTCACTGTTATTCACCAGTATAATAAGCATATCACTGTTATTCACCTATATAATAAAAACCTATCAACACTATTCACCAATATACTGTAATCAGCATATTCACAGATGTAAAAAGCTTATTACTGTTATAGACCAATTTTATAAGCACATCACTGTTATTTACCAAAATATTAAGCATACGACTGTGATTCGCCAATATAATAAGCATATCATCATTTTTCATCAATAGAAAAGGCATATCACTGTCATTCACCAGTATAAAAAAACATCACTATTATACACCAATTTAAAAAGCAAATCACGGTTAATTTCCTATATAAGAAGCTCATCACTGTTTTACACCAATTTAATAAGCACATAAATGGGTAACACAGGTCAACCAACTCAATTGCAGTTTACAACATGGGGAGAGACGGATTTCCCAGCACTTAGTGATGATGTCATCTCCAAGCCCTAGCAGAACAAAAAGACTGCGTCCGTATAAACGTCTCGGACTCGGGAATAACCCTGGTCGAAGCCGCAGCGGGAACGGGGTCTGTCTCAGGTCAGACCCGGATCGACCTCAATTTTGGTAGAAAAGGGTTATTACTCGCCTAAATATTAAGCATATAACTGTGTTTCTCCAATATAATAAGCATATCATTTTTTTCACCAATATAAAAAGCTCATCAATGTTCACCATAATATCACTATCCCGTATCATATCACTGTCATCCATTATATAATTCTTTCCCCTTTGCAAACACTGACAAGGGTTTATCATTTTTGCATGAAAGTAAATGCATTGGTAATTTTAGACTAATTTAAGAAACATTTATGGCTTGTTAATGCTGCTTCTGTTTTACCCCTGAAATATTTTGCATGCATTTTAGAACTGCAAAATATGCGCAACCTACCAACATTATACATTTCTGAATCGGGACATGGCCACCCCACAGCACCCAGAATAATGTATAACGCATCTGAAGCTGGAATGCTGTGCAACATTATAGTGTGTGGCTGTATATACGCATTACTAAAAAACGTCATTTCCCAGACTGGACTAGTTCTACTTCTTCGCTTTTACAGGTGCCACTATTTTGCCATGCAAATTCAGTGTGAGTTACACATTTGCTCCAGAAAAGGCTGGAAGAACCTCTGCAGGTCAACGGTATTTATTAAAATCCAAAGTTAAATAATTGTTGATTAAATCAGTGGTATAATTTTCAATGTGGGAAAAAAAAAAACATTAATTCAAAGGGTTCTTTATTGTTTTAATATTCCTGCACAGGCGACATAGGCAAAATAGAATAAAATTCCAAAGCTCTGTTTTTGTTTAACCCTGTGGTATCCTGTACTGTAATCAGGCCCGGCGCTACCCGCTCAAGGGATGCAAAGCAGGTAGGCACCAGGCTGGAGAGGCACTCTCCCTGCTCTGCATCCCTGTGCTGCACCTTGGCACCCTGCTGCTGCTGCCGGCTGCTGTGCCTGTCACACCGTTTGACAGGCAGCGGCGCCGGCAGCTTGAAGCTTCCCCCTGCCCCCCTGCAGTGTCCGTTCTTGTACTGGCCGGAATGGGGGCTACACAGCGACAAGGGGCAGAGCTACATGGGACCAGGCTGCAGGAAGAGGACAGAAGCTGATACAGATCCAGCCAGCCAGATGGTATGTTGAAGGAGAGTAAGTGTGTGTGTGTGTGTGTGTGTGTGTGTGTGTATGCATGTGTGTGTGTGTATGCATTAGTGATGAGCGGGTTCGGTTTCCGAGAAACCGAACCCACCCGAGCTTTACCTTTTTTACACGGGATCGAGCAGACTCGGATCCTCCCGCCTTGCTCGGCTAACCCGAGCGCGCCCGAACGTCATCATCCCGCTGTCGGATTCTCGCGAGATTCGGATTCTATATAAGCAGCCGCGCGTCGCCGCCATTTTCCACACGTGCATTGAGATTGATAGGGAGAGGACGTGGCTGGCGTCCTCTCCGTTTATATAGTTATATACTACACAGTTGATCTGATTGCTTAGCTTATTGTGGGGAGGACTGGGGAGCAGCTGTTAGGAGGAGTACAGTGCAGAGTTTTGCTGATAAGTGACCACCAGTTTTTATCCGTTCTCTGCCTGAAAAAAACGCTCCATACCATATCTGTGCTCAGTGTGCTGCATGATATATCTGTGCTGAGTGCTCACACTGCTTAATTGTGGGGACTGGGGAGCAGCTATAGCAGGAGTACAGTGCACAGTTTTGCTGACAGTGACCACCAGTATACGTTTGTCTGCCTGAAAAACACTCCTGTGGTGTCTTTTTTTTTATACTATAAAGGCAGTCTGCTGACAGTGTCCACCAGGTCCATTATACTGTATATAGCAGTACGGTAGGCCACTGCTGTACCTACCTCTGTGTCGTCACTCGTCGTCCATAAGTATACTGTCCATCCATCTACATTGTATACCTGTGGTGTCTTTTTTTTTTTATACTATAAACGCAGTCTGCTGACAGTGTCCACCAGGTCCATTATACTGTATATAGCACTACGGTAGGCCACTGCTGTACCTACCTCTGTGTCGTCACTCGTCGTCCATAAGTATACTATCCATCCATCCATCTACATTGTATACCTGTGGTGTCTTTTTTTCTTTATACTATAAACGCAGTCTGCTGACAGTGTCCACCAGGTCCATTATACTGTATATAGCAGTACGGTAGGCCACTGCTGTACCTACCTCTGTGTCGTCACTCGTCGTCCATAAGTATACTAAGTATCCATCCATCTACATTGTATACCTGTGGTGTCTTTTTTTCTTTATACTATAAACGCAGTCTGCTGACAGTGTCCACCAGGTCCATTATACTGTATATAGCAGTACGGTAGGCCACTGCTGTACCTACCTCTGTGTCGTCACTCGTCGTCCATAAGTATACTAAGTATCCATCCATCTACATTGTATACCTGTGGTGTCTTTTTTTCTTTATACTATAAACGCAGTCTGCTGACAGTGTCCACCAGGTCCATTATACTGTATATAGCAGTACGGTAGGCCACTGCTGTACCTACCTCTGTGTCGTCACTCGTCGTCCATAAGTATACTAAGTATCCATCCATCTACATTGTATACCTGTGGTGTCTTTTTTTCTTTATACTATAAACGCAGTCTGCTGACAGTGTCCACCAGGTCCATTATACTGTATATAGCAGTACGGTAGGCCACTGCTGTACCTACCTCTGTGTCGTCACTCGTCGTCCATAAGTATACTAAGTATCCATCCATCTACATTGTATACCTGTGGTGTCTTTTTCTTTTCTTTATACTAAGTATAAACGCAGTCTGCTGACAGTGTCCACCAGGTCCATTATACTGTATATAGCAGATGGAGGGGAGATGACCAGGAGGTGCAGAGACCACTGGACTGGCCAGAAGACAGAGTTTATATATGATCGAGTATTCCATCATTGGATATTCAACCACCATGGTAACCCCTTTGGAATGATGTCGTTGAAAGAAACCGTTATATGAGGATATCTACTGTCCCTCACGTGAGTGTTAGGTACGCCCTCTTCAACCACCAATTGATAAAGAGCACATCACATCTTTAAAAGATACCTTTATGGGCCTGTCACCACCTGTCTTTGTGTAAGTCAGGTGTGTTCATATGAGGATACTGTTTCTATATGTTTGGATTGAAAAGATCACCTATTCTCTGACCATTCACATTGCCTAGAGAAGCCTACCAGCTCCTATTGGCAAAAAAATCCTAGACGCTATATCTCTATATTTATTTAGTTTCAAGCGACATTACTACACATTTTATTTTTGTTTTGTTTTTTCAATATGGCTGAGCTCTCCATCATAAATTGGACATAGATTATACCTGACTCTTCGCCGGGAGACAGTACAGCTAAGTATTTGTTTTAGCACTCTCACATTTACCATCACTGCTTGAGCGATAGCGCCATCTAGTCCACACCACCACTACTCCTTCTGTTTCATTTTTTGGACTATCTGGGATAAGTCCACCGTTGGATCTAGAAGGCAGCAATCGTTTCACTAGAAGCGCCATTAAGGATTTCACCCCTCTTTTTCCATATCCATCCATCTACATTGTATACCTGTGGTGTCTTTTTTTCTTTATACTAAGTATAAACGCAGTCTGCTGACAGTGTCCACCAGGTCCATTATACTGTATATAGCAGTACGGTAGGCCACTGCTGTACCTACCTCTGTGTCGTCACTCGTCGTCCATAAGTATACTAGTATCCATCCATCTACATTGTATACCTGTGGTGCCTTTTAGTTGTGCGCATTAAAATATGGAGAACAAAAATGTGGAGGTTAAAAAAATAGGGAAAGATCAAGATCCACTTCCACCTCGTGCTGAAGCTGCTGCCACTAGTCATGGCCGAGACGATGAAATGCCATCAACGTCGTCTGCCAAGGCCGATGCCCAATGTCATAAGACAGAGCATGTAAAATCCAAAACACAAAAGATCAGTAAAATGACCCAAAAATCAAAATTAAAAGCGTCTGAGGAGAAGCGTAAACTTGCCAATATGCCATTTACGACATGGAGTGGCAAGGAACGGCTGAGGCCCTGGCCTATGTTCATGGCTAGTGGTTCAGCTTCACATGAGGATGGAAGCACTCATCCTCTCGCTAGAAAAAAGAAAAGACTTAAGCTGTCAAAAGCACAGCAAAGAACTGTGCGTTCTTCGAAATCAAAAATCCCCAAGGAGAGTCCAATTGTGTCGGTTGCGATGCCTGACCTTCCCAACACTGGACGGGAAGAGCTTGCGCCTTCCACCATTTGCACGCCCCCTGCAAGTGCTGGAAGGAGCACCCGCAGTCCAGTTCCTGATAGTCAAATTGAAGATGTCAGTGTTGAAGTAGACCAGGATGAGGATATGGGTGTTGCTGGCGCTGGGGAGGAAATTGACAAGGAGGATTCTGATGGTGAGGTGGTTTGTTTAAGTCAGGCACCCGGGGAGACGCCTGTTGTTCGTGGGAGGAATATGGCCATTGACATGCCTGGTCAAAATACAAAAAAAATCAGCTCTTCGGTATGGAATTATTTCAACACAAATGCGGACAACAGGTGTCAAGCCGTGTGTTGCCTTTGTCAAGCTGTAATAAGTAGGGGTAAGGACGTTAACTACCTCGGAACATCCTCCCTTATACGTCACCTGCAGCACATTCATCATAAGTCAGTGACAAGTTCATAACTTTTGGCGACAGCGGAAGCAGTCCACTGACCAGTAAATCCCTTCCTCTTGTAACCAAGCTCCTGCAAACCACACCACCAACTCCCTCAGTGTCAATTTTCTCCTTACCCAGGAAAGCCAATAGTCCTGCAGGCCATGTCACTGGCAAGTCTGACGAGTCCTTTCCTGCTTGGGATTCCTCCGATGCATCCATGAGTGTAACGCCTACTGCTGCTGGCGCTGCTGTTGTTGCTACTGGGAGTCGATCGTCATCCCAGAGGGGAAGTCGGAAGACCACTTGTACTAGTTCCAGTAAGCAATTGACTGTCCAACAGTCCTTTGCGAGGAAGATGAAATATCACAGCAGTCATCCTGCTGCAAAGCGGATAACTGAGGCCTTGGCAGCCTGGGCGGTGAGAAATGTGGTTCCGGTATCCATCGTTAATTCAGAGCCAACTATAGACTTGATTGAGGTACTGTGTCCCCGGTACCAAATACCATCTAGGTTCCATTTCTCTAGGCAGGCGATACCGAAAATGTACACAGACCTCAGAAAAAGAGTCACCAGTGTCCTAAAAAATGCAGTTGTACCCAATGTCCACTTAACCACGGACATGTGGACAAGTGGAGCAGGGCAGACTCAGGACTATATGACTGTGACAGCCCACTGGGTAGATGTATTGCCTCCCGCTGCAAGAACAGCAGCGGCGGCACCAGTAGCAGCATCTCGCAAACGCAAACTCGTTCCTAGGCAGGCTACGCTTTGTATCACCGCTTTCCAGAATACGCACACAGCTGAAAACCTCTTACGGCAACTGAGAAAGATCATCGCAGAATGGCTTACCCCAATTGGACTCTCCTGGGGATTTGTGACATCGGACAACGCCAGCAATATTGTGCGTGCATTACATCTGGGCAAATTCCAGCACGTCCCATGTTTTGCACATACCTTGAATTTGGTGGTGCAGAATTTTTTTAAAAAGACAGGGGTGTGCAAGAGATGCTGTCGGTGGCCCGAAGAATTGCGGGCCACTTTCGGCGTTCAGGCACCGCGTACAGAAGACTGGAGCACCACCAAACACACCAGAACCTGCCCTGCCATCATCTGAAGCAGGAGGTGGTAACGAGGTGGAATTCAACCCTCTATATGCTTCAGAGGATGGAGGAGCAGCAAAAGGCCATTCAAGCCTATACATCTGGCCACGATATAGGCAAAGGAGGTGGAATGCACCTGTCTCAAGCGCAGTGGAGAATGATTTCAACGTTGTGCAAGGTTCTGTAACCCTTTGAACTTGCCACACGTGAAGTCAGTTCAGACACTGCCAGCCTGAGTCAGGTCATTCCCCTCATCAGGCTTTTGCAGAAGAAGCTGGAGACATTGAAGGAGGAGCTAAAACAGAGCGATTCCGCTAGGCATGTGGGACTTGTGGATGGAGCCCTTCATTCGCTTAACCAGGATTCACGGGTGGTCAATCTGTTGAAATCAGAGCACTACATTTTGGCCACCGTGCTCGATCCTAGATTTAAAACCTACGTTGTATCTCTCTTTCCGGCAGACACAAGTCTGCAGAGGTTCAAAGACCTGCTGGTGAGAAAATTGTCAAGTCAAGCGGAACGTGACCCGTCAACAGCTCCTCCTTCACATTCTCCCGCAACTGGGGGTGCGAGGAAAAGGCTATGAATTCCGAGCCCACCCGCTGGCGGTGATGCAGGGCAGTCTGGAGCGAGTGCTGACATCTGGTCCGGACTGAAGGACCTGCCAACGATTACTGACATGTCGTCTACTGTCACTGCATATGATTCTCTCACCATTGAAAGAATGGTGGAGGATTATATGAGTGACCGCATCCAAGTAGGCACGTCAGACAGTCCGTACGTATACTGGCAGGAAAAAGAGGCAATTTGGAGGCTCTTGCAGAAACTGGCTTTATTCTACCTAAGTTGCCCTCCCTCCAGTGTGTACTCCGAAAGAGTGTTTAGTGCAGCCACTCACCTTGTCAGCAATCGGCGTACGAGGTTACTTCCAGAAAATGTGGAGAAGATGATGTTCATTAAAATGAATTATAATCAATTCCTCCGTGGAGACATTCACCAGCAGCAATTGCCTCCAGAAAGTGCACGGGGACCTGAGATGGTGGATTCCAGTGGGGACGAATTAATAATCTGTGAGGAGGGGGATGTACACAGTGAAAGAAGTGATGAATCGGACGATGAGGAGGAGGTGGACATCTTGCCTCTGTAGAGCCAGTTTGTGCAAGGAGAGATTGATTGCTTCTTTTTTGGTGGGGGCCCAAACCAACCAGTCATTTCAGTCACAGTCGTGTGGCAGACCCTGTCACTGAAATGATGGGTTCGTTAAAGTGTGCATGTCCTGTTTATACAACATAAGGGTGGGTGGGAGGGCCCAAGGACAATTCCATCTTGCACCTCTTTTTTCTTTCATTTTTCTTTGCATCATGTGCTGTTTGGGGAGTATTTTTTTGAAGTGCCATCCTGTCTGACACTGCAGTGCCACTCCTAGATGGGCCAGATGTTTGTGTCGGCCACTTGGGTCGCTTATCTTAGTCACACAGCTACCTCATTGCGCCTCTTTTTTTCTTTGCATCATGTGCTGTTTGGGGAGTATTTTTTTGAAGGGCCATCCTGCGTGACACTGCAGTGCCACTCCTAGATGGGCCAGGTGTTTGTGTCAGCCACTTGTGTCGCTTAGCTTAGTCACACAGCGACCTTGGTGCGCCTCTTTTTTTCTTTGCATCATGTGCTGTTTGGGGAGTATTTTTTTGAAGTGCCATCCTGTCTGACACTGCAGTGCCACTCCTAGATAGGCCAGTTGTTTGTGTCGGCCACTTGGGTCGCTTAGCTTAGTCACACAGCTACCTCATTGCGCCTCTTTTTTTCTTTGCATCATGTGCTGTTTGGGGACAATTTTTTTGAAGGGCCATCCTGTCTGACACTGCAGTGCCACTCGTAGATGGGCCAGGTGTTTGTGTCGGCCACTTGGGTCGCTTAGCTTAGCCATCCAGCGACCTCGGTGCAAATTTTAGGACTAAAAATAATATTGTGAGATGTGAGGTGTTCAGAATAGACTGAAAATGAGTGGAAATTATGGTTATAGAGGTTAATAATACTATGGGATCAAAATGACCCCCAAATTCTATGATTTAAGCTGTTTTTTAGGGTTTTTTGAAAAAAACACCCGAATCCAAAACACACCCGAATCTGAAACAAAAAAAATTCGGTGAGGTTTTGCCAAAACGCGTCCGAACCTAAAACACGGCCGCGGAACCGAACCCAAAACCAAAACACAAAACCCGAAAAATTTCCGGTGCACATCACTAGTATGCATGTGTGTATCGATCTATGTGAATGTGTATCTACAGTATGTGTGTGTATCTATATATATGTATGTGTGTACATGTGTATATGTGTGTGTGTATCTATCTATGTGGGTGTGGGAGGGGGGGCATAATGTGTAAAAAAATTTCACTTCTGAGGGCATTATATACTGTATAACCGGCGCTATTACAGGGGCTATTATGCATATAAACAGCACTACTACAGGGGCTATTATGCATATAAACAGCACTACTACAGGGGCTATTGTGCGTATAAACAGCACTACTACGGGGGCTATTATGCGTATAACCGGCGCTACTACAGGGGCTATTATGCGTATAACCGGCGCTACTACAGGGGCTATTATGCGTATAACATGCGCTACTACAGGGGCTATTATGTGTATAATCGGTGATACTACATGTGCTATTATGTGTATAACCGGCGCTACTACAGGTGCTATTATGTGTATAACTGGCGCTACTACAGGGGCTATTATGCATATAACCGGCGCTACTACAGGTGCTATTATGCGTATAACCGGCGATACTACAGGTGCTATTATTTTGTATAACCGGCGCTACTACAGGGGCTATTATGCGTATAACCGGTGCTACTACAGGGGCTATTATGTGTATAACCGGTGATACTACAGGTGCTATTATGTGTATAACCGGCGCTACTACAGGGGCTATTATGCATATAACCGGCGCTACTACAGGTGCTATTATGCGTATAACCGGCGATACTACAGGTGCTATTATTTTGTATAACCGGCGCTACTACAGGGGCTATTATGTGTATAACCAGCGCTACTACAGGGGCTATTATGTGTATAACCAGCGCTACTACTGGGGCTATTATGCGTATAACCGGCGCTACTACAGGTGCTATTATGTGTATAACCGGCGCCACTACAGGGGACATTATGTGTATAAACAGCACTACTATGCGCAGGATAATGGGAAAGTGTGCTACTGTGCGGTGTAATTTGAAATGGTGGTACTATTGTGTGGCCACTCCCATTCCTTGTGAGACCACACCCTTTTTTTGCAGCACGCTGTCCCTTTGTAAAATATGGGAGGGCGCAAATTTATAGTTTGCAGAGGGGAGCCGAACACCCTAGCACCGGCCCTGACTTTAATACAGGTGAAGGCAGAGATACAGCTCGCCAATATACCAAAAGTCTGCCCACTCATACATAAGTCTATGCATAAAAAAATACACAACGGTTTCTAAATTTTTCCTTCCCCCAAACGGTCACAGACTGGCAGTCATCTTGCTGACAAATCCTCTACTGCGAGTGACATCGCTAAGGTACCTTGGATTTTGGGTAGTGCGCAGATTACAAATAATCGCTCAACTCCGTAAATATCGCCATTGTCTATAACTGTGAATCAGGCCATATATTGTTTATGTTGCTCCTATTATAATATACACACTGACCTCTGATCCAGGCACATCCTCAGGATTATAAACTAACGCTTTCATTCCATTTGGGATTGCTCCAATCCAAATATCCCCCGTAACTGGATCCACCGACAGGTTATCCAAAGCTGTCTCTAGCTCCACCACCTTAGGCAGAAATAACAGATATATTAGTTTTTGTAGCAATAAACAGACGTAAAAGTCATACTGCATTATATATGGGATATCTAAACCCCTACTTAAGGGACTTAGGGGAACATTTACTAAGCAGTGATAAAAGTGGAGAAGTGAGCCAGTGGAGAAGTTGCCCATGGCAACCAATCAGCTACTCTGTATATTTTTAAAGTATGCAAATTATGAATACTCCGTCAATGCCGATTGGTTGCCATGGGCAACATCTCCAATGGCTCACTTCTCCACTTTTATCACTGCTTAGTACATGTCCCCCTTAGGCTCCTAACTGTCATTTTTCAAACACAGCCTGTGACATGGCAGAAATGAGGCGGGAGACACATCCCGCTAAGTCGCCGGAATCGGTTTTGATGGCAGCTTGTCTGTAATTTGATTGGCCCCTAAGTTATGGGGCAGCAGGCTGGCAGCATTAATACAGAGCACAGAAGTTCATTGTAGCCTGCAATAATCCAGTATTGTGAACTATTTATTCCTTATTATAATACAACATACTGGCCGATTTATATATTGGCACACAAAATCGCATTGCACTATGTATTAGTGAGCTCACGCAGGGCTTTGACACCTACTGGGACAACGGCCTAATGCAAGAAATGCATCTTCTAGAATCTTGAAAGTAAAATACGGTAAGCCAATGTCATTACATTCAAGCATGGATTACCAGTATATAAAATGTATTACCTTTACTGGAGAGAGAGACCAGTCCGCATCTTTTTGGAAAACACTAACTGTATGACCGGTGAGATCAGCAACATAGACGTACCTTCAAAGAGACACAAATGTATACAGTTAATCTATGAATATACGTAATGTTTCCATGCATGATTCATTTGCAGAGTGTGCTGTATAAAGCAGAAACGGACTAGATAACGCTCACTGGAACAGTTGTACACTTATACCCCTTTTCCACTAGCTCCTTAAAACATGGGTAAATGCACAGGGGCGTGCATTTACCCGTGTTTTTACCTAGTGGAAAAGGGTCCCCCTGCAAATTCCTGGATCAAGTGATCCGGGAATCCTACCCAGGTAGCTTGCCGGGTTGTTGAACATGTGTTCAAGACGGTAGGCTGTCTAGTGTGAACGTATGGGAGGGCGGTGCTGGGAGATCATGTGATCTCCCAGCGCCGCCCCTGCCGCGTCACTAGCAGCGTCACCAACCCGGCAATATGTGGGGTTGGTGAGCGCTGTCTGAAAGGGGGCTGTAGCACCGGTCGCAGCCGTGTCAGGCGACACAGCTGCGACCCGTGCTACAGTGGAAAAGGGGTATAACTGGGTAGCTACAATCGTGATGTAAAACCTTTATTATCCCTACACTTTGTTGTAGGATGCCACACAGTAAATGTTACATATCACAGCTCTCTTGACATTACTGAGACCTCAGCACTATTATACATCCATACGATTGGCTGTAAATTGAGTGACATCGCCAGTTCAGTAATGAGGGAACCGTTAGATAACAAGTCCCACATACGTCTGTGCAGCAAAAGTATGAGGTCATTATAAGAGTGAAGCTATCACAGCGTTTTTTATTATTATTACCAGTTATTTATATAGCGCACACATATTCCGCAGTGCTGTACAGAGAGAATATTTGCCCATTCACATCAGTCCCTGCTCCAGTGGAGCTTACAATCTTTATTCCCTATCACATGTACACACAGACACATTCACACTAGGGTTAATTTTTGTGGGGAGCCAATTAACCTACTGGTATATTGTTGGATTGTGGGAGGAAACCCACGCAAGTACGGGGAGAATATACAAACTCCACACAGTTAGGGCCATGGTGGGAATTGAACCAATGACCTCAGTGCTGTGAGGTAGTAATGCTAACCATTACACCATCCGTACTGCTCCAACAAAATGTTACTCAGGGGGAGATGTATAAAAACCAAGAGAGTGATAAAGTGAAGAAAGATAAAGACCCAAATGTTTTAAGCCTTAAAAAGTGATAAAGTGGAGACTGATAAAAAGTGATAAAGTGCAGCCAATTAGCTCCTAACTGTCATGTAACCGAATGAATTTGAAAAATGATAGGAGCTGAATGGTTTGCACTTTATCTGTCTCCTCTTTATCTCACTCCAAGGTTTGATACATTTGCCCTCAAGGAGCATTGTGTTACTAGAATGTGAGAGATGTATGGTATGGTCCTTTTCTGTGTACACAGTATACACTGTGATACAAAAGTCTCAAACAAAAAGATGGAACTGTAGTAAATGACAATAAGTACTTTTTATCGGCGGACATGGCAATTCCATTGGTACTGTAAAATCCTGATGCCACTCGTTTGACATTGCCGGGACTGTAATATGACACGCTTGACCACTGTAATCCGAAGAGCAGTTCTATGAGTTTCAAGTAGAAATTTGTGAAGTAAAAATCGTTAGTGGCATAAAAGCTCTCGGGTCCGACGGCGGCAATATCATTGACACTGAAAAAAGACAAAAGATAATGCAGTTGTCAGGCTGGTCAGTTACTGTGGGACCCACCATTCGTGGTAAGCCCCAACACTACCCATATCTTATACACTAATTCTAATCATTTTTAAGTATTTTATGTGTATAAATATATGTCTTGCGCTGAATGCGTTTACTGCCATACAGGATAGAGATCTCAATTGTGTTCAATGTAGAGGTTTTGGGCCCAATTTATGATATAATTTGACAATCTGTATTTAGGGTGATTAATCCACCTGAAGACATACTGTAAATCCTGAAAACAGTGTAAGGTGAGTCTTTGTTCTAAAATCTACCATTTGGATCTACTGTACCTCTAAAAATCCTGCTCTTGCACCTATGTAGCAGTGGAGCCTGAACAGTGTTCAGCATCATGCAATGACTGTAGGCCCCTGATTGCATTATCTCTATCTAGGGTCTTAAATTGATCATGAAAGTCGAGAACCATTGGGTTTGCTATTTTTGACTGTTGTGTACTTGCATATTTTCTATACAACTGGAAATACGACTGGACTGGAAAGTTTATTCTAGGGAGACGAAGGCTATAAGCATACATGTATAACACTAAGGGGGTCATTCCGACCCGTTCGCACGCAGCGATTTGTCGCTGTGGTGTGAATGGGTTTGGAATGCGCATGCGTGGCGGCCGCACTGCGCACTCGCCGACAGGGGTCGCCGGGTTACGTCTCGGACAACGAAGAAAGCGGTCGCAGAGGCGACCACAAGAAGATTGACAGAAAGAAGGCGTTCCTGGGCGTCACCAGACTTTTGCCTGCCGTTTTCGGGGAGTGGTGAAGAAAACACAGGCGTGTCCATGGGAACAGAGGGCAGATGTCTGACGTCAAAGCCGGCTCCAGTATCGCAGAGATCGTCGCACAGGGTAAGCATGTCCCGGGCTAGTCTTCTTTTACTTGAAATTTTTTTAGCTTAGCATGGCTGCACAAGCGATCGCAGCCCTGCAAAGCTAAAATACACTCCCCGATAGGCGGAGATTAGTTGATCGCACCAGCAGCAAAAAGTTGCTGGCTGCAATCAACTCGGAATGACCACTTAAATGTAGCTTTACCATTCCTTTTTCTTTCATCATGTCCTTCAATTCAAAATATTTTAGCATACAGGTATCAAAATGCACGCACTAAGGGGGTCATTCCGAGTTGTTCGCTCGCTAGCTGCTTTTAGCAGCATTGCACACGCTAGGCCGCCGCCCTCTGGGAGTGTATCTTAGCATAGCAGAATTGCGAACGAAAGATTAGCAGAATTGCGAATAGAAAATTCTTAGCAGTTTCTGAGTAGCTCAAGACTTACTCCTACACTGCGATCAGCTCAGGCCGTTTCGTTCCTGGTTTGACGTCACAAACACGCCCTGCGTTCGGCCAGCCACTCCCCAGTTTCTCCAGACACTCCCGCGTTTTTTAGCCAACACTGGGAAAACGCTGAGTTGCCGCCCAGAAACGCCCCTTTCCTGTCAATCATTTACCGAACACCAGTGCGACTGAAAAGCGCCGCAAACGCTACAGCAAAACAGCTAAGTTTTTAGTAAAATAACTAAGCGCATGCGCTCTGCGTACCTTGCGCATGCGCAGTAAGCGACTAATCGCAGTATAGCAAAAATCGGCAACGAGCAAACAACTCGGAATGACCCCCAAAGATCCTTATCTTATCCACAGCACAACGTTTCCATCTTGAAAGATGCTGCCTTAAAATTCATGCACTTAACTGGTGATGTGATATACACATATAGTGGTGATGATATATACTCAAATTACCATTATAGTGCAGCTATGCTCTAAGAGCCTGATTGTGATTTGAAAGTAAATAAAAGCAAGCAACTGTGCACCTGGGCAAGGCCGAAACTAGGACTTCTGGATCCCGGGGCAAGGCAGTAATTAAGCGCCATCCTTCCAAAAAAAAAAAAACTTGAGAGAGAGGGAGGAGGAGAGATGGGAGAGAAAAGAGAGAGAAGCTGGAAAGATAAAGGAGAGAGGAGGGGTAGAGAAGAGAGAGAGAAAGAGAGGGGGGGGTGTATGTATGTGTGTGTATATGTATCAGCGTGCAATGGGGGGTGGGGTGTACCTTAACATGATATACTCTTGTCTTGCTCCTGTGCTTGGGGGTGAATTTGGAGGCTTGGCTTTCCAGCAGGCTGCCCAGGTGGAAGAGGCCACCGCTGTAGTAATGTGGTGGGTAGAGGACTGTTCCTCTATGCTTCACATTCCGCCCCTCAGCGGCTGCTCCCCTCTACTTTATGCCCTCACACAGGGACAGCTGGTACTGTTCTTGTCCTCCACCTGGGAGGAGATGGAGAGGCTGCACTGCCTGGGTCCAGGGACACGTCCTTGGGAGGGGCAGCTGAACAGGTACAAGCTGGAATGAGAGGCTGTCGGGTCGCAGCCCCCATCCGGGTATAGGGAGCCTCCAGTGGCTGTAGGATGCAGGTGCAGCGGCGAGGGAGATGACCATCCAGGGGTTGTGGTGGTAGGCAGCGCACAGTGCAGACTTGCCGCTCTACAGCCAGGGAAGCCTGGGTCTGTGCAGCATGTTTGGCCAGCACATTTGGCTCCCAGTCAGGTGCAACAGGCAGGATTTAGAGAGGCAAGCTGGTCAGGGGAGTGGCAGGTGGAAGGAGGTCTCGCCGCCTCACAATTCTGGCGCCCGGGTCACGTGCCCCCCTAGTACCCACCACCCGAGTTGCAGCCATGACTTGGGCAAAACCATGTTGCACTGCAGGTGGGGCAGATATGACATGCAGAGAGATATAGAATTGGGTGGGGTGTGTCCAAACTGAGATCTAAATTGCGGTGTAAAAATAAAGCTGTCTAATGTTTGTGGGCTACATGCAAAAGCAGCCAGCATTTACCCTGCACAGAAACAATATAAATGTATTTGCTCCCCTTGCATGGCAACATGGTTTATTCCACACACAAAGGTGCTTGCTTTTTTTGCTTTACTTCAAACTCAGAATCTGGTCTTAAATAAGGAACTAATGCCCTCATTCCGAGTTGTTCGCTCGCTAGCTGCTTTTAGCAGCATTGCACACACTAGGCCGCCGCCCTCTGGGAGTGTATCTTAGCTTAGCAGAATAGCGAACGAAAGATTAGCAAATCTGCTACTAAATAATTCTTTGCAGTTTCTGAGTAGCTCGAGACCTACTCCTAGATTGCGATCAGCTCAGTCCGTTTAGTTCCTGGCTTGACGTCACAAACACGCCCTGCGTTCAGCCAGCCACTCCCCCATTTCTCCAGCCACTCCTGCGTTTTTACATGGAACACCTGAGTTTTTCAGCACACTCCCTGAAAACGGCCAGTTTCCGCCCAGAAACACCCACTTCCTGTCAATCACACTACGATTACTCGAGCGATGAAAAAACGTCGCTCGAGCTTGTGTAAATCTACTAAGTTTTGTGTTAAATAACTAAGCGCATGCGCGCTGCGTACCATGCACATGCGCAATTAGCAACAAATTGCAGTATAGCGAAAATCGGCAACGAGCTAACAACTCGAAATGACCCCCAATGGCCCTCATTCTGAGTTGTTCGCACGCTAATTGCTATTATGAGCCGTGCAAATGCTAAGCCGCCGCCCTCTGGGAGTGTATCTTAGCTTAGCAAAAGTGCGAACGAAAGGATCGCAGATCGGCTACAAAATAATTTGGTGCAGCTTCAGAGTAGCTCCTGACCTACTCCTAGCTTGCGACCACTGCAGACTATGACGTCACGAACACACCCTGCGTTTGGCCAGCCACGCCTGCGTTTCCCCAGCCACGCCTGCGTTTGTATGTGACACGCCTGCGTTTTTACACACACTCCCCGAAAACGGTCAGTTACCTCCCAGAAACACCCACTTCCTGTCAATCACTCTGCAGCCAGCAGTGCGATTGAAAAGCGTCGCTAGACCTTGTGTGAAACTGCAACGGCTTTTGTGAAAGTACGTAGCGCGTGCGCATTGCGCACCATACGCATGCGCAGAAGTGCAGATTTTTTGCCTGATCGGTGCGCTGCGAACGAAAGCAGCTAGCGATCAACTCGGAATGACCACCTATATTTACATAATAATTTACATGTGACAAAGAAAATATCTTTTTATTGATCTTGTACTGTTGTACTGTTGTAAATTACTTGATTTCCCATAAAATCTGCTTTTGCCATTATGGAATGGGCAGAGGCTTTAAACATAAAGGTATCAAAAATATATATTTTGTAACAAAGGTTTAAGATGTTGTATTTGTTTTTTGTATTGAACAACAGTAATAGAAACAGCACATTTAATGTGAAGAGCCACTTTAAACTCATTTTTTTTATTAAAGTGCATATTGATAGTGTTTACAAGAAATGAATTGTGCGTTATCCGTTTCCAGTACCTGTGCAGGAGCGCGTGTTTAATTGTTTTCAGGTGCACAAGAACATTTTCCTCCTCAGCAAATTTAAATATCTCAACGGTGGTTTGGTAATTAGGATGATTCACCACAAAAAGATAGACCGTGTCATCTGTAAATAACGGGGAGACAAAGAGTTTATAAGCTGGCACAGTATTAATGCAGTAAGGCCAATGTGACTGTTATAACTGGTAAATTTAACCCTTTTTATCACCCCGTGCTAGAAATATATGTCTTCTGGCGCATGAAAGAAATAGGAAAAATACAGTATATTCAAGACAGGAGAGCAGCACCCCTCCTCTATAGACCTCTAGACCCTCCTCAATAGAGGTGAAGCTCCCACACCTGCTCTGGATCTGTGCAGCAGAAACTATAATAAAATTCCTGATCCAATCGAAGAATTTCCTATTCAATGGGCATCTGGTCATCTGAAAATCTACCAAAGAGGGTCATGTGAGGAGTGCGGCCCTCAGAAAAACAAACAGATAATAGATTTATTTTATATTTTTTGGTACGAAGACACCTATCATTTGAACAAAACCACTTTATATATGTTTGCATTGAAAAGCTCCATCTCTTGATCATCTTCATATCACATGTCTTCTAGGGTAAAAGCAGCGATGCAAGTATGGCGGCACGGAGCGGTACGGCGTACCAGTAAGAAATTCCCAGCCGGTACCGCCGGGCCGTCCACCATACTGCATCCCGCTGCCTTCGTTCTGTGTGAGGGGAGGAGAGCGCAGCGCCTCTCCTGCCCCTCAATTCTCTTTGATGCCACCCTTCCCCCCCCCGCCCCCCCAGTTACGGCCCTGATTATATAACAGAATAAATATTTAAATACTATTTTAGAGGCATACAAACTGGTGCAAAGTCTTACTAGCTGTAATATCAAACGTACTCCTTCCAGTTCATAGATCTCTCATTGCCCCCTCCAGCCCATAGATTTCTTGTTGCCCCTTCCAGTCCATAGATTTCTTGTTGCCCCCTCCATTCCATAGAGCTCTCATTTCTCTCTCCAGTCCGTAGATTGCTAATTGCCACCAATAGTCCATAGATATCTCATTGCCCACTCCAGTCCATAGAACTCGCATTCCCCACTCCAGTCCATAATTATCTCATTTCCCCCTCCAGTCGATTGGATATGTCAATGCCTGCTCCATTCCATAAATTTCTCATTACCCACTCCAATCCATAGATATCTAATAGCCCACTCTAGTCCATAGATCCCTCATTGCCCACTCCAGTCCATATCTCATTGCCTGCTCCAGTCCATAGATAACTCATTGCCACTCCATTCCATAGATTTCTCATTGCCCACTCTACGCCACAGGTCTCTATCCTTGCCTGCTCCAGTGCATATATATCTCATTACCTACTCCAGTCCATAGATTTCTCATTGCCCATTCCAGTCCATATATCTGTCATTGCATGCTCCAGTCAATAGATACTTTATTGTCCGCTGCAGTCCATAGATATGTCATTGCCGGCTCCAATCCATAGATTTTGTCAGCATCCGGAGTCTTACCTCCGGTTCTGGTCCCTGCGGCCTTCCTGCTAGTTGTCTGGTGTGGCTGCGGCAGCAATGTCCTCCAGTGCGGCTGCCGGGCATCTGGAGACTGGGGTCCGGGTCCTGGGGAGCGGAGCATCGCAGCCGGAGGTGTCTGTTTCCTGTTGCTGGAGTGCAGCATCTGGGAGGCCAGAGGTAGTGGCTGTGTGCTGGTTCCACATTATTTATTATTTATTACCAGTTATTTATATAGCGCACACATATTTTGCAGCGCTGTACAGAGAATATTTTGGCCATTCACATCAGTCCCTGCCCCAGTGGAGCTTACAATCTATATTCCCTATCACATGTACAAGCACACACATTCACGCTAGGGTTAATTTTATTGGGATCCAATTAACCTACCAGTATATTTTTGGATTGTGGGAGGAAACCCGGAGTACCCGGAGGAAACTCACACAAGTACAGGGAGAATATACAAACTCCACACAGTTAGGGCCATGGTGGGAATCGCACCCATGACATCAGTGCTGTGAGGCAGTAATGATAACCATTACACCAGCCGTACTACAAATGTGTCCTCTGTGCAGGGAGCTGTAATGTTGGAGACTAAGCCAAGCCAATAGGTATCCCAGTTCGCGTCCAGTCAATCCGGTGCAGTCTTCCCTTATAAAAAGGGGTTGATGCTTAGCTATGGTGCCAGTGCTTCAAGTTACTTACTGCTGTAAGGTGCTCAAGCTCTGCGCTCCCAGGTTAACCCCTGGTATCCTGGTTCTGTGGAAACCGTCCGGTGATCAGTTCTGTTATTGCAGTCCTTTGCTCCCAGTCCACCTGCTCTTGCGGTTTAACCGCTGGTTCCTCTATTTGGTAGAGGGTCTCCGTTTGCTGACAGTGTTCACAGCGATCCTCTCTTGAACATCGTTCTTCAAGTCATCTCTTCATTCAGTGTTCTTCAGCATAATTTACAAATCAAGTCATCTCTTCATTCAGTGTTCTTCAGCAACGTTTACAAATCACAAGTAATCTCTTCATTCAGTGTTCTTCAGCATCGTTTACAAATCACAAGTCACCTCTTCATTTGTGTTCTTCAGCATCGTTTACAAATCACAAGTCATCTCTTCATTCAGTGTTCTTCAGCATAATTTACAAATTACAAGTCACTTCTTCATTCAGTGTTCTTCAGCATCGTTTACAAATTACAAGTCACTTCTTCATTTGTGTTCTTCAGCATCATTTACAAATCACAAGTCATCTCTTCATTCAGTATTCTTCAGCATCATTTACAAATCACAAGTCACCTCTTCATTTGTGTTCTTCAGCATCATTTACAAATCACAAGTCATCTCTTCATTCAGTATTCTTCAGCATCATTTACAAATCACAAGTCATCTCTTCATTCAGTGTTCTTCAGCATCATTTACAAATCACAAGTCACTTCTTCATTCAGTATTCTTCAGCATCGTTTACAAGTCATGAACATTTCGTCCTTCAGAATATACTCAGACTTATCTCCTAGTCGTTGTGTATGATTGAGGTCTCATTAAAACTGAATTAATCTTTCTTCAGTGTATCGTTCTCGTTCATTGTCCTCGTTGCCTACCCCTCTACATCTTTGGGCCTAAGGGGGACATTTACTAAGCAGTGATAAGAGCGGAGAAGTGAGCCAGTGGAGAAATTTCCCCATCAACCAATCAGCAGCTCTGTATAATTTTATAGTATGCAAATGATAGATGTTACTTCAGTGCTGATTGGTTGCCATGGGCACTTCTCCACTGGCTCACTTCTCCACTCTTATCACTGCTTAGTAAATGTCCCTCTAAGTCTTTAATCCATGAGTAAGAACTACATTCCGCCACCTTGTTTCCCTCCTTTGCCGATAGCTTCTCCCTCAGTCAATTATCAGTCGTCATATCCCCAACTCAAGCCCGAGCGTGACAGATTTCTCATTGCCAACTCCAGTCCATAGATTTATCATTGCCTACTACAGTCCATAGATCTCCGTGCATAGATATCTCATTGCCTCCTCCAGTCCACAGATTTCTCATTACCCACTCCAATCCATAAATATATAATTGCCCACTCCAGTCCATAGAGATCTCATTGGGGGTCATTCCGAGTTGATCGCTAGCTGCCGTTGTTCGCAGCGCAGCGATCAGGCTAAAAATCAGCATTTCAATGCGCACGCACGACGTACGGGTACAGAGTTCTTTGTGGTTTTGCACAGGGTCTAGCGAAGCTTTCAGTCGCACAGCACAATGCAGAATGATTGACAGGAAGGGGGCGTTTCTGGGTGGTAACTGACCGTTTTCAGGGAGTGCTTAGAAAAACACAGGCGTGCCAAGGAAAACGCAGGCGTGGCTGGGCGAACGCTGGGCAGGTGTGTGACGTCAAAAGCCGTCCTTCAAACGTTAGATTTAATGCACACGAAGAGTAAGTTCAGGGCTGGTCTTGTTTTGCACAAAATATTTTTGCAGGCGCTCTGCTGCACAGGCGTTCACACTTCTGCAAAGCGAAAATACACTCCCCCGTGGGGGTGACAATGCGTTTGCATGGCTGCTAAAATCTGCTAGTGAGCGATCAACTCGGAATGACCCCCATTGTCTGCTCCAGTCCATATATACCTTTTTGCCCACTCCAGTGCAGAGATATCTCATTGCCCGCACCATTCCATAGATTTCTCATTGCCTACTCCAGTCCAGATATATCATTGCCTACTCCAGTCCATAGATCTCTTGTTGCCCCCTCCAGTGCATAGATATCTCATTGCCCCCTCCAGTCCAAAGATATATCATTGCCTACTACAGTCGATAGATCACTCTCATTGCCCCCTCCCGTGCATAGATATCTCATTGCCTCCTCCAGTCCATATATTTCTCATTACCCACTCCAATTCATAGATATCTGTTTGCCCACTCCAGTCCATAGATATATCATTGCCTGCTTCAGTCCATAGACACCTTATTGCACGCTCCAGTCCATAGATATGTCATTGCCTGCTTCAGTCCATAGATACCTTATTGCACGCTCCAGTCCATAGAAATATCATTGCTTACTCCAGTCCATAGATCTCTCGTTGCCCCCTACAGTGCATAGATATCTCATTGCCCCCTCCAGTCCAAAGATATCTCATTGCCTACTCCAGTCCATAGATCTCTCGTTGCCTGCTTCAGTCCAAATATCTCTTTGCCCCCCACCAGTCCATCAATATCTCATTGCCCCACCATTAAATATATATCTAATTGTCCCCATAAGTCCATAGATATCTCATTGCCCCCATCAGTACATAGATATTTCATTGTTCCCACTAGTCCATAGATATCTCATTGTTCCCTTGTCAATAACTGATTGCTTCAAATCCATAGAGTTCTCATTGCCTACTCCTGTCCATAGATATCTAATTACCCCCTCCAGTCCATAGATATCTCATAGACAGCTCTAGTCCATAGATATTTCATTGCCCACTCCAGTCCATAGATATTTAATTGTCCACTCCAGTCCATAGATCTCGCATTGCCCCTCCAGTGGATAGATATCTCATTGCCTGCTCCAGTCCATAGATACCTTATTGCCTACTCCAGTACATAGATCTCTTGTTACCAGCTCCAGTCCACAGATATCTCCTTACCCCTACCAGTCCATAGATATCTCATTGCCCCAAACAGTACATAGCTATCCCATTGTCCCCACTAGTCCATACATATCTCATTGCCCCCACCAATACATAGATATCTCATTGTCCCCACCAGTCCATAGATATCTCATTGCCTCCACCAGTACATAGATTTCTCTATCGTCCTAGTGGATGCTGGGGTTCCTGAAAGGACCATGGGGAATAGCGGCTCCGCAGGAGACAGGGCACAAAAAGTAAAGCTTTAGGATCAGGTGGTGTGCACTGGCTCCTCCCCCTATGACCCTCCTCCAAGCCTCAGTTAGATTTTTGTGCCCGGCCGAGAAGGGTGCAATCTAGGTGGCTCTCCTAAAGAGCTGCTTAGAAAAGTTTAGCTTAGGTTTTTTATTTTACAGTGAGTCCTGCTGGCAACAGGATCACTGCAACGAGGGACTTAGGGGAGAAGAAGTGAACTCACCTGCGTGCAGGATGGATTGGCTTCTTTGGCTACTGGACATTAGCTCCAGAGGGACGATCACAGGTACAGCCTGGATGGTCACCGGAGCCTCGCCGCCGGCCCCCTTGCAGATGCTGAAAAGAGAAGAAGGTCCAGAATCGGCGGCAGAAGACTCCTCAGTCTTCTTAAGGTAGCGCACAGCACTGCAGCTGTGCGCCATTGCTCTCAGCACACTTCACACGGCAGTCACTGAGGGTGCAGGGCGCTGGGAGGGGGGCGCCCTGGGAGGCAATGTAAACCTATTTTTTGGCAAAAAATACCTCACATATAGCCTCCGGGGGCTATATGGAGATATTTAACCCCTGCCAGAATCCGTTGAAGAGCGGGAGACGAGCCCGCCGAAAAAGGGGCGGGGCCTATCTCCTCAGCACACAGCGCCATTTTCCCTCACAGAAAGGCTGGAGGGAAGGCTCCCAGGCTCTCCCCTGCACTGCACTACAGAAACAGGGTTAAAACAGAGAGGGGGGGCACTAATTTGGCGTTAGAAATATATAAAAAGATGCTATAAGGGAAAACACTTATATAAGGTTGTCCCTATATAATTATAGCGTTTTTTGGTGTGTGCTGGCAAACTCTCCCTCTGTCTCTCCAAAGGGCTAGTGGGTCCTGTCCTCTATCAGAGCATTCCCTGTGTGTGTGCTGTGTGTCGACATGTATGAGGACGATGTTGGTGAGGAGGCGGAGCAATTGCCTGTAATGGTGATGTCACTCTCTAGGGAGTCGACACCGGAATGGATGGCTTATTTAGGGAATTACGTGATAATGTCAACACGCTGCAAGGTCGGTTGACGACATGAGACGGCCGACAAACAATTAGTACCGGTCCAGACGTCTCAAAAACACCGTCAGGGGTTTTAAAACGCCCGTTTACCTTAGTCGGTCGACACAGACACAGACACGGACACTGAATCCAGTGTCGACGGTGAATAAACAAACGTATTCCTTATTAGGGCCACACGTTAAGGGCAATGAAGGAGGTGTTACATATTTCTGATACTACAAGTACCACAAAAGAGGGTATTATGTGGGATGTGAAAAAACTACCTGTAGTTTTTCCTGAATCAGATAAATTAAATGAAGTGTGTGATGATGCGTGGGTTCCCCCCGATAGAAAATTATTGGCGGTATACCCTTTCCCGCCAGAAGTTAGGGCGCGTTGGGAAACACCCCTTAGGGTGGATAAGGCGCTCACACGCTTATCAAAACAAGTGGCGGTACCGTCTATAGATAGGGCCGTCCTCAAGGAGCCAGCTGACAGGAGGCTGGAAAATATCATATAAAAGTATATACACACATACTGGTGTTATACTGCGACCAGCGATCGCCTCAGCCTGGATGTGCAGAGCTGGGGTGGCTTGGTCGGATTCCCTGACTAAAAATATTGATACCCTTGACAGGGACAGTATTTTATTGACTATAGAGCATTTAAAGGATGCATTTCTATATATGCGAGATGCACAGAGGGATATTTGCACTCTGGCATCAAGAGTAAGTGCGATGTTCATATCTGCCAGAAGATGTTTATGGACACGACAGTGGTCAGGTGATGCAGATTCCAAACGGCACAAAGGTGTATTGCCGTATAAAGGAAGAGGAGTTATTTGGGGTCGGTCCATCGGACCTGGTGGCCACGGCAACTGCTGGAAAATCCACCGTTTTTACCCTAAGTCACATCTCTGCAGAAAAAGACACCGTCTTTTCAGCCTCAGTCCTTTCGTCCCTATAAGAGTCATATTTGCCCAGGGATAGAGGAAAGGGAAGAAGACTGCAGCAGGCAGCCCATTCCCAGGAACAGAAGCCTTCCACCGCTTCTGCCAAGCTCTCAGCATGACGCTGGGACCGTACAGGACCCCTGGATCCTACAAGTAGTATCCCAGGGGTACAGATTGGAATGTCGAAACGTTTCCCCCTCGCAGGCTCCTGAAGTCTGCTTTACCAAGGTATCCCTCCAACAAGGAGGCAGTATGGGAAAAAATTCACAAGCTGTATTCCCAGCAGGTGATAATCAAATTACCCCTCCTACAACAAGGAAAGGGGTATTATTCCACACTATATTGTGGTACTGAAGCCAGAAGGCTAGGTGAGACCTATTCTAAATCTAAAAAAAAAAAAAAAAAAAAAAAATTTGAACACTTACAAAGGTTCAAATCAAGATGGAGTCACTCAGAGCAGTGATAACGAACCAGGAAGAAGGGGACTATATAGTGTCCCGGGACATCAGGGATGCTTACCTCCATGTCCCAAATTTGCCCTTCTCACTAAGGGTACCTCAGGTTCGTGGTATAGAACTGTCACTGTCAGTTTCAGACGCTGCCGTTTGGATTGTCCACGGCATCCCGGGTCTTTACCAAGGTAATGGCCGAAATGATGATTCTTCTTCGAAGAAAAGGCGTCTTAATTACCCCTTACTTGGACGATCTCCTGATAAGGGCAAAGTCCAGGGAACAGTTGGAGGTCGGAGTAGCACTATCTCGGATACTGCTACAACAGCACGGATGGATTCTAAATATTCCAAAATCGCAGCTGATCCTGACGACACGTCTGCTGTGCCTAGGGATGATTCTGGACACAGTCCAGAAAAAGGTGTTTCTCCCGGAAGAGAAAGCCAGGGAGTTATCCGAGCTAGTCAAGAACCTCCTAAAACCAGGAAAAGTGTCAGTGCATCATTGCACAAGGGTCCTGGTAAAAATGGTGGCTTCCTACGAAGCAATTCCATTCGGCAGATTTCACGCAAGAACTTTTCAGTGGGATCTGCTGGACAAATGGTCCGGATCGCATCTTCAGATGCATCAGCGGATAACCCTATATCCAAGGACAAGGGTGTCTCTCCTGTGGTGGTTACAGAGTGCTCATCTTCTAGAGGGCCGCAGATTCGGCATTCAGGATTGGATGCTGGTGACCACGGAGGCCAGCCCGAGAGGCTGGGGAGCAGTCACACAAGGAAAAAATTTCCAGGGAGTGTGATCAAGTCTGGAGACTTTTCTCCACATAAATATACTGGAGCTAAGGGTAACTTTATAATGCTCTAAGCTTAGCAAGACCTCTGCTTCAAGGTCAGCCGGTATTGATCCAGTGGGAAAAACATCACGGCAGTCGCCCACGTAAACAGACAGGGCGGCACAAGAAGCAGGAGGGCAATGGCAAAAACTGCAAGGACTTTTCGCTGGGCGGAAAATCATGTGATAGCACTGTCAGCAGTGTTTCATTCCGGGAGTGGAAACTGGGAAGCAGACTTCCTCAGCAGGCACGACCTCCACCCGGGAGAGTGGAAACTTCATCGGGAAGTTTTTCCACATGATTGTGAACCGTTGGGAAATACCAAAGGTGGACATGATGGCGTCCCGTCTGAACAAAAAACGGGACAGGTATTGCGCCAGGTCAAGAGACCCTCAGGCAATAGCTGTGGACGTTCTGGTAACACCGTGGGTGTACCAGTCGGTGTATGTGTTCCCTCCTCTGCTTCTCATACCTAAGGTACTGAGAATTATAAGACGTAGAGGAGTAAGAACTATACTCATGGCTCCGGATTGGCCAAGAAGGACTTGGTACCCGGAACTTCAAGAGATGCTCACAGAGGACTTATGGCCTCCGCCGCTAAGAAGGGACTTGCTTCAGCAAGTACCATGTCTGTTCCAAGACTTACCGCAGCTGCGTTTGACGGCATGGCGGTGGAACGCCGGATCCTAAGGGAAAAAGGCATTCCGGAAGAGGTCATTCCTACCCTGGTCAAAGCCAGGAAGGAGGTGACCGCACAACATTATCACCACATGTGGCGAAAATATGTTGCGTGGTGTGAGGCCAGGAAGGCCCCACGAAGAAATTTCAACTCGGTCGATTCCTGCATTTCCTGCAAACAGGAGTGTCTATGGGCCTCAAATTGGGGCCCATTAAGGTTCAAATTTCGGCCCTGTCGATTTTCTTTCAGAAAGAATTGGCTTCAGTTCCTGAAGTCCAGAAGTTTGTCAAGGGAGTATTGCATATACAACCCCCTTTTGTGCCTCCAGTGGCACTGTGGGATCTCAACGTAGTTCTGGGATTCCTCAAATCACATTGGTTTAAAACCAGTCAAATCTGTGGATTTGAAGCATCTCACATGAAAAGTGACCATGCTCTTGGCTCTGGCCTGGGCCAGGCGAGTGTCAAATTGGTGGGTTTTTTCTCAAAAAAGCCCATATCTATTTGTCCATTCGGACAGGGCAGAGCTGCGGACTCGTCCCCAGTTCTCTCCCTAAGGTGGTGTCAGTGTTTCACCTGAACCAGCTTATTGTGGTGCCTTGCGCCTACTAGGGACTTGGAGGACTCCAAGTTGCTGGATGTTGTCAGGGCCCTGAAAGTATAGGTTCCAGGACGGCTGGAGTCAGGAAAACTGACTTGCTGTTATCCTGTATGCACCCAACAAACTGGGTGCTCTTGCTTCTAAGCAGACTATTGCTAGTTGGATGTGTAATACAATTCAGCTTGCACATTCTGTGGCAGGCCTGCCACAGCCAAAATATGTAAATGCCCATTCCACAAGGAAGGTGGGCTCATCTTGGGCGGCTGCCCGAGGGGTCTCGGCTTTACAACTTTGCCGAGCGGCTATTTAGTCAGGGGCAAACACGTTTGTAAAATCCTACAAATTTGATACCCTGGCTAAGGAGGACCTGGAGTTCTCTCATTCGGTGCTGCAGAGTCATCCGCACTCTCCCGCCCGTTTGGGAGCTTTGGTATAATCCCCATGGTCCTTTCAGGAACCCCAGCATCCACTAGGACGATAGAGAAAATAAGAATTTACTTACCGATAATTCTATTTCTCGGAGTCCGTAGTGGATGCTGGGCACCCATCCCAAGTGCGGATTATCTGCATTACTTGTACATAGTTACAAAAATCGGGTTATTATTGTTGTGAGCCATCTTTTCAGAGGCTCCTCTGTTATCATACTGTTAACTGGGTTCAGATCACAGGTTGTACAGTGTGATTGGTGTGGCTGGTATGAGTCTTACCCGGGATTCAAAATCCTTCCTTATTGTGTACGCTCGTCCGGGCACAGTATCCTAACTGAGGCTTGGAGGAGGGTCATAGGGGGAGGAGCCAGTGCACACCACCTGATCCTAAAGCTTTACTTTTTGTGCCCTGTCTCCTGCGGAGCCGCTATTCCCCATGGTCCTTTCAGGAACCCCAGCATCCACTACGGACTCCGAGAAATAGAATTATCGGTAAGTAAATTCTTATTATCTCATTGTTCCCTCCAGTCAATAACGCATTACCTCCTCAAGTACATAGATATCTCATACAGCTCTAGTCCATAGATATCTCATTGTCCCCTTCAGTCCATAAATCTCGCATTGCCCCCTCCAATCCATAGATCTGTCATTGGCCCCCTTATTTTGCTCTCTCCTTCTCCACACTCTATTCATTCTCTGCACCATAATTCTCTTCCTCACACTGTCACATCACAGTGTGCAAATTCTGCAAGTTGTTTTACAAATGTGTAAATCTGTCCAGCTGTCATGGCAGGTGCCAAGGTGCGTGTTTGAGGCCAGGTCACGATCGCTGTATATCCCAGCAGTGAGAGGTTTGCTTCGGTTGTTTTGCTTCAGATGGACAGAAGTTAATTGAGGACCGGGTTGCTGTTTTGTAGGTCCCATTTGGTGATGTACTTGGGTGAATCGTTTGTTTTTAGGTGATAACGAAGAGCATTTAGGGCAGATGAGCAGTATACACATGGCACATGGGAGCTAACCTAGACATGGCAAACGACCAGTGGCGGTTTGGAAACCTGGAGCTGCAGTTCAGTCCAAAACCAAGAGAGTGGAGCCACACCCCTAAACACTGCCCAACATTGCCAGCTGGGAGTCAGTGGGAACAGCAGCAAGTCCACCGGGGACTGTGCAGCACAGTGACAGTAGCACCTGATATGTCAGCCAGCTTGCATTGGCTATGTGACTATCTGCCCGCCCCCAGACTCATATGTCATATAATCAGCTAGCCAATGGAAGCTGCAATGTCTCCAGTGCTGTTCTTGCTGACTCCAAGATGGCAGTGTTGGGCAGCATTTGGGGGTGCGGTAGGTGTGGCTATCTTCCTTTAGGTTTGGACTGCACTGCAGACCCAGGCTCCCAATTGCCATTGCTAATGACTTACCCTTCTCATCAATGTACGTGCAGATTCCATGAGGGTTAAATGAAGAAGCATCAAACCTTCCTCTGATAGGCAGTGGAAATGGTTGAAGGTTTCCATCATTCAGATCTAAGAGAAATATTTCTCCAGGTTTGTCAGGGGCAAAGCTGACTGCACCAGTATTTTTCAGACCCTAAGGGGAAAAAAACCCAACACGTTTTATATTGATTAATATTTAAGAAGAGAGCAGATGTTGCTACAGTATAATATGTATACTAGTAGATAAATCTTTCGATTAAACAAAAAAGTAGAGAAAGTAGAATATTGCAGGAAATGTCCACTTCAACATTTTTAATAGGAGCTGTGGATTATGTATCTATGTTCAAGCAATAAGCATGCAGGGCAGTATGGATGGTGCAATGGTTAGCTTGGGTTTGATTCTCACCACGGCCCAAACTGTGTGGAGTTTGTATTTCCTCCCTGTACTTGCGTGAGTTCCTCCAAGTACTCTGGTTTCCTCCCACAATACAAAAATATACCAGTAGGTTAATTGGTTCTTGACACAAATTAACCCTTGTGTCATAGTTGCTTACCCTCCCTTGTTCTGCAGGAGACTCCCTGAAAAAGTAGCAATCTGCAGGACTCCCATAATAGACCAGCAATCTCCCTGATTGCACCTTACCCCCATTATGTAGCTACTACATTCTTGGGGGGGAAGGGAAGAGAAGAGAGAAATCAGAGATACATACATTCAGATAGGATCATCAGTGCCATTTCCCTGCATTGGTTATAACTAAGGCACAATGATCCCTATGGGGTATATTCATTTGAAGTCGGATCCTTTCCAGCGGAACGGATCTGCCATCTCAGTATTCAATGAGCGGCAAATTCCGATTTGGCTGTTCCCGACAATGCCAAAGTCGGATTGACATTGTCGGAAACGGGGCTAAAACCTGTCGGATTTGGCCGTGCTTCCGACAAAACACGTGAATCCGTGGCTATTCCACCGATCCATGTGTTTTCCGAAAAGTCAGAATTGCCGACTTGTCGGAAAAACGGCAGAGGGATTGAATAGGTCAGAACAGTTTCCGACCTAAAAAAGTCGGAAACTGCCGTCTTTCCGACAAGATGGTAGTTCTGACTACAATTGAATTCCCCCCTATGGCTGCATTCATTTTAAATAAGGTTTCTTGTGGCCAATCACATTATATGAAACCTCTTGTAAAACACAATAAAAGAACAGATTCTGCAAAATATCAGTGTCTTTTCTCTGACGTCCTAGTGGATGCTGGGAACTCCGTAAGGACCATGGGGAATAGCGGGCTCCGAAGGAGGCTGGGCACTCTAGAAAGATGTATGACTACCTGGTGTGCACTGGCTCCTCCCACTATGACCCTCCTCCAAGCCTCAGTTAGATTTCGTGCCCGGCCGAGGTTGGATGCACACTAGGGGCTCTCCTGAGCCCTTAGAAAGAAAGTATAGTTAGGTTTTTTATTTTCAGTGAGACCTGCTGGCAACAGGCTCACTGCAGCGAGGGACTAAGGGGAGAAGAAGCGAACTCGCCTGCTTGCAGCCGGATTGGGCTTCTTAGGCTACTGGACACCATTAGCTCCAGAGGGATCGACCGCAGGCCCAGTCCTTGGTGTTCGGTCCCGGAGCCGCGCCGCCGTCCCCCTTACAGAGCCAGAAGCAAGAAGAGGTCCGGAAAAACGGCGGCAGAAGACATCAGTCTTCACCAAGGTAGCGCACAGCACTGCAGCTGTGCGCCATTGCTCCTCATGCACACTTCACACTCCGGTCACTGAGGGTGCAGGGCGCTTGGGGGGGGCGCCCTGAGCAGCAATAAAAACACCTTGGCTGGCAAAAATACCACAATATATAGCCCCAGAGGCTATATATGTGGTAAATACCCCTGCCAGAATCCAGAAAAAAGCGGGAGAATAGGCCGCGGAAAAGGGGCGGAGCTATCTCCCTCAGACACACTGGCGCCATTTCTCCTTCACAGATCCGCTGGAAGGAAGCTCCCTGGCTCTCCCCTGCAGTCTACACTACAGAACAGGGTAAAAACAGAGAGGGGGGGCACTAAATTTAGGCGCAATATATATATATATAATATAAAAAGCAGCTATAGGGGACATAACTCAGTTAGTCCCTGCATTATAGAGCGCTCTGATGTGTGCTGGCATACTCTCACTCTGTCCCCCCAAAGGGCTTTTGTGGGTCCTGTCCTCATTCGGAGCATTCCTTGTGTGTGTGTGTGTGTGGTGTGTCGGTACGGCTGTGTCGACATGTTTGATGAGGATAATGATGTGGAGGCGGAGCAGATGCCTTTAGAAGGGATGTCACCCCCTGCGGGGCAGACACCTGAGTGGATGGGCTTATGGAAAGTAATGAGTGCACGTATAGACTCCTTATATAAGAAAATCGACGACATGCCAAATGTGGGACAGCCGACTTCTCAGCTCGTGCCTGCCCAGGCGTCGCATGGGTCGTCAGGGGCTCTAAAACGCCCGCTACCACAAGCAGACCCAGATGTCGACACTGATACTGACACCAGTGTCGACGACGATGAGTCTAACCTGATGCCTACTAAGGCCATTCACTGCATGATTGAGGCAATGAAAGAGGTGTTACACATTTCTGATATAACTACAGGTACCACTAAAAAGGGTATTATGTTTGGAGAGAAAAAACTACCCGTAGTTTTTCCCCCATCAGATGAATTAAATGAAGTGTGTGAAGAAGCGTGGGCTTTCCCTGATAAAAAATTGGTAATTCCTAAGAAGGTACTAATGGCGTTCCCTTTCCCGCCAGAGGATAGGTCACGTTGGGAAACACCCCCTAGAGTGGATAAAGCGCTCACACGTTTGTCTAAAAAGGTGGCACTACCGTCTCCGGATACGGCCGCCTCAAGGAACCTGCTGATAGAAAGCAGGAGGCGATCCTGAAGTCTGTATATACACATTTACACACACAGGCATTATACTTAGGCCAGCTATTGCGTCAGCCTGGATGTGCAGTGCTGCCGCTGCGTGGTCAGATAAACTGTCAGAAAATATTGACACATTAGACAGAGACACGATCCTGTTAACCATAGACCATATAAAAGACTCAAGGGTCCATGTACTAAACGAAGATAAGCCTCCACAACGAAAAATTCAGTGAAAATGCTTGTACATATCGCTTCTCTGCATGTACTAAAGCATTTTCACTGCCTGTTATCTGCCTGCGCTAAGTACTGTGCCTAATATCGCACTGCCATAGGCTACTATGGCCGCGATATTCCCCTCTGCTATTACTAAAACCTCTGATGGCTCACCGCTGCCCCTTTCCTCCTGTGCCCGCTTCGTCAGGTTTAGCTGCCGTTAACAGCCCTCCGGGCAGCACAGAGCCGTTGTCTGCTGACCTGCAGTGTTCGTTTTTTTGTTTTCTGATTAAAGTTTTTCTTGTTTGTAAAAAAAAAATCCTGCTGGAGCAGGTCAGCTGACGTCACGTGCTTCACTCTGTGTCCTCGAGGCAGGCTGCTGCAGCTGTGCAGTGTGTTTCTGGATCCTGGATTGTTTATGTATTTGAGTTCTCTCTTGTTTAGCCCTGGTCAGGATACTCAGTGTAAATTGTGAGTTTTTATTTAATAAAGGCTTTGACTTACTGTGACTGTGCCTGTTGTGTGGGTGGGCTCTGGGTGATGTCTTTGTGTTGGCAGCAGCAGAACCATATGTAGACATGACAGGATGATGACCTCTTGTCAGCTATATATCTTTACTATTGTGCTGCAGTGTCAGTAAAGGGGTTTCTGTCATTGCACCACACCAAGACCACATACATCAGACAGGTCTGACTACTGCTACATATATCTTCAGAAAAAGTTTCATTATATGTCCTTTCTCTTGTCTCATGTCACCTACATCTCCCACACCCACATATCTCTCTTTCCCTACTCCCCTTCTCTCTCCCTCTAGGTATACCTCTTCGGTAGATGCTAAAATCAAGTGGGCTAAGGGACCTTTTCCGTAAGGGGGAGGGGTTATGACACAAGGGGGAGGAGCTAGGCCAGCGGGATAGTTCCTCTACTATCCACGCCACCAACTATTACCTTTAGTAATCAGGTGGCGAGCGAAGTGAGCCCGCGAGGGTACTTTTCGGGTACCCTGCTCGCCCGTAGCTCCTCCCCCTGGTGACGTGTCTCCTCCCCTAGATACGTCAGAAGGTCCCTTCTCCCACTCCGAAATAGAATCAACCATACCTCTTCCCATAACCCCTGTTACACTGTTTGCTCCCCTCTGTCTTTCTGCCTTGTGAGCGTTCACCACGCTGCCTGCACTTTGTCAGCCAGCATCCCACTGCCTGTAATCAGACCAGTGGGATGCTGGATGCTGGGCTCCTGATCCCAACTCCTACCCACCCCCCATCTCTTTCTCTTCCACTCCCCTTTAATGTTTCATTCAAATCCTAATTGGCCATACACACTGGCAGATACGCCACCGAGCTGCCCAACGGCGGATACAGCTGACGGACGACCCGGTGACGGGGCAGTAAAGTTTCTTCACTCCCCACGTCACCCGGCTCCATAGCATTGCATGCTAATATGGACGAGATTGTCCATATTGGCCTGCATGCATAAGCGACGGGGCACCAACGATTAACGAGCGCGGGGCCGCACATCGTTAGTCGTTGGTGCCTACACACTGCACGATATGAACGAGTTCTCGTTCATTAATGAATGAGAACGTTCATATCGTGCATTTTATCTGCCAGTCGTTTGTACTTTTAGCCTCCATGGGGGTCATTCCGCGTTGTTCACTAGCTGCCGTTGTTCACAGCGCAGCGATCAGGCTAAAAATCTCCATTTCTGTGCATGCGTATGGGCCGCAGTGCGCACGCGCGAAGTACTTTCACACAAAACGATGCATTTTTACACAAGGTCGAGCGACGCTTTTCAGTTGCCCTGCTGATCGGTGAGTGATTGACAGGAAGTGGGTGTTTCTGGGTGGTAACTGAGCGTTTTCCGGGAGTGTGCTAAAAAACTCAGGCGTGCCTAGGGAAACGGGGGAGTGGCTGGAGAAACGGGGGAGTGGCTGGCCGAACACAGGGTGTGTTTGTGATGTCAAAGCAGGAACTAAATAGACTGAAAATTATCACAAGGTAGGAGTAGGTCTGCAGCTACTCAGAAACTGCTTGAAAATATTTTTGCATCAGCGCTGCGATCCTTTCGTTCGCACTTCTGCTAAGCTAAGATACACTCCCAGAGGGCGGCGGCCTAGTGTGTGCACTGCTGCTAAAAGCAGCTAGCGAGCGAACAACTCGGAATGACCCCCCATGTCTCTCGGTCCTGCTTCCCTACAAGCCTGTCTCTCAAACTCTTTTTCACTACAGGTATATCTTTATCCTTTCCCTCTGTATCTCTCATACTCTTTTTCCCTACAGGATTACCTTTCTCCTCACCCTCGGTGTCTCTTTTTCTTACCCCCTACAGGTTTATCTTTCTCCCCACCCTCTGTCTCTCTCTCTACCCCTTTGGCTCTCTCCCTACACCTCTATATCTGTCTCCTTATGCCCCATGTGTCTCTCTCCCAACCAGTGGTGTGCGGTGAGGTCAGTGGCTGGTGAGGCAATACAGCCATAATGTCCGCCGAATCTGCCGATGACCCCTACCGCCACCGAGCCAATGCCCGCTACTGCCCCTGAGTCGATGCCCGCTGCCACCGGCTTACAAACTCGGCCACCATAAACTGACCCATCCCTCCGCCACTAATGTGCATCTAACTCCGATGCCGCCAATGCCTGCTGCCTGTCTGTTCATCATACTTGTGATATATTGTACATTTTTATAGAAAAAAAATGAGTGTTTGGTACTGGGAAGGGAGTGGGAGGAGGACATGAATGCAATTCTGTTGTCCATGGCTTCCATTAACTTAATGGAGAAGGGTCTGAATGGGTTAAAAAATGTAAAAAAAAAAATGTGTGAGGTCCCCCCTCCTAAGTATAACCAGCCTCGGGCTCTTTGAGCCGGTCCTGGTTGTTTAAATACTGGGGAAAAATTGGACAGGGGTTCCCCGTATTTAGACAACCAGCACCGGGCTCTTAGTCCGGTCCTGGTTTCAAAAATACGGGGGACAAAAGATGTAGGGATCCCCCGTATTTTTAAAACCAGCACCGGGCTCCACTAGCCAGGGACATAATGCCACAGCCAGGTAACACATTTACGTAGGTCCCTGCGGCCGTGGCATTACCCCCCCAACTAGTCACCCCTGGCCGGGGTTCCCTGGAGGAGTGGGAACCCCATAAATCAAGGGGTCCCCCCCCTCCAGGCACCCAAGGGCCAGGGGTGAAGCCCGAGGCTGTCCCCAGCACCCCTAGGCGGTGGGTGCCAGGCTGATAGTCATGAGTGTTAAAAAAAGAATATTGTTTTTTGTCGTGGAACTACAAGGCCCAGAAAGCCTCCCCCGCTTGCTGGTACTTGGAGAACCTCAAGTACCAGCATTCGGGGAAATAACGGGCTCACTGGTACTTGTAGTTCTACAACAAAAAAAACACCCAAATAAAAACACAACACACACACCGTGAAAGTAAAATTTTATTATAACACACTTACACACTCACACATACTTACCTACATCCCACGCCGAGAATCACGTCCACTTGTCCAGTAGAATCCTATAGCGGACCTGTAAAAATGAGAGATTACTTACCTACATCCCACGCCGAGAATCACGTCCACTTGTCCAGTAGAATCCAATAGTGGGACCTGTAAAAGTGAATGAAAATAAGGAGTTACAGAGGGGGAGAAGGAGAGGGAGAGAGAGAGAGAGAGAGAGAAAATACCTGCGTGCTGTTGTATGCGGACGGAGCAGCCGCCCGGAGAGAGCCGCACAGAGTACAAGCAGTCAGCGGGAGGGGAGGACGGAGCCGCCGGACTCTGGCAGCTGTCAGCTGCCCACAGGAAAGACGTCTGGTGCCTGTGTGCAGGAGGGGGGGACGGAGCCAGCGGAGCATGACAGGGGAGAGCAGCAGTCACTGCAGACCCACCGCTGCTGCTGCTGCTCCCGTCCCAACTTCTGCCTCCCGCCGCGTCTTGGTGATTGGACAGCAGTCCAAGCACAGCTGCCTCGCTGACATGGGGGTGGTGTCCCTGTCAGCGAGGCACTTTTTTCAGTGCCGCTTTGCCACTGTATTTCAATGGGCTTTTACAGCCCGGTGCTAGGCTCCTCCCCCCGCTCTATCCCCGTTCCTATTCTGTATGGGAGGCACTGCTAACAGTGCCTCCCAAAGTAATTTCACCCCAAAAAAAATATGCCATTACATAAGGAAGATACTTATGACATAGAATATGTGTCATAAGTATCTTGTATGTATTCTTTTACTAATTAATCACAGGGGATGCCTCCCCTGACTGCAGGTCCCTGCTCCCAACCCTGGCCCTCATTCCGAGTTGTTCGCTCGCAAGGCGATTTTAGCAGATTTTTCCCAGAAACGGTAGCGTTTTTTCCCACACGCCCATAAAACGGCCTGTTTCCGCCCAGAAACACCCACTTCCTGTCAATCACACTACAATCGCCTGAGCGATGAAAAAGCCGTGAGTAAAAATCCTAACTTCTTAGCAAATTTACTTGGCCCAGTCGCAGTGCGGACATTGCGCATGCGCACTAAGCGGAAAACCGCTGCGATGCGAAGAAATTTACCAAGCGAACGACTCGGAATGACCTCCCCTATCTCCACCAGGTCTGTTCCTCACTGCACACCCTTTTTTCTTCTCATCGCAGGGGTTGGACGTGAACCAAATTAGAGGCTTTTAAATTATGTCCCGTGTTTTTCTCCCAACATCCTGGTAATAAGAAATTAATTTCCAGGGCTATTTTTCCATATTATCCTGCAGGGACAGCAGCTCCAATAAGATCCCGTCACTGTGCAGACTAGAATGAAAAATATTTTACATGAGTTTACATTCTCTATGTGGACTAAGCAGAGCTACTGAGCTCCTCATATCCAAACTGTGTTAATGGAACCCAATGGCTGTGTTGGCGAATGTCATCTACATTTGAATGAGCTTTTCGGAGCACTACAAATTTGGCCCTTTTCCCGCCAACTTGGATTCATATGAGGTCTAAAGGTGCAATCAATATTGGCCAGGACCGTGGTCTCTATTTACTAAGCCATGGAGAGAGATAAAGTGGTTAGTGATAAACTACCAGTCAATCAGCTCGTAACTGTCACAGTTTTTTTTTTTTTAAATGTCAGGAGCTGGTTGCTTGGTACTTATCTCCTTCCAAGGCTTAGTAAATACACCCCTGTATGCGCTGTGCTTCTCTTTTTATGTCCTCAGGGAAATCTTAAATTCAGCCGAGTTCCTCTGAATACTCATGTTTTAAAATAAATCTGTTTTACAAATAAACCACTTGAAATCAGTAAGAGTTTGGGCTTTGATGATACACATGCATGTTAGACATGGCATCTCCTCCTTTCCATCTCTGCACACTCTGGTCCAATCAGAGTGTGGAGGGGTTTCGTGAAAGCTGATGTGTTATGCGCCGGCTGGATGCCTTGATCGAGAGCCAGTAGGCTAAGCGCTGCCCACCCAGTGTACTGTGTAACCTGGGCCTAACGTGAGCAGGACAGGTTCTCTGTATGTGATCCTAGTCCCCAAGAGCTGGGAGACTTGCCCTGTACGAGGGGACTTTTGGATTATCAGTACATCACAATTTGTTCACAAAACATGAGGTTAATAGAGGCATTTGTCAAGGATCGCATATTGCATGCATGTGATCTGGGTGGGGTCTTAACGCCTCAGGATCGCATTGCAATTTGCGATCCTATCAGCCATGCAGCACATATAGGGGTATATGCAGTTGCCGGCGAATTGCCGGAAAAGTCGAAAAACGTGCCGTTTTCGACACATAAAACATGTCGAATTGGATTCGAAAATGCAATACAGGACTTTTCGACAAAAAAAACAGACGTTTGAAATTCGACTTTTTCAAATTCGACATTTCTCAAATTCAACATGTCAGCGGCTGACCACGGGTAACCCCACCGCTGACCGCAAAGTTCCCACCATTGAAAGTAATGGAGGGAGCTGTGCGATGCGCTGTCTGACAGCTCAGACGCGCAAAGCCAATCAGGAGAGTGCCACGACGTGGCACTTCCTGATTGGCTGAAGGGACTCTCTGTGACAGTAGTCACAGGGGGTCTCTGCATTTGGGGAAAGGGGTCCCATGTGTAAACATGGGACCCCTTTCAGTCCGGCTGGATCGGGTATTCGGTTTTTTTTTGCTGCCAAGTACGAGGATTACAAAAACCGGACACTGTATCAGGTGAGTATAAATTTTATTTGCAGGTACCCCGGACGTCGGCATTGGAGACGTGGACACAGTCGGCGTGTCAACATAGGTAAGTATGTATGTGTCGGCATGTATGTAATAATAAGAATTTACTTACCGATAATTCTATTTCTCGTAGTCCGTAGTGGATGCTGGGACCTCCTCCAAGCCTCAGTTAGGATACTGTGCCCGGACGAGCGTACACAATAAGGAAGGATTTTGAATCCCGGGTAAGACTCATACCAGCCACACCAATCACACTGTACAACTTGTGATCTGGACCCAGTTAACAGCATGATAACAGAGGAGCCTCTGAAAAGATGGCTCACAACAATAATAACCCGATTTTTGTAACAATAACTATGTACAAGTATTGCAGACAATCCGCACTTGGGATGGGCGCCCAGCATCCACTACGGACTACGAGAAATAGAATTATCGGTAAGTAAATTCTTATTTTCTCTGACGTCCTAAGTGGATGCTGGGGACTCCGTCAGGACCATGGGGATTATACCAAAGCTCCCAAACGGGCGGGAGAGTGCGGATGACTCTGCAGCACCGAATGAGAGAACTCCAGGTCCTCCTCAGCCAGGGTATCAAATTTGTAGAATTTTGCAAACGTGTTTGCCCCTGACCAAGTAGCAGCTCGGCAAAGTTGTAAAGCCGAGACCCCTCGGGCAGCCGCCCAAGATGAGCCCACCTTCCTTGTGGAATGGGCCTTTACAGATTTTGGCTGTGGCAGGCCTGCCACAGAATGTGCAAGCTGAATTGTACTACAAATCCAACGCGCAATCGTCTGCTTAGAAGCAGGAGCACCCAGCTTGTTGGGTGCATACAGGATAAACAGCGAGTCAGATTTTCTGACTCCAGCCGTCCTGGAAACATATATTTTCAGGGCCCTGACAACGTCTAGCAACTTGGAGTCCTCCAAGTCCCTAGTAGCCGCAGGCACCACAATAGGTTGGTTCAGGTGAAACGCTGACACCACCTTAGGGAGAAACTGGGGACGCGTCCGCAGTTCTGCTCTGTCCGAATGGAAAATCAGATATGGGCTTTTGTGAGACAAAGCCGCCAATTCTGACACTCGCCTGGCCGAGGCCAGGGCCAACAGCATGGTCACTTTCCATGTGAGATATTTCAAATCCACAGATTTGAGCGGTTCAAACCAATGTGATTTGAGGAATCCCAGAACTACGTTGAGATCCCACGGTGCCACTGGAGGCACAAAAGGGGGTTGTATATGCAGTACTCCCTTGACAAATGTCTGGACTTCAGGAACTGAAGCCAATTCTTTCTGGAAGAAAATCGACAGGGCCGAAATTTGAACCTTAATGGACCCCAATTTGAGGCCCATAGACACTCCTGTTTGCAGGAAATGCAGGAATCGACCCAGTTGAAATTCCTCCGTGGGGCCTTCCTGGCCTCACACCACGCCACATATTTTCGCCAAATGCGGTGATAATGTTGTGCGGTCACCTCCTTCCTGGCATTGACCAGGGTAGGTATGACCTCTTCCGGAATGCCTTTTTCCCTTTGGATCCGGCGTTCAACCGCCATGCCGTCAAACGCAGCCGCGGTAATTCTTGGAACAGACAGGGTCCTTGCTGAAGCAAGTCCCTTCTTAGCGGCAGAGGCCACGGATCCTCTGTGAGCATCTCTTGAAGTTCCGGGTACCACGTCCTTCTTGGCCAATCCAGAGCCACGAGTATAGTTCTTACTCCTCTCCGTCTTATAATTCTCAGTACCTTGGGTATGAGAAGAAGAGGAGGGAATACATACACTGACTGGTACACCCACGGTGTTACCAGAGCATCCACAGCTATTGCCTGAGGGTCCCTTGACCTGGCGCAATACCTGTCCAGTTTTTTGTTGAGGCGGGACGCCATCATGTCCACCTTTGGTCTTTCCCAACGGTTCACAATCATGTGGAAGACTTCTGGGTGAAGTCCCCACTCTCCCGGGTGAAGATCGTGCCTGCTGAGGAAGTCTGCTTCCCAGTTGTCCACTCCCGGAATGAACACTGCTGACAGTGCTATCACATGATTCTCCGCCCAGCGGAGAATCTTTGCAGCTTCTGCCATTGCCCTCCTGCTTCTTGTGCCGCCCTGTCTGTTTACGTGGGCGACTGCCGTGATGTTGTCCGACTGGATCAGCACCGGCTGACCTTGAAGCAGAGGTCTTGCTAGGCATAGAGCATTGTAAATTGCCCTTAGCTCCAGTATATGTATGTGGAGAGAAGTCTCTAGACTTGACCACTTTCCCTGGAATTTTCTTCCCTGTGTGACTGCTCCCCAGCCTCTCAGGCTGGCATCCGTGGTCACCAGGATCCAATCCTGAATGCCGAATCTGCGGCCCTCTAGTAGATGAGCACTCTGCAGCCACCACAGAAGAGACACCCTTGTCCTCGGAGACAGGGTTATCCGCTGATGCATATGAAGATGCGATCCGGACTATTTGTCCAGCAGATCCCACTGAAAAGTTCTTGCGTGAAATCTGCCGAATGGAATCGCTTCGTATGAAGCCACCATTTTTCCCAGGACCCTTGTGCAATGATGCACTGACACTTTTCCTGGTTTTAGGAGGTTCCTGACTAGCTCGGATAACTCCCTGGCTTTCTCCTCCGGGAGAAACACCTTTTTCTGGACTGTGTCCAGAAACATCCCTAGGAACAGCAGACGTGTCGTTGGGATCAGCTGCGATTTTGGAATATTTAGAATCCAGCCGTGCTGTTGTAGCAGTACCCGAGATAGTGCTACTCCGACCTCCAACTGTTCCCTGGACTTTGCCCTTATCAGGAGATCGTCCAAGTAAGGGATAATTAAGACGCCTTTTCTTTGAAGAAGAATCATCATTTCGGCCATTACCTTGGTAAAGACCCGGGGTGCCGTGGACAATCCAAACGGCAGCGTCTGAAACTGATAATGACAGTCCTGTACTACGAACCTGAGGTACCCTTGGTGAGAAGGGCAAATTGGGACATGAAGGGAAGCATCCTTGATGTCCAGGAACACCATATAGTCCCCTTCTTCCAGGTTCGCTATCACTGCTCTGAGTGACTCCATCTTGAATTTGAACCTTTGTATGTAAGTGTTCAAAGATTTCAGATTTAGAATAGGTCTCACCGAGCCGTCTGGCTTTGGTACCACAAATAGTGTGGAATAATACCCCTTTCCCTGTTGTAGGAGGGGTACTTTGATTATCACCTGCTGGGAATACAGCTTGTGAATTTCTTCCAATACGCCTCCCTGTCGGGGGGAGACGTTGGTAAAGCAGACTTCAGGAACCTGCGAGGGGGAGACGTCTCGAATTCCAATCTGTACCCCTGGGATACTACCTGTAGGATCCAGGGGTCTACTTGCGAGTGAGCCCACTGCGCGCAGAAACTCTTGAGACGACCCCCCACCGCACCTGAGTCCGCTTGTAAGGCCCCAGCGTCATGCTGAGGACTTGGCAGAAGCGGTGGAGGGCTTCTGTTCCTGGGAAGAGGCTGTCTGCTGCAGTCATTTTCCCTTTCCTCTACCCCGGGGCAGATATGACTGGCCTTTTGCCCGCTTGCCCTTATGGGGACGAAAGGACTGAGGCTGAAAAGACGGTGTCTTTTTCTGCTGAGAGGTGAGTTGGGGTAAAAAGGTGGATTTTCCAGCTGTTGCTGTGTCCACCAGGTCCGAAAGACCGACCCCAAATAACTCCTCCCCTTTATACGGCAATACTTCCATGTGCCGTTTAGAATTAGCATCACCTGACCACTGTCGTGTCCATAAACATCTTCTGGCAGAAATGGACATCGCACTTACTCTTGATGCCAGGGTGCAAATATCCCTCTGTGCATCACGCATATATAGAAATTCATCTTTTAAACGCTCTATAGTGAATAAAATACTGTCCCTGTCAAGGGTATCAATATTTTCAGTCAGGGAATCCGACCAAGCCACCCCAGCGCTGCACATCCAGGCTGAGGCAATCGCTGGTCGCAGTATAACACCAGTATGAGTGTATATACTTTTTAGGACATTTTCCAGCTTCCTATCAGCTGGTTCCTTGAGGGCGGCCGTATCAGGAGACGGTAACGCCACTTGTTTTGATAAGCGTGTTAAAGCCTTATCCACCCTAGGGGGTGTTTCCCAACGCGCCCTAACTTCTGGCGGGACAGGGTATAATGCCAATAATTTCTTAGATATTAGCAGTTTTTTATCGGGGTTAACCCACGCTTCATCACACACTTCAATCAATTTATCTGATTCAGGAAAAACTACGGGTAGTTTTTTCACACCCAACATAATACCCTTTTTTTTTATTTTTGTGGTACTTGTAGTATCAGAAATATGTAACGCCTCCTTCATTGCCGTGATTATGTAACGTGTGGCCCTACTGGAAAATACGTTTGTTTCTTCACCGTCGACACTGGAGTCAGTGTCCGTGTCTGTGTCTATGTCGACCGACTGAGGTAATGGGCGTTTTAAAGCCCCTGACGGTGTTTGAGACGCCTGGACAGGTACTAATTGGTTTGCCGGCCGTCTCATATCGTCAACGGACCTTGTAGCGTGTTGACACTATCACGTAATTCCATAAATAAAGCCATCCATTCCGGTGTCGACTCCCTAGGGGGTGACATCCCATTACAGGCAATTGCTCCGCCTCCACTAACATCGTCCTCATACCTGTCGACACACACGTACCGACACACAGCACACACACAGGGAATGCTCTGATAGAGGACAGGACCCCACTAGCCCTTTGGGGAGACAGAGGGAGAGTTTGCCAGCACACACCAAGGCGCTATAATTATACAGGGACAACCTTATAGTAAGTGTTTTCCCTTATAGCAGCTTAATATATATTAATATCGCCAAAATATGCCCCCCCTCTCTGTTTTAACCCTGTTTCTGTAGTGCAGTGCAGGGGAGAGCCTGAGAGCCTTCCCACCAGCGGATCTGTGTGGGAAAAATGGCGCTGTGTGCTGAGGAGATAGGCCCCGCCCCCTTCACGGCGGGCTCTTCTCCCGGTTTTTTCTGTAATCCTGGCAGGGGTTAAATACATCCATATAGCCCAGGGGCTATATGTGATGTATTTTTAGCCAGTAAAGGTAATTACATTGCTGCCCAGGGCGCCCCCCCCAGCGCCCTGCACCCTCAGTGACCGCGGTGTGAAGTGTGCCGAGAGCAATGGCGCACAGCTGCAGTGCTGTGCGCTACCTTAAGAAGACTGGGAAGTCTTCTGCCGCCGATTTCTGGACCTCTTCTCTCTTCAGCATCTGTAAGGGGGCCGGCGGCGCGGCTCCGGTGACCCATCCAGGCTGTACCTGTGATCGTCCCTCTGGAGCTAGTGTCCAGTAGCCTAAGAAGCCCAATCCATCCTGCACGCAGGTGAGTTCGCTTCTTCTCCCCTTAGTCCCGCGTTGCAGTGAGCCTGTTGCCAGCAGGACTCACTGAAAATAAAAAACCTAACAAACTTTTATTCTAAGCAGCTCTTTAGGAGAGCCACCTAGATTGCACCCTTCTCGGCCGGGCACAAAAATCTAACGGAGGCTTGGAGGAGGGTCATAGGGGGAGGAGCCAGTGCACACCACCTAGTGGTCAAACTTTTAATTTTGTGCCCTGTCTCCTGCGGAGCCGCTATTCCCCATGGTCCTGACGGAGTCCCCAGCATCCACTTAGGACGTCAGAGAAAAAGTTGTACTTTCAAGGTGTCTGTGTCCTGTTTTTATTTGGGTATTTTTTTTACAGAAGAACTACAGGTACCAGTGGGCCCGTTTCCCCCCCGCATGCTGGTACTTTTGGTTCTCCAAGTACCAGCTTGCGGGGAGGCTTGCTGGGACTTGTAGTTCTTCTGCAAAAAAACAATATTCTTTCATTTTCATCAAGGCTATCAGCCCCCCATCCGCAGCCCTTGGATGGGGGGGGGGGGGGGGACAGCCTGGGCTTCACCCCTGGCCCTTGGGTGGCTGGGGGGGGGAGCCCTTGATTGAAGGGGTCCCCACTCCTCCAGGGTACCACGGCCAGGGGTGACTAGTTGGGTATTTAATGCCACGGCCGCAGGGAGCGGTATAAAAGTGTCCCCCGGCTGTGGCATTATCTGTCCAGCTAGTGCAGCCCGGTGCTGGTACAAAAAATACGGGGGACCCCTACGCTTTCTGTCCCCCGTATTTTTTGCACCAGGACCAGGCGCAGAGCCCGGTGCTGGTTGTTAAAATACGGGGGATCCCCTGAAATTTTTTCCCCATATTTTGGCAACCAGGACCGGCTCAAAGAGGCCGAGGCTGGTTATGCTTAGGAGGGGGGACCCCACGCATTTCCCCCCCCTGTTTTTTAACCCTTTTTGTACCGTCGGAAAAGTCGAATCGAGGGCGCACTTATCCGTCAATTCCGACGTTTTTCGACAGCCTGACTGTCGAATCCGTTTTTTATTGAATATGTCGAATTCCGGCGCCGGCGGCCGGAATTCGACAGTCGAAATGTGTCGAATTTAAAAACGGTCGAATTCCGCAATTGCATATACCCCACAGTGTCAAGTGCTCCAAAAGCAGTCCGTCCCTGCAATGTGCCTGTGTGGGGGGTGCCGATGATCGGGAAGAGGAACCACAGCTGGGCCCGAGCAGGGATGGCCGGATGTAGGTTTTCCTCATGCAGAACTCAGTTGTTGCAACCGACGTACAAATGCTAAAGAATTAGTTGTGGCCAAGGCTTGGGGCGATGCTGAAGCACACAGAAGAATGAAGAACTTGTGAGCGATGTTGTAGAAATGAATGAGGACTTGAGAACGACGTTGAAGCACACAGAAGAATGAAGAACTTGTGAGCGATGTTGTAGAAATGAATGAGGACTTGAGAACGACGTTGAAGCACACAGAAGAATGAAGAACTTGTGAGCGATGCTGAAGAAATGAAAGAGGATTTGAGAACGATGTTGAAGCACACAGAAGAATTGAGAACTTGTGAGCGATTTTGAAGAAATGAATGAAGATTTGAGAACGATGTTGAAACACACAGAAGACTGAAGAACTTCTGAGCGCTGCTGAAGAAATGAATGAAGATTTGAGAACGATGTTGAAACACACAGAAGACTGGAGAACTTCTGAGTGATGCTGAAGAAATAAATGAGGATTTGAGATTCAGTGTAGCTCTGGAAGTATGGGAGGCGTTCCACTTAGGGATACCCTGTAATACTGGAAGCACAGGAGATGTCCCTCTGGGAGATACACTGTAACGCTGGTAGCACAGAGAATGTCTCACTGAGTGACACACTGTAACACTGGTAGCACAGGGAATGTCTCACTGAAAGATACTCTGCAACGCTGGAACACAGGAGACGTTCAGCTTGGGAACACGCTGAACGCTGCTAGCACTGGTGATCATTGGAAAGACGATACTCAGGCGCCGGGGCTCTGTATGGTGTCTGCCTTTGAACTTCCCGCCCTCTCCTGATTGGCGGAAGGGGCCGACGACGTCACCCGCTCACCACGCTCCCGTGGACGCCGGGCGCAATGGCGGCGCACACACCCAGGGAACCCGCCGGAGGCAGCGTCAGCAAGACGCAACGACCCGGAGCCCACCGGGGGCGACGAACGGCGAGAGACACAGCGCACCCGGAACGGTAAGTGCGGCAGCCGCAGCGCCGCGAGTGTGACAACACGCAGCCGCTGCAACCCGGACAGTGACGAGTAGCTCTAGGAGCTGCGCTGGTAAAGAGCTACTCTTCAAGTATAAAAGCATCACCGCTATGCAATGCTTTTGCACTTGTGTGGCGGGGTAGGGCCTGACATGCGGAGCGAAGTAGCCCTGTGCTGGGCGTCCCTACGCATGTCAGGGAAGCTGATCGTAGATGTGCTAAATTTAGCACATATACGATCAGGTCTGAATCAGCCCCATGTGAATATTCGAGATCATATATATCCCAACTCATTGCAAAAGACAGGTCTTGTGCCCATGCAGTCTCAGAAACATACATGTCCCAGGTCATAGCAAGTGACAGGTCCTTGTGCCCATGCAGTCTCCTATTCATACATGGCCAAGCTCAGAGTGACAGGTCTTGTGCCCATGCAGTCTGCTATTCATACCTCACATGACTATCACCAGCTAAATAACTACATATACATCACATGTACATCCCCAAATTAAGATACATCCCCACACACTAGGGGGTCTATTCATACAGAAAACGAAAACAGAATTGCTACTTATCACTATACATCGCATCTCTTCGATGCGATGTATAGCTGTAATAAGTAGCAATTCATGTATATTCACCCTTCCGACGATGCGCTGCGGTGTCTGGGGCTCCTGCGGTGAGGTCATCTCCAGCGGTCCTTCCCAGCGATGCGCGGGGTCCAGCGGCGGGTCCCTTTGAGCATGCGCAGGGTGTTGACCTTCCGGCAGGCCGCAGTGGTTGCTGGGAGGTAGGGGGGCGGAGCCAGCGTGAGGTGCAGAGCAGCGATCAGGGAAGCATTGAGCTTCCCTGCCGTCTCCGCACCACAGTTCAGGTTACGCCGTCCTGAGATGGCGAACCTGAACTCCATGGAGAAGCGGAAAGCAGAGCTTTCCGCACCTTCATGAATCGCACTCACCATACAAAGGTATGGTGATGGTATTTAGGCACAGAGCGGAGGTACCGCTGGAGAAGTCAGAGACTTCTCCACGGTAACCCGCTCTGTGAATTGCAGAAGGCAGAGAAAAGCCCTGTTTAACGCAAAACAGGGCTTTTCACTGCTGCATGAATAGACCCCTAGGTACCCACATATACAACTAACATATCCCTATACAGCATGTACATATCACTATACAGCACATTTAACCCTATGCTCAAAGGGTATACATCACACTATACAGTACATACAGCCCTGTATGAACCTGGTATACAGCACATATATCCCTACATACAGCAGGTAAACAGCACACAGATCCCTGTATATACAGAGCAGGTAGAGCACTAAATACAGCACATATAGATTCCTATATACTGCAGGTATATAGATATATATACAGGGATCTGTGGACAATAAATTGAGCTGTAAATTACAGTCACCGAGGAGAGAGACAGAAGTCACATATAGGGAAGTGGGGAGAGACAGGAGGAGGGAGAGGGACCGTGAAAGAGAGAGAGTGAAAATCACACTCAAGGACAGGAGCTCTGGCAGGAGAGGGGGGAGGAGGCGGGGGGAAGATAAGGAAGGCACTCCGCGGCAGACACACGGAGCTCTACTCCACAGAGGCACAGACAGCAGCACCTGGTAGTTGGCAGCGCTGAGCTATATGTAGTGTGAGAAGGAAGTGCAGGCAGTATAAGCAAGGACACTGGTCTCCAGGAGCTGTCATCTCAGCACATGTAGCGCAGCATGTGAGGATGTACAATGCCTGACTCTAACTGGGCAAAAAGTTCCCAGGAGTCTGTGCGTGAGGAGCGTTTCTCAACCAATCACAGCAGGCCCGTCTGGAATTGGCCAAAGGAGGCTGCACATGCGCAGTATACCAGCGCTATGAACTAGGACAGTCATCGCAGAGAGGGTGAGTTACCGTTCAGCCGCTTCGTCTAGCTGCAGAATCTTAGTAATAGAAGCGGTAACTGCACCCAGAAACACAGCGTTAAGCAGGCGAAGCAGGAGGAGGATTAGCGCAGGGAGCAGAGTACTGTTAGTAACTGGACCCCTCAGTCTTATATATGAGAGATGCACAAAGGGAAATCTGCCGACTGGCATCTAAAGTAAGTGCATTGTCCATTTCTGCTAGGAGAGGCTTATGGACTCGCCAGTGGACAGGAGATGCAGATTCAAAAAAGCACATGGAAGTGTTACCATATAAGGGTGAGGAATTATTTGGGGATGGTCTCTCGGACCTAGTTTCCACAGCAACGTCTGGGAAGTCAGCATTTTTACCCCATGTCCCCTCACAGCCTAAGAAGGCGCCGTTTTATCAGGTTCAGTCCTTTCGGACCCAGAAAAACAGGCGTGGAAAAGGCGGGTCCTTTCTGTCCAGAGGCAGAGGTAGGGGAAAAAGGCTGCAACAAACAGCAGGTTCCCAGGAGCAAAAGTCCTCCCCCGCTTCTTCTTCCAAGTCCGCCGCATGACGGTGGGGCTCCACAGGCGGAGCCAGGTACGGTGGGGGGTCGCCTCAAAAATTTCAGCGATCAGTGGGTTCGCTCACAGGTGGATCCCTGGATCCTGCAAATAGTATCTCAGGGGTACAGGCTGGAATTCGAGGCGTCCCCACCCCACCGGTTCCTAAAATCTGCCTTGCCGATTGCTCCCTCAGACAGGGAGGCGGTGCTAGCGGCAATTCACAAGCTGTATTCCCAGCAGGTGATAATCAAGGTACCCCTACTTCAACAAGGCCGGGGTTATTATTCCACACTATTTGTGGTACCGAAACCGGACGGTTCGGTGAGACCCATTCTAAATTTGAAATCCTTGAACACGTACATAAAGAAATTCAAGTTCAAGATGGAATCGCTCAGGGCGGTTATTGCAAGCCTGGACGAGGGGGATTACATGGTATCCCTGGACATCAAGGATGCTTACTTGCATGTCCCCATTTACCATCCTCACCAGGAGTACCTCAGATTTGTGGTACAGGATTGCCATTACCAATTCCAGACGCTGCCGTTTGGACTGTCCACGGCACCGAGGGTATTTACCAAGGTTATGGCGGAAATGATGATACTCCTTCGAAGAAAGGGAGTTTTAATTATCCCGTACTTGGACGATCTCCTAATAAAAGCGAGGTCCAAGGAACAGTTGTTGGTGGGAGTAGCACTATCTCAGGAGGTGCTGCACCAGCACGGCTGGATTCTGAATATCCCAAAGTCACAGCTGGTTCCGACGACACGGCTACTGTTCCTGGGTATGATTCTGGATACAGTCCAGAAGAAAGTGTTTCTCCCGGAGGAGAAAGCCGGGGAGTTGTCATCTCTAGTCAGAGACCTCCTGAAACCGAAACAGGTATCAGTGCATCGCTGCACACGGGTCCTGGGAAAGATGGTAGCTTCTTACGAAGCAATTCCCTTCGGCAGGTTCCATGCCAGAATCTTTCAGTGGGACCTGTTGGACCAGTGGTCCGGATCGCATCTTCAGATGCATCGCTTAATAACCCTGTCTCCAAGAACCAGGGTGTCTCTACTGTGGTGGCTGCAGGGTGCCCATCTTCAAGAGGGCCGAAGATTCGGAATACAGGACTGGGTCCTGGTGACCACGGATGCCAGCCTTCCAAGGACTATGGTCGAGTCAGGAGACTTCCCTTCACATAAATATTCTGGAACTAAGGGCCATCTACAATGCCCTAAGTCGAGCAAAAGCCCTGCTCCTACACCAGCCGGTGCTGATCCAGTCAGACAACATCACGGCAGTCGCCCATGTAAATCGACAGGGCGGCACAAGAAGCAGGATGGCGATGGCAGAAGCCACAAAAATTCTCCGATGGGCGGAGAATCATGTACTAGCACTGTCAGCAGTGTTCATTCCGGGAGTGGACAACTGGGAAGCAGACTTCCTCAGCAGACACGACCTCCACCCGGGGGAGTGGGGACTTCACCCAGAAGTCTTCCAGATGCTCCTAAACCGTTGGGAAAAACCACAGGTGGACATGATGGCGTCCCGTCTCAACAAAAAGTTAAAAAGATATTGCGCCAGGTCAAGGGACCCTCAGGCGATAGCTGTGGACGCTCTAGTGACACCGTGGGTGTACCAGTCGGTTTATGTGTTCCCTCCTCTGCCTCTCATTCCAAAGGTATTGAGAATAATAAGAAAGCGAGGAGTAAACACAATTCTCGTGGTTCCGGATTGGCCAAGACGAGCGTGGTACCCGGAACTTCAAGAGATGCTCTCAGGGGACCCGTGGCCTCTACCGCTCAGACAGGACCTGATACAGCAGGGGCCCTGTCTGTTCCAAGACTTACCGCGGCTGCGTTTGACGGCATGGCGGTTGAACACCGGATCCTAAAGGAAAAGGGTATTCCGGAAGAAGTCTTTCCTAAGCTTATTAAGGCCAGGAAAGATGTTACGGCAACGCATTATCACCGCATATGGCTAAAATATGTTGCATGGTGCGAGGCCAATAAGGCCCCAACAGAGGAATTTCAACTAGGTCGATTTCTGCATTTCCTGCAAGCAGGAGTGGATATGGGCCTAAAACTAGGCTCCATTAAAGTACAGATTTTCTTTCAAAAAGAACTAGCTTCAGTACCTGAAGTTCAGACTTTTGTAAAAGGAGTGCTGCATATTCAGCCCCCGTTTGTGCCTCCGGTGGCACCTTGGGATCTCAACGTGATGTTGAGTTTCTTAAAATCACATTGGTTTGAGCCACTAAAAACCGTGGATCTGAAATATCTCACGTGGAAAGTGGTCATGTTATTAGCCTTGGCTTCAGCCAGGCGAGTGTCAGAATTGGCGGCTTTATCATGTAAAAGCCCTTATCTGATTTTCCATATGGATAGGGCAGAGTTGAGGACTCGTCCCCAATTTCTCCCTAAGGTAGTGTCAGCGTTTCACCTGAACCAGCCTATTGTGGTGCCGGCGGCTACTAGTGAATTGGAGGACTCCAAGTTGCTAGACGTTGTCAGGGCCCTGAAAATATATGTTTCCAGGACGGCTGGAGTCAGAAAATCTGACTCGCTGTTTATCCTGTATGCACCCAACAAGCTGGGTGCTCCTGCTTCTAAGCAGTCTATTGCTCGCTGGATTTGTAGTACAATTCAGCTTGCACATTCTGTGGCAGGCATACCACAGCCAAAATCTGTAAATGCCCATTCCACAAGGAAGGTGGGCTCATCTTGGGCGGCTGCCCGAGGGGTCTCGGCTTTACAACTTTGCCGAGCAGCTACTTGGTCAGGGGCAAACACATTTGCAAAATTCTACAAATTTGATACCCTGGCTGAGGAGGACCTGGAGTTCTCTCATTCGGTGCTACAGAGTCATCCGCACTCTCCCGCCCGTTTGGGAGCTTTGGTATAATCCCCATGGTCCTTACGGAGTTCCCAGCATCCACTAGGACGTTAGAGAAAATAAGAATTTACTCACCGGTAATTCTATTTCTCGTAGTCCATAGTGGATGCTGGGCGCCCATCCCAAGTGCGGATTGTCTGCAATACTTGTAAATAGTTATTGTTAACTAAAGGGTTATTGTTGAGCCATCTGTTGAGATCCTCAGTTGTTTTCATACTGTCAAACTGGATATAGTATCACGAGTTGTACGGTGTGATTGGTGTGGCTGGTAAGAGTCTTACCCGGGATTCTAAATCCTTCCTTATTATGTCTGCTCGTCCGGGCACGGTGTCCTAACTGAGGCTTGGAGGAGGGTCATAGTGGGAGGAGCCAGTGCACACCAGGTAGTCATAAATCTTTCTAGAGTGCCCAGCCTCCTTCGGAGCCCGCTATTCCCCATGGTCCTTACGGAGTTCCCAGCATCCACTACGGACTACGAGAAATAGAATTACCGGTGAGTAAATTCTTATTTTCTTCACCAAGTAAATCTTAGAAATTTTGGGGCTCATTTACATTTGGATGTACTGTAAGTCATTTTGATGACACGCCTCCTCTCAGATGTAGCAGTACACGCCCGCGCTGATAGGTGTTACTTTCACAATCTCCCTGAAATTATTTTTCAAAAGTAGGCAAGTATGCCTTGTGTGTGTACATGTGGTAGGCAGAGGTTAAAGTGAGCCGGAACGGGGCGGAACTGCGTTCTGTCATATCCATTTGGAGCCGGAACGCTGTTCCGCCTCCTCCGGCTCAACTAATCCAGGGAAATGGCGGGCACCCGCTGAGATTGTGTTACCAGCGGGCACCCAGCAAATTCCTCTCAGCGGCAGCCGGTGCAGGAGCTCACTGCTGAGCTCTGGCTTCCGGCTCCCCATGACGAGATGTCCCATAGGTCCGAGGAACGGGTTGCCAGGCGGAGGTCAGCAGCGGTCTAGAAGCAGGAGCGGGGCTGGTGAGTATTGTGTTTATTTTTTATTTTTTTGTGTGTGTGTGTGTGTGTGTGTAAGCGGCGCTGCAAAGGGGGGGACCAACTGGGGGCATATCAAGTTGCGTAAACCAGCTAGGGGCATATCTAATGTGGGCCAAACCAGCTGGGGGCATGTCTAGTGGGGGAAAATCAGAATGGGGGCATATCTAGTGGGGGCAAACCAACTGGGGACATATCTAATGGGGGCAAAACTACTGGGGGCATATCTAGTGTGGGCAATTCTACTGGATATCTAGTGGGGGGCTTAACTACAGGGGGAATATCTACTGAGGGCATATCTTCTTACGGCATATCTACTGGGGGCATAACTACAGGGGACATAACTACTAGTGGCAATACTACACGGCTGCATTGCATAGGGGGCATTTAGTAAGGGGTATCACTCCTGGGGTCATAAGGGGCACTACTAGTGGGAGCACTGTATAAGGGGCACCAATACTATGGGCTCTACATAAGGGGCACTACAACTGTGGGCACTACCACTACAGTGGCCATTGAATAAGGGGCACTACTACAGAGGGAATTGTATAAGGGGCACTACTGCTGTGGGCATTGTGTGTATTTGGGGTGCTACTACTGTGGGCTTTGTGTATATGGGGCACTAATGTGTGTCATCCCATGAATAAGGGACACTACTATGTGGTGTAATGTGAATAAGACTGTGTCCCTTTTTTGAGACCACACCCCTTTTACCTACAGCGCACGCAATTCCTTTGTTACACAAGTTTGGGGGTTGGGGGGGGGGGGGGTTCGGGAGTTCCACCACCTCTCTAGGACCACTTTAAGCACTGGTGGTAGGGAACATGATTGTAAACTGTACTGGGCAGGGACTGATGTGAATGTTTAAATATTTTCTGTAAAGCGCTGCAGAAGAACATGTGCCCTATATAAATAACTACAGGATTAAGAATGTGGATTACACCTTACTGTATTTACTGTAACTAGTACACCTAATACTTCATAACATAAAATACAGGATTATGCAAAAGAGATTCTACTAGAGGGGGTAATTCAGACTGTGTCGCTGCAGCGATTGCAGTCTAAATTACTATGCGTAGTGCGCACGTGTGATAGCATCTCACTGGTGCAATCGCCTCTGCCTGATTGACAGGCAGAGGTGGACGCAGGGCCCGGTCCGGACAATGGAGGCGTGTCCGGACCGTTGGGAAGGGGGCGGGCCACGGCGGCTGCATGATGTCACACGCAGCCCTTGCGACCCAGTACGTGGCGGTTAGCCCCCTGTGCGCAGGTGCTGCGCTGGCAGGGAGCTACTTGTCAGGTACAAAAGCATCGCCGCCATGCAATGCTTTTTTACCTGTGCAGGAAGGGCAGGGCGGACTAGCATGTCCCCCCGCATGTCAGAGTAAATGATCGTAGATGTGCTAAATTTAGCCCATCTACGATCAACTCTGAATTATCTCAATGCTGATTGGGTGCGATGAGCAACTTCTCCAATAGTCCACTCATTCTACTGTTTGATACATCAACTCGTGTTATCCATACGGTGCAAGTAGGGTGGCCAATCTCGGACTAGGGATCGTCGGGATCCCGGGATTTTGGCCTGAAATTTGGCCAGGATTGAATCCCGAGTTGGAGCAAGCTGTGTGTATTGCCAGCAAGAACCAGCCGCATTCGGGAGTGCATGCATATCAGAATCAGGTCCAACATGTCCAACTATTTTCTCAAGACCAGGCACGGGCGTAGCTACCATAGGTGCAGGGAGTGCAGCTGCTATGGGGCCCAGAGGTGAGAGGGGCCCTCATTCCCTGTCACAGTTACATATGTTATATACAGGGTGTAGCTACCATAGATGCAGGGAGTGCAGCTGCTATGGGGCCCAGTGCTGAGAGGGGCCCTCATTCTCTGTCACAGTTACATGTGTTATTTACAAGGGTGTAGCTACTATAGGTTCAGGGAGTACAGCTGCTATGGGGCCCAGAGCTGAGAGGGGCCACCTTCCCTGTCACAGTTACATGTCTTATATACAAGGGTGTAGCTACCATACAGTAGGTGCAGCTGCTATGGGGCCCAGAGCTGAGAGGGGCCCTCATTCCCTGTCACAGTTACATATGTTATATACAGGGTGTAGCTACCATAGATGCAGGGAGTGCAGCTGCTATGGGGCCCAGTGCTGAGAGGGGCCCTCATTCTTTGTCACAGTTACATGTGTTATTTACAAGGGTGTAGCTACTATAGGTTCAGGGAGTACAGCTGCTATGGGGCCCAGAGCTGAGAGGGGCCCATCTTCCCTGTCACAGTTACATGTGTTATTTACAAGGTCGTAGCTACCATAGGTGCAGACAGTGCAGCTGCTATGGGGCCCAGAGCTGAGAGGTACCACCTTCCCTGTCACAGTTACATGTGTTATATACAGGGTGTAGCTACCATAGGTGCAGACAGTGCAGCTGCTATGGGGCCCAGAGCTGAGAGGGGCCATCTTCCCTGTCACAGTTACATGTGTTATATACAGGGTGTAGCTACCATAGGTGCAGGGAGTGCAGCTGCTATGGGGCCTAGAGCTGAGAGGGGCACATTCAATATCACAGTTACATGTCTTATATACAAGGGTGTAGCTACCATACAGTAGGTGCAAGGGGTGCAGCTGCTATGGGGCCCAGAGCTGAGAGGGGCCCACTTTCCCTGTGCGAGTTACAGTACATGTGTTATATACATTTTTAACCATTGGGTGGTACAGTACATAGGGCCCTTACAAACGTTTGCCTTGGGGCCTACAATATATGTAGTACCTGCTTATTGTAATGTGGTATAAAATGAACTGGAGGGTATTATAAGGTTTCATAATATTGCCTGGGGTACTGTAATGTGGCGCAATGTCTATGCAGGTACTATAATGTGGCATAATATGAACTGAGGACACTGTCATGAAGTGAGTTTGTCAGGTCTGTGTCTGTTCCCGGAGGGGCGCTAGTGGGTTACTGGTGGTGCGGTTGAGGAAACGAGGAGGCTGTAGTAAGTTCCTGCGCATGTGCGCAAATTATGTTTATTAAAGCCCACAAGAAAAATATGAAAATAACGGGAGCAATGGCAAATACAAGAGAAACTGATAGAGTCTCTGGAAGCAAAACAGTCACATACTATAGGTCGGTCTGGAAACCGATAACAACTTGGAATAAATGATGGTCTGCTTGGAAGCCGATGATGACTTGAAACAAGGCTTAACACAGATGATTGACAATATCGATGATCGGCCTGGAAACCGATGGTAACTTGAAACAGGATTTGTATAGGCAATTGGTAATATCGATGATTGGCCTGGAAACCGATAGTGACTTGAAACAGGATTGTACAGGCAATCGGTAATACAGATGATCGGCCTGGAAAATCAATAGGAACTTGCAACAGAGCTACACAGTCAATAGGCAATGCTTGCATACAACAACAGAACCAGGTTTGGGTATTGCAGGAGACAGCTGAATTTTAAGCAGGATGCTTTAGTCCAGGTTGAATAGCACAGTGCTGATGCAGAGTAGTAACAAACAGGTGAGTATGATATGCAGCACCCGGAGAGAGTCTCTTACTGCAAGTGGTTCTAGGAGCAGAGTGTAGCTGAAGATGAACTGGATGGCTGGTGCATGTAGTTCCACGGAAGGGTTATTATTATTATTATTATTATTATTACATGTTATGCATAAGGCGCCACAAGTGTTTCGCAGAGCCGTACAAAGGACAGCACAGGGAGACAAAACTTAACATTACAGTAAATAAATAACAAAAATAGAGTACAGGTAACAAAGAGCACCACAATTCTCAAAACATAATACAGCTTAGATGTAAGCAGCGAGGGAGTGTTCATCGTACTACTAAGGGCTGGCGGCCATAGATAGAGATGAGCCTTTACCAGCAGGAGAAAAAATCGGTATAGATGGTCGCTGAATATAAGAGGGCTGTGAGTGAAATGTGTTGAGAAGAGGATTTTGACAACAAGAGGAAAGAGGGCCTTGCTCTGAGGAGCTAACAATCTAGTAGGAAGGGGTGACAGACAGATGACATGAGGTGCAAGCAAGCGTGAGGTAGCCTGATGGCAGGATGTAAGCAAAGCAGGGATGTTCATGGCATGAGGCAGGGGGATGGAGGAGCGGCCTCCATCCCCCTTGTGTCAAGGGTTGACACAAGGGAGTCACAGGAGACTGGAGCCAGGAGACGCTATGCACTGGATGCAACGCGTTGTTCAAGGAAATGATACTGAGACAGTGTTCTGGCTTTATACCCCCTGGTCAGCAGCCACTGGATGATTGAGCCATGTGTGCAGACACAGCGCAGGATTGGATGTTACTGAATCAGCTGACTGCCAGTGTCATGGCGGCGCCCATGCAGTGCAAATGACAGGAACACAGCGGGGTAGATGCCAGATGGAATTCAGGGGTGCACAGAGGTACTGGACAGGGTACACACACGCATCATCAAGCTGGGAACATGACTTCCAGAGGCCCACGCACCAGTGCGCTGGTAAGTGAGATACCGCTGAACGCTGATTCCTGACAGAGTTGGGGGTAGTGTGTTGCATAATGTGTACTGGCAGCCCTACAGTGTGACATCAGGTGAACTAGGGCACTATTATGGAACAAAACATTAACAACTGCTGCGGAGAGGTCTCTCTAGAAACATTGGGCCACTTCAAAATGTTGCTACAGGACCCACAAAATGTTGGCTACGTCCCTGAGACCAGGTGTAGGTCTCAAAGGCTTTTGAGCCCTAGACATCCCTGCCAACGTCTATAAACCATACAGTATGGTTTGTATATAACTGGTATACTGCTCGATAGCATATAGCTAATGTTACCAGCGTACACACGACCTTCCTCGCCTAACACTTGACCAACACTAAAGCAGAGAACAGAGGCGGTGTAATCTTCCAGTGAGTTACAAAGTGCACCAGGAACAACATTCCACTGAGAGAACAGAAGATTCAATGGAACTTGAGAAAACAGGAGGTACAACATTCCATCGTGCTACAGAACAGAAGTGACTGGGAAGAGAGAACATTAGAAGCGGTACATTCCATTATTCCATTAACAGACAGGAGCAATATTACCCTGAGCCAGAGACTCAAGACTGTAGAACAAACATAGTCATTAACAAAACACAACTATGTGACATCCGTAGGCCTGACTCAGAGTTATACGCAAACCTGATGGTCTGTGTACAACTCCAATGGCGGGATGACTGCGCTTGTGCAGAACACACGCAGTGCCCTCTAAGCTGCAGCCTGATTGAGAGGGGATAGTACCGGGCAGCGTTCATGAAACGGAGGAGTGTCGCCCTATTTGCTTGGAGTGTCTGTGTCACCTGGGGGATACTCAGATGGCCCATGTTCTCACAAGTGATTCGGTGGCTGCAGTTGGATCATAGTAGCCAGCAGGAGGCGTCTATTTAAAATTCAAATGCAGCAGGAGGCAGCCATTATCTGCGAGATCCGAGTGCTGTGTCCGAGGCGACATGCGAAGGTTTTAGGGACCGGTCAGCCTGTGTAAGTTGAAGCTTCTTCAGGCTGCAGTGGCAAACGCAGGATTTGCATGGGGGGGGGGGGGGTTCCAGAACTAGGTGGAGCCAAGCACGGGGGTGGGGACTGAGGTGACCCAGTATATGCTGAATCCGTAAAACTAGTGTGTCTGTGTGTGTGTGTGTGTGTGTGTATGTATATATATATATATATATATATACCTAATTACTGCGCTGGTGCGGCAGCCCTCTAATTCGATCCTCCTGTTAGTGAGGACCATACAAAACAACACCTCCAGCAAATTGAATCAGAGGGCGCTCTCAATCACTTTAACTGGTTACCAACTAAAAATTGACCAAATGATTATGGCTTTACACAATTTATTAAAAGCAAAGTATTGCCCAATCTAGACCCTTTAGGGTTGAAGACAGAGAGAAAAGAAACCCTACACTATTGTACATTTGACATATATTGTGATCTGTAATTGTGAAAAAGGGTTACCTCTCTCTAGATTGGGCAATACTTTGCTTTTAATAAATTGTGTAAAGCCATAATCATTTGGTCAATTTTTAGTTGGTAACCAGTTAAAGTGATTGAGAGCGCCCTCTGATTCAATTTGCTGGAGATATATATATATATATATATATAATTATATAATTATATATATATATATATATACTGTACATATCTAAACATATATATACTATGTATATACACCAATATATATATATATACTAAGTGCTTCATCGCGCCCTACGGGCGCTCTTCACACCGTCGCAAGGGGCTACGCCCCCTTAACCCTTGCATGCCTTTCTGGGGTTCAATATTTGTATTATATGGAGTATTACCTGCATTCCTTTGTTAGTGGTTAAATATTGCATAATGAAAGGGCGTGCGATGGTGAAGGAGGCGCAGCCCCTTGCGACGCCGTGAACAGCACCTGCAGGGCACGATGTACAGAATGTAGCGGGTGCGACTGCGGATGGTGTCTGTAGATGCTGCGGGTGGAGGGGCGGCGGAAGTGGGGGTGGGGCCCGGATGGGGAAGGTGCTGCAGGTGGTGGAGGGGCAGGTGCGGGGGTGTCATTGGTGGGGGAGGGGTGGGGGAGGGGGGGACCGCGGATGGAGGAGGGTGTCTGCAGATGCTGCGGGTGGAGGGGGGCAGGTGTGGGGGGAGACATATAAGGGGGGTGGATGGTGGAGGAGGCCTGGAGGTGCTGTGGGTGGTGAAGGGGCAGAGGAGTGGGAGCCGCGGGTGGTGTAGGGGGTCTGGAGGCACAGCGTGTGGGGGAGGGGTGGAGTGCCGCATGTGGTGGAGGGGAAGGTGCGGAGGTGTGGTGCATTGGGGAGAGGTCTGGAGGCGCTGCGGGTACTGTACCTGCCAAAAAGGTAGTTGGAGGGTATGTAGTAGCAGGGCCAGGACAGGGGTGACAGGGTCAGAACAGTGGTGATGGGGCCAGGACAGGGGTGACGGGGCCAGGACAGGGGCGACGGGGCCAGGACAGAAATGACAGGGACAGGATAGGGGTGACAGAGCCAGGGTAGGGGCGGCAGGGCCAGGACAGGGGTGACAGGGCCAGTATAGGGTTGACATGGCAAGCACAGGGGTGACAGGGCCAGGATAGGGTAACAGGGCCAGCATAAGGGTGACAGGGCCAGGATAAGGGTGAAAGGGCCAGGATAAGGGTGGCAGGGCAAGGCCAGGGGTGACAGGGACATGACAGAACACAGGGCACGGGAGAGATTGGTATTAGGGACAAAACAGTGGTGACAGACAGATGTGTCTTACCGGAGTCACTGCTGCTGGCTGCTGCTGTTCCACTCCAACCTGTTGGGATCTGCTGCTGGTGGAGGGTTGGCATGGCTGACTCTCTTAGGCTGGAGTCCTGCTTCCTCTGCCCGTCCGCATCCCTCCCCCCCTCCTCAGTCACACACCGCAGACCTCGCGCAGCTGCCGGACACTGTGGTAAGAGGAGACTGGGAGTGACTGGTTAGCCCCCAGGAGATGCTGCGGCTGGAGGGAGGAGGGGGTCATAGCATGCACGTGGCGCGGACCTCGCGGCTGCCGGGCACTGTGGTAAGGGGAGACTGGGAGTGACTGGTTAGCCCCCAGGAGATGCTGCGGCTGGAGGGAGGAGGGGGTCATAGCATGCACGTGGCGCGGACCTCGCGGCTGCCAGGCACTGTGGTAAGGGGAGACTGGGAGTGACTGGTTAGCTCCCAGGAGAAGCTGCGGCTGGAGGGAGGAGGGGGTCGGAGCCTGCAAGCAGCTCGGACTTCTGCAGCGCTACCTGCCGGCTAAAGTGTGTGAAGAAGCTGGGCGCACCTCACTGTGGGCGGCAGCGCTGCAGGTAGTGGTGGGGTTGCTGGGGCTGGAGATAACAGAGGCGGTACGGAACCTGCACAGCGGCAGGTGCCCCACAAAACTGCAGCTAAGAAGCGTGGAGTGTGCCAGAAAGTGACGCTCCTCCGTGCCAGAGAGACCCTGCTGAGTATGCTGATGTGGGGGGTCAAGCACACAGTGAGCCGGTGCCCGTCTGTCTGTACGGCATACCCCCTCACACACCCCCATACCTCCAACTGTCCCGATTTTCGTGGGACAGTCCCATTTTTGGGGGTCTGTCCCGCTGTCCCACCCGCAGGTCGCAGTGTCCCGCGGCGGTGGGGTGGGGGGGTGGGGGGGGCAGTTGGAAAGCTCCTGTACTCGCTGTTCTGCTTAGCATGAGCAGCGGTGAATAGTGGAGACAGAGGGAGAGGGGGCATCAGGGGGTACGGATTAATGGGGGGTTCCGGCAGCAGAGCCAGATTAAGGGGGGGGCAGGGGGTACGTACCGTTGGCCCCACAGTTTTAGGGGGCCCCCCGGCTCGAGTAGCTCTGTCCCAGCTCAGAAGCTCCCCCGTCCTGCCAGCAACAGCGGCAGCATTGAGCTACAGTCAGCACACGCTGCTGCGTGTTGGCAGGTCTGTGGTGTTGCAGGGAGGCAGCAGTCTCCCTGCTTTCTTCTGCCTGTGCGGGTGTGTAGGGGGGAGCGACCACCTCCTCTGGATTTAGCCCTAGCTGAGGGGCCAAAATTCCATAAAAAATAAATAAATCCTGGAATTTGCATAAGGGGGCGTGACCTCGCGTCCCGCGATTAGGCCATGCCCCCAACCCCACAGCAGGCACAGCAATGAGATAGGGCTCCCCTGTCTCAAGTGCCCTGGGCCCCCCGGACTCATAATCAGCCCCTGGGGGCATGCCAGCAGCTCACAGAGCACTGGGCATGCCCCCTCACTGACGAAAACGGAGGCCCTCCCGTGAAGCCACGCCCCCTTTTCGCCGAGTGTGTGTCCCTCCTTCTGCCTGAAGAAAGCTCCTGCAGAAAGCCGGGAGGTATGCATCCCTGCCTGTGCCATGCCCATACTATCTGCTTCTGCTCCTAGTCTCCTATAGATTTGGCCAGATCTGTGACTCATTTGACTAACTCCGCCCAGTGTTGTGACTCCGCCCAGCGTTAGCAAATGAGTCACAAAGTCACAGAATAGGGCTATTATATAGGAGATATATACATACATATACACATAGCATATTAAACATGCATACACATATATATATATATGTACATACAGTACACGTATATATACGCACAGATATATATATATATCGTGTGTGTGTGTGTGTGTGTGTGTGTGTGTGTGTGTGTGTGTGTGTGTGTGTGTGTGTGATAAGAAAAGGATCACTTATTCTGCGGGATGTACTAAACAGAAAACGTGGTAAACGAGAGTATACCGCATTTTCGGAATGTACTAAGCCCCAGCCGCCGGGTCAGTGCCGCGGTGGGGTTCGCCAGCTTTGTAGCTATACCCCATAGAAGCCTATGGGTTTCTCTCCGCAGCTCTGTGTGAGGGATCCGATTGGATCCCTCCCAGCATGCCCCGCCCCCGTCACCCTGCGCATGCGCAGACTTACACCCGGGGCCGATACCCGGAAGTCAGGCAGCCGCTGGGGATTGCAGAGGACAGCTCTTATCGGAAGAGCTGTCCTCCGCAATGCTAATTGCATATGTAAGTACATACGAGATTAGCATTGTGGCGCAGGGCGGCGATGTCTATTAGTACATCCCGCCCATTCTCTGAGACTCTGCTATCATTCTTTGTGATGCACATGTACCAAGCTACAGTATACTGTATAGCATATACTTACTGAGCTGATAAAGGCCAGTCCATTAGGGAGAATATCTATATCTTCAGACCCAAACTCTGCAACAATATAAACACATTACTGTACATGTGTATGAATACATTATTATTTAATATATATATATATAATCCCAAAATCATGTAGGGCGCAGTATGTATTCTTGTTATATACTATGCGGGGTATTTATTAAGATTGACTTGCTCCACCAAGAATTAACATTCCATATCGCTGCATATTGTGGAGATTTTAATAATGTTTTATTCTCACCTATTTATTTAGGTTGGATTGCAGATTCTGCTAAAAAGCAGACTCTGCAATCCTTTCTGTCGCATGCTGGGGGCCGCCTAGCGGCTGTGACCGTTATTTAATTGCGGTTGCAGCCACTGTGGATGACCCCCACGCCAGGACCCCTGCAATGTAATACATTCTATAGTAGAGGGTGGGTGGGACTGAGCTAATTGTGGCACCATACCAGCAACCCTTCCACTTGGACTTTTCTGATTTCCTGGAAAACAGGAGGAAAAAATTGGTAACTATGGACTTATGTTGGTGTCCTATATATTCCCCTTGTGAGCGTCACTTCTGCAGTAAATAAATGAGTGCAATAGAGATACAAAAAGACACTATTATGAAAATACTTATTCATAGAAGGAAGATTTCAAGTGAAAAGACTCCACCATACTTGAATGGAGGCAGGAATCAGTGGTGTGCAGTGAGGTGAGGCAGAACCTTTCCTGTCAAACTCGTTCCAGTATACAACAGAGTTTTGACTATATAAAGTATATGAAAAATACAAAGAATTTATTAGAAATATCTTCTCTGTATTATTCTAATCATTTTCATAGTCCAAATTCTGAAGTAAAAAGTCTATGACAGGTGTGGCAGTGAACCTCCCAGACCCCCCCCCCCCCACACCACCACCACCACCACCCTCGCCCTTCCCCCTATCTTTTCCGCACTTCTCTGTTCAACACACAATAATGCCCACATGTATATACTGCTGCACCGGTGTATAATGCCCACATGTATATACTGCTGCACCTGTGTTTAATGCCCACATGTATATACTGCTGCACCGGTGTATAATACACACACGTATATCCTGCTGCACCGATATATAATGCCCACATGTATATACTGCTGCACCTGTGTGTGTATATCCTGCTGCACCGGTGTATAATGCCCACATGTACTGTATATACTGCTGCACCGGTGTATAATGCCCACATGTATATACTGCTGCATCGGTGTATAATGCCCACATGTATATCCTGCTGCACCTGTGTATAATGCCCACATGTACTGTATATACTGCTATCCTTTATTAAGAAAAATTGCAACATACATTACATAAATATGGTAAAACTCATAAAAATAGGACATACAATATACATTGAGTTGTTGCCCAATAATCCAAACCAAAAAGCAACAAAACTTGTATAACTATACGCAATGTCAATATTGCTTAACATCTAAGCAAAAAACAACCTACTATATACAAACAACACATATTATAACCATAAGCAATGAAAAGATGAATGAAGTCTTTTAGTCACATGCAAACCGCTTTAATTAAAAAAACAGAAAAAAAGAAAATCTACGGGAAGGTGAAGGATAGGAAGCCATAAGATGAACAAGAAAAGGACTTCTGCTACCCACTCAAGGGGGTTTCAGGTGGCGCCAGAGCCTGGACCACCCGACAGCATCCAACCTCTTCCTATCCATATCCATCATCCTCTTAACCTCGTGCAGAATATTTCCCACCACCTCCTCACAGGGGAGGACCTTTGCTCTGAGGGAAACCTGACACCGTGCACCCCATGTGTGAAACCTAACTGCTAAACTAACTATAAAAATTGTGGTTAAATCAAACCTTCTATACCCTTTGAACGCCCCATAAACCCACTCAGGGTAACTAAGCCCCGAAAGGCACGGGATGCGTAAGGCCCTTGATACCGCTCTGTAAACCTTTATATTGAAGGGACACTCAAGGAGGAAATGGTCCATTGTCTCCACCTCCCCTAGACATTCCTCACGTGGGCAGCCACGATCATTGGCACTTCGACACTTGAGGTTACCCCGCACATAAAGCCTCCCTTGGAAAGAAAGCCAGGCAATATCTCTGAACTTCAGTGGGATTCTTTGAGAATTAATCAAAGACAACCCATCTGAGCAGACACTGCCTGGGCAGTCCCTTAACGACAGCGGAGCATAAAAGTGAGTCTGCAAAATTCTTCTCTCCAACTCCCTTCTAGAGAAGTTTTTGACTTCACCCACCTCCAGCCCCCAAAGCCTCGTCATCTTCAAGCACAGTATAACGTAGATCGGGAGGTAGCCATGCCGGACTCGAAAGGTTTTTACTTGGCCACCATCCATCCATAACCTGAGGAAGGGAAACACCCAGGCCCTAAAACTCTCTACCCATCGAGGGGGAGTTCCTAGAAACAAACTCCCTAGATTCAGTTTTAAAAACGTTGTAGCAAAAAACACCACAGGGTTGACCATACTCAGCCCCCCCTGTTCCCTCGATCTGTAGGTGATCCCTCTCTTGACCAGATTCATTCTATTCCCCCATAACATCAGGAAGAATAAAGAATTCATCTTGGTCCACAAAGACTGTGGCAAGAAGCACACATAACTGACATACAGAAAAAGCGGAATCAGATAGGTTTTGCATAAGTCAACCCTCTCCCTGAGAGAAAGTTGCCACCTTCTCCAGGACTGCACCTTCCTGGTAGCATCTTCCAGCCTCTTCTCCCAATTCTGAGTGGCATAATCACCACGGCCAAATTTGATACCTAGAATTTTTATCTCTGGACTGGCACGGGGGAGGCTATCCGGAAGGGTAAATTCATCACCTTCCTCCCCCATCCAGAAAGCTTCACACTTATCCTGATTGATTCTGGAGCACGAAGCCTCAGAGTACTCACAGATAAGATGTTCCATGCCACGTGCCTCTGCCACAGATGACAGGACCACAGTAACATCGTCTGCGTAGGCCACCACCCTCAGCGGCAACCCAGGGCCCAGCTGAACCCCTGCCACAGCACCGCTCTCAATCCTCCGCACAAAAGGATCAATTGCAAATACATATAGAAGGGGGCTCAGGGGACACCCCTGACGGACACCCGAGTCGACCGAAAAAGCAGGGCCTACCCAGCCATTGACAAGTGGGAAGCTCTCAGCCTGATTGTAAATGACACGTAGCCAATCTACCACCCTCGCTGGAAGACCATACCTCTCCAGCACAGCCCACAGGTACTGATGATTAACTCGGTCAAAAGCCTTGGACTGATCCAATGCCAGCAAATACTTGCCCCATTTTTCAGCACGACATTGCTCCACAGCCTCCCGGATGCCAAGGACAGCACTAAAGGTGCTTCGGCCTTTTACAGTGCAATGCTGAGACGGAGAAAGTAACAGCCCGGAAACTTCCATCAGCCGATTAAAAAGTACCTTTGCCAGAATCTTTCTGTCCGTATTGAGAAGAGCGATGGGGCGCCAGTTCTCAACACGCACCGGGTCCCTACCTTTAGACAATAATATGAGAGCAGAGGATCTCATAGAGGGAGGGAGTGATCCCTTACCCAGGCTTTCATTAAATACCTCCATGAGATGAGGAGCCAATATGTCTGAAAAAGCTTTAAAAAATTCAGATGTTAACCCATCTGGGCCCGGAGATTTTTTTATAGACAAACCGTCTATGGCTCTCTTGACCTCCTCCACTGTCACATCACTGCCCAAAGAGTCAAAAGAAGGATCAAGTTGCTCAAGTCCAGGTGTCTCCCTCAGAAACTGATCCATCCTCTCTCTGATGAGTGGCTGCTCAGACAAAAGGCTGGAGTAATAGGACCTGATGACTCCCAAAATACCCTCCCTGTCTTCATGAAGAGTACCCTGGTCATCAAACAGGCCCCTGACCTCCCTCAAATCAACTGATTTTCTGCAACTCTGGTAGGGATCAGGCGAGTGGTATTTTCCATAATCCCTCTCCAGAATCAAAGAAGCCAGGCGATCGTACTGATATTCCTTCATCTGAGCCTTCACCCGGGAGATTTCCCCACTATCTCCACGCTCAGAGATCAAGAAATCCAGTTTCTTTCTCAGGCTCTGATAGATACATCTTTTTGTCAAGTTTTTCCTGGCTACCAGCCTTTGAAAAAGCCTTCGAGTCCTCTTTTTACACTCCTCCCACCACTCAGACCTACTCCAACCAGCCTCCAGAAGTGTTTCCTGTAGTTGAAGAAAGTCTCGAAAGGACTGTCTAACTCCTTCCTCCTTTAGGAGCTCGGAATTCAAACGCCAAAGGCCCCGCCCTTTCTGAGGGGTTTCTGAGACGTTCAAAGCAACACACAGAAAAACGTGATCGGAGAACTCTACTGGCTTTGTCTCAGGAGGCAAAGTTTTCGAGGACTCCTTAACAAAAAACCTATCTATCCTAGACCTACGACTACCACAATGATAGGTGAAACCTGTGAGGTCTGGGAAATGGCGAACGTGCACATCCACCAGACCAGCCTCTCTAACCATGCTAACTAGAAAATTGGAATCATAGCCCAGGGTCGCCTTTGTGTCCCCTCTGTCTTTTGGCCTAATGACGGTGTTAAAATCACCTCCAAAGACAATCTGCCGGGCCGTAAAAAGAAACGGTTTTATCTCCCTGAAAAGACATTTCCTGTCCCACTTTGAATGGGGCCCATAGATGTTTATTAGCCTCAGGTCATGTCCTCTCAGGTTGACATCTAAAATCATGCACCTACCTACCTGTAAATCTATAATCCTGTGCACGTTTACCATATCAGTAAAAAGCACTGCCAACCCACTGGACGCCTCGGCCGCAAGAGACCAGAAGGAAGGCCCCCGCTTCCACTGACACTTGGCCCGATGGAGTGTGGCCAAGTCACCTACCCTGGTCTCCTGCAAAAATAAAAAGTCAACATCAACCGTGTTGAAAAAAATCGAAGGCCAAGAAACAAGCACGTTCAGAAAACACGGAAGCCACATTAATGGTGGCACATCGTATAGGTTGGGGATCCATGTTTCTTGGATTATAGAGGTAGGACCCCATTCACTTTTTCTTTGCTTGTCTTTTAGAATCCTCATCCGAGGATCCTACTCTTTTACACGTAACCCCGAAGGGAAGAACATCCTCATCAGACAAAGAGATTTCTTCCACCTCCCCCTCCTCCACCCCACCAACAACTGAGACCACAGTCTCACAGAACAGACCCTTAGATCCTTGTACAACAACACCCTCCCTAATATCACACCCCTCCCCATTTGCAACCCTGTCTGGGGGAGGATCCGGATCAGGGACTTTTGAGGCAATAATACAAGAACCGCCCCCAGGATCATCCCCACCAGAGGACGCGAAAGGAGAATAGGTAAGGCTCCCCGCCTCAAGGCTAGGAGTCTCCTCCACCACCATCACCTCTCCCGGAGATTGAGGGGCCTTCCCCTCTGAACTCTGCACTACCTCAACCTTATTCAATAACGGTACCAAGGCCTGGCTTAACTCTGTCCCTGTAGGATCCCACTCTAGATCCCCCTGAGAACTATCTAAGTGCTTGGTTTTGCTCTGAACTTTACCACATCCCCCCTTTTCCTGTTTAGCTTTGACCGTAACTGCCACGCCATCAACAGACAGATTAGAGGCCTGTTTTGGCTTTTTACTTTTAGAAGTATTCGGAACAAACACTAGCTCTTTTCCCCCAACCATGACTACCTCCCCCTCATCCTCATCATCAGCAGAGGACAAAACGTCAAACCTATTAGAGCATACAACGTCCACACCCTTCTTTTTCAGCTTCTTCCTCTTGCCTTTACTCACCGCCTGAAAAGATGCTTCCCCCCTTTCGACCTGGACTTTCCCTACCCCACCAGCTTCTAGTTTCCTCAACATATCCTGATGCTGTAAAGCAACCACCATGTTATCCTCATGACCGGGCCTGATTTCTAGTGCCTCCTCAACCACCCCTGCATCATGATTATGCAATGCTTTAGGGCACCGACTATAGGGATGGCCATCCGCTCCGCAGAGATTGCACCTCACCTTATTACACTCACGGGACCCGTGCCCCATCTGGCCACACAAAGCACATTTAACAACCGTACAATCATTACTCAGGTGGCGAAAGTCACCACACTTGTGACAAGTTCTGGGCTGCCCAGGATAGAAGCACTGAAGCCGGTCACGGCCAATATAAGCAGCAGATGGTATGTGCTTAGTCTCAGCCCCTACCTGGTGCAACCTCACAAAGGTCGAATAGGCACCACCCCAGACCCCCTTAGTGTAATCAAATTTCTCAAGTGGGGACAACACTGTGCAGGACCTGGACAACCAATATACGATATCCGCAGACGGTAGTGACTCATTGCGCACCAGAACAGTAATCTTTACCCTATCCTGCCTGGTGATGGTGTTGGTTTTAAAATGGCAGTACGGCTCCTTGGTCTTGTTCTTCTCCCATTGGGAGCCAAAAGCTTGCAAGCCATTCAGGGAGAGGAAGCTCAGATCAAAGTCGGGAGTTCTCACCGGATGGATGCACGCAAAAAGGTCTGCGGCCCTAAAACCCCCACTTACCCCAAGGCTGACCCCCACTTACCCCAAGCTGAGGACCAGTACTAGCCCAACCAGAACCCTCCAAAGTTTTGGCATATGAACCAGATCCTGGTCTAACCACAGGAGAGATTACAGGGAGACCCTTGGGTGCTTGAACATTTACCTTCTTACTGACCTCTATACCCGCACTACCAGCCCCACCAGCCATCCTAGTTTGGTTTGCCTGGATCAAGCTTACGGCCGCTAAAGCCCTCACAGGCATATCCATATCTCCGTAAACTGTTTCTACTAGAGTAGTCTCCTCAGGGGTTAAGCTGCTTTTATCAACTGCCGGCAGTCCTTGGGCCAATCTTTGCCCAGTTTTTAATATGGCTTCATACTTCGGAATTCCCATTGATGCAGTTAATGATGTCTCTCGTGATGTCACACATGATGCGTCTTTGGCCCCGCCCCCCTCAGCCACCACAGCAACTAAGCCAGAGCCAGTCGCTGCTGGCTTACAGGGAGAGCCAGCCTCAGCATCTACCACGGCCCGCGCCGTCCCCATATTCGCAGCTTCAGAGACAAGTGCATTGGGAGCAAGTCCACAGGAAGCAGTAGCAGCCACCAGAGCTCCAGCACCCGCCGTTACCCCAGCAGCCACCATGCCCCCTGCACTGCCACCACCCAGCACTCTCTCTGGGAGAGACGCCTCCCCCTCATGGAAAGCACAGGATGACGTCATCGCAGGGTTCCCCTCGATATCCACAGCACCAGACGCAATCCCAGAGGTTTCACCTCCATCATGGCCCACGATATCCACCACTTCTTCCGCAGTCTGGCTGCCCACTTCCATGTCTTCCACTGGAACTATGAGCCCAGATGCTGCCACAGAACCCGCCGGGACCGGGCCGCCATCACATCCGCCATCTTGTCCTGGTATGGACTCTAGCAGTGCTTTTTCCTTTTGCAATAGAGCCTGATCCTGCAACATTTTAATCCTCTTTTTAACTGCAGCCAAAGTGTCATTCAGCTCCCAAAGTTCATCTTTCAGGACAACTCTCTCCCATCTGCTGCTACAGTTACGCCTTCTTTTTTTATAAGTAATGCGAGAGTATATACGGTTCTGCTCCATTCTTAATTCCTCTAGACTCATATTCATGTATTTCTCACTAGAGGATGTTGAATCCTCCAGGCTGCAATCAGAAACCTCAGCATCTCCACCTGCAGCACTAACCCCCGCCTCACCACAGGCAAGTTCATTCACCTTATCACCTCCCTGAGTTACCTCACTCAGAGAGCCGGCATCCTGTGGTTTGGGGGTCTCCAGTTGGGGATCCTGTTTCATCACCGGACCCACAATCACTGGAAACGCTGTACTGTCCAAATCCTCCAGCACTGAGGCTTCCACTGCAATAGGTATGTCAGAATTCCCAGGGCCTCCCTCAGGCCTTGCAGCCTGGGACTCTCCGTCATCCTCCTCCCCAGGAGGATCCATCCTCCCCTGGGAGGCTCCCAGGGGAAACACTGCAGGCTTTTAAGAAGAACCAGGGCCTAGGAGCTTATACACTGTGCACCTGTGTATAATGCCCACATGTATATACTGCTACACCTGTGTATAATGCCCACATGTATATACTGCTGCACCGGTGTATAATGCCCACATGTATATCCTGCTGCACCGGTGTATAATGCCCACATGTATATACTGCTGCACCTGTGTATAAGGCCCACATGTATATACTGCTGCACCTGTGTATAATGCCCACATGTATATACTGCTGCACCTGTGTAAAATGCCCACATGTATATACTGTTGCACCTGTGTATAATGCCCACATGTATATACTGCTGCACCTGTGTAAAATGCCCACATGTATATACTGTTGCACCTGTGTAAAATGCCCACATGTATATGCTGTTGCACCTGTGTAAAGAGCCACATGTATATACTACTGCACCTGTGTATAATGCTCACATGTATATACTGCTGCACCTGTGTATAATGCCACCATATATATACTGCTACCCCTGTGTATAATGTCCACATGTATATACTGCTGCACCTGTGTAAAATGCCCACCTGTATATACTGCTGCACCGGTGTATAATGCCCACATGTATATACTGCTGCACCTGTGCATAAAGCCCACCTGTATATACTGCTGCACCTGTGTATAATGCCCACATGTATATACTGCTGCACCTGTGCATAATGCCCACATGTATATACTGCTGCACCTGTGTATAATGCCCACTTGTATATACTGCTGCACCTGTGTATAATGCTCACATGTATATATTGCTACACCTGTGTATAATGCCCACGTGTATATACTGCTGCACCAGTGCATAATGCTAACCTGTATATACTGCTGCACCTGTGTATAATGCCCACCTGTATATACTGCTGCACCTGTGCATAATGCTCACATGTATATCCTGCTGCACCTGTGTATAATGCCCACATGTATATCCTGCTGCACCTGTGTATAATGCCCACATGTATATCCTGCTGCACCTGTGTATAATGCCCACATTTATATACTGCTGCACCTGTGTATATAATGGCCACATGTACATACTGCTGTACCTGTGTATAATGGCCACATATACTGTGTGTAAATCTGGCTCTGGTACAAGCCAGTGCCTCCTGAACTATTTACCTCACTGCACGTCGCTGGGGCTGGTATATTATATACACTGCTCAAAAAAATAAAGGGAACACTAAAATAACACATCCTAGATCTGAATAAATGAAATATTCTTATTAAATACTTTGTTCTTTACAAGGTGAATGTGCGGACAACAAAATCATACAAAAATTATCAATGGAAATCAAATTTATTAACCCATGGAGGTCTGGATTTGGAGTCACACTCAACATTAAAGTGGAAAAATACACTGTGATGTTAGTGTATTAGAATGCTTAATATTTGTAGACACTCCCTTACTAACATGTGTAAGCCTGAATCTTCAGTGATGGTCCCTAGGACCAGGGGGATGCTGGGAAGTGGGTGGTCCAGTGTGCAGTGTGCCTGGAGTTGGGGATGGAATAAAAAGCACAGCAGTGAACTCACATGTCTCTGTGTCCTGATGACTGGATTTACAAACATATGAACAAAACATACACTACATGCTGATCCAACTTTGATGTAATGTCCTTAAAACAAGCCAAAATGAGGCTCAGTAGTGTGTGTGGCCTCCATGTGCCTGTATGACCTCCCTACAACTCCTGGACAGTCTGTGGTTCAAAGTGGCGTTGGTGGATGGAGCAAGACATGATGTCCCAGATGTGCTCAATTGGATTCAGGTCTGGGGAACGGGCGGGCCAGTCCATAGCATCAATGCCTTCGTCTTGCAGGAACTGCTGACACACTCCAGCCACATGAGGTCTAGCATTGTATTGCATTAGGAGGAACCCAGGGCCAACCGCACCAGCATGGTCTCACAAGGGGTCTGAGGATCTCATCTCGGTACCTAATGGCAGTCAGGCTACCTCTGGCGAGCACATGGAGGGCTGTGCGGCCCCCCAAAGAAATGCCACCCCATACCATTACTGACCCACTGCCAAACCGGTCATGCTGGAGGATGTTGCGGGCAGCAGAACTTTCTCCTTGGCGTCTCCAGACTCTGTCATGCCTGTCACATGTGCTCAGTGAGAACCTGCTTTCATCTGTGAAGAACACAGGGCGCCAGTGGCGAATTTGCCAATCTTGGTGTTCTCTGGCAAATGCCAAACGTCCTGCACGGTGTTGGGCTGTAAGCACAACCCCCACCTGTGGACGTCGGCCCCTCATACCACCCTCATGGAGTCTGTTTCTGATCGTTTGAGTAGACACATGCACATTTGTGGCTTGCTGGAGGTCATTTTGCAGGGCTCTGGCAGTGCTCCTCCTGTTCCTCCTTCCACAAAGGCGGAGGTAGCGGTCCTGCTGCTGGGTTGTTGCCCTCCTACGGCCTCCTCCACATCTCCTGATGTACTCCTGGTAGCGCCTCCATGCTCTGGACACTACGCTGACAGACACAGCAAACCTTCTTGCCACAGCTTTCACATTGCCAGCTTTCAAAAGTGACCAAAACATCAGCCAGAAAACATAGGAGCTGAGAAGTGGTCTGTGGGCACCACCTGCAGAACAACTCCTTTATTGTCTTGCTAATTGCCTATAATTTCCACCTGTTGTCTATTCCATTTGCACAACAGCATGTGAAATTGATTGTCAATCAGTGTTGCTTCCTAAGTGGACATTTTGATTTCACAGAAGTGTGACTTGGAGTTATATTGTGTTGTTTAAGTGTTCCCTTTATTTTTTTGAGCAGTGTATTAAAATAATAATTGTTTCCCCCAAAATGAGTGCAACACCAACAGAAATATATCACGAACGTCTTTGGATGGCTACTGTAAGTGCAGAATGTTAATGTAATCCTTATGTGATATCCTTTTCCTATTTTTTTACTATTCTAGTAAAATAATACATTTTGTAGCCTAACTTGAAATCTCAGATACATACCTACTCCTTTCAAGTACTGGCAGTTAGGAAGGTCTACAGGTTCTACCTCTCTGAAGTAGGTGAATCGGTGGCTGCAAAAATAAGATTAAAAAAAATAATTTGCACATATCACATACACAAGGAATCCAGCTGTTACACAGCACAGCAGCTTGCTCAGTAACTATACCACTCAGCATGGCCAATTGTGCTATACCCGTCTCCCTAAAAAAGATAATTCATATAAAAACACTAAACAAAAAATTAAGTACATTTTGGGGCGCACTGGGCAGGGGTTTTCCAAGCTCGGTCCTTGTGGCATTTTAACATAAAATCTTTTAGCGATATATACTTCAGTACAGGTGGTGAAATCAAAATGACTGAGGGAGTAATTCAGATCTGATCGCTAGGCAGCCCTGTGATCAGATAGTCGCCGCCTACAGGGTGAGTGTATTTTAGCTGTGCAAGTGTGCAATCGCATGTGTAGCAGAGCTGCACAAACTGATTTTGTGCAGTCTCTGCGCAGCCCAGGACTTACTCAGCCGCTGCGATCACATCAGTCTGTCCGACACGGTATCCGTTTGATAGATGGACAGTCAATAGATAGACACCATATGTTAGACTGACATGAGGTCGACAGGGTCAAAAGGTCGACATGAAAATGCTCGACATAAAAAAGATAGACAGATTTTTTTTATGTAACATGTTTTTGGACTATTTCATACTTTCTCTATCCATGTTGGCATAGAGTTTTTTATAAACCTTGTGGCAAGCGCAGCGAGCCACCGTGCCCGAAGCGAGCCCCGCGAGGGTATGCCTTTCTACAATTAGGGGTCCCAGATGACAAAACTATCCACACAAACCACAAAAATGCAAAAAACATGGTGTCTACCTTTTTCATGTCGACCATTTTCATGTCGACCTTTTGACCCTGTCAACCTTTTGGCCTGTTGACCTTTTTCATGTCAACCTTTTGACCCTGTCGACCTTTTGACCCTGTCGACCTAATGTATGTCTAACATATGGTGTCTATCTATTGACTGTCTAACTAGACACTATCTATCTTTCATACCGGAACCGTCCGACACACTCCCTGAAAACGCTTGATCCCGCCTGCATTTTTCCAGACACTCCCAGAAAACCATCAGTTGCCACCCACAAATGCCCTCTTCCTGTCAATCTACTTGCGAACGCCCTTGTGAATGGATCCTTCGCACATTCCCGTCACTGACCGGCGAACCCCGTTGCAGCCGTGCAATGCGCCGGCGCAGTGCGGTGCATACGCGTGCGTGGTTCGGATCTGATCATCCGCTGTGTGAAAACGCACTGCAGCGATCAGATCTGAATGACCCATTGAGACATAAATGAAGTCACCAAAGCTTAGGAATTGATATTCTTACTATCTGGACCGTTAATGTGCTGTGAAATCTGAGAATGAAAAATACTTTATATAGGGAGTGGACCTGTAGAACTGTAGATATCTTCCTGTCCGACTTCAGTGGTGAGTAGCGAACCACCAGAAAGGCAATAAGCTACAAATGGACTATTAAAGACATACAACACAGATGATCAGCACAAACCGGGGGAAATACTTTATGCGCTACTAATGAAAACTGGTTATACAGCTCTGTGTTAGAGTATAGCAATGGCTGCAGAGTGATTCTTACTTGAGTGACTATACTGAAGTCTGTGGTCCTGTGTACTAGGTTATTACTGTTCTGTCTCAGGCGTCTCCTGTGTACTCTCTTATATTTTATTCCTGTTAATCCTCCACATTATTTTATTTAATGAAGTTTAAATGCACTGATCACAGTAAAGATTATTCCATAATCATTCCTGCATATTGATGCTTGAATAAAAAAGCATATGCTGCAGCAAATTATGCGCCCAGGTACAAAACAAAATATTACAATCAATCTTCCGGTGAAATAATGAAAGGATTAAAAGAACATAGGTCTGTTATACCCCTTTTCCACTATCTCAAAAAACACGGGTAAATGCACGGGGGCGCGCATTAGCCATTTACCCATGATGTTTGCTAGTGGAAATGGCTCCCTCAGAACACAGGAATGATCCGGGTAAGGTGTAGTGTAAACGGAAGCCGCGTCAATGCGACACGGCTCCTGTTTACACTGTATGGAAGGGAGGCGCTGGGAGATCATGTGATCTCCCAGCGCCGCCCTTGCCACGTCACCAGCAGCGTCACCAACTCGGCAATATGCCGGGATGGTGACTTCTGATGGGAAAGGTGCCGATGCGGGTCACAGCCGGGTAGTACCCGTGTCAGGCTCCCGGCTGCAACCTGCATCGTAGATGGAAAAAGGGTATAAGGCATATAAAGCTCCAAGGTAACAAATGTGTTATCCTGAATGGCAGAATGGTGATAGACAGACCCATAGTGAATGAATAAATATATTTTCATGACACTACAAAGGAACAGTGAGACTAAGCAGGGTCATTCCGAGTTAATCGCTCGCTGGTTACTTTTAGCAGCCGTGCAAATGCATAGTCGCCGCCCACGGGGGAGTGTATTTCCATTTTGCAGGAGTGCGAACGCATGTGCAGCAGTCCGGCTGCAAACACATTTTGTGCAAAACAAGACCAGCCCTGTAGTTACTTATCCTGTGCGATGTTTGCTGCGACGAGTGACACGGTAATGACGTCAGATACCAGCCCAGCAAATGCCCGGCCACGCCTGCGTTTTTCCAAACAGTCCCAGAAAACGGTCAGTTGACACCCAGAAACGCCCTCTTTCTGTCAATCTCCTTGCGTTCGGCTGTGCGATTGGAATCGTCGCTAGAACCTGTGCAAAACCACAATGGACTTCGTACCCGTGCAACGCGCGTGCGCACTGCGGTGCATGCGCAGATTAGCCGTTTTTTTCACTGATCGCTACGCAGCGAACAACGGCAGCTAGCGATCAACTCGGAATGACCCCCAAAGTACATACAGGGCCTGATTCAGAGATGGAAACAAAGCCAATGTTTCATGGAACTGTACTGCGTTTGCATTGCGCATGAGTCAAGGTGTGGCTGCAATTTCACATGCAAGTAGAAAAGAATCACTTATTCTCTGAGATGATGGTATCATTCTTGGTTCCGGTATGAATGGTCGACCATGTTATGGTCGACAGTCATTAGGTCGACCACTATTGGTCGACATTGACATGGTCGACATGGACACATGGTCGATACATGAAAATGGTCGACACATGAAAGGTCGACACATGAAAAGGTCGACATGAGTTTTTTAACTTTTTTTGGTGTCGTTTTTTGCGTAAAGTGACTGGGAATCCCAATTAGTGCACCGCGTCCCCTCGCATGGTGCCTTCGCTCCGCTACCGCTTCGCTCAGCACACTTTACCGTTCCAATCGTAGTCCATGTGGATCGTAAAGTATGGAAAAGTTCCCCAAAAGAAAAAAAAGTTAAAAAAACTCATGTCGACCTTTTCATGTGTCGACCTTTCACGTGTCGACCATTTTCACGTGTCGACCATGTGTCCATGTCGACCATGTCAATGTCGACCAATAGTGGTCGACCTAATGACTGTTGACCATAACATGGTCGACCATATGAACGGATGCCATCATTCTTTGTGATGCGAACGTACCAAGATATATACTGTATACTGTGTACTTACTGAGCTGATAAACCCCTGTCCATTAGGAAGAATATCTATATAAATTGACTCAGGTACTAATTAAGTCACCTGTGGCCAAGGATGGATATACGGAACCCTCAAGGTGCCTTGTGTACTGCATTTTGGAACCTCAGAATCAGCCTATTTTGCAACACAAGTAAGTGGCAAATACTGGATCAGACACAATTCTCCCTAATCATGTTGTCATGGTGCCATTGATACCTCATAGCAGCAAGACGCCCATCTTTGGCTGGACAGTCTAGCGCTTGCAATCTCTATACCAAAAAGGTAGTGTCAGGGTTTGCTTTGATGTGGGTCTCAACTCTCAACTGATGAAAACCTGAAGTATATGATGACAGCCAGGCACTGTGTCGGACTGTGGCATGAAGGTCCAACCAGGAAATGCAGCGGTAGTGGCGCTAGCTTTAGGGGTGTGGCCAGACTCAAGAGATCCATTAGAGAGGGAATGCAAAGAACTGGGCCTATTTATAAAGAAGGGGACATGGGTGTGTCAGGACTGTTTGGCAGGAGGGCTAATCTTGGTGTAGTTTCTATAGAAACAAACCAAGCTTCCATCCATGATCCTGCTCCACCAAGTTACTGACCCGCTAGTAGAGTAACAATTTATAATTTGAGTGCAGGTCTGAAACATGACCCATAGAGGAGAGGGTGGGACCTCAGGCGGTCAGCGGTGCAAGAATGCGGGTACGCTCGGGTACGGAGTACCCTTAAGAATTTGGCTGTGGGTACGCAGTACCACCTGCCACACACTTTGCCATTACCACAATTATAATGTGCCACAAAGCAACAAGACCATGGTTCTTGGCAGCATGACGGCTCCTCCCACTTTGTCACGGTTACTGGGAGTGTGACAGTGGGTGTATTTTCCTGTTATAATGGAGGCATTACTATATATTGTTATTAAATTGGGGGCATTACTATATATTTCTATTATACTGAAGGCATTACTATATATTTTTAGCCTTGCCTCCAGATAAAAAAAAGGGGGGGGGGGGGGGCTGTCGTGTGGCCATGCCGCTAGTGTCATGTAGCCACTTCCACTAGCAGCATTTGACCACACCCCCTCACAACACATGTCACGCCCATTTTCGGCACTCAGTACCACTAAGAAAATATTTCTACTTGTACCACTGCAGGTGGTGGAACGCACCAGGGATTTCCCCTGTATACCAGAGGGCCAGCCCAACTGCGGCCAGGCACATGCAGAACCCATATGGCTTTTTTGTAACTCTATCAGCTCAGTTCTCCTATCTTTAGAAGGCTGGGTACAGTTCCCCCATTATTTTTTACATTCCGCTCCACATAGCCTGCTATTGTGTAATCTTTGCCTGCATTATAACTCCTTTCCGGCTCCGTAGATGCGATTGATACGCATACGACTCTGCGTTGTCCGTACATACATGTCACCACTTTTGGAGCATCTGCAGTGCAAATTCATGCAAGATAGGCTCTGCAAATGGGTGCACATTTAACTCTGTCTCAGAGAAGTACTGCTATCAAGGGCTATGGGACTATTCACAGACTGTACTGGATACATCAACTGTGCAGCTAGCGGATGGCGCTGGCTCACCTGAGACACAAAGTATGAGTGTCCAGTCTTCACTAGGAACCCCAGCAAGGTGGTGATGCACTTCATGGTGAGACACCAACAGGCCACAGTCCCCAGGTTCACCATGCTAGGCAGCTGCTGATATAAGAAGGACCAGAAAGCAAGGGACAAGTCACAATTATCGTCAGAGACAGGGCATCAGAACCTGAAAAATATTGTCCCTTCCATAAGCGTCACCTTTTTCACATTTTGTGCATATGAAAAAATTGGACATTTGTGCAAAAATTGCATTTGTGGGAGCTGAACTAATTCATTTTAGTATCGATGTTTACTAACTGGTCCACAAGGCAAAGTCATTTCATACTACGTTGGACAGGTGAGTAGAAGAAAGGCAAATCGAGGGTCTATGTAGAGCAAGTGGAGCCAAAATTATACAATTCACATAGAATGAAAACATTGGCCCTGGCCACTACTCACGGATCCGGGAATTTCAGCATTATGCTTCCATCCTGCCCATTTCACTAGAAAGCAGGTGGTATGCGAGTGGATCCCCCCCGTCCCCAAACCCTCTACCCCCAACATCCCCCCGGTGGTCTAGGGGACGTCCTGAAAATGGAAGACTCTCCTGGACAGACAGGAAGAGTATTAAAGTATGGGGTAGCCATGTCTAGATTAGTCACCTCCTCCAATTTAAGTCATTTATGAATTTCCACCAAAGTATCTTTCCTTTATACCTCATTCTTTGGAGAACGCAGTGAGCACATGGCACTTCTTGTACTTTGTTGACACTGTACTTCATATGATTTTATATGGGGATTACAGCAACGATTTAAGTTCAAAGGTTTCACAGCTCCTTGGTCATGTGCGCTCAGCTTGGCAGACTTTCTAAGTGTGGAACCAACCATGCGATAAAACAGGATCAGGAGCCAAATTGGCATTTTTGGGAATTAGTTGAGAAATGTAATGGGAGGGCCCAATTCACACAATTCTATTGCCCGCTGAGATTAGTTTATTTACTTCGCTATTTCGTACAACAATAGATCTAGAGGCTAATTTACATTATGTGCTGCAGGGAGAGAGAGAGGGAATCATATTTCCCAGAGCCTAATTTAGAGTTGTTATAGGGGTGTAACCTAAAATGCAGCGTTAAACCACAGAAAGCTGGTATTTGTATACAGTAGAGATGAGCGGGTTCGGTTTCTCTGAATCCGAACCCGCACGAACTTCGTGTTTTTTTTCACGGGTCCGAGCGACTCGGATCTTCCCGCCTTGCTCGGTTAACCCGAGCGCGCCCGAACGTCATCATGACGCTGTCGGATTCTCGCGAGACTCGGATTCTATATAAGGAGCCGCGCGTCGCCGCCATTTTCACACGTGCATTGAGATTGATAGGGAGAGGACGTGGCTGGCGTCCTCTCCATTTAGATTAGGAGAGAGAGAGAGAGATTGACCTGAGGCTGATACTGTAGAAGAGAGTGCAGAGTTTAGTGACTGACCACAGTGACCACCAGCAGTGCAGTTGTTTTATTTAATATATCCGTTCTCTGCCTGAAAAAAACGGTACACACAGTGACTCAGTCACATACCATATCTGTGTGCACTGCTCAGCCCAGTGTGCTGCATGCCTGCATCATCTATGTATATATTATATATCTGACTGTGCTCAGCTCACACAGCTTATAATTGTGGGGGAGACTGGGGAGCACTGCAGTGCCAGTTATAGGTTATAGCAGGAGCCAGGAGTACAAGACAGTCACATACCATATCTGTGTGCACTGCTCAGCCCAGTGTGCTGCATCATCTATGTATATATTATATATCTGACTGTGCTCAGCTCACACAGCTTATAATTGTGGGGGAGACTGGGGAGCACTGCAGTGCCAGTTATAGGTTATAGCAGGAGCCAGGAGTACATATTATATTAAAATTAAACAGTGCACACTTTTGCTGCAGGAGTGCCACTGCCAGTGTGACTGACCAGTGACCTGACCACACTGACCACCAGTATAGTTAGTAGTATACTATATTGTGATTGCCTGAAAAAGTTAAACACTCGTCGTGTGACTTCACTTGTGTGGTGTTTTTTTTTTTATTCTATAAAAAACTCATTCTGCTGACAGACAGTGTCCAGCAGGTCCGTCATTATATAATATATATACCTGTCCGGCTGCAGTAGTGATATATATATATTTTTTATATCATTATTTATCATCCAGTCGCAGCAGACACAGTACGGTAGTTCACGGCTGTAGCTACCTCTGTGTCGGCACGCGGCAGTCCATCCATAATTGTATACCACCTACCCGTGGTTTTTTTTTCTTTCTTCTTTATACATACATACTACTACATCTCTTTATCAACCAGTCTATATTAGCAGCAGACACAGTACAGTACTTTAGTTCACGGCTGTGGCTACCTCTGTGTCGGCACTCGGCAGTCCGTCCATAATTGTATACCACCTAACCGTGGTTTTTTTTTCTTTCTTCTTTATACATACATACTACGACATCTCTTTATCAACCAGTCTATATTAGCAGCAGACACAGTACAGTACGGTAGTTCACGGCTGTGGCTACCTCTGTGTCGGCACTCGGCAGTCCGTCCATAATTGTATACCACCTAACCGTGGTTTTTTTTTTCTTTCTTCTTCATACATACATACTACGACATCTCTTTATCAACCAGTCTATATTAGCAGCAGACACAGTACAGTACGGTAGTTCACGGCTGTGGCTACCTCTGTGTCGGCACTAGGCAGTCCGTCCATAATTGTATACCACCTAACCGTGGTTTTTTTTTCTTTCTTCTTTATACATACATACTACGACATCTCTTTATCAACCAGTCTATATTAGCAGCAGACACAGTACAGTACGGTAGTTCACGGCTGTGGCTACCTCTGTGTCGGCACTCGGCAGTCCGTCCATAATTGTATACCACCTACCCGTGGTTTTTTTTTCTTTCTTCTTTATACATACATACTACTACATCTCTTTATCAACCAGTCTATATTAGCAGCAGACACAGTACAGTACGGTAGTTCACGGCTGTGGCTACCTCTGTGTCGGCACTCGGCAGTCCGTCCATAATTGTATACCACCTAACCGTGGTTTTTTTTTCTTTCTTCTTCATACATACATACTACGACATCTCTTTATCAACCAGTCTATATTAGCAGCAGACACAGTACAGTACGGTAGTTCACGGCTGTGGCTACCTCTGTGTCGGCACTCGGCAGTCCGTCCATAATTGTATACCACCTAACCGTGGTTTTTTTTTCTTTCTTCTTCATACATACATACTACGACATCTCTTTATCAACCAGTCTATATTAGCAGCAGACACAGTACGGTAGTTCACGGCTGTAGCTACCTCTGTGTCGGCACTCGGCAGTCCGTCCATAATTGTATACTAGTATCCATCCATCTCCATTGTTTACCTGAGGTGCCTTTTAGTTGTGCCTATTAAAATATGGAGAACAAAAATGTTGAGGTTCCAAAATTAGGGAAAGATCAAGATCCACTTCCACCTCGTGCTGAAGCTGCTGCCACTAGTCATGGCCGAGACGATGAAATGCCAGCAACGTCGTCTGCCAAGGCCGATGCCCAATGTCATAGTACAGAGCATGTCAAATCCAAAACACCAAATATCAGTAAAAAAAGGACTCCAAAACCTAAAATAAAATTGTCGGAGGAGAAGCGTAAACTTGCCAATATGCCATTTACCACACGGAGTGGCAAGGAACGGCTGAGGCCCTGGCCTATGTTCATGGCTAGTGGTTCAGCTTCACATGAGGATGGAGGCACTCAGCCTCTCGCTAGAAAAATGAAAAGACTCAAGCTGGCAAAAGCAGTAGCACCGCAAAGAACTGTGCGTTCTTCGAAATCCCAAATCCACAAGGAGAGTCCAATTGTGTCGGTTGCGATGCCTGACCTTCCCAACACTGGACGTGAAGAGCATGCGCCTTCCACCATTTGCACGCCCCCTGCAAGTGCTGGAAGGAGCACCCGCAGTCCAGTTCCTGATAGTCAGATTGAAGATGTCAGTGTTGAAGTACACCAGGATGAGGAGGATATGGGTGTTGCTGGCGCTGGGGAGGAAATTGACCAGGAGGATTCTGATGGTGAGGTGGTTTGTTTAAGTCAGGCACCCGGGGAGACACCTGTTGTCCGTGGGAGGAATATGGCCGTTGACATGCCTGGTGAAAATACCAAAAAAATCAGCTCTTCGGTGTGGAACTATTTCAACAGAAATGCGGACAACAGGTGTCAAGCCGTGTGTTCCCTTTGTCAAGCTGTAATAAGTAGGGGTAAGGACGTTAACCACCTCGGAACATCCTCCCTTATACGTCACCTGCAGCGCATTCATAATAAGTCAGTGACAAGTTCAAAAACTTTGGGTGACAGCGGAAGCAGTCCACTGACCAGTAAATCCCTTCCTCTTGTAACCAAGCTCACGCAAACCACCCCACCAACTCCCTCAGTGTCAATTTCCTCCTTCCCCAGGAATGCCAATAGTCCTGCAGGCAATGTCACTGGCAATTCTGACGAGTCCTCTCCTGCCTGGGATTCTTCCGATGCATCCTTGCGTGTAACGCCTACTGCTGCTGGCGCTGCTGTTGTTGCTGCTGGGAGTCGATGGTCATCCCAGAGGGGAAGTCGTAAGCCCACTTGTACTACTTCCAGTAAGCAATTGACTGTTCAACAGTCCTTTGCGAGGAAGATGAAATATCACAGCAGTCATCCTGCTGCAAAGCGGATAACTGAGGCCTTGACAACTATGTTGGTGTTAGACGTGCGTCCGGTATCCGCCGTTAGTTCACAGGGAACTAGACAATTTATTGAGGCAGTGTGCCCCCGTTACCAAATACCATCTAGGTTCCACTTCTCTAGGCAGGCGATACCGAGAATGTACACGGACGTCAGAAAAAGACTCACCAGTGTCCTAAAAAATGCAGTTGTACCCAATGTCCACTTAACCACGGACATGTGGACAAGTGGAGCAGGGCAGGGTCAGGACTATATGACTGTGACAGCCCACTGGGTAGATGTATGGACTCCCGCCGCAAGAACAGCAGCGGCGGCACCAGTAGCAGCATCTCGCAAACGTCAACTCTTTCCTAGGCAGGCTACGCTTTGTATCACCGGTTTCCAGAATACGCACACAGCTGAAAACCTCTTACGGCAACTGAGGAAGATCATCGCGGAATGGCTTACCCCAATTGGACTCTCCTGTGGATTTGTGGCATCGGACAACGCCAGCAATATTGTGTGTGCATTAAATATGGGCAAATTCCAGCACGTCCCATGTTTTGCACATACCTTGAATTTGGTGGTGCAGAATTATTTAAAAAACGACAGGGGCGTGCAAGAGATGCTGTCGGTGGCCAGAAAAATTGCGGGACACTTTCGGCGTACAGGCACCACGTACAGAAGACTGGAGCACCACCAAAAACTACTGAACCTGCCCTGCCATCATCTGAAGCAAGAAGTGGTAACGAGGTGGAATTCAACCCTCTATATGCTTCAGAGGTTGGAGGAGCAGCAAAAGGCCATTCAAGCCTATACAATTGAGCACGATATAGGAGGTGGAATGCACCTGTCTCAAGCGCAGTGGAGAATGATTTCAACGTTGTGCAAGGTTCTGATGCCCTTTGAACTTGCCACACGTGAAGTCAGTTCAGACACTGCCAGCCTGAGTCAGGTCATTCCCCTCATCAGGCTTTTGCAGAAGAAGCTGGAGACATTGAAGGAGGAGCTAACACGGAGCGATTCCGCTAGGCATGTGGGACTTGTGGATGGAGCCCTTAATTCGCTTAACAAGGATTCACGGGTGGTCAATCTGTTGAAATCAGAGCACTACATTTTGGCCACCGTGCTCGATCCTAGATTTAAAGCCTACCTTGGATCTCTCTTTCCGGCAGACACAAGTCTGCTGGGGTTGAAAGACCTGCTGGTGAGAAAATTGTCAAGTCAAGCGGAACGCGACCTGTCAACATCTCCTCCTTCACATTCTCCCGCAACTGGGGGTGCGAGGAAAAGGCTCAGAATTCCGAGCCCACCCGCTGGCGGTGATGCAGGGCAGTCTGGAGCGACTGCTGATGCTGACATCTGGTCCGGACTGAAGGACCTGACAACGATTACGGACATGTCGTCTACTGTCACTGCATATGATTCTCTCACCATTGAAAGAATGGTGGAGGATTATATGAGTGACCGCATCCAAGTAGGCACGTCACACAGTCCATACTTATACTGGCAGGAAAAAGAGGCAATTTGGAGGCCATTGCACAAACTGGCTTTATTCTACCTAAGTTGCCCTCCCACAAGTGTGTACTCCGAAAGAGTGTTTAGTGCCGCCGCTCACCTTGTCAGCAATCGGCGTACGAGGTTACATCCAGAAAATGTGGAGAAGATGATGTTCATTAAAATGAATTATAATCAATTCCTCCGCGGAGACATTGACCAGCAGCAATTGCCTCCACAAAGTACACAGGGAGCTGAGATGGTGGATTCCAGTGGGGACGAATTGATAATCTGTGAGGAGGGGGATGTACACGGTGATATATCGGAGGGTGATGATGAGGTGGACATCTTGCCTCTGTAGAGCCAGTTTGTGCAAGGAGAGATTAATTGCTTCTTTTTCGGTGGGGGTCCAAACCAACCCGTCATTTCAGTCACAGTCGTGTGGCAGACCCTGTCACTGAAATGATGGGTTGGTTAAAGTGTGCATGTCCTGTTTATACAACATAAGGGTGGGTGGGAGGGCCCAAGGACAATTCCATCTTGCACCTCTTTTTTCTTTCATTTTTCTTTGTGTCATGTGCTGTTTGGGGAGTGTTTTTTGGAAGGGCCATCCTGCGTGACACTGCAGTGACACTCCTAGATGGGCCAGGTGTTTGTGTCGGCCACTAGGGTCGCTTATCTTACTTACACAGCTACCTCATTGCGCCTCTTTTTTTCTTCTTTGCGTCATGTGCTGTTTGGGGAGTGTTTTTTGGAAGGGCCATCCTGCGTGACACTGCAGTGCCACTCCTAGATGGGCCAGGTGTTTGTGTCGGCCACTAGGGTCGCTTATCTTACTCACACAGCTACCTCATTGCGCCTCTTTTTTTCTTCTTTGCGTCATGTGCTGTTTGGGGAGTGTTTTTTGGAAGGGCCATCCTGCGTGACACTGCAGTGCCACTCCTAGATGGGCCAGGTGTTTGTGTCGGCCACTAGGGTCGCTTATCTTACTCACACAGCTACCTCATTGCGCCTCTTTTTTTCTTCTTTGCATCATGTGCTGTTTGGGGAGTGTTTTTTGGAAGGGCCATCCTGCGTGACACTGCAGTGCCACTCCTAGATGGGCCAGGTGTTTGTGTCGGCCACTAGGGTCGCTTATCTTACTCACACATCTACCTCATTGCGCCTCTTTTTTTCTTCTTTGCGTCATGTGCTGTTTGGGGAGTGTTTTTTGGAAGGGCCATTCTGCGTGACACTGCAGTGCCACTCCTAGATGGGCCAGGTGTTTGTGTCGGCCACTAGGGTCGCTTATCTTACTCACACAGTCAGCTACCTCATTGCGCCTCTTTTTTTCTTTGCGTCATGTGCTGATTGGGGAGGGTTTTTTGGAAGGGACATCCTGCGTGACACTGCAGTGCCACTCCTAAATGGGCCCGGTGTTTGTGTCGGCCACTAGGGTCGCTAATCTTACTCACACAGTCAGCTACCTCATTGCGCCTCTTTTTTTCTTTGCGTCATGTGCTGATTGGGGAGGGTTTTTTGGAAGGGACATCCTGCGTGACACTGCAGTGCCACTCCTAAATGGGCCCGGTGTTTGTGTCGGCCACTAGGGTCGCTAATCTTACTCACACAGTCAGCTACCTCATTGCGCCTCTTTTTTTCTTTGCGTCATGTGCTGATTGGGGAGGGTTTTTTGGAAGGGACATCCTGCGTGACACTGCAGTGCCACTCCTAAATGGGCCCGGTGTTTGTGTCGGCCACTAGGGTCGCTAATCTTACTCACACAGTCAGCTACCTCATTGCGCCTCTTTTTTTCTTTGCGTCATGTGCTGATTGGGGAGGGTTTTTTGGAAGGGACATCCTGCGTGACACTGCAGTGTCACTCCTAAATGGGCCCGGTGTTTGTGTCGGCCACTAGGGTCGCTAATCTTACTCACACAGTCAGCTACCTCATTGCGCCTCTTTTTTTCTTTGCGTCATGTGCTGATTGGGGAGGGTTTTTTGGAAGGGACATCCTGCGTGACACTGCAGTGCCACTCCTAAATGGGCCCGGTGTTTGTGTCGGCCACTAGGGTCGCTAATCTTACTCACACAGTCAGCTACCTCATTGCGCCTCTTTTTTTCTTTGCGTCATGTGCTGATTGGGGGGGGGTTTTTGGAAGGGACATCCTGCGTGACACTGCAGTGCCACTCCTAAATGGGCCCGGTGTTTGTGTCGGCCACTAGGGTCGCTAATCTTACTCACACAGTCAGCTACCTCATTGCGCCTCTTTTTTTCTTTGCGTCATGTGCTGATTGGGGAGGGTTTTTTGGAAGGGACATCCTGCGTGACACTGCAGTGCCACTCCTAAATGGGCCCGGTGTTTGTGTCGGCCACTAGGGTCGCTAATCTTACTCACACAGTCAGCTACCTCATTGCGCCTCTTTTTTTCTTTGCGTCATGTGCTGATTGGGGAGGGTTTTTTGGAAGGGACATCCTGCGTGACACTGCAGTGCCACTCCTAAATGGGCCCGGTGTTTGTGTCGGCCACTAGGGTCGCTAATCTTACTCACACAGTCAGCTACCTCATTGCGCCTCTTTTTTTCTTTGCGTCATGTGCTGATTGGGGAGGGTTTTTTGGAAGGGACATCCTGCGTGACACTGCAGTGCCACTCCTAAATGGGCCCGGTGTTTGTGTCGGCCACTAGGGTCGCTAATCTTACTCACACAGTCAGCTACCTCATTGCGCCTCTTTTTTTCTTTGCGTCATGTGCTGATTGGGGAGGGTTTTTTGGAAGGGACATCCTGCGTGACACTGCAGTGCCACTCCTAAATGGGCCCGGTGTTTGTGTCGGCCACTAGGGTCGCTAATCTTACTCACACAGTCAGCTACCTCATTGCGCCTCTTTTTTTCTTTGCGTCATGTGCTGATTGGGGAGGGTTTTTTGGAAGGGACATCCTGCGTGACACTGCAGTGCCACTTCTAAATGGGCCCGGTGTTTGTGTCGGCCACTAGGGTCGCTAATCTTACTCACACAGTCAGCTACCTCATTGCGCCTCTTTTTTTCTTTGCGTCATGTGCTGATTGGGGAGGGTTTTTTGGAAGGGACATCCTGCGTGACACTGCAGTGCCACTCCTAAATGGGCCCGGTGTTTGTGTCGGCCACTAGGGTCGCTAATCTTACTCACACAGTCAGCTACCTCATTGCGCCTCTTTTTTCCTTTGCGTCATGTGCTGATTGGGGAGGGTTTTTGGAAGGGACATCCTGCGTGACACTGCAGTGCCACTCCTAGATGGGCCAGGTGTTTGTGTCGGCCACTAGTGTCGCTTAGCTTAGTCATCCAGCGACCTTGGTGCAAATTTTAGGACTAAAAATAATATTGTGAGGTGTGAGGTATTCAGAATAGACTGAAAATGAGTGGAAATTATGGTTTTTGAGGTTAATAATAATATGGGATCAAAATGACCCCCAAATTCTATGATTTAAGCTGTTTTTTAGGGTTTTTTGAAAAAAACACCCGAATCCAAAACACACCCGAATCCGACAAAAAAAATTCGGTGAGGTTTTGCCAAAACGCGGTCGAACCCAAAACACGGCCGCGGAACCGAACCCAAAACCAAAACACAAAACCCGAAAAATTTCAGGCGCTCATCTCTAGTATACAGTACATGCCCTTAATGCAAAAAAAAAAAGTTGCACCTCCTAATTCAACATGGTTTGCTTGGCTGCAGGTATTGCACCTGGGCAAACTTTGCTGAATTGCACACAAGTCTGCAGATGGATCTCACGATTTTTACTGCACATGCACCAAAGCTTAACTTTTAGCAACTATGGGCAATTCAGAGTCATATGACTCACAGCCACATCTTCCCTTGCAGCTGTGCGGGTATAACTGGGTGGCAACGGGCATTCATGAGCGGGCGTATCACGGCCACGGAGATGGGATAGCGGTCTATTTAGTATTGTGCACACTAGCTAGGGGCAGATGTATTAACCTGAAGAAGGCATAAGGAAGTGATAAACCAGTGATATGTGCAAGGTGATAAAGGCAGCAGCCAATCAGATCCTAACTGTTAATTTACATATTGCATCTGATTGGCTGCTGCCTTTATCACCATGCACTCATCACTGGTTATCACTCCTGTCAAAGTCAGAAAAATATCTCTATACACACTGCCATATTTGCACCTCATACACGTCCGCGCTGCGCATGCGTACGCTCTCCCGTGCGTGCGCATACTCACAGTCGCGGGCACCCGCAGGCGCACGGTATGCGTATTTACGGTAGAGTTTATGTGATCGTAGCGTGCGACTCAATCGTTACATATTTTAACTATATAATGTATTTTGTAGATCATGGTCCCTTTGATAGATTCTGAAAGTTTAGTTAATATAGCATGTTCCTGGACAGAGGGATCCCTCTTTGTATTGTACGAAGGGTCTAACAGGAGTCATACAGTGGTGTTTAGTACCCATCGGAAGAGTATTTAATTAGCAATATTCCGGTGTTGGTTTGGAGCGGATTAATCGCTCGTGCGAATAGTTATGGACATAAGAAGTTTATGTCCATTTACTATTATTTGCTCTTACTTAGCCATGCGGCGGGAAACCCAGTATCCCACCCACCTGAGCTGTTGGAAATCGTCACAGCCCACCTGTATGAATCAACCTATGACCTTTTGTTATAATGCGAAGCCGAATTCCTGTGTCCAATGAACAATGAGATTGTAGGGACCATTGAATTGTATTGTGTGTGGGGCATAAATAGACAAGCCGATCACATCCAGCTCACTCTTCAACGGTTATCATTGCTGAAAATCGGGAGCTGGATGTCCAGAGGCGCATGCGATCGTTCCCCTTGTGCGTAAGTGTTTCTCCGCAACCATATTGTTCTTACTGTTATTGTGAGCCATTTCTCTCTATTTCTCTCTCTTCTCCTCTTTCTCTCTTATTTTCCCTTAAAACGTAATTGTATTGTATTGTATTTCCTGTGTAGTTATCTGGTTAGGTAGTCTATGTTATATTGTAGTGTATGACTTGTATTGTGTTAATTCTTTTGCAAGTATATCATTCATAATATATATATATTAGGCGTTGGACCCTAAGCCCAGGTATCTGTGTATTTCTTATAGTGTTTAGTATTCTCAGAGCGTCGGTGACGCTCGAACAGCATTTGAGTTAATAAGGTTACACTAGGTTGCATCTACACCCTATTTCTACACTAAGGTTTTACTGCATAATATACTGTTTATGGTTTAGATATAAAGGTTTAACATTGTGAGCGTCAGCGCCGCTGGTGATCTCCTCGTGGTCCCGAGCGTCCGCTACGCTATAGCGAATCATTACGACAGACGGCAGCCTATAGCGTGCCTGCCTGTGATCTCTTGGCCGTGAGCGAACGTGACGCTTGAGCGTCTCGACTACGGCTAAGCGATTGCTACGCAACGAGCGTACCCTTACGGTACTCCATACGTGAATAACGTACAGTGTTCTTAGACCTCATAAAGGGTTTTATATAAGATAAATATTTAGCTTTATCACTCCCTTATGCCCTCTCCAGGTTAATACATCTGCCCCTCTGAGCCAGTTGATTTTAGCCAGATGTCTTCCAAATCATAGGGCTGGGGCAATTGTGCACTGATAGTGATAGAAGCTACTGTAACAAGAGGTTGGAGAGGGGCTAAGTGACCTCAGAATACAGAGGGATGGAATCCGGCCACAGATTGTGTGCAACTCTGGGTCAGCCCCTCATGTGTTCATACAACTGTGTCTGGCATACAGGCCTGAGGTTAGGGGTCAGGTCTGAATCTTACATTATTTATCAGAAGGTGAATTTTCCTGGTCCAATACATAACTATTAAATACCTCCCAGTTGTTCCCAGTGTAGGTTCTGTCTTGCCTTTCCGATCACGGTTGCTTTGTTTGACTGGATCAGCCAGGCAGTAGGGGAGGTAAAGGTACAGTACATAGGAGAGCAGAGGTGAATGGGTGGCGCACAGGCCTGAGGTTAGGGGTCTGGTCTGTATCTTATATTATTTATGAGAAGGTGAAGTTTCACTTGTCCAATACATAGCTATTTCATACCTCCCAATTGTCCCAGGTTAGGCCGGATAGTCCTTCTTGAGGGTTCTGTCTTGCCTTCTGACCAGGGTGGCTTTGACTCAATCAGCCAGGCAGTAGGGGAGGTAAAGGTACAGTACATAGGAGAGCGGCGGTGAATGGGTGGTGCACACCTGTCACGGAGTGCGCAGTGTTGTGAGGGAAGGGAAAGCGTCAGGGGGGTGGTCCAATGTATCAGGAGCACTGGTCACAGCCAAGAATGCATGCCCATACCCCCTTGTTGTGAGTGCACCACCACACATCCACATGTCCCAATTCACCAGTAGAAAATATTGAGAGGAATGATGCACAGAGCCAGACCAAACGAGGAGCGAGAGGAATTTAAGACTTAAGGAGGGAGTAGACGAAAATGATACAACGGTCAGCATCTGGTGACCTTTCTGCCCTGTTATTGTGGCATTAAGCAGGCGTGAGAGTGCAATAATAGCATAAAACAATGCTGGCTGCACTCCTATTCCCTCTAAGCACCAGTTTCATTGCACATTTGCACAGCCACAGAGTACAGGCGCTTACAGGCCCTCATTCCGAGTTGTTCGCTCTCTAGCTGCTTTTAGCAGCATTGCACACGCTAGGCCACCGCCCTCTGGGAGTGTATCTTAGCTTAGCAGAATAGCAAACGAAAGATTAGCAGAATTGCTCGAAAATCTTTTCCTGCAGTTTCTGAGTAGCTCCAGACCTACTCCTAGATTGCAATCACCTTAGTTCCTGCTTTGACGTCACAAACACGCCCTGCGTTCGGCCAGCCACTCCCCCGTTTCCCCAGCCACTCCCGCGTTTTAGCCTGACAAGCCTGCGTTTTTTAGCACACTCCCTGAAAACGGTCAGTTTCCGCCCAGAAACACCCACTTCCTGTCAATCACACACCGATCAGCAGAGCGACTGAAAAGCGTCGCTCGCCCCTGTGTAAAATTGCTTAGTTTTGTGCGAAATTACTTGGCGCGTGTGCCCTGCGGCCCATACGCATGCGCAGAACAGCCGGTTTTTAGCCTGTTCACTATGCTGTGAAAAACGTCAGCGAGCGATCAACTCGGAATGACCCCCACAGAGAGTAGTCACCAAGCGTTTATATTGTCATCTCTGAGAGGGGAACAAGCAGCAGCAGCAGCAGCCAAGCCTAGACACAGAGCTGAGCGACACATTCCAGGCATCACACACAATTTAGTAACCCCCGACCCCCCCCCCCCCCCCCCCCCCCTTCCTGCTTCCTCTCAGATGGCATCAGTAATCTCACAGATGGTTTCCAGTATGAAAAAGTTAGGCCTTAAAGCCGGGCGCGCACTGGAGCGATGTCGGGCTGATTTGTCATTCCGTTACGACAAAACACCTACATCGCTCAGTGTGTGCGCTCAATAGGTGAGAAGTAATAGCGTCTGAGATTGCCGGAGGTGCGGGATGCCGGGCGAAACAATTGCCGGAGGTGTGGGATTCCTGGCAAAACTATGCTTTATAAATGACTGCTGCTTTAAAAAACCATCCGAGATCGCCCGCCTTCCCACGCTATTGCATCTCACCTAATAAGCACGCTTCCACAGTCGTCGGGTTTGATGTGCTGCACATCACACCTAGCAATATCGCTAGCAATTTGGTGCATATCGTGGAGTGTCTACGGTGATCTGGACAACAAACAAAAGACCGATTTGACGTCACCTCCATGCCACTCCTTTCAAGGGGATCCTAACGACGGTTGTTCTAGTGTGTACAGGAGCAACGATAAATCGCATGCGACCAAACAACGCAATATACCGTATGGTCGTTAGCAAGCTTGCAGTGTGTGTATGCTCAATTTGGCTCGTTCTGAGCTCAAGGGAAATCATCAGCAAAGTCAGAATGATTGGCGATCGCTGCAGTGTGTACCCAGCCTAATTGTATCGCTCCATTAATGTGTCATTATCACCATCTAGAGGTTGTTGCATACCAAGCTTCCAGGAAACTCTATACTCATGGGGAGTCATTCCAAGTTGATCGCACGCTGCAACTTTTTGCAGCCCGTGCGATCAACTAGACGCCACCTATGGGGGAGTGGATTATTGCATAGCAAGGCTGCGAATGCTTGTGCAGCCCTGCTATGCAAAAAAAGTTTTGTGCAGAAGTAGACTAGGGTAAGAGTTACTCACCCTGTGTGATCACTTCAGCGTTGCAGGTCCTGGAATTGACGTCAGACATCCGCCCTCCAAACGCCTCAACACGCCTGCGTTCGGATCTCCACGCCCCGAAAATGGTTAGTTGACGCCCGGATCTGCCTTCCTCCTGTCAATCTTCGTGCGGTCGCCGCTGCAACCACTTTCTTAGTTGGAGGTGTCGCTGCCCGGCGACTGCTGTCGCTGGGCAACGACGTGCCTGCGTAATGCGGCCGCCGTGCATGCGCAGTTTCGACCCGATCACACGGCTGCGAAGAAGCACAGCCTGCGATCGGGTCGGAATGACCCCCTGGTGCAGCTGCAAGGCTCAGTGGGCCAAATTCAGGTTTGTAAGCAAAGCAAAAAAGTACACAACTGGGCAAAACCATGCTGCACTGCAGGGCGGGCAGATGTAACATGTGCAGAGAGATTTAGATTTAGGTGGGGTGTGCTCAAACTGACATATAAATTGCAGTGTAAAAATAACTTTTGTGGGCTACATGCAAAAGCAGCCAGTAGTTACTGCACAGAAATAATATAACACACCCAAATCTAAATCTCTCTACACATATTACATCTGCCCCAGCTGCAGTGCATGGTTCTGTCCAGTTGTGTGCTTTTTTGCTTTGCTTACAAACCTGAATCAGGCCCAGTGACAATTAGTACAATAGGACAGTCACTATACAGCATTCTATGCAAGCAGTTCTCAAACTGCAGTGTAGGCAGGGCCGGCCCAAGCCTAATTTTTTTGGTAAGCAAATATTTATTTTGGCACCCCTCTGTGAAATATATGGAGGCGTAGTTTCATGAGGAAGGGGGCGTGGCCACAGAATAGTACCAATTCACATTACACCACACAGTAGTGTCTGTTAGTCACATTACACAACACAGTAGAGCCCCTTATACATGTTACACCACAGTGGTACCCCTTATTAAGCTACAGTAGAGCACCACCTTTTACACATTATTCCACGGTAGAGCCCCTTATACACATTACATGACCCACTCCTAGTACCGCCACTGACTGGAATGCAATAAGAATGCTTAACTGCTGGTTACATATTATTCAGACAGGGCTCTCTATAAACTAGACTAATTTATAAATGGCATACAGTAACTATTGATAGTAACACTGACACACATACAGGGGCGGATTCAGAAAAAATGATAGGAGGCATTCTGATAGTGGAAAGGGTTGAGTATGAGTGAGAGGTACATTTGTGCGCGCCAAAGGCACGCGCTTCCAGAAAGGGTGCGTGGTCCCACTACAGGCATGGCCTCAGGATGTGCGATGTGTGGGCCATAAATGCAACTTGCACACAATTTTCGTAGTAAACAGTGGGTTATTGGGAGAGAGAGAGGGTGACAGGGAGAGAGAGGATGACAAGCAGGGGGTGACTGAGAAGCAGTGGGTGACATGGAGAGCGTAACAGGGAAAGTCTGACAGGGAGAGGCAGAGGGTGACAGGGAGAGAGAGAGGAAGGGTGGAGAGGGAAAGGGGAGGAGAAAGAGAGAGAGAGAGGGTGGGATGAAGAGAGGTAAGGGTGGAGGGAAAGGGGGGAAGGGAGAGAGAGAGGAGGAAGGGTGCAGAGGGAAAGGGGGGAGAGAGGGAAGGGTGCAGAGGGAAAGGGGGGGGGGAGAGGGAAGGGTGAAGAGGGAAAGGGTGGGGGGGGCACATCTGACTGAGACCTATATTTGATAAACTCTGTATTTTTAGAGTTAGAATGAAAACTAGGATGTACACACCCTTGTAGGGAGCTGACAGCTGGGAAGGGAGGAAGTCCAACGGGACGTTCCGCGGCTGCATATTGTGCAGTGGCTGGTGGTCTTGGGGGAGGGGCCAGCCAGCCACCAGGCAGGAAGATCAGGGTCACTGATGCTCAGGGAGAAGTTGAACTTTGGCCAGTCCCCAATACTGACACAGAATATGTGTGACAGCAGCTGCTGATGGAGTCCAGACCAGAGGGAAGTGCCGGAGCCGGTCCTAGCCAATTTGATGCACTAGGCAAAATTTTGGCTGGTGCCCCCTAGCACCGCCGCTAGTTCTGCATCTGACCCAGCAACACTCAGGCAGTGGTGCTCATCAGGGGGTTACCCTATGCCCCTGTGGCCCAGTTTGACCCTGCATAATGCATTAGTAATGCCCATAATACACAAAATTCCACACAGCAATTCACCTTACATATATGCCCCACATTAGTAATGCCCATAATACACAAAATTCCACACAGCAATTCACCTTACACATATGAACCACATTAGTAATGCCCATAATACACATAATTCCACACAGCAATTCACCTTACACATATGCCCCACATTAATAACGCTAGTAGCTTTTTTTTCTATAAAACTTACTTTTGCTTGCTGGTGTGCTTGCAGTCAGTGTGTGCGCCTATGAAGCTCCCTACTTTAGTGACTGCGTTTTGTGAGATGGGGGTGGCAGGATGGGTGAGTGCTTGCGCTCGCACCCGTTAAAGGGGCACCCGTACAAGGGATGTGACCTCACAGGGTATGCCATCCTTTGCAAGCCTCATCCTTTACTTTAACTTGCTGGTTATACACAGATGGCAGCAGTGTCCAGATACTGCCATACTTGCTGGTTATACAAAAAAAACAGTATCAAACATGTAGCAACTGTCCATTTTCTTCACTGTTCAGTGTGTTTGCTGGAGTCTGTTACTCCCGGCAACTGCATGCCCTTTATTTTATACTGTGGGAGCAATATGCTCTGCTCTCCAGTCTAACGCATCTGAAAGTCACGCTGCACTGACGTTTCATATAGAAATAGCGCAAAGCAACTTACTGACCACGTTACAGTGCTGGATGGAAGGGGAATTTTACGGCATGGACTGACTGAGAAATAAAGTGTGGGAGAACACTGTCCATGTTATATCCCTGCAGACACCTGGGGTTTGCACAGGGATAAGGGACAAAGGATGGCAGGGTCTCCCTCCCCCATGTGCACAAGCAGTATAGATGATGTCAGATTTATGTGAAGCTGTCTTCCACAATACACATGTGGTATCATAAGGAGCCATCCAGTAATAACCTTATAGTCAGTGAAAATGTCACAGGTCCAGGAATTGCAGTTACTAGGCTTCTGCTGTCTAAGGTCTCACAAGTCAGGGGCATTCAAGCATGTCAGACAGAGTTCAAGGGACAGTGTGCATTCTGTTTGACAAATGTAAACAGCAGTGTATACAAGTACTGATTGAATACATTTGGAAAGTAACAGTTAGTTTGCAGACTGTTCCTCCCAGCATGAGATACTGCAGGGACATGCTTGGATGCCCCTAGACATGCTTGGATGCCCTAGGCAAATGCCAAGCCTGTCTATAGCTAAGGCCGGCTCTGGGAACTGCCCTGATCTCCTGGTGGCCCAATGTGACCCTATCACCACAGTTCTGCTGCAGGCCCCCCAGTGACCTGCCAGGCACTTTGGTTACCTAATGCCAGTAGTGCCTGCAGAGACCGATACCGCCTCGCCACTGCAGCATTGCCTGCATAGTTCCTCCCGCAGCGCGGCTTAGTTGTTCCCTTGCCTCCAGTCACATCTGTGACTGAGGTAGAGACTGCAGGTGCCGGCATCGCAGTGGGGTAATCACAACTGTACGCCTCCGGGGAAGAGCTAAATAGCTTACCCCTGCTACTGGATGAAATAAATTATACTCTCTTATCTTCTTTCGTCCAGCAGCAGGGGTAAGCTTTTCAGCTCTGCTCCGGAGGAGCACAGTTGTGATTACCCCACTGCGATGCCGGCACCTGCAGTCTCTACCTCGTCCACATTTCAGGTTCGGCTCCTCTCCCAGCACACCACATTGACTGATGGTGCGGGAGAGGAGACGTAGGTGAATGCGCTGGAACTCCGGCAGCTGTCCAATGTGCTCACAGTCTGCCAGGGCCCACGCCAGCTCACATGTTAAACTGCCCTGTAATGGGGCCCCCTGTGGAGAGCAGCCTGTGTCGGGCGGATGGGTGGCCGCAGCAGTGTAGAGAGTGAGTGACGTCACTCACTGAGCAGCAGTGCCCTCCTGAGTCTGGCGCTCGACGCGGCCACGTACCACGCGTATGCGTCGGTCCGGCGCTGGCTTGTAGGCCATGACTCCAATGTGGGTCGCTAAAACCTTGTGAGGGAGACCGATCTGGTGCAATGCCAGGAGTACGTGGGGATGTCTGATGCCATGTAAGGGGTACATAGGGATGTACCCATGATGAGGGTGGAAGAGGAGGAGGAAAGACCGGAGCACTGGTATGAGAACTCAAAGATCCAATAAGGATGGTAGATCTATTCCACAGTAATTCAATTCAGCCCTAAATGAGAAATTATGAATACGAAGTGGGGAGATGCACCCCAAAGCAGTGGCAAACGCGGGATTTATAGAGAGGGGTTTCCAAATGCAGTCCACTATCTCCCACTCTGCAGAACATTGGCGCAAGTGCAGGAGTCTGGGAGAGCGGTAGAAGAACCGAGTAACGACCCTGGACATTGATGTAAACATTGGTTTGTTTTTTTATATTTAACACTATAGATGGTCTATATCAGGCATGTCCAAACTGCGGCCCTACAGCTGTTGACAAACTACACATCCCTACATGCCCTGACACAGCTTTAGCATTCTCTGACAGCAGAACTGTGTCAGGGCGTGCTGGGATATGTAGTTTCACAACAGCTGGAGGGCCGCAGTTTGGACATGCGTGGTCTATATAGTATAGGGTGTATCAAACATTTAAATAATAGAAATAAGTGGTCAGGAAAAGGTTAAACATACCATAATAACTAAATATATAAATAAATACACAAACATAATAGAACCAGTACTGTACTTTCTAAGCATACATTCTCCCACCTCATGGTAAGGCTCCTGTCTCTTTCTCCTGATAACTACTCTTTTGGTCCAGTGCACTGATTGAGGGCTCAGATCCACACACCAAGCAAACTTGGTAGAAGAAGCTGCTATCACTGGGCATGTGCAGCAACTCTGCCCTGACTCTTAAACTGCATGATGTAGTGGCAGCTCTATGAATCGTATTATGGGGGTCATTCCGAGTTGTTCGCTCGGTAAAAATCTTCGCATAGCAGCGATTTTCCGCTTAATGCGCATGCGCAATGTCCGCACTGCGACTGCGCCAAGTAAATTTGCTATGCACTTAGGAATTTTACTCACGGCTTTTTCTTCGTTCTGGCGATCGTAATGTGATTGACAGGAAATGGGTGTTACTGGGCGGAAACAGGCCGTTTTATGGGCGTGTGGGAAAAAACGCTACCGTTTCCGGAAAAAACGCAGGAGTGGCCGGAGAAACGGGGGAGTGTCTGGGCGAACGCTGGGTGTGTTTGTGACGTCAAACCAGGAACGACAAGCACTGAACTGATCGCAGAAGCCGAGTAAGTCTGGAGCTACTCAGAAACTGCTACGAGGTGTGTAATCGCAATATTGCGAATACATCGTTCGCAATTTTAAGATGCTAAGATTCACTCCCAGTAGGCGGCGGCTTAGCATGAGCAAATCTGCTAAAATCCGCTTGCGAGCGAACAACTCGGAATGACCCCCTATATACTATTGCTATTGTCAAAATTTGAGCCACTTGGCAAGAGGAGGGGGGAGGGGAGGTTTCCAGGCAACCAGAAACCCCTCCCCCCCCCCCCCCCGCGTTTGCCTACAGAAGGAGTAAAACAAGTATGAAATATAGAAAACAAAAGAAAAGTTCTCTGCATTGCAATTTATATTTATTATCATTCAAAGTTAAGTTTAAAAGTTAAGATCTGTTTATTAAGGTAGACGAGTGCCCCAACCAGGAGAGGACTCCTCTTTTGTATTCTGTCTCACCATACCTGTCTGCAGAGCATGCAGGTGCCCACATACTGTATATATAAGTCATTGCATTTTCTTCAGTACAGTGTATGTTACCATTCTTTAACAAATAGAATTATTACAACAATTCAGCAAAACCAATGAAATCTGCAACTCACGTGAAATGTATTATTCTTTCCCCCAAAAAAGCCAGGATGGCCACGATGAGGGTTGTTTTCAGCAGTTTCCCCATGTCTGCGGCTACAGAATTCCTGACTCCACTCCTCTAATACAGAGCTGGGACTGGTGGGGGTGGGGGCAGGTCTGTAAGCAGCTAATGTATAGCCTCTGTATACACTCCTCCCTTACACTACAGCATATGCACGCTCTCCATTGTACATTGCTCCTTATGACTAACATTCATCATGTGACGGTTTATGGGTGTAATGATAATGTAACAAACGTGCAATAGTTATCTAACAATAGCATACAGCAGGCTGCAAGGTTCATATAGAGTATAAGGTTATCACAGTGATCAGTTCTATATGTGAACAAGTTTTAGGCAGGTGTGGAAAAAAATCTGCAAAGTAAGAATGCTTTCAAAAATATGCGTGTAATAGTTTATTTTGATCAATTAACAAAATGCAAAGTGAATGAACAGAAAATAATTCTAAATCAAATCAATATTTGGTGTGACCTCTCTTTGCCTTCAAAACTGCATCAATTCATCTAGGTACACTTGCACATAGTTTTTAAAGGAACTTGGCAAAGAGTTTTTCCAAACATCTTGGAGAACTTCTGTGGATGTAGGCTTGGTCAGATCCTTCTGGTTCTTCATGTAATCCCAGACAGAATTGATGATTTTGAGATCAGGGCTCTGTGGGGCCATATCATCGCTTCCAGGACAAAGTTTAAGAAGTCAAGGTCAAATGTATACAGAACTCTGCATTGCGTGTTCCTTGATGGCAAACCACTCCAACACCCTGGAATACTTTTGCATGACTGTCTTATTGCTAACCAGCCTCTACTAGCAAATGTTCTCTCATATTTGTATCTGTCCCTCATTGTATTACAGCTGCATGACCCCACTAGCCATCATGCAGCTCTATAAAATACTTTTAGGCGTGTCCCAATTAGTCATCCACAGAAAGCAGAAAATCTGATACAGTACAAACACAAAAACGAAAGAAAATAAAACAATAATCAAACTACATATGGTTTTTTTTGTTTGGAATGTGCCCCGGGTGCCAGATTTGAGGGGGCACAGAGACCTCTGCTCGACTCCTTCCACCTGCCGCTCCTTCATCCAGCTCCTCCTCCTCCCCCGCCCACCACTGCTGCAGTATCTGCCTCACTAATTGCACCCCCACAATCACGGCACCCTCCCCTAACCCCCCCACCCTGTGCTGTGTGTGATTTGGTTGGTGCTGCCACCTTACCCTGAGCCACTGTGGGCCCAACAATGCTGTGCGTGGGAGCTCCAGGAGGCGACTGCAGAGCCGGCCTTAGGCATAGGCAAACTAGGCAAATGCCTAGGGCATTTGGTATGCTTAGGGGCACCAGCAGCTTCTGCTGATTAAAATGATATGCGGCATGCCTATATTCTGTGTGTGACTGCGGCTGTATCTGCATACGAAATGCTACGTTGCAGTGTATTCCTGGAAATCACTGTAATGTAGCATTTCGTATGCAGATACAGCCGCAGTCGCACACAGAATATAGGCATGCTGCATATCATTTTAATCAGCAGAAGTTGCTTGTGCGGCCTAGTCACATAGCAATGCAAATAATATGATGCATTTTCATAAAGAAAAGGCACCCGACGTTAGCAGAGCTGCCAGCTGACTCATGCCAGGCATGTCCTGCAGAACTAGCGGCGGTGCTAGGGGGCACCAGCCAAAATCTTGCCTAGGGCATCATATTGGTTAGGGTCGGCTCTGGGCGACTGGCCCGGTCACATTGCTGCCACACAGTGGGGATCCTGCATAGCCCGTATCCAGTCACTTGGGGCCTGACCTCTGGAGTAGGGGTACTACTGTATGGCATAATGTGCTATAAAGTGCATTACCACTGTGTGGAATATTGCAAATTAGGGGCTCTACTGTGTGGCATAATGTGTATAAGGGGATGGTACCGGGATCCCAACACTTGGGATGCCGACAGTCAAAATACCATCATTGCCTTCCCGATGCTCAGTATCCTGACACCTACTTGGTAAGTATACTAGCCCTAATACCTAACCTCCCTAACCCAAACCCTCCTTACCCGCCGCCTGACACTAACCTCCCCCTTCCTGGCAGCCTAACCCTAATTCCACCCCTCCGCAGCCTTACCCTAACCCTCCCCGGTGGCGCCTAACCCTCCCTCCCGCAGCCTAAACTTAACCACATCCCCACCCACAGCCTAACCCTAATCCCAACCCCCGCAGCCTAAACATAATCTCCCCCCCGTTTGGAATTCTGGCGTTCGGGATCCCGGTACCAGCATTTCGATCCATATCGAAATCCTGGCATCTGTAATCTGAGCAGTGTCGGAATTCTGGCGTTGGTATTCCGACTGCTGGGATCCCGAATGCCAGGGATCCCGTGTATAAGCGGTAATACTGTGGGGTGTGACGCCAATAATGGCCACTTCTATGTGGAGTAATTTGAATGGGGGGGGGGGACGTCAAATTACTGCCTTGCCCGGGGTGATGATATCCCAGGTGTAGCCCTGTCTTTCCTTATGATAATTCCCCATAAATGTGAGTACTCTGTGACCCCTCTTGGAAACTCCAGGCTTAGCCTATAAATAAAATAAATGTCACTCTTATTATTTGCAGCCAGGTGAATTTATTTGCTGTACAATGAATGGTAAAATAAGGAATAAGGAATTTTCTTTTCCCGGTGAGCAATCCTCTGGTTGTTCTGCCTATTTTTCTTGCTGACGCTTGTTGCTAAAAGGAAGGTGTGTTACATACAGGAGCTTTAGTTCTCTTAGAAAACAATTTGCTTGCAAAACGTCGCACGAAATACCTGTAAAACTCAAAATTCCTGTCTGTAAAAATAAACCACATTATAACAAACAGTACATATTGCTTGAATAAGTATTGAAATGCAACCTTTCTCTAGGAACCAGTGACAGTACTGAGGCATGAGACATGCACATACAGGGCCATAACCAGGGGTGTAGAAGCATTGCTGCAAGATTGCAGGGAAACCACTGCTACTACTCCGTAACACTGGTACGTATGTGGCTTGCAGGGTGTCCTAAATCAACTTCCAGGTCCTGGCACCCCATTCATGATGTCATAATGTCACATGTGCGGATGGCATAGCTGCCCCAGGGTGCTTTATCGCCTTGTTAAGACTCTGTGTATAGGAACATTAGTTCAGACAGCAAAATTACTGCCTTCATTGCCTGTCGGCAATATAGAGCCTCATTCAGAGCTGATCGCTGTGCTGCAAATTACACTGTCCTGCGATCAGATAGTCGCCGCCCAGGGGGGGTGAAAGTTTGCCCTGTGCAAGTGTGCGATGGCATGTGTACGCCGTGCGAAAATTCCCCTCAGTCAGCGGACAGCTGCAAAACCGTTCGCATCACACTCACCATCGAATGTGTTTTCCAGTGTGTGCAGTGTGTGCGTAGCCCAGGACTTACTCCTCCAGATCGATAGAATCAGACTGATCGGGGCTGTTCTGATCGCACACACCCTCCCTGAAAATGCTTGGGAATGCCTGACACTCCCAGAAAACAGTACTATAGCATGGTCCAGTGGTTTCCAAACTTTTTTGAATCATGTCGCCCTAGAATATCAGAATTTTTTTCACGGCACCCCTAGGCCAAAAATTTCCTATTGAGAAATTTAGAAAGAAATATTACATTAAGTAGATCGCGTTTATATGTCATCCTTAGGGTCAGCTGTGTGGTGAGGGACAAGATTTGCTTCTGTTTGGCTACATATTTTATGACTGGCAGCCACCAGCGCTGGTTTTGCCTATTATATTATTGACCATGAATAATTTGAATTGGTCCTGTACCAACAATCCAGGGCACCCCTGCAAGTGTCCCGAGGCACCCCAGGGAGCCACGGCACACAGTTTGGCATGGTCTGATTACTACTAGCACATAGGGACAATGAACATGAGGATACCCTACAAAAGCAGTAAGCAGCAGCATGCTTTTCCAGGCTGAGCTCGTCTCACTTTAACAGGGGGTCCCGCAGAGTTGGATCCAGCTATCGTGATTTTAAACCAGCCCCAGACTGAAGCCCCTAGTGTAGGCCTGGCCAACCTGTGGCTCTCCAGCTGTTGTGAAACTACAAGTCCCAGCATGCTCTGGCACAGTTTGGCTATTAGGGAATGCTAGAACTGTGACACAACATGCTGGGATATGTAGTTTCACAGCAGCTGGAGAGCCACAGGTTGGCCAGACCTGCCCTAGTGGAATCAGAGCCTCAAAAAAACATGCAGGGCCCTCCCTCATCCACTCCAGCCACCTGCTGAAGTGTATTGCAGAAGGACGATTCCTAGGAAGTCCTGGCAGCCAGGGATCTCTGGAACATGCAGTTTCACAATAGTAACTATCTACTAGAAAGCAAAACATACAGAAACTTTTTTTTTATGTTTTATTGTAAATCAAAACCCCCTATACAATTATTTTAGTATTATTATCATTATAAATTAATTCATAGAAATCCCTTATTGATATTGTAGATTAAAAGACCATAGTTCAGTGTCATCTAAATTTAGGTGCTTTGACTTTGCAAGCGGCTGCATTATAAATAGACAATCTGCCCATTGCCGGGTGATAGTATTACCCAGACTGTCAGTGACTTCAGCTCTGCATAGGTAGGGGAGTGAGATAACTGACTGGACGCTGCCAGGCCGCAGACATGGACGCAGACCCTGAACATCGATATAGTCGCTCCCTGTCAAATAAATTGCTTAAAGAAACTTTTCTCCAGGCCCTGCAATCCAACCAGTATGTAGAAGTGGAAACCATTCTGAATGAGGGGAAGATAGATGTGGACACTGTGTTTGAGGTGGAAGATGACAACCTGGTCCTGGCTTCATACAAAGCAGGTAAGATTCGACTAAAACCACAACTGCAGCAAGTATGATGGTATTAACGCTGTGTACACAGTCCTGCTTTGTTTACCGACTACGAGATATAGCATGGCAGAATGATTAGGCAGTATTACACCAGATTACATAACACATGGCTTTCACATATAATCCGTCCCGCTCAAAGCTTTCCATACATTGCAACACTTCATCACTACTTGCTCAATGTGCAAAAATTCTCATGTAGACAGACACACCTGGGTTTGGTAAGTAAAATAAAAGTGGAATGTATGAGGCCCATATAGAGTTGCATGCAAGATGGCCACAATTACACTTGCGTTATGTGCACTGAATTAAATGCAGCTACTCACCTGTATGGCCTTGTACCCATCTATGAGACTGAACCAGGCCTATCCATACTCTTGGTTAAATAGCCATCAATGTCTGCGGCCACTCAGCCTGTACCTTGGTGCAAGAGATGCGTCTGAATGCAGGCAGATCTCTGCATACATACAACTCAGCATAGCCCACAACTGCGTCTACAGGACCGCAACGCGCCCTCACTCACACTAACCGCTATGTGCCAACTCCCCGTTATACTTTCCAGTTACACCCAGTTAGCTGCATATGATTGCATATAGCTCAGATTCACCCTACAGGCCCCCATCCACTAGTGAGACATATCTGAACTGAAAGTCGGATCTCATTTCACCCCGACCTTCCCGGCAGCTTCCCGGGAGTCCTGCGATAACAATTTGCAACTGAGTGTTTTTTTTACATCTGTTGAATCGCATCTGTTTACAAATGCATTCTGATGTGCACCTTCTCCTCCGATTGCGATAAATATTCATGGCAGCCATGCCGACCTGCCACCCCGATCCCAGGAGCACGGGAACACGCCTCGGATCGGAGTTGGAGGAAAATGACATGCGATGTGACACTTTTCATCCGATTCATCAAACAGAAATCTTGAAATCGGATGAAATTGGTCATATGGCACTAGTGGATGGGGGAAGGGGCCTTTAGACTCAACCATGAGAAGATCATTCCACATGACAGTATTGCATGCAACACTGTGTCTCCCCCAATGTCTTCTTTTCTAAATCCCCATCTCCTATATAATAGCCCAGATCTGTGACTCTGTGCCTGTGTGACTAACGCTGGGCGGAGTCACAGTCACAGATCTGGCCAATTATATAGGAGATGGGTAAACCCAGAATTCACTTTCTCTGGTGTCCCAGCATGGCTGCAGGCACAGGGGGCTGAGGCACAGGGCTCTCCCTGTCCGGCGGACTGCCTGGGGCACAGCTCTCCAGGCGCAGCACCTCTCTGTGCACCATGCTGTATGGGGGACTGCTCAGCAGCGTGACCCGGGGATCAGGATCCAGCGCCAGCCCGCTCACCCCACCGCACACCTCACCTGCAGCAGCCGGGCATCGTACACCACCCTGTGCGGGGACAGCCCCACCATCATGTCTTCTGCTCTTCAGTCCTACACCCTGAGCAGGTCTGGGGTGCAGCAGCTGAGGACATGACATGGTTCAAGCCATGGACCAGAGGTATAGGCAACCTCGCACCCGCCCCCACCCGCAAGTACCCCCGCACTTGTCCCTCCCCCACCTGCGGCACCAACCCGCAGCACCCTGCACCTGCCCCTCCCCCACCTGCAGGCACCCCCAAACCTGCCCCTCCCCCACCCATGCCACCCGCCCCTCTCCCACCCACGGCACCCCCACACTCACCCCTGCTGCACCCCCACTCCCGCCCCTTCCACACCTGCAGTCATCCTCACACCCACCCATCCCCCACCCGCAGGCACCACCGCAACTGACCCTCCCCCACCAGCAGGCACCCCCGCATCCATCCCTCCCCCACGTGCAGCACCCCCGCACCTGCCCCTGCAGCAACCACAGGCTCCCCTGAACCTGCCCCTTCCCCACCTGTGGCACCCGCAGCCACATCCGCACTCGCCCCTCCCCCACCTGCGGTGCCTTCTGACTCCCTACCCCGCACACGGCACCCCCGCACCCGCCCCTCCAGCAGCGGCAGGCACCCCATCACCTCCCCCTCCCCCACCTGCGGTGCCCCCGCACCCGCCCTTCCCTCAGCACCTCCAGACCCCCTCCCAATCCAACGCACCTGCCCCAGCCACCCTACGGCGCACTCGCCCTCCCCCAGCCGCGGCTCACCCGCACCTGCCTATACCCCACCCACAGCGCACCGAGACCCCCTCCCCCATCTGCGCCACCCCCTGCAACTGCCCCTCCCCATCCGCAGGCACCCCTGCACCCGCCCCTCCCCCACCCGCGGCACCTCCTGACCCCCGCACCCGCCCCTCCACCACCCACAGTGCCTCCGGACTCCTCCTCCATGCACCGCTCCCCTGCACCTTCCCTTCCCCCACCTGCAGCACCCCTGCACTCGCCCCTTCCCAACTGCATCACCCCTGCAGCTGCCCCTCCCCCACCCAGAGCGCCCCCATCCCTTCCCAAATTCGCGTCACCCTGCACTCTCCCCCACCCACTGTGCCTCTGGACCCCCTCCCCCATCCACCACACCCCTGTACCTGCTCCTCCCCCATCCACGGCCCCCTCCTCCCCACCAGCAGCACCCACCGCCCACGGATTCCGTCCCCAATCTGCGGCACCTTTGCAACCGCCCCTACCCCACCCGCGGTGCCTACTGACCCCCTACCCTGCCCGCGGCACCCCCGCAGATGACCCTCTACCACCCGCAGCACCTCCGGACCCCCTCCCCCATCCACCACACCACTGCACCGCTAATATAAATAAAGGTCAGATGACGGAAATAATATTTTACTATTACACATCTGCTATCAATTAATTACCTCCATATGTGTAACACCTGCTAACTGAATAAGTAAAAATGATCATTTTTATTAACTATTATTATTATTATACAGGCCATTAGAGCAGGTTTCCTATATTACCCTTTACTAGTATTATGGACCAATCATATGTCGGAGTGCAAGCTTTTGTGCCAGTATTTATTTATATCTGTCTCTAACCTCCCATCTCCCTGACGTCTTTTCCACCTATGTCTTTTTCTCCTCTTTTATATCTTATCTCTTCTGTTCCTCTCTGGGTAGATGTATCAAACCTCAGTGAGAGAGATAAAGCAGCAAGAGAGATAAAGTACCAACAAATCAGCTGTCATTTTACAGGCTGTAAGGAAAATTTATTAAGCCTAGAGAAGTGATAAACCAGTGATAAGTGCAAGGTGATAACGCACCAGCCAATCAGCTCCAATATGTAAATTTACAGTTAGGAGCTGATTGGCTGGTGCTTTATCACCTTGCACTTATCACTGCTTTATCCCTTCTCCAGGCTTAATACATCTGCCCCAGAGTTTGAAAAATAACAGTTACTGTAGGAGCTGATTGGTTGGTACTTAATTTCTCTCCAAGCTTTGAAACATATCCCTCCTCTGTCTTTGTCCCCCCTCCCCCCAGCTCTCTTTTACACCCCCTCTTTGTCTATGTCTTTCTCCCCCACTTTGAACCATCTCTGTCGAGAAATCAAAATCGGCACACAAATTAGCAGAGATGTTAAGGATTAACAGAAGTGTTTTAGGGGGGTACACACGGGAGTGATACGTTCTTAAAATCTAAGCAATCTGACTAGATTGCTTCGATTTTAAGAACGGATCTCTCGTGTGTATGCCCCCCAGCTAGATTGGCCTGCATGCAGGCTCAATCTAGCGGGTCGTTCATTTTACCGCTGGGTGAAATTAGTGCTCCCCCCCCCCCCCCGTCACCCCCCCTCGCTCAGCACACATCTCCCTCCACATCTCCCCATCAATACGGCCCTTTAGGGGTCTATTTACTAAGCCTTGGATGGAGGTAAAAGTGGACGGACATAAGGTCCCAGCCAATCAGCTCCTAACTGCCATGTCACAAACTGGGTGTGAAAAATCACAGGAGCTGATTGGCTGGTGCTATATCTCTGTCCACATTACTTCCATCCAAAGCTTAGTAAATAGACCCCATTGTATGAAACAGGTATAGCAAACAGATTTATACCCCTTTTCCACTAGCTTTTAAAACACGGGTAAATGCGCGGGGGCGCGCATTTACCCGTGTTTTTTTCCCTAGTGGAAAAGGGTCCCCCTGCAAATTCCCGGATCAAGTGATACGGGAATCCTACCCGGGTAGCTAGCCAGGTTGAACACGTGTTCAACCCGGTAAGCTGTCTAGTGTGAACGGGAGCCGTATCGAGGAGACACGGCTCCCGTTCACAGTGTATAGGAGGGCGGCGCTGGGAGATCATGCGATCTCCCAGCGCCGCACCTGCCGCGTCACTAGCAGCGTCATCAACTCGGCAATATGCCGGGTTGGTGAGCACTGTGGGAATAGGGGGCTGTAGCACGGGTCGCAGCCGTGTCAGGCTCCCGGCTGCGACCCGTGCTACAGGTGGAAAAGGGGTATAAGCAGGTGATCAGATAATCAAGTTTGAAGTTACAAAGAGTCATGGATAGTCTGCGGATGCATAGGCTCACTCCCCTGACAACAAGGAACCATGGCGGTAACTGTCTGGATGATTTTATCAGCAATAAGTGTAAACTTTTCAGAAGAGTAACATTTAGCAAGTATGTTCGATAACACAGTATATGGGAACATTCAACCTGATCCCTTTCCAGACAGAATGCATACCTACCTGAGTATTCTCAATGCACTCCAGACAATAGTTATGTTGCTTTAAATGAAGACTTCACTTTATTTTCTAATAATAGGGTTCAAAGATGCCCTTAATAAACATCTGCTATTTGCAACATCAATCCTAATAGCAATTAGTTCAGCAGTATGTCTAAATAATTAATTGTTCAACAAAGAAAATAAGAATTTACTTACCGATAATTCTATTTCTCGGAGTCCGTAGTGGATGCTGGGGTTCCTGAAAGGACCATGGGGAATAGCGGCTCCGCAGGAGACAGGGCACAAAAAGTAAAGCTTTAGGATCAGGTGGTGTGCACTGGCTCCTCCCCCTATGACCCTCCTCCAAGCCTCAGTTAGGTACTGTGCCCGGACGAGCGTACACAATAAGGAAGGATTTATGAATCCCGGGTAAGACTCATACCAGCCACACCAATCACACTGTACAACCTGTGATCTGAACCCAGTTAACAGTATGATAACAGCGGAGCCTCTGAAAAGATGGCTCACAACAATAATAACCCGATTTTTGTAACTATGTACAAGTAATGCAGATAATCCGCACTTGGGATGGGCGCCCAGCATCCACTACGGACTCCGAGAAATAGAATTATCGGTAAGTAAATTCTTATTTTCTCTATCGTCCTAGTGGATGCTGGGGTTCCTGAAAGGACCATGGGGATTATACCAAAGCTCCCAAACGGGCGGGAGAGTGCGGATGACTCTGCAGCACCGAATGAGAGAACTCCAGGTCCTCCTTAGCCAGGGTATCAAATTTGTAGGATTTTACAAACGTGTTTGCCCCTGACTAAATAGCCGCTCGGCAAAGTTGTAAAGCCGAGACCCCTCGGGCAGCCGCCCAAGATGAGCCCACCTTCCTTGTGGAATGGGCATTTACATATTTTGGCTGTGGCAGGCCTGCCACAGAATGTGCAAGCTGAATTGTATTACACATCCAACTAGCAAAAGTCTGCTTAAAAGCAAGAGCACCCAGTTTGTTGGGTGCATACAGGATAACAGCAAGTCAGTTTTCCTGACTCCAGCCGTCCTGGAACCTATATTTTCAGGGCCCTGACCACATCTAGCAACTTGGAGTCCTCCAAGTCCCTAGTAGGCGCAAGACACCACAATAAGCTGGTTCAGGTGAAACACTGACACCACCTTAGGGAGAGAACTGGAGACGAGTCCGCAGCTCTGCCCTGTCCGAATGGACAAACAGATATGGGCTTTTTTGAGAAAAAAACCACCAATTTGACACTCGCCTGGTCCAGGCCAGGTCCAAGAGCATGTTCACTTTTCATGTGAGATGCTTCAATCCACAGATTTGACTGGTTTTAAACCAATGTGTTTTGAGGAATCCCAGAACTACGTTGAGATCCCACAGTGCCACTGGAGGCACAAAAAGGGGGTTGTATATGCAATACTCCCTTGACAAACTTCTGGACTTCAGGAACTGAAGCCAATTCTTTCTGGAAGAAAAATCGACAGGGCCGAAATTTGAACCTTAATGGACCCCAATTTGAGGCCCATAGACACTCCTGTTTGCAAGAAATGCAGGAATCGACCGAGTTGAAATTTCTTCGTGGGGCCTTCCTGGCCTCACACCACGCAACATATTTTCGCCACATGTGGTGATAATGTTGTGCGGTCACCTCCTTTCTGGCTTTGACCAGGGTAGGAATGACCTCTTCCTGAATGCCTTTTCCCTTAGGATCCGGCGTTCCACCGCCATGCCGTCAAACGCAGCTGCGGTAAGTCTTGGAACAGACATGGTACTTGCTGAAACAAGTCCCTTCTTAGCGGCAGAGGCCATAAGTCCTCTGTGAGCATCTCTTGAAGTTCCGGGTACCAAGTCCTTCTTGGCCAATCCGGAGTCATGAGTATAGTTCTTACTCCTCTACGTCTTATAATTCTCAGTACCTTAGGTATGAAAAGCAGAGGATGGAACACATACACCGACTGGTACACCCACGGTGTTACCAGAACGTCCACAGCTATTGCCTGAGGGTCTCTTAACCTGGCGCAATACCTGTCCCGTTTTTTGTTCAGACGGGACGTCATCATGTCCACCTTTGGTAATTCCCAACGGTTTACAATTATGTGGAAAACTTCCCCATGAAGTTCCCACTCTGCCGGGTGGAGGTCGTGCCTACTGAGGAAGTCTGCTTCCCAGTTTCCATTCCCGGAATGAAACACTGCTGACAGTGCTATCACATGATTTTCCGCCCAGCGAAAAGTCCTTGCAGTTTTTGCCACTGCCCTCCTGCTTCTTGTGCCGCCCTGTCTATTTACGTGGGCGACTGCCGTGATGTTTTATCCCACTGGATCAATACCGGCTGACCTTGAAGCAGAGGTCTTGCTAAGCTTAGAGCATTATAAATTTACCCTTAGCTATATTTACGTGGAGAAAAATCTCCAGACTTGATCACACTCCCTGGAAATTTTTTCCTTGTGTGACTGCTCCCCAGCCTCTCGGGCTGGCCTCCGTGGTCACCAACATCCAAAACTGAATGCCGAATCTGCGGCCCTCTAGAAGATGAGCACTCTGTAACCACCACAGGAGAGACACCCTTGTCCTTGGATATAGGGTTATCCGCTGATGCATCTGAAGATGCGATCCGGACCATTTGTCCGGCAGATCCCACTGAAAAGTTCTTGCATGAAATCTGCCGACTGGAATTGCTTCGAAGGAAGTCACCATTTTTTTTACCATGGCCCTTGTGCAATGATGCACTGATTTTAGGAGGTTCCTGACTAGCTCGGATAACTCCCTGGCTTTCTCTTCCGGGAGAAAAACCTTTTTCTGGACTGTGTCCAGAATCATCCCTAAGCACAGGAGACTTGTTGTCGGGATCAGCTGCGATTTTGGAATATTTAGAATCCACCCCTGCTGTTGTAACAGTATCCGAGATAGTGCTACTCCGACCTCCAACTGTTCCCTGGACTTTGCCCTTATCAGGAGATCGTCCAAGTAAGGGATAATTAAGACGCCTTTTCTTCGAAGAAGAACCATCATTTCGGCCATTACCTTGGTAAAGACCCGGGGTGCCGTAGACAATCCAAACGGCAGCGTCTGAAACTGATAGTGATAGTTCTGTACCACGAACCTGAGGTACCCTTAGTGATAAGGGCAAATTTGGGACATGGAGGTAAGCATCCCTGATGTCTCGGGACACCAGATAGTCCCCTTCTTCCCGGTTCGTTATCACTGCTCTGAGTGACTCCATCTTGATTTGAACCTTTGTAAGTGTTCAAAATTTTTTTAGATTTAGAATAGGTCTCACCTAGCCTTCTGGCTTCAGTACCACAATATAGTGTGGAATAATACCCCCTTTTCTTGTTGTAGGAGGGGTAATTTAATTATCACCTGCTGGGAATACAGCTCGTGAATTTTTTCCCATACTGCCTCCCTGTCGGAGGGAGACCTTGGTAAAGCAGACTTCAGGAGCCTGCGCAGGGGAAACGTCTCGACATTCCAAACTGTACCCCTGGGATTCTACTTGTAGGATCCAGGGGTCCTGTACGGTCTCAGCGTCATGCTGAGAGCTTGTCAGAAACGGTGGAACGCTTCTGTTCCTGGGAATGGGCTGCCTGCTGCAGTCTTCTTCCCTTTCCTCTATCCCTGGGCAGATATGACTCTTATAGGGACGAAAGGACTGAAGCTGAAAAGACGGTGTCTTTTTCTGCAGAGATGTGACTTAGGGTAAAAACGGTGGATTTTCCAGCAGTTGCCGTGGCCACCAGGTCCGATGGACCGACCCCAAATAACTCCTCTTCCTTTATACGGCAATACACCTTTGTGCCGTTTGGAATCTGCATCACCTGACCACTGTCGTGTCCATAAACATCTTCTGGCAGATATGGACATCGCACTTACTCTTGATGCCAGAGTGCAAATATCCCTCTGTGCATCTCGCATATATAGAAAATGCATCCTTTAAATGCTCTATAGTCAATAAAATACTGTCCCTGTCAAGGGTATCAATATTTTTAGTCAGGGAATCCGACCAAGCCACCCCAGCTCTGCACATCCAGGCTGAGGCGATCGCTGGTCGCAGTATAACACCAGTATGTGTGTATATACTTTTTATGATATTTTTCCAGCCTCCTGTCAGCTGGCTCCTTGAGGACGGCCCTATCTATAGACGGTACCGCCACTTGTTCTGATAAGCGTGTGAGCGCCTTATCCACCCTAAGGGGTGTTTCCCAACGCGCCCTAACTTCTGGCGGGAAAGGGTATACCGCCCATATTTTCTATCGGGGGGAACCCACGCATCATCACACACTTCATTTAATTTATCTGATTCAGGAAAAACTACGGTAGTTTTTTCACATCCCACATAATACCCTCTTTTGTGGTACTTGTAGTATCAGAAATATGTAACACCTCCTTCATTGCCCTTAACGTGTGGCCCTAATAAGGAATACGTTTGTTTATTCACCGTCGACACTGGATTCAGTGTCCCTGTCTGTGTCTGTGTCGACCGACTAAAGTAAACGGGCGTTTTAAAACCCCTGACGGTGTTTTTGAGATGTCTGGACCGGTACTAATTGTTTGTCGGCCGTCTCATGTCGTCAACCGACCTTGGCGCGTGTTGACATTATCACGTAATTCCCTAAATAAGCCATCCATTCCGGTGTCGACTCCCTAGAGAGTGACATCACCATTACAGGCAATTGCTCCGCCTCCTCACCAACATCGTCCTCATACATGTCGACACACACGTACCGACACACAGCACACACACAGGGAATGCTCTGATAGAGGACAGGACCTACTAGCCCTTTGGAGAGACAGAGGGAGAGTTTGCCAGCACACACCAAAAACGCTATAATTATATAGGGACAACCTTATATAAGTGTTTTCCCTTATAGCATCTTTTTTATATATTTCTAACGCCAAATTAGTGCCCCCCCTCTCTGTTTTAACCCTGTTTCTGTAGTGCAGTGCAGGGGAGAGCCTGGGAGCCTTCCCTCCAGCCTTTCTGTGAGGGAAAATGGCGCTGTGTGCTGAGGAGATAGGCCCCGCCCCTTTTTCGGCGGCCTCGACTCCCGCTCTTAACGGATTCTGGCAGGGGTTAAATATCTCCATATAGCCCCCGGAGGCTATATGTGAGGTATTTTTAGCCAAAAAAGGTTTTCATTTGCCTCCCAGGGCGCCCCCCTCCCAGCGCCCTGCACCCTCAGTGACTGCCGTGTGAAGTGTGCTGAGAGGAAAATGGCGCACAGCTGCAGTGCTGTGCGCTACCTTAAGAAGACTGAGGAGTCTTCTGCCGCCGATTCTGGACCTCTTCTCGTTTCAGCATCTGCAAGGGGGCCGGCGGCGAGGCTCCGGTGACCATCCAGGCTGTACCTGTGATCGTCCCTCTGGAGCTAATGTCCAGTAGCCAAGAAGCCAATCCATCCTGCACGCAGGTGAGTTCACTTCTTCTCCCCTAAGTCCCTCGTTGCAGTGATCCTGTTGCCAGCAGGACTCACTGTAAAATAAAAAACCTAAGCTAAACTTTTCTAAGCAGCTCTTTAGGAGAGCCACCTAGATTGCACCCTTCTCGGCCGGGCACAAAAATCTAACTGAGGCTTGGAGGAGGGTCATAGGGGGAGGAGCCAGTGCACACCACCTGATCCTAAAGCTTTACTTTTTGTGCCCTGTCTCCTGCGGAGCCGCTATTCCCCATGGTCCTTTCAGGAACCCCAGCATCCACTAGGACGATAGAGAAATAAAGATATTTTATTACACTGCAAGCAGTGGTCTCAGTAGTTTTCTGTCCTGGAGGAAGACCATGCTTTTATGTTAAATGCAACAAAATTACTAGCATTAAGCAGGAACAGTTGGATACAATTGCAATTAACAACTTATACGGAAACAATACTATACGAAGCAGACACTGTCAATCTCCTATATAATAGCCCTGATCTGTCACTCTGTGACCGTGTGTATAACGCTGGGCGTGGCTAGGAGCTCTCATTGGGTTAGCGGCAGGTCTATCATACCCAGTCCACAGCTGATTGGGCGAGAAACTCCCTCCCACACAGGTTACATCCAATGGGAGGCTCTGCCCTTTGGCTGATGTGTGTTCCCAGAACAGGATTAACCATACCTCCCAACATGACCCTCTCCAGGAGGGACAGAATGCTCTGCTCCTGGACTTTTCTCTTAATATATGATTGTCATCACCTGTGCTGCAACACCTTTCTTATCCATTAACTAGTTCAATACAGGTGCCGGCAATCATAAATTAAGAGAAAAGTCCAGAAGTAGAGCATTGTGTCCCTCCTGGAGAGGGTCATGTTGGGAGGTATGGATTAACAATGGGGCTGATGGAGCTGCAGCTCCAGGTCCACACCCCAAAATAGGCCCACTGCATCTGCAGCAACATACCCTCCAACAATTTACACATAAAATTGGTACAAATTCAAAAAGGAGGCGTGGCCATGGGTAAAGGGACGTGGCCACGCCCCTTTTCCTATACTTTTAATGGAAGTTTAGAGAGCCAGAAATCGGTACAGACCATAAAAATAGGTACTGTACCTGCCAAAAAGGTACAGCTGGAGGGTATGCCAGCAAGTCTCTGCGCTGTAGATAGGGGGGGGGGGGGGGGGGGGGGGAATCCTTTTACTGCAGCGTCCTATGTCCTGCTGCCAGTCCACCTGCCCCCTCCGGCATCAACAATCCCCACTCCCTAGCCACGGCACAGGTGTAACAAAAGCTGCTGCGGCCACTGCCATAGATGTGTATGAAAGCGGTGCAGCAGAAGGCTTTCATAGCCCTCCCTGCACCGCAGACTCTCTGAGCCCCGAAGCCTCCTCTGCGTGTGATGTCACAGAAGTGCCTCCCCACCACAGCCACGCCCAGATCCCCAGAGGCCCTGACTCCGAAACACAGCACCTGGGCTGCCGGCCTGGAAGCCCCGAGATGGCTAATGTAACAGATTGAGTGGGTGATATCGCGGAGGGTAATGTCTGGACGCTGAATCAATGTAAAAGGTGACAGTGCTGTGCAGTGCAGTGGGTGTGCAGTGTCACTGACACTGCACAGCACTCTCACCTTTTACATTGATTCAGCGAGTCAGTCAGTTCTGCCAGCCAGTCTCTATTGTTAGCACCAGTGTCCCAATGCGCCACATTACAGGGAAGTAGACGCACTAAATAAACTACAGCTCCCAGCAGCCCTTAGCGCCAAAGCATTCCGGCCTTTAGGGCTGCTGGGAGCTGTAGTTTATTGAGTGCATCTTCTTCCCTGTAATGCGGCGCGTTGTGACACCGTCGCTAACAATAGTGACTGGCTGCTGTGCGAGTCTCTGGGAGAGCCACTGCCAAAGGGAGTACAGCAGCTTAGCTGCTGACAGGAGGAGAAGCAGGAGAAGCATTACCCGCCACTCATCCACTCGCAGTAACTCCATGCCCCATCCGTGGCCCCCACACACCCCCTCCACCACCCGCGGTGGCTCAGGACCCCCTCCTCCACCCGCAGCACCCCCGCATCCACCCCTCCCCCACCCGTGGCACCCCCACAACCGCTCCTCCCCCCACCCGCAGCACCCCCCGCAACTGCCCCTCCCCCATCCATGGTACCCCCTCCCCCATCCACGTCTCCCCCGCACCCACCACTCCCCCAACCACAGCACCGACTAGGTGATTCATCAGGCCCTGCATGCACTGTTCATGCCGTTGCAAGGGGCTATGACCCCCTTAACCATTGCACGCCCTTTGTCCGTGAAATATTTAACCACTCACAAAATTATGATTGGAGGTAATACTCCATATAATAAAAATATTGCATGCCACAAGGGTGTGCAAGGGTTAAGGGGCGTAGCCCCTTACGACAGTGTGAAGAGCGCCCGTAGGGCACAATGAATCACCTAGTACAGAGGTTCCCAAACTGTGTGCCGTGGCTCCCTGGGGTGCCTCGGGACACTTGCAGGGGTGCCCTAGGTTGGTGGTCCAGGACCAATTCAAATTATTCATGGTCAATATAACAAAACCAGTGCTGGTGGCTGCCAGTCATAAAATATGTGGCCAAACAGAAGCAAATCTTGTCCCTCACCACACTTCTAAGGAAGACATATAAACGCGATCTACTTAATGTAATATTTCTTTCTAAATTTCTCAGTAAGAAATTTTTGGCCTAGGGGTGCCGTGAAAAAATTCTGATATTCTAGGGCGCCATGATTCAAAAAAGTTTGGAAACCACTGACCTAGTAGATACATGTATATCTATATTGAAAACTATACCAATCAATATTACCTCCCCTTAAAGTCTATACTGCGCAGTTTTAGATGGCCATAACGTTGGTGCACATAGAGTCTTTAATTAATGGCATTAGATGTGATCAGGGCCGGTTCTACCCCTTGTGGCGCCCAGTGCAAGAGTTTCCACTCCCCCCCCCCCCCCCCCGGTGGCAAAACAGTTAGTGTGCAGGGGGAAAGGGGGCGTGGCTTCATAGGGGAGGGGCATGGCCAGTTATGCTCCCAGTAGCTGTGCCCCCCAGTTGATTTGCCCCTGTAGATATGCCCCCTCTTTATTTGCCCCCAGTAGTTGTGCCCCCTCTTTATTTGCCCCCAGTAGTTGTGCCCCCTTTTTATTTGCCCCCAGTATTTGTGCCTCCTCTTTATTTGCCCCCAGTAGTTGTGCCCCCTCTTTATTTGCCCCCAGTATTTGTGCCTCCTCTTTATTTACCCCCAGTAGTTGTGCCCCCTCTTGATTTGCCCCCAGTATTTGTGCCTCCTCTTTATTTGCCCCCAGTAGTTGTGCTCCCTCTTTATCTGCCCCCAGTATTTGTGCCTCCTCTTTTTTTGCCCCCAGTAGTTGTGCCCCCTCTTTATTTGCCCCCAGTATTTGTGCCTCCTCTTTATTTGCCCCCAGTAGTTGTGCCCCCTCTTTATTTGCCCCAGTATTTGTGCCTCCTCTTTATTTGCCCCCAATAGTTGTGCCCCCTCTTTATTTGCCCCCAGTATTTGTGCCTCCTCTTTATTTGCCCCCAATAGTTGTGCCCCCTCTTTATTTGCCCCCAGTATTTGCGCCTCCTCTTTATTTGCCCCCAGTAGTTGTGCCCCCTCTTTATTTGCCCCCAGTATTTGTGCCTCCTCTTTATTTGCCCCCTGTCGCTGTGCCCCCTCTTTATTTGCCCCCTGTCGCTGTGCCCCCTATCGCCGCTTACACACACACACACACACAAAATAATAAAAACAATACTTACCACTGCCCCGCTCCTGCTTCCCGACTGCTTCTTCTGCTGCTGCTCCGTCAGTCTGGCCGCCCGCTCCTCTTTATGGGAGAGACGTCATGACGTCTCTCCCATAGCGCCGCACAGACACTAGAGGTCAATAACGACCTCTAGTGTCTGTGCCTGGAGCCGGCTGCAGCGGACGCCCACCCAGCCCACGGCGTCTGCTGCAGCCGTGGAGCGGGGTGCGGGCAGGCGGCGGTGCATGTGGGGTGACTGCGGCCGCGCCCCCAGGCCGCAGCGCCCCGGGCAAAGGCACTGCTTGCCCGCACCAAGATCCGCTCCTGGATGTGATACACAGTCAGCATAAACTCCTGATTAGGGGGGTAATTCCAAGTTGATCGCAGCAGGACATTTTAATAGCAGTTGGGCAAAACCATGTGCACTGCAGGGGAGGCAGATATAACATGTGCAGAGAGAGATAGATTTGGGTGTGGGGAGTTAAATCTGCAATCTAAATTGCAGTGTAAAAATAAAGCAGCCAGTATTTACCCTGCACAGAAACAAAATAACCCACCCAAATCTAACTCTCTCTGTAAATGTTATATCTGCCCCCCAGTGACGTGCGGTGGGGAGGCACTGGCAGCTAACAAGCCCTCCAAACCACTTCCCCCCCCCCCCCCCCGAAAAAAAAAAAAGTGTGGTCCCCCTACACATCAGTAAAACCAGCACTAGGCAGAACCAGCCAGGGGGAGTAATGCCATAGCAGGGGAGACACTCAGTGTGGGGTCCCCCTGCCATAACATTAATCTGGCCCCCCAGCCAGTCAGCCCAGGGTTGGAATTCCTCGGAAAGTGGGAACCCCAAAAAATAAAAATGGGGTCCCCCCTCCCGAGCAGTAACCAGCACTGGGCTGATAGCCCAGTGCTATGCCCCGCACCCCTGGTGGCGGTGGGTGCGGGGTTCATTGTGTTAATATTGTTCTTTACAGGTGGCCTACAGGTCCCAGCAAGCCTGCCCCAGCATGCTGGCACTTGGAGAACCACAAGTGCCAGCATGCCCGGACATAAAGGGCCTGCTGGCACCTGTAGTCCACCTGCAAAGAATAGTAATATTGTTCTTTACAGGTAGCCTACAGGTCCCAGCAAGCCTGCCCCAGCATGCTGGCACTTGGAGAACCACAAGTGCCAGCATGCCCGGACATAAAGGGCCCGCTGGCACCTGTAGTCCACCTGTAAAGAAAATATTAAAATAAAAACACCACACATCTTGAAAATAAGCTTTATTAAACCGGACCTTCACCTGGCGGCGGCGGCCTTTAAGCTCTTTTGCGTGGCCGCCGCCTTCCCAGGGCTTCCGGCGTCTTCACCTGGGGGGGGGGCGCCACCTCCCCAGGGCTTCCAGCGTCTTCTTCACCTGGTGGGCGGCGGCTGCTAAGCTCTTTTGCATAGCCGCCGCCCAGCCAGGACTTCTTTCTTCAGGAGCTCTTCACAGCTCCTCCTCTGCCGTCGGACTGACTCTCCTCCGCCTCGCGCTGACTTATATAAGTCAGCCGAGGGGGCGGGGCGATGACGCGGCGAGCCGTGATTGGCTCGCGGCGGCCATCTTGAATTTCAAAAATGACGCTGAGGCGCCATTTTTGAAACTGGAACCGCTCCGCTGCCAAACTCTGCTGGATAAAGGTACATTTCCGCCGCCGCAACCCGCACCGCCGCCGCCCGCACCACCGCCGCATCCCGCCGCCCGCACCATCTCCGCATCCAGCCGCCCGCACCTCCTCCGCCAGCGTCGCCCACACAGTGATTGACAGCGGATCCAGTGACGGATCCGCTGGCCAATCACTGTGGCCTCACTGACAGGGACGTGCTTTCATAGGTTGAAAGCACGTCCCTGTATGAAAGCGGCACCTCTAATGGTGCCGCTTTCCCATATATTTTCAATGGGCTTTTACAGCCCAAGGCTAGTCCCCGCCCGTGCCCGCCCCCCGCTCCCCATACTTTCCCCAGTGACAACGGGAGGCACCACGATCAGTGCCTCCCAAACACATACAGAGGGGAGCAATCCTAAGAATAATATTAAGAAGATACATATGACACAGAATATGTGTCATATGCATCTTCTTTGTATTATCTTACTCATTAATGACAGGGGAGGCACTGCCTCCCCTGCCTCCCCTGACTGCACGTCCCTGCTGCCCCCCCCCCCCCCCCCCCTTTCCCTCCTGCAGTGTACATGGTTTTGCCCAACTGCTAAAAAATTTCCTGCTGCGATCAACTTGGAATTACCCCCTAGGTGTGGTGGAATAAAACTCTGTATTACACAATGGGGGTAACTCCAAGTTGATCGCAGCAGGATTTTTTATAGCAATTGGGCAAAACCATGTGCACTGCAGGGGAGGCAGATATAACATGTGCAGAAAGAGTTAGATTTGGGTGGGTTATTTTGTTTCTGTGCAGGGTAAATACTGGCTGCTTTATTTTTACACTGCAAATTAGATTGCAGATTGAACACACCACACCCAAATCTAACTCTCTCTGCACATGTTATATCTGCCTCCCCTGCAGTGCACATGGTTTTGCCCAGTTGCTATCAAAAATCCTGCTGCGATCAACTTGGAATTACCCCCATTGTTAACTGATGCTGACCAATTCCAAATAGAACTAAGCACTAGCTGAGGCTCTCGGTAGCAGGAATCAATCCTGAGGTAAATTGGGTGCACTTGTCTGAAGATGACAGTGATTAGTTCTGTTAGGCTGTACTGTGCTATAACACAATGGGTACTAACGGTAACCTGACAAATTATTTGTATCCAGTTTAGCTTGCAATAGCTTGCATGAAAAGCTTCCTTTACTTGAGAGTAAGATGAAACAACAGCAGAATGGATGTGTTAGATGACTACAAATCTACAGCTGGAAGTTATCCATTAATTACAGTCTCTGAACTGCAGTGAGGGTAAGAGCTGTTTCACATTCATTACCCGGTTTACACCGGATGGCAAAAACCTGGACAAACTTTGTCCGGCTTTTTGCCATCCGGCAGGGTCTTTAACACACAACGGCTTTCAGCCATGCACATGCGCAGCAGCAGTGGCTAAAAAAAACGTTGTGTGGGAAAGCTCCCCTTCACACACACGGTCGTTGGTTCTCTGCCTACAAAGACGGCACGGCCCCAGCCCTAAAGCCGGACCTTCCAGTGGATTTTTCCGGCTACAACCCGGCAGCCGTGACGTGTGAAAGAACACATTGCTCTGACTGTGTCTCAGCAGCACGGCCGCGTCAAAAAGCTGTCCGGGATTTTGCTGGGTGGCGGGAGCCCTCAGTCTGTCTAGTTGGGAGGCAAGGGTACTACTATACTGCAACGGCTAACTCCTCAGCATCGTATAATACTATTTCACAGGGGAATAATATCTCCTTCATATGCTGCATATCCTATAAGTGTTGTTGGGACACCCCACACTCTATTTGGCCAGTCTCTCTCTTAATCTGTGCTAACTTGCACTGGTGTATGGTGGTCAGGTATATGGTAATAATACCTCTCTGGACGTTTGCACTGTAGACACTGTCAATGAGGCTGCTCCTTCCTCCAGCCAGCTACTTATCTCAGAGGGCCTTCTGGCTGCTGTCACTCACACTACTACTGCTGGAAGTATGGTGGGCTCTGTCACTATGGAGCTGTCTCCCAGGGTCTCTGGCTCTAATCTGCTCCAGGTAGTCGCGTCTCTGTCCTGCCTCCCTGGCCAGGAATCACAGCAGCAGCCCCGTCTTGTCTCTCAGCTCCTCCTGTCAGTACAACTCTCCAAGATGGCTGCCACTCAACTTCCAACTTTCCCAGCACCCGGCTGTAACTGCCACAGCACAAGCCAGTTCTCTCCCTGGGATCCATACGCCTCTTGCTGATTGGTCAGTGTCCTAGGAGCAGCACTCAGGGCACAATTAGCCCTTTCCTTGATGTAGTATTAATAGTGTCCAGCCAGGACTGCATTCAATAGGGGAAGGGGCACAAGGGGAGAAGGTTCTTTTGGTGGGGTGCCACACTCATACAAAACCCTCTACTGAGTTTGTCTTATCTTGGCCCTCATCATACTACATCCTCAAAAAAGTGTATTTTCCAAAGTTTTTCAAAACCCCATACGTACCTCCCAACTGTCCCGATTTTCACGGGACAGTCCCGTTTTTTGGGGACTGTCCCGCTGCCCCACCTGCGGGACACTGTGGAGGGTGGCAGTTGGGAGGCTGCTGTCACTGCTGCTCTGCTTAGCAGAGCAGCAGTTAATAGATGCTGTGCGCGTGCGCACAGCGTCTATTCAGTGGAGACAGACATGGATTTTCAACTTGGCCCGAAGCTGGCAGGTGATAAGTCTCGCCGCCAGTGACTATTTAATTGGCCCCGATAAGCCGGCGCATGCCGTGGCTTATCGGGGGTTTGCTTCACCTGCCTCCAGCAGGCGAAGCAAAATGCCCGATAGCAGCCCCGTTTTCATCCGAAAAACGGGGCAATTTCACCCGAAAACACACAGGTTTCACTGAACCTGTGTGTTTACGGGTGTAAAAGGACTTGTTACCGGCCGAGCTAATTAAATAGCCTGACCGCAGCACCTGAAGAAACATCGGGGTTTTTTACTCCCGATGTCTCTTCGGGCCAAAATGAATATCCCTAAGAGGGTGAGAGGGCATACCAGCGGCTCACAGAGCGCTGGGCATGCCCCCTCAGTAACGAAAATGAGGGCATGGCTCGCGATTGCGGACTTTCCCATGAAGCCACGCCCCTTTCCCACAGGCCACGCCCCTTTTGGGCGTCCCGGATTCATAGGAAGCAATGGGGGTATATCAGAGTTGATCATAGATGTGCTAAATGTAGCACATCTCCGATCACTTTCACAGACATGCGAGGGGACGCCCAGAACAGGGCTAGTCCGCCCCTAATGTCTGGCTCTGCCCCTTCCTCCCACCCCCTGCACAGGTACAAAAGCATTGCACGGCAGCAATGCTTTTGTACCACACAAGTAGCTCCCTGCCAGCAGGGCCGGCAACAGAAATCTTGGTGTCCGGTACACTGATATCCCGCTATACATGCGCACTCCACAAAAAGATTCAGACTGCGATCGCTGCCGCTGCCAATGTTGGGAGGCATGGAACCCCAGACAGGATTCTCTTCTGTTCCCCCTTTATACTTCCCTCATTAGAAACTCAGAGTTGCATTCAAATGCATTCACAGCTGCAAATTTGTAAGCAACTATGGAAAAATCTGCATATTTCTGGCTGTGTATTGATACGCCCACCGGCAGCTTTGGAGATAGTAAGACGTACTGTAGAATTGGTCACGGATCGGTCGATTATTGAAGCAGCCCTATGGTTGCATAGCATGTCCACAGGGCCGGTTCTTGCCCTTGCGGCGCCCCGGGCAAAAGTTAGGGGCGTGGCTTAACATGGGGGCGTGGTCAGTCACGCCCCCCATTTGTAGCGCCGCTGAAAAAAAAAAGTATACTTACTGTACCCCGCTCCTGTTTCCAGACCCTGCAGACCGGCGCCGCTCTTCTCCTCGGATCTATGGGAGAGACGTCAGTCATGACGTCTCTCCCATAGCACAGCATAAGCGCTAGAGGTCAATTATGACCCCTAGCGTCTATGCCACAATGCTGTGCGGTGCGCGATGACGTCATCGCGCACCGCACACCAAAGGTCCTCTCCATGAAGGGAAACTAGACGCTTAGCGTCTGATTCCCTTCAGAGCGGGGGAGGACCAGCGCCACGAAGGGAAACCAGACGCATAGCGTCTGGTTCCCTTCTCACAGCGGGAGGGGGGGCACAGCGGGGGGACACTGCTGGGGCGCACACTGACAGTGGAGGATCTTGCCATGGTGCGGCGCCCTCCGGATGGCGCCAGCGCCCTCCGGAAGGCGGCGCCCCGGGCAAAAGTCCTGCTTGCCCGTGGCAAGATCCGCCACTGCATGTCCACAAGAAGTAAGATGCCGGAGACATTGCAGGTGTGTACAGGATTGCAGTCACAGCCTCAAACATCCCTGAGTGTCAGTTGCTGTGAACGACGAAACCTTGAGTTTGTGACTTTGTGCATCTATGAATCAGGCCCACAATTAGCAAGATCGACTTTAAGTTTTAGCTCCAGCCAGTGGCGTCGGAACAGGGGGGGGGGGCGCAAACGCTGGGGAGGGAGAACGCTTTCCACGGGATCACTGCGGAGACTCCTGCCGCCGGTGCTGCAGCATGCTGCCCCCTGTCCTGTCCTAGTCGTTTCTTCACAGATGCATTACTGGGAAGATGCGGGGATGTCCCAGCAGGCTCAGCATGGCCACGCCTCCTCCCAGTAATGCATCAGTGAAGAGCCGGCTAGGACAGGACAGGGGGCAGCACAGAGCACACTTTTTCAGGTAGGAGTCTCCGCGGGGATCCCGTGGTAAGTGCTCCCCACACGGGGTGGGGGGAGGGATAATTGGGGGGAGTGCCAAATTTTAATTTTTTTTGCCCCCCAACCACAAAACACTCTAGATGCTGATGGCACCCAGTTCTTCACTCCAGTACCCCCCTAACCTGAAATTTACACCCAGATTTATCAAGCTTGGAGAGTGATATTTAGCAGTACCAACCAATCAGCTCCTAACTTCCATGTTACAAAAATGACAACTAGGAGCTGATTGGTTGGTACTTTATCACCGTGTCATTTATCACTCTCCAAGGCTTGATAAATCTGGGCCATAGACTGTCCAAGACCTGAGCTCCTTGTTTCCACACTTTCCGCTAACACCCATCCATCCAGGGCCAGCTCTAGGTCTCCAATGGCAATGGAATACCTATATGCTAAATGACTTAGAGGAAGATTTAATATGAGTGATATTATTGTTATCACTCATTATGAACGATAAATGGTGCTACAGCCAATCAGCTCATAACTGTCATTTTTCAAACACATGACAGCTAGGAGCTGATTGGCTTGAGCACCATTTAAAATCTATAAACGAGTGATAAGAAGAATTAGAAACATTTCAACATTATAACGGAGCGTCGGCTGCTGACATGGTGGAGAAGCAGTCAGCAAGTTCTTGTGGAGCTGTCGGCGGCTCATCCTTGTAGGCATTACTATGGCAGGGTCATGGTTGCTTATTATGTCACACTTCCAATCCCAGGAGAAGAGGGTGCTGGACTGTCCCCACCTTGGTAAGCATTGAGGGAGGGGGGTGCATTGCATAAGTTGCCGCCAGGGCTAGTACCTGCCCTTCTCCTGTCTGACACTCCTATATCGGTGAACCTCGCTATCATCACTTTCAAACAAGACGCACATTGACTTCAGGCTATTTTTGAGTGTGACTTGTGCTTCATTCCCCACATTCAGGGTGTTAGTCAGACCCGAACACAGCCGCACGTCTGTACGCAGCTGCTGCATTCAGGTGGTCTGTGCACGAGCACTGGCTGCGGTGCACGTGCGCGACCTTACACATTGCTGCCGGACCAAGGAAGGATGCTGCCGCAGTGTGATTGACAGCGGTGGACTTCGCGTGGCAGCGATGCAGCCTTGGGGGGAGAGGGCTGAACGGAGCTTGCCGTGACCATTTTCAAGGGGCATTACACGCAGCAACTCTGATTAAAAAAAGTTAATTTGATGCATCCACAATCTAATTGCGGACGCATCGGGAGGCGGCCCGTCACACATGCTGGGTGGCCTAGCCCTGTGCTGGGTGGCCCCCAGCATGTAAGGAGATGGACACAGATCTGACTCACCTCAAAATTGTGTTATTCCCAAAAAAAACCTCCCACGTTCACCTTTAAGTCCTTAATGACACCATTAGAACACCAACTCATTGCCCTTATCACTTCCCATCTTGACTATTGTAACAACTTGCTAACTGGATTTTTAATAACCAAACATGAGACTTCCAATCTTCAGTGCCCAGCTGATAATAAATCTTCCACTTCTCCCAAACAGCACTATTGCACTGGCTGCCAGTTTCTTCCAGAGCCCTCCCCAGTACTGCTCCCCACTGCCTCTTATCTTCACCTCACCCCTGCTGTGTGCTCTGGATATTGGGGGTAATTCCAAGTTGATCGCAGCAGGAAATTTTTTAGCAGTTGGGCAAAACCATGTGCACTGCAGGGGAGGCAGATATAACATGTGCAGAAAGAGTTAGATTTGGGTGGGTTATTTTATTTCTGTGCAGGGTAAATATACTAGTGATGTGCACCGGACATTTTTCGGGTTTTGTGTTTTGGTTTTGGATTCGGTTCCGCGGCCGTGTTTTGGATTCGGACGCGTTTTGGCAAAACCTCCCTGAAAATTTTTTGTCGGATTCGGGTGTGTTTTGGATTTGGGTGTTTTTTACAAAAAACCCTAAAAAACAGCTTAAATCATAGAATTTGGGGGTCATTTTGATCCCACAGTATTATTAACCTCAAGAACCATAATTTCCACTCATTTCCAGTCTATTCTGAACACCTCACACCTCACAATATTATTTTTAGTCCTAAAATTTGCACCAAGGTGGCTGTGTGACTAAGCTAAGCGACCCAAGTGGCCGACACAAACACCTGGCCCATCTAGGAGTGGCACTGCAGTGTCAGACAGGATGGCAGATAAAAAAAATTGTCCCCAAACAGCACATGATGCAAAGAAAAAAAGAGGCGCAATGAGGTAGCTGTGTGACTAATCTAAGCGACCCAAGTGGCCGACACAAACACCTGGCCCATCTAGGAGTGGCACTGCAGTGTCAGGCAGGATGGCACTTCAAAAAAATAGTCCCCAAACAGCACATGATGCAAACAGGTGTCTCCCCGGGTGCCTGACTTAAACAAACCACCTCACCATCAGAATCCTCCTTGTCAATTTCCTCCCCAGCGCCAGCAACACCCATATCCTCATCCTGGTGTACATCAACAGTGACATCTTCAATTTGACTATCAGGAACTGGACTGCGGGTGCTCCTTCCAGCAATTGCAGGGGACGTGCAAATGGTGGAAGGAGCCACCTCTTCCCGTCCAGTGTTGGGAAGGTCAGGCATCGCAACCGACACAATTGGACTCTCCTTGGGGATTTGTGATTTAGAAGAACGCACAGTTCTTTGCTGTGCTTTTGCCATCTTAACTCTTTTAAGTTTTCTAGCAGGAGGATGACTGCTTCCATCCTCAGGTGAAGCTGAACCACTAGCCTTGAACATAGGCCAGGGCCTCAGCCGTTCCTTGCCACCAGGCCCGGCGACAGGGGGGGTCAAAGGGGACACCCGTACCGGGCCCCGACGTTGTAAGGGGCCCCAAGGTTCTGGGGTAACCATGACTGCGGCAGTGTGGCGGCTGCGTGGATTTAGAGGCAGTGCGGTGCAATAAATGTATTAAAATGTATATGGATCGCGCCTGGCCGCCTGCCTGCCGCAATCGCACGGGGCGCCCCTGACCCTATTCTGTGAGGGAAACTTAGTTGCTGGGCAACTAACAGCTGTCAATCATTACCTCAGGGCCCCCTGCCACGCCCCTGCCAACACGTGCTGTTACTTTCCCTCTCTGCTCCCGGGTGACATCCGCAGCTTCCTGGAGCGTCTGTCTACAGTTTGGTGGGGAGTTATCACGCTGACCTTGACTTGCTGGCTGCTGCTCCCCACCACTGGTTTCTGACTCCAGACCTCGTCCTGCCTGTGTCACCGGAGCATTCCCCTCTGCTTGGAGCATACAGCTTCCCCAGCTCCCTCCTGCTGTGTGCCTGGAAATGCTTCACGCTGCAGCACTCTGCCTGTGCGGTTCTATGGCGTCCCAGACACTCTCCAGAGACCTTTCAGTATCTTTGGCCAGCTGGAAAGCAGCAGTGGAGACATCACATGGACACTGCAGCCTCAGTGACCCCTGGGTGAGACCTCCTGTTATATTTGGGTATTACTTTCCATTCTCCTTGTTGGGCTATGTGGCTCTTTAGCACACAGTAGAGGGATTTCTGCTAACTACATTACCTGTGCAACCAGCTCACCCATACTGTCATCCATTAAAGTAATTCTCAAAGACTTTTTTGGCTATGCCCCTAGCAGTTAATCCACACCCCCTTTTTGCAGCATGACCTCACTCTGCGGGGGGCATTTATATTGCTCTCACTGCGAGCAATACTGTCTAGAAACGGCCTTGGGGACCCACCACCGCCCCATGCCACCAGGTCAACTGTCTCGATATCCCCGTGTGTACAAAGGTGCAGATTTTGGGCCCACTGTTCTGGGTGCTCAGTCGTAGTGCAGCATATTTTTATTACATTGCATAGCAAATATCTGTTTTATACAATATGCAGTGTAATAAAAATATACTGCACTACTGCTGAGCACACGGCTAGCACTATCTGCACTTGGAATAGAACTTCTCTACATGGTAGTGACATTAGTGGCAGTGACAGTAGTGGCCTGGAGGGGGCCCACAGAGATATCAGTGTACCGGGCCCCAAAATTTCTGTTGCCGGCCCTGCTTGCCACTCCGTGTCGTAAATGGCACATTGGCAAGTTTACGCTTCTCCTCAGACGATTTTGATTTAGATTTTTGGGTCATTTTACTGAGCTTTATTTTTTTTTATTTTACATGCTCTCTACTATGACATTGTGCATCGGCCTTGGCAGATGACGTTGATGGCATTTCATCGTCTCGGCCATGACTAGTGGCAGCAGCTTCAGCATGAGGTGGAAGTGGATCTTGATCTTTCCCTATTTTACCCTCCACATTTTTGTTCTCCATTTTTTAATGTGTGGAATTATATGCCAGTAATAGATCAACGTATAATACTGGTGGTCACTGGTCAGCAAAACTCTGCACTGTACTCCTCCTATATAATATACTGGTGGTCCCCAGTCCCCACAATAAAGCAGTGTGAGCACAGATATATGCAGCACACTGAGCACAGATATGGAGCGTTTTTCAGGCAGAGAACGTATAATACTGGTGGTCACTGGTCAGCAAAACTCTGCACTGTACTCCTCCTGTAATACTGCTGGTCCCAAGAATAAAGATATTTGCAGCCCCCTGAAACAAAGTGAGAGGACGCCAGCCACGTCCTCTCACTATCATTTCCAATGCACGAGTGAAAAATGTCGGCGACGCGCGGCTCCTTATATAGAATCCGAATCTCGCGAGAATCCGACAGCGGGATGATGACGTTCGGGCGCGCTCGGGTTAACCGAGCAAGGCGGGAGGATCCGAGTCGCTCGGACCCGTGAAAAAAAAGGAGAAGTTCGGGCGGGTTCGGATCCCGAGGATCCGAACCCGCTCATCACTAGTAAATACTGGCTGCTTTATTTTTACACTGCAATTTAGATTGCAGATTCAACACACCACACCCAAATCTATCTCTCTCTGCAAAAGTTATATCTGCCTCCCCTGCAGTGCACATGGTTTTGCCCAACTGCTAAAAAATTTCCTGCTGCGATTAACTTGGAATTACCCCCATTATCATCTCTTATCAGCCCCACCCCAATAATCTGCTGCACACCTGCACCGGTAACACTGACCTTCAACCTTAACCTTGAAGTTTCATCTAAATATATCAATTATTTATTACATCTAAGGTATTAAATTCCACTATCATTTCTAGAATAGTTGCTGCTGGACACAGGGGCGGAACTACTGGCGGGGCAGGCAGTGCATTGCACTGGGGCCCCGCCGCACTCAAGGGCCCACAGCCGCCGGCCGGCATTACATGAATGAGTCACAATGACTCATTGTATGTCATGCCGCAGCCGCACACCAGCGCTCCCGTGACCCGCCCGTCATAAGGAACGATTCTGGCCACCCGCACACGAAGGAGGGAGGAGGGTCCGTCCCTCCCTCCCTCCCTCATATACAAACAGGTCACAGTCTCTCAGTGAAGGAGAGAGCCGCAGCAGCGCTTTGTTACTGGTGGAGGCGCTGCTGCTGCTGCTCCTCTGCTTCACTATAGGCTGTCTCTGAGAACAGCCTATAGGGAAGCAGAGGGGCAGCAGCGCCTCCACCAGTAACACAGCGCTGCTGCGGCTCCCTCCTTCACCTCCCTCCTCCTTCTTCTTCTCTACTGCCCGGGAAGCTGCACCGAGGAGCCTGAGCCAACAGAGAGGGTAAGTATAATTCTTTCTTTCTTTCTTTCTTTCTTTCTTTCTTTCTTTCTTTCTTTCTTTCTTTCTTTCTTTCTTTCTTTCTTTCTTTCTTTCTTTCTTTCTTTCTCTTTCTTTTTTTATTTGTTGGGACTGCCTGCCGCAATGTGTAAAAAGGGGGGACTGCCTGCCGCTATGTATAAAAATGGGGAATCTGCCTGCCGCAATGTAAAAAATGGGGAATCTGCCTGCTGCAATGTAAAAATGGGGAATCTGCCTGCCGCAATGTGTAAAAATGGGGAATCTGCCTGCCGCTATGTATAAAAATGGGGAATCTGCCTGCCGCTATGTATAAAAATGGGGAATCTGCCTGCCGCTATGTGTAAAAAGGTAGAATCTGCCTGCCGTAATGTGTAAAAAGGGCACGCTATCTGCCGTTATGTGTAAAAGTGTATGGTGTCTGCCGTAATGTGTAAAATGGGGACGCTATCTGCCGTAATGTGTAAAATGGGGACGCTGTCTGCCGTAATGTGTAAAAAGTGCACGCTGTCTGCCGCTATGTGTAACGAGGGCACGCTGTCTGCCGCTATGTGTAACGAGGGCACGCTGTCTGCCATTGTGTAAAAAGTGTATGCTGTCTGCCGCTATGTGTAACGAGGGCACGCTGTCTGCCGTTATGTGTAAAAAGTGCACACTGTCTGCCGTTATGTGTAAAAAGGGGAATCTGTTCGCTGTAAGGAGTAAAAGGGTCTCTACCTGGTGTAGTGGTGCTACTGTGCGGCGTAATTTGAAGAATGGAGACTACTGTGCACCGTTTTATGAATTGGTATTATTTTGTGGACACACCCCTTCCCCACGAAGCCACGCCACTATGTATTTTTGCGCGCGCCTACGGCACGCACTGCCCATGGGGTGGACTTGGATGGGATGGGGGGGGGGGGCCCAAAGCATTTTGTTGCACCTGGGCCCACCGCTTGCTTGTTCCGCCACTTGCTGGACAGGTATATATACTTGTACTTGTCATTGTGCAGTGTGTTTCTTTCTGAGAAGTCCTCTGAGTGCCACCTCTCGCAGCAACACATTGGCCCTCATTCCGAGTTGTTCGCTCGTTATTTTTTTCCGCAACGGAGCGATTAGTCGCTAATGCGCATGCGCAATGTTCGCAGTGCGTCTGCGCCAAGTAAATTTGCTAATCAGTTTGGTATTTTACTCATGGCTTAACAAAGAACTTTCTTCGTTCTGGTGATCGGAGTGAGATTGACAGGAAGTGGGTGTTTCTGGGCGGAAACTGGCCGTTTTATGGGTGTGTGCGAAAAAACGCTGCCGTTTCTGGGAAAAACGCGGGAGTGTCTGAAGAAACGGGGAGCGTCTGAAGAAACGGGGGAGTGTCTGGGCGAACGCTGGGTGTGTTTGTGACGTCAAACCAGGAACGAAACTGACTGAACTGATCGCAGTGGCAGAGTAAGTCTGGAGCTACTCAGAAACTGCTATTAATTTTCTATTTGCAATTCTGCTAATCTTTCGTTCGCAATTCTGCTATGCTAAGATACACTCCCAGAGGGCCGCGGCCTAGCGTGTGCAATGCTGCTAAAAGCAGCTAGCGAGCGAACAACTCGGAATGAGGGCCATTGTTTATTCCTTTTGGATGGCACTGGGGCTGTGTACATCATTTATATAGAGCAGGCCTGGCCAACCTGTGGCTCTCCAGCTGTTGTAAAACTACAAGGCCCATCATGCCTTGCCACAGTTTTGCTATTAGGGAATGCTAAAACTGTGGCAGGGCATGCTGGGATGTGTAGTTTCACAACATCTGGAGAGCCGCAGGTTGACCAGGGCTGATATAGAGTGCCGGGCTTGCATAACATTTGTGTGTGTGTATATATATATATATATATATATATATATACATCTTATGGTTTCCAAAAAGGCTGCAATGTTTTTTCAGATACCATAATTTACTTTGGCATCTCACAGTTATCATGACATGTTTTGTTTCCATTGGACATTGATACAACACACAGTATTTCAGAATCATTTGCTTCTGGTGAATCTTGCGTATGTGAATCTGGTTAGAAAAATGTCCTTATAAGGGGGGTACTCACGGCGCGATATTCTAAGCAATCTGACTAGATTGCTTAGAATATCGGGATGATCGCTCCGTGTGTAGCCCCCTCGGCGATAGCGATGCGCGGCCCCGCACATCGCTATCGCCGCTGCTAGATTGGCCTGCATGCAGGCCAATCTAGCAGGTCGCTCACTTCACCCGCTGGGTGAAGTGAGCGGCCCCCCCGTCTCCCCCCGCACGCTCAGCACAGATCGCGCTGTGCTGAGCGGGAGGAGAGATGTGTGCTGAGCGCTTCGCTCAGCACACATCTCTCCTATATCGGCCCGTGGGTACTGGGCTATAGTCATATAATCTTACCAATGAATTACTGCATGCATCTGTATTAAGGGGGTACACACAGAGAGATCCGTTCTTAAAATCTAAGCAATCTGACTAGATTGCTTAGATTTTAAGCACGGATCTCTCGTATGTACGCCCTCCAGCGATAGCGATGCGCGGCATGCAGGCTCAATCTAGCACATTGCTCATGAGCGCCCCCCCCCCCTCCCCCCCCCCCTTTCCCCCCGGTCACCCCTCCTCACTCTGTGATAGATTGCTCAGCACACATCTCAGCCAGTGTGTACTGGCCTGTACAGTAAATGTACAGACAAGCCTTGACAACAATTGTCTTTTTTGTATATCTATATATTATCTATCTATTTATCTATATGTATATACACAAAAATATAATTCTCCCGTAGCTCTCACTAAAGGTCCCCATGGAGACACATGGGGAATATTAGGCTAGGAAGACACAGGGGTGTGATGAGGCTGGAGAGAAGGGGGGGGGGGGGAGTATAAGGCTGGAGAGACACAGGGGGGCATGAGGCTGGAGAGAAAGGGGGGGGAGCATGAGGCTGGAGAGATGGGGGAGCATGAGGCTGGAGAGACACAGCGGGGCATGAGGCTGGAGAGATACAGGGGAGGCACGAGGCTGGAGAGACATGGGGAGCATGAGGCTGGAGAGACAGTGGGCAGGGGCATGAGGCTGGAGAGATGGGGGAGCATGAGGCTGGAGAGACACAGGGGAGCATGAGGCTGGAGAGATACAGGGGAGGCACGAGGCTGGAGAGACATGGGGAGCATGAGGCTGGAGAGACAGTGGGCAGGGGCATGAGGCTGGAGAGATGGGGGAGTAGAGGCTGGAGAGACACAGGGTAGCATGAGGCTGGATAGATACAGGGGAGGCATGAGGCTGGAGAGATACAGGGGGAGGCACGAGGCTGGAGAGACATGGGGAGCATGAGGCTGGAGAGACAGTGGGCAGGGGCATGAGGCTGGAGAGATGGGGAGCATGAGGCTGGAGAGGCACAGGGGGAGGCATGAGGCTGGAGAGACATGGGGGGCATGAGGCTGGAGAGGCATGGGAGGGACATGAGTCAGGATTGTCATGAGGCTGGACAGGCATGGGAGGGACATGAGTCAGGGGTGGCATGAGGCCGGAGAGATGGAGGGTGTTCATAAGGCTGGAAAGACACAGGGGATGGACATGAGGCTGGAGGGACATGGGGGAGCATGAGGCTGGAGAGACACAAGGAAGATGTGTGACATCCCACTCCGGAGTGAGTGATGCCCCTTTAGCACAGGAGAGGGTTACAAACTGTAGCTATGATTGTGTCTCTTGTGAACTTGGTAAACTGTGGCAGTCTGGGGTTCTGCACTTTCAGCCCGGGTGCTAGGCAACCAAGGCTGTACAAAAGGGAACAATCTGGAGGGCGTTGAGACCCAGGGATGCTGACTATGCCCAGGGAGAGAGCGGAAAAGCAGAGAGGCAACAGATTGGCTAAAAGAACGGGATGTGATGTCAGACGGCAGAGGAGCCTGAGAGAGACTGGAGGAGGACGGAGCCAGTGCACGGAGTACTACAGAGGCAGAGACCGGCGCTCCACATGTATGGAGCAAGTGTTCTACACCCCGTCATCCAGTGAAGCTCTGGAGAGAGAGAGAAAGTGCAACTGTGCAAGGAGGTGGCTCAGAGCGGTGTGGGGATTCCGCTCAGTAACCAGGCAGTAGTGACTGGAGAAGAAGGGAAGCGGATAGCGCAGTGCTACGCTGCCGGACAGAGTAACCTGTATGAGGCTGCGCATAGAGAAGCAGATCATCTCTACAGCCGTTGGACACGTGAGTCTGGCTAGTTTCGCTGAGTATTCTAACAAGTGAAACAGTCACAGACACCATCTTGAGCAGTTGAGAACTGGGTGTAAGCCCCATAGTTGGCCTCTGGAGGAGAGTAAAGTAATGTCAAGGCCCCGGCCTTCCGCGCAGCAAACTACAAGGCTGACAGATAATGAATAAGAAAAGAGACACTATGGTCACTAATGACTGAACAGTGCAGCTGCTTAACACACTATAATAAAACCGGGACTCTGCTATTCCAGTGGAACTGACATTTACTTATTAATGAACCTTGTGAAGTGATTCCTGACACTGCAGCGCCATCTGGTGGTAGTAATTAAAAATAGAATCATTCCCTTTCAAGCAGAAAGGAAACTCAAGGGAGAACTTCCAGATTGAGATTGTCGCTTAAACAAGTATCTTGTTAGAACTTCTTCCGGACACCGCCCGTGTCATTGCACCTGGTAATACTGACAGGGATATTCAATTTGGCCCAAAGCTGGCGGGTGATAAGTATCGCCGCCAGGGGCTATTTAATTGGCCCCGATAAGCCGGCGCGTGCCTATTGGGGGTTTTGCTTCACCTTCCTCCAGCAGGCGAAGCAAAATGCCCGATAACAGCCCCATTTTCATCTGAAAACGGGGCTATTTCACCCGAAAACACACAGATTTCACTGAACCTGTGTGTTTATGGGTGTAAAAGGACTTTTCTCTGACGTCCTAGTGGATGCTGGGAACTCCGAAAGGACCATGGGGAATAGCGGCTCCGCAGGAGACTGGGCACAAAAGTAAAAGCTTTAGAACTAGCTGGTGTGCACTGGCTCCTCCCCCTATGACCCTCCTCCAAGCCTCAGTTAGATTTTTGTGCCCGAACGAGAAGGGTGCAATCTAGGTGGCTCTCCTGAGCTGCTTAGAGTAAAAGTTTAAATTAGGTTTTTTATTTTCAGTGAGTCCTGCTGGCAACAGGCTCACTGCATCGAGGGACTAAGGGGAGAAGTAGCGAACTCACCTGCGTGCAGAGTGGATTGGGCTTCTTAGGCTACTGGACATTAGCTCCAGAGGGACGATCACAGGCCCAGCCATGGATGGGTCCCAGAGCCGCGCCGCCGTCCCCCTTACAGAGCCAGAAGAGCAGAAGAGGTCCGGAAAATCGGCGGCAGAAGACGTCCTGTCTTCAATAAGGTAGCGCAATAAGGTAGCGCACAGCACCGCAGCTGTGCGCCATTGCTCTCAGCACACTTCACACTCCGGTCACTGAGGGTGCAGGGCGCTGGGGGGGGGGCGCCCTGAGACGCAATAAAAATACCTTAGATGGCAAAAAATACATCACATATAGCTCCTGGGCTATATGGATGCATTTAACCCCTGCCAGTTTTTCCTTAAAAAAGCGGGAGAAAGGCCGCCGAGAAGGGGGCGGAGCCTATCTCCTCAGCACACTGGCGCCATTTTCCCTCACAGCTCCGTTGGAGGGAAGCTCCCTGACTCTCCCCTGACTCTCCCAGGGTAAAACAAGAGAGGGGGGGGCACTAATTTGGCAGATAAATCAATACAGCAGCTATATAAGGGAAAAACACTTATATAAGGTTATCCCTGTATATATATATAGCGCTCTGGTGTGTGCTGGCAAACTCTCCCTCTGTCTCCCCAAAGGGCTAGTGGGGTCCTGTCCTCTATCAGAGCATTCCCTGTGTGTGTGCTGTGTGTCGGTACGTTGTGTCGACATGTATGAGGAGGAAAATGGTATGGAGGCGGAGCAATTGCCTGTAATAGTGATGTCACCCCCTAGGGAGTCGACACCTGACTGGATGGTCTTATGGAAGGAATTACGTGATAGCGTCAGCACTTTACAAAAGACTGTTGACGACATGAGACAGCCGGCAAATCAGTTATTACCTGTCTCAAACACCGTCGGGGGCTCTAAAGCACCCGTTACCTCAGATGGTCGACACAGACCCAGACACGGACACTGACTCCAGTGTCGATGGTGAGGAAACAAACGTATTTTCCAGTAGGGCCACACGTTACATGATCACGGCAATGAAGGAGGTTTTGAACATTTCTGATACTACAAGTACCACAAAAAAGGGTATTATGTGGGGTGTGAAAAAACTACCCGTAGTTTTCCTGAATCAGATGAATTAAATGAGGTGTGTGATGAAGCGTGGGTTTCCCCCGATAAAAAACTGCTAATTTCTAAAAAATTATTGGCATTATACCCTTTCCCGCCAGAGGTTAGGGCGCGTTGGGAAACACCCCCTAGGGTAGATAAGGCGCTCACACGCTTATCAAAACAAGTGGCGTTACCGTCTCCAGATACGGCCGCCCTCAAGGAACCAGCTGATAGGAAGCTGGAAAATATCCTTAAAAGTATATACACACATACTGGTATTATACTGCGACCAGCAATCGCCTCAGCCTGGATGTGCAGTGCTGGGGTGGCTTGGTCGGATTCCCTGACTGAAAATATTGATACCCTGGACAGGGACAGTATATTATTATTAAAGGATGCATTTCTATATATGCGAGATGCACAGAGGGATATTTGCACTCTGGCATCAAGAGTAAGTGCGCTGTCCATTTCTGCCAGAAGAGGGTTATGGACGCGACAGTGGTCAGGTGATGCGGATTCCAAACGGCATATGGAAGTATTGCCGTATAAAGGGGAGGAGTTATTTGGGGTCGGTCTATCGGACCTGGTGGCCACGGCAACGGCTGGGAAATCCACCTTTTTACCCCAGGTCACCTCTCAGCAGAAAAAGACACCGTCTTTTCAGGCTCAGTCCTTTCGTCCCCATAAGGGCAAGCGGGCAAAAGGCCACTCATATCTGCCCCGGGGCAGATGAAGGGGAAAAAGACTGCAGCAGGCAGCCTCTTCCCAGGAACAGAAGCCCTCCCCCGCTTCTGCCAAGTCCTCAGCATGACGCTGGGGCCTTACAAGCGGACTCAGGCACGGTGGGGGCCCGTCTCAAGAATTTCAGCGCGCAGTGGGCTCACTCGCAAGTGGACCCCTGGATCCTGCAGGTAGTATCTCAGGGGTACAAATTGGAATTTGAGACGTCTCCCCCTCGCCGGTTCCTGAAGTCTGCTTTACCAAGGTCTCCCTCCGACAGGGAGGCGGTATTGGAAGCCATTCACAAGCTGTATTCCCAGCAGGTGATAATCAAGGTACCCCTCCTACAACAGGGAAAGGGGTATTATTCCACGCTGTTTGTGGTACCGAAGCCGGACGGCTCGGTGAGACCTATTTTAAATCTGAAATCCTTGAACACTTACATACAAAGGTTCAAATTCAAGATGGAGTCACTCAGAGCAGTGATAGCGAACCTGGAAGAAGGGGACTATATGGTGTCTCTGGACATCAAGGATGCTTACCTCCATGTCCCAATTTGCCCTTCTCACCAAGGGTACCTCAGGTTTGTGGTACAGAACTGTCATTATCAGTTTCAGACGCTGCCGTTTGGATTGTCCATGGCACCCCGGGTCTTTACCAAGGTAATGGCCGAAATGATGATTCTTCTTCGAAGAAAAGGCGTCTTAATTATCCCTTACTTGGACGATCTCCTGATAAGGGCAAGGTCCAGGGAACAGTTAGAGGTCGGAGTAGCACTATCTCAAGTAGTACTACGACAGCACGGGTGGATTCTAAATATTCCAAAATCGCAGCTGATTCCGACGACACGTCTGCTGTTCCTAGGGATGATTCTGGACACAGTCCAGAAAAAGGTGTTTCTCCCGGAGGAGAAAGCCAGGGAGTTATCCGAGCTAGTCAGGAACCTCCTAAAACCAGGCCAAGTGGGTGTACCAGTCAGTGTATGTGTTCCCTCCTCTGCCTCTCATACCCAAGGTACTGAGAATTATAAGAAGGAGAGGAGTAAGATCTATACTCGTGGCTCCGGATTGGCCAAGAAGGACTTGGTACCCGGAAATTCAAGAGATGCTCACGGAGGACCCGTGGCCTCTACCTCTAAGAAAGGACCTGCTCCAGCAGGGACCCTGTCTGTTCCAAGACTTACCGCGGCTGCGTTTGACGGCATGGCGGTTGAACGCCGGATCCTGAAGGAAAAAGGCATTCCGGATGAAGTCATCCCTACCCTGATTAAAGCCAGGAAGGATGTAACTGTGCAACATTATCACCGTATTTGGCGTAAATATGTTGCGTGGTGTGAGGCCAGGAAGGCCCCTACAGAGGAATTTCAACTGGGTCGTTTCCTGCATTTCCTGCAAACAGGACTGTCTATGGGCCTAAAATTAGGGTCCATTAAGGTTCAAATTTCGGCCCTGTCGATTTTCTTCCAGAAAGAACTAGCTTCAGTCCCTGAAGTTCAGACGTTTGTCAAGGGGGTACTGCATATACAGCCTCCTTTTGTGCCTCCAGTGGCACCTTGGGATCTCAATGTAGTTTTGGGTTTCCTAAAATCACATTGGTTTGAACCACTCACCACTGTGGACTTAAAATATCTCACATGGAAAGTGGTAATGCTGTTAGCCCTGGCTTCAGCCAGGCGTGTCTCAGAATTGGCGGCTTTATCCTATAAAAGCCCTTACCTAATTTTTCATACTGACAGGGCAGAATTGAGGACTCGTCCTCAATTTCTCCCTAAGGTGGTTTCAGCGTTTCACTTAAACCAGCCTATTGTGGTACCTGCGGCTACTAGGGACTTGGAGGATTCCAAGTTGCTGGACGTAGTCAGGGCCCTGAAAATATATGTTTCCAGGACGGCTGGAGTCAGAAAATCTGACTCGCTGTTTATCCTGTATGCACCCAACAAGCTGGGTGCTCCTGCTTCTAAGCAGACTATTGCTCGTTGGATTTGTAGTACAATTCAGCTTGCATATTCTGTGGCAGGCCTGCCACAGCCAAAATCTGTAAAAGCCCATTCCACAAGGAAAGTGGGCTCATCTTGGGCGGCTGCCCGAGGGGTCTCGGCTTTACAACTTTGCCGAGCAGCTACTTGGTCAGGGGCAAACACGTTTGCTAAATTCTACAAATTTGATACCCTGGCTGAGGAGGACCTGGAGTTCTCTCATTCGGTGCTGCAGAGTCATCCGCACTCTCCCGCCCGTTTGGGAGCTTTGGTATAATCCCCATGGTCCTTTCGGAGTTCCCAGCATCCACTAGGACGTCAGAGAAAATAAGAATTTACTTACCGATAATTCTATTTCTCATAGTCCGTAGTGGATGCTGGGCGCCCATCCCAAGTGCGGATTGTCTGCAATACTTGTACATAGTTACAAAAATCGGGTTATTATTGTTGTGAGCCATCTTTTCAGAGGCTCCTCTGTTATTATGCTGTTAACTGGGTTCAGATCACAGGTTGTACGGTGTGATTGGTGTGGCTGGTATGAGTCTTACCCGGGATTCAAAATCCTTCCTTATTGTGTACGCTCATCCGGGCACAGTATCGTAACTGAGGCTTGGAGGAGGGTCATAGGGGGAGGAGCCAGTGCACACCAGCTAGTCCTAAAGCTTTTACTTTTGTGCCCAGTCTCCTGCGGAGCCGCTATTCCCCATGGTCCTTTCGGAGTTCCCAGCATCCACTACGGACTATGAGAAATAGAATTATCGGTAAGTAAATTCTTATTGTTACCGGCCGAGCTAAATAAATAGCCTGGCCGCAGCACCCGAAGAAACATTGGGGGGTTTTACTCCCGATGTCTCTTCGGCCCAAATTGAATATCCCTATTATTCTGCATCTACTAACTTCTGCATGTTATATCGACTCCAAAGCTACTTGAAGATTTATAACACTAAAACCCTGTGCACAGGTCTAAGTCCAGAACTGGGATATTGAGTGTACTACGTAAGCGCGGGTACCTGATGCTAGAATTCATGAAGTTATTGAGAATTGTTGTGACAATATAGTGTTGTATTATTTAAATGTTATTCTGGGACCGCATCAGAGATACTCGATTATTTGGCTTTAGTTATATCCCACAGTCAGGTTGTTCTTAGTACCACACTTCAGAGAGTGTAGTTCAGCACTGTCTAAAAGTCCTGCATTTCAAGCCACCCATACTGTAGCCCTAGAATGGCTGTGATTATTGCCTATTTCTGCAGGTAAAACACTAAGTGGCTCAGAGGTTGCCACTACGTTAGTACAGAGAAAGGACCAGGCAGATATCAATAATAAGTAATGTTTGTAACAGAAGCTATCATTATTAAAATATGTTCTTTACTGGGTTGCTGCCGTGATAGCACATGGAATACCTCGTAAACGTATAAAGTGTTTTGGTGCTAGTCCACATCCCAGCAGTGGCACACACAGGGTCGGACTGGTCCACAGGGGTACCAGGGAAACCACCGGTAGGCCCCACTGCCTGAGGGCCCACTCCTTCCTCTAGGGATCAGGTTCCAGACTGTGCCCTTCATACCCCAGTCCAACACTGGCCACACACATTGATTATCGAGTTGAATTAACATGCATTACTAACAATTGTTGTCTTCCATGCTCAAAAGAGTGTGGATAAAACACATTCCAACCTCTCCGCGAAGAAAGTAACAGTATCATCGTTCAACTGAAATCTGGTAATGGTATTGCCACAAGTGATTAGTCCTAGAGTACCACAGGTGCATGATGCTAAAGAGACAGGGGTGGCATGAGGCTGGAGAGACACAGTGGGATCATGACGATGGAGAGATACAGAGGAGGATCATGAGGTTGGAGAGACACAGAGAGTTTATGAGGATGAGAGGCACAGGAGAGGGGCAATAGCAGCACCTTGTGCCACGACCCTGGGTGCATGACGTCATGATGTCATGCTGAGGTGGCAATGCTACTAGTAACAGATCATGCTCAAATTGATTTAGGGGGCTGTACAGGGTGCAGCGTGCATGTCTGGAGTGTCCAAAGGAAATGGCGGCACTGCAGCAGTGATTGTAACTGCGGGGTGCCATTCCAGGCAGGGGCATATTAAGAGAGAAGGGGACACGTGCAGTCTCCATCTGGACCCACACCTCTTTAGCCAGTGGTCTACTACCCATGCACAGGTCTCTGGGAGAACAGTGCAGTGGCCATTTCCACAGTGATCTTATTACTGCGCATGCAGAGCCGGATTAAGAGGGGGGTCCCGGGGATAAGTACCCCGGGCCCCCTTTTTTCAAAGAGCCCCCCGTCGCCACCGCAGATCGGAACAGAGATCCGATCTGCGGTATTGCCCTGCGCTCCCGGGAGCCGGCGCCATACGCAGCGACAGGGCAGCTCAGCGATAGCCATCCCTGGCGCCTCTGGCTTCCGGCTCCCGGCGGCAGCTCCACTGCCTGTGATAGAAGGACAGCTGAGCGACGGCTCAGCTGTCCAATAGTGTGAGGAACAGCAGCCTGCGGCTCAGTCATTGGCTGGGCGCGCAGGCTGCAGGGAAGGAGGAGGGAGGAGTCGGACAGCCTCCCGTGGACTCCGTGGAGGCAGCAGCAAGCCCAGCACCCATTCTCAGCCAGCTCAGGGGACTCCTTGACTACCTGTACCTGTGCAAAAGCACATAAAAAACGTAAGGCTGCATTACAGTATGTTCTGGGTTTTTATATATATATATATATAAATATATATGTGTGTGTATATATAATATATATATACACACACACACACACACACACACACACACGCGCGTGTGTGTGTGTGTATGTATGTATATATATATGTATATATATATATGAATATATATGTGTGTTGTGTGTGTGTGTGTGTGTGTGTGTGTGTATATATGTATTATAGTCATATTTATCATAGGCGTGCGCACGGGGGGGGGGGTGCCTGGTGCACACAGGCACCCCCTAATGTCCAGCACCCCCCTCACACACGCCTGTAGCTGACTCATTGCCGAGCGCGCAGTTCTATTCCTGACTGTGACTACACTGTACGCCCGACAGCCCGCTCTCTACGGCCGCTCGCTACGCCCGCCCACACCCGCTCTCTACACCCGCGTCCATCATCCACCCGACCCTTCCCTCTCTACACTCGCCCTCTATGCTCGGTCAGCAGGCCCGGCAACAGACATGCCGCTGCAGGGGGCGGTAGAGGGTACATTTGTCAGCAGCACCTGCTACCGGAACCCACATGATTTTAATTTAAATCTTAGGGCCCCCCTGTCTTAAGTACCCCAGGCCCCCCGAAGCCTTAATCCAGCTCTGTGCGCATGCACCAATCTCTGGAAAGGTGACCACCACGCCATTTTAACTGTATTTGTGTAGCACTGCCGCTGCAGACCCAGGACTCAGGAGAGGTAAGTATTAAAGGACATTGGTGCAGGATGTGCGGGAACTGTGCAGGTCTCTTAGCACCACTGTCCTGGAAGAATTCAGCAAAGGTTGCTACTATTCACTGTCTTTTCAAGGGCATATAAGGAGCAGTAAACACAATACATAGATGTTTGCTAAACTTGAAATATATATACCTTTTTTTTATTATCCTGTAGGTCACTGGTTGCCTAGTTTTAAATTAGCATCATCGTGGGCGACAGGACTGCACATTACAGTTATGCTGGGACACCTGGAAAGTCTACTGGTACTTCTGGAACATCAAGCGTCTATCAACATGAAGCCAAATGGGAAGACACCTTTACACGTAGCATGTGAAGTAGCCAATCTGGACTGTGTCAAGATTCTCATAAGCCATGGAGCAAAACTCAATTCCTTTTCAATGAGTGGACATGCACCTTTACATTACTGCAAAACCAAGGAGTCTGTGAAGTGTGCCAAAGAACTGGTATGGAGTGGTAAGAGAACATAAGTAATATGTTCCTCTATTTTATGGTCTGGGCTTATGCAAATGAAATGGGGGATGACTTGTTATGTCCTGTGTTTTGCTTTTGTTTATAAAAAAAACAAAGCATCATGACATTTTTTACATAATACTAATAATCAATATGACCACTAATAGCTGTAATACGTTTTTGGTTAATTCCCACTTCTAGAGTTTTTTGCCGCTTTGTTGAAGACTGCCTGCTGCTAATACTTAGTGCAAGTCCTTTCTTGTTGATTTATTATTTATTTATTTGTTAGCAGTTTCTTATATAGCGCAGCATATTCCGTTGCGCTTTACAATTAGAACAACAGTTATAGAACAAAACAGGGCAAAGACAGACAGACATAGAGGTAGGAAGGCCCTGCTCGCAAGCTTACAATCTATAGGGAAATAGGTATTGATACACAAGGATAGATGCAACCTGTTACATAATGTTTCCCCGGATTGCTAGCTTCTTAGTGGGTTGTATGATATGATCACCCAGCAATGTTGGAAGACAAAATGTGAGGTTATGGGGACTGTGCAGAGGGAATGTAACTGGATAGGGAAGCATTGACGGTTATGTGGGTGGGTCAGGAATTTGGTAGGCTTGTCTGAAGAGATGAGTTTTCAGGGAACGTTTAAAGGTTTGGAGACTAGAGGAGAGTCTTCTTGTGCGTGGGAGGGCATTCCACAGCGTGGGTGAAGCCCGGGTAAAGTCCTGTAATTTTGAGTGGGAACAGGTAATACATCTGGATGAGAGACGCAGATCTTGTGCAGAGCGGAGGAGTCTGGTAGGGAGATATTTTGAGATGAGTGAGGAGATGTATGATGGTGCAGTTTGGGTAATAGTCTTGTATGTAAGTAAAAGTATTTTATATTTGACACGGTAGAATACCGGTAACCAATGGAGAGACTGACAGAGCGGATCAGCAGACGAAGAACGTCTGCCGAGGAAGATTAGCCTCGCAGCTGCATTTAAAATGGATTGAAGTGGTGAGAGCCTATGTTTGGGAAGACCAGTAAGGAGACTATTACAATAATCAATGCGGGAGATGATGAGTGCATGGATCAGAGTTTTTGCAGTGTCTTGTGTAAGATAAGGGCGTATTTTGGATATGTTTTTAAGGTGCATGTAACATGATTTATAGACAGATTGAATGTGTGGAACAAACGACAGTTCAGAGTCAAGGATGACACCAAGGCAGCGAGCTTGTGGGGTAGGGTGGATAGTTGCATTGTCAACAGTTATGGCAATATCAGGTTGGTAACTACCCTTAGCTGGTGGGAAAATAATTAATTCTGTTTTGGAAATGTTGAGTTTGAAATGGCGAGATGACATCCAAGATGAAATGGCAGACAGGCATCCAGTGACACGAGCCAATACAGATGGTGATAAATCTGGGGAGGATAGGTAGATTTGAGTATCATCAGCGTACAAATGATACTGAAATCCGAAGGAGCTGATTAGTTTACCAAGAGAGGAGGTATAGATTGAGAAAAGCAGAGGACCTAAGACTGAGCCTTGCGGTACTCCAACTGATAGAGGTAGAGAAGAGGAGGTAGAATCAGAGAAGTGAACACTGAAAGATCGATTAGATAGGTAGGATGATAACCAAGTAAGGGCTGTGTCCTGAAGACCTAGGGACTCTAGTGTTTGTATGAGAAGAGAGTGGTCAACAGTGTCAAAAGCAGCAGAGAGATCTAGAAGAATAAGTAGTGTGTAATGGCCTTTTGATCTAGCAGTGACCAAATCATTCACTACTTTGGTCAGTGCCGTCTCCGTGGAGTGTTGGGCACGAATGCCTGACTGAAGTGGGTCCAGTAAGTTGTGGGAGTTAAGAAAGTGTGTAAGGCGAGTGTAGGCAAGTCTCTCAAGTAGCTTGGAGGGACTGGGTAGCTGAGAAATGGGACGGTAGTTAGAGAGTGTGTTTGGGTCAGAGTTGTGTTTTTTTCAGAATGGGAGTAATCACTGCATGTTTAAACAGAGATGGAAAGATGCCAGTAGAGAGAGAGAGATTACAGATTTTAGTTAAGGTTGGGATAAGCACAGGAGACAAACTTTTGCTGACCTGTGAGGGTATAGGATCAAGAGGAGAGGTAGTGGAGTAGGAGGATGAAAAGAGTGTTTATACTTCATCTTCACTTGTGGGATCAAATGAAGAGAAAGTGCCAGAGGGTTCAGATAGGGATTTGAGCAGGTCACTGGCTGAGTTAGAGCATACCATTTCATCTCGGATTTTATCAATCTTATCCTTGAAGTAGGAAGCAAGTTCTTGTGCACTGATAGTAGCTAGTGGGGGAGGTGAGGGAGGGTAAAGAAGTGATTTAAATGTATTAAAAAGTCGTTTGGGGTTGGTGGCATGATAAGAGATGAGAGATTGGAAATATGTTTGTTTGGCAGTGTCCAGGGCCTGACGATAGGAGTGGTAGGTAGTCTTATATGTGAGAAAGTCACTTGGATTCTGAGATTTCCGCCACTGACGTTCTACCTTACGTGACAGTTTTTGTAGGTTTCTTGTTGATTTAGATTGCCATGGTTGGCATCTAAGCCTACGTGGAGTGTGATGGGTAGCTGGAGCCACTTCATCAAGGGCACTCTCTAGGGTCTGGTGCAGGTGTAATACAGCAGTGTCAGGTGTAGTAAATGTAGAGATTGGTGAGAGCAGTTGTTGCAGAGAAGTGGAAAGTTGTTGAAAATGTATATTGTTAGTATTTCTGCGTGTTAGAGGAGGCTTGCTTGGTTTTAGTGTCCTAGAATTTAAAGTAATAGAAGAGATTGTGAAGGTGATCAGGTTGTGATCAGAGAGAGGGAAAGGAGTGTTAATGAGTTGGGAAACTGAGCAGAGCCTGGTGAACACAAGATCAAGGCAGTGGCCCTCCTGGTGTGTAGAGGAGTCGGACCATTGGGTTAGGCCAAGAGAGGAGGTTAGAGAGAGGAGTTTGGATGCATGAACAGATTGTGGACTGTCAAGAGCTATATTGAAATCGCCCATAATGATGGTGGAGATGTCAGAGGATAAGAAGTGTGGGAGCCAGTTGATTTACGTTTCCATCAACATTTCCCTTCTGTTTCAGTAGCACAGATCCGTTTTTACTGTGAATTTTAAGCAGCCTTGAAACACTAGATTTACTGGTTCTCAACACAGACAGCAGTATCAGGAAATTACTGATACTGCTTTTTATCTAGTCCCTACATTTAAAACCACAGAAATGCAAGGACATATTTTGTCCCTATTCATCTGCACACCACTGTAATAGTTTCTAATTTATCACAGATTTTTTTTCGTTATCAAAGGAATTAATTCTTAAACCATTGCTTGCTCCTAAATTCCTAATGAAGGTTAGTTATTCTCAACTATCTGTCAAATTGCAGCAAGCTGGTGTACTATTTGAAGTATCAAGAAACAGGCCAAAAAGCCACTGTCGCACATACATGTACAAATGTCACAAACCCCAGTGGCCTGTGTACAATAGCCATACTACTTTTTCGCTTATAGTAGTTTTACTTGTGTATATAAGATGCACATTATGGGGGTTAGCAAACCAATAAAAGTTAGCAATTGGGTAAAACCATGCTGCGCTGCAGGTGGGGCAGATATAACATGTGCAGAGAGAGTTAGATTTGGGTGGGGTGTGTTCAAACTGAAATCTAAATTGCAGTGTAAACATAAAGCAGCCAGTATTTACCCTGCACAGAAACAATATAACCCACCCAAATCTAACTCTCTCTGCACATGTTACATCTGCCCCACCTACAGTGCTCCATTTTCTGGTTTGCTAACAAACCTGAATAACCCCCTATGAGCGAAAAACTATTCGGCACGGCCGAGTTGCCCGGGACCTAGTATGCAGAAAGGGGCTACTTGGCGTGACTTGAGCCATAGTATAGTGTATGAGGACACACCTGTAAGTCATCCGCAATTGTGCCTGCATTAGAACCCGTGTCCCAGCAAGTGTCGATAAGAGTTTGATACATTTCATATTTTTATAATTACTTTTTGCCGCAATATGCAGCGATAAGAAATTATATTTAACAGGGTAAAATCCACATTATTAGTAAATATTCCCCACAGAATCAGAATACATTATTGCTTTCAATTGTGTTGCTTTTAGGAGCCGACGTGAATTTGCAGAGCGAGAATCAGTCTGAGGAAACTCCGCTACACACAGTTGCCCGTGTCGGAATCCCTGAGCTTGTCGCCTTCTACGTCAACCACGGAGCGATCGTAGACAGCACCAACTCAACCTTAGAGACTCCTCTCGCCACCGCCGCATACTGGGCATTGAACATTAAGGAGCAGGAATACAGCACTAAGCACCACCTCATCTGTAGAATGCTCCTGGATTATAATGCCAAGGTCAACTCACGAGATATAGATTTCAAGTCCCCTCTACACAAGGCCGCGTGGAACTGTGATCACTTGTTGATGACGATGTTTCTCGAGGCGGGAGCGGAGGCCAATGCTATGGATGTCAATGGCTGCGCCCCCCAGCAGTATGTATTAAAAGTGACCACTGTTCGTGCAGCTGCCCAACCAGAAATCTGCTACCAACTGTTATTAAACCATGGGGCAGCGAGAATATATCCTCCACAGTTTCATAAGGTGAGGTGTGCTCCATCATATCATCCTTCGGAGGACATTTACTAAGCAGTGATAAGAGCGGAGAAGTGAGCCAGTGGAGAAGTTGCCCCATCAACCAATCAGCAGCTCTGTATAATTTTATAGTATGCAAATTATAGATGTTACTTCAGTGCTGATTGGTTGCCATGGGCACTTCTCCACTGGCTCACTTTTCTTATTACTGCTTAGTAAATGTCCCCCATAGTCTTTCTTTTTCTACAGATGCGCCGAAACAAGGACGGTATGATAACTATGATGGGGGAGGGACGGAGGGAGGGTCAAGGGGGCGGGGGGATCACCTGCAATCATGGTTCTCCATAGAATTATTAGCATGGTTAGTTCCTTTTGCTTTCAAAGTATAAACATGGCGGACTATTGCAATCCAGAATGCCCAAGTTATTTTGAGTCACTTGATACACCACAGTAAAAATGTCGATACCAAATGGTCACCATGCCCAAGACATGGGTAAACGGGCAACACAAATAAGATATCGACATGGAAATGGTCGACACATGAAAAGGTTGACGCAAGTTTTTTATATTTTTTTGGGGGGGGTTGTAGATTTCCCCACACGAAACCCGAATTAGTGTACCACATCCCCTTGCATGGCTCGTGAGCTTCGGGAAAGGTTACCGTTCTCAATCGTAGCCCGTGGTAATGTATGACAAAGTTTCCAAAAATGCAAAAAACTCCCCCCCCCAAAAACTCATATTTCGACGATAGGTTGTGTCGACCATTTGAACCAGCTGACCTTTTGACCACGTCGACCAATATGGTGTTGCCTATTGACTGTCAACCTATGGACCGTATACCCATTACAGCTGGATTCTCCTGCAGACAAGCAAATATTTAAAAATAACGGAAAATTTTAATTTCAAATTTTATCGTCAGCTGGGGGAGTCTGAACTTATAATATCTGGGTGGAATTTCCTTTTAAGTGTTTGCCTAAATATTTACTCTGAATATGTATTATATTTTAAAACAATCTTCAACGGGAAGGTGTTTCATATAATCCAGCTTCACCTTGTATGCGGAACAGATACTAATCTTAGACTTTTGTTTTGATAGTGAATAATATTTACCTGCTGGCACGTGTTCAGGTCTTACAGGAATGTTACTCATACCCGAACGCAGTTGAAGTGATGGCTAACGCTTATGAGCACATAAAGGCGACATACAGGTGGAGGAAAGCAATTCCTGATGATGTCCTGGAGGTAACTGCAATGTGCATAAAATAACACAATTTGTCTACATTACATTTAATATTTTTACATTAAATGTACAAATACTAGCATTTGCTATATAGCGAACCTCCGACAAAGCCGTGGGTATTGTGGAGCGTCGGTAGAGAAAAAATATACTATAGTCTAATATTATATTAAAAATTGTGATTTGTGCTCACATGCAACCAATAAATGTGTTAGCTCATGCGTAGGGTGTAGTATGAGTGGCCGGCGGCCGAGATTCCGACCGCCGGCATACAGACAGCTGGGCGAGCACTAATGAGCCCCTTGCGAGCTCTCTGCGCTTGCCACGCTGCGGGCACGGTGGCGCGATACGCGTGTCGCTCTTTTTATTCTCCCTCCAGGGGGGTCGTGGACCCCCAAGAGGGAGAATATGTGTCGGCATGTCGGCGGTCAGGATCCCGGTATGCTCCACCCCATGCATACATATATAAAAGCCATTTATAACACCCTGTGTAAACAGCACTCCAAAATGTGCCACACACATTAAATCCAAAAGTTAATTGCGATAGTGCCTCCGTACCCCTTAGCTCAGAGGTTCCCAAACTGTGTGCCGTGGCTCCCTGGGGTGCCTCGGGACATTTGCAGGGGTGCCCTGGGTTGGGGGCCCAGGATCAATTCAAATTATTCATGGTCAATATAATAGGCAAAACCAGTGCTGGTGGCTGCCAGTCATAAAATATGTGGTCAAACAGAAGCAAATCTTGTCCCTCACCACACACCTGGTCCTAAGGATGACATATAAACACGATCTACTTAATGTAATATTTCTTTCTAAATTGCTCAATAAGAATTTTTTGGCCTAGGGGTGCCGTGAAAAAAATTCTGATATTCTAGGGCGACGTGATTCAAAAAAGTTTGGAAACCACTGCCTTAGCTTGTTGTGCTATTCTCGGATTGTTCTCCGGGATCAGTACTAAATGCCGGCGGTCGAAATACCGACGCCGGAATCCCGACCACACAATCCCGACAGGGGTGGCGAGCGGAACGCAGCCCCTTGCGGGCTTGCTTCGCTCGCCACGCTGCGGGCACACTATTATATTCTCCCTCTATGGGTGTCGTGGACACCCACGGAGGGAGAATATGTCGGGATTGTGGCGGTCAGGATTCCGGCGTCGGTATTTCGACCGCCGGGATTCCGGCCGGCGGCATCTTGACCGCATCCCTGTTCTCCTTACTATGGAACAAGTGAACTTTGCAGGGGCTGTTGAGGGGGCTGGTAATTGCCTGGCATATTGGTAAATTCTCACCTTTGTCTTAATATAGGTGTTGACTATCAGTAGCAATGATATTTAATGTTTTTTACTCTACAATAAAGGTAGTATGATAACATTGTCTCCTCCTTACCTGTGTCAAACCCAAGGTATCGGGGAAAACGTAGGGACCATGAGTCTGACACCTGGTCGCCTCACACTGCCTATTAATAGATCTTGTGGAGAGGATGATCTCTACCCCATCCCGCCCCCATCGCGCCCGCCGGCAGTATTCAAATGTTACTGCCGATGGGTGCGATATCAGCATTTCAGCTCGCCACCCCCAGGGGTGGCGAGCTGAAATGCGTGAAAAGTGACCCGTTTGGATGCCCAAACGGGACTTTTCACGATCGCGCCCATGTCTTTAGTCGGGTTTAGCTGCTTTACGCGGCTAAACCCGTCTCTTATGGGTGCGATCAGCGCGAAGATGGGGGTCATTAGAATATTGCCCCGCGATCTCCCGTCACTTTAGACGGGAGATCGGGGGCAATAGCAGATTTCAATCCCGCCCATAGGGGTAGATGTATGAAGCAGGTATAAGAGTGAAGGAGTGTGTCATCAGGTCTGGCTCTACCATTAGACAGCTTTAGGCAACTGCCTAGGGGCTCCGGCCTTTGGAGGGCGCCACAGAATTCATCTAGCAAAACACTAAAGGATGACTCTGTTTGTGGCCTCCTCCTTTTACACTGCGATGATGGCTGCTGGTGCAGGTCTTATAATATGCACCCGCCACTATCATGCTGTATCACATAATGTCTCAGCACTTCCTCCGTGTTGACATGTGCAACATCAAGTCATGTGAAGGCACATAGGAGGTGGATGTAACTATGGCTACTGAGGGGCGCCCCTACAGCCGTTCCTCATAGCCCTAATGCACCTCTTCCAGGCCCATGGATCCAGGCTCTCCAGCAGCAAGAGGCAGGGCCGTCTTAACGGCAGTGTAGGCCCCTGGGCACAGCAATGCATTGGGCCCCCTACCCATCCTCCAGCGGTAGGGGTGGGGGGTGCTATCAGCGGCAGCTTTGATGTCCCGTGGGTGGTAGGGGGTGTTCTATCTTCCGCTCAGCATGTAGGACCTGGAGCAGTAATTTCTGCTAATTGCTCCTTTACTGCACAGATGGGGCGGGAGGGAGAACACTAAACTGTAGAAGAGGGCATTGGGCTGAATGAAGGGGCCCCGGTACATGACTTCCGGGGTGGTAGGGGGTGTTTAATTCGGGATCCGGTCTGAAGATCGACAGTGTCTAGGTCGACAATGTTTAGGTCGACCACTATAGGTCGACAGTCACTAGGTCGACATGGATGGAAGGTCGACAGGGTTTCTAGGTCGACATGTGCTAGGTCGACAGGTCTAAAGGTCAACATGAGTTTTTCACATTTTTTTGGGGGGGGGATTTTTTCATACTTAACAATCTACGTGGACTACGATTTGAACGGTAAAGTGTGCCGAGCGAAGCGGTAGCGGAGCGAAGGCACCATGCCCGAAGCATGGCGAGCGAAGCGAGCCATGCGAGGGGACGCGATGCACTAATTTGGGATCCCGGTCACTTTACGAAGAAAACGACACAAAAAAAAAATCCTCATGTCGACCTTTAGACCTGTCGACCTAGCACATGTCGACCTAGAAACCCTGTCGACCTTCCATCCATGTCGACCTAGTTACTGTCGACCTATAGTGGTCGACCTAAACATTGTCGACCTAGATACTGTCGATAAAACGAACCACACCCGTTTAATACACAGGGGAGGGATGGATAGTGGAGTAGGCTTAATATTCATCATTTTCTGGTGGGAGGGCAGCTTGCTTGACTGCAGATATCTCAAGTTCCTGAAAATATATTTCTTTGTTTTGAATGGGATAAAAAAAAACTAGAGATTCCCACCTTTCAGAAGGTTTTGGGGACTTGGGGATCAGAGTTTAGGAGCCAGAGCAATCCTCCAATGAATATATAAAACTGTATACCAGGCGCGTGGAGCTGGAGCAGGGACCAGCTGCTGGAAGGCTGATATCTCTGGTTCTGGGCACAGTAGAGACAAGCTGCCAGCGTCCAGCAAAAGGGGAGAGTCCCAGCTTTTGGATTATACCCTCAGAAAAACTCTAAGTCAGACAGAATTTGAGATATCTGGCTGGGAAGAGCAATTAACAGGCTCGGATGGGGACCACTGCTTTCACGTTGGATATCTCCGGTTCCCCAAGGCCGATTTTCAAAAATCTGGTACCCCTGGAAAGAGGGGACCCTCATCTATCAGCCTAGGGCCCTTATACTCCTGGGGCCCTTGGGCAAGAGCCCATTGAGCCCATACGGAAAGACGGCCCTGGCAAGAGGCACCTGACTACATGTCTGCACCCGCTGCATTGCTGTAATGCTGCTGCCGCCTGTAAGAGGAACCGTGCCAGATACGAGGGAAAACAAGGAAACAACTTAGGTAAGTAACCCATGGGGGTTTCTGCGGGACCACTGACAGTACAGATCTTACAGCCAGATGGGTGGTTTGCACTTGTAAACAGTATAATAAGGAAAACACAGGCACTGGGACACAATACAGTACATATGGAGGGCAGAGGGGAGTGGTCAGTAATGATCTCGCAGTATACTGTATATATAATCACTCAGCAAAAATGTGAAATTGCCCTTAGTGTCCTATACAATTCCTAACATGCCAGCTAGCGTGTATACATAGGCATAAAGAAAGAATGGTTGTCGCTCAAGGATTTGAAAGTGAAAGTATATCGTGAACATGGGACCTTATTTAATATGGGTCACATTTTTGATGTGATCACATATTGCAGTAATTCGGCCTAGTGCATGCGTGGGCCGGCCAATACAACCACATCCCACTGATGCGAGCGCCTCTGCCTAATTGACAGGCAGAGGTGCTTGCGGTGCAGCGGCACGGCATTGTGGGGGTGTGGCTTTGGGAACACAGGCGAGTCAGGCCGCTTTTGGGGCAGATGCGTGATGTCCCACATGGCCGCTGCGACAGGGAAAATGGCGGTAACCCGGCTGCCTTCACAGTCATGCTGCGCAGGCAGGGGGGGGGCTTCTTTTATTCAGTAATGCGATCGTGCATCGCTGGCCACCATTAGCATGCTGGGTGGCCTTGCCCTGTGCTGGGCGGCCCCCAGCATGTGATCGCAAGCAGTTGCAGTTTTGCTAAATTAGGAAAACTGAAGCTGAATAGGGTCCAAAGTCACAAAATGTTGTGACTTTATTTACAATATACTATTTCACTTTAAAAGTCCTTCAGTGTTCTTCCTTTTTTCTGTATACGTAAAGTTATGCAATTCACTCCAGCTCACCTAGTGGCCACCTGCACCTTCCCTCCAAGAGGTGGTGGTGGGAATTGCAGGTTAGGGGGCACTAGGCTGAAGCCTTGCCTAGGGTGCAGAGAGACCTTGCACCGGTCCTGTGTGTCATGGCAACCAATCAGCTGCTATGTATGTTGTAGAATGCACTTGATAAATGGTTATTTCAAAGCTGATTTGTTGCCATGGCACTCTTATCACTGCTTCTTACCTCTACCCCTATATATTCCAATAATTCCACATTGGTGTCTGCTTTAGGTTGTTCCTCGACCCATCCTCCAAATCAGCCATTTTATCTTTCCCTGTTGACATTTCAGATTGTAGGTTGGCGTGAGCGGTTAGGAGATGATTGCGTGATGATGTCAATTCTTGCATTTTGTCGGTGCAGCCGCCTACCTCTGTAATCTCTGTGCACAGCGACTACACATAAGAGTTCACTTCATCTAACAGATAAGACAGAATTGCTGTAAGCAGCAGGAACATCAGTTGAATAGTGAGAGGAGCAGTTGTATCCAGAACCAATCCCAGATAGGCAGGGGTGATGTTGTTTAGAGGGACTGGTGTAACCGTCTTAGAAGTAGCTCCAGAGGGTGGAGATGGCACCTGAGTCAGTGTTGATGAAGGAACTGCTGGGAAGTAGATGGAAGGGGGGTTCTCGTGGTGCTTTGCCTCCCCAGTTAGTATAATAACAGTCTGAAGGTGAAGGCTCTAATATAGGGGTGGGCAACATGCGGCCCGCGAACCGATCCTGCCTGGCCCGCTGTCCCGCAGCAGTGCGCAATGACAAGCGGCCGGACTAGCTGAGCCGCTGGTCATTGCGCTACAGCAGCTCGAAGACGCGGCGCCGCTGAGGAAATCCCGGTCACGTCACAGGGGCTGCTGACCGGGATTTCCTTTCCGACGTCAGGCGCTGGGCGGTGCGGGGGCAGAGCCAAAGCAGGGGCAGCAGCGGATGCGGCCAGCGGATCATCTAGGCAGCTGGACGCCCGGCTGTCTCCTGCTCCCTGGCTAACCACCTCGGCCGGCTCTGCATCATGGAGCATCATGGAGGAACAGCGTCAGCGTCCCCCACACCCTCCCTCCTCCAGGGAGGAGGAAGCAGACCTTGGCCTCCCAGTCACTGTTCCGCATCACACCCAAAATTACTGGCGGTGCGGCTCCATGGACTGCACAGCACTTGATCTTCTGGCCGGTACCTGGTTACCGCATGTGACGTCCTGCAACTCAGTGGATTGGTGCAGAGAGAGGTGAGCACCCTGGGAGCCCTGTACCCACCTAACCCCCCCCTCCCGTGTGTGTGACTCACTGTACCTAATACCTCTGTGTGTGTGACCCCCACTACCACCCTCACCCCTGGTGTGTCCCAGTACCCTCCTACCCCTGTGTATGTGTTACACACCTTGTACCCCCCCCCCCCCCGTGTTTGGTACCCAGTACCCCCTGCCTCTATATATATGACACCCTGTACCCCTACCTCAGTGTATATGGCACCCTGTACCCCTACCTTCCTGACGTTTTTGACAGTGAACACCCCTTGACGCTTTGTGACACACCCCTGGGGGTCCGAGTTACGGATTTTCGCAGCGCAGCGATCAAGGCAAAACGGGGCTAAACTGTGCATGCACCGCAATGCGCATTCGCGTCGTATCGTACGGGTACAATGGCCGGCGTGCTTTTGCACAGGATCTAGCGACGCTTTCAGTCGCACTGGCGGACGCAAGAAGATTGACAGGGAGTGGGAGTTTCTGGGTGGCAACTGACCGTTTTCTGGGAGTGTTTGGGAAAACGCAGGCGTGGCCGGGCGTTTGCAGGGCGGGTGTCTGACGTCATTACTGTGTCACTCGTCGCAGCAAACATCGCACAGAATAAGTAACTACAGGACTGCTCTTGTTTTGTACAAAATGTGTTTGCAGGCGCTCTGCTGCACAGGATGCTATTTTAATACACTCCCCCGTGGGCGGCGACTATGCATTTGCACGGCTGCTAAAACTAGCTAGCGAACGACTAACTCGGAATGAGGGCCCCTGTACCCACCTACACCTGTGTGTGTTTTTGTTATACCTTGTACCTGTGCGTGCTCAGGGAGGGAGGGGATATTTTGTGTGCGGCCCATGAATATTCGATGGAATGTGTTAAGTGGCCCCCCAGCTGAAATAATTGCCCACCCCTGCTCTAATATAATAATATAATGGAATGAACAGGTGATATTACACTCCATAAAGAATAAGGCATTTTGGTATAGGTAGATTACTGCATGGGAGAAGAAAGCATGATCGCAAGAGACCATTTTCCATTTGCAGGATTGTGTGCTCAATGAATTGTTCAATTTATGTTGTATAATTAGTCAATTAAGTCAGCAGAGTTTAGTGCAATAGGGAAATACTAAGTCGGAGGAAAGAAGCAGTACATTGGGGGTAATTCCGAGTTGATCGCAGCATCAAATTTGTTAGCAGTTGGGCAAAACCATTTGCATTGCAGGTGTGGCAGATACAACATGTGCAGAGAGAGTTATAGGCCCTACACACTGGCCGATTTTCAGAAAGATATGAACGATCTCGTTCATAAATGAACGAGAACTCGTTCATATCTTTCAGTGTGGAGACTCCAGCGATGAACGATGCGCGTCCCCGCGCTCGTTCATCGCTGGTCTCCCGTCGGCTGTGCATGCAGGCCAATATGGACGATCTCGTCCATATTTGCCTGCACTTCAATGCAGCCGCGTGACGGGGGGAGTGAAGAAACTTCACTCCCCCCGTCACTGCCCCCCCGCCGCCGGATCGCTCGTCGGCCGTATCGGCCGTCGGGCACCTCGGCGGCGCATCGGGAAATGAGTAGGGCCCTTTAGATTTGGGTGGGGTGTGTTCAAACTGAAATCTAAATTGCAGTGTAAAAATAAAGCAGCCAGTATTTACCCTGCACAGAAACAAAATAACCCACGCAAATCTAACTCTCTCTGCACATGTTACATCCGCCCCACCTGCAGTGCACATGGTTTTGCCCAACTGCTAACAAATTTGATGCTGCAATCAACTCGGAATTACTCCCATTGTGTAGCAGGTGAAACGTGTGGTGATAGTCAGCAGAGGTTAGTGCAATAGGGAAATACTAAGTTGGAGGAAAGAAGCAGTACATTGTGCAGCAGAGGAAACGTGTGGTGATAGCAGAGGTTAGTGCAATAGGGAAATACTAAGTTGGAGGAAAGAAGCAGTTCATTGTGTAGCAGGTGAAACGTGTGGTGATAGTCAGCAGAGGTTAGAGCAATAGGGAAATACTAAGTTAGAAGAAAGAAGCAGTGCATTGTGCAGCAGAGGAAACGCATGGTGATAGTCAGCAGAGGTTAGTGCAATAGGGAAATACTAAGTTGGAGGAAAGAAGCAGTACATTGTGCAGCAGAGGAAACGTGTGGTGATAGCAGAGGTTAGTGCAATAGGGAAATACTAAGTTGGAGGAAAGAAGCAGTTCATTGTGTAGCAGGTGAAACATGTGGTGATAGTCAGCAGAGGTTAGAGCAATAGGGAAATACTAAGTTAGAAGAAAGAAGCAGTGCATTGTGCAGCAGAGGAAACGCATGGTGATAGTCAGCAGAGGTTAGTGCAATAGGGAAATACTAAGTTGGAGGAAAGAAGCAGTACATTGTGCAGCAGAGGAAACGTGTGGTGATAGTCAGCAGAGGTTAGTGCAATAGGGAAATACTAAGTTGGAGGAAAGAAGCAGTACATTGTGCAGCAGAGGAAACGTGTGGTGATAGCAGAGGTTAGTGCAATAGGGAAATACTAAGTTGGAGGAAAGAAGCAGTTCATTGTGTAGCAGGTGAAACGTGTGGTGATAGTCAGCAGAGGTTAGAGCAATAGGGAAATACTAAGTTAGAAGAAAGAAGCAGTGCATTGTGCAGCAGAGGAAACGCATGGTGATAGTCAGCAGAGGTTAGTGCAATAGGGAAATACTAAGTTGGAGGAAAGAAGCAGTACATTGTGCAGCAGAGGAAACGTGTGGTGATAGCAGAGGTTAGTGCAATAGGGAAATACTAAGTTGGAGGAAAGAAGCAGTTCATTGTGTAGCAGGTGAAACATGTGGTGATAGTCAGCAGAGGTTAGTGCAATAGGGAAATACTAAGTTAGAAGAAAGAAGCAGTACATTGTGCAGCAGAGGAAAAGCATGGTGATAGTCAGCAGAGGTTAGTGCAATAGGGAAATACTAAGTTGGAAGAAAGAAGCAGTACATTGTGCAGCAGGTGAAACGTGTGGTGATGGAAAGTATGTGGTTTATATACTTAATTCATTGATGCTCTGACACTAATGCTTGTGTGTTACAGAGACACCAGTCTTTCTATGAATCTCTGTTTGAGGTTTGCAGTAACTCCCCAAGGTCACTCATGCACCTGGCCAGGTGTGCGATCCGCAGAGTGTTACATCGGAGGTGCCACAGAGCCGTCCCGCAGCTTCCACTGCCAACAGTGCTAAAGAGATATGTCCTGCTGGAACCACAAGGACGACTATATTGACTTTACTTTCTGTGAGCAATCCCCAAGGAAACAGCGTGAGCCTCACTGCTGCCTGGCTAAGCATGCTGAGACTTGTAGTTTCGCAAAGGCTGAAGATTCACAGATTGTGAACGCTTGCTCCAACAGATAGCGCTAAAGAAGCTATGGTGAACAACAAGTGAAAGGCTGGCCACTTGTACTATATACTATATATATAATTTATTTGTACATAAATGTTCAATAATTGTTAGTAATGCTCTAAATTATAAAACATACATACTATGCATTGATGTTTATTGGTATTAGTAATACAGTAAATGACATTCAATTATTTGTGGATTCATGTCACTGGTAAAAATAAAATACTCTAAAGCTTTTCTTTAAATTAATGCACCTTGTTTTGATATTTGTTAGTAGAAGAGACTTTGGGGTGTATTCATGAAGCAGTGAAAAGAGTGGAGAAGTGAGCCTGCGGAGAAGTTGCCCATCGTAACCAATCAGCTGCTCCGTACAATTGTATAGTATGCAAATTATAAATGTTACTTCAATGCTGATTGGTCGCCATGGGCAACTTCTCCACTGGCTCACTTCTCCACACTTTTCACTGCTTCATGAATAGACCTCCATGTTTGAAAAATGACAGTTAAGAGCTGATTGGCTGGTGCTTTATCTCTCTCCACTTTATCACTCTCCAAACCTTAGTACATCTGTCCATTTAGCTCCTGTGAGCCTATTTGGATCAATCTCAACAGCTTGGAACATCTGGTCATAAGGATACTGCAATTTACAGGGTTCCGGTATGAATGGTCGACCATGTTATGGTCGACAGTCATTAGGTCGACCACTATTGGTCGACATTGACATGGTCGACATGAACACATGGTCGACACATGAAAGGTCGACACATGAAAAGGTCGACATGAGTTTTTTTAACTTTTTTTGGTGTCGTTTTTTGCGTAAAGTGACTGGGAACCCCAATTAGTGCACCGCGTTCGCTCGCCATGCTTCGGGCATGGTGCCTTCGCTCCGCTACCGCTTCGCTCGGCACAGATTACCATTCCAATCGTAGTCCATGTGGATCGTAAAGTATGGAAAAGTTCCCCAAAAGAAAAAAAAGTAAAAAAACTTATGTCGACCTTTTCATGTGTCGACCTTTCATGTGTCGACCATTTTTACGTGTCGACCATGTGTCCATGTCGACCATGTCAATGTCGACCAATAGTGGTCGACCTAATGGCTGTCGACCATAACATGGTCGACCATGTGAACGGATACCAATTTACAGTAGGCCCAATCTTTACTGCATGCTTGTCAGAGTTCCATCAGGTTGGATGGAGAGCGTTGTGAATAGGAATTTTCCTATACAGTTTCTGGGTGGAATCGAAGTCTGGACGTTTACTGTACTTTCTTTTTTAAGCCTAATGTGGCTATTGCCGTATGCTTCGGGTCATCGGCCTGCTAAATTATAATTCATCTCCCTAATCCTAGGTACTCAGGAGACTCTGGTTAAATTTTCCTCCAAGATTTATCTATATGCTGTACAGGATTATTTCCATTTCTTTAGGATGGCCTTGTTAGTGCTCTTTTAAAATGACTTATACCCTTCTCCTGTGCTGCTTTTTTATATCCTCTTCTCTTCTAATTTTTTTATATTCTTTGATCTTCTTGATGAAGCTCTAATTGGGAAATGCACTAATTAATGGTCAGGCTTCTCACAGATAGTAGTATTTATTTAAAAAAAAAAACAATTGCGACACTTTAAATACAAGAGTGTTCTAATAATCATTCATTATGTAACCTCAGTAGACAATTGATTGCACCAAAACTTATTTAATTGTGATGCAGTCAGGATCCTGGTAGTAGGGATCCCAACAGTGGCAATTCCAACGCATCCTGTCGGTCAATATTGGGGTTAGCGTTAAATTGCGGGGTTGGGGGAGGTTAGGGTTAGGCTGCGGGAGGGGACACTCAGGGGTACACTGTGGGATTAGTGTTAAAATACTTTCACGGATCGGCCGGGATTCTGACTGTCGGTATGCAAGGATTTCGTACCCAACCCATTTAGGTGTATCTTTGCAAAATGGGGGAATATTTAAGTAATTAATTATTGTCTTATTTTCTTTGTAATTCTGAAAAAAGTGTTGAGAATATTTTGTGTTGATAAGTGGTAAGAATTCCAAATAAATCCATTTTACTTCCATGATGTAAGAAAATAAAATGGGGACAATGTCAAAATGTGAATACATTTTATAGCTGCTGTATGTATTACCAATGCTCAGTCAAAGCATTTCAATACTAAAGCAACCTTTAGCAAACATTACATCAGGTTAGGTTATGTGATTATTGCACAGCAGCAGTGTAACCTTGAATGTAACACCGGTCACGTGTGAAAATAAATTGTGGGGGTAATTCAGATCTGATCGCAGCAGCAAATTTGTTAGCAGTTGGGCAAAACCATGGCCCTCATTCCGAGTCGTTCGCTCGGTATTTTTCATCGCATCGCAGTGAAATTCCGCTTAGTGCGCATGCGCAATATTCGCACTGCGACTGCGCCAAGTATCTTTGCTATGAAGAAAGTATTTTTACTCACGGCTTTTTCATCGCTCCGGCGATCGTAATGTGATTGACAGGAAATGGGTGTTACTGGGCGGAAACACGGCGTTTTATGGGCGTGTGGCTGAAAACGCTACCGTTTCCGGAAAAAACGCAGGAGTGGCCGGAGAAACGGGGGAGTGGTTGGGCGAACGCTGGGTGTGTTTGTGACGTCAAACCAGGAACGACAAGCACTGAACTGATCGCACAGGCAGAGTAAGTCTGAAGCTACTCTAAAACTGCTAAGTAGTTTGTGATCGCAATATTGCGAATACATCGGTCGCAATTTTAAGATGCTAAGATACACTCCCAGTAGGCGGCGGCTTAGCGTGTGTAACTCTGCTAAATTCGCCTTGCGACCGATCAACTCGGAATGAGGGCCCATGTGCACTGCAAAGGGGGGGGGGCAGATATCACATGTGCAGAGAGAGTTAGATTTGGGTGGGGTGTGCTCAAACTGAAATCTAAATTGCAGTGTAAAAATAAAGCAGCCAGTATTTACCCTGCACAGAAACAATATAACCCACCCAAATCTAGCTCTCTCTGCAAATGTTATATCTGCCCCCCCTGCAGTGCACATGGTTTTGCCCATTAGCTAACAAATGTGCTGCTGCGATCAGATCTGATTTAGGCCCAATATTACACTTGAGAAGTGTTCTATTGCCAGGATGAGAACACAGCATGAGAATAATTTCTGTGATACATAAAAAAGTTACGTAAAATTGTTTTTCATTCATTAACTATTCATTAAAGGGACACTAAGGGGCAGATGACAGGTGATAAATTCGCCCCAACTCGCACTGCGATAATTGATTACATCGCAGGGATGTATCAATTATTGCATGCAGGGACAGAATTTGCGGTCAAGCTCTGTCTCTGCGATGCCTCTTCGCAGCATTATCAGGGTATGCGCCGCCCCCACCGACATCGCCCCTACCGCCGCCGCTTGGTCGACCCCCCGTTGCGACTACCGCCGCGCACCGTGGACCCCCCCAGAAGATCAATATACTCACCTGTCCAGGGAGCTGGTCCGCACTGCTTCAGGAGGCTGCCGGGCCAGGTCCTTCTCCTGCGCTGTGACCCCTGCTGCTGTAAAGTGCGCTGCCGTTTTGCAGCGTCACTTTACTGCACCGGGGTCACAGCGCAGCATATGGGACCCGACGCCCGGCAGCGCTCACCAGAGCAGCGGACACCGGCTCCCTGGACAGGTATGTGTTTTGGTTTTTACTTTTTTATTTTTTATTTTCACACTGTGCCAGAGGCAGAGAAAGCTGGGCAAAAGGGTGCAGGTTGCAGTGCTGCCCTGTGATCTTGCCAGCCTGAGCTGGCGAGATTATCACAGGGCACACTGCGGTATTTTTTCACATTTTTTTTTTAGTAAATCGGGTCAGATCGCATTTCCCTTTATAAGTATGGGGAATGTGATGTGACTTACTTATGCTGCTTTCACATCGCAAACCCTGCATTTAAAACGTTTCTTAAAACGGGTCTTAAAAACGGGTCTGAGCAGTTAAAACCCCCTTCACATCGCATGTTGCAACCAGTATATTACCGTTTCATTACCGTTTTGGTACCTTTCACACTGAGCCCGTTTCACCCATAGAAAACAGTGGTTGTCATTGTAAATGGACTTTTCTGGCCCACACATTATTAATAATTATTAATTAATTATTAATAATTTGGCTAGTCATACGATGGAACCCAGCAGCTTCAAGCATCTTTACCATGTTTTTGAAGATTACTGCATCCTTCACTGTCCCAGTGATTTGTCTACATATTTCTTCATCCCCTCTGATCCTAAGCAGCTCCCTAACCTCTTCATCACTCCAATTTGCCATTTTAAACTGTATTCTGTATAATAAAACGCTCCCTTCACTCTCATGTGTTTCCTCCAGTTTATTTCCTGCTTCTGCCTGGTGACATCCTGCATGGAGACAGCCTATCACCTTCTGTGGTTTGAAAATACAGTTTCTGAGCCTTTCACACTGCACAATGAAACGGGTCTGAACCGTGTAGGACCCTGCTTTTTACCCGTTTTAAAATATCAGTAATCTGTAACCAGTAAATTCAAAGTGGCGCTTTCACACCGCAGCTAGAACCGTTTTGGAAGGCTTAAAAAACGGCAATTTACCGGGTTATAGCTGCGGTGTGAAAGGGGTATAAAAAAAGTGAATTAAAGGGTTTGGAGCAGTTTTTCATGAAAACTTTTCCAAATGCCCTTTAATACATTCAAGTGATACTAAAATAATGTGAAAAGGGTGTGAAAACAGAAAATACCCTTTTTCACATTATTTTAGTAAAAATAATGTTAATAAATAGACCCCTAAGGCTTTTACTGTATTTCCCTTGTAATATGAATATACAGGGATGAATCTTCGTCTGTATGATAGTGGCAGTAAGTCTCACCATTCACTCCAGTTCCATTGTTTGCTTTCTATTCCCCATAGATGCAAATGGTATTAATGTGCTGTGACACAAATGAAACCGATAATAACTCATTAACTAATATGTAATAAGACCAGTACTGAGCAGAAGGTCCCCGGTGCCTTCACCTTTGCCCCACCCACTTCACCTTTATACAGTAATAGCTGACGGGTCACCGGATAGGTAATAAGCATGGACGTACCAGGAGCAGCTGGCAGCCACGTGAGTAGGGAGGCCAATCCTGGGCCTTTTTTTCAATCCCGGGCATCGGAAATGAAAATTGGTGTAATGGTTAGCATTACTGCCTCACAGCACTGAGGTCATGGGTTCAATTCCCACCATGGCACTAACTGTGTGGAGTTTGTATATTCTCCCCGTACTTGCGTGGGTTTCCTACGGGTACTCCGGTTTCCTCCCACAATCCAAAAATATACTTGTAGGTTAATTGGCTCCCAAGGAAATTAACCCTAATGTGAATATGTGTGCGTGTACATGTGATAGGGAATATAGAGTATAAGCTCCACTGGGGCAGGGGCTGATGTGAATGGCCAAATATTCTCTGTACAGCGCTACGGAATATGTGTGCGCTATATAAATAACTGATAATAAATCCCGGGATTGGGTTGAAGATTTGATTTTAAAATGAAAATCTTCAGTGATTTCCCCCCTCCCCCGGACCTGCCCAGCCCACCCCAGCCCACACAAATACTCAACATCCTAGACAGGAGCATGGGAGGGTTCACTGGCTGCGGGCTGCGATGTACGGTCCGGGTGGCGCGGGCAACTGGTGTCAGACATCATGAGCCGGGCAGCGTCTGAGCCTGCAGAAGAGTTTCAGTGCTGACCCGCACTGAAAAGACAGTCGATTGGCTAATCCCAAAATTCCGGGGATTGAAAGTTCCAATCTCGGGACTTAATCCCGGTTAATTTTTGGCCTAAATCCTGGGATCCCGCTGAACCCAGGATTGGCCAGTGGCCACCATACACGTGAGGTCATGCAGAACACGTAACCAGAGGAAGGAGCGCAGTCTACAACATATCTTCTTACTATTTCTTCCTCAGAGCAAAATGAATGAATTTAATTTACAAGGTACTGTGTAAACAGGTGGCAAGCTGGCATTATCAGCAAACAGGCATTACTAATCAAATGACCAATAATGTTCAGTTTAATTACTCAGAGTCATCACTAAATCAGTGACAGGTGCATGTAGTGACTGAGTGAGTAGATGTAGGGGGTGAGTAGATATGGGTGTAGTATGTTAGGTCGACAGTAAGAAGGTCGACAATGTTTTGGCCGACCACTATTGGTCGACAGTAACTAGGTCAACAGGGTTTTTAGGTCGACATGTTCTAGGTCAAAAGGTTGACATGAGTTTTTTTTTGTTTTTTTGGTGTCGTTTTCTCTGTACAGTGACCGGGAACCCCAATTAGTGCACCGTGTCCCCTCGCATGGCTCGCTTCGCTCGGCACAGATTACCATTCCCAATTGTAGTCCAGGTGGATCGTAAAGTATGAAAAAGTTCTAAAAAATAATTTTTTTTTAAAAAACTCATGTCGACCTTTTCACCTGTCGACCTAAAGGCCCTGTCAACCTAGAAACCCTGTCGACCTACTTACTATTGACCAATAGAACGCAGAATTGGATCACTGCGACACCATCAGACGGCTTGCGGCACCCATGGGGACGCGCAAGCCCCCCGTCGCAGAGGCCGGGACGGAGGTCCCTGACCTTTCCCCACCCTCTAAATGGCGGCGACATGTCTCCATTTTCACAAATGGAGGCCATCACCTCCCCATCCCCAAAACGGCATCAGACTGTCAATTACTGACAGTCTGATGCTGGTCTGCTTCCTACATCGCAGGACCCGTTCATGCGCACTCAGTCCTGCGCAAGAGCAAAGTACTGAACATCGGATGCTTTGTGCATCAGGAAGCAGATCCAACGGCATCTGAATGAGGATGCCTATCGCTGCACTAAGGGGGTCATTCCGAGTTAATCGCACCAAGCAACGTTTTGCTGCTGCTGCGATCAACGAATATCTGCCTATGGGGGAGTGTATTTTAGCATAGCAGGGCTGCTATCGCTTGTGCAGCCCTTCTATGCTAAAAAAGTTTCCTGCTACACAAGACCAGCCCTGGACATACTTACCCTGTGCGACGGATGCAGCGATGATGGGGCCGGCTTTGACGTCAGACATCCGCCCTCCGTTCTACTGGACACGCCTGCGTTTTCATTACCACTCCCCAAAAACAGCCGCAAACGGACAGGTGACTCCCCGGATCACCTTCCTTCTGTCAATCTTCTTGCGGTCGCCGCTGCGACCGCATCCTTAGTTTCCATCGTCGTAGCTCTCGCCGGGCAATGACGTGTGTGTGCAGTTCCGACCCAATCGCACCGCTGCGAGGAAGTGCAGCGTGCGATCAGGTCGAAATGACCCCCTAAACCCATTAATCTTAGTATGCGGTTGTTGGTGTTGGCTATAGCATGTTGATGCAGTATATAGGTGTACAGTCAGTGTATGTGCTAGTACCACTAAAATAACAGTGCTACAGCACCACCTGCAGGTAAATGGTGGAATTAGTATTACTCTCATTACAAGTGAGAAGTATACACTGGTCACCGTAGCTCAGCGGTGACCAACCCGCGGCTCTTTCATCTTCCGCATGTGGCTCGATCGGCTCCCGGCCACTGCTGCCCGACACACACACTTCTCACTGCCCGCTCCCCCAAGGGGTTCACTACGATATGCCGGCGGTCGGGCTCCCGGCAACCAGCATACCGGCGCCGGGAGCCCGACCGCCGGCTTACCGACAGTGTGGCGAGTGCAAATGAGCCCCTTGCGGGCTCGCTGCGCTCGCCACGCTACGGGCATGGTGGCGCGCGCGCGCCGCGCTATTTCATTCTCCCTCCAGGGGGGGCGTGGACCCCCACGAGGGAGAATAAGTGTCGGTATGCCGGCTGTCGGGAACAGGGCGCTGGTATACTGTGCGCCGGGATCCCATCAGTCGGCATACTGAAGACCACCCCCCAAAGTGCTGCTTACTGCGCTGCTGCTGTGAGGGGAGGAGAGTGCAGCGTGCGCCTCTCCTGCCCCTCAGTCTCCGGTGGTGGTGTCTATCTTCAATTCAGCGCTGGCCCATGAGCCAATCAGAGCTCACGGACCAGGAGCTGAGGCTCCTGATTGGCTGCCAGACCGCAAGCTTTGACTGGCTCACGGACCGGCACCTAATTGAAGATAGACAGACAGACACCCACACCACCGCCGGAGACTAAGGGGCAGGAGAGGCGCATGCTGCGCTCTCCTCCCATCACAGCAGCAGAGCAGTGAGCAGCACACTGTCACTGTGGGGACATGTGTATATGGCACTGGGGGCATATCTGGCACTGAGGGCATATGTGTATCTAGCACTGGGGGCATATCTGGCACTGTGGGGACATGTGTATCTGACACTGGGGGCATATCTGGCACTGTGGGGACATGTGTATCTGGCACTGTAAGGACATGTGTATCTGGCACTGGGGGCATATCTGGCACTGTGGGGACATGTGTATCTGGCACTGTAAGGACATGTGTATCTGGCACTGTAAGGACATGTGTATCTGGCACTGGGTGCATATCTGTATCTGGCACTGGGGGCATATCTGGCACTGTGGGAACATGTGTATCTGGCACTGTAAGGACATGTGTATCTGGCACTGGGGGCATATCTGGCACTGTGGGGACATGTGTATCTGGCACTGTAAGGACATGTGTATCTGGCACTGTAAGGACGTGTATCTGGCACTGGGTGCATATCTGTATCTGGCACTGGGGGGACATATATGTATTTGGCACTGTGGGACATATATGTATCTAGCACTGTTGGGCATATATGTATCTAGCACCGTGGGGCATATATGTATCTGGCACTGGGGGCATCTATGTTTCTGGCACTGTGGGGCATATATGTATCTGGCACTGTGAGGACATGTGTATCTGGCACTGTGAGGGCATGTGTATCTGGTACTGTGGGTATATATGTATCTGGCACTGTGGAGACATATGTATCTGGCACTGTGAGGACATGTGTATCTGGCACTGTGAGGACATGTGTATCTGGCACTGTGAGGGCATGTGTATCTGGTACTGTGGGTATATATGTATCTGGCACTGTGAGGACATGTGTATCTGGCACTGTGAGGGCATGTGTATCTGGTACTGTGGGTATATATGTATCTGGCACTGTGGGGACATGTGTATCTGGCACTGTGGGGACATATGCCTATCTGGCACTGTGGAGGCACCCATTTTTTGGCATTTTTATATGTATGTGGCACTGTACTGGGGCATTATATGTATGTGGCACTGTACAACATGATTAAAAACGAGGTTATGACACAAGGTCATACTCCTACAAACATCATACCGAAAGGTGTGCATACAAAAATGGGGTGTGGCTTTGTGACAACTAGGCCACACCCCCATTTTTGCACGCGTGCTTTCGGCGCAGGCATGATAGTGACTCTTGCCCTTCACTACCGATCTTTTCTGGCTCTTTTCATGTAACTGGTTGGCCACCCCTGCCGTAGCTGAACTGTGCATCTGGCCGGAGACCGTAAATCATTCACACAACTGGCTGTAACTTACGCCCAGATGCGCTCTGCCTTGCGCAATTATATCTTGGTGTATTTTGCACCACCCACACATGATAATTGGCATATTGTGCAAGCAAAACGCTATTCCCGCTTCTAAGGCCACCAGAATTTGCTGGAGCACCTAGTTCCAGAACCCCAAATTTGCCAAAGGAAATTGCTTAAAAGTAGTTCTAGTACTACTCAGAAAGGCAGTCCATAGACAGCCTAAGTGTCAGAGTAGGGTTGAATCTATATTCCCTTTGCCGAAAAGGACCCAGATGTGACATCAGGTGAGAGCGGAAGTTCTTTTTTGCCCTTAAAGATTTTTTTTTTCTCAAATCTAGGTTTGTTTTAGGTTATTTTCTTTTATTTAGGCTCCCTTGTACCCTTGTGGGCTTGTCATGATTCGGGCTTGTTTACTATTCCCAGTAGAAAATGTAGTTGACCCAGTGCATGATGGGAAAGGTCCTTTCTGCGAATGGGATCTAGGCGCTACTGTTAGGGTAGGTGTTATTATGCTACAGCAAAAATATGAGGTCACAGACACTTGCTTTTTCTATTATAGGGGAGAACAAGAAACAAACAAGAATGTCTCCACTTAGCTGAAGCCTAGGGGCTGCTCTTAGCAGCCATTTTCAAGGTGTCCCTCTGTTTCTCTGACCAAACCAGACTTGCCTACTCTCCTGGAATGGCATGGGGGCTCCCGAAAATTGGATGACCCTCCCGGCCCCCCGTAAGAGCAGGCAAGTCTCCCGATTTCAGGGGTCCCCCCCTGCCCGGCCGCCCACTTAGCGAATAAAGTGGGCGGTCCGGGCAGGCGATGACGCGATTCTTGTTGAATCGTGTCATCATAGCCACACCCCCTGCTGTATAATGCCGGTAATAGCGGCATTACACAGCGGGGGGTGGGGCTTACATGACACGATTCCCATGGTGACCCACGGCCTGCCTCCGCCACACCCCCGGTCCGCCTCCGGCCCGTTCCCCTCTGCACGCACATCGCAGCCCGCCCCCCTGCCGAGCCGACCTGGCTGCTCTCTCCCGGAGAGAGCAGCCAATAAGTCGGTATGTATGGACCAAACACATGTGGGGCAGTAGTGATTAAAAGGTTCGTGTTGACTTGTATTGTGCGCAGGAGATATGAACTTACAGGGGCATGTTAAACAAGGATCTAGAACAGAGGTTCCCAAATTGTGTGCCGTGGCTCCCAGGGTGGCCTCGGGACACTTACAGGCGTGCCCTGGGTTGGTGGTCCAGGACCAATTCAAATTATTTATGGTCAATATAATAGGCAAAATCAGTGCTGGTGGCTGCCAGTCATAAAATATGTGGTCAAACAGAAGCAAATCATGTCCCTCACCACTCAACTGACCCTAAGGATGACATATAAACGCGATCTACTTAATGTAATATTTCTTTCTAAATTTCTCAATAAGAAATTTTTGACCTAGGGGTGCCGTAAAAAAAATTCTGATATTCTAGGGCGCTGTGATTCAAAAAAGTTTGGAATCCACTGATCTAGAAGGCACGCAGTGGATAGCGGGCTTGGGGCCTAAGTCTGAGTTGATCGCAGCAGCAAATTTGTTAGCAGTTGGGCAAAACCATGTGCACTGCAGGGGAGGGGACACACAGATATAACATGTGCAGAGAGAGTTAGATTTGGGTTTGGTGTATTCAAACTGAAATCTAAATTGCAGTGTAAAAATAAAGCAGCCAGAAACGAAAATAACCCACCCAAATCTAACTCTCTCTGCGCATGTTGTATCTGCCCCCCCCTTGCAGTGCACATGGTTTTGCCCAATTGCTAACAAACTTGCTGCTGCGATCAACTCAGAATTACCCCCTTGGTTCATTAGATCTACATGAAAAAGGTCAACAGGTCCACCAACTGTTCGACATGAAAAAAGTAGACAGTAGGAAAGGTCAACAGGTTCAAAAGGATATGATAAACACAAAAAGGTTGACATTTTTTGGGGGGTGTTTTTTTTGCTTTTTCCACTCAAAATACTCCATTAAAGTACCGCTTCACTCACAACTTTTCGGCACAGTGTATCACTCCGCTACCGCTGCGCTCGACTCAAGTTACTATTCACAATTGCAGTCAACGTCATGGCAAAGAATGAAAATGTTGAAAAAAAGTGATTTAAAAAAAACAAACTTTTGTCAACCATTTGCTTGTTTATCTTTTACATGTCGACATTTTGATCATGCCGACCTTTTGCACCTGTCGACCTTTTGGGGCTGACATATTGACTGTCAGCCTTTTTATTGTCGACCTATCATCCGGATACTGTGGATAGCACAGCTTCCTAGTATAAGCCCTGACAGGGACACAAGGGCCGGATTTCCAGCAAGAAAGTAGAGATGAGCGCCGGAAATTTTTCGGGTTTTGTGTTTTGGTTTTGGGTTCGGTTCCGCGGCCGTGTTTTGGGTTCGACCGCGTTTTGGCAAAACCTCACCGAATTTTTTTTGTCGGATTCGGGTGTGTTTTGGATTCGGGTGTTTTTTTCAAAAAACACTAAAAAACAGCTTAAATCATAGAATTTGGGGGTCATTTTGATCCCAAAGTATTATTAACCTCAAAAACCATAATTTACACTCATTTTCAGTCTATTCTGAATACCTCACACCTCACCATATTATTTTTAGTCCTAAAATTTGCACCTAGGTCGCTGGATGACTAAGCTAAGCGACCCTAGTGGCCGACACAAACACCGGGCCCATCTAGGAGTGTCACTGCAGTGTCACGCAGGATGTCCCTTCCAAAAAACCCTCCCCAAGCAGCACATGACGCAAAGAAAAAAAGAGGCGCAATGAGGTAGCTGTGTGAGTAAGATAAGCGACCCTAGTGGCCGACACAAACACCGGGCCCATCTAGGAGTGTCACTGCAGTGTCACGCAGGATGTCCCTTCCAAAAAACGCTCCCCAAACAGCACATGACGCAAAGAAAAAAAGAGGCGCAATGAGGTAGCTGTGTGAGTAAGATAAGCGACCCTAGTGGCCGACACAAACACCGGGCCCATCTAGGAGTGGCACTGCAGTGTCACGCAGGATGTCCCTTCCAAAAAACCCTCCCCAAACAGCACATGACGCAAAGAAAAAAAGAGGCACAATGAGGTAGCTGTGTGAGTAAGATAAGCGACCCTAGTGGCCGACACAAACACCGGGCCCATCTAGGAGTGGCACTGCAGTGTCACGCAGGATGTCCCTTCCAAAAAACCCTCCCCAAACAGCACATGACGCAAAGAAAAAAAGAGGCGCAATGAGGTAGCTGTGTGAGTAAGATACGCGACCCTAGTGGCCGACACAAACACCGGGCCCATCTAGGAGTGTCACTGCAGTGTCACGCAGGATGTCCCTTCCAAAAAACCCTCCCCAAACAGCACATGACGCAAAGAAAAAAAGAGGCGCAATGAGGTAGCTGTGTGAGTAAGATAAGCGACCCTAGTGGCCGACACAAACACCGGGCCCATCTAGGAGTGTCACTGCAGTGTCACGCAGGATGTCCCTTCCAAAAAACCCTCCCCAAACAGCACATGACGCAAAGAAAAAAAGAGGCGCAATGAGGTAGCTGTGTGAGTAAGATAAGCGACCCTAGTGGCCGACACAAACACAGGGCCCATCTAGGAGTGTCACTGCAGTGTCACGCAGGATGTCCCTTCCAAAAAACCCTCCCCAAACAGCACATGACGCAAAGAAAAAAAGAGGCGCAATGAGGTAGCTGTGTGAGTAAGATAAGCGACCCTAGTGGCCGACACAAACACCGGGCCCATCTAGGAGTGGCACTGCAGTGTCACGCAGGATGTCCCTTCCAAAAAACCCTCCCCAAACAGCACATGACGCAAAGAAAAAAAGAGGCGCAATGAGGTAGCTGTGTGAGTAAGATAAGCGACCCTAGTGGCCGACACAAACACCGGGCCCATCTAGGAGTGGCACTGCAGTGTCACGCAGGATGTCCCTTCCAAAAAACCCTCCCCAAACAGCACATGACGCAAAGAAAAAAAGAGGCGCAATGAGGTAGCTGTGTGAGTAAGATAAGCGACCCTAGTGGCCGACACAAACACCGGGCCCATCTAGGAGTGTCACTGCAGTGTCACGCAGGATGTCCCTTCCAAAAAACCCTCCCCAAACAGCACATGACGCAAAGAAAAAAAGAGGCGCAATGAGGTAGCTGTGTGAGTAAGATAAGCGACCCTAGTGGCCGACACAAACACCGGGCCCATCTAGGAGTGGCACTGCAGTGTCACGCAGGATGTCCCTTCCAAAAAACCCTCCCCAAACAGCACATGACGCAAAGAAAAAAAGAGGCGCAATGAGGTAGCTGTGTGAGTAAGATAAGCGACCCTAGTGGCCGACACAAACACCGGGCCCATCTAGGAGTGGCACTGCAGTGTCACGCAGGATGTCCCTTCCAAAAAACCCTCCCCAAACAGCACATGACGCAAAGAAAAATTAAAGAAAAAAAGAGGTGCAAGATGGAATTGTCCTTGGGCCCTCCCACCCACCCTTATGTTGTATAAACAGGACATGCACACTTTAACCAACCCATCATTTCAGTGACAGGGTCTGCCACACGACTGTGACTGAAATGACGGGTTGGTTTGGACCCCCACCAAAAAAGAAGCAATTAATCTCTCCTTGCACAAACTGGCTCTACAGAGGCAAGATGTCCACCTCATCATCATCCTCCGATATATCACCGTGTACATCCCCCTCCTCACAGATTATCAATTCGTCCCCACTGGAATCCACCATCTCAGCTCCCTGTGTACTTTGTGGAGGCAATTGCTGCTGGTCAATGTCTCCACGGAGGAATTGATTATAATTCATTTTAATGAACATCATCTTCTCCACATTTTCTGGATGTAACCTCGTACGCCGATTGCTGACAAGGTGAGCGGCGGCACTAAACACTCTTTCGGAGTACACACTTGTGGGAGGGCAACTTAGGTAGAATAAAGCCAGTTTGTGCAAGGGCCTCCAAATTGCCTCTTTTTCCTGCCAGTATAAGTACGGACTGTGTGACGTGCCTACTTGGATGCGGTCACTCATATAATCCTCCACCATTCTTTCAATGTTGAGAGAATCATATGCAGTGACAGTAGACGACATGTCCGTAATCGTTGTCAGGTCCTTCAGTCCGGACCAGATGTCAGCATCAGCAGTCGCTCCAGACTGCCCTGCATCACCGCCAGCGGGTGGGCTCGGAATTCTGAGCCTTTTCCTCGCACCCCCAGTTGCGGGAGAATGTGAAGGAGGAGATGTTGACAGGTCGCGTTCCGCTTGACTTGACAATTTTCTCACCAGCAGGTCTTTCAACCCCAGCAGACTTGTGTCTGCCGGAAAGAGAGATCCAAGGTAGGCTTTAAATCTAGGATCGAGCACGGTGGCCAAAATGTAGTGCTCTGATTTCAACAGATTGACCACCCGTGAATCCTTGTTAAGCGAATTAAGGGCTCCATCCACAAGTCCCACATGCCTAGCGGAATCGCTCCGTGTTAGCTCCTCCTTCAATGTCTCCAGCTTCTTCTGCAAAAGCCTGATGAGGGGAATGACCTGACTCAGGCTGGCAGTGTCTGAACTGACTTCACGTGTGGCAAGTTCAAAGGGCATCAGAACCTTGCACAACGTTGAAATCATTCTCCACTGCGCTTGAGACAGGTGCATTCCACCTCCTATATCGTGCTCAATTGTATAGGCTTGAATGGCCTTTTGCTGCTCCTCCAACCTCTGAAGCATATAGAGGGTTGAATTCCACCTCGTTACCACTTCTTGCTTCAGATGATGGCAGGGCAGGTTCAGTAGTTTTTGGTGGTGCTCCAGTCTTCTGTACGTGGTGCCTGTACGCCGAAAGTGTCACGCAATTCTTCTGGCCACCGACAGCATCTCTTGCACGCCCCTGTCGTTTTTTAAATAATTCTGCACCACCAAATTCAAGGTATGTGCAAAACATGGGACGTGCTGGAATTTGCCCATATTTAATGCACACACAATATTGCTGGCGTTGTCCGATGCCACAAATCCACAGGAGAGTCCAATTGGGGTAAGCCATTCCGCGATGATCTTCCTCAGTTGCCGTAAGAGGTTTTCAGCTGTGTGCGTATTCTGGAAACCGGTGATACAAAGCGTAGCCTGCCTAGGAAAGAGTTGGCGTTTGCGAGATGCTGCTACTGGTGCCGCCGCTGCTGTTCTTGCGGCGGGAGTCCATACATCTACCCAGTGGGCTGTCACAGTCATATAGTCCTGACCCTGCCCTGCTCCACTTGTCCACATGTCCGTGGTTAAGTGGACATTGGGTACAGCTGCATTTTTTAGGACACTGGTGACTCTTTTTCTGAGGTCTGTGTACATTTTCGGTATCGCCTGCCTAGAGAAATGGAACCTAGATGGTATTTGGTACCGGGGACACAGTACCTCCAACAAGTCTCTAGTTGGCTCTGCAGTAATGATGGATACCGGAACCACGTTTCTCACCACCCAGGATGCCAAGGCCTCAGTTATCCGCTTTGCAGTAGGATGACTGCTGTGATATTTCATCTTCCTCGCAAAGGACTGTTGGACAGTCAATTGCTTGGTGGAAGTAGTAAAAGTGGTCTTACGACTTCCCCTCTGGGATGACCATCGACTCCCAGCAGCAACAACAGCAGCGCCAGCAGCAGTAGGCGTTACACGCAAGGATGCATCGGAGGAATCCCAGGCAGGAGAGGAATCGTCAGAATTGCCAGTGACATGGCCTGCAGGACTATTGGCATTCCTGGGGAAGGAGGAAATTGACACTGAGGGAGTTGGTGGGGTGGTTTGCGTGAGCTTGGTTACAAGAGGAAGGGATTTACTGGTCAGTGGACTGCTTCCGCTGTCACCCAAAGTTTTTGAACTTGTCACTGACTTATTATGAATGCGCTGCAGGTGACGTATAAGGGAGGATGTTCCGAGGTGGTTAACGTCCTTACCCCTACTTATTACAGCTTGACAAAGGCAACACACGGCTTGACACCTGTTGTCCGCATTTCTGTTGAAATACTTCCACACCGAAGAGCTGATTTTTGGGGTATTTTCACCAGGCATGTCAGTGGCCATATTCCTCCCACGGACAACAGGTGTCTCCCCGGGTGCCTGACTTAAACAAACCACCTCACCATCAGAATCCTCCTGGTCAATTTCCTCCCCAGCGCCAGCAACACCCATATCCTCCTCATCCTGGTGTACTTCAACACTGACATCTTCAATCTGACTATCAGGAACTGGACTGCGGGTGCTCCTTCCAGCACTTGCAGGGGGCGTGCAAATGGTGGAAGGCGCATGCTCTTCACGTCCAGTGTTGGGAAGGTCAGGCATCGCAACCGACACAATTGGACTCTCCTTGTGGATTTGGGATTTCGAAGAACGCACAGTTCTTTGCGGTGCTTTTGCCAGCTTGAGTCTTTTCAGTTTTCTAGCGAGAGGCTGAGTGCTTCCATCCTCATGTGAAGCTGAACCACTAGCCATGAACATAAGCCAGGGCCTCAGCCGTTCCTTGCCACTCCGTGTGGTAAATGGCATATTGGCAAGTTTACGCTTCTCCTCCGACAATTTTATTTTAGGTTTTGGAGTCCTTTTTTTACTGATATTTGGTGTTTTGGATTTGACATGCTCTGTACTATGACATTGGGCATCGGCCTTGGCAGACGACGTTGCTGGCATTTCATCGTCTCGGCCATGACTAGTGGCAGCAGCTTCAGCACGAGGTGGAAGTGGATCTTGATCTTTCCCTAATTTTGGAACCTCAACATTTTTGTTCTCCATATTTTAATAGGCACAACTAAAAGGCACCTCAGGTAAACAATGGAGATGGATGGATACTAGTATACTTATGGATGGACTGCCGAGTGCCGACACAGAGGTAGCTACAGCCGTGGACTAACGTACTGTGTCTGCTGCTAATATAGACTGGATGATTGATAATGAGATGAAATCAATATATATATGTATGTATATATAATATCACTAGTACTGCAGCCGGACAGGTAGATAATATATTTATTAGGTAATGATGACTGATGACGGACCTGCTGGACACTGTCAGCTCAGCAGCACCGCAGACTGCTACAGTAAGCTACTATACTCTATAGTAGTATGTACAAAGAAGAAAGAAAGAAAAAAAACACGGGTAGGTGGTATACAATTATGGATGGACTGCCGAGTGCCGACACAGAGGTAGCTACAGCCGTGGACTAACGTACTGTGTCTGCTGCTAATATAGACTGGATGATTGATAATGAGATGAAATCAATATATATATGTATGTATATATAATATCACTAGTACTGCAGCCGGACAGGTAGATAATATATTTATTAGGTAATGATGACTGATGACGGACCTGCTGGACACTGTCAGCTCAGCAGCACCGCAGACTGCTACAGTAAGCTACTATACTATAGTAGTATGTACAAAGAAGAAAGAAAAAAAAAAAAACACGGGTAGGTGGTATACAATTATGGATGGACTGCTGAGTGCCGACACAGAGGTAGCTACAGCCGTGGACTAACGTACTGTGTCTGCTGCTAATATAGACTGGATGATTGATAATGAGATGAAATCAATATATATATGTATGTATATATAATATCACTAGTACTGCAGCCGGACAGGTAGATAATATATTTATTAGGTAATGATGACTGATGACGGACCTGCTGGACACTGTCAGCTCAGCAGCACCGCAGACTGCTACAGTAAGCTACTATACTCTATAGTAGTATGTACAAAGAAGAAAGAAAAAAAAAAAACCACGGGTAGGTGGTATACAATTATGGATGGACTGCCGAGTGCCGACACAGAGGTAGCTACAGCCGTGGACTAACGTACTGTGTCTGCTGCTAATATAGAGTCTAGACTGGATGATAAATTATTGATAATGAGATGAAATCAATATAATATCACTAGTACTGCAGCCGGACAGGTACTATATATATTTATTATGTAATGACTGATGACGGACCTGCTGGACACTGTCAGGTCAGCACAGCACCGCAGACTGCTACAGTAAGCTACTATAGTAGTATGTATAAAGAAGAATGAAAAAAAAAAAACCACGGGTAGGTGGTATACAATATTATATATATATATATATTATATACAATTATATATATATATATATATATATATATATTAAACTGGTGGTGATTGATTATTAAACTGGTGGTCACTTCAGGACAGGTCACGTTGCAACTTGCAACTAGTACTCCGAGGCCTAAGCAGACAATCACAAAATATATTATTATACTGGTGGTCAGTGTGGTCACAACAATGGCAGTGTGGCACTGACTCTGGCAGCAAAAGTGTGCACTGTACGTTATATGTACTCCTGAGTCCTGCTCTCAGACTCTAACTGCTCCCCACTGTCAGTGTCTCCCCCACAAGTCAGATAATACACTTACAGTCACACTATCTAATCTATAAATATCACTTCAGCAAGTAGTATAGTAGTATACAGTAGTACTCCTCCTAATAATGCTCCCCGAAAATACTGTGTCTCTCTCTTCTCTAAACGGAGAGGACGCCAGCCACGTCCTCTCCCTATGACTCTCAATTCACGTGTGAAAATGGCGGCGACGCGCGGCTCCTTATATAGAATCCGAGTCTCGCGATAGAATCCGAGCCTCGCGAGAATCCGACAGCGTGATGATGACGTTCGGGCGCGCTCGGGTTAGCCGAGCAAGGCGGGAAGATCCGAGCCTGCCCGGACCCGTGTAAAAAACCTGAAGTTCGGGCGGGTTCGGATTTAGAGGAACCGAACCCGCTCATCTCTACAAGAAAGGTTACTGTCCGAGGACTGACTGCTCGGACACAGAAGCCTTGGAACATGTTCAGCACCATGAAACAACGGGTGACACAAAAATGATTAGACTCATCTGTGGGTAGCGATCACAGCGGGTAGTTGAATGGTAATATAGAAATTGGGAGATTAGAAGGATATAAATTGTTTAAGAGGTTCCTCAGCCACAAGTGGCACTTTTGTGGCTCTAGAGTGGCAGAAAAGATCATAACATGAGCGATCGACACAGCCAACAATCTCTACCCAGCACTGAGGAACAATCAGGAGATAAAAAAAGCCCCACAAACACTGCAGTTTTGTTAACAAACCACAAGATGGAGCCCTTTCTTTTAGTATCTTGGCCAACCTGTATTGCTAAAGGTAAGGTACATCTTTGTCTTGCAGCAATGTAGTGTAGTACAGTGTGGTATGACACTTAGGGGGACATGTACAAAGCAGAGATAAAAGTGGAGAAGTTTCCCATGGCAACCAATCAGAATTGACCTAACATTTATAATTTGCATACTATAAAAGAATACAGAGCAGCTGATTGGTTGCCATGGGCAACTCCTCCACTGGCTCACTTCTCCACTTTTATCACTGCTTAGTACATGTACCCCTTAGGGGTGTATTTTCTAAACCATGGACTGAGATAAAGTAGATGAAGATAAAGTACCAAGCAATCAGCTCCTAACTGCCATATCACAGGCTGTGTTTGAAAAATGACAGTCAGGTGCTAATTGGCTTGAACTTTATCTCCATCCACTTTATCTCCATCCAAGGCTTAGTAAATAGACCCTTTATGCTACGCCGATTGACTGTGAGAAGTGCTTCACGCATGGTTGGCCCAATACACACTGCGCCCCAGCAGTCACATGCATAAGGAGCCATCTTGTTTTCCATGTGCTGCCGGAATCTCCGTGGAGACGCCAACTTTAATGAGGTACAGCTAGATCCTTCGGATGAAGTATCCCAGGACAGAGTTGTTGATCACAACCTGGGGTTGGGATGGAAGCGATAACATTCTTAATACATTATTGTGCTAGTTTAACCCTTCAAAGTTGTGGTGTGACTGCATTGCTTATCCCCAGTCCTGGCACAACTCCTGCGTTTCCTTCTTAGTTCCTGTCATTACTCATCATAGTCACAGGGGGACATTTACTAAGCAGTGATAAAAGCGGAGAAGTGAGCCAGTGGAGAAGTTGCCCCATCAACCAATCAGCAGCTCTGTATCATTTTATAGTATGTAAATTATAGATGGTACTTCAGTGCTGATTGGTTGCCATGGGCAACTTCTCCACTGGCTCACTTCTCCACTCTTATCACTGCTTAGTAAATGTCCCCCACAGGCTACTTATACGGAACATTAGTACACCTTTCAGACTAGCAGACATTTCCCGGGTTATTGCACGTGAAAGCGCATCTACCCAGGATTTTGCTCAGCCTGAAAGGGTCCTGAAGGAATGTCCTGGGTCGAGTGTCCTGGCAATTCATCGAATGTCATGACCTGAGTTAAAGCCGGACTCGACCCAGGATGTGGTGCAGTGGGAACGGTAAGTCGGGTCAAGGCGACCTGGCAACCGCTCTCTGCATAGGAGGAGGCGGCGCTTGGAGATTATCATCTCCAAGCGCCGCCTCCTGTAGTGTCGGCGGTGACATCACCAACCCGGCAATATGCCAGGTCAGGCCGCAAGTCTGATAGGGGTCTCCAGCTAGATTGCCCCTGAGAAGCACCCATGAAGAAATTCCCAGGTCCAACCCGGATCTGCCAGTCTGAATGGGGTGTTATTTATTTATTTAGTTGGTGGTACCACTCTGGGCCATAGAGACATCCATGGGGCCTGGGTACACTACTGATGGGGGTTTGGCCACATCTGGCAGGCATGGCCATGGACCCCTTACTCTAACAAGTAATATAATATGTGTGTTTCTGCAAATGGTGATATTTGTCCCCCTCAACAGCTGGCACGAGCCCCCACCAGTCCCCTCTAACAGGCCTGGGCCCGGGATTTGAGTACCCACTCTCCCCTCCTCTCTGCATCCCCGGCACAACGTGATTGCAGGAAATCCTGGACCCCATATGCAAATTACTCTGGGGCCTCAGGCTGCAATGGTTGCTTTCCCTCACTATTTTGAACTACCCGCTTGAATCCTGTCTATGACGATCTCACAAAACTTGATTTATTGTAGTTCTCACTGTAACTTCACGTTGTCACTTCACTTGTTTTGATACTGATTTAATCTGGCTGTGCTGCATCGGGGCTGCAGTTCATTTGGGAGAGGTGCAGCTAGATGACAGGCCCATGACTGGACGTCTGCTGTGCATATCAAGAGAGCTAGCGCTTCATTTCAACATGAATCACACGGCGCCTGCTGGGCTCCTTTACAGGTGGATGGATTTGCGCTCACTGTGGCATTTGGAAAATTGACATTAAAAAAAGCATATTGACGTTCCGCTGGATGCACCTGTACATGCGTCCAGCTCAACAGCAGAAGGATTTGCGCCATATGCCAGACAAACAGGTGTGTGCTTGCGCCCAGCACTGCTATTAAACACAGCCAAAGGAACTGGTGCTCTGTTCTCTCTCCCAGTGGATGACACTTTTAATAGTGATGTGATTATAATTTGTGTAAAAAAACACATAAACAAAGCCCAAAAAACATGTGCTTGACCATATGTGAGTCCGTCACTATCATTTCAACTATATGAACCTGTCGACCTTTTCCAGTTATACATTTCATATTTCGACCTTTAGTCCATGTCGACCGTGTGACTGTCGCTATAAGGGATCAGCCTAATGACTGTCGACCTATAGTCTGGATCCCGATTACCTTCATACTAATGTTACTACTGAATAAAAGCAAGCAGTGCAGTGATTTCCTTGATCACCACTAGAGGTCGCAATTCAACTGTTTATGAACAGAATATTAAGGGACTGAATCAATTTCTGAGTTACATATAGTTGGTATGCTGCGGCCTTCTGAAAGCGTACGATGGTAAACAGAACGATAATGCGATGATACGCGCACCCTAATGTGTACGGGAGACCCACCATCAACACTATCACTACTGCCGCATAGTACCGATAATTGGTACTTTGCATCTAAAAAAGGAACTCCAACCACATCTGAATAACCCCCAATGTCTTGATTTGAGGTGTTGGGGATTGATTTAATTGAAAGGTGCAATATGAGTGTGCCAATATATTTACCATATACGGTATACTTATCTACTTTTCATTTCTCCTCTCCAGGAGAAGCCCGGAGAGGAGACGCTGCAGGGAACTTCGGTGGGGCTCTGACATAATCAAGCCCCACCCCCACTTCAGGAAAATGCTGCGATTCGCTGGTCCTCAGGAAAGGGGCGGGGCTAAAATGGCACGATTTGCTGCATTTTTTCACCTCTCCACGAGCACACGAATGCCGGTGATTACTTCTGCATCCTGCCCGCTTTACTAGGCTGTGGGCAGGATGAACTACCTGCTCTTCCGGGGGTGTGGGGGGCTTCCCCAAAAATCAGGAGCCTCCCATAACTACAGGGAGTGTAGGCAAGTATACTATACGGTATCCCCAGAAAGGTAAAACTTACGGATGTTTCTGCGTACCTCTTTGGAAGAGAACAAAAATCCGCAATGTAGGTGCAATGTCATGATCTGCACCTAATTGAGGAGGTAATTCTGATTGCTGGGCTGCTAACTTTGCTGTCCTGCGTTCAGATAGTCGCTGCCCCCAGGGGGAGTGTAAATTAGCCGTGCAAGTGTGCGATCGCATGTGTACGCCGAGCTGCAAAAAAAGTGTGTGCAGTCTGTGCGCAGCCCAGGACCTACTCCTACTGTGCGATGAGAAGAGGCTAATCAGGGCCGGAGCTGACTACACACACCCTCCCTGAAAACGCTTGGGCACGCCTGCGTTTTTCCGGACAATCCCAGTAAACGGTCAGTTACCACCCACAAACAGCATCTTCCTGTCAATCACCCTGCGAACGCCCGTGCAAATTAAATTTTCGCACCATCCCGTCGCTGTCCGGCGATGCCCCTTGTTATTGTCCGACGCACTTGCACATACTATTGCTGATTACGCATGCGCAGTCTATTGCTGAACGCACGGTGTGCGAAAACGCACAGCAGCAATCTGGTCTGAATCACCCCCTGAATCAACTCCTTGGAATGTTGGGAAGTATGCGCTAAAATAGCAGGGAACACATTGGGGAACCTGGGCATACAGAATTGCGTGACTGGGGGGGGGGGGGGGGGGGGGGTCAAATATTCAATAGAAATAAAGTGGAGTGTTTGCCCATTCCAATCAATCAGCTTCTAACTGTCATTCTATTAACTGTGCTGTGTAAAAGACAGTTATATGGAAACTTCCCAACTTTATCTCTCTAGAAGGTTTGATACATCTCCCCTGTCTGATTTCACCCCCCTCCTGCTACATTGGTCCTGAAACAGCTGTGTTGTTATCAGGGCCGGCAACAGAAATCTTGGGGCCCTGTTCACTGATATTTTCGGTGAAACCTCCCCTCCCACCCACACTTCACCCCGGACCACACATCCCTCCCCTGCATGTGCCAATAAATGTATTGTCAAATATAAAACACTGTAATACCATACATTGAAAGGTCCAGATCCACATAAACTACATTTTAAAAGCCAGATCCAACATAAAATACATTGAAAAGTCACAACCACATAAAAAACATAAAAAAAAAAAAAAGCCAGATCCATATAAAATACAGTGGGGTCACTTATATGCATAATGCTCACAGAAGTGCCACTTACAGTATACACACAGTTCCCACAATAGTGCCGCTCAAACAGATAATGCCCATAGTAGAAGTGCCACTCATACACATAATGCCCACAGTATTGCCGCTCATACAGATAATGCCCACAGTGGTGCCGCTCATATAGATAATGCCCGCAGTGGTGCCGCTCATATAGATAATGCCCGCAGTGGTGCCGCTCATACAGATAATGCCCACAGTATTGCCGCTCATACAGATAATGCCCGCAGTGGTGCTGCTCATACAGATAATGCCCGCAGTGGTGCCGCTCATACAGATAATGCTCGCAGTGGTGCCGCTCATACAGATAATGCTCGCAGTGGTGCCGCTCATATAGATAATGCCCGCAGTGGTGCCAATCATACAGATAATGCCTGCAGTAATGCTGCTCATGCAGATAATGCCCACAGTGGTGCCGCTCATACAGATAATGCTCGCAGTGGTGCCGCTCATACAGATAATGCTCGCAGTGGTGCTGCTCATGCAGATAATGCCCACAGTGGTGCCGCTCATACAGATAATGCTCGCAGTGGTGCCGCTCATACAGATAATGCTCGCAGTGGTGCTGCTCATACAGATAATGCTCGCAGTGGTGCCGCTCATATAGATAATGCCCGCAGTGGTGCCAATCATACAGATAATGCCCACAGTGGTGCCGCTCATACAGATAATGCCCGCAGTGGTGCCGCTCATACAGATAATGCTCGCAGTGGTGCCGCTCATACAGATAATGCTCGCAGTGGTGCTGCTCATACAGATAATGCTCGCAGTGGTGCCGCTCATATAGATAATGCCTGCAGTAATGCTGCTCATGCAAATAATGCCCACAGTGGTGCCGCTCATACAGATAATGCCCGCAGTGGTGCCACTCATACAGATAATGCCCGCAGTGGTGCAACTCATACAGATAATGCCCGCAGTAATGCTGCTCATGCAGATAATGCCCACAGTGGTGCCGCTCATACAGATAATGCCCGCAGTGGTGCCACTCATACAGATAATGCCTGCAGTAATGCTGCTCATACAGATAATGCCCGCAGTGGTGCCGCTCATACAGATAATGCTCGCAGTGGTGCCGCTCATACAGATAATGCCCGCAGTGGTGCCACTCATACAGATAATGCCCGCAGTGGTGCAACTCATACAGATAATGCCCGCAGTAATGCTGCTCATGCAGATAATGCCCACAGTGGTGCCGCTCATACAGATAATGCCCGCAGTGGTGCCACTCATACAGATAATGCCTGCAGTAATGCTGCTCATGCAGATAATGCCCACAGTGGTGCCGCTCATACAGATAATGCCCGCAGTGGTGCCGCTCATACAGATAATGCCCGCAGTGGTGCCGCTCATACAGATAATGCTTGCAGTGGTGCCGCTCATACAGATAATGCTCGCAGTGGTGCCGCTCATACAGATAATGCCCCCAGTAGTGCCGCTCATGCAGATAATGCCCATAGTGGTGTCGCTCATATAGATAATGCCTGCAGTGGTGCCGCTCATACAGAGAATGCCTCCATTAGTGCCGCTCATGCAGATAATGCCCACAGTGGTGTCGCTCATATAGATAATGCCCACAGTGGTGCCTCTCATATAGATAATGCCTGCAGTGGTGCCGCTCATATAGATAATGCCTGCAGTGGTGCCGCTCATGCAGATAATGCCTGCAGTGGTGCCGCTCATACAAATAATGTCCACAGCTGCCCCCCCAGGTCCCCCAACCCCAGCAAAGTACACATTCCCGCTGTGGATGTCCGCAGGGCTCCTCACTCACGGCACTCGGCAGCCAGACAGTGAGTGCGGTATCTGAGAGAGGAGGAGCAACGTCAGGACAGCAGCGCGGCTCTGGAAGCTTCATATGAATTAGTCTGAGCGCGGGTGGGCGGAGAACAGCCGCTAAGGGGAGCACGGGGCCCTACACGGCATTATCCCAATCTGCTCTGAAGTCCCGTCCAGGCGGGCGGGTGTCCGTGCAGGACAAACCACTAAATAAATCCATTGCTAGCGGCGTCGCAGCTGACGCATCCACACTGGCTGACCCTCAGAACCTTGGGGCCCCTCACAATGTCAGGGCCCGTTACGGGTGTCCCCTTTGACCCCCCCCCCCTGTTGCCTGGCCTGGCTGTTACACCCAATGCACCAACTTTTATTTAGCATTTAGGCTGATGCAGTGGTGCACCCCAGGGCCGTAACTAGGTGTGTGCAGAGGGGGCACTGCACATAGCGCTGCAGGTTAGGGGGCGCTGTTGGCAGCACTTGTCAATTATCTGTTTTACTCACGTTTGCTTGCAGCTTCTCCCCTTTTTGAAGCCCAGTATCTCCAGGCCGTCCCTGTCTCCTACCCTGACCCCTTGCAATGAAACTCTCATTCTGTATGGGTCATTAGGTCGACAAGTCTTAGGTTGACAGTCATTAGGTCGACCACTATTAGTCGACATGCATTAGGTCGACATGGTCACTAGGTCAACATGGTCATTAGGTCGACATGTAGTAGGTCGACATGGAAAAGGTCGATATGAGTTTTTCATGTTTTTTTGGTGTCGTTTTCTTCGTAAAGTGACGGGGAACCCCAAATAGTGCACCGCATCCCCTTGCTTCGGGCAAAGTGCCTCACTCCACTACCGCTGCGCTCGGCACAGGTTACCGTTCTCAATTGTAGTCCACGTGGATCGTAAAGTATTAAAAAGTTTAACAAATTTAAAAAAGTGAAAAACTCATGTTGACCTTTTTCCATGTCGACCAAGTACATGTTGACCTAATGCATGTTGACCAATACTGGTTGACCTAATGACTGTTGACCTAAGTCTTGTCGACCTAATGACCGTATCCCCTCTCATTACAAGTTGCGAGTTTAACCACTAAAAAACTTGCGTTGACTCACGTATGTAATAGCCTCGAACTCTAGAAATCACAGGCTATTACATTCGCATGTTGTGGGACAAGCTCACATCTTCAAAATTAGTGTAAAGGTGCAAGTTTGACTCGCACCCTATTACATTTAGCCCATACTGTATACTGACATGTCTTCTCATTTGCCCTCTGTTTATTTGACCTATAAATAAAGTTTTTAATATTAATAATAATAATAATAATAATAATAAAATAATACTTAGAATAGTAAATACTGCTAAATTCTATTGCACTGTAAACACAACATATACAGCCCTTGACAACATGCTCAAACTTATAATGTGAAAGAATTGCCCACACCAAGTAGAGCATTTTGTACAGCAATACGTAACACACCGTCAGGTTTTGTTATGTCAGCATTCAGTCTTGCAATATAGCCACTAGAGGGTGCTGTTGCTTTGGATTGTTGAGCGCATACATCAGTTGCAGCTGTTGGTTTCTGTAGTAAAGCTTGCTGATGTTTTGTGAATGAATGCTTTCATTGCTTTAGCTTACTCTTCATTTGTGATCAGCTTATGCTGAAGCTAAATATTGCTTGTTCAGGACTCATCTTGTGCTGTGTGTGCACATCAAAACCCAACTCAGCCTCAAATTTACTGGGAAATAGGTTGTGGCAGCTGTGATATTTTGGTGAATTAGCTGCTAGATTTAAAGCAGCAATTTCATGTTTTTCCAAGGGGAGGTGTATCAAACTCCTCAAGTGTATTGGCTACAACTGCATTACTGCCTTTCTTTCCTCCCACTACCTGTTTGACCCACTTCAGTCTGGCTTCCGTCCTCTCCACTCCACTGAAACTGCCCTCACGAAAGTCTGCAATGAACTCCTTGCTGCCAAATCCAAGGGCCTCTACTCTCTGCTTATCCTCCTTGACCTCTGCTGCTTTTGACACTGTGGATCAACCTCTCCTCCTTCAAATTCTTTACTTTCTTGGTCTGCATGATACTGCACTCTCCTGACTGTCCTCGTACCTCTCTGACCGTTCCTCTTCTGTCTCCTCCCATGACTCCACCTCCCCCACACTTCCACTAACTGTAGGTGTCCCCCAAGGTTCTGTTCTTAGACCTCTACTCTTCTCTCTCTATACATCCTCTTTAGGTGAGCTCATTTGCTCTTGTGACTTATTATCATCTCTCTACGCTGATGATACTCAAATCTAGTTTTTCTACCCTGACCTTTCCCCCTCTTCTCCTCAGTTGTGTCTCTGTCTCTCTGCTATCTCTTCTTGGATGTCACAGCACTTTCCTAACCTTAGCATGATCATCTTCCCACTCTCCTGCATGACCTCACTATCTCCTCTAGCCCCCAAGTGCGCTGTCTTGGAGTTATCATTGACTCCTCCCTCTCCTTTCAACCACACATTCAGTACCTCTCGCAGTCCTGCCGTTTCCATCTCAAAAATATTTCCAGCATCAGACCCTTTCTCAGCCTGGATGCTATTGAGACCTTTATCCACTCACTGGTCATCACCAGACTGGACTACTGTAACCTCCACACCATAAAAAAAAAAAACACCCAGTCATATAAAAAGATTCTGTGAGATACAAATGGTTAAATCCGGTTGGAGAACTAAGAACACAGAAAGGAAATGCAAACCATTTTTTAATATGAAAACCCTCACCCCCGAGGGTTTAAATATACGTTACGGTAAGAACTTACCGTTGATAATGGAATTTCTCCTATGTCCACAGGTATCCACAGGATAACATTGGGATATGCCGGAGCGACAGCGGAAATGGCATCAAATAGTCACAAGCTTTCTGGCCTCCCAGGATGCATCGGGCTCGTCCATATAATCCCGCCCACCGACTCAGTCAAATCAGTTGTTTTCACAGCATTTAGGCAGGACCATCATGTAGAACCCTATTCAGGCGATAAGTACACACATGCACACCCTTCCATACAAGAGGGAAGAAGTTTAGTGATTGTAAAGATCCTCAAATCAGGTGCGTCAGGGTGGGATCCCTGTGGATACCTGTGGACATAGGAGAAATTCCGTTATCAACGGTAAGTTCTTACCATAACGGTATATTTCTCCGGCTGGGTCCACAGGTTATCCACAGGATAACATTGGGATTCCCAAAGCCATTTTTAGTGGTGGGGACACTCCTGATTAGACAGGAGAACCTTTCGCCCGAATTCCACGTCATGAGAGGCAAAAGTATCCAAGGCATAATGTCTAATGCATGTGTTAATGGAAGACCATGTGGCTGCCTTACAAATCTGTTCTGCTGAAGCACCATGTTATGCTGCCCATGAAGGACCTACCTTACGTGTAGAGTGCGCAGAGACATTAGCCGGAGCAGGGAGATCAGCACGAGAATATGCTTCTGAAATTATCATTCGGAGCCATCTTGCTAGCGTCTGTTTACTAGCAGGCCATCCTCTTTTGTGAAATCCGTAGAGAATGAAGAGAGAATCTGTCTGATGGCACTAGTACGATCTACGTAAATTCTTAACGCATGGACTACGTCCAGCGACGCTTCTCCCGCAGAAAGTCCCAATGCCTGAAAAGCAGGGACTACAATTTCTTCGTTCAGGTGAAACATTGAGACCACCTTCGGAATATAACCAGATCTAGTTCTGAGAACTGCTTTATCTGGATAAAAGATCAGAAAAGGAGACTTACACAACAGCGCTCCTAAATCTGACACTCTTCTAGCTGACACCATCGTCAGTAGAAAGAGAACTTTAGCCGTCAACCATTTAAGATCTGCTCTCTTAAGTGGTTCAAACGGAGCCCCCTGAAGGATTTTAAGAACCAGATTTAAATCCCAGGGTACTGCAGGAGTTACAAACGGTGGTTGAATGTGCAACATTCCCTGAAAAAAAGTATGCACATCTTGTAGATTAGCAATCTTTTTCTGAAACCATACAGTTAATGCTGATACTTGAACTCTCAAGGAAGCCACCTTTAAACCCTTATCCATTCCTGCTTGGAGGAAATCCAAAATCCTGGATACTCTAAAAGATTTTGGATCCATACCTCTTTCGCTACACCAATGAATATTGGCCTGCCATATTCGATGATAAATAAATACGAGCTGAAGAAGGCTTTCTTGCTCTAAGCATGGTTTGAATTACCTGTTGTGAAAATCCTCTTGATTTCAGGATAGAGGTTTCAACAGCCACGCCGTCAAAGACAGACGTTCCAGATGGCTGTGATAACAAGGACCCTGCATTAGTAGATTTGGACGTTGAGGGAGCAGAATTGGAGCTTCCACGGACATCCTTAGTAGATCTATGTACCAATGCCTTCTGGGCCAGGCTGGAGCTATTAGAATTATGGCTCCCTTTGCTTGCTTTATATTCCTCACTACCCTGGGCAACAGGGAGATTGGAGGAAACAGATATGCCAGATGAAATTCCCATCTCTCTGACAGTGAGTCTACAAGGATCTCCCCGTGATCCTTTGTTCTTGACCCGTATACTGGAACTTTGTTGTTCAGACGGGACGCCATGAGATCTATCTCTGGCAGACCCCATCTGTTTACTAGAGTCTGAAATACTTCCGGGTGTAACGCCCATTCGGTCTCCTGAATGGTGTGTCGACTGAGAAAATCCGCTTCCCAGTTCAGCACTCCTGACACAAACATTGCGGACAATGCCGGGAGATGGAGTTCTGCCCATCTTAGTATGTGAGTTACTTCCTCCATCAATCTTTTGCTGTGAGTTCCTCCCTGATGGTTGAGGTACGCTACTGCTGTTGCATTGTCTGAGCGGATCTGGACTGGTTTTCCTTACAGAATTTCCTTTGCCTGAACCAGAGCCATATATATGGCCCTTATTTCCAACAGATTTATTGGAAGGCAACTTTCCCTTGTGGTCCATTTTCCCTGGAACCAAAAATTTTCGAACACTGCTCCCCAGCCGTGAAGACTGGCATCCGTTGTCAGTACTTGCCAATCTGCTATCCAAAAGGGTCTCCCCTTGTCTAGATGGTCCGTCTGTAGCCACCAGGCTAGTGACCTTTTTACGTTTACTGGAAGCTTTATCATCTGTCTTTTTATTGTCTGATGTTTTCCATTCCATCTGGTTAGAATGAGGTGCTGTAGACGTCTGGAGTGGAATTGTGCATATTCCACCATGTCGAATGTTGACACCATCAGACCCATCACTCGCATTGCTGCATGGACTAATACTGTCTGACTGTGCAACAGTTCCTGAGTCATTACCTGCACTTTGGATATCTTTTTCCCAGGTAATATTATTCTTTGTAGACTTGAATCCAATATGGCCCCCAAGTGAACCATCCGTTGTGATGGACTCAGAGACGACTTTTCCCAATTTATGAGCCATCCGTGTGTTTGTAGACAAGCTATTGTCTGTTGGAGATGGCCCAAGAGTAATTCCTGGGATTGTGCCAGGATTAAAAGATCGTCGAGGTATGGAAAAATTCTTATCCCCTGCTTGCAGCGATAAACTGCCATAACCACCATAATTTTGGTAAATACCCTGAGGGCTGACGCTAGCCCAAAGGCCAAAGCCTGGAACTGAAAATGTTGCTGGAGGATGGCAAACCTGAGGTAACACTGATGGGACCGTGCTATGGGCACATGCAGGTAAGCATCCTGTACATCCAGAGATACCATGTAATCTCCTGGTTCCATGGCCAAAACTATGGAGCGTAACGTCTCCATGTGAAACTTTGGAACCCAAATATATTCATTTAACATCTTGAGATTGAGAATTGCTCGGAATGATCCATTTGGCTTCTGAATCAAAAATAGGTTGGAGTCCCTGATAAAGTATCCTCGTCACTTTTGCCGCTCACAGACATGGTAAATAATCCGTTTATACAATATACTACACTCTGTGTGACTGAAATCACTTATATAAATATAGAAGTGATATCAATCTGACCACAACCCGAGCACCCGAATTGAGGTTCAGAAACAATACCGACAAACATATAAAAGTCAGCAATCACACTAGCAGTCAGTCACATGTTAAATATTAGCCATTGTCATATGAGTATATAATCAAACACAAAAATGCTTCTCCAGTATGTAGGAGTACAATTACCATATTCTGTTTTTAAACAGCTATTTCAACAAACTTTTCAGACATATTATGCAGAAAACGACAGTACTGTACAGGCCTCATATGCATTGTGTACCAAAATTAAATATTCGTACTACACAGTAGATAGAATTTTAGTACTGTATAACCCTTACTCAGTAGAGTGTGATACAGGGAGACTCACCCCACTTCCGGGATCGATCAATACGCTCGAAAGACGCTGAGTGGATCCAGACGCTACTAGTGTACACTGCCGCTCCGGTAACTGATAAAGGACACAGACGCTCAGTGAACGATTAGTGCATAGGTTCTCAAACTCGGTCCTCAGGACCCCACACGGTGCATGTTTTGCAGGTCTCCTCACAGAATCACAAGTGAAATAATTAGCTGCACCTGTGGGCCTTTTAAAATGTGTCAGTGAGTAATTAATACACCTGTGCACCTGCTGGGTTACCTGCAAAACATGCACTGTGTGGGGTCCTGAGGACCGAGTTTGAGAACCTCTGGATTAGTGTATGCAGACGCTCCTGTCCGCGACCCGGTCTTGGCGGTAAACTCTAGTGTACACGGTTGCAGCGGCCTAAGCTGCGACCGAGTTCCCTCGTGGTAGCGTCTGAGCCGGAAGTAAGGTAATCAGTTCATGGACGGGAGACGCACGGAAACTGGTCATGAACTGGGGGGAGGGGCGACCAGGAGAGCGTCTGACTCCCCCTGCTGACATAAACTCCAGGGATCGCGGCCTCAACCTAGTCCTGGCGCCTATGATCCCTAAAGCATAGCGCTGGAGCACCTAAGGGTGGCGGCGCATCAACCACTGTTTGTAGTCTCCACCAATACAGTGCGGCTGTGTCCGAATTCCCCTAGTAAGTGGAACCGATGCCTTACCTTCTCCCCATGCTCCGGCCACAGCCTGGTAAACGTCTGCTGGACCTGCTAGAACATCCGACACAGACGCCCGCCGAGACAACACTAGTACCCGGAGATAAGCGTTGTTGCGACCCGGTGGAGAGTTGTTGGAGCGACTCTTTCTAGCATGCGTTTAAGACACTGTTAAGAAAGAACACTCAAAACATAGTAAGACTATAAAAAGAAAATAATAAAGCTTAGGGCTGCCTTAACAGCAGCCCTGTGACCATAGTCCGGGTCCTGCCGCACCAAACAAAAAACTGATTTGACTGTGTCGGTGGGCGTCCTGCTCCCAGGATGCAGCAGGACGAGCCTGATGCATCCTGGGAGGCCAGAAAGCTCGTGACTATTTGGTGTCATTTCCGCTGTCGCTCCGGCATAACCCAATGTTATCCTGATTCCTGTGGATAACCTATGGACCCAGCCGGAGAAATTGTGATTTTGAAACAAAATGTTTTTTTTTTAAACTAATCATGTCCTTTTTTTCTCCTTTTCTTCCATCTCTCTCCTGTGTGTCTGAGGTGGAAGCAAATATATATGGATTTTTTGTATCAAGTAATATGTATTTAATATGGGTGTTTTTTATGGTGTAAAGGTGTGATATTTTTATAATATTTTATATAATACTGGGATGAATTTATATAGATGTTTGGTTTTAAATATACATTTTATGATATTTAACAACTGCGATAATAAGTGAATCATTATGCTCATGTGTGAGAATGAGAGCGATTGGTTATAGGAATCATGTGACCTCTGATGGTGGATTTAAATACCTAGTGGTGATGGACATGCAGCACGGTCTGACGAAGAGGGTGAGCCCTTGAAACGCGTAAACGCTCTTGCTGCGATCAACGCCGCTGACCAGACCGGACGGGGACTCCAGAAGCCAGGGAACATCAGGGACCTCTGTCGCTGTTCTATCGTGGTCCGTGTCTGCAGCCGGACCATATCGGAGCGTTCCTGTATACGGCTTATGATATGAGTATCCAGACATTGGTCTGATCTTGTTATCCTTTATTTTTGTGAATATATTAAAAGATCCTTTTTGGGAATTGATATGGTGTGGAGATCTTCTGGAGTCATCTAACAGAAACTATTATGGGAAAGCGGGACTGAACACTAATGTAAGTGTCATATATATTGGTAGATGCTCAATTAGCTTAGTGATATCATTCAGGTGCTCGAAAGGGAAGGGTAGTTCTGAGCAAGAAAAAAAAGGTATTTGGTTTCCCCCAGCACCCTGAATGATAACAGTAACCAGATATATATCCCACATAATAACAGAATTCAGAGATCTTCGTTACACATATTTGCGCAAATGTGTGGTTAAGCCCCAAAGCCGCATCAAGGCGTCTCTGTATATTTGGGGTCCCTAGCGCTATATCTAGGTTCAGGGTGTGGCCCCCCAAAACACCAGCATAAGCCAGAAAGCCCAGCGTAGCATACCAGTGAAAAAACTATAGTGTTAATAAATTAGTATTTAGGAAGCCGAAGCTATAGAGAGGGTGATACAAACATGAAATGTAATTAAAATAGAGAAATAGTGTTAAAATATTAATAAGTGAAAAGTGTTAATAGAATGTAAAGGTATGCCACACTAAAGCCATCCAGCTCAGCCAGTCCAGAGGCACCACACCTCACACCTCCATTACCCCAATCTGGGTCTAATATTAACCAGCAAGGAGCCACATGATAATGGCTCCTTACTACAATATGTCTAAGCTAAGAGCTACCCACCTTGGAGCAACCCCATAATGCTCCATGTGGCATGTCAGGGCCTGCAACTCCTCCTAATGCAGGAACCTCTAATGTAAGTGTATTCCCGGGTGGTCTTCAGGTTGCCGAATGTCGGGATCCCGGCGCACAGTATATCGGCGCCGGAATCCTGACACCCGGCATACCGACAGATATTCTCCCTCGTGGGGTCTACGACCCCCCTGGAGGGAGAATAAATAGCGTGGCACGCGTAGCGCGCCATCGTGCCCGCAGCGTTGCGAGCGCAGCGATCCCGCAAGTGGCTCATTTGCACTTGCCACACTGTCGGTATGCCGGCGGTCGGGCTCACGACACCGGTATGCTGGTCACCAGGAGCCCGGCCACCGGCACACAATACTACACCCGTATTTCCTACTGGCGTGTCTGCCTGCATTCCCCTCACACACCTCTGTCACTCAGGCTGTTAAAGAAACTGCTTAGGGTCCGCGGGTGAGAACCCGAATGCAAGTTTCTTTCCAAAAGTTACCATTTGGGCACCTGTGATTGCAGTTCTTCATATAGTCACCTGGATGTTTTTCTGACACAGCGCTGAGAACACTGTATATTTTTATTTCTCATATGTGCTTTAGGACTGTATAAAGGGTGAACTCCATCAGTGTTTCTAGCTGCTTAAGTGTTTGGTAGCGCAGGTGAAGCACATTGTTCATTTAGTTATTGTTATGTACCAAGCCTTCGAGAGTTATAAAGTGGAGAGAGTTAAACTGCCAACCATCCAGCTCCTAACTGTCATTTTTCAAACACAGCCTGTAACACGGTAGTTAGAAGCTGATTGGTTGGTAGTTTATCTCCCTCCACTTTATTTCTCTCCAATGTTTGATACATCTCCACCCAAGAACAGCACTTCTATTAAGTCTTTGTTCCTCCCAAAATTTACTCCCAAAGGAGAGGCGGCTGAGGTAGAGTATATACAATGCGCAGTTTCAAATGTGAAATGCTTCTGTATCTTATCCTCAATGGCAGATAAGCTAGGTACAGGCGCAGTCCACCAGAGTAGCTCTAAGGATATGTCCCATGCTATACCTATCCCCATATACTATTGTACGAGTTGCGTTGGAGGGGTGAACTCTGCCTCTGTGCAGGTGTAGTCAGTTGCCCACCTAGTTGGCACCTTCTTACCTTCGGGCCAAATGGATAGTGGATGGTCCTGGTATGCAGGCCTGACACACAATGAAGAAGGAGCTCTAGGAGGAAGGACAATGCATAAGTACCCTCCTACTTCTGGGTCAATCGCAATACCCTTCCGGGCAGAAATTTTACAAAATAGGGATTTGGTGTTTGAGTGAAAATCACCCGTGGCACGTTTGGATTCAGATCCCAATTTTCATCTATGAGTGCTTTCGCCGGGGTGCAAGGCCCACTATCTGCACAGAAGACAAGAGACAGAAAGAGAGAGGTTCTCACCGATAACACTCTTTAAATCCGTCCTGCTCCTCCCATCAATGGTACCTATAACAGTGATTTTCAACCTTTTTTCACTCGCGGCACACCGAACAATATTTTAAAATTGTCAAGGCACACCATCAGTTCCCCACAGGAAAAAACAAAAAACACACATTGGCCCTCAAAGTAAAAAAAATTCCATACATATATTGGCCTACACAGAAAAAAAACAATCACATTGCTCCCACATAAATCCTGTTGCTCCCCACATAAGTTATTCACATTGTTCCCCCCATAAATTCATAAATCCTTATTCTCCCCACATGAATCCTACTGTTCCCCACAGGGAAAAAAAAAATAACAACAAATATTAGCCCCCTACCAGTCAGCTGTCCTCCTCCCTGTCCCTCAGTGGCGGGGGTTGTTCATAGTGGAGTGCTGTGAATACTGAGCAGCAGGTGGTCGGGCAGGTGGGGAAGTGGGTGGTTAAGGAAAGCTGTGTATGCAGGCAGGAACTGGAAGATGTGTATGCAGGCGGGTGGGCTGGCTGGCTGGTGAGATGTGGCAGCTGTGACCTATGATATCACACCGCCGCGTCTTCAAGGCATACATCACGGCCGGAGCACGACTGATCCTCTAAGAAGAGCCTGGGCCAACAGTTCACTCTGAAGGTGCAGGAAGCTGCTCTGGCTCCGCGGCACACCTTGCAACTGGTCGCGGCACACTAGTGTGCCACGGCACACTGGTTGAAAAAGCCTGACCTATAAGGTAGAGATGAGCGGGTTCGGATTTAATGCCAGATTTAACGCCAGTTCGGTTTTATCTGGATTTTTCTTATTGGCTATTCAAAAAATGTGACATCCGTGAGCCAATAAGATGCCGTTTTGAGATCCGAATAAATCGGAGTAAAACTGAACCCGCTCATCTCTACTATAAGGAGACAATAACCCCATGCAGAGCCCAATCTTAACTGTAGGTGTCACAATACTACCTACAACAATAACAAGGGCCCTATCCATGTAAGACCCTCCTGCTGGACAGAGCTATCCATGTAAGACCTTCCTGACCTGCACAGAGCTATCCATGTAAGACCTTCCTGACCTGCACAGAGCTATCCATGTAAGACCCTCCTGCTGGACAGAGCTATCCATGTAAGACCTTCCTGACCTGCACAGAGCTATCCATGTAAGACTCTCCTGCCCGCACAGAGCTATCCATGTAACACCCTCCTGTCTGCACAGAGCTATCCATGTAAGACGCTCCTGCCTGCACAGAGCTATCCATGTAAGACCCTCCTGCTGGACAGAGCTATCCATGTAAGACCCTCCTGCCTGCACAGAGCTATCCATGTAAGACCCTCCTGCTGGACAGAGCTATCCATGTAAGACCTTCCTGACCTGCACAGAGCTATCCATGTAAGACCTTCCTGACCTGCACAGAGTTATCCATGTAAGACCCTCCTGCCTGCACAGAGCTATCCATGTAAGACGCTCCTGCCTGCACAGAGCTATCCATGTAAGACCCTCCTGCTGGACAGAGCTATCCATGTAAGACCTTCCTGACCTGCACAGAGCTATCCATGTAAGACTCTCCTGTCTGCACAGAGCTATCCATGTAACACCCTCCTGTCTGCACAGAGCTATCCATGTAAGACCCTCCTGTCTGCACAGAGCTTTCCATGTAAGACCCTTCTGCCTGCACCGAGCTATCCATGTAAGACCCTCCTGCCCTGCACAGAGCTATCCATGTAAGACCCTCCTGCCTGCACAGAGCTATCCATGTAAGACCCTCCTGCCTGCACATAGCTATCTTTGTAAGACCTTCCTGACCGGCAAGGAGCTATCCATGCAATGCCCAGGTTATTAATGGGGCTCAGGTCTTGTGAAGCCTACCTAACGCCAAGTGACCTGGGCCTAATAGCCAGGATCACTTACCAGGGCTCAGGCCTAGTGTCTGCCTAATCTTTTGCGCAGTGAAGTGACCAGGGTCCTAATTCTCAGTCACTTACACCTGGCAGCTCACACAGTGACTTGGGCCGAATGCCTAGAGTCACTTACTGGGGGCTCAGGCCTTAAGCCTGACTAATTGCCACACAGGCCTGAGACCTGACTCCGACCAAGGGCCTAGTGCCCAACAGTTATCATGGTCTAGGGGATCACTGAGAATACCAGTGGCCAAAGTCCGCCTAACAGTATCGTTGGGAGAGGTTGCAGTGTGGAGTTTCATTTATAGCTCTTTGGCACATGCAGGACTCTCTGGTCCTCATCTTCTTTTTTTCTGCTGCTGACCCATTCTGGTCATCGGCTATCTCTTCCACTCTTCATCCAGCTGGCGCCTCTTTTTTTTTTTCCATAAGGGCTACTTCCTGGGTCCCCATAATGCATCAGTTGCTAGTGCACTTACGGAGCTGGGGTCCGACAATTGACCCCAGTGCCTGCGGCCGCCATTGAACATATCTCTATGGGTAAAAATGAAAAAGGGACAATAATGGGTTAGGTGACACCAACACCCCTGTAACCTTTCTAATCAAGCAAAAGACCTCCACTCACATAGTTCTAAGAATAAGACAGTCTCAAAATACATGGAAGAGTCCACCCACCTGACCACAATTTGTCCAACAATATTTAAAAATGGAGGATCACGAGGTTAGGACGGCTTTACAGAGAACTTCCAGCAAGAGTCGTGCAGCTTGGTGCCTTCCACAAGAGTAGATATTATAGGAGATATTTTATCAGTGTTACTATTGTGAGAAACAATTGATTTGGTCGGGAAACCCCATCTGTAGGGAATATTTGCCTTCCTTAGAGCATTGGTGATAGGTTGGTAAGACCGAAGCTTGAATCCGATAAGGGTCTGGCTGCTCTATGAAATGCCTTTTTAATATGGAAAAAGTGCATCATCATTACAGTGTCTAGTGTCTTGTCTTTGGGATGTGGTGGAGAAGGTCAATGAGTAGAGCATAGTTGGCAATAGCTCCATAAAGAGGTCTGTAGCAGAGTCTTATGCCTCACAGTTTAAGGTTATTTCAATGTGATCTTCCAAATCACTGACTTTCTCCCTCAGAGCTACTACCTCCGCCTGCAATGCTTTGTGGAGAATTCATTATGGGAACCAACCATCTCATCCATTTTGGTCTCCAGACGAACTGTATGGCCACCCAAATCATCAATAGATGATGTTGACAGGACTGAAGAGCAGCTCAGATTTCAACTATCAAGTTGAGAAGTTGTTTCATCGTCCCTATCGTAAGTGGCTCAGTGCCACCCAAAGAATCATCCACCAGGCTAGGAATGTAACTAGGAGTCCTGCACCCCTTTTACTGAGTCTCAGAAACACCCAAGCCTCTTGAACTTGGGGCTTAAGGGAAGGGTTTGAAAAAGATAACCTGAGAAACAGCCTTGGACAATTTCAGTCTTTTAGGAGCCATAATGCAAAGTCAACAGAAAATGGGACACAGGACAGAGGACGTCACTGAAACAATGGGACCAATTAAAACATGAATGTGCAGGCCACAAATGAGTGATGACAGGTCATCCTGATGCTATACCGGTGTGCATCTGGCAGAGAAAGATCACCTCCAGAAAAACACCGGTGATGCAGCAGCACCAAAAGGGGAAACTGGGTTCACTAAAGTCCAAAATGAAGTGAAGTAACAATATAACTGGGTAGGCAAAGAATCCACACAACACTAGGTAAGGTAGGTGCAATATAGAGGTAGCAGTACTCATGCAGCCCTTTAGGCATCTTTACCTACCAGGGCAGGGTCTCAAAGATGGAGGGTCCTTCCAGAGAACGAGAGGTGCCAGCAGGGTTTATGATTCCAGGGGGAGCAGTTGCATCCTCCACATAGCTCAATGACTCTTCACAGCCCTGACTACATCTCCTAAGCTGTCCCTGCAGAGAGCTGCTGGCATCTACTTGGATCCAGTGGTCACGAGAGCCACTGTGGCTGCTGGGTGCTGGAACTCCCAGTCCACAACTTTCTGCACGTGATAAACTGCAAGCTTTGGGCACAGCGGCTCAGCAGGGAGTGGCTTTCCCTCCTTCACAAATACTCCACCAGCATCTGCAGAAGCCACTACCTCACAGCCTGTCCGTCACATTATACTGCCAGGTTCCCATTCCATAGCACTGGGTACTGGAGGGGGGTGGGCAAATCTGCGTAGATGGGGACACTCTCTCTTAAAAAAAATTGTAAAATATACTATACGCAGCGTCAAGAAGCTGCAAAGGGGGACATATGTACTGCTCAGCAGCACTCAGCAAGTGACCTGGCATGACCCTCCATCGGGCCACTCCACAATCCTGGGCCCGTTAAAGAGTACCCCACCTCGGCACCATTGAAACCAAGATGGTTTTGCCTTTTTAAAAATTGCTACTTTAAATCTAGTGGATAAATAATCCAAATGTTCCTGCTGAACGCAACTTGCAGGCAATATTTAGGCCTCAGCCTCTCATTCAGTTATTTTGTGACTGTGATTTGCTATTCCATGGAGTAAAGGGCATTTTGGGAATTTATAGTGGTCCTGGAAAATACTCTGAAAATGGGCTCAAATTGTAGGCAGGGCTAAATTCCTACCAAAGTGGTAGAGATTATCATGTCCTTTATACACTGTGTTCTCCTGCACTGTGTCTCACCTGTGTCCTTTATCACTCACATTTCCTGCCTGTGTTTTCCCCCACTCACATTACCAGCCGATGTCCTTCAACACTCACATTTCCAGCCCGTGTCCTCCATCACTCACATAACCAGCCCGTGTCCATCACCAGCTCGTGTCCTCCATCACTCACTTCAGCAGCCCGTGTCCTCCATCACTCACATCACCAGCTTGTGTCCATCACCAGCCCGTGTCCTCTCCCACTCACGTGACCAGCCTGTGTCCTCCATCACTTACGTCACTAGCCCATATCCTCCGTAACTCACGTCACCAGTCAGTCTCCTCCATCACTCACATTACCAGCCCGTGTCCTCCATCACTCACATCACCAGCCCGTGTCCATCACCAGCTCATGTCCTCCATCACTCACATCACCAGCCTATGTCCATTACCAGCCCATGTCCTCCATCACTCACATCACCAGCCCGTGTGCACCACCAGCTTGTGTCCTCCATCACTCACATCACCAGCCCGTGTCCTCCATCACTCACTTCAGCAGCCCGTGTCCTCCATCACTCACATTACCAGCCTGTGTCCTCCCCCACTCACATTATCAGCCCAAGGCCCTCATTCCGAGTTGTTCGCTCGCAAGCTGCTTTTAGCAGCATTGCACACGCTAAGCCGCCGCCTACTGGGAGTGAATCTTAGCTTATCAAAATTGCGAACGAAAGATTCGCAATATTGCGAAAAGACTTCTCTGTGCAGTTTCTGAGTAGCTCGAGACTTACTCTTCCAGTGCGATCAGTTCAGTGCTTGTCGTTCCTGGTTTGACGTCACAAACACACCCAGCGTTCGCCCAGACACTCCTCCGTTTCTCCAGCCACTCCCGTGTTTTTCCCAGAAACGGTAGCGTTTTTTCACACACTCCCATAAAACGGCCAGTTTCCGCCCAGAAACACCCACTTCCTGTCAATCACACTCCGATCTCCAGTACGAAGAAAAAACCTCGTAATGCCGTGAGTAAAATACCAATCTTCATAGCAAATTTACTTGGCGCAGCCGCAGTGCGAACATTGCGCATGCGCAGTTAGCGGAAAATCGCTGCGATGCGAAGAAAATTACCGAGCGAACAACTCGGAATGAGGGCCCATGTCCTCCATCAATTACATCACTAGCCCATATACTCCGTAACTCACGTCACCAGCCAGTGTCCTCCCTCACTCAAATTACCAGCCTGTATCCTCTGTCACTCACATCACCAGCCCGTGTCCTTCATCACACATCACCAGCGCATGTTCTCCAACCTTTACATCACCAGTCCGTGTTCTCCATCACTCACATCACCAGCCCATGTCCTCCGTCTCTCACAACACCAGCCTGTGTCCTCCATCACTCACATCACCAGCCCGTGTCCTCCGTCACTCAAATCACCAGCCCGTGTCCTCCATGCTCCATCACCAGCCCGTGTCCTCCATGCTCCATCACTCACATCACCAGCCCATGTTCTCCAACCTTTACATCACCATCCCGTGTCCTCCATCACTAACATCAGCATCCCGTGTCCTCCATCACTCACATCACCAGCCCATGTTCTTCATTATTCACATCACCAGCCCATGTACTCCATCATTCACATCACCAGCCCATGTTCTCCAACCTTTACATCACCATCCCATGTCCTCTGTCACTCACATTACCAGCCTGTGTTCTCTGTCACTCACATCACCAGCCCGTGTCCTCCGTCACTCACATCACCAGCTTGTGTTTTCTGTCACTCACATCACCAGCTTGTGTTCTCTGTCACTCACATCACCATCCCGTGTCCTCCATCACTCACATCACCAGCTTGTGTTCTCTGTCACTCACATCACCAGCCTGTGTTCTCTGTCACTCACATCACCAGCTTGTGTTCTCTGTCACTTACATCACCAGCTTGTGTTCTCTGTCACTCACATCACCAGCTTGTGTTCTCTGTCACTCACATCACCATCCCGTGTCCTCCATCACTCACATCACCAGCTTGTGTTCTCTGTCACTCACATCACCAGCTTGTGTTCTCTGTCACTTACATCGCCAGCTTGTATTCTCTGTCACTTTCTCTGTGAAACTTTTGTATGAAAACCAATCACTGAGTATCGCAAAATAACAGTTTTTAATAGATGACTGTATTAAAAAAAAAAACTGAAAAATTAGGCACAAAAATAAAGCTTAAACTTAAATCCTAAAATGTGTCTCTATACAACTGCTGCAATATTCTTCACAGTGCTGGGCCCCTCACTTCGTCAGAGATGTATTTATTTATTTATTTGTTTGTTTGTTTCCATTTATATAATGTGGCAGTCCAGTCCGGATGCCACCCCGGGTGTTTGCAGGACAGGGCACTACAGTTCGGGTGCCCCGGGCTAAGGCGACCTGGGTTTAGGGCTGGACCAAGAGGCAGCCCAGGGAGGTGTTGGGCCACAGCAGGTTGTCTCTTTAATGTTATATCAAAGATTATCTGGCAGTTGGAAATTATATTATTGTATTGCTGTTGATACGCAGAAATACCCTGCAATTTCATACATGAGATCCCATCCATGGAGATCCGGTCCAGGTATTGGAGCAAGCGCTCCCAGCAATCAGGCACACCTGCGCCACACTTTTATAAAGCTCGTTAGGGCAAGGGCTCAGGGCTCCTGATGCCAACATGTGGCCAGGCGATAGAGGGCGGGCCAGTGGGTTAGAGACAGGGATCCTGAGAGTGTGTACATACTGTTTGTGAACTGGTGCCTAATTAAGGTACCCATTGAACTTGCTGTGATAAAGTCTGTTTACTATGCTGTGGAAGTAAACGGACTGCTTTTCTTTCATACAACTGTGTCAGCGTCTTGTCTGGTGGAAGGTCGCATGTTACAAATTGGCACCCAAACAAGGACCCTCTGCTGGATGCCCCAAGGGCAGTGGGAACCCAGTGGCTGCAGGAGCCGCCGGATTCGTGACAGTCTCCACAGACTCTGCAAACTTCCTCTGGTCAGGTTAGTAACCAGCCAGGGTGTGTGTGTTTTTTTTTTTTAATTGTGGGTTCATGGTGTATGTTAAGGGACGCGAGATTCATATATCGTGCATCCATCCTGTCCACCATGAAGGAGTTGTTAAGGGCTCTAACTAATGTGGCTGCGGGGCAACAATCCCAGATGCAGCTTCTCCAAACACAAGTACAGGCTCAGCAGAAAACCCTGCGCCTGATTCATGATGAAGAGGGTCTCCTGCGACAGCATCTACAGGAGCCTAGACCGTTGCAAAATATGTGTCCCTCAGACGATGTGGAAGCCTACCTGGGGAACTTCGAGCGCACGACCGCACTCCTGGGAATAGGCTGGTCCCATACTTGACAGGGGATCCCCAGAAAACGTACCATGACCTCCCGGCGGACCAGGCATCCACCTATTATACTGGGTCACATCGGCGTAACCAAGGCCTGCATAGCCCTGTGGTTCCAGGACTGGCGTTGGACCTCGACAGAGAATTCTCGAATCCAGCTGGCTGAACTTCTAAAAATGGCGAGTTCTTGGCTTCAGCCGGAAAGGAATATGGCTGCCCAAGTGATGGAGATCGTAGCCATAGACCACTGTGTGCGGGTCTTAGAGGCATGCAGAGGTGGGTTCTGCAGGCTGACCCTCAAAATATGTAGGACCTAGCCACCGCAATGGAGAGATATGCTGCACTGGAGAAAATGGCTAAGCCCTCAGACCTAGAGACTCGACCAGCCCCAAGACCCCGAAACTGTCAACCTCCAGAAACGGGGGCCCGGACCAATCCGGTCATCTGCTATGAGTGCAGGGAACAGGGCCACATCTGAAAGGACTGTACCAAACAACCTGAGCCTATGGAGTGCGGAGCAGGGAAATCAGGGCAACCAGCCTACAGCTGTGTCGGAAGCAAAGGTTCGTCTGTGCCCTCCCAATTCCAGGTGAACCTCCAGATTGCAGCACGGCCAATCCAGATGCTTGTCGATACTGGGAGTGAGTTGTCAATTATATATGCGGGGTCGATCCCTGAAGGCACTGACCAGGTCTTACCTGCGGTTGAGGTGCTCTGCATCCATGGTGCCACTTGCAAGTACCCCAGAGTGCGGTTTCCAGTGCAACATCAGGGGCGGACAATCCAGTTGGTGGCAGCCGTCGCCCCACGCTTGCACTATCCTTTTATCCTGGGGCGAGATTTCCCTGGCCTATCGGAACTGCTGGATTTTCAACTCAAGGAGCTGCCTTCCTCTCCCAGCTTCGTGGCTCAAAGGTCGAGTAAGTCCTCAGGAACCGAGTGTGTGTGTGGAGTCGGTACATCTACGCCAGAAGAGCCGACCAATCCGGAGGAGGCGAGTGACATAAGGACATTGAGAACTGTCCTGTTACTTCAGGATTTCGGACGAGACCAACGGGAAGACCTGAACCTTGCGCATGCTCTCCAGAACATTTGTACTTATAATAGGAAAATGTATTCATCCTTACCCAGGAGAGGGGGCGGGGGGTTACGGGGGGGCAGCCCTTATTTCATAGTAGATAAGGATTTACTACATCAGGTTGTCAAGAAACGGGGCAAGAAAGTTGAGCAGCTTATAGTACCACGGGTCCACCAGCCTCTGGTCCTGGAAGCTACCCATTCACAGTTGTGGGGAGGACATTTGGGTGAGGCGAAAACTCTGCAGAGGATACAGCAGCGGTTTTTCTGGCTGGGAATCCGAGCGTCGGTAGCAAAGTACTGTCAGGAGTGTCCCATCTGCCAGCATACCGCACCAAAGCCCCAGTACACAGCTCCCCTCATCCCTCTTCCAGTAATTTCCGTTCCCTTTGAAAGGATTGGAATGGCTATTGTGGGGCCAGTAGAAAAAATAGCAAAGGGACATCAGTATAACTTCGTCCTCCTTGATTATGTCACACGATACCCTGAAGCCATACCTCTAAGAAATATGAAGACAGCAACCATTGCCAAAGAACTATTGCTGATCTTCTCCTGCCTGGACATACCCAAGGAGGTCCTCACTGACCAGGGGACCCCCTTTATGTCCCAGCTGATGAGCGACTTATATCGACTGCTGGGGGTTAAGAAGATTCGCACCTAAGTGTATCATCCCCAAACTGATGGCTTGGTGGAGCGTTTTAATCGCACACTCAAGCAGATGCTCAGGGGGGCAGTTGCCCAGGACAAAAGGGATTGGGACCAACTCTTACCTTTTCTGATGTTCGCCATCCGAGAGGTTCCCCAGTCCTCTATGGGCTTCAGCCCCTTTGAGCTGTTGTACGGCAGACAGCCCCGGGGAATCCTGGACCTCCTAAAGGAGGAATGGGAACAACAGATGTCCCCAGAGCCAAGTGTAGTACAGTTCGTTCACCAGCTCTACGGGCGGTTCCAGCAGATAGCTCCATTGGTCAGGGACGATATGACTCAGGCCCTGTCTAGACAGAAATGTCATTATGATGTCCCAGCTGAGAAACTGAGTTTTAACCCTGGAGACAATGTCTTGGTCCTGGTACCCACAGTGGATGGCAAGCTTTATGCCCATTGGAAAGGGCCATATACAGTGCTCGAGGCTGTGGGACCAGTGACTTATCGTGTGAGCTAACCGGGAAAGTGAAAGCTTACAAAGGTCTATCATATAAATCTGCTGAAGCCTTGGAAGGAAAGCTCAGAGACAGCAACTGCAATAGTGGCCAAGATCTTGGCATGCGCGGTCCCAATTGACAGATTTCTTGATGAGGTCAAGATGCGTCAAGCTCAAGACATGGTCAGGAGAAATTTAGATGTTTTTTCAGCGCTTCCAGGAAGGACTAAGATCATCGAGCACGATATCATTACTCCTCCGGGGGTAGTGGTCAATCTGCGGCTGTACCGGATACTCGAGGCAATGAGGGACGCAGTACGCAAGGAAGTGGAGGAAATGTTACGCCTGGGGGTAATTGAAGAGTTCACCAGCGGGTAGAATAACCCCATAGTGCTTGTTCCCAAGCCGTCCGGAGCACTGCGGTTCTGCAACGACTTCTGCAGGTTGAACCAAGTATTTCAATTTGATGCCTACCCCATGCCACGCATTGATGAGATGATCGAGCAACTGGCCCAAAGCCAATACTTGACCACTCTTGACTTTACTAAAGGCTATTGGCAGATTCCCCTCACCGAAGCTGCCAAGGCAAAAACGTCTTTTTCCACCTTAGATGGCCTGTTTCAGTATAGAGTCTTGCCATTTGGTCTTCACGGGTCCCCAGCCACATTCCAGTGGGCTATGAATAAGCTCCTCCAGCCCCACCGAAAGTACGCAGCCACGTACCTAGATGATATTGTGATCTTCAGAGACGACTGGGAGTCTCATCTGGCCAAAGTGGAAGCCCTATTGAAGACTCTGCGCTTCCACTGCTTCACGGCCAACCCAGAGAAGTGTGCAATAGGTATGTCGGAGGCTAAGTACTTGGGGTACATGGTAGGCCCAGGCCAAATTAAACCTCGGGTCAATAAGGTGGAGGTGGTAGCTGCCTGGCCAAGACCTGAGAGGAAAACCCAACTCAGGGCCTTTTTAGGCCTGCTGGGATAATACCGCAAGTTTATCCCGAACTTTGCCACCAGAGCAGCCCCGCTCGCTGATTGCTTGAAAAAGCAAAGTCCGTACAAGCTTGTGTGGACGTTCCAGGTACACGAGGCCTGGAAGGACTTAAAAAGTGCCCTCTGTAAAGCACCAGTGTTGATAACCCCGGACTTCGGTAAAAGGTTCATACTGCAGACGGATGCTTCAGGAACAGGCCTCGGTGCAGTGCTGTCTCAGGAGGTAGGTGGGGAAGCGAAACCAGTCCTCTACCTCAGCAAGAAACCACTGCCCAGGGAACAACGATATGCCATGGTAGAGCAGGAATGCCTGGCTATCAAGTGGGCAGTGGAGACTCTGAGGTACTATCTCCTGGGACGGGAGTTCACCTTAATCACTAATCACGCTCTGGGTGTGCCTAAATCAGGAGACCAACGCCCGGGTAACACGGTGGCTCCTTGCCCTCCAGCCGTACCGCTTCAAGGTCCAGCACAGAGCAGGAGGATTACAGGGCAATGAGGATGCCCTTTCAAGGAAGTTCCTCTCCTCAAAAGGTGCAGAGGTCTGTCGGGTGAAGCTAGAGGGGGGGGGGGGGGAGGACTCGGAGAGAGACCGACCCGAAAAGGGGTACGCCTGCTGAGATTGGCGAGCAGGTATGTACGCCAAAGAAGGACCCAGCTTCACCCGTAGGCTCGACGCTTAGGGGGAGGATATGTGGCACTCCAGTCCGGATGCCACCCCAGGTGTTTGCAGGACAGGGCACAACAGTTTGGGTGCCCCGAGCTAAGGCGACCTGGGTTTAGGGCTGGACCAAGAGGAAGCCCAGGGAGGGGTTGGGACACAGCAGGTTGTCTCTTTAATGTTGTGTCAAGGATTATCTGGCAGTTGGAAATTATATTATTGTATTGCTGTTGATACGCAGAAATATCCTGCAATTTCATACATGAGATCCCATCCATGCAGATCCGGTCCAGGTATTGGAGCAAGCGCTCCCAGCAATCAGGCACACCTGTGCCACACATTTATAAAGCTCGGTAGGAAAAGGGCTCAGGGCTCCTGATGCCAACAAGTGGCCAGGTGATAGAGGGCGGGCCAGTGGGTTAGAGACAGGGATCCTGAGAGTGTGTACATGCTGTTTGTGAACCGTTGCCTAATTAAGGTACCCATTGAACTTGCTGTGATAAAGTCTGTTTACTATGCTGTGGAAGTAAACGGTCTGCATTTCTTTCATACAACTGTGTCAGCGTCTTGTCTGGTGGAAGGTCGCTTGTTACAATAATTTATAGCTCACAGAGAGATAGTAGTAAGAAAACAAATTATACTAGTCTGGTTCTAGAAACAAAAGTGCAATCAGCAGTGAAACCAATGGAGAAGTTGTCCATAGCAACCAACCAGGTTGCGATTATAAAGTATATTCTGGATCTAGGTTGTATTTATGGTTCACTGAAGTTGCAGTGAGAAAGAGAATGAAGGGCAGATGTACTAAGCCCTAGAGAGAGATAAAAGTACCAACCATTCAACTCCTGTCATTTTTCAAACACAGCCTGTAACATGGCAGTTAGGAGCTGATTGGCTGGCGTGTTATCTCTCTCCATTTCTCCGAGGGTTTAGTACATCTCCCCCTAAGTCTGCATATATTTGGTCAAAACTATCTAATATATAAAAATGAAAATCTGTCCTTCTGTCTTTCTATACAAATCCACAGTTTACAAGCGAAGATCGTGAAATTTTACATACGAGCGTATTGAAACACGGCGGAGGCAACTAAAACAATTAGAAATCCCTAGCACCCCTAGGGGAGCAGACAGCGGCACAGAGTATATCAGGAGACAGCATAACTCTGGAATTGCTGGAGCAATGTACTCAAAAATTGGTATATCTATGCCTTACACTCTGGCAACAAACACTGTGGGAGGAAGACATCCCTAGCACCCCTAGGGGTGGGACAGCAGCACAGAGTATGTCAGCAGCCAGCAAAACTCTGGAACGCCTGGACCAATTTACACCAAACTTGGTACACATCTGACTTAAAATCTTGGAACAAACTCTGTGAGGGTTAGACACCCCTAGCACCCCTATGGGTGAAACAGCAGCACAGAGTATTTCAGGAAATAGCCTAAATCCCGAATGGCTAGACCAATTTACAAAAAACTGGGTACACATATGACTTATCTCGGAAAACAAACAATGTGTGGGGCCAGACACACCTAGCGGTGGGACAGCAGCGCAGAGTATGTCAGCAGCAGGGGCGGAACTGTGGGAGGCAGTGGAGTCGGCTGCCGCCGGGCTCCTGGTCACAAGGGGGCGCATCTCCTCCACTGTCTCCCGCAGCCTGAGGACTGCGCTGCTATTGCAGATGGAGGAGCTGTGTCAATGACACGGAAGCTGCCTCCTGTAGAGAGAGATGGCACTGGCTGCAGCTAGGGGGAGCTCCAGAGCACAGCTCCTCCCGGGCCCTTAGTAAGCCAGCCGAGGGAAGCTCAGAACTCTCTGCTCCTCCATGCTCTGGATGATAGCCAAAGGTAGGCACTGTGGGGTGGGGGGGGGGGGGGGGGGGGGGAAGACGTATTTGGGGGGAAGTATTGTGTTTTGTGTGTGCTTGTTTTTAAGTGAGGTGTGTGTGTTTTTAAGGAAAGTTGTACATTCAAGTAAAAGAGGCATGTGTGTGGTGTGATGTGTGTGTGAGAGAAGCATGTGTGTGAGAGGCATGTGTGTGTATGTAAGTGGGAGGCATGTGTGTGTAAGTGGGAGGCATGTGTATGTAAGTGGGAGGCATGTGTATGTAAGTGAGAGCGCGTGTGTGTGTGAGGCATGTGTATGTAAGTGAGAGGCATGTGTGTGTGTGTGTGTGTGTGAGAGGCATGTATATGGAAGTGGGAGGCATGTGTATGTAAGTGAGAGGCATGTGTGTGTGAGAGGCATGTGTATGTAAGGGGCCCTACACACTCGGCGATGCGCCGCCGAGGTGCCCGACGGCCGATACGGCCGACGAGCGACCCGGCGGCGGGGGGGCAGTGACGGGGGGAGTGAAGTTACTTCACTCCCCCCGTCACCCGGCTCCGTAGACTTGCAGGCAAATATGGCCGATCTCGTCCATATTGGCCGGCATGCACAGCCGACATGGCCCCAGCGATGAACGAGCGCGGGGCCGCGCATCGTTCATCGATGGGGACTCCACACTGCACGATATAAACGATATCTCGTTCATTAATGAACGAGATCGTTCATATCGTGCAGTGAAATCGCTATGTGTGTAGGGCCTATAAGTGAGAGGCATGTGTATGTAAGTGAGAGGCATGTGTATGTGAGAGGCATGTGTATGTGAGAGGCTCGTGTGTGAGAGGTGTGTGTAAGTGAGAGGCATGTGTATGTAAGTGAGAGGCGTGTGTGTTTAAGTGAGACGTGTGTGTTTAAGTGAATGAGGCGTTTGTGGTTTTTTTAATATATATCTAGTGTTCACGCTAGGTGTCTGCCCCTTTTTTAGACAGCTGAATCCCGCCCTGCCCGTTTTTGTGCGCCCTGCCGTTTGCTGCCTGCCGGACCCCGCCACGTCGCCGGATCCAGCCGTGCGCCGCCGGACCCGGTACGTACATGAGAGTTCCCCTGGGCTAAATTAACCTTGTAAGTATTTTGCAGCTGTAAACATTAATCTCAGTGCTCTCTACCTGGTGCAATGTATCTCAGTGCTCTCCACCTGGTGCAATGTATCTCAGTGCTCCCTACCTGGTGCAGTGTGCCTCAGTGCTCCCTACCTGGTGCAGTGTGCCTCAGTGCTCCCTACCTGGTGCAGTGTGCCTCAGTGCTCCCTACCTGGTGCAGTGTGCCTGAGTGCTCTCTACCTGGTGCAGTGTGCCTGAGTGCCCTCTACCTGGTGCAATGTTTCTCGGTGCTCTATACCTGGTGCAGTGTGTCTCAGTGCTCTCTACCTGGTGCAGTGTGCCTCAGTGCTCTCAACCTGGTGCAGTGTGCCTCAGTGCTCTCTACCTGGTGCAGTGTGCCTCAGTGCTCTCTACCTGGTGCAGTGTGCCTCAGTACTCTCTACCTGGTGCAGTGTGCCTCAGTGCTCTCTACCTGGTGCAGTGTGCGTCAGTGCTCTCTACCTGGTGCAGTGTGCCTCAGTGCTCTCTACCTGGTGTAGTGTGCCTGAGTGCTCTATACCTGGTGCAGTGTGTCTCAGTGCTCTCTACCTGGTGCAGTGTGCCTCAGTGCTCTCTACCTGGTGCAGTGTGCCTCAGTGCTCTCTACCTGGTGCAGTGTGCCTCAGTGCTCTCTACCTGGTGTAGTGTGCCTCAGTGCTCTCTACCTGGTGCAGTGTGCCTCAGTGCTCTCTACCTGGTGCAGTGTGCCTCAGTGCTCTCTACCTGGTACAGTGTGCCTCAGTGCTCTCTACCTGTTGCAATGTGCCTCAGTGCTCTCTACCTGACGCAATGTGTATAATGTGCTCTATCTGGCGCAATATGTATAACGTGCTCTACCTGGCGCAGTGTGTATTAGGGGCACTACCGTGTGGTGTAATGTGAATTGACACTATTATGTGGCCACGCCCCTTCCCCACGAAACAACGCCCCTAGATTTTTGTTGCGCACCTTCGGTGCGCACTGTCCATGTTTTGGCCGTAGGAATGGGAGCACCAAGCATTATAGTATGTACCTAAGTTTGTCCATCTAACTTAAAAATGTGCCCTCTCCGTGATCAGCACCCTGCCCTAAAAAAAAATACTACAGTGAACACTAATTATATTGGCACACCGCTGCGCCAAAGCATCTCCATGGAGACCTGGCGGGTGAGGGAGCACTGTAGGTGTACTATAATGGTATGCTGGTATCTGTTTTATTGTAATGACTGACTTGGAGTGCGTCCACTTTGTATGTGTATGTATATTACTATAGGGAAAGGTACCTGAGCACGCTGCTACTGTTCACCCTGAGTGCCGGATAGCTACATATGGTATGTGTGTGTATATGTAGGGGGGCACCAACATTTATCATGCCTCCGGGCTACTGGGACGAACTTACGCCACTGGTCAGCAGACAGCATAACTGTGGAAGGCCTGGAGCAATTTACACCAAACTTGGTACACATCTGACTTACAATCTCGAAAACACCCCTTGCACCCCTAGGGGTGGGACAGCGGCACAGAGTATTTCAGGAGACAGCAAAACTCCTGAATGGCTAGACAAATTTACAACAAACTAGGTACACATATAACTTACACTCGGAAAACAAACAATGTGTGGGGTCAGACACCCCTAGCGGTGGGACAGCAGCGCAGAGTATGTCAGCAGACAGCATAACTGTGGAAGGCCTGGAGCAATTTACACCAAACTTGGTACACATCTGACTTACAATCTCAAAAACACCCCTTGCACCCCTAGGGGTGGGACAGAGTATTTCAGGAGACAGCAAAACTCCCGAATGGCTAGACCAATTTACTACAAACTAGGTACACATATAACTTACACTCGGGAAACAAACAATGTGGGGGTCAAACACCCCTAGCACCCCTAGGGGTGGGACAGCAGCACAGAGTATGTCAGTACACAGCTTAACTGTGGAAGGCCTGGAGCTATTTACACCAAACTTGGTACACATCTGACTTACAATCTGGGAACAAACTCTGTGGGGTTTAGACACCCCTAGGGGTGGGACAGCAGCACAGAGTATTTCAGGAGACAGCATAACTCCAGAATGCCTAGACCAATTTACAACAAACTTGGTACACATATGACTTACAAGCTGGGAACAAACACTGTGGGGGTAAGACACCCCTAGCACCCCTAGGGGTGAGGCAGCAAAGAGTTTTTCAGCAAACAGCATAACTCTGGAATGCCTGGAGCAATTTACACCAAACTTGCTACACATATTACTTACACTCTGGGAACAAACACTGTGAGAGTAACACACCACTAGGACCCCTAGGGGTGGGCCAGCAGCACAGAGTATATCAGGATATGTATGATATGTCAGTGATGACAGGGCTGCATGTGACAGGGGCAGTGACATGATGTGAGGAGGGGAATGGAGGTAGCACAAACCCACACACTGAGTTATATAGTGGAAGTAGCATGGTCCCCCAGCAGCACAGAGTATATCAGGAGATACATAATGTGCTGTGCTATTTTTAAATTGGGGTTTCATTTTATTGAGGTGTATAACATTTTACATGCTTTTTTTAACTATGTTATTTATACTCAGTGGCGGATCGGGAGGGGGGGGGCACTCGGGCCTGTGCCCCCCCTGTCATTAAGGAATTGATGTTGGGGGCACAAAAATAAAAAAACGCCGGGTCCCTCAGGATGTGCTGTGAGCTGCAGCGCTGTCCTGTCCTGTGCTGCGCTGTCAATCAGTCTGGTGGGAGGAATGGAACGGAGGGAGGAATTTGGAAGAGGGGGAGACCATGAAGAGTGTGATCTCCCGCCCTCACCTCCTCCTCTGCTCCGCATGCTCTCTCCCCCCCACCTCTGATTAACGGCCGAGTCCGCTGCTGTACCTGAGGTGGGGGCAGTTCGGTCCCCTGTTCCCCCGGCTGGATGCCGCCGCTCTCCCCGCTGATTCACCTCTTCTCCCTCCTCACCCATGCGGCCGCCCCCTCCGCGTTCTCCGCTCACCCTGGCCGCATACTCTGACTCCAGGCTGGCGGCGGTGTGGCCTCATGCAGATCCACGGACTATACCCCCCGGCCTGACTCCGCTGCTGCTGGCAGTGTCCATGGTAAGCGGTGGGGGCCTGGTCCCTGGAGGGTGTTGTTATGGTGGTGGGGTTTCTGGCTGCACTCTCTCCTGCCTCTCTGTCCCTACCTCCTGGTGCCTCTGTCCCTACACCCTGGGGCCTCTGTCCCTACTCCTTGCTACTTCTGTCCCTACCCCCTGCTGCCTCTCTCTGTCCCTATTCCCTGGTGCCTCTCTCTGTCCCTGCTACCTCTGTCCCTATTCCCTGGTGCCTCTCTCTGTCCCTACTCCCTGCTACCTCTGTCGCTACTCCCTAGTACTATATAAAACGTGTATAACATGCTCTACCTGGCGCAATGTGTATAAAACACAAACTGGCGCAATGTGTGTAATGTACTCTACCTGGCGCAATGTGTGTAATGTGCTCTACCTGGTGCAATGTGTGTAACGTGCTCTACCTGGTGCAGTGTGTATAACGTGTTCTACCTGGTGCAGTGTGTATAACGTGTTCTACCTGGTGCAGTGTGTATAACGTGTTCTACCTGGCGCAAAGTGTATAACGTGTTCTACCTGGCGCAATCTATATAACGTGTTCTACCTGGCGCAATCTGTATAACGTGCTCTACCTGGTGCAGTGTGTATAACGTGTTGTAACTGGCGCAATCTGTATAACGGGCTCTACCTGACGCAGTGTGTATACGTGCTCTACCTGACGCAGTGTGTAAAATGTGCTCTACCTGGTGCAATGTGTGTAACGTGCTCTACCTGACGCAGTGTGTATAACGTGCTCTACCTGGTGCAATGTGTGTAACGTGCTCTACCTGGCGCAGTGTGTGTAACATGCTCTACCTGGTGCAATGTGTATAATGTGCTCTACCTGGCGCAGTGTGTGTAACGTGCTCTACCTGGTGCAGTGTGTATAACGTGCTCTACCTGGTGCAATGTGTGTAACATGCTCTACCTGGTGCAATGTGTATATAACGTGCTCTACCTGTGTGGTGTAATGTGAATTGGTAATGTTATGTGGCCATGCTCTTTCCCCATGAAGCCACACCCCTAAAGGTGTGTCTACCCTGTTGCATATCTTTGTATCATCTGCAAAAAGGCATACTTTTCCTTCAATACCATTTGCAATGTCACCAACAAAGATATTAAAGAGAACTGGTCCGAATACAGATCCCTGGGGTACTCCACTGATAACATTCCCCTCCATAGATTGCACTCCATTTACTACAACTGTCTGTTTCCTATCCTGCAACCAGGTTCTTATCCATTTAACTGTTTTATAATCCACCCCTATGCTTTCAAGTTTATTTAGCAGTCTGCGATGTGGGACAGTGTCAAATGCCTTACTAAAGTCTAGATATGCTACATCTACAGCTGACTAAAAAGTAAATAAGATTTGTTTGGCATGATCTCCCACCAGTGAATCCATGCTGTGTTGGATCCTGTAAATTGTTTGATTTAAGATATTCCACAACTCTTTCTTTTAATAGTTTTTCCATTACTTTCCCTACTACTGATGTAAGGCTTACTGGTCTGTAGTTACTTGCTTCTTCCTTGCTTCCACTTTTGTGCAGTGGAACTACATTTTCTCTTTTCCAGTCCTCTGGAATGGCACCTGTATTTAGTGACTGGTTATATAATTCTGCTAAATGTGTCACCAGCACATCTTTTAGCTCTTTTAGTATCCTTGGGTGTATCCCATTTCGCCCCATTGATTTATCCACGTTTAGTTTTGAAAGTACTGTTAGGACCTTCTCTTCTGTAAATGTACTTTCATCTACCTTATTTTTATGAATGTCCTTGCAACTTAACTGTGGCCCCTTCCCTTCTTCTTCTGTAGTAAATACTGAGCAAAAATAATTATTTAGGTGATCTGCTATTGCCTAGCACAGGGCAAGTCTGCCCCGCATGCCGGGTCCTACAACCGCCCCCCTATCCCACAAACACGCGAGCACATCACAAGACGGCGATGCTCTCACATGTTTAGGGCAACCCGCCATGTTAATTGTCACAGCGGCTGCCTGTCCCATCCCGTGAATGCCTCTGTCAATCAACCAGAAGGGTTTGCAAATGTGAGATGCCGTTGCATCTCACTTTGTGCGCACGCTCAGTGCGGCTTCTGTACGTGCGCACACTGCACAGGGCTTCAGCCTGTGAACATTGTCTGAGCAGTGTTCCATGCTGAATTAGGCCCCCCAGCTGAGTGCACAGAATGGCTGCAGCCACAGGGGGTAGAACAGACAGGTAAACTTTAAGTCACTCATCCAACTTTTATTTGACACACTGCAAATCAGCTGTGTGTTCTCTTTGCTTAAAGGTCAAAACAAGCAGATGTTTAATTACAGGTCGGTGGGCTGTGAGAGCGTGTTACTCTGCGATGATAGTAATTATAATGAAGCACAAGCTGCAAGCACAGCGGACCGATCTGCCGCTGACACGGCTTGTTACACAGCTTGCTGGCTACATACTATTGTCTCTCCTCCTATACCTCCTTTCCAACACGCAGAGCACTCCGTAAGGGTGAATCACACTCAGGCACCTGCCATCAAAACAATACCCAAAAAATCCACTTCAAACACAAATAATAAACCATTTTAAAATGCATGTAATAAAAAAACAAAAACATATTTTGTTTCTGTTTAATTTGAAAATAAAGAACAAATATTTTATGGTTTAAATAGACTCACCCTTTTGCCTTGTTAATATGATAGTTATACTACTAATAGATTAGCACTAATAACAATTCACAAATTGGATGGACTTTTATTAATAATAGTAATAATAACAGCTGATATGCCCAGTTTCAAACTGGCAAAGGGTTGCTGGGCAATATTTTACACCTTTTAACCCCCTGAGGAGTCGAATTTCAAAAAATCTCTGCTTAGTGGCTGCAAATAACTGTCACAGTTTCCAGAGCAGCCAGCAGGTCACATGTTCCAAGTAACCCAGCAGGTGCACAGGGAGAGTTCACCAACGGTCACATTTTCCAGAGCACAATGGTGATGCATTGCAAATGGAGGATGGATGTTTTGCCATATAACTCCGAAACGAAGAGTTCAAAGGCGAGCTACTAAATTGATTAAAGGGTTAGAGACACTGGAGTACGAAGAAAGGCTTACTAGGTTAAATATGTATACACTAGAAAAGAGGCGTCTAAGAGGAGACATTATTAGTATCTTCAAATATGTAAAGGGTCATTACAAGGAGATAGCAGGGGATTTGTTTATTAAAAGAACTCTGTATAGGACACGTGGGCACTCGCTGAGGCTAGAGGAGAGAAAATTCCATACACAACGTCGGAAAGGGTTCTTCACAGTAAGGGCAATAAAGATTTGGAACTCCCTGTCGGAGAAGGTAATAATGGCAGACTCTGTAAACGCATTTAAAAACGGATTGGACAAATTTCTAACTGGAAAAAGTATCCAGGGTTATAGCATTTAGCATAGAGACATTAATATCTGGAAGTGGTAAGAATCATAGTTGTCAATTGGTACTAAACCATTACTTCAGCAGGCGCATTATAAATTTAATATGAACATCTTAACACAGAATACAGGTTGAACCCGATGGGCATTTTGCCTCTTTTCAACCTCACTAACTATGTAACTATGTAACCAATTACAACACCAATATAATTATGCAAATCTACAGACCGAAAGCACCGGCATAGCGTGGAGAGTAGTATTGCTAGGCATACCATCTATACACTCCAGCACAAAACAAAGACATTTATCAGCGCATAACCAACGCATTTTACAAGTGACATCCAATGCTGCTACACTAGGTTAAGGATGTAACTGTTTTGTCTCTATGGAATATAACTGTTGCTTTTCAGCCATTAGGCAGCAGACGGTAATTAATTATTGCAATTTTTTTGTAACTTTCTATTCGTTGAAGAAATATATTCGACACTAGATTTATCAAGCCTTGAAGAGTGATAAATTTCACAGTGATAAAGTACCAACCAATCAGCTCCTAACTGTCATTTTTCAAACAGCCAGTAACATGGCAGTTAAGAGCTGGTTGGTTGGTACTTCTATTCATGAATCAGTGAAAAGAGTGGAGAAGTGATAAAGTGGCAGAGTTGCCCATGGCAACCAATCTGCTGCTCTGTATAATTTTATAGTATGTAAATTATAAATGTTACATCAATGCTGATTGGTCGCCGCTGGCAACTTCTCCAGTGGCTCACTTCCCCACAGTTTTCACTGATTCATGAATAGACTCCTTGATCACCGTGCAATATATCACTCACCAAGGCTTCATAAATCTGACTGGGCCTAATAAAGAATAAGTACTATTAAAAACAGTGTTATTGTTTCTTTTAACAATACTATACTAAGGTAGGGGCTTAGGGAGGGAGTAGGGTCAGGAAGGAAGAAATGTAATAAGTATATAAGGAAACATTAAATTAGCCACGTTGTTTGGCTACGCACATTTCCATAATTGTAGGTAAATGTTGCACCTCTAAAGAACACAAGCGAAAACAAGTATGTCTGTCCTTTCTGTCCTTACATCCAACGTATTATTAGCGTGCAAGGTTCCGTCCGTACATCATGGCTAATCGAATCTGCCCCATAAAGTATGTTAATTAATAATGATTTTCTGAATATCATATGGCTTGGTATATAATGTAATCTCTTATATGTGTATACACTGTTTTTATTGCACTGCCGATTGTGACTTATTAGAATTAATGTTGTTGATGTACCCTGCAAGCTGATACACTTTACAATGACCTCAACACTGCCATAGAAACCCCTAACATAGACAATCACCAGGAGAGGGACATTTGCCCAATAGGCCAAAAGTAATTGGCTCAGTGAGATAGTAGTAAATCTAAGAGCATTAGGTCCATCATTGCCCGGCAGCTGGTGCAGGCATCAGCCTCTGAGCTATTATTGTAATTAGTATTATCAATGTGCATTCATTTAATGGAATAACACGCTTAGCAAAGATAGATTTGCTGACCTTTCCCGTGCTGAACAGGTGCTCGAGACATTTTCTCTGTGCTCGGAGGGACATTCCTCCGAAATGGGCGCAATCTGTGCTGGCACATTAGCCATGATTAAGACTGAGGGATTAATCATCTCCACAAATCGTTGTCCCAAAGATCCCAGATAAATAGATGCGCACTAAGCAAACAATAAATATTTATGTTACACGTATTTATGTTGAAAAACATGTCACTCTTAATAATAATATGGGCATTATCAGAACTGTAAAGGTGCATACACACTTGGCGAGAAAATGAGCGACGTCGCTCATTTTCCCCCTTCCTGAGCGACGTAGCTCATTTTCTCGGCAAGTGTGTATGCCGCCAGCGACGATTAATGTGCGTCTCTGCGGATCGGAAATGATCATCGTTGTCGGCAGTGCATGTATGCTCTATCTGGACTGCCGTCCAGGAGCTGCCTGCGCGGCCCGGCCACTGCGTGACGTCACTGAGCTATATGAACGGTCATATCGCTCAGTGTGTACGGGCGGCCACCGACCGTCCGGCCCGAAAGGGAAACACTAGACAACGTCGCTCATAGGTAAAGGCTGGTCGGTAATTGGCTCATCTCCTCCTTCTTCTCTCAGCCTCACCTACTCTGTGTCTCTCAGGCTTATTCTCCTCCTGCATCTCTCAGCTTCAACCACTCTGTGTCTCAGTCGTTCCTCCTCCTGCGTCTTTCAGCCTCACACAGTCTGTCTCTCTTAGGCTTATCCTACGCCTGCATCTCTCAGCCTCACCCACTCTGTGTCTCTAAGGCATATCCTCCTCCTGTGTGTCTCAGCCTCACCCACTCTGTGTATCTCAGGCTTATCCTCCTCCTGCATCTCTCAGCCTCACCCACTCTGTGTCTCTAAGGGTTATCCACCTCCTGCATCTCTCAGCCTCACCCAGGGCGGGATGTACTAAAGCAAAAATGCAGTAAAACCCCCAAAAACAGGGGTTTTACCGCATTTTCATATTTACTAACACCCTACCGCCATGTTTTCAGCGTCCAGGGTATCGCCATCTCTGGATGGCGATACCCTATAGAAGCCTATGGGCTTCTTATCGCCGACCGCCACCTCCGCCGCCCCCGCCGCAGACGCCTCCCCCCCCCTCCCCCCCAGCTTGCCTTCCTCCAGGCTGCCCTGGACCCGGAAGATAATCTCCCCCTCCCCCTAGCAACGCAGCCGGACGTCCTTCCGGCTGCAGGGGGGAGGAGGAGGCGCCGGGGACAGCCTGCTGCTGCTTCCCGGCGTTTAGCCAGTGTGGTTACCCCAGGGAAGTGACAGAGACCCCCCGCAGACCACCTCACAAGTATCGCGGGGGGCCTCCGTCACCGCATTGCGATGTTGATCGCATATGTTAGTACATATGCGATCAACATCGCTGCGGTAACCGGCGAGGGGCGGCGATGTATCTTAATACATCCCGCCCCCACTCTGTGTATATCAGGCTTATCCTCCTTCTGCATCTCTCAGCCTCACCCGCTCTCTCTCTAAGGCATATCCTCCTCCTGTATGTCTCAGCCTCACCCACTCTGTGTATCTCAGGCTTATCCTCCTTCTGCATCTCTCAGCCTCACCCACTCTGTGTCTAATGCTGGGTACACACTGGCAGATATATTGGCCAATCAATTGATCGGCCAATATATCTTTTGCTGATCTGCAGGTGTGTAAAGGGACAATGCGGTAAAACCCAATTTTCTGGGGCTTTACTGCATTTTCATATGTACTAACCCCCGGCCGCGTTTTCGCCATCTTTTGATGGCGATACCCTATAGAAGCTGATAATGTCGATATTATCTTAAACCATAAAGCTATACCTTTAAACACACTTTTACCATGGAGCCGCTGCGGCCGCTAGACTTAATGCACACGCTACGTACTTTGTACGCTATTTGCATACAGAGTCCCGTACCTTGTCCGGACTTAGCGTACAAACGCCGCGCTGGGGGTACAAAGTACACACAGCGCGCACACACTCTTGATATACTTTAAACCTTGTTAATATTGCAATGCAATGATATTATTACACTCTAAACCTTATGCAGCAAAGCACTGCAATGATGTTACACCTTAAACCTTATGCAGCGCTGACGGTATAAAGTACCCGCAGTGCGTACACACCGTATCAATACACTCTTAAACCTTATACAGTTAGGTAATGTAATACGCTTTAAACCCTAGCAGGGAAAAGAGGACACAACACCGATGTGTAGTTAAACACTGGGCTCCGAACACCTCAGCATATATATCTGGAAGGGGATAACAATACAATTTATACACTACAATATACAACAGAGTAAATGGCTACAGTCAATGTACATACGTGAGAATATTCGCTTGCGCAACCTGGTCCAGTCCTCCGCTAATCAGGTAGATAGCGTTCAGAGTCTTCTGACCGGCCAGGCAGCAACAGGCTTTTTATACACTACTTCCATAAACAATACAATGGATACTGTAATCCCTTTGTCCATTGGACACAGAGATGCATCTTTACATTACAGGAGAGGTCATAGGTTGATTTGAAAAGGTGGGCGATGTCTTTCTCAACTGCTCTTGTGGGTGGTCTCCTCTGGATTCCCGCCGCATACATAATATACAGTAAATACAGTTTATATCTATATTCTACTTCTGCACATAACAATACGCAGGAACATGCGATCTTCCTCTTACCAACATCGGAATGTTACCCTTAAAATACCCTACAGCTGGATACTAGACATCACCTTATAACCTTAGTCTGTCCCTTCCTATCATGGAAAGGCGAACCCCTTAGTCCTGGAATCATTTAAACTGTCGATACTTGCTGATGTGGTGCAGTGGGGCTATGTGTACAATGTGCACTATTTGGATTAAATATGTAATGTTTTGATAACCCTCTATGCGCTCACAAACTCCGCCGTAAATACCCATACCACGCGTAGGACCGCGGGAGCGATCATACGCAAATTGCGGATATGTGCACGCACGGCGGAACAAGTGCACACGCAGCGGGCATGTGTGTGTGGTTAGTACGTGCTGTGTGTACTACAATATTTTTCGACTTTGACAGTCCACCCTTTGGCAGTCAACAATAACTGCCACTATCTAAACACTAAACAGAAAAATATACAATACAATATCTACAGATGATTGGATGGTAGGAAGAGAGGTGTAGGTGGGAAATGTATGACCTAGTGGGATAGTAAAAGCATGTATGTATGAATCCATGTCTGAGGGGCATGTATCATCGTGCCGTATATGTTCTAGATAAGCTTCGAGGTATTGCGAAGTATACATTAAATCCTTCTTATCCCGTATTAAGGGTCTGTAAGTGGGCCAACAAACACTACCGAGCTCTTTTCGGCTTCTTGTTCCAACAAATTGGGTGCACATTTAGTTGATGATACATGGAGGGGGATCATATGTGATTGCTAATATATGTGGATATCACCTGTCGACTATGTGTGTCACTAACTGAAGGTTGTAGAGATGAAGATAAGACACATATCTAAAATACATTCACATAACATTTTCGTAATCATTCTTGGGTGTAGTCGATGTCTTTTCCGGATCGGTGTATCTGGGCAAAGGGGGAGACAAAGGAAAAACGGGTGAAAGAAACGGGCCATGGAATTCATTTGCAATCCTTATCATAACATTGTCTCTATGGATGGGTCGTAAATCAAATCTGCTGCTGTTACAATGCCCCCGCTCCTTAATCTCATCAAATTTGTGCCGTGCTTGCGCCACGTTAGAATTCGAACACACCTAAATATCAAGCCAATAATTATGACTACTCCCAGGATACAAAGGAGAAACTTTCCTACACTCATAATAAAATTTTGAGCCCATTCTCCTAAACCTGAGAACCAATTGCGTGGGTTCAACCATGAGACCCAGCTGGTCAGTTCATTACTCACAGCAGTCAGGGTAAGGTTGTGTCTCCTTCGGAACTCCCACTTCAACTGCAAGATATCGTCCATCTTTTGATCTATGATCTCGGTTGGGTCATCAGTGCTGTTTGTAATATACGTGCAGCACTTCACACCATATTGAGTTGCCAAAGTGACACAGTACCCACCCGTCACGGCTGTGATATAATTGAGGACCATCCTATGCTGGATCAGTTCTGTCTTGTAAGCGTGCAACTCCCTACCCGTATACCTGAAGGTGTCGTCATACATCTCAGTGATATTATCTATCAGGTTCGCTAGCGCATGGATATACCTATAATTTATAATTCCTCTGGCAGTACGGGTGATGTCTAATGCGAGAAGGAATTGAATCCCGGTGGATTCGTGGATCAAATCAGAGGCTACGTGCTCTGTCCTATCTATGAGGTGTCTCTTAACGATGTGTTCATAATGAGTATGAGTATAAGGAGCCTGAGCACTGCGGTGAACATCTTTCATCTTATCATGGGTTATGGTCATGACCTCTGGCAACACTCTTCCAACATAACACAATCCCTCTGAGTTTGGGGCAAGCCACTTATACGCCTTCCTCCCACATATGAAATAGGCATCATCGGGGAGAACATATGGGACAGAATATGACATTACCATATTACAAACTTTCCAAGTGAAAAAGCCAATCCCTAGTTCTCTCATCTGTTCAGTACAAGTATCAGGCTGTATAATATGTGCACAGTACCCTGGTGATACTTCTCCAACCCGCATGGTCTTGCTTCCATGAGTATACCTATACCGAAAATACCTTCCACTGTTGGCTATTTGGCGTACAAGTTCAGAGTCTATGGGTATCCTATCAGCTCTATGCGAAAATGCCATGGTTTGATTATTCCATGTCACCTCCCAATTTCCTGGTTTTCGGAAATTGGAAATGTTGAAACACACTAAGGATCTATCTACATGATACTGGTGGAGCTTCAAACTAGGGGGCCTAGAAATATTAAATTTCTTGTCCACCGGTCTCCCACCCCGTAATTCGAGTACCTCATCTATTGCTAAAGGGTACGGTACTAATCCTGACTTGCTCTGACCTTGAGGTACTTGTGAGCACACCCAGCATTCTGTTTGGTTTAAAACCTTACCCACTAGTGAGTGGTAATCACTCAATGGATGACGGTCCATGTTGATATTAAGGCTGGACTGACATCTCTGGATGCACCCATCCTCAACTATGTTCTCACAATTTTTACAAATGCAATTTTCCTCAGCCAATAACCCTTCACAGTGCCTCCTAGTTCCCTGACTACCAGATCGTTTTCTGATACTCGCCTTTGCTCGAGTGATGTGTTGCTCTTGGAATTCTACAAATCCGTCCTCGCCATCAGAACCCATTCCAGATCCTTTCTCGACCTCTCTGGTACTCTCACCGAAACAGACTGTTCTGGTCAACAACAGGGTTAACAGGAAAACCCGGAACGCAGTCTCTTGGGGTAAGTCCATCTTGTTAAGGGAAGAGAAAGGAAACAAGAAGGGGGAGGAAAAGGGAAGGAGAGAAGGAGGGTAGTGGGAGATGGAGAAAATAATAAAAAAAAAGAAAAACTGGTGCGACAACCGCCTCTTGGTCTTGTTGTTCTCCGCGCTCAGGTGCCATGACAACAGTCCTGCCTCTCAGCCTTCCCGGAACAGACACTCCAGTGATAAGATGTTCTCTACACTCTGCTCTTTGTCACGGGTTCTCTCTGGGTCAGCGACCTTCTTACAGTGGGACGAGTGGACCCAAGTCTCTCTTTCGGCAACCTTTAATGCTGTCGTGCTGGTTAGTAAGACTTGGTACGGTCCTTCCCACCTGTCAATGAGGCAACCTGAGCGTAGAAAATTTTGAATCATTACATAATCCCCAGGTTCAATGTCATGACAATTACTGTTCGGTAGGTCAGGAATCACCAGCTTTAGATTTCTGTTTTGATTCCTCAGCTGCTGGCTCATCTTAACCAAATATTTTACAGTCACTTCGTTATTGCATTTCAAATCATCCTGGGGGTCTATCATTACATGGGGTTGTCGACCAAAAAGAATCTCAAAGGGTGATAGGTTAAGTGGGGACCTAGGAGTGGTTCTGATGCTGTACAATACTAGTGGCAAAGCTTCTGGCCACAACAATCCAGTCTCAGCCATCACTTTGCTCAACTTGTTCTTAATAGTGCTGTTTACTCTCTCCACCTTCGCATTCGCCTGTGGGCGGTACGGAGTGTGCAGCTTGCTATTGATTCCCATCAGTTTGCACATAACCTGAAAGACTTCACCTGTAAAATGGGTACCCCTATCGCTTTCAATTATCCTGGGGATACCATATCTACACACAAATTCCTGCACAATTTTCTTTGCAGTGAACGTAGCAGTATTTGTGGCAGCAGGGAACGCTTCTACCCAATTGAAAAACACATCATTACAGACTAACACATATTTTAAATTCCTGCAGGGTGGTAACTGTATGAAATCAATCTGTATTACCTGAAAAGGGCCGTCTGGCGGCGGGATATGGGATGGTTCTGTTGGTATTGACTTTCCAATATTCTTCCTCAAGCAAATAAGACATGTCAGTGCTCTCTTACCCGCATGAGAAGAGAATCCTGGCGCACACCAGTAGGCTCTCACCAGCTTACACATACCCTCTTTACCCAGATGAGTCAGACCGTGTGCCGCCTCAGCTAAGCTTGGAAGATATGCTCTGGGGGCCACTGGTTTACCCTGTCCATCTGTCCAGAGTCCTGAGGACTCCTGGCCATACCCCTTTGACCTCCAGACTGCCTTTTCCTGTAGGGAACACAAATTTTGCATCTCAATTAATTTTTGTGTGTTGACGGTGTTGAATATCATCAGTGATGTGATATCTGTTTGTATGGGGGTGCTGGCTGCTGATTTAGCAGCTTCGTCTGCCCGGCTGTTACCAAGTGACACTGGGTCTTGACTGTAAGTGTGGGCTTTGCACTTGATAACAGCCACTCTGTCTGGTTCTTGCATCGCTGTTAGAAGCCTTTTTATGTGGGATGCATGCGCTACAGGTGTGCCAGCTGCCGTCATGAAATTTCTGAGGCGCCATAGGGCCCTGAAATCATGCACTACTCCAAAGGCATACCTAGAATCTGTATATATATTGGCTGACTTACCCTTGGCCAATTCACACGCTCTGGTTAGGGCGACCAGCTCAGCAACTTGTGCTGAGTGCGGTGGGCCCAGGGGCTCAGCTTCTATGATACCTCTGTCATCTACGACTGCGTATCCAGTACACAGGTCTCCCGAGTCCGTCTGTCTGTGGCAACTACCGTCAGTGTAAAAGGTAAAATCTACGCCTTCCAGTGGGTTGTCACTAATGTCGGGTCTTGCAGTGAAAGTCTGGTTCAGATATTCCATACAATCATGTGTGTCAGTGTCTGTACTAAATCCTCCTTCACCATAATTCTCATCCTCCACCCTTTGTGCCTGTCCAGGCACACCTGGCAGATAACTTGCAGGATTTAGTGCGCTGCATCTCTTTATGGTGATGTTTACAGGGGCCATTAGTGCTAATTCCCACCTTGTAAACCGTGCAGATGAGACATGTCTGGTTTGGGCAGAGTTCAGTAAGGCTGACACTGCATGAGGTGTATGGATGGTCAGGTTGTGTCCTAACACTACGTCTTCGCTTTTACTTACTAGCAAGGCTATCGCTGCAACACTTCGCAAGCATGTGGGGAGAGACCGCGCTACGGTGTCCAACTGTGCACTGTAGTAAGCTACCGGCCTGCTGGCATCACCATGTCTCTGGGTTAGGACACCTGCCGCACACCCAGCACTTTCCGTACCGTACAATTCAAAGGGTTTCCCATAATCTGGCATGCCTAATGCAGGTGCTTGTGATAGGCACTGTTTAAGTCTCTCAAATGCCAGTTCGGACTCATCTGTGTGAGAGATCCGATCTGGTTTGTTCGAGGAGACCATTTCTTGCAAAGATAAAGCCAGTATGGAGAACCCTGGGATCCAGTTTCGGCAGTACCCACACATTCCAAGAAAAGTGCGGATCTGTTGCTGGGTTTGTGGCAGAGTCATGTCGCGAATCGCCTGTATTCTATCAGCGGTGAGGTGTCTCAGTCCTTGTGTCAAGCAATGTCCCAAATATTTTACCCTGGTCTGGCACAACTGCAACTTATCCTTTGAAACCTTGTGTCCCGTATTAGACAGGTGAAACAGAAGCTGTTTTGTGCCTTCCAAGACGATTCGAGTGAATCAGAACACAGCAGTAAGTCATCTACATACTGTATTAATACTGATCCGCTCTCAGGTTGAAAGGATTGTAAACAGTCATGCAAAGCCTGGGAGAAAATACTTGGGCTGTCAATGAAACCTTGGGGCAGGCGAGTCCAGGTGTACTGTACTCCCCTGTATGTAAATGCAAACAGGTATTGGCTGTCAGGGTGCAGAGGGACAGAAAAGAAAGCAGAACAGAGGTCAATGACAGTGAAACATTTTGCAGTAGGGGGAATTTGCATGAGGATGACAGCTGGATTTGGCACTACAGGGAATTGTCTCTCAACTATCTTGTTTATCCCCCTTAGATCCTGCACTAGTCTGTAACCCCTCCCCCCACTCTTTTTCACAGGGAAGATGGGACTATTGGCAGTGCTGGACGTCCTAACTAGGATGCCCTGTTGTAGCAAGCGCTCTATGACTGGGTACACTCCTAATTCCACCTCTGGCTTCAGAGGATACTGAGGGATTTTTGGAGCTATCCTACCATCTTTTACTTGCACTACTACAGGAGCTACATTCGCCATCAATCCAGTGTCTTGTCCATCTTTGGTCCAGAGGGATTCCGGTATCTGGGAGATCATTGCCTCTACCTTGGATGGACACTTGTCTATAACAGTAGAGTGTGACATTAACCTTTGTGGGGTGTCTAACATATCCTGCACTTCCTGAACGTGATTCTCGGGTATATCCAAGAAGACACCCTCAGGAGTACAATATATGACACACCTCATTTTACACAATAAATCTCTCCCAAGTAGATTAGTCGGAGCCGATGCAGCCAGCAAAAAGGAATGCTTGGTCTGCAAAGGCCCTATCGTAATCTCCGCTGGTCTACTTAAAGGGTAGTGTTGCACTATTCCTGTTACTCCCATTGCTGAAATTGTTTTACCCGTGGTTTTCATACCTACCGTTGAATTTAACACTGACCTGGCCGCCCCTGTATCTACAAGAAAAGGTAATGATCTACCAGCTACATCAACTGTGACCTCGGGTTCACTACCAAGGCTTGCAATCAACTTCACTGACTGCAGACTACAGGTGTGGCCCAACCCCTATTGTATATTGTGACTCTCCCGCAGCGCGCTGACAGCTACAATATGTGAGGGGGGGTAGCTGAGAATTTTCAGAGGTCTGCCAGTCCCTCCTAGGTGGGTACCTCCTAGTTTCCCCTGCATGTGGCTCATAATTTTTCCTATGTGATCCCTGATCCCAATTACGTGTATCATAATGTGGTTCATATCCTTGTCTAGGGGTCGGTATACCTTATGTGTGTCCTTATACCTACAATTCCGTGCATAATGTCCTTCCTTCTTACAGTTATAGCATACCACTACACGTAACTTACCATCAGGGGTCTGGGGTTTTGGCTGATGCGGCTTCGTTGTAAGGGCATTTATACTTACTGTCATCAGCTTATCCCCCTGTGACTCCCTGTGCTTAATGATGTTCCGATCGTGCTCGATAGCGGACTCTCTTAATGCAGCCACCGAGATACCTCTCCAGTTAGGTAGAGCGGTTTGTACCCTTGTTCTTAGTGTCTCTTTTAACCCGTCCATTAATACTGACACAGCTACCTCCCTGTGATGTACATTTTCCTTAATGTCCTCGACCCCAGTGTATCTAGTCATTTCCTGCAGTGCTCGGTGGAAATATTCAGATGCTGTTTCACCTTCTTTTTGTCTTATGGAAAAGATTTTATTCCATTTGACAACAGTAGGGAAATATACTCCTAATTGCTGATTGATCTGTCGTACATTCTCCTGAGTGTACTCATCAGTGAGAGGTACTTCTGCGTCTAATTTACAATCAGTAATGAATTTCACGGGGTCAATAATGGAGGGTAAACATGGCCTTAGCACTGTTTGCCAATCTTTGTTTGTGGGTTCGGTGGCATTACCTAATTCTTTAATAAACCTCTGGCAGGCGACTAGATCCTTTCTGGGATCGGGAAATTCAGACATAATTGTCCTCAATTCTGTCCGGGACCAAGGACAATGCATAGCAATGTTCCTGATGGGAGTGACGCCCTGAGCGTCAGTCTTCCCATTGGGGACTGCGATCACCCTGACAGGATTTAATTCAATTCTGAGTTGACTCCACATCATTCTGAGTTGACTCCACAATCTGAGGTGCTATTGTCTCTGCATAATGTATGGTACCGTACTTACCTGTGGACACGACCTCACTTATCCCTCCGCTAGGGGGCCTTACAACTGATCTTACTGGTTGGGCCGTGCCCACCTGAGTGTTCTGTATGGTGGCTGCTAGAGAGAGTGCCGATATCGTGCTGGGCTCATCTTCTTGCTCGCAGTCCTGAGGAAAGTTTAAAATGGGATACAACTTGCACGGGTTAGCATTAGTACATTTATCAACTATACTCTTATCAGATACCAGTATGCCATTGTCTGTAGCCACTTTCTCCCCTACAATATACGGTGGTGGTGGTGCGGTTGCCATAATTTTCCTGCTAGGTTTGGAACCTGCTGCGTGAGCTAGTTCCCTTTGCATATCGCCCTCTTGCTGCCATAAATTTAAACAGTTTGTGTGTCTGACCCTTTGCTTTCGGGATTTTATCAGACCTATCCTAACCCTTAAATTCTGCAATACCTCTGGTTCAAAACTGCCTACCTTAGGGAATGGTTCCCTATCTTCCGCAGTCATACGTTCCCATTCATTGCACAAAATTTCTGCGTGTGGTCCATGCTTCTCACACATTATGTACCTCGCCGACCCCTTGGGCCGCGGAATGTCAACCTGAACCCTGGTTGCACGTCCCTTACTTGAGCAACTGGCCCCCATATTTTGCAGGTATTGCCGTCCCGGCTAATCCTACCAAAAAAACAAAATACTCAATATAAGGCAACGGTGAAAGTTCTCCGAGTGCTTTCACCCACTCACGCCACCGTTGGCCAGTACTACCATACACTGTTGATAGCGCAGGCAATGTACCCAACCTAGGGCCCCTACGTAACCTCTATTTACTGGAAGTATCTGGGAGTGACTTACCCTTTCCAATAAATATTGGTTGTTGGAGATTTCCTGAGAGAGACCAGCGAAAACTCCCTAAACCTTTATTATACACAAATCACGCTTGCGTATGCTATATCCAGCGCTAATGATCCTGCGATTTTACGCAAAGCTCGTAAAAAGGGTATCACGTTGCGCTAAGTATTGCACCCACGAATGCGCGGTCCAATCGCACAGCGTATAGGTAACTGTTACTTATCCGCCGTATGACCAATGGAATCGATTTTTCAGGCTGTGAAACCTCAGCCGTAGCGTATCAATCAAAAACTAAATGGGTATCTTCGCTAACCCCCTGGGCTGCGGTACTCTAAAACCTCGCTGACCTTTGGTCTGCGGTACTCTAAACCTTCGCTGACCTTCTGGCCTGCGGTACTCTGCTACCTTGCTCCTTTGTACTTCAATTTATATTAACATGAGTCAGCTGCCTCACGCCACCGAGCCTCCACTCACACGGTGTACCACTTCTACGGGATCCCGAATTCCCTGGGTCCACAACACCTTTATTATGTTTGCTCACTCACGTTCGTTCACTCAAATACACTTTGGTTTTTCTGTACAGAAAATTAACTTTCATTCAGATAAACAGCCTTAGTACCAGAGGTAATGCAGTAAAAAAGGTTTTATTTAAACTAAATCTTGGAAACTGAGCAATTTGTGCTATTGTCGCGTGGCTACCGTCCCGCGCCTAAACTAAACAATGCTATTGTATAATTTGTACTTAGCGGCCATACCCTTACGCACGTTGCGTAAACACGCGACCGTGCGTATGTCTTTACGTTGCGTACGCAGTCCCGTACTTTGTCCGAGACACGTGTACAAAGACCGTACGTCCGCAGTAGTACAAATCCCACACTTCTATAAATGTAAGCGATATTACCTATAATCGTTTACTTAACACAACACAGTATCTTTCTGTATAAACCTGTTTAACTAGGCCAGACTGTATTTGTGTTTTACGTTTACTTCCTTAATATCTAGTCTATGTCTTAACTAAATAGCAACAAATTTCTCAGTACAGGTCAAAATAAATCTAATAATCAATACTTATGGCAACAATGCGAGCAGGTATACAAAGTACAGGTGTATGCTTGTGTTGTGTGTGCATTTGGCGCCAAAATAGAAATTCACAGACTTTTAAAATAGCTTTGTATATTTACCTTACGGATCCCACCAGCATCCCTACAAACCATGCAGAGCAGACGCTATCTTATCAGCAATGAGATAGGGTTTACCAGTGTATCCACCAACCAGGAGAAGGCTTACGTGGGATACCTGTCCGCCCTTTGCTGATAGATCAAGTCTGCTTTAACCTGCTAGGCTGCGGGTATGAGGAAAAACCGGACGATGTCCCCAATTGATAATGTCGATATTATCTTAAACCATAAAGCTATACCTTTAAACACACACTTACCATGGAGCCGCTGCGGCCGCTAGACTTAATACACACGCTACGTACTTTGTACGCTATTTGCGTACAGAGTCCCGTACCTTGTCCGGACTTAGCGTACAAACGCCGCGCTGGGGGTACAAAGTACACACTCTTGATATACTTTAAACCTTGTTAATATTGCAATGCAATGATATTATTACACTCTAAACCTTATGCAGCAAGGCACTGCAATAATGTTACACCTTAAACCTTATGCAGCGCTGACGGTATAAAGTACCCGCAGTGCGTACACACCGTATCAATACACTCTTAAACCTTATACAGTTAGGTAATGTAATACGCTTTAAACCCTAGCAGGGAAAAGAGGACACAACACCGATGTGTAGTTAAATACTGGGCTCAGACACCTCAGCATATATATCTGGAAGGGGATAACAATACAATTTATACACTACAATATACAACAGAGTAAATGGCTACAGTCAATGTACATACGTGAGAATATTCGCTTGCGCAACCTGGTCCAGTCCTCCGCTAATCAGGTAGATAGCGTTCAGAGTCTTCTGACCGGCCAGGCAGCAACAGGCTTTTTATACACTACTTCCATAAACAATACAATGGATACTGTAATCCCTTTGTCCATTGGACACAGAGATGCATCTTTACATTACAGGAGAGGTCATAGGTTGATTTGAAAAGGTGGGCGATGTCTTTCTCAACTGCTCTTGTGGGTGGTCTCCTCTGGATTCCCGCCGCATACATAATATACAGTTTATATCTATATTCTACTTCTGCACATAACTATACGCAGGAACATGCGATCTTCCTCTAACCAACACCGGAATGTTACCCTTAAAATACCCTACAGCTGGATACTAGACATCACCTTATAACCTTAGTCTGTCCCTTCCTATCATGCAAAGGTGAATCCCTTAGTCCTGGAATCATTTAAACTGTTGATACTTGCTGATGTGGTGCAGGGGGGCTATGTGTACAATGTGCACTATTTGGGTTAAATATGTAATGTTTTGATAACCCTCTATGCGCTCACAAACTCCGCCGTAAATACCCATACCACGCGCAGGACCGCGGGAGCGATCATACGCAAATTGCGGATATGTGCACGCACGGCGGAGCAAGTGCGCGCGCAGCGGGCATGTGTGTGTGGTTAGTACGTGCTGTGTGTACTACAATATTTTTCGACTTTGACAAAGCCTATGGGCTTCTTACCGCCAGTCGCCGCATCCCGCCGCCCCGCACCGCTGACACCTCCCCCCGGCATATCTCCGTACAGGCAGCCCTGGTCCTAGAAACCAAACTCCTCCTCCTCCTCCTCCTAGCAACACAGCCGGAGCTCCTTCCGGCTGCAGGGAGGAGGCGCCCGGGAAATCCTGCTGCCTGCTTCCCGGCCTGGGAGGAGATGAAGAGCCCAGGGAGGTGACGGAGTCCCCCAGCACACCCCCTCACAAGTATCATGGGGGGCCTCCGTCACTGCATTGTAATGTTAATCGCATATATTAATACATATGCGGTTAGCATCGCTGCGGTGGGCGGCGATGTATGTTAATACATCCCGCCCTGTGTCTCTGTCTTTTCCTCCTCCTGTGTCTCTCAGCCTCACCCACTCTGTGTCTCTCAGGCTTATCCTCTTCCTGTATCTCTCAGCCTCACCCGTTCTGTGTCTCTCAGCCTCACCCACTCTGTGTCTCTCAGGCTTATGCTCATCCTTTGTATCACAGCCTCACCCACTCTGTGCCTTTCAAACTTATCCCCCTGCTGCGTCTCTCAGCCTAATCCACTATGTGTCTCCAAGGCTTATCCTCCTCCTATGTATCCCAGCCTCACCCACTATGTATCTCTCAGGCTTATGATTCTCCTGCGTCTCTCAGCTTCACCCACTCTCTGTCTAATGCTGGGTACACACTGACAGATATATTGGCCAATCAATTGATCGGCCAATATATCTTTTGCTGATCTGCAGGTGTGTACAAGCAATATGTCTGTGAAAGACGTTTTCACAGATACAGTATTTCTCTAACATCCTAGGGGATACTAGGACGGTCTAGTATCATGGGGTATAGATGGGGTCCATTGGAGCCTGGCACTTTAAATTTCTTCAGAGTGTGCTGACTCCTCCCCTCTACGCCCCTCCCGCAGACCCAGTTTAGAAAAATGTGCCCAAGGAGCTCTATGCATTCTCTGGAGCTCCAGAGAGTTTTCTTCAAAATGTATTTTAGTTTGTTGTTTTTAGGCAGGACTGGTTGGCACCAGTCTGAGTGCATCGTCGGACTTAGGGGGGGACCAGTACCAACCTCTTACAAGGGTTAATGGTCCGGATCCCCACTGACAGAACGTACCTCCTGAAGGAGGTTGTTTAGCTCACCCACAGCGGTGTGCGCTCTCCCCCACAGCATGCCGCCACCCCTAATTGCTAGGCTGAAGACGCTGAGTGGTGAATACAGAATCGGGGTCAAGGTTAGCGGGACCCCAGTTCAGATGGTGGCGTTAGGGCGGTGGGCACACAGTTTAAGGCTGCTGTTGTTCCGCTGTACAAGCCCACACTGGCGCTGATGCTGAAAAGGGGTTTTAACCCCATTTTCTATGTAATTAGTCCCTGCTAGTATAAACTATTGCGGGAACACTGCGTGCAATTAAGGGGGCGGGACTTCCTGGAGAGCGGTACCAGCGGTTCAGGGGGCCATTTCCTGTTGCATTACGGACTCAAGCTGGCTGCAAGTAAGCGCTGCTCCTCCTAGGGACCCTCAAAAGCACCTTGTTTGGTACCAAGGGGGTTTGTGGTGGAGTGGAGCAATATACTGTATGTGTATATAATAATCTAGGTCCCTTATCTAAGGTTCCTAGTTAAGCACTGCTGTGGCTGAAGAAGAAAGGTGTGCTGGTTTCTCCCTTTCTGTCTCATTCCTAATAGGCTCTCTAGGTTACTGTGTTTTTAAACTGTGTGTGTGTGTATTCTGCTGTACAGTATGTCAGACAAGAAAGTAATATGTCAGTCCTGTAGCACAAAGTTTTCCCCTCCCCCGGGGGGATCTCTGTTGTGTGCACAGTGCAGCCCCCCTTCCCAAGAAGCAGCACTCAAAGGCCAGCGTGGCTGGACTCAATTAAAGGGATAATTACAGACATAGCATCTGAACTGGCTACTACCAGGCAGGAAAGGCAAGATTAAAAAAAATCTATGTCTGATTTTATGTTACAGAATTCTGATAGGCCAGCTTCTCAGCCTCCTCTACTTGTTTCACAGAAACGCCCACTGCCCTATGTTCTCCAGTGTTGTGCTCCTTGTTACCTGTACTCTATTTCTGTTATTTATTTACTGTAATGCTAAGTTTTGTCTCCCTGTACTGTCCTTTGTACGGCGCTGAAAAACACTTGTGGCGCCTTATAAATAAAATGTAATAATAATAATAATCTGAAATTTCAGATCCCTAAGAGGTTGCTGACATTGTTTCCTTTCCCCCCTGAAGATAGAATGGTGTGGGGAAACCCTCCTATAGTGGATACTTCAGTGTCCAGGTTGTCACGTAAGCTCGGGCTGCCAGTACCGGGAGCTATCTCCTTAAAGGACCCTGCTGATCGTAAAATTGAGACTACGCTCAAATCTATTTACACAGGAGTGGGAGTGGCCCAGACGCCCACAATTTCTTGTGGTTGGATTACACGGGCCATTGTGAAATGGACTGGTAATATAATTGAAGGTTTTGACACTATGCCCCAGGATGAACTTATCACACTCCTGCAGCATGTTCAGGATTCTGCTAATTTCATGAGTGAGGCTATCAAGGAGATTGGCCTGATAAGCACACACTCTACGGCTATGGCTGTGTTGACACGCAGGGAATTATGGCTGCGGCAGTGGACTGTGGACGCTGATTCCAAAAGGGGTGTTGAGAATCTTCCCTTTACAGAAGAGGCTTTATTTGGTGAGGAACTAAACAAGTAGATTTCGCAAGCGATGGCAGGTAAGTCCACCTATCTTCCATCAGCGGCCTCTCCGGTGACGTGCTTACCCCGGCCCCTCTCTGCAGCCCTTTTGAGTGGCCAGGTTTAGGGGCAAGGCCAGAGGTGCTTCCAACGCCGCTAGAGGTAACCGAGGAAAACCTCGCAGACCAGCGGCCGCAGGTTCCCTGGAGCAGAGCTCAGGCTCCACATCTTCCAAACCCTCTGCCTGACGGATGGCCCCAGCTTCAGGAAGACTTACAGGTGGGTGCCTGACTCAAATTTTTCAGTCATGTTTGGGCAAAATCCTGCCGGGACCCTTGGGTTCGAGACCTCGCCTCCCACCTCACAGATTTGCTTCACCTGTGTCAAGGGTTACCTTGCAAACAGCAATTCACAACCTGCAGTCTCTACAGGTCATTGTTCCAGTTCCACCTTTACTACAAAACAAAGGCTTTTATTCCAGCCTGTTCGTGGTACCGAAACCGGACGGTTCGGTTTGGCTGATCTTGAACCTCAAATCTCTGAACCCGTACTTGCGGTTGTTCAAGTTCAAGATGGAGTCTCTAAGAGTGGTGATTGCTGGCCTGGAAGAAGGAAAATTCCTGGTATCCCTAGATATCAAGGATGCATACCTTCACATCCCGATATGGCCACCTCATCAGGCGTACCTCAGATTTGCCCTGCAGGACAATCACTTCCATTTCCGGGCCTTACCTTTTGGTCTCTCCACAGCACCAAGGGTGTTCACAAAGGTGATGGCGGAGATGATGCTCCAGCTCTGAGTGATGGGAGTGAACATCGTTCCATACTTGGATGATCTCCTAATAAAAGCAGTGTCCAAAACACGTACGTTCTTGAAAGGTGTCCTTCATATTCAACCACCCTTTGTGCTACCCACGGCGCTGTGGGATCTCAATTTGGTTCTGACGTTTCTCCAATTAGATTGGTATGAATCTTTGCACAGGGTGGACATGAAGTATTTGACGTGGAAGACTGCCATGCTCTTGGCCTTGGCCTCTATGAGGCGTGTTTCGGATTTAGGGGCCTTGTCCTGTAAGAGCCCTTATCCGGTGTTTCACGAGGATATGGCGGAGCTCAGGACTCACCCGCAATTTTTGCCTAAGGTGGTGTTGGCGTTTCACATCAATCAACTTATAGTGGTTCCTGTGGTGTCTGACACGTCTGTTGCGCCAAAGTCCCTGGACGTGGTTCGGGCTTTGAAGGTTTACGTCAAGAGGACTGCTCGTCACAGGAAATCTGATTCACTTTTTGTTCTCTATGACGCTACCAAGATTGGTTGTCCTGCTTCAAAGCAGTCTATTGCACGTTGGATCAGGCTTATGATCCAACAGGCTTACTCTTCGGTAGCTTGCCGATACCGAGGTCTGTTCAGGCCCACTCCAAATGGCCGGTGGGGTCTTCCTGGGCGGCTGCCCGGGGTGTCTCGGCTTTACAGTTATGTGCAGCTGCTACTTGGTGGGGTTCGAACACATTTGTTAAGTTTTACAGGTTCGATACCTTGGCTGCAGGGGACCTTCAGTTTGGGTAATCGGGTTTGCAGGGGTCTCAGCACTCTCCCACCCAGTCTAGGAGCTTTGGGACTTCCCCCGATGATAGTAGACCATCCCAGTATCCCCTAGGACGTTAGAGAAAATAGGAATTTAATACCTACCAGTCATTTTTTTTCTCGTAGTCCGTATTAGATACCGGGCACCCGCCTCTGTTCTTCGTTTTTTTGCAAGTTTTGTTCTTGTTTGGATCTGCTGTTGCTGTCCCTATTTTCAAGTTGTGGTTAGCGTTGCTATCCTTCTGTTGTGTTGTGTGCTGGTTCGTTTCTCACCACTTTCATGTCTATTTTCCTCCTCTCTTAGTATGTCCGTCTCCTCTGGCACAGTTTTCCTAGACTGGGAATGCGGGAGGGGCATAGAGGGGAGGAGCCAGCTCACGCTGAAGACATTTAAAGTGCCAGGCTCCAATGGACCCCATCTAGACCCCATGATACTAGACCATCCCAGTATCACCTACGGACTACGAGAAAAGGAATTACCGGTAGGTATTAAGGGGGTCATTCCGACCCGTTCGCTCGCTGCGCCGTAGTGCGCCATAGTGTGCCTGCGCATGACAGATGACCGAAGGCCATAGCAGGACTGCGATCGCCTCTGCCTGATTGACAGGCAGAGGTGATCGGTGGGCGGGAGGGGGCGAAATGGCGGCGTTTGGCTTCCGTTTCGTAGGCGCGGTCCGGCCAACGCAGGCATGGCCAGACCGAACGGGGGGCGGGCTGCAGCGGCTGCGTGACGTCATACGCAGCCGCTGCGGGACGGAGATCGAGGGGTAGCTCCCGGCCAGCACGCTAAAGCTGCGCTGGCCGGGAGCTACTCCTGAAGTGCAAAGGCATCGCCGCTGTGCGATGCCTTTGCACTTCTGCGGGGGGGCCGGCACTGACATGCGGGGCGGACTAGCCCTGTGCTGGGCGTCCCCCCGCATGTCAGTGTGAATGATCGTAGCTGTGCTCAATTTTGCACAGCTACGATCAACTCGGAATGACCCCCTAATCCTATTATTGCATTTCCTGTGCAACACAGCAGATGGCCAATATATCTGCAGATATATTGGTGCATCTTTCTTTTGGGTACACACTGGCAGATATATTGGCCAATCAGTTGGTTGTCCAATATATCTTTTGCTGATCTGCAGGTGTGTACAAGCAATATGTCTGTGAAAGATGTCTTTCACAGATATATTGCATCTGCTGTGCGACACAGCAGATGACCAATATATCTGCAGATATATTAGTGCATCTTTCAGTGTGTATGAACAATCTCCATCTGCATATATAGCTGCAGATCGATTGAACAGCAGATATATCTTTAAGATATATTGGTGCACCTTTCTGTGTGTATGAACAACCACCATCTGCAGATATATCTGCAGATCGATTGTACAGCAGATATATCTGCCAGTGTGTACCCAGCTTGCTGGGTACACACTGACAGATATATTGGCCAATCAATTGATCGGCCAATATATCTTTTGCTGATCTGCAGGTGTGTACAAGCAATATGTCTGTGAAAGACGTTTTCACAGATACAGTATTTCTCTAACATCCTAGGGGATACTAGGACGGTATAGTATCATGGGGTATAGATGGGATCCATTGGAGCCTGGCACTTTAAATTTCTTCAGAGTGTGCTGACTCCTCCCCTCTATGCTCCTCCCGCAGACCCAGTTTAGAAAAATGTGCCCAAGGAGCTGTGTGCATTCTCTGGAGCTCCAGAGAGTTTTCTTCAAAATGTATTTTAGTTTGTTGCTTTTAGGCAGGACTGGTTGGCACCAGTCTGAGTGCATCGTCGGACTTAGGGGGGGACCAGTACCAACCTCTTACAAGGGTTAATGGTCCGGATCCCCACTGACAGAACGTAGCTCCTGAAGGAGGTTGTTTAGCTCACCCACAGCGGTGTGCGCTCTCCCCCACAGCATGCCGCCACACCTAATTGCTAGGCTGAAGACGCTGAGTGGTGAATACAGAATCGGGGTCCCGGTTAGCGGGACCCCAGTTCAGATGGTGGCGTTAGGGCGGTGGGCACACAGTTTAAGGCTGCTGTTGTTCCGCTGTACAAGCCCACACTGACGCTGATGCTGAAAAGGGGTTTTAACTAGTGATGAGCGGGTTCGGTTTCTCGGAAACCGAACCCCCCCCGAACTTCACCCTTTTTACACGGGTCCGAGCCATACTCGGATTCTCCCGTATGGCTCGGGTAACCCGAGCGCGCCCGAACGTCATCATTCCGCTGTCGGATTCTCGCGAGATTCGGATTCTATATAAGCAGCCGCGCGTCGCCGCCATTTTCACTCATGCATTGGAAATGTTAGGGAGAGGACGTGGCTGGCGTCCTCTCCGTTATTGTTGAACTTGATTGTGCTGTGCACTATTGCTTAATTGTGGGGAGGGCTGGGGAGCAGCTGTATATAGGAGGAGTACAGTGCAGAGTTTTGCTGATCAGTGACCACCAGTTATCCGTTCTCTGCCTGAAAAAAACGCTCCATATCTGTGCTCACAGTGTGCTGCATATATCTGTGCTCACACTGCTTAATTGTGGGGACTGGGGAGCAGCTGTATTATATAGCAGGAGTACAGTGCAGAGTTTTGCTGACAGTGACCACCAGTATACGTTGTCTGCCTGAAAAACACTCCATATCTGTGCTCAGTGTGCTGCTTTATTGTGGGGACTGGGGACCACCAGTATAATATTATATAGGAGGAGTACAGTGCAGTTTTGCTGACCAGTGACCACCAGTATATAATATATAGCATTACGGTACAGTAGGCCACTGCTGTACCTACCTCTGTGTCGTCATTAAGTATACTATCCATCTACATTCTATACCTGTGGTGCATTTTAGTTTTGCAGTTTGCTGACACAGTGACCACCAGTATACTATATATAGCAGTACGGAAGTCCACTGCTGTACCTACCTCTGTGTCGTCATTAAGTATACTATCCATCTACATTCTATACCTGTGGTGCATTTTAGTTTTGCAGTTTGCTGACACAGTGACCACCAGTATACTATATATAGCAGTACGGAAGGCCACTGCTGTACCTACCTCTGTGTCGTCATTCATTAAGTATACTATCCATCTACATTCTATACCTGTGGTGCATTTTAGTTTTGCAGTTTGCTGACACAGTGACCACCAGTATACTATAGCAGTACGGAAGGCCACTGCTGTACCTACCTCTGTGTCGTCATTCATTAAGTATACTATCCATCTACATTCTATACCTGTGGTGCATTTTAGTTTTGCAGTTTGCTGACACAGTGACCACCAGTATACTATATATAGCAGTACGGAAGGCCACTGCTGTACCTACCTCTGTGTCGTCATTCATTAAGTATACTATCCATCTACATTCTATACCTGTGGTGCATTTTAGTTTTGCAGTTTGCTGACACAGTGACCACCAGTATACTATAGCAGTACGGAAGGCCACTGCTGTACCTACCTCTGTGTCGTCAAGTATACTATCCATCCATACCTGTGGTGCATTTCAGTTGTGCGCAGTATATATAGTAGTAGGCCATTGCTATTGATACTGGCATATAATTCCACACATTAAAAAATGGAGAACAAAAATGTGGAGGTTAAAATAGGGAAAGATCAAGATCCACTTCCACCTCGTGCTGAAGCTGCTGCCACTAGTCATGGCCGAGACGATGAAATGCCATCAACGTCGTCTGCCAAGGCCGATGCCCAATGTCATAGTAGAGAGCATGTAAAATCCAAAAAACAAAAGTTCAGTAAAATGACCCAAAAATCAAAATTAAAAGCGTCTGAGGAGAAGCGTAAACTTGCCAATATGCCATTTACGACACGGAGTGGCAAGGAACGGCTGAGGCCCTGGCCTATGTTCATGGCTAGTGGTTCAGCTTCACATGAGGATGGAAGCACTCATCCTCTCGCTAGAAAAATGAAAAGACTTAAGCTGGCAAAAGCACAGCAAAGAACTGTGCGTTCTTCTAAATCACAAATACCCAAGGAGAGTCCAATTGTGTCGATTGCGATGCCTGACCTTCCCAACACTGGACGGGAAGAGCTTGCGCCTTCCACCATTTGCACGCCCCCTGCAAGTGCTGGAAGGAGCACCCGCAGTCCAGTTCCTGATAGTCAAATTGAAGATGTCACTGTTGAAGTACACCAGGATGAGGATATGGGTGTTGCTGGCGCTGGGGAGGAAATTGACAAGGAGGATTCTGATGGTGAGGTGGTTTGTTTAAGTCGGACACCTGTTGTCCGTGGGATGAATATGGCCATTGACATGCCTGGTCAAAATACAAAAAAAATCACCTCTTCGGTGTGGAATTATTTCAACACAAATGCGGACAACAGGTGTCAAGCCGTGTGTTGCCTTTGTCAAGCTGTAATAAGTAGGGGTAAGGACGTTAACCACCTCGGAACATCCTCCCTTATACGTCACCTGCAGCGCATTCATCATAAGTCAGTGACAAGTTCAAAAACTTTGGGTGACAGCGGAAGCAGTCCACTGACCACTAAATCCCTTCCTCTTGTAACCAAGCTCCTGCAAACCACACCACCAACTCCCTCAGTGTCAATTTCCTCCTTACCCAGGAAAGCCAATAGTCCTGCAGGCCATGTCACTGGCAAGTCTGATGAGTCCTCTCCTGCCTGGGATTCCTCCAATGCATCCTTGAGTGTAACGCCTACTGCTGCTGGCGCTGCTGTTGTAGCTGCTGGGAGTCGATCATCATCCCAGAGGGGAAGTCGGAAGACCACTTGTACTACTTCCAATAAGCAATTGACTGTCCAACAGTCCTTTGCGAGGAAGATGAAATATCACAGCAGTCATCCTGCTGAAAAGCAGATAACTCAGGCCTTGGCAGCCTGGGCGGTGAGAAACGTGGTTCCGGTATCCACCGTTAATTCAGAGCCAACTAGAGACTTGATTGAGGTACTGTGTCCCTGGTACCAAATACCATCTAGGTTCCATTTCTCTAGGCAGGCGATACCGAAAAATGTACACAGACCTCAGAAAAAGACTCACCAGTGTCCTAAAAAATGCAGTTGTACCCAATGTCCACTTAACCACGGACATGTGGACAAGTGGAGCAGGGCAGACTCAGGACTATATGACTGTGACAGCCCACTGGGTAGATGTATTGCCTCCCGCAGCAAGAACAGCAGCGGCGGCACCAGTAGCAGCATCTCGCAAACGCCAACTCGTTCCTAGGCAGGCTACGCTTTGTATCACCGCTTTCCAGAATAGGCACACAGCTGACAACATCTTACGGCAACTGAGGAAGATCATAGCAGAATGGCTTACCCCAATTGGACTCTCCTGGGGATTTGTGACATCGGACAACGCCAGCAATATTGTGCGTGCATTACATCTGGGCAAATTCCAGCACGTCCCATGTTTTGCACATACATTGAATTTGGTGGTGCAGAATTATTTAAAAAACGACAGGGGCGTGCAAGAGATGCTGTCGGTGGCCCGAAGAATTGCGGGCCACTTTCGGCATTCAGCCACCGCGTACAGAAGACTGGAGCACCACCAAACATTCCTGAACCTGCCCTGCCATCATCTGAAGCAAGAGGTGGTAACGAGGTGGAATTCAACCCTCTATATACTTCAGAGGATGGAGGAGCAGCAAAAGGCCATTCAAGCCTATACATCTGCCCACGATATAGGCAAAGGAGGGGGAATGCACCTGACTCAAGCGCAGTGGAGAATGATTTCAACGTTGTGCAAGGTTCTGCAACCCTTTGAACTTGCCACACGTGTAGTCAGTTCAGACACTGCCAGCCTGAGTCAGGTCATTCCCCTCATCAGGCTTTTGCAGAAGAAGCTGGAGACATTGAAGGAGGAGCTAAAACAGAGCGATTCCGCTAGGCATGTGGGACTTGTGGATGGAGCCCTTAATTCGCTTAACCAGGATTCACGGGTGGTCAATCTGTTGAAATCAGAGCACTACATTATGGCCCCCGTGCTCGATCCTAGATTTAAAGCCTACGTTGTATCTCTCTTTCCGGCAGACACAAGTCTGCAGAGGTTCAAAGACCTGCTGGTGAGAAAATTGTCAAGTCAAGCGGAACGTGACCCGTCAACATTTCCTCCTTCACATTCTACCGCAACTGGGGGTGCGAGGAAAAGGCTAAGAATTCCGAGCCCACCCGCTGGCGGTGATGCAGGGCAGTCTGGAGCGAGTGCTGACATCTGGTCCGGACTGAAGGACCTGCCAACGATTACTGACATGTCGTCTACTGTCACTGCATATGATTCTCTCACCATTGAAAGAATGGTGGAGGATTATATGAGTGACCGCATCCAAGTAGGCACGTCAGACAGTCCGTACGTATACTGGCAGGAAAAAGAGGCAATTTGGAGGCCCTTGCACAAACTGGCTTTATTCTACCTAAGTTGCCCTCCCTCCAGTGTGTACTCCGTTTTAGTGCAGCCGCTCACCTTGTCAGCAATCGGCGTACGAGGTTACTTCCAGAAAATGTGGAGAAGATGATGTTCATCAAAATGAATTATAATCAATTCCTCCGTGGAGACATTCACCAGCAGCAATTGCCTCCACAAAGTACACAGGGACCTGAGATGGTGGATTCCAGTGGGGACGAATTAATAATCTGTGAGGAGGGGGATGTACACAGTGAAAGGGGTGAGGAATCGGAGGATGATGATGAGGTGGACATCTTGCCTCTGTAGAGCCAGTTTGTGCAAGGAGAGATTGATTGCTTCTTTTTTTGGTGGGGGCCCAAACCAACCAGTCATTTCAGTCACAGTCGTGTGGCAGACCCTGTCGCTGAAATGATGGGTTCGTTAAAGTGTGCATGTCCTGTTTATACAACATAAGGGTGGGTGGGAGGGCCCAAGGACAATTCCATCTTGCACCTCTTTTTTCTTTAATTTTTCTTTGCATCATGTGCTGTTTGGGGACAATTTTTTTGAAGTACCATCCTGCCTGACACTGCAGTGCCACTCCTAGATGGGCCAGGTGTTTGTGTCGGCCACTTGTGTCGCTTAGCTTAGTCACACAGCGACCTTGGTGCGCCTCTTTTTTTCTTTGCATCATGTGCTGTTTGGGGACAATTTTTTTGAAGTGCCATCCTGCCTGACACTGCAGTGCCACTCCTAGATGGGCCAGGTGTTTGTGTCAGCCACTTGTGTCGCTTAGCTTAGCCATCCAGCGACCTCGGTGCAAATTTTAGGACTAAAAATAATATTGTGAGGTGTGAGGTGTTCAGAATAGACTGGAAATGAGTGGAAATTATGGTTATTGAGGTTAATAAAACTATGGGATCAAAATGACCCCAAAATTCTATGATTTAAGCTGTTTTTTAGGGTTTTTTGTAAAAAACACCCGAATCCAAAACACACCCGAATCCGACAAAAAAATTTCGGTGAGATTTTGCCAAAACGCGCCCGAATCCAAAACACGGCCGCGGAACCGAATCCAAAACCAAAACACAAAACCCGAAAAATTTCCGGTGCACATCACTAGTTTTAACCCCAATTTTCTATGTAATTAGTCCCTGCCAGTATAAACTATTGCGGGAACACTGCGTGCAATTAAGGGGGCGGGGCTTCCCGGAGAGGGGTATCAGCGGTTCAGGGGGCCATTTCCTGTTGCATTACGGACTCAAGCTGGCTGCAAGTAAGCGCTGCTCCTCCTAGGGACCATCTAAAGCACCTTGTTTGGTACCAAGGGGGTTTGTGGTGGAGTGGAGCAATATACTGTATGTGTATATAATAATCTAGGTCCCTTATCTAAGGTTCCTAGTTAAGCACTGCTGTGGCTGAAGAAGAAAGGTGTGCTGGTTTCTCCCTTTCTGTCTCATTCCTAATAGGCTCTCTAGGTTACTGTGTTTTTAAACTGTGTGTGTGTGTATTCTGCTGTACAGTATGTCAGACAAGAAAGTAATATGTCAGTCCTGTAGCACAAAGTTTTCCCCTCCCCCGGGGGGATCTCTGTTGTGTGCACAGTGCAGCCCCCCTTCTCAAGAAGCAGCACTCAAAGGCCAGCGTGGCTGGACTCAATTAAAGGGATAATTACAGACATAGCATCTGAACTGGCTACTGCCAGGCAGGAAAGGCAAGATTTAAAAAAATCTATGTCTGATTTTATGTTACAGAATTCTGATAGGCCAGCTTCTCAGCCTCCTCTACTTGTTTCACAGAAACGCCCACTGCCCTATGTTCTCCAGTGTTGTGCTCCTTGTTACCTGTACTCTATTTCTGTTATTTATTTACTGTAATGCTAAGTTTTGTCTCCCTGTACTGTCCTTTGTACGGCGCTGAAAAACACTTGTGGCGCCTTATAAATAAAATGTAATAATAATAATAATCTGAAATTTCAGATCCCTAAGAGGTTGCTGACATCGTTTCCTTCCCCCCCCTGAAGATAGAAAGGTGTGGGGAAACCCTCCTATAGTGGATACTTCAGTGTCCAGGTTGTCACGTAAGCTCGGGCTGCCAGTACCGGGCGCTATCTCCTTAAAGGACCTTGCTGATCGTAAAATTGAGACTACGCTCAAATCTATTTACACAGGAGTGGGAGTGGCCCAGACGCCCACAATTTCTTGTGGTTGGATTACACGGGCCATTGTTAAATGGACAGGTAATATAATTGAAGGTTTTGACACTATGCCCCAGGATGAACTTATCACACTCCTGCAGCATGTTCAGGATTCTGCTAATTTCATGAGTGAGGCTATCAAGGAGATTGGCCTGATAAGCGCACACTCTACGGCTATGGCTGTGTTGGCACGCAGGGAATTATGGCTGCGGCAGTGGACTGTGGACGCTGATTCCAAAAGGGGTGTTGAGAATCTTCCCTTTACAGAAGAGGCTTTATTTGGTGAGGAACTAAACAAGTAGATTTCGCAAGCGATGGCAGGTAAGTCCACCTATCTTCCATCAGCGGCCTCTCCGGTGACGTGCTTACCCCGGCCCCTCTCTGCAGCCCTTTTGAGTGGCCAGGTTTAGGGGCAAGGCCAGAAGTGCTTCCAACGCTGCTAGAGGTAACCGAGGAAAACCTCGCAGACCAGCGGCCGCAGGTTCCCTGGAGCAGAGCTCAGGCTCCACATCTTCCAAACCCTCTGCCTGACGGATGGCCCCAGCTTCAGGAAGACTTACAGGTGGGTGCCTGACTCAAATTTTTCAGTCATGTTTGGGCAAAATCCTGCCGGGACCCTTGGGTTCGAGACCTCGCCTCCCACCTCACAGATTTGCTTCACCTGTGTCAAGGGTTACCTTGCAAACAGCCATTCACAACCTGCAGTGTCTACAGGTCATTGTTCCAGTTCCACCTTTACTACAAAACAAAGGCTTTTATTCCAGCCTGTTCGTGGTACCGAAACCGGACGGTTCGGTTTGGCTGATCTTGAACCTCAAATCTCTGAACCCATACTTGCGGTTGTTCAAGTTCAAGATGGAGTCTCTAAGAGTGGTGATTGCTGGCCTGGAAGAAGGAAAATTCCTGGTATCCCCAGATATCAAGGATGCATACCTTCACATCCCGATATGGCCACCTCATCAGACGTACCTCAGATTTGCCCTGCAGGACAATCACTTCCATTTCCGGGCCTTACCTTTTGGTCTCTCCACAGCACCAAGGGTGTTCACAAAGGTGATGGCGGAGATGATGCTCCAGCTCTGAGTGATGGGAGTGAACATCGTTCCATACTTGGATGATCTCCTAATAAAAGCAGTGTCCAAAACACGTACGTTCTTGAAAGGTGTCCTTCGTATTCAACCACCCTTTGTGCTACCCACGGCGCTGTGGGATCTCAATTTGGTTCTGACGTTTCTCCAATTAGATTGGTATGAATCTTTGCACAGGGTGGACATGAAGTATTTGACGTGGAAGACTGCCATGCTCTTGGCCTTGGCCTCTACGAGGCGTGTTTCGGATTTAGGGGCCTTGTCCTGTAAGAGCCCTTATCCGGTGTTTCACGAGGATATGGCGGAGCTCAGGACTCACCCGCAATTTTTGCCTAAGGTGGTGTTGGCGTTTCACATCAATCAACTTATAGTGGTTCCTGTGGTGTCTGACACGTCTGTTGCGCCAAAGTCCCTGGACGTGGTTCGGGCATTGAAGGTTTATGTCAAGAGGACTGCTCGTCACAGGAAATCTGATTCACTTTTTGTTCTCTATGACGCTACCAAGATTGGTTGTCCTGCTTCAAAGCAGTCTATTGCACGTTGGATCAGGCTTATGATCCAACAGGCTTACTCTTCGGTAGCTTGCCGATACCGAGGTCTGTTCAGGCCCACTCCAAATGGCCGGTGGGGTCTTCCTGGGCGGCTGCCCGGGGTGTCTCGGCTTTACAGTTATGTGGAGCTGCTACTTGGTGGGGTTCGAACACATTTGTTAAGTTTTACAGGTTCGATACCTTGGCTGCAGGGGACCTTCAGTTTGGGTAATCGGGTTTGCAGGGGTCTCAGCACTCTCCCACCCAGTCTAGGAGCTTTGGGACTTCCCCCGATGATAGTAGACCATCCCAGTATCCCCTAGGACGTTAGAGAAAATAGGAATTTAATACCTACCAGTCATTTTTTTTCTCGTAGTCCGTATTAGATACCGGGCACCCGCCTCTGTTCTTCGTTTTTTTGCAAGTTTTGTTCTTGTTTGGATCTGCTGTTGCTGTCCCTATTTTCAAGTTGTGGTTAGCGTTGCTATCCTTCTGTTGTGTTGTGTGCTGGTTCATTTCTCACCACTTTCATGTCTATTTTCCTCCTCTCTTAGTATGTCCGTCTCCTCTGGCACAGTTTTCCTAGACTGGGAATGCGGGAGGGGCATAGAGGGGAGGAGCCAGCTCACGCTGAAGACATTTAAAGTGCCAGGCTCCAATGGACCCCATCTATACCCCATGATACTAGACCATCCCAGTATCACCTACAGACTACGAGAAAAGGAATTACCGGTAGGTATTAAGGGGGTCATTCTGACCCGTTCGCTCGCTGCGCCGTAGTGCGCCATAGTGCGCCTGCGCATGACAGATGACCGAAGGCCATAGCAGGACTGCGATCGCCTCTGCCTGATTGACAGGCAGAGGTGATCGGTGGGCGGGAGGGGGCGAAATGGCGGCGTTTGGCTGCCGTTTCGTAGGCGCGGTCCGGCCAATGCAGGCATGGCCAGACCGAACGGGGGGCGGGCTGCAGCGGCTGCGTGACGTCATACGCAGCCGCTGCGGGACGGAGATCGAGGGGTAGCTCCCGGCCAGCACGCTAAAGCTGCGCTGGCCGGGAGCTACTCCTGAAGTGCAAAGGCATCGCCGCTGTGCGATGCCTTTGCACTTCTGCGGGGGGGCCGGCACTGACATGCGGGGCGGACTAGCCCTGTGCTGGGCGTCCCCCCGCATGTCAGTGTGAATGATCGTAGCTGTGCTCAATTTTGCACAGCTACGATCAACTCGGAATGACCCCCTAATCCTATTATTGCATTTCCTGTGCAACACAGCAGATGGCCAATATATCTGCAGATATATTGGTGCATCTTTCTTTTGGGTACACACTGGCAGATATATTGGCCAATCAGTTGGTTGTCCAATATATCTTTTGCTGATCTGCAGGTGTGTACAAGCAATATGTCTGTGAAAGATGTCTTTCACAGATATATTGCATCTGCTGTGCGACACAGCATATGACCAATATATCTGCAGATATATTAGTGCATCTTTCAGTGTGTATGAACAATCTCCATCTGCATATATAGCTGCAGATCGATTGAACAGCAGATATATCTTTAAGATATATTGGTGCACCTTTCTGTGTGTATGATTGTACAGCAGATATATCTGCCAGTGTGTACCCAGCTGGGTACACACTAACAGATATATCTGCAGATCAATTGATCTGCAGATATATCTATGGACGGATCGAGCAGTGTGTTCAGCATACACACTGCTCGATCCGTCGGGGACTGACGTCATGAACTGGGCGGGCGTGTACACACACCCGCCCAGTTCAGCTGTCAATCACCGCTGGCCGCCGCAGCATGTGTACGGGCGGTCGGCCGACCGCCCCGTACACACACAGCGACGCGCCAATATATCGGTAGATATATTGGCTGTCGGCTGTGCTGCGCGGCCGACGCGATACGTCTGTGAACGACGGAGTTCACAGACGTATCGGCCGTACACACTGGCCGACTGTCCCGTGAAATATCAGCCGTTCAGGAGAACGGCCGATATATCGACCAGTGTGTACGGGCCTTAAAGCCGGAATCGGGCAGTGTGCTGTACATACACACTGCCCGATCCGTCATGACTGATGTCATGAACTGAGCGGGCATTTAGACACGCCCGCCCAGTTCAGCTGTCGGTCACCACCGGCTGCTGCAGCTTGTGTACGGGCTGACCACCCGTACACACACAGCGACATGCCAATATACAGTATCTAACCATATATTGGCCGTCGGCTGTGCAGCAGGGTTCACAGGCATATCGCTCGTACACACTGGCCGACGGACCCGCGATATATCATCCGTTCAAGAGAACAGACCTTAAGTCTTTTCCTCCTGATCTCTCAGCCTCACCCAGTCTGTGTCTCTCAGGCCTGTCCTTCTCCTGTGTCTCTCAGCCTCATCTCACTCTGGGTCTCTCAAGCTTATCCTCCTCCTTTGTGTCTCAGCCTCACCCACTCTGTGTCTCTCAGGCTCATCCTCCTCCTGTGTCTCTCAGCCTCACCCACTCTGTGTCTCTCATCCCAATCCCTCATTGTCTTTCATCATCATTACTCTCCCGTGTCTAAGCCCCACCCCTATCTTCCCATGTCTATCCAGCAAATTCCATTGTGTCTCCCCAGCCCTGGTTTTCCCTGCCACACTTCATTTTCAACCTGAAAAACCCTTGTCTTCTATGTTTTGTAAGAATTATATATCTACAAGTTGGGGTTCAAGGGTAGAACCTCAGATGGGACAGACTGAGGCCTACAGACTGACCAGTAGCAGGGTACAATGGGGGTCATTCCGAGTTGATCGCTCGCTAGCTACTTTTAGCAGCCGTGCAAACGCATAGTCGCCGCCCACGGGGAAGTGTATTTTCGCTTTGCAAGTGTGCAAACGCGTGTGCAGCCGAGCGGGACGAAAAAGTTTTTGCCAGTTTCTGAGTAGCTCTCGACTTACTCAGCCCTTGCGATCACTTCAGTCCTTTTGGTCCCGGAATTGACATCAGACACCCGCCCTGTAAACGACTGGACACGCCTGCGTTTTTCCAAACACTCCCTGAAAACGGTCAGTTGACACCCATAAACGCCCTCTTCCTGTCAATCTCCTTGCGATCGGCTGTGCGAATGGATTCTTCGTTAAATCCATCACCCAGCAACAATTCGCTTTGTACCCGTACGATGCGCCTGCGCATTGCGGTGCATAAGCATGCGCAGTAGTAACCTGTTCGCTGCGCTGCGAAAAACGTCAGCGAGCGATCAACTTGGAATGTACAGAATTAATGTAACAAATGTTTCTTGCTATCAAAATGTGAGTTTTGTCCTTAGAGCTAGCTGGAATTATTGAATGTTTGTGTGCTTAAAACATACATCTATGTAACACAAAATACATATGGCGGTATATGAAGGGGGTGGGAAGTGCGCTATGTCAGCTGTTTCCTCAGGCAGTAAAATGACTAGACAATACATCCTGGTGATGGTGTATAAGCTATAATTAAAATGGTAGGGTTTATCAGCGTCAAATAGAATATATAAGGGTAGATTATAAAGTGAAGTTTCCCAACGCAAGCAGGAGAATGCAATGCCCACTACAAATACACGGGTACACCAGTGAGAGTGGAAAGATTTAAGATGCCTCTGTGACAGAATATACTGTCCAAGGTCCATTCTGACTATGTTGTAGTAGCTATTGTTCTTAAACAGGGCCAGGTGTGATGTGTTATGCTGGACCAGTCACTAGACACCTATAGCAGGAAGCTGGGAGCAGTTGGAGCCCTCTGAGGTCACATACTGTATGACTATAAAAGGATAAAACAGGGAGTGACTGGCTATCTTCCCCTATCACCAAGGGATTAATTGTGTCAAGATCCCATTGTTCTCCCCTAGGACTGAGTCAGACACTGGGGCATGCGAACAGCAGGGGGGATCTCCTCATGACTCATCTCTTTTACAGACCTTCATGGAACTCTTCCAATCAGGAGGGACTTTTGGTGGTGGAAATTAGAATGTTGTTTAAAAAGGGAAGGCAAGAGATCACCAGGAGTGTGTGAATTTGGCTTCTAAAAGCTACTAGTCCTGGAGTCTCAGCTCCTGCTAGTGTGCTGAGGATTTGGCCTGGGAGCATTGTGGCTACTGGATTACCCATTTTCTCTGGATTTGCAGACTTGTTGGCTCTGCTGTATGAACACTGCTTGAAACTCCTGTGATCCTCCACAATTATACTACATCCGGACAAGAGCATGTGGGAAAGTGCTGGGATGTCTGACTGTAAACTGCTGTTTATTGGGACCTGTTGTTCTGGGGTTAATTTCAACTGTGTTTATCTTATAGTTGATTTAGAGAGCTTGTACTAAGTAAACACCTAATAAATATATTGTTATATCTTTATCTGTCTCCTGTCTGCGTGACCTGACCCAGAAGTCCTGGAGTACACTCTGAGTTTATGCTCTAATATTCCTGGTCTTCACAATTGGTGGCAGACAGTGGGGTCACGCAGTCCCGTCCAGTGGGAAGAGCATAAGGTGCTGTATAGAGATACACCAAGCTCTACAGGAACAGGTTTTAGTAAAAAGTAGCCAATTAACATCAGTCCCATCAGATAACCCAAGAGACATCTCAGGAAGAATGGCTAGTGAAGCTGCAATAGGAGATTTGAGGGAAGCAGAGACATATTACAGGAGGACTAGGAAACAGCAGTTGTTTGAGTTCTGCAAGCTAAAGAAGATCCCCTGTAATGGAACTGAACAAAAGGATGTGTTAATCAATCTACTATTGGAGTTTGACAGAGCTCACCCAGGGGAGATTGCTCTAAGTGATGAGGAGGAACAACAAATCCCAGCAGTGGGGACAAGAATGGGGAGAATGCAGAGACCAGAGGCAACTCCTGAAACATTGGAGCAGTGGATGAAAGCCCTAGGGGACAGAGCTACCTCTAGGGAGAGGGCAGGAGTAATACAAACTGTGCTGGGAGTAAATATCTACCCGGAGGGACCAGCTAGACAGGCTGTGCAAGAAGAAGAAAGCAGAAAGCCACGTCTAAGATATGGAGATGTGCCCAGATTTAAGGAAGAAGAGACAGACATTGATACTCATCTGCAGGTGTTTGAGAAACTGATGACCGTGCACCAGATTGATGAGGAGGAGTGGGCTTGTTATGTGGAACCCAGTTTAACAGGCAAAGCTCAGCAAGCCTATCAATCGCTAGCAAATGAGGATGTGGGAAACTACCAACTGGTGAAGAAACCCCTGCTGGTAAAATTCCAAGTCACCCCCGAATCCTATCGGGCAAAATTCCGGACACTAAATCGTGGGGGGGATGACTCCCATGCTGAATTTGCCAGACAACTGAAGAGAGCGTGCCAGCAGTGGTGGGATGGACAACATGTGTATTCCCCTGAACAAATCCTGAATGAAGTGGTACTGGAACAATTATTAAATAAAATGGCACCAGAGGTTTGAGAGTGGGTGGCTGACCGTAAACCTCCAAACCCAGAGTCAGCAGCCCGAATGGCAGATGAGTATCTTGCTAACCGGGTCAGATGGAAGGCACCCAGTGTACAGCAACCAGGAACACAGAGAATGGGAATGAGAGAGACCCAGAAAACCAGACCATTATCTGCCCCCGCTTTCCAGAGGGATGCCGCACCTCGACACTCATTAGTGCAACAGTCCTATCCCCGCAGATGTTACAGATGTGATCAGCCAGGGCATATGCAGAAGGATTGCACCCGGTCTCGAGGACCTTATGTGGGAGCTCGTCCTGCCCCAGTTAATGTGGTCTACCAACCAGTGGGGGGATTTGAAAGGGAATATCCCCATCCTGATGCACCAGAGGTGATGGATGGTGTGTATGTGGTGGACCTGGTAGTGGAGGAGGGACGCCAAACTCGAAGAAACATGAAAGGTCATTTGCAGTCTGTCTGGGTGGATGACCAGGAGGTCCAGGGTTTGAGAGATTCAGGAGCCTCCCTTACCCTCATAGAACCTGACCTGGTGTCGGTAGACAAGATCCTTGAGGACCAAAGGGTTAGAATCGCCACAGCAGGGAATCAAGTTCGAGATATCCCAGTAGCCCGAGTGCATCTGGACTGGGGGGCAGACCATGGCCCTGTGGATGTAGGAGTTCTTAGCGGCCTGCCAGCAAAAGTCATTCTGGGGAATGACCTAGGACAGGGACTGGTCACACATTTTGTTCAAGTGGTGACCAGGAACCAAGCCCGGAGAATGACCCTCTCAACAGAGACAAACTCTGCATCTTCGTCCACCCTGGGGCCCACTCTCACTCAGATCCAACACACTACTGCTTCTGAACCCAATCCACAGGTGGTGAGTATGCCTATCACTGAGAAGGATATGTTTAGAAATAGGAGTACTGTAGTTGACTTGGGGGAGGTAGATAGAAGTGAATTCAGAAAGCTAAAGAAAACTGATCCCACCTTAGCCAAACTTCGAAGTGCAGCAGATAGTGGGTTTTCTGACTCTGAAGGGTATAAGGTAGGATGGGTGAACGGGCTGTTGTATAGAATTTCTCCTCATAGTGAGGATCTGGACCATGGCAGTGCCTTAAAGCAATTGGTGGTTCCCCAAAGATATCGACAGCAGCTGTTGACCTTAGCCCATGACATACCAGCAGCTGGACACTTTGGTGTCAGGAAAACTCTTGCTCGAGTTTTGAGAAGTTTTTTTTGGCCCAAGGTATCCCATGATGTGAAGCATTATCGAGCCTCCTGTGATACCTGTCAGAGGTTAGGAGGTGTACCACAAAGAGCCCCTCTACATCCTTTACCTATAATTGGGGAACCCTTTCAGCGGGTAGCCGTAGATATAGTCGGGCCTCTTAAGATTCCTAGTCATTCAGGAAAAAGATATATTCTGACCCTCATAGACTTTGCAACTCGATATCCCGAGGCTGTAGCACTCTCCTCTATAGATGCAGAGCATGTAGCTCAGGCCCTGAGTGACATATTTAATAGACTGGGCTATCCCCAAGAGATTGTAACGGATCAGGGGGCCCAATTTCAGGGGGAATTGTTACAGACATTATGGGAAAAATGGGGAATACGTCCATTAAGGACCACCCCCTATCACCCACAGACTAATAGATTATGTGAGAGATTTAATAGAACCCTCAAACACCTGTTGCAGGCTTATGTGCAGTCAGAGGGGAGGGACTGGGAAAATGCACTACAGCAGCTCCTGTTTGCATATAGGGAAGTGCCACAAGACTCTACTGGGTATTCCCCCTTTCAATTGTTGTATGGCCGCAGGGTCAGAGGACCACTAGATCTAGTCCGTGAAAGCTGGGAAGGAAGCTTTATTGATCATGGTCAACCCATCCTGCAGTATGTGGCACAGATGTGGGAAAGGATGGCGAGGTTAATGGCCTTAACACAAACAAATCTCCAAGGGGCACAGGCCCGCCAATCTGAATGGTATAATCAGAATGCCAGACTCAGGGAATTACACGAGGGACAGAAAGTAATGGTGCTTATTCCTGTACGTAAGAATAAATTACAGGCTACCTGGGATGGCCCTTATACTGTGGTAAAACAGTCAGGCCCAGTGAATTACATTGTGGCCCTGGATAAGGCTGGCCGACAAGTCAGAAATTTCCACATTAATCGTCTCAAAGCTTATGTGGAAAGAAATGTAGCAGCAATGGTAGTATGTTGTCCCCCCATGGAGGCCCCTGAGTTAGACCCCTTATCTGATTTGTTAGAGGAATGCAAGAAGGGCATAGGATTGGAGGCAGTCCAATATGGAGAAAAACTTAGTGTTGCCCAGCGTCAGGACATGGGGGAGGTGTTAATGGCCCAGGTTTTGCAATTTACATGTATTCCAGGGACCACAACCCTCACTCAGCATGTGGTAGATACAGGGGAGGTCAAGCCCATCCGGCAAAAACCATACCGAGTCACGCCTGAGGTAGTAGGCAGCCTAAAAAGGGAGATTGATGAGATGCTGGCATTAGGGGTTATTGTGAAGTCCAATAGTCCATGGGCAGCCGGGGTAGTGTTAGTTCCCAAGAAGGATGGGACCACCAGATTCTGTGTGGATTACCGACGTTTGAATGAGGTGACTGTCACAGATGCATATCCCATGCCCCGGGTGGAAGAGTTGTTGGAGAGATTAGGGGGAGCAACCTATGTAACCACTCTAGATCTTAGTAAAGGATACTGGCAGGTCCCCTTAAGTCCTGAGGCCCAAGAAAAATCTGCGTTTACCACTCCATTTGGGCTTTATCATTTTTTGGCGATGCCCTTTGGCATGAAGAATGGCCCGGCCACTTTCCAAAGAGCTATAGATGTAATGCTGGAAGGGTGTCAGGATTTTGCACAAGCATACCTAGATGACATAGCTATATTTAGTTCTTGCTGGGAAGATCATCTATCACATGTGGCCGAGGTCCTCAGGCGTATTCAGCAGGGTGGGTTAACCATCCGTCCTGATAAATGCCAAATAGGAATGGCTGAAGTGCAATATCTGGGTCACCGAGTGGGAGGGGGTAAGATTAGACCAGAGCCAGCTAAAGTGGAAGCCATTCTAAACTGGCCAAGACCTTCCAATCAGAAACAAGTAAGAGCATTTTTAGGACTAGCTGGCTACTATAGGAGGTTTGTTCCCCAATACAGCACATTGGCCAAACCTTTGACTGACCTGACCAAACAGAAATATGCTAGACAGGTTGCATGGTCCCCTGAGTGTGAGAGTGCATTTGTGGCCCTGAAAGAAGCCCTCTCCAGTGCCCCAGTACTAGCTGCCCCCGACTTCTCCAAGAAGTTCATTGTTCAAACTGACGCCTCTGGTTGTGGTTTGGGAGCAGTGTTATGCCAAGTGGGGGAGGATGGCCGTGACCACCCTGTGGTATATTTGTCCCGTAAACTGGTGGATCGGGAAGTGGCTTATGCCACCATTGAGAAAGAATGCCTGGCCATTGTGTGGGCCTTGAAAAAGTTACAACCGTACCTTTATGGACGAGAATTTACAGTGGTGACTGACCACAATCCACTTCATTGGTTACAAAAGACAGCTGGGGACAATGGGCGATTACTACGATGGAGTCTTGCCTTGCAACGTTTTAACTTCTCCATCTCTCACAAAAAGGGCTGTGAGCATACCAACGCTGATGGATTATCTAGGAGAGAAGAAGGAAACAGCATCGCACCTGGTAAAGGTCACATGGCTGGTCTAGGAAAAGGATCCAACCCTGCTCCCTTGATTTAAGAGGGAGGTATGTGACAGAATATACTGTCCAAGGTCCATTCTGACTATGTTGTAGTAGCTATTGTTCTTAAACAGGGCCAGGTGTGATGTGTTATGCTGGACCAGTCACTAGACACCTATAGCAGGAAGCTGGGAGCAGTTGGAGCCCTCTGAGGTCACATACTGTATGACTATAAAAGGATAAAACAGGGAGTGACTGGCTATCTTCCCCCATCACCAAGGGATTAATTGTGCCAAGATCCCATTGTTCTCCCCTAGGACTGAGTCAGACACTGGGGCATGCGAACAGCAGGGGGGATCTCCTCATGACTCATCTCTTTTACAGACCTTCATGGAACTCTTCCAATCAGGAGGGACTTTTGGTGGTGGAAATTAGAATGTTGTTTAAAAAGGGAAGGCAAGAGATCACCAGGTGTGTGTGAGTTTGGCTTCTAAAAGCTACTAGTACTGGAGTCTCAGCTCCTGCTAGTGTGCTGAGGATTTGGCCTGGGAGCATTGTGGCTACTGGATTACCCACTTTTCTCTGGATTTGCAGACTTGTTGGCTCTGCTGTATGAACACTGCTTGAAACTCCTGTGATCCTCCACAATTATACTACATCCGGACAAGAGCATGTGGGAAAGTGCTGGGAAGTCTGACGGTAAACTGCTGTTTATTGGGACCTGTTGTTCTGGGGTTAATTTCAACTGTGTTTATCTTATAGTTGATTTAGAGAGCTTGTACTAAGTAAATACCTAATAAATATATTGTTATATCTTTATCTGTCTCCTGTCTGCGTGACCTGACCCAGAAGTCCTGGAGTACACTCTGAGTTTATGCTCTAATACTCCTGGTCTTCACAGCCTCCATCTCCACTCATGGTGGGATCACAATAATAGGCAAATATCACAGCTTAGGAGATAATGATATGTTGTGTTACACTGGTGACGGTTATAGACAGCCTGGTAGAAAGGACCAGCTTTATACAACGCCTCTCTCCAACCTATCATATAATCCAACAGGCAGGTATCAAAATGTGCAAAATCTCAATATTACAGAATAATCCATTTTGCAAATGAGTTATTGATGCATTTGTTTTTTAATCAGAGCTTCTACCTCGATGTTCTAGATACATTGTGTGCGTCATGCCTACAAAACAAAGGTGCCTGCCAAACCTGGGCAATTACCAACATTAACGTGACTCGCCTGGTTACCGGCTTTCCATCATCTCTCACTGGAAAAATAAGTAACAAGGTGTTCTCCTTACAGTTTGTTACTTGGCCTACTTACAGCGATCAACAAGTAATTACACATCGAACAGCATTGCTACATGCCCTGCTTAATGTATACCTTCCTCATCAACATTCATTATTTTCCGGCTCCATAGTACCTGCAGTCACGCAAGCATGTCCCCATACATCAGGTTGCTGCAACAGAAGAATGAATGAAGTAGGAAAATATTTCTCCTATGGCGCTGCAATGGAGGCAGCAAAAGGTGGTACTAAATAGGTCACCAACCTATTAAAGTAAAAAGACAACAGAAAAGTACAACCTGGGGCGTGGCTTAGCTGGAGAAGAGGGCAGACGTGTCTCTGCTGGCCTCCTCTCTCCAGAGTCCTTCAACCCTCCATTTGGGGTGTTTACCCCCTGTGTTTCCTCTCTGAGGGCTCCCCCCCCCCCCCCCCCCAGTAAGCCTCCTCAGCCCTGCTGTGCCTGCCGCAGAGCCGGGGAGCAGTTTTCACTGCTCTCGCAGGTTGCGGCCTTTTCTCTCCCAGAAGCCGGGGACTCGCGTACTCCCGGCGACCGCGATTTGAGCTCCGTAGCGGGACGCGGCGCCGGGAAGCGGCGCGGACCCCTCACACTTGATCCGGACCCTCCAGAAGCCTTCTCCTGACCCCCAGGGTGGACACCCTTTGCAGCAGCAGGTCGGGGGGACGCCTGGCAGCGGGGGACAGCGGTAGACCTGAAGCCCAGGGAGACGCGGCGGCCATCTTTGTTCATACTGGGAGAGCTGGATCTGAGGTAGCAGTGTGCCTATACAGTGTGGGGGTCTCTGGACTAGGGCTGCACAGGGACTGGTGGCCCTCTGGCACTGTTCTCCCCCTTTTCTCACTCTGGGGCCCCTGGTGAGAGATCTGTGCATTTACGTTTGTTGGGATAATTAGCCTTTTACTCGGCACTAATATCTTCTACTTTAATGGCCCCACCTAGTGGCCTCTGGGTGTGATTGCATACATTTCTCACACAGTGTGCTGGATATATAATACATATTGCTCCGCAGTCTTCATAGGACCACAGATATTCCGGCACCTGCCGAGACGATCGGCCGCGATGCACCCCTGGTTGAATGACCAAGATATTATGATGTGACCGCTCTGAAATAACTCTGCCTACACCCGAATGCTCCTATGACATGATATGACAACTCGACTTTTATGCGGATCCCTCCTCGATTGATATTTCAGACGCCTCTTACCTCCCGTTCCTCTACCTTTGTCGTTCAGCGTTGTCATGCCTCCAAAGAAATATAAGGCCGCTAAAACTGTCTCCCAAGTGGCGTTCTTTAAACCTTCTCCTCAGGCCCCTAAAGCAAAAGATGCACGGGGTGGCGCCTCTAAGCCTGCTGTCCCTGTGCCCTCACCACTTAGGGATGCGTCCGCCCCTGCCACTGCACACACCAGCTCCATCGACGACAGTGACTCGCTTACGGTGGGCGCTATGAAGCATCTCCTAACACAATTCAAGGATGAGGTCGCGGTAGAATTTAGAGCGACTATGAAGGAATGTCAGAGATCTATTGACGAGATTGGTGGCCGCACCGATCACCTAGAAACAAAAATGGGAGAAGTGGTGCGTCGCACAACGAACTGATCACTTCTCATGAACTGCTCCAACATGAGGTCACGGCGCTCAGGGACAAACTCTCGGATATAGAAGACAGATCGAGATGTAACAACATAAAGCTACGTGGTATCCCGGAAACTGTCGCTAATAGCGCTTTAAACGATTTTGCAGTTGACCTCTTCAGCAAACTCCTTCCTTCATACCGCTCAGTGGACTTCCTAATCGATCGTATACATAGGCTTCCTAAAGCCAGGAATGCTCCGGATGGTGTCCCCCGGGATGTCCTTATGAGGTTACACTATTTCCACGTGAAGGAGGCAATCTTGAAAGCTGCTAGACCCTCGGATGCTGCATCGGAGGCTTTGGGCTCACTTCAGATATTCGGAGACCTGTCCCCTGCTACTTTAGCGAAACGGCGCTCTCTTTACCCCATCTCATCAATGCTACGTAAAGAGAACATTCTATACAGATGGGGCTTTCCTACTAAGTTGCTTATTTCTCGAGAAGGTTCTACTGTTGTCATAACAAACGTCGAGGAGGGTAAAAAGATCCTAGCATCATGGAACTCTGCAAGCTCTTCTACACACACCTCTCCCGAGCGGGGCCTTCAGCGGGACTGGGCCTCTTCGGCTGCAGAACTTTGAGTATTGTTTGATTTACTACACTTGCATTGATTTCATGTTTTTCTAATCGGTTTGTCATGTCGTATTTCCTACGTTGCACCAGTTCCTTGGCGATTGTTTGATGTTTATGTGTTATTTGAGTGCTGTTAGATTGTTCTTCAGTGTTGCCTCCTCACCGCCGGTTAACTGTTTGCTGTCTGCCTCTGCTGTCCAGACTGCCGCCCGCATACCTTATGTCGGCTGGGAATTCTACCCGAGTTTCCTTTAGTCCCGGTGGCTGTCGGGGGACCAGACATGGAGGGCAGAGGAGCTACATTTTGCTTAATTTTGGTTCGGGTGCGGGCAGATTGACCACTACCCCCCACAGTTTAAATCTGAGTCGCCATGGTTAGGCGTCCAAATGTGCCCCGCGAGGGGTTAATGTTCTGTTTCTTCTTCCTGTTATCCTTCATCTTTTTTGTCCTTTCTTTCCCTTTTCCTCTCCTTTTGTCCGGGAATGTTACACACACTTTCTACTTGCCAGTTGGTTGTTGATAGCTATGCAATCCCTGACAGTTTTACAATATGGTTAACATTGTTTCTATAAATGCAAAGGGTCTTAATTCCCCACATAAGAGGAGATTAGCGCTTAATTATTTCCATAAACTTAAAGCTCAAATCATAGCAGTCCAAGAGACTCATTTTATTAAATCTGCCCCTCCACGGTTTACTAATGGGAGATTCCCCCATTACTATTTGGCTAACGGGCCAGCAAAGAAGGCGGGGGTGGCAATCTTGATATCTCAGCACTGCGCGTTTTCCCTCACTTCGCAATACTGCGACCCTGAGGGGAGAATTCTAATTCTGGTTGGTACTCTTGAAAATAAAGAGGTGACATTAGTTTCTTGCTATGCTCCTAACACCAAGCAACTAGCATTTTGCAGGAAACTCTGCGCTAAGGTGCAACAATTGGCTAAGGGTGCTTTACTCTTAATGGGGGACTTTAACTTGACTCTGGACCCTTTAGTTGATAACTCTGGCAAGCGGCCCTCGCTCTCCAGTCAGCTCCATAGGAATGCAAAGGGCTTTAGCCAGTTACTGGCGGACTATGATCTCTTAGACCTCTGGCGCGTTAAGCATCCAATGGACAGAGATTACACATTTTACTCCCCGGTGCATGCATCCTATTCTAGAATAGATCTAGCATTAGCAGATAAGTGGACTCTACAGTCCATCCATAAAATCTCCATTCTCCCCATGTCCTGGTCAGATCACTCCCCACTACTCATCGAATGGGATTTAAATATTAGAAAGGTTACCCCGGCCCCCTGGCGTTTAGGTAAACTCAGTCTTCTTCAGCCGGAGACCACGCAGGCGATCCAAACCACCTTGGATTATTATCTTTCTGAGAACTCTCCTCAGGAGACGTCTATCTTCACATTCTGGTGCGCCCTCAAAGCAGTAACACGAGGGACAGCGATTCAAACAGTGGCTAAATGTCAAAGGGCATATCGGAAAACATTTGAACAAGCTAAGCTTACAGTCGCTTCCCTGGAGAGTTCTCACAAGGCACACCCACACGATAAAGCCCTTCTTAAGTCATTGAAAGAAGCAAGGGAGACGGTAAATGTTTTCTATCTAGACTGAACCAAAAATTTTATGTTTATGGTAACAGGGCTGGTAGACTACTGGCGAGGAAGCTGAGGGGTAGGAAGGCTAAAGAAAAAATTCATATTGTCCACTCGGATAGGGGTAAAAGAGTCTACGATCCTGACGAAATTGCAAATGTCTTTGCATCCTATTACTCTAAATTATACAACTTGAAGGGGGATTCTTCTACTTTTCAACCTACAGGCGTAGATGTTCAGAATTTTCTGAGCAACTTTCCTCTCCCGTCGCTGTCGTCTGAGTCTTGTAGCTCTCTTAGTGTGCCTTGGACTTTAGCCGAAGTCGAGAAGGCTATTGACTCCCTTCCAGTGGATAAGGCCCCGGGACCCGACGGTTATCCTTCTGGTTTCTAGAAATCCTTTAAGGAGAGCTTGGCCCCGGTGCTCTTGTCGGTGTTTAATGAAGCCTCAGAGGCTGGCCACTTCCCCAAAGAGATGCTGGAAGCTCAAATCATCACCATTCCCAAACCGGGAAAAAACCCTACCTCCGTCCAAAATTTTAGACCAATTGCTTTATTAAATGCGGATCTAAAAATTGATGCCAAATTAATTGCTAACCGTATCAGTCCCCTTCTCCCTTCTCTTATCAACCCTGATCAAGTGGGCTTCGTTTTAAACCGACAGGCCCCGGATAATACGCATAGGGTGATTAATGTTATTGAGCATTCTGCCTGTAGAAGAGAACCCCTCCTAGTTTTGTCTCTGGACGCCGAAAAGGCGTTCAATAGATTGAACTGGAATTTCATGAGATTAACTCTGGACAAATTTGGCTTCTCTGGAAGGATCTTAGACTCTATCCTGGCTCTCTATTCCTCACCCAGTGCGCGGGTCTTTGTTAAAGGATGCCTTTCATCACCCTTCAATATCTCTAACGGCACGCGTCAGGGCTGCCCGCTATCTCCTCTTATTTTTGCGCTGGCGATAGAACCCTTGGCTGCTTGCATTAGATCCCGGGACGCGATTAGTGGCCCTGTTATAGGGGGCATTTCTCACAAAATTAGCTTGTTTGCGGACGATATTCTGCTATGTCTTTCTGATCCTGAGGCTTCCTTGCCAGTTCTTCATGACGTCCTTCAAAGCTATTCAGATGTTTATTTTTATAAATTAAATACAAATAAAACTGAAGCCCTCCCACTCAATATATCTCCGACTGTGATCTCTAGGTTGAAGGATCTGTACAAATATGGCTGGAAGTCCTGCTCCCTGAGATATCTAGGGATTAACTTAACCAGAGAAGATAACTTGATTGAATGTAATTATGCCCCGTTATTAAAAGCGTTTACGGAGCTAACTGGGGAGTGGATGCTACAGGAAGTGTCTTGGTTGGGTAGGATTGCTGCTGCCAAGATGGTCTTATTGCCGAAATGAATGTACCTGTTTCGCGCCATACCAAGGTCCCTTCCCAGACTCTTCTATAATAAATTTAATCAGGTCCTGATCAGATATGTGTGGGGAGGTTCTAGACCGAAAATTGCTAAAAAAATTCTAATTCTGCCCAAAATGTCTGGTGGGGTAGCTTTCCCAGATATAGAAAAGTACCATGCTGCATGTCTGATAAGTCAGTCTAGAGACTGGTTTGACACCTCGAGTCTGAAACCTTGGGTTATTCTGGAAGCTTCTTGCTTGGACGCTGTTTCTCTCCCTGATTTGTTTTGGTTACCACTGTCTGCTGCTCGGAGTAGGGAGTAGGGCCGGATCCTGCAAGTCTATTAAAACGACCCTAGATTTATGGCATAAACTAGTGCTCTCTTCGGAAGAGATTAATTTACCCGCCCCCTGCCTGTCGTTAACTGCTCTTATGTCATTGATTCCTAATGTTTTCCTAGAGGAGTGGATTCGGAAGGGGCTCTCCACTGTGGGCGATTTATTTGTAGGAGACGTCTTGATGTCCTTTTCTCAACTGCAAGAGAGATTTGGGATTCGGACTCTGGATTTTTTCAAATACCTGCAGGTGAGAAGTTGGTTACATTCATTTACTCCCTCACATCTCCATAAACCTTCTCTTCCGGCTTATATTATAAGCCGATTGGAGACGTCCTCGCATAAATATTGGATTACGTGGTGGTATCAATTTTAATCGACAAACGGCACACAGACAAAATTAAAAGCTCAGACTTTATGGGAAAGATATTTGAATAGGTCCTTTACTGATGCAGATTGGGACAGTATATTTAGATCTTGTTTTAAAGTCTCCAAATGCGTTAACCACTCCGAAATGTTCTACAAGCTTATACAGAGGGCCTACTTCACCCCTGAAAGACAACACAGGATCTGGCCTTCACAATCTAAATCATGTTGGAGGAAATGCGGCTCTACGGGGGATATCTTTCATATCTTCTCTGGGCATGCCCTCGTATACAACCACTTTGGAGAGAAGTTTTAAATATGGCTAGCATGGTGTTAGGGCTCAGCATCCCCATGGACCCACCTCTAGCGCTATTTCATTTGTACGTAGATCGCCTCTCCGCAGGTGATCACTACGTCTTGGGACATATCTTGATAGCCACTAAAGCTGCTATAGCACAATTGTGGAAATCTGAGAATATTCCTACCTTAGCGTTCATTCAAAATAAGATTCACAAACATTTTATTTTCGAAACAGCGGAGGCTAAATATTCCTCCTCGGCTAACTCTATCCACTTGAAATGGTTAGGATGGTCCGATTATAGGAGTAGAGAAGGTAGGCTAACCGTTTACAGCTCTCCAATTGATATGTCTGAGCTTGGCCCTTCCTAGATTGACCTCTACATGAATGTTGTGATACCAGATATTTTCTATGTTTATTGTATTTTAGTCCTTATTGCTTTTTCTTTCTTTTTTTTTTCCATGTCTTTTCTCAGTGCTTTCTCCTTTTCTTGCATCTGTACGCCTAATGTAGCCAATTGTATATTCATCCGACTGTGCGTTGTTTGTATTTGCATATGGTAACCATTCCGGACTTCCCCTGTGTTTCCCTTACCTCTTTTTTCTGTTCCCCATTTCTGTGTGTAAACTCTTCAATAAAAATTTAATGTTTAAAAAAAAAGAAAAGTACAACCTCACTTTGCGCGTCCAAATGTTCAATTTGTCCAATGATCCTCACAATGGAGTGTGACGATTTTTCAAATCAATCATAAAACGGAAACAGATACAAAAAACACAAAATAGTGTAATATTGCCAAAAAATAAGGTATATAAAAAAAGTTCATTCCAATGTGTAGAAAGGATGATGATGGTGACAAGATAGTCCCAAATCCAAGATCCACCTCCGTCTGAAAGAGGGTCACCCGAATGTTGTGTCAGGAAAAGGTCCTTACATGTATGCTTACTTGTATACAGATGATGCGAAGCTCATACAGGTTTCTTTAAAACTCCGGATCATACGTCACTATATGAATAAAGGCCACTTTTTCCTCATATGGAAAATATAAAAGCAAAAGAGGACCGATATTAAGAGCAAAAACTCATTTATTTACGAGTAGTAAACAGATCAAAGTGGTGGACAAACAGCCATACCATAAATGGAAATTATGTTATATATTAAGTAAGGACCAGTGAAGTAGTTGCCCATGGCAACCAATCAGCTTTGAAGGAAGCCTTTACCAAGTACATTCTATAAAATGTGAGGGATATGCTGATTGGTTACCATGGGCAACTTCTCCACTGGACTGTTTCTCCACTGTTTTCACTGCTTCATGGATGGACCCCTCAGTCTGCTGAATGGACGCTTCAATGCGAATGTACACACGAGAACCGCTTTGTGGGTGTGCTGTGGGCTTGTAGTCAGAGTTACTTCTGCGTATTAAGAGTGGGTGCCGAGTTCTGATGGACCTCCTGTACCTAGCACAGGGTAGGTACAGTACAGGTGAAACTCAGAAAATAAGAATTTACTCACCGGTCATTCTATTCCTCGTAGTCCGTAGTGGATGCTGGGGACTCCGTAAGGACCATGGGGAATAGACGGGCTCCGCAGGAGACTGGGCACTCTAAAGAAAGATAAGGTACTATCTGGTGTGCACTGGCTCCTCCCTCTATGCCCCTCCTCCAGACCTCATTTAGGGAAACTGTGCCCGGAAGAGCTGACATTACAAGGAAAGGATTTTGGAATCTAGGGTAAGACTCATACCAGCCACACCAATCACACCGTATAACTTGTGATAAACATACCCAGTTAACAGTATGAACAACAACGGAGCATCACTCAACGGATGGCTCATAACAATAACCCTTATTAAGCAATAACTATATACACGTATTGCAGAAAGTCCGCAATTGGGACGGGCGCCCAGCATCCACTACGGACTACGAGAAATAGAATTACCGGTGAGTAAATTCTTATTTTCTCTAACGTCCTAGTGGATGCTGGGGACTCCGTAAGGACCATGGGGATTATACCAAAGCTCCCAAACGGGCGGAAGAGTGCGGATGACTCTGCAGCACCGAATGAGCAAACATAAGGTCCTCCTCAGCCAGGGTATCAAACTTGTAGAACTTTGCAAAAGTGTTTGAACCCGACCAAGTAGCTGCTCGGCAAAGCTGTAAAGCCGAGACCCCTCGGGCAGCCGCCCAAGAAGAGCCCACCTTCCTTGTGGAATGGGCTTTCACTGATTTTGGATGCGCAATCCAGCCGCAGAATGAGCCAGCTGAATCGTGCTACAGATCCAGCGAGCAATAGTTTGCTTTGAAGCAGGAGCACCCAGCTTATTGGGTGCATACAGAATAAACAGCAAGTCAGTCTTCCTGACTCCAGCCGTTCTGGAAACATATATTTTCAAAGCCCGGACTACGTCCAGCAACTTGGAGTCCTCCAAGTCCCGAGTAGCCGCAGGCACCACAATAGGTTGGTTCAAATGAAACGATGATACCACCTTTGGGAGAAATTGGGGACGACTCCGCAATTCTGCCCTGTCCATATGGAAGATCAGATAGGGGCTTTTACATGACAAAGCCGCCAATTCTGACACACGCCTAGCCGATGCTAAGGCCAACAGCATGACCACTTTCCACGTGAGATACTTTAGTTCCACGGTCTTAAGTGGCTCAAACCAGTGGGATTTCAGGAAATCCAACACAACGTTAAGATCCCAAGGTGCCACTGGTGGCACAAAAGGGGGCTGAATATGCAGCACTCCCTTAACAAACGTCTGAACCTCAGGTAGTGAAGCCAGTTCTTTTTGAAAGAAAATGGATAGGGCCGAAATCTGGACCCTTATGGACCCTAATTTTAGGCCCATAGACATTCATGACTGTAGGAAGTGCAGGAATCAACCCAGCTGGAATTCCTCTGTAGGGGCCTTCCTGGCCTCACACCAAGCAACATATTTTCGCCATATACGGTGATAATGCTTTGCTGTCACGTCCTTCCTAGCCTTTATCAGAGTAGGAATAACTTCATCCGGAATGCCTTTTTCCGCTAGGATCCGGCATTCAACCGCCATGCCGTCAAACGCAGCCGCGGTAAGTCTTGGAACAGACAGGGCCCTTCTTGCAGCAGGTCCTGTCTGAGAGGCAGAGGCCATGGGTCCTCTGTGCGCATTTCTTGCAGTTCCGGGTACCAAGTCCTTCTTGGCCAATCCGGAACAATGAGTATTGTTCTCACTCCTCTTTTTCTTACAATTCTCAGCACCTTTGGTATGAGAGGCAGAGGAGGAAACACATATACCGACTGGAACACCCACGGTGTCACTAGCGCGTCCACAGCTATCGCCTGAGGGTCCCTTGACCTGGCGCAATATCTTTTTAGCTTTTTGTTGAGGCGGGATGCCATCATGTCCACCTGTGGCAGTTCCCATCGATTTGCAATCTGTGTGAAGACTTCTTGATGAAGTCCCCACTCTCCCGGGTGGAGGTTGTGTCTGCTGAGGAAGTCTGCTTCCCAGTTGTCCACTCCCGGAATGAACACTGCTGACAGTGCTTGCACGTGATTCTCCGCCCAACGAAGAATCTTTGTGGCTTCCGCCATTGCCACCCTGCTTCTTGTGCCGCCCTGGCGGTTTACATGGGCGACCGCCGTGATGTTGTCTGACTGAATCAGCACTGGTTGGTCTCGAAGCAGGGGCTCCGCTTGACTCAGGGCGTTGTATATGGCCCTTAGTTCCAGTATATTTATGTGCAGACAAGTCTCCTGACTTGACCACAGCCCTTGGAAGTTTCTTCCCTGAGTGACTGCCCCCCATCCGCGGAGGCTTGCATCCGTGGTCACCAGGACCCAGTCCTGTATGCCGAACCTGCGGCCCTCGAGAAGATGAGCACTCTGCAGCCACCACAGAAGAGACACCCTGGCCCTCGGGGACAGGGTGATCAGCCGATGCATCTGAAGATGCGATCCGGACCACTTGTCCAACAGATCCCACTGAAAGATCCTCGCATGGAACCTGCCGAAGGGAATGGAATGAGGCCACCATCTTTCCCAGGACTCGCGTGCAGTGATGCACCGACACCTGTTTTGGTTTTAGGAGGTCCCTGACCAGAGTCACTAACTCCTGGGCCTTCTCCTCTGGGAGAAACACCTTCTTCTGTTCTGTGTCCAGAATCATGCCCAGGAAGGGCAGACTCGTCGTAGGAATCAGCTGCGACTTTGGAATATTCAGAATCCAGCCGTGCTGTTGCAACACTTCCTGAGAGTGTGCTACGCTGATCAACAACTGCTCCCTGGACCTCGCCTTTATGAGGAGATCGTCCAAGTACGGGATAACTGTAACTCCTTGCTTCCGAAGGAGTACCATCATTTCCGCCATTACCTTGGTAAATATTCTCGGTGCCGTGGACAGGCCAAACGGCAACGTCTGGAACTGGTAATGACAGTCCTGTACCACAAACCTGAGGTACTCCTGGTGAGGTGGATAAATGGGGACATGCAAGTAAGCATCCTTGATGTCCAGAGATACCATAAAATCCCCCTCTTCCAGGCTTGCAATGACCGCTCTGAGCGATTCTATTTTGAACTTGAATTTTTTCATATAAATGTTCAAGGATTTTAAATTCAGAATGGGTCTTACCGAACCGTCCGGTTTCGGTACCACAAACATTGTGGAATAGTAACCCCTTCCCTGTTGAAGGAGGGGGACCATTATTATCACTTGCTGGAGGTACAGCTTGTGAATTGCCGCCAGCACTACCCCCCTTTCCGTGGGGGAAGCTGGCAAGGCTGAATTTAGGTAACGGTGAGGGGGAGTCACTTCGAATTCCAGCTTGTATCCGTGAGATACAATTTGTACAGCCCAGGGATCCACTTGCGAGCAAACCCACTGGTTGCTGAATTTTCGGAGACGCGCCCCCACCGCACCTAGCTCCGCCTGTGGAGCCCCAGCGTCATGCGGTGGACTTAGTGGAAGCCGGGGAGGACTTTTGTTCCTCGGAACTAGCTGCATGGTGCAGCTTCTTTCCTCTACCCCTGCCTCTGGCAAGAAAGGATGCCCTCTGACCTTCTTGCTTCTCTGAGAACGAAAGGACTGCTTTGATAATACGGTGCTTTCTTAGGCTGTGAGGAAACCTGAGGCAAGAAAGTCGACTTTCCAGCTGTCGCTGTGGACACGAGGTCCGAGAGACCGTCCCCAAACAATTCCTCACCCTTATAAGGCAAAACCTCCATGTGTTTTTTAGAATCGGCATCCCCTGTCCATTGCCGAGTCCATAAGACCCTCCTGGCAGAAATGGACATTGCATTAATTCTAGAGCCCAGCAGGCAAATGTCCCTCTGGGCATCCCGCATATATAAGACGGCGTCTTTTATATGGCCCAGGGTTAGCAAAACAGTATCCCTGTCCAGGGCATCTATGTCCTCTGACAGAGTATCTGTCCATGCTGCTACAGCGCTACACATCCAGGCTGAAGCAATAGCAGGTCTCAGTAGAGTACCAGAGTGTGTATACACTGACTTCAGGATAGCTTCCTGCTTTCTATCCGCAGGATCCTTTAGGGCGGCCGTATCCTGAGACGGCAGGGCCACCTTCTTAGATAAGCGTGTCATCACCTTGTCTACCCTAGGGGAGGATTCCCAACGTAACCTGTCCGTTGGCGGGAAAGGGTACGCCATCAGTAATTTTTTGGAAATCACTACTTTCTTATCAGGGGAACTCCACGCTTCTTCACATAACTCATTTAATTCATGTGACGGGGGAAAAGTCACTTCTTGCTTTTTCTCCCCAAACATATACACCCTCTTGTCAGGGACAGGGTTAACCTCTGAAATGTGCAATACATCTTTCATTGCAATAATCATGTAGCGGATGGCCTTGGTCATCTTAGGCTGTAAATGTGCCTCATCATCGTCGACACTGGAGTCGGACTCCGTGTCTGCATCTGTGTCAACCATCTGAGATAGTGGGCGTTTATGAGACCCTGGCGGCCTCTGAGTCGCCTGGGCAGGCCCGGGTTGAGACCCCGGCTGTCCCAAGGCTGCAGCGTCATCAAACCTTTTATGCAAAGAGCTTACATTATCATTTAAGACCTTCCACATATCTATCCAATCAGGTGTCGGCCCCGACACCACATTTATCTGCACTTGCTCCGCCTCCACGTAACCCTCCTCATCAAACATGTCGACACAGCCGTACCGACACACAGCACACACACAGGGAATGCTCTGACTGAGGACAGGACCCCACAAAGGCCTTTGGGGAGACAGAGAGTATGCCAGCACACACCACAGCGCTATATAACCCAGGGATTTTCACTATAAAAAGTGATTACCCAATAGCTGCCGATTTTATGTCTTTTGCGCCTAAATTTATGTGCCCCCCCTCTCTTTTTTACCCTTCTTGTACCTGGATACTGCAGGGGAGAGCCTGGGGAGCTGCTTCCAGCGGAGCTGTGAAGAGAAAATGGCGCTGGTGTGCTGAGGAAGAAGGCCCAGCCCCCTCAGCGGCGGGCTTCTGTCCCGCTTTCTGTGTGAAAAAATGGCGGGGGTTTTTACATATATACAGTGCCTGACTGTATATATGTATTTTATGCCAAAAAGGTACTTCAATTGCTGCCCAGGGCGCCCCCCCCCCCAGCGCCCTGCACCCTACAGTGACCGGAGTGTGAAAGTGTGCTGGGAGCAATGGCGCACAGCTGAGGTGCTGTGCGCTACCTTAAATGAAGACAGGAGTCTTCTGCCGCCGATTTCGCCGTATTCAAGCTTCTGTTCCTCTGGCTCTGCGAGGGGGACGGCGGCGCGGCTCCGGGAACAGACGATCGAGGACAGATGCCTGTGTTCGAACCCTCTGGAGCTAATGGTGTCCAGTAGCCTAAGAAGCGCAACCTAGCTGCAGATAGGTAGGTTTGCTTCTCTCCCCTCAGTCCCTCGTAGCAGTGAGTCTATTGCCAGCAGAAGTTCACTGAAAATAAAAAACCTAACAAATACTTTCTTTTACTAGCAGGCTCAGGAGAGCCCACTAGGAGCACCCAGCTCTGGCCGGGCACAAATTCTAACTGAGGTCTGGAGGAGGGGCATAGAGGGAGGAGCCAGTGCACACCAGAGAGTACCTAATCTTTCTTTAGAGTGCCCAGTCTCCTGCGGAGCCCGTCTATTCCCCATGGTCCTTACGGAGTCCCCAGCATCCACTAGGACGTTAGAGAAAATTAGAGTATCGTGCAAAAGTTCATTTATTTCAGTAATTCAACTTAAAAGGTGAAACTAATATATTATATAGACTGACTCATTACATGCAAAGTGAGATATTTCAAGCCTTTATTAGAATTTTGATGATTGTGGCTTACAGCTTAAGAAAACCCCAAATCCAAAGTCTCAGAAAATTAGAATATTACATAAAATCAATAAAAAAAAGGATTTTAAATACAGAAATGTCGGTCCTCTGAAAAGTATAATCATGTATATGTACTTAGTACTTGGTTTGGGCCCCTTTTGCATGAATTACTGCCTCAATGCGGCGTGGCATGGATTCTAACAGACGGTGGCACTGCTGAAGTGTTATGAAAGACCAGGATGCTTCAATAGCGGCCTTCAGCTCTTCTACATTGTTCCCTCTCATGTCTCTCATCTTTCTCTTGGCTATGCCCCATATATTCTCTTTTTTCTTTAGCCCAGGTAAGACGCTTCTGACGTTTGTTGTTTAGGAGCGGCTTGACAAGAGGAATACGACATTTGAAGCCCATGTCTAGGATCCGTCTGTGTGTGGTGGCTCTTGATGCACTAACTCCAGCCTCAGTCCACTCCTTGTAAATCTCCCCCACACTTTTGAATGGCCTTTTCCTGACAAGAAAAAAAGAACTGGTCTGTTGCTCAGTGGTCCAAACTCATCTTTTCTGCTGAGAGCAGATTTTGCATCTCATATGGAAACCTAGGTCCCAGAGTATGGGGGAAGAATGGAGAGGCACACAATCCAAGATGCTCGTAGTCCAGTGTGACGTTTCCACAGTCTGTGTTGATTTGGGGAGCCATGACATCTGCTGGTATTGGTCCACTGTGCTTTAGTAAGTCCAGAGTCAACGTAACCATCTACCAGGACATTTTAGAGCACTTCATGCTTCCTTCAGCAGACAAGCTTTATGGAGATGCTGACTTCATTTTCCAGCAGGACTTGGCACCTGCCCACACTGCCAAAAGTACTCCTAGTTCAATGACCGTGGGATTACTGTGCTGGATTGGCCAGCAAACTCGCCTGACTTGGGTTAGAGAATCTAAGGGGCATTGCCAAGAGAAAGATGAGACATGAGACGGAACAATGCAGAAGAGCTGAAGGCCGCTATTGAAGCATCCTGGTCTTCCATAACACCTCAGCAGTGCCACAGGCTGATAGAATCCATGCCACGCCGCATTGAGGCAGTAATTCATTCAAAAAGGGCCCAAACCAAGTACTGAGTACATATGCACGATTATACTTTTCAGAGGGCCGACATTTCTGTATTTAAAATATTTTTTTTTATTGATTTTATGTAATATTCTCATTTTCTGAGACTTTGGATTTGGGGTTTTCTTAAGCTGTAAGCCACAATCATCAAAATTCTAACAAATAAAGGCTTGAAATATCTCACTTTGCATGTAATGAGTCTGTATAATATATTAGTTTCACCTTTTAAGTTGAATTACTGAAATAAATGAACTTTTGCACGATATTCTAATTTTCTGAGTTTCACCTGTATAAGTGCTTAATGATCACGGTGATGGCCACTCGTGCAGACAGAAGAGTGGGGTGGTGCAATTGCGTAGATGCTTGTGGCTCAGAATATGGGCAGATAGTCCATTTGCTGTGGGCATCTGGGTTTCCGCTCGCACTAAGAAAACCTGCTACTTGGACATCAAAGGTCTGAGCTCGGCATGATGGAAATTGCAGTTGCCTATAACTGGTATCATTTTTTTTAAATAGTTTTCCCACATGATTTTTCCTAATGGAGTATACTTGCAAAAAGGTTGTAGAGAAACTTCGGCTAGAAAGTCTTCTGCTCCCCTTTTAAATACAGAAACGTCGGCCCTCTGAAAAGTATACTCATGCATATGTACTCAGCACTTGGTTTGGGCCATTATTGAATGAATTACTGCCTCAATGCGGCGTGGCATGGATTCTAACAGCCGGTGGCACTGCTGAGGTGTTATGGAAGACCAGGATGCTTCAATAGCGGCCTTCAGCTCTTCTGCATTGTTCCGTCTCATGTCTCTCATCTTTCTCTCTCATCTTCACTCCCACCATCGAGGCATCTTGTTCCGCTAACCAATTTTAAATGACATTTTTCTAAATGTCACTGAAGGGAGTTTTTGTTCTGCTCAATACTGCCCACAGTACTCTCTGTACCTTTCTACAGTATTGCTAACTCACACCATAAATCTGTCACCCAATCTGTACCATGGATGGAGAGATCAGCATGTTTTATTATATGTATGAACAAAAGGCCTAATTCAGACCTGATCGCTGCTCTGCAAATTCGCAAGGCGGGCGATTATCAAATGACTGCACATGCTTATGGATCGTAATGCGCACGTGTGACGCCAAACTGCGAAATAAATCAGCATCTTTTTTGATCGCTAGGCGAACGCAAGTTGATTGACAGGAAGAGGACGTTTGGGGGTGGTTTTCTGGGAGTGTCAGGAAAAACGCAGGCGTACCCAATCATTTTCAGGGAGGTTGCGTGACATCAGCTCCAGTCCCGATCAGCCTGTTTCTTTTCGCACTGTAGGAGTAGGTCCTGGGCTACGCACAGACTGGAAAAAACATTCGATGGTGAGTGAGTTGCGAACGTATTTGCAGCTGACCGGCATTTGCAAAACTATTTGCATGGCGTACGCAGACTTGCACGGGGCGGATTTTCACTCTGTCTGGGGCGGCGACTATCTGATCGCAAACCTCTGCAAATTCGCAGAGGAGCAATCAGGTCTGACTTAAGCCCAAAATGCATAGTACCAGTTCTCCTGTTCTTCATGATGAAGCGCTCAGTACATGTATGGGCAACTTACTTCCCATCTTCTGTATACTAGATGTAATTCGCCTTATCTATTCTAGACTGTAAAACTGGTATACAGTCCTTCTCCTTCCGAATACAATTCGGGGTTCTTACACTCACCGTATCCTCTCCCATTTACCTATCTGACCTTGTCTCCCTTTACACTTCCACTCGCCTTCTTTGCTCCACAAATACATGCCGCTTCTCTTGCCAACTGAGTACTTCCTCCCATTCCTGCCTCCAAGACTTTGGTCATGGTGCTCCTGACCTCTGGAATTCTCTCCCTCTCAGACTTCCCACCTCTACAAAACTCTAAATTGGGTCTCAAGATCCACTTCTTCATCAAACCCAGCCATCTCTTATCCTAACCCTTGGTTCCATGCTCACCGTCTTCCCCATCTGTGTAATTCCGGTCTGTCTGCCCCTCACCTTCAGAATGTAAGCTCTCACAAGCAGGGCCCTCTCCCCTCATGTGCTTTTCCCTCTCCACACTCCCTACAATGGCACTTAACCCTCGGTTTCAGTCACCCTGATGCTTTTAGTGTCCCGTTCCCTGATGCAGCAATGTTAATATACCATGTACATGTCCTACATCATCTTGTACTGTATGTCATTGTTTGTTTTGCTCATTTGTTTTTGTACTTTGTTAGGCGCTGCAGAACCCTTGTGGCACCATATAAATAAACAATAATAATAATAATAATAATTAGGTCTCCGATCATTATGTCCGCACCAGAAGGCCGACATTGATGATGCTGATATGGTTAAAATGTCGGCATCATTAATTTCAACACCTGTAAAATGTTTAGGAATTGTTGACGTTGTCATAATTTTGACATTTCCATTAGGCTTATGGGTACTGAGGATAGAAGCACAATAAAAATGCACTTTAGTTATTTATTTATTTTTGGCAGGTGCCAATTAACCTATCAGTATGTTTTTGGAGTGTGGGAGGAAACCGGAGTACCCAGAGGAAACCCACGCAGACACTGGGAGATCATACAAGCTCCACACAGCTAAGGCCTTGGTTAGGAACTGAACTCATAACTGTGTGCTAGTAATGTGAAATACTTCGCCAACCGTGCTGCCGCGGTAAGATGCATCAGACAGTAGGACACGGTTCCAATGTTACCCAGTCCACCCAATGGAAATATGACTTTCTGCGTCTTATAATGGTACCGTCAGCAATAGGTCACAAGCCGCATTAGAGGAAGAAAGATAAGTTTCAACTTTGTGGACAAGCTGTTTAGCAATGGCTGCCCTGCACAGTTATACGGCAGAAGACCTCAGCTGCTTGTAATGGGCTCACAGAGAACACCAGAGCCGGGTGTAATGACGTCAGAGTACGGCAGCCGTGCAGTATGGCAGCCAACCTGGTATGGTTTTTTTTTATTAAAGGGGCAATCACTTACAAGGCAAAACTATGTCTTGTAAGTGATTGCCCTTTTAAAAAAAAGTCTGAGTTTGGCCGGCATCCCGCCCGGCCACAAAACTCATTACATCCGGCCCCAGGTGTAATTGGTGCTACATGTTTACTTTTTAAATGAAGGATCCTTATAACGGAGCATCTGTTAAGTGACTGACTTGTTTTTCGGAGGGTTCAGGATGAAGACTGTAGTCAGTGGTGCTGAGAGTTGGGGGGAGAGGGTACTAATTACCCAGGCTCATACCTGATGGAAGGGCCCAGTGAGGGTCCCTGTCCTCCTTCCCCTAACCTGGCTCCTCAGCCCAGCACAAGCTGCTGTGTGCTGGGCTGCAGTGTGGCCGGGAAAGCACTTAAAATACAATTTTCTCCTGCAGGGTCCACAGGTTATCCACAGGATAAACATTGGGATATGAGGTAGCGACAGCGGATTGGCAACCAACGATCAAAGCTTTCAGCCTCCCAGAATGCACTGGGCCAGTCCCCTAGATCCCCGCCTCCTGGCTCAGGCAATTCAGTTTTTTAGTTGGTGCGGCTACTGATTTTTGCAGCCATAAGCTTGTTATTTAATTTATTTTTTATAGTCTTACATTTTTTTGAGCGAGTTTTCTAAAAAGCATCTTACACGCACCTTAGAAAGAATCGCTCCAAACAACTCTCCGCCGGGACGCGACAACACTTACCCACGTATACAGTGCTGTTTCGGCAGGCGTCTGTCGACTGTACTAGCAAGTCCAGCGGACGTTACCAGGCTGTGTCCGCAGCACGGGGAGAAGGTAAGATGTTGGTTCTGCTTAGTGAGGGAGACGCAAGACACAGCCACAATGTTTCGGGAGGAGACTACCGAACAGTAGCTGATGCAGCTGCCACCTCAGGTTCACCAGCGCTAGGTCCCAGGGATCATAAGCTCCAGGTATTAGTGTGAGGCCGCGATCCCTGGGGTGGATGTCAGCAGTGGGGAGTAAGACGCTCTCCTGGTGCACCCCCCCCCCTCCCCTTCCCTGGTTCATGACCAGTTTCCTCCGAGTTTCCCGACATGAACGGATTTCCTGCTTCTGTCGGAGACACTGTATCTAAAAGGACCCAGTCGCAGCATAGGCGGCTGTATACCTGGTGCGTCGGTGGTCACTTGGGCGTCTGTGTTCACTGTAGGTTCACTGGGCATTTGCGTACACTATTAGCGTCTAGATCCACTCAGCAGTCACTAACGTATTGACCGATCCTGGAAGCGGGGTGAAGTCTCTCTGTATCCAACTCTCCTGAGCTAGGTGATACAGCATTAAGGGCCTAAGGGGGTCATTCTGAGTTGATCGCTAGCTGTGTTCGGTCGCAGCGCAGCGTTCAGGCAAAAAAGTGGCACTTCTACGCATGCGTATGTGGCGCAATGCGCACGCGCAATGTTCTTTCACAACGACCGATGCAGTTTCACACAAGGTCTAGCGAAGCATTTCAGTCGCACTGCGCAGAGTGATTGACAGGAAGAGGGCGTTTCTGGGTGTCAACTGACCGTTTTCAGAGAGTGCTAGGAAAAACGCAGGCGTGGCTGGGTGAACGCAGGGCGTATTCGTGACGTCAAAACAGGAACTAAATAGTCTGAAGTGAACGCAAGCGCCGAGTAGGTCTGGAGCTGCTCTGAAACTGCACATTTTTTTTTGTAGCCGCTCTGCGATCCTTTCGTTCGCACTTCTGCTAAGCTAAAATACACTCCCAGAGGGCGGCGGCTTAGCGTTTGCACGGCTGCTAAAAACCGCTAGCGAGCGAACAACTCGGAATGACCGCCTAATTCAGAGTTGATCGCAGCAGCAAATTTGTTAACAGTTGGGCAAAACCATGTGCACTGCAGGGGGGGCAGATATAACATGTGCAGAGAGAGTTAGATTTGGGTGGGGTGTGTTCAAAATTAAATCTAAAAATTGCAGTGTAAAAATAAACAGCCATTATTTACTCTGAACAGAAACAAAATAACCCACCCAAATCTAACTCTCTCTCTGCCACACCTGCAGTGCACATAGGGGATCATTCAGAGTTGATTGCTCGCTGCCGTTTTTTCGCAGCGAACAGGTTACTGCTGCGCATGCACCGCAATGCGCAGGCGCGTCGTACGGCTACAAAGCGGATCGCTGGAGGGCGATGGATTTAACAAAGAATCCATTCGCACAGCCGATCGCAAGATTGACAGGAAGAGGGCGTTTGTGGGTGTCATGTTGAGAGTGGATTTTCTTTTTATTATTGAAGCAAGCTTGACCGTCATAACCATTTGTGAGGTACACTGGGGGATCATTTATAGAGGGGATTCCGGACTACCCTCTTGTATTGGAGCTTATTAACATCTTCTCCCCATGCCCCCTGTTGTTACCACATGAGTGAGGTCATTTGCACCTTGATTGCTTGTTCTGTTTTTTAAATTGGCTTTTGTCAAATAAAATTTCCATTTTTATTGAAATTGACTTCGCTGGACCATTGTTTAAAGATACCTTTATATACGGAAAACATCTGCTAAACACGTGAGTGGGGTACGCTGTGCCTTTATTTATTGACCAGATAAAGATACCTTTATGTGCTTTTTCCTGTTCCCTTTGATGTGAGTTTTGGTACGCTCTTAATCCTGAAAGAATTGGTGGCGAGATTCTGTTCTTTCTGCTATCAAGCTCTCAATTCACCAGGGCTCCATTTTCTGGACACCATTTCAAATAGACTTTTTTTTTTTCATCATTTACCACATTGGTTCTCTTAATATTTTGTCTTACATATTCATTGAGGACATTTGCCACAGACGGACGACTTAATGAGTTCTGTTTGAAGAATCCAACCGTATCGTTGAAATTGTATTTATCCACCTGTTTTGGTATTTTTGATGTTGATTGTTTCTTCACCTCTTTCACTTTCCAATACATTTTGGGAGCCTTTGATCATACTCCCTCCCTTTTTATTGCATTGTATTTCTACCTGTATTTGGGCAGGTATAGCGGTTTGATTGGGCTGACCTTTCTGTGCGCCAGAGTTCACTTTTCCTTTTCTGTGTCAACTGACAGTTTTCTGGGAGTGGTGTGGCAAACGCAGGCATGTCCAGGCGTTTGTCTGACGTAATTCCAGGACCTGCAACGCTGGATTCATCGCACAGGGTAAGTAACTCACTCTGGTCTTGTTCTACACAAAACCTTTTTTGCACAGGAGGGCTGCACAAGCGATCACAGCCTTGCTATGCAAAAATACACTCCCCCATAGGCAGCGTCTAGTTGATCCCACGGGCTGTAAAAAGTTGCAGCATGCGATCAACTGGGAATGACGCCCATGGTTTTACCCAACTGCTAACAAATTTGCTGCTGCGATCAACTTAGAATGACCCCCTAAGTATCTACCATTGAGTACGAATAGTTGGATAAGTGCCTGATGCATATGAGTCTGTAAACTATTGCTGCTGTTTCTTTCGCTGTGCGACTGAATACATCTAAAGTCCTACATAAGGTAATGCAGTAATATGTTTCTTCTAAATACTTGAAATGTATCTGTAGCAGATTATGTGCTCATATTGCTTATTATACTAATGTATAACCTGTGACTGATTGCTAGTGTGTGATTGCTGACTAATATTTCTGTCAGTTTTCTGTGTATTCCGATCCTCAGTGCTGATGCAAAGCAGGGAGGGATCAGATTGTATGTCACTTTAACAAGTTTTAAAGCGATTGCAGTCACAAATTGTGTAGTAAACACTGTACAGGTGTGTGATTTGTTATCATGTCTAAGAAAGGCAGGGGGAGGAGGATACACTCTCCACAGCATCACCAACCATCATTTCATGTTTGTCTTGCAAAGCTGGGTTAACTTCTCAGGATCTGGTTCAAAATGGATTATGTGCAAACTGTTTTAGCTTTCACCAAAGCCTCCTGAATAATCCGAGGCAGGCACAGGTTCACGTTGAACCCCCATGGGCTACTTTTCCACAGACATTATCCAGTATAGCTGAGCTGATAATGCCAGCTCCTATACCAGGAATAGGTTACCCTATTAACCCTTACATGCAACATTCCCCATGTGTTTTCCCACATCCAGTACAGGAATCTGCAGCCTTTCAACCTACACAGGCTGAAAGGCCGGTGGTAAGTAAATCATATGGACATGAAACATCTTCATAGTCTACACATGTTTCAGATGGGGACTCATCGAAGGATGAGGACTCATCTCACTCCAGGTCTGCATACAGAGACGAGGATGAAGGTCTCAGCTCAGTGGACATAACTGAGCTAATTCGTGCTATGAAAGGCATTCTATCCATAGAGGAAGCAGCTGAGCCTTTGTTAAAAGCTAAGGCACCTGTGTTTAAATGTCCCAAAACAGTTAGGACTGAGTTTCCTGGGTCAGAACATCTGACGGAAATTATACAAGAGGCTTGGGTAACACCCAGTAAGAAATTTAGAATTTCAAAGAAATTAAATTCCAGTTATCCTCTTCCGGCTTGGGACTGTTTAAAAAGGAAGATGGCTCCCAAAGTAGATACGCATGTCATTCGATTGGTGCGAAAATCTACATTACCTCTGCCTTCAACTTCAATAAAGGATGTCACGGATTGGAAAATAGATGTTTTTTTAAAAAACATTTTCTCCTTGTCTGGAGCAATCGTAAGACCGGCCATGGCTTCAGCCTGGATGGCAAAAGCAGTGCAGCCTGGGCTGATGCATTGGAGGATGATCTTTCATTGGCATCTAGAGAACAAAATCCCATATTGCACCTATTAAACAGGCGGCTATTTTTAATGGAAGAAGCAGCCTTGGATATGGGTACAATTGCCTCTCAAGCATCAGCTTCAGCAGTAGCAGCTCGCAGAGCAGTTTGGATACGTACATTTGAAAGCCGACTCAGAATCCAAGAATGTTCTAGAGTCTTTGCCTTTTATTGGAGATATTCTTTTTGGTAAAGAATTAAAAATAGTATTTTGGAATCAGAAGCAGACTCCAAGATAGTGAAGTTTCCTTCCACTAACAAATCCAAGCCTAGATTTCCAGCTTTTCTGCCCTTTCGGACTCGAGGAAAAGCAAAAAGAAAGGATTAAGGCAAATAGCCTGGTGGCTACAGATATCCCATCTGGACAAAGGGAGACCCCTTTGGATGTCAGATTGGGAAGTTCTGACAACGGATGCCAGTCTTCAGGGTTGGGGAGCAGTGTCAGGAAGAATTTGCTTGGACCAAGGAAGAAAGTTGCCTGCCAATAAATATATTGGAACTCTGGGCCATATATATATATATATATATATATATATGGCACTCATTCAGGCAAAGCACATCCTCCAGGGGAAACCAGTTCAAATTAGCTCGGACAATGCAAAGGCAGTAGCATACCTCAATCAGGGAGGAACTCGCAGCCAAAAAGCAATGAAGGAGGTAAGCCGCACGTTAAGGTGGGCAGAGCTTCATTATCCAGCCTTGTCAGCAGAATTAATTCCGGGAGTCCTAAACTGGGAAGCGGATTTTCAGTCGACATGCCATTCATGCAAATGAATGGGCTTTATACTAGAGATGAGCGGGTTCGGTTCCTCGGAATCCGAACCCGCCCGAACTTCATTTTTTTTTACACAGGGCCGAGCGACTCGGATCTTCCCGCCTTGCTCGGTTAACCCGAGCGCGCCCGAACGTCATCATCCCGCTGTCGGATTCTCGCGAGACTCGGATTCTATATAAGGAGCCGCGCGTCGCCGCCATTTTCACACGTGCATTGAGATTCATAGGGAGAGGACGTGGCTGGCGTCCTCTCCGTTTATAGAGAAGAGAGTGAGACTAGAGTAGAGAGAGACACAGTAGTAATTTTGGGGAGCATTAGGAGGAGTACTACTACTTGCTGAAGTGATAGATAGTGTGACTGTATAATGTATATCTGACTTGTGGGGGAGACACTGACAGTGGGGAGCAGTTAGAGTCTGAGAGCAGGATTCAGGAGTACATATAACGTACAGTGCACACTTTTGCTGCCAGAGTGCCACACTGCCATTGTGACCACACTGACCACCAGTATAATATATATTGTGATTGTCTGCTTAGGAGTACTACTTGCAAGTTGCTGATAGTGTGACCAGTGACCTGACCACCAGTTTAATAATCACCACCAGTTTAATATATATATATATATATATATAATTGTATATAATATATATATAATATTGTATACCACCTACCCGTTTTTTTTTTTTTCTTTCTTTCTTCTTCTTTATACATACTACTATAGTAGCTTACTGTAGCAGTCTGCGGTGCTGCTGAGCTGACAGTGTCCAGCAGGTCCGTCATCAGTCATTACATAATAAATATATATACCTGTCCGGCTGCAGTACTAGTGATATTATATATATTGATTTCATCTCATTATCATCCAGTCTATATTAGCAGCAGACACAGTACGGTAGTCCACGGCTGTAGCTACCTCTGTGTCGGCAGTCGCTCGTCCATCCATAATTGTATACCACCTACCCGTGTTTTTTTTTTTTTCTTTCTTCTTTATACATACTACTATAGTAGCTTACTGTAGCAGTCTGCGGTGCTGCTGAGCTGACAGTGTCCAGCAGGTCCGTCATCAGTCATTACATAATAAATATATCTACCTGTCCGGCTGCAGTACTAGTGTGATATTATATATATATATATATATATATATATATATATATTGATTTCATCTCATTATCATCCAGTCTATATTAGCAGCAGACACAGTACGGTAGTCCACGGCTGTAGCTACCTCTGTGTCGGCAGTCGCTCGTCCATCCATAACTGTATACCACCTACCCGTGGTTTTTTTTTTCTTTCTTCTTTATACATACTACTATAGTAGCTTACTGTAGCAGTCTGCGGTGCTGCTGAGCTGACAGTGTCCAGCAGGTCCGTCATCAGTCATTACATAATAAATATATCTACCTGTCCGGCTGCAGTACTAGTGTGATATTATATATATATATATATATATATATTGATTTCATCTCATTATCATCCAGTCTATATTAGCAGCAGACACAGTACGGTAGTCCACGGCTGTAGCTACCTCTGTGTCGGCAGTCGCTCGTCCATCCATAATTGTATACCACCTACCCGTGTTTTTTTTCTTTTCTTTCTTCTTTATACATACTACTATAGTAGCTTACTGTAGCAGTCTGCGGTGCTGCTGACAGTGTCCAGCAGGTCCGTCATCAGTCATTACATAATAAATATATCTACCTGTCCGGCTGCAGTACTAGTGTGATATTATATATATATTGATTTCATCTCATTATCATCCAGTCTATTTTAGCAGCAGACACAGTACGGTAGTCCACGGCTGTAGCTACCTCTGTGTCGGCAGTCGCTCGTCCATCCATAATTGTATACCACCTACCCGTGTTTTTTTTTTTTCTTTCTTCTTTATACATACTACTATAGTAGCTTACTGTAGCAGTCTGCGGTGCTGCTGAGCTGACAGTGTCCAGCAGGTCCGTCATCAGTCATTACATAATAAATATATCTACCGGTCCGGCTGCAGTACTAGTGTGATATTATATATATATTGATTTCATCTCATTATCATCCAGTCTATATTAGCAGCAGACACAGTACGGTAGTCCACGGCTGTAGCTACCTCTGTGTCGGCAGTCGCTCGTCCATCCATAACTGTATACCACCTACCCGTGTTTTTTTTTTTTCTTTCTTCTTTATACATACTACTATAGTAGCTTACTGTAGCAGTCTGCGGTGCTGCTGAGCTGACAGTGTCCAGCAGGTCCGTCATCAGTCATTACATAATAAATATATCTACCTGTCCGGCTGCAGTACTAGTGTGATATTATATATATATATATATATATATATATTGATTTCATCTCATTATCATCCAGTCTATATTAGCAGCAGACACAGTACGGTAGTCCACGGCTGTAGCTACCTCTGTGTCGGCAGTCGCTCGTCCATCCATAATTGTATACCACCTACCCGTGTTTTTTTTCTTTTCTTTCTTCTTTATACATACTACTATAGTAGCTTACTGTAGCAGTCTGCGGTGCTGCTGAGCTGACAGTGTCCAGCAGGTCCGTCATCAGTCATTACATAATAAATATATCTACCTGTCCGGCTGCAGTACTAGTGTGATATTATATATATATTGATTTCATCTCATTATCATCCAGTCTATTTTAGCAGCAGACACAGTACGGTAGTCCACGGCTGTAGCTACCTCTGTGTCGGCAGTCGCTCGTCCATCCATAAGTATACTAGTATCCATCCATCTCCATTGTTTACCTGAGGTGCCTTTTAGTTGTGCCTATTAAAATATGGAGAACAAAAATGTTGAGGTTCCAAAATTAGGGAAAGATCAAGATGGGCCCGGTGTTTGTGTCGGCCACTAGGGTCGCTTATCTTACTCACACAGCTACCTCATTGCGCCTCTTTTTTTCTTTGCGTCATGTGCTGTTTGGGGAGTGTTTTTTGGAAGGGCCATCCTGCGTGACACTGCAGTGCCACTCCTAGATGGGCCCGGTGTTTGTGTCGGCCACTAGGGTCGCTTAGCTTAGTCATCCAGCGACCTCGGTGCAAATTTTAGGACTAAAAATAATATTGTGAGGTATTCAGAATAGACTGAAAATGAGTGGAAATTATGGTTTTTGAGGTTAGTAATACTTTGGGATCAAAATGACCCCCAAATTCTATGATTTAAGCTGTTTTTTAGTGTTTTTTGAAAAAAACACCCGAATCCAAAACACACCCGAATCCGACAAAAAAAATTCGGTGAGGTTTTGCCAAAACGCGGTCGAACCCAAAACACGGCCGCGGAACCGAACCCAAAACCAAAACACAAAACCCGAAAAATTTCAAGTGCACATCTCTACTTTATACCCCTAGGTCTTCCAGACTCTGGTAGACAAGTGGGGGTTACCGGAGATAGATCTCATGGCATCCCGTCAGCACAACAAAGTTCACGCATACGGGTCAAGAACAAAGGATCCCAGAGCAACCTTTCTGGATGCTCTTTCAGTGAGATGGGTTTCGTCTGGCCTATACGTTTCCACCAATCGCCCTGTTACCTAGGGTCATATGAAAGGTAAAACAAGGAAAGGGCGCAGTGATACTAATAGCTTTTCCCAGAAGATATTGGTACACAGATCTGCAGAGGCTGTCGATGGATGCTCCATTCCTACTCCCTCAACGTCCAGATCTACTGTCCCCAGGTCCTTGCTATTATAAGGATCAACTGTCTTTGACGGCGTGGCTCTTGGGACTTCCATCTTGAAATAATAAGAATTTACTCACCGGTAATTCTATTTCTCGTAGTCCGTAGTGGATGCTGGGACTCCGTAAGGACCATGGGGAATAGCGGCTCCGCAGGAGACTGGGCACAACTAAAAGAAAGCTTTAGACTAACTGGTGTGCACTGGCTCCTCCCACTATGACCCTCCTCCCACTATGACCCTCCTCCAGACTTCAGTTAGGATACTGTGCCCGGAAGAGCTGACACAAGAAGGAAGGATTTTGAATCCCGGGTAAGACTCATACCAGCCACACCAATCACACCGTATAACTCGTGATACAATACCCAGTTAACAGTATGATAACAACTGATCCTCTCAACAGATGGCTCAACAATAACCCTTTAGTTAGGCAATAACTATATACAAGTATTGCAGACAATCCGCACTTGGGATGGGCGCCCAGCATCCACTACGGACTACGAGAAATAGAATTACCGGTGAGTAAATTCTTATTTTCTCTAACGTCCTAAGTGGATGCTGGGACTCCGTAAGGACCATGGGGATTATACCAAAGCTCCCAAACGGGCAGGAGAGTGCGGATGACTCTGCAGCACCGAATGGGCAAACTCTAGGTCCTCCTCAGCCAGGGTGTCAAACTTGTAGAACTTAGCAAATGTGTTTGACCCCGACCAAGTAGCTGCTCTGCAAAGTTGTAGAGCCGAGACCCCTCGGGCAGCCACCCAAGAAGAGCCCACCTTCCTCGTGGAATGGGCTTTCACTGATTTAGGATGCGGCAGTCCAGCCGCAGAATGTGCAAGCTGAATCGTACTACAGATCCAGCGAGAAATAGTCTGCTTTGAAGCAGGTGCACCCAACTTGTTGGGCGCATACAGGATAAATAGCGAGTCAGTCTTTCTGACTCCCGCTGTCCTGGAAACATAAATTTTCAGGGCCCTGACTACGTCCAACAACTTGGAAGCCTCCAAGTCTTTAGTAGCCGCAGGCACCACAATAGGTTGGTTCAGATGAAAGGCTGATACCACCTTAGGGAGAAATTGGGGACGAGTCCTCAATTCTGCCCTATCCATATGGAAAATCAGATAAGGGCTTTTACATGACAAAGCCACCAATTCTGACACACGCCTTGCCGAAGCCAAGGCCAACAACATGACCACTTTCCACGTGAGATACTTCAATTCCACGGTTTTAAGTGGCTCAAACCAATGTGACTTTAGGAAATCCAACACCACGTTGAGATCCCAAGGTGCCACTGGGGGCACAAAAGGGGGCTGAATATGCAGCACTCCCTTAACAAAAGTTTGAACTTCAGGTAGAGAAGCCAGTTCTCTCTGGAAGAAAATCGATAGAGCCGAAATCTGGACCTTAATGGAACCCAATTTTAGGCCCATAGTCACCCCTGACTGTAGGAAGTGCAGGAAACGGCCTAGCTGAAATTCCTCCGTTGGGGCCTTCCTGGTCTCACACCACGCAACAAATTTTCGCCATATGCGGTGATAATGGTTAGTGGTTACTTCTTTCCTAGCTTTAATCAGCGTAGGAATGACTTCCTCCGGAATGCCCTTTTCCTTCAGGATCCGGTGTTCAACCGCCATGCCGTCAAACGCAGCCGCGGTAAGTCTTGGAACAGACAGGGCCCCTGCTGCAGCAGGTCCTGTCTGAGCGGCAGAGGCCATGGGTCCTCTGACATCATTTCTTGAAGTTCCGGGTAGCAAGCTCTTCTTGGCCAATCCGGAACAATGAGTATAGGTCTTACTCCTCTTCTCCTTATTATCCTCAGTACCTTTGGTATGAGAGGAAGAGGAGGGAACACATAAACCGACCGGTACACCCACGGTGTCACTAGAGCGTCCACAGCTATCGCCTGCGGGTCTCTTGTCCTGGCGCAATATCTTCTAGCTTTTTGTTTAGGCGGGACGCCATCATGTCCACCTGTGGCCTTTCCCAACGGTTTACAATCAGTTGGAAGACTTCTGGATGAAGTCCCCACTCTCCCGGGTGGAGGTCGTGCCTGCTGAGGAAGTCTGCTTCCCAGTTGTCCACTCCCGGAATGAACACTGCTGACAGTGCTAACACGTGATTTTCCGCCCATCGGAGAATCCTTGTGGCTTCTGCCATCGCCGTCCTGCTTCTCGTGCCGCCCTGTCGGTTTACATGGGCGACTGCCGTGATGTTGTCTGACTGGATCAGTACCGGCTGATTTTGAAGCAGGGGTTTTGCCTGACTTAGGGCATTGTAAATGGCCCTCAGTTTCAGAATATTTATGTGTAGGGAAATCTCCTGACTTGACCATAGTCCTTGGAAGTTTCTTCCCTGTGTGACTGCCCCCCAGCCCCGAAGGCTGGCATCCGTGGTCACCAGGACCCAGTCCTGTATGCCGAATCTTCGGCCCTCTTGAAGATGAGCACTTTGCAGCCACAACAGCAGAGACACCCTGGTCCTTGGAGACAGGGTTATCAGACGATGCATCTGAAGATGCGATCCTGACCACTTGTCCAACAGGTCCCACTGAAAGGTTCTCGCATGGAACCTGCCGAATGGAATTGCTTCGTAGGAAGCTACCATCTTTCCCAAGATCCGCGTGCAGTGATGCACCGACACCTGTTTTGGTTTTAGGAGGCCTCTGACTAGAGATGACAGCTCCTTGGCCTTCTCCTCCGGGAGAAACACTTTTTTCTGTTCTGTGTCCAGAACCATCCCCAGGAACAGTAGACGTGTCGTAGGGACCAGCTGTGACTTTGGAATATTTAGAATCCAGCCGTGCTGTTGTAGCACCTCCCGAGATAGTGCTATCCCGACCAACAACTGCTCCCTGCACCTCGCCTTTATCAGGAGATCGTCCAAGTACGGGATAATTAAAACTCCCTTCTTTCGAAGGAGTATCATCATTTCGGCCATTACCTTGGTAAATACCCTCGGAGCCGTGGATAGACCAAACGGCAACGTCTGGAATTGGTAATGACAATCCTGTACCACAAATCTGAGGTACTCCTGGTGAGGATGGTAAATAGGGACATGCAGGTAAGCATCCTTGATGTCCAGTGATACCATGTAATCCCCCTCGTCCAGGCTTGCAATAACCGCCCTGAGCGATTCCATCTTGAACTTGAATTTTTTTATATAGGTGTTCAAGGATTTCAAATTTAAAATGGGTCTCACCGAACCGTCCGGTTTCGGTACCACAAACATTGTGGAATAGTAACCCCGTCCTTGTTGAAGTAGGGGCACCTTTACTATCACCTGCTGGGAATACAGCTTGTGAATTGCCTCTAACACTGCCTCCCTGCCCGAGGGACTTGTTGGCAAGGCAGATTTGAGGAAACGGCGGGGGGGAGACGTCTCGAATTCCAGCTTGTACCCCTGAGATACTACTTGAAAGATCCAGGGATCCACCCGTGAGCGAGCCCACTGATCGCTGAAATTTTTTAAACGGGCCCCCACCGTACCTGGCTCCGCCTGTGGAGCCCCAGCGTCATGCTGTGGACTTAGAGGAAGCGGGGGAGGACTTTTGCTCCTGGGAACTGGCGGTATGCTGCAGCTTTTTCCCTCTACCTCTGCCTCTGGGCAGAAAGGACGCACCTTTAACCCGCTTGCCCTTATTGGGCCGAAAGGACTGTACCTGATAATACGGTGCTTTCTTTGGCTGTGAGGGAACATGGGGTAAAAATGTAGACTTCCCAGCTGTTGCTGTGGAAACGAGGTCCGAGAGACCATCCCCGAACAACTCATCACCCTTATAAGGCAAAACTTCCATGTGCCTTTTAGAATCTGCATCTCCAGTCCACTGCCGAGGCCATAACCCTCTCCTGGCAGAAATGGACATTGCACTTATTTTGGATGCCAGCCGGCAAATATCCCTCTGTGCATCCCTCATGTATAAGAGTGCGTCTTTAATATGCTCTACGGTTAGCAATATAGTGTCCCTGTCTAGGGTATCAATATTTTCCGACAGGGAATCTGACCACGCAGCTGCAGCACTGCACATCCATGCTGACGCAATAGCTGGTCTCAGTATAACACCCGTGTGTGTATATATAGACTTCAGGATAGCCTCCTGCTTTCTATCAGCAGATTCCTTCAGGGCGGCCGTATCCGGAGACGGTAGTGCCACCTTCTTTGACAAGCGTGTGAGCGCTTTATCCACCCTAGGGGATGTTTCCCAACGTGACCTATCCTCTGGCGGGAAAGGGTACGCCATTAGTAACCTCTTAGAAATTATCATTTTCTTATCGGGGGAAGCCCACGCTTCTTCACACACTTCATTTAATTCCTCAGATGGAGGAAAAACAACTGGTAGTTTTTTCTCTCCAAACATAATACCCTTTTTTGTGGTACCCGGGGTAACATCAGAAATATGCAACACATTTTTCATTGCCTCAATCATATACCGTGTGGCCCTATTGGAAGATACATTAGTCTCATCGTCGTCGACACTGGAGTCAGTATCCGTGTCGACATCTGTGTCTGCCATTTGAGGTAGCGGGCGTTTTAGAGCCCCTGATGGCTTTTGAGACGCCTGGGCAGGCATAGGCTGAGAAGCCGGCTGTCCCATATTTGGTATGTCGTCAAACCTTTTATGCAAGGAGTCGACACTGTCGCGTAATTCCTTCCACAAAACCATCCACTCAGGTGTCGACCCCGCAGGGGGTGACATCACATTTATCGGCATTTGCTCCGCCTCCACATAAGCCTCCTCAAACATGTCGACACAGCCGTACCGACACACCGCATACACACAGGGAATGCTCTGACAGAGGACAGGACCCCACAAAGCCCTTTGGGGAGACAGAGAGAGTATGCCAGCACACACCAGAGCGCTATATAACACAGGGTTCCCACTATAAATGAGTGTTTTTTCTGCCAGCAGATCTCACTGTAAAATAAAAAACCTAAAATATACTTTCTTTCTAGGAGCTCAGGAGAGCCCCTAGTGTGCATCCAGCTCAGCCGGGCACAAGATTCTAACTGAAGTCTGGAGGAGGGTCATAGTGGGAGGAGCCAGTGCACACCAGTTAGTCTAAAGCTTTCTTTTAGTTGTGCCCAGTCTCCTGCGGAGCCGCTATTCCCCATGGTCCTTACGGAGTCCCAGCATCCACTTAGGACGTTAGAGAAAAAGGGGATTCTCACAACAGGTAATTCAAACAATGCTCAAAGCAAGGAAACCATCCTCAGCTTGCATTTATCACCGAATATGGCAAGCCTATATTTAATGGTGCAATGACTGGAAATTTGACCACAGGTCTTTCAGAGTTTCCAGAGTCCTAGCATTCCTTCAGGCAGGAATGGACAACGGTCTACGGGTGGCTTCCTTGAGAGTGCAGGTGTCAGCATTGACTGTATGGTTCCAAAAGAAAATTGCTAACCTTCAGGATGTTAGCACTTTTTTCCAGGGAATGCTTCACATCCAACCTCCCTTTGTTCCTCCTGCAGTGCCTTGGGATTTAAGTTGTCTTAAAAGGTGCTTCAAGTTGCCCAATTTGAACCACTAACACAAGTGGGTCTTAAATGGTTGTCAGCTAAAGTTCTTTCTACTGGCTATTGCTTCAGCTAGAAGAGTTTCAGATTTAGGAGCATTGTTATGCGTCCTCCTTTTCGGATTTTTAATCCAGATAGAGCGGTTCTCAGAACCAAATCTGGTTCTTCTTAAGGTGGTCTCTAAATTCCACCTTAACAAAGAAATTGTAGTCCCGGCCTTCCAAGGGCCGGACCTTTCTGTGGGAGATGCATAATTGGACGTAGTTCATGCCTTAAGGATCTACGTGGATCATACCAGTGCCATCAGAAAGGCAGACACTCTCTTCGCTCTCTACGGATTTCACAAGAGAGGATAGCCTGCTGATAAGCAGACCGCGAGGTGGCTTTGGATGACTATTTCAAGAGCATACTCTCAAGCTAATCTCCCTATTCCGGCTAATTTCTCTGCTCACTCTACTCGTAAGGTAGGTCCGTCATGGGCAGCACAACGTGGTGCTTCAGCTGAACAGATATGTAAGGCAGCCACATGGTCTTCCATTAACACATTCATTAGACATTATGCCTTTGATACCTTTACCTCTCAGGATGCTGAATTTGGGCAAAGTATTCTCCTGTCCAATCAGGAGTGTCACCACCACTAAATTTGCTTTGGGACATCCCAATGTTTATCCTGTGGATAACTTGTGAACCCTGCAGGAGAAATATATAGTTATGGTAGACTTACCGTCGATAACTCTATTTCTCCTAAGTCCACAGGGATCCCACCCTGACGCACCTGATTTGAGGATCCTTTCACCTACTAACCTCTTCCTTCTTGTACGGAAGGGTGTGCATGTGTTTTCTTCTAGCTTGATTAGGGCTCTCTATGATGCTCCTGCCTTGAGCGTTGGAAAACAACTGAACTGCCTGAGTCAGGAGGCGGGGGATATAGGGGACTGGTCCGTTGCATTCTGGGAGGCTGAAAGCTTTGACCTTTGGTGCCAATCCGCTGTTGCCATTGCATATCCCAATGTTTATCCTGTGGATACTGTGGACTTAGAAGAAATAGAGTTATCGACGGTAAGTCTACAATAGCTATATATTTTTCAGTATTTTTTTTCTAAGGGTGCATGGCCACGCCTCCTGTGATTAGGCAACGCCCCTGAAAAGTACCTGTGCCAAACCAGGCTCTCTACTACAGTGACTGTAGTCTACAATGAAACGGTCTTAAAATGCCAAGAAAGAATAGACAATTTCAAATATTTAAAATGTTTGATTTTTAATGAAAACATTGCATAACACAAAGCATAAAGATATTTTACAACACAGGAAGCCTATCTGGTTATGCAAAACAGAGGCAGGTCTCTAGAATGATGGAAGTGAGGTCTTTAATAATAAGTTAAAAATGTATCTAAATTCTTGGAAAATAATTAAAAGGGTAAAAAAATAAAATAAATGGATGGCATAGTGGGGCTCATTCCCTAAATGATGAAATACAGTAAAACGTATAATGGAGACTGATCTGGCCTGACTTAGACATGGCAGGGGTGATACAGGGTGGTACACAAGCCGGGCATGTGTTGTGCCCTTAAATAAAATGGATCTGCACCTGTATTTAGAGTTGGGCACATCGGATATTGATGCTCCAATATGGACCATCAAACCAAAGTGCACAATATACCTGTCACATGTCAGATAGCCGCCCCCCCGGCAGTCTCTAAAGCTTGCATATAAAATGTGCAGTTAGCCAATATAAGGGTGGTCACATGACTTGCATTTGGCACGTGCACTTATACCGCATTCTAGGCTCCAAAAGCCGAACCGCAGTAAAGTAAATGGAAGTCTGATGTGCCCCGGAGGGGGGTAAATAAATAACTAAAAACTTTCCTACCTAACCAAGTCTTACCAACACCCTGAAATGTTGTATCTCAAATCAAAACTTTCATATAACGCAACTTCTCGTATGGTCTGTGTACTTCCAAACCTGGATTCTCACGCATTTGATAAATTCAAAATAAAATAAGCAAACAAAAATCCATTCCGGTTCTTATCACCCTTAATGGAAACACAGAAATATAAAACCATTAGATTACTGTGCCTGTAGACCTTGCGTCACAATAGAATGACCTAGAGTACTAGCAGAGGTTTCCACCATTACCGCCATCCAATGTCTCTGCCTCATTTGACATAGATGTGCGAGTTAAATAATCAGACAGTGACTTCAACACATGTGAGTTTCCATTTGGCAGACTGCTGGAATACATATACGCCATTGAGCGGCCATGGCGAGTACGGTCAGCAGCACAATAATCTACTTTGACTGGTGCAAACATTAGTAACATCTAACATACAGATCTCATGTTACTGCTCCATACAATGCCCTTGTTCTATACTAGATGTTGTATCACAGTATGGAGATGACTAAAACAGAACGATCTGTGATAGCCACCTAGAATATACAATCCGGCCTCTTTGGCAATAGCAAACAAACCTTCTCTAAGACGTGTGTGCTTTACGGGAGAGTGGAATTAATAGGTTTGCAGAATAAAAGAATGTATTGTAGGACATGGACTATCATTGATAGTGGGTAGTGTTCTCGGGCTGGTCAGTCTTAAGTTTGTGGATAAATGTTCTACTGGAAAGTTGATTTTGACAATAGTAAAAGATGGATCCTGGAACACGGAGTCACATGTACAGCGGTAACAAGAAGCGAATTCTGACGCCGCAGATTTCCCAAGCCAATGAATACTCAGCGATCAACATGAGTAGATTTTTGTGTTGTGGTGGTTGTTGTTGACATTGATGCACCATATATAGGTATAATTGAAGAATTGCGAAGATATACAACTACTAGCTACGAAGTTTCCATCTTCTTGTGACAATGGACTGGCTCGTCAGTCTTCAGTGTTGCATCCCCGGCCAGCGCCAGCGCAGTACAGTACAGTACAGTTTGCCTCTCACCTCCTGGCTACATAACACTTGCAGGTAATAGTCCTGTGCAATTAGTGCTTCATCCCTTTCTCCAGCTCCTCGGCAAACCTCCGGGACATCTTCTTACCTCGCCAGGTTCTTTGGCTCTCTGCTTGGAATACACCAGTCGTCGGCTTCCATGCAAATCTTATAGTGTTTCCACGCAGACTTGTTGAAGACCGGCAACCTCTCAATAGACTCCGATGACAATGCCTGTAACAATTCAGACAACACAATAAGTACAACACACAAAAAGTAATTCACAAAAATGCAGCATAAATGCGTTTTTTTGGTTTTTTTTTTTTTTTAATATCTCCCAGGCCTACTTTTTTACCCAAGGAAGCGTATGGACAACATGTACAGGTGTGAAAAACGTTGTAATTTTCTGACAGTAGGAGCTAAATGAATCACGGATGTCCCTCTTCGAGTATGGGCTGCTGAAAGAGGATTGAGCTACTGCACATACTCCAGTTCTTCCTGTTTACCAGGGAAGTTTCATGGCTTATCCCAAGATGGAGAACCAGATCTCTACTGAGCATGTTCAGGTGCCACCTTGTTCTTTATTGTGTTACAGTATCATAGTGGAACACGTCTTCCACTAAGCTTTTGAGAGAATTGCCATCACCTAAAATCCACAAAGCTGTTCCAGCTTCCTTGCACCACTACCCTCACTGGCTGGTCAGCTGTTTGAAACCGTGCTCCGCTCGAGCCAAGCGAGATCACCAGTGTGCATATAACAGCGAGTACGGCTATATCGGTTATCCATCAATAAACCAGTACCACTGGTTAAGTAACTGGGCTGTTCATAGTTTGAGTCTTCCACTGGTTTGTGCCTATAGAACACGTGCACACATATAATTTCCAACATGGGTATGGCCAATACTCAAACATAAGGATGCACCTCACCAATTCTATAGGAAGCAGTGATAACCACAAGGCACTTTTAGACAACCTCAGCTCTGGTCACTGATGAGAGGATTGTCCCGTGAGAGGTGTAGGGACCATAGTACATGATTGTAAAGGAGATGCAGCCATCCAATCAGACGATGCCTTCGCTACACACCTCCTATCCTGCCAATGTGACAGCTGCAAACACTCTTCCCTCCACCTTCTGTGAACCCTGGAGGTTTGGCAGCTGCTCTCAGGTAACACGGAGCAAAGGGAGAGACACAGACTATACTGGCAAAGCACAAGGTTAGGTTGATTTGGAAATAGCCTGAAACCAGCTGAATCAGGATTATGCTATAAAAAAAAATTTTTTTTGTTGTTTTCTTATCTAATATTGCTCTTGCTGCTATCCAGTTCTACGACTGCCAAGGGTAACAGAGCGAGCCACAGAGTTCATTTACTTTCCCCAGCTATTTAATGTATAACGAAGAGCAAAACAAGCCGGGGACCTTTCACAGAAACACCTGGTAACATGACCATTTCATACTTTTCCGGCCTTGGAATTCCAAATGATAACAAAACATCCAAAACACACTTCTTTTATAGAATACTAAAAATACTTTAAAATACTAAAGAAACACAATGATGCAAGAAGTAAATTACCTTTAAGTATATTACGGCATCGGTCCCAAAGCCTTCCATCGAATGCAGCATTAAATCCCCTTGAAAGTACTTTGCATAAAGCCTAGAGATTGGCAAACCGTACCCGAAACCAGCCTGAAAGATCAAAAGCATGATCAGCGAGCTATTATTGGTTTTACAGCAGAAACTACCAGTATCTGTGAATTCCAGACAACGTCCGGCACGCCAGCTGCTGTGGAACTACATATCCCAGCATGCCCCACCACAGATTCAGCATTCCCTAACATTAAAACTGGGACAGGGCATACTGGCATGTGTAGTTCCACAGTAGATTGTGTGACAGACGTTATCTACCCCTGGTCTAGAATAACAAATTCTCACGTACCCTTATGCTATATACTTTTATAGTATACAAAAAAAGCCTTCTGTTTCTGGAGTGCAGTAGTGAAGCGATTTCTGGCCCCTTCTCAGCACCCCTATTCCAGATGAATACTATGTTTATACACAGAGATGGTTCCCGACTACAAATGACAATTCATTAGTGTTAGAACAGAGACGTAATGTGTCAGGGAGGGAGATAGGCTGCAAGGAGGCAGCTGAGCCTCATTACACAGGAAAGAGATCGCCCAGTTACTAAATAAATGACGTAACCCCAGGACAAGCATGGAAAACAAGTCACTTACCAGTGGCGCATTGCGTGAATTGTCCATCATAGGCCGTGGCGCAGTGGAATACATATAGCTAAACAAACGTTCAATTTTTCTTAAAGGAACACCTCCTCCATTGTCCGAGATCTAATAAAGGATGGATAAGTCAGGTCATGGAAAAAATAAGATTTTACTTACCGGTAAATTTATTTCTCGTAGTCCGTAGTGGATGCTGTGGACTCCGTAAGGACCATGGGGAATAGACGGGCTCCGCAGGAGACATGGGCACTTTAAGAAAGAATTTGGATACTGGTGTGCTCTGGCTCCTCCCTCTATGTCCCTCCTCCAGACCTCAGAGAAACTGTGCCCAGAAGAGCTGACAGTACAAGGAAAGGATTTTGGAAATCCAGGGCAAGACTCATACCAGCCACACCAATCACACCGTATAACTTGTGATAAACTTACCCAGTCAACAGTATGAACAACAACAGAGCATCAGATCAACCCTGATGCAACCATAACATAACCCTTATTTAAGCAATAACTATATACAAGTATTGCAGAAGAAGTCTGCACTTGGGACGGGCGCCCAGCATCCACTACGGACTACGAGAAATAGATTTACCGGTAAGTAAAATCTTATTTTCTCTAACGTCCTAGTGGATGCTGGGGACTCCGTAAGGACCATGGGGATTATACCAAAGCTCCCAAACGGGCGGGCGAGTGCAGATGACTCTGCAGCACCGATTGAGCAAACACAAGGTCCTCCTCAGCCAGGGTATCAAACTTGTAGAACTTTGCAAAGGTGTTTGAACCTGACCAAGTAGCCGCTCGGCAAAGCTGTAATGCCGAGACCCCTCGGGCAGCCGCCCAAGAAGAGCCCACCTTCCTTGTGGAATGGGCCTTAACTGATTTAGGCAGCGGCAATCCAGCCGCAGAATGAGCCTGCTGAATCGTGTTACAGATCCAGCGAGCAATAGTTTGCTTTGAAGCATGCGCCCCAAGCTTGTTGGAAGCATACAGGATAAACAAAGATTCTGTTTTCCTGACCCTAGCCGTTCTGGCTACATAAACCTTCAAAGCCCTGACCACATCAAGTAACTCGGAATCCTCCAAGTCCGTTGTAGCCACAGGCACCACAATAGGTTGGTTTATATGAAAGGATGAAACCACTTTTGGCAGAAATTGTGGGCGGGTTCGCAATTCTGCTCTATCCGCATGGAAAACCAGATAAGGGCTTTTATGTGACAAAGCCGCCAACTCCGACACACGCCTAGCCGAAGCCAAGGCTAGTAGCATGACCACCTTCCACGTGAGATATTTCAATTACACCGTTTTGAGTGGTTCAAACCAGTGGGATTTCAGGAAACTCAACACCACGTTAAGATCCCAAGGTGCCACTGGAGGCACAAAAGGGGGCTGAATATGCAGCACTCCCTTTACAAACGTCTGAACTTCAGGCAGAGAAGCCAGTTCTTTTTGAAAGAAAATGGATAGGGCCGAAATCTGGACCTTAATGGAACCCAATTTTAGGCCCAAAGTCACCCCCAACTGTAGGAAGTGAAGGAAACGGCCCAGCTGGAATTCCTCCGTAGGGGCATTCCTGGCCTCACACCAAGCAACATATTTTCGCCATATACGGTGATAATGTTGAGCCGTCATGTCCTTCCTAGCCTTTATCAGTGTAGGAATGACCTCATCCGGAATGCCTTTTTCTGCTAGGATCCGGCGTTCAACCGCCATGCCATCAAACGCAGCCGCGGTAAGTCTTGGAACAGACAGGGCCCATGTTGCAACAAGTCCTGTCTTAGAGGCAGAGGCCACGGGTCCTCTGAGCATTTCTTGCAGATCTGGATACCAAGTCCTTCTTGGCCAATCCGGAACAATGAGTATTGTTCTCACTCCTCTTTCTTATGATTCTCAGCACTTTGGGTATGAGAGGAAGAGGAGGAAATATATAGACCGACTGGACACCCACTGCGTCACCAGTGCGTCCACAGCTATCGTCTGAGGGACTCTTGACCTCGCGCAACACCTCTGTAGCTTTTTGTTGAGGCGGGATGCCATAATGTCCACCTGTGGCAGTTCCCACCGACTTGCAACCTGTGTGAAGACTTCTTGATGAAGTCCCCACTCTCCCGGGTGGAGGTCGTGCCTGCTGAGGAAGTCTGCTTCCCAGTTGTCCACTCCCGGAATGAACACTGCTGACAGTGCGCTTACGTGATTCTCCGCCCAGCGAAGAATTCTGGTGGCTTCTACCATCGCCACCCTGCTCCTTGTGCCGCCTTGGCGGTTTACATGAGCCACTGCGGTGATGATGTCTGACTGAATCAGAACCGGTTGGTCGCGAAGTAGGGACTCCGCTTGACGTAGGGCGTTTTATATGGCCCTTAGTTCCAGGATGTTGATGTTAAGGCAAGTCTCCTGACTTGACCACAGACCTTGGAAATTTCTTCCCTGTGTGACTGCCCCCCACCCTCGGAGGCTTGCATCCGTGGTCACCAGGACCCAGTCCTGAATGCCGAATCTGCGACCTTCGAGAAGGTGAGCACTCTGCAGCCACCACAGGAGAGACACCCTGGCCCTGGGGGATAGGGTGATTAACCGATGCATCTGAAGATGTGATCCGGACCACTTGTCCAGCAGATCCCATTGAAAGGTCCTCGCATGGAACCTGCCGAAGGGAAAGGCCTCGTATGATGCCACCATCTTTTCCCAGGACTCACGTGCAGTGATGCACCGACACCTGTTTTGGTTTTAATAGGTTTCTGACCAGTGTCATGAGTTCCTGAGCCTCCTCCATCGGGAGATAAACCCTCTTCTGGTCTGTGTCCAGAATCATGCCCAGGAAAGGCAGACGAGTCGTAGTAATCAACTGCGACTTTGGAATATTTAGAATCCAGCCGTGGTGTTGTAACACTTCCAGAGAGCGTGCTACGCTGATCAGCAACTGCTCTCTTGACCTCTCTTTTATGAGGAGATCGTCCAAGTATGGGATAATTGTGACCCCTTGCTTCCGCAGGAGTACCATCATTTCCGCCATTACCTTGGTAAATATTCTCGGTGCCGTGGAGAGACCAAACGGCAACGTCTGAAATTGGTAATGACAATCCTGTACCACAAATCTGAGGTACACCTGATGAGGTGGATAAATGGGGACATGAAGGTATGCATCCTTTATGTCCAGAGACACCATAAAATCCCCCCCTTCCAGGCTTGCGATGACCGCTCTGAGCGATTCCATCTTGAACTTGAACCTTTTCAGGTATATATTCAGGGATTTTAAATTCAATATGGGTCTGACCGAACCGTCCGGTTTCGGTACCACAAACATGGTCGAATAATAACCCTTTCCTGGTTGAAGGAGGGGAACCTTGACCACCACCTGTTGAAGATACAATTTGTGAATTGCAGTTAACACTATTTCCCTCTCTAAAGGGGAAGTTGGCAGGGCCGATTTTAAGTATCGGTGAGGGGGCATCTCTTCGAATTCCAGCTTGTATCCCTGAGACACAATCTCTATTGCCCAGGGATCCAACTTGGAGTGAACCCACTTGTGGCTGAAATTTCGGAGACGCGCCCCCACCGGGCCTAGCTCCGCCTGTGGAGCCCCAGCGTCATGCGGTGGATTTAGTGGAAGCCGGGGAGGACTTCTGCTCCTGGGAACTAGCTGCGTTGTGCAGCTTCCTTCCTCTGCCCCTTCCTCTGGCAAGAAAGGACGCACCTAGGACTTTGACTTTTTGTGATCGAAAGGACTGCATTTGGTAATACGGTGCTTTCTTAGGCTGTGAGGAAACATGGCAAAAAATTTGACTTTCCAGCAGTAGCTGTGGAGACCAGGTCCGAGAGACCCTCCCCAAACAATTCCTCACCCTTGTAAGGTAAAACCTCCATGTGCCTTTTTGAGTCGGCATCACCTGTCCATTGCCGAGTCCACAGGACCCTTCTGGCAGAAATCGACATAGCATTTATTCTAGAGCCCAGTAGACTAATGTCTCTTTGAGCATCTCTCATATATAGGACAGCGTTTTTTTATATAACCCCAGGGTCATTAATATAGTATCCTTGTCTAAGGTATCAAGTTCCTCAGATAAGGTATCCGTCCATGCTGCTACAGCACTACACACCCAGGCCGACGCAATTGCCGGCCTTAGTAAGGTACCTGAATGTGTATAAATGGACTTCAGGGTACCCTCTTGCTTTCTATCCGCAGCATCTTTTAGGGTGGCTGTATCCTGTGACGGCAGGGCTACCCTCTTGGATAAGCGTGTTAAAGCTTTGTCCACCCTAGGGGAGGATTCCCAGCGTAACCTGTCCATTGGCGGGAAAGGATACGCCATAAGCATCCGTTTGGAAATCTGCAGTTTATCTGGAGATTCCCAAGCCTTTTCACATAACTCATTTAGCTCGTGTGAAGGGGGGAAGGTCACCACCTGCCTTTTTTCCCCATACATATGAACCCTCTTGTCAGGGACTGGGGTTTCCTCTGTGATGTGCTATAATCATATAACGGATGGTTTTAGCCAATTTAGGCTGTAACTTTGCATCATCGTAATCGACACTGCAGTCAGAATCCATGTCGGTATCTGTGTCAACAATTTGGGATAGTGGGCGCTTCTGAAACCCTGACGGCCTCTGCGACATAGGATCAGGCACGGGCTGAGACCCTGACTGTCCTAAGGCTTCAACTTTATCCAACCTTTTATGCAAGGAATTAACATTATCAGTTAAAACCTTCCACATATCCATCCAATCAGGTGTCGGCGGAGACACCACATTCATTTGCTCCCGCTCTGTTTCTACATAGCCTTCCTCGTCAAACATGTCGACACAAGCGTACCGACTCACCACACACACAGGGAATGCTCTTTTTGAAGACCGTTCCCCAACAAGGCTCTTTGGAGAGACAGAGAGAGAGTATGCCAGCACACACCCCAGCGCTATATAACCCAGGAATAACACAGTAACTTAATGTTAACCCAGTAGCCGCTGTTATAATGATTTTTGCGCCTAATTATGTGCCCCCCCTCTCTTTTTACCCTCTTCTACCGTGTATCTGCAGGGGAGAGCCTGGGGAGCTTCCTCTCAGCGGAGCTGTGGAGAAAAAAAATGGCGCTGGTGAGTGCTGAGGAAGAAGCCCCGCCCCCTCAGCGGCGGGCTTCTGTCCCGCTTTAATGTACAATATTTTGGCGGGGGCTCATACATATATACAGTGCCCAACTGTATATATGCAAAACTTTTGCCAAGAGGTCCTAATTGCTGCCCAGGGAGACCCCCCTGCGCTCTGCACCCTTACAGTGACCGGAGTATGTGGGTGTGTGTGGGAGCAATGGCGCACAGCTGCAGTGCTGTGCGCTACCTCAGTGAAGACTGGAGTCTTCTGCCGCCGATTTCGAAGTCTTCTTGCTTCTTATGCTCACCCGGCTTCTGTCTTCCGGCTCTGCGAGGGGGACGGCGGCGCGGCTCTGGGATCGGATGATGAGGGTGAGATCCTGTGTACGATCCCTCTGGAGCTAATGGTGTCCAGTAGCCTAAGAAGCAGGACCTATCTGCAGAGAGTAGGGCTGCTTCTCTCCCCTCAGTCCCACGATGCAGGGAGTCTGTTGCCAGCAGAGCTCCCTGAAAATAAAAAAACCTATCAAAATACTTTCTTATAGCAAGCTCAGGAGAGCTCACTGAACAGCACCCAGCTCATCCGGGCACAGATTCAAACGGAGGTCTGGAGGAGGGACATAGAGGGAGGAGCCAGAGCACACCAGAGTCTAAAATTCTTTCTTAAAGTGCCAATGTCTCCTGCGGAGCAAGTCTATTCCCCATGGTCCTTACGGAGTCCCCAGCACCCACTAGGACGTTAGAGAAACAGAGATGGTTGTATTTGTGCCAATCAAACTAACAGGACAAAATGGCAGCCATTTCAGTGATCGCGTCTGAGCAACACCCACACATGTTCTTATGCTCCGCCGACACAAGCACGTGGATCGGCAGCTATTCCGCCGATCCACGTGCTTTTCGGCAAGTCGAATTCATCGACTTATCTAAAAATGTAGGGATATATTGAATAGGTCTAATCAGGAATCGACCTTAAAAAGTCGAAAACTGCCGTCTTTTCGACAGACGGCAGTTTTCGACTTCAATTGAATATACCCCTTTGTATCTTAGAAACTCAAAAAATATATCACCTAGGTTCTCCCCGTGTCTGTGTTAGGGAATTTAGGGGTCTATTTACTAAACCTTGGATGGAGATTACATCCCAGCCAAATCAGCACCTGTCATGCCACAGTCTGGGTTTGTAAAATGACAGTTAGGAGCCGATTGCCTGGTACTTTATCTCCACCCAAGGCTTAGTAAATAGACCCCTTAGACTGCAACCTTCAATGGGGCAGGGACAAAAGTGAGTGGCATATATTCGGTTCAGGGCGACGCAATTGGTGGCACTATGTACATAACGGATAACAGGTACCTTAATAGTAAGGTCTTCTTTTCCTAGGACGACATTGACTTTAACAGGTGGCAGAGAAGGGCTGTCCTCATGACTCTCAATAGTGGCCCGCATGGCGTTCTGTAGACACAGCAAAACATAACATACAGTAAGTAAAACAAAAACATACATTTACAGAAGTTTCTATCCATCTCTTTAAAAGTACATGTGTGATTGGAGCTTCGGAAAGAACCTAGGGCTAGAACAGCCAGAATTGATCTCTGTGGTGTCATTATTGACATATAAAAGTCTGCGAGGCCAAGCACTAAATTTAGCAATCATCCGTCAACCACAAGTCAGTAAATCAGCGTTTCACTGGTGTTACTATAGGGACGGTATACAATATGGAGTGCTCCGCGAGACAACCACTGAAGCGGGTGGACTGGATTGTACCTGAAACAAACACATTACTAACAAAACAAAAAAAAATTTATTCTAGAAGCAGCATTTTCAATCAGGTAGTTGATATTTTGTCAATTATTCATTTCTATTTAAACCTTGTCCTTCATTACCATATCCTCCCACAGATTTCTCCACGCTCCTGCAACAACATCTCTAATAAGCTTGCCTGGCCTCTGAAATATCACACTTAAACTTTATAGGGACCTACTGTATATTTAGTATCATATTGCCTAAATAATTTTTTAACCAATGCATCACATTGGGGCCAATTTATCTACTTGTGGGATTACCCCAAAAACACCCATTTGTGCAGGTTCCCTGCACATATTAAGTATCACCCCAATGTACCATGCAGGGAACACAGCAGATAATAAGAATTTACTCACCGGTAATTCTATTTCTCGTAGTCCGTAGTGGATGCTGGGAACTCCGTAAGGACCATGGGGAATAGCGGGCTCCGAAGGAGGCTGGGCACTCTAGAAAGATTTATGACTACCTGGTGTGCACTGGCTCCTCCCACTATGACCCTCCTCCAAGCCTCAGTTAGGACACTGTGCCCGGACGAGCTGACATAATAAGGAAGGATTTAGAATCCCGGGTAAGACTCTTACCAGCCACACCAATCACACCGTACAACTCGTGATACTATATCCAGTTTGACAGTATGAAAACAACTGAGCCTCTCAACAGATGGCTCAACAATAACCCTTTAGTTAACAATAACTATTTACAAGTATTGCAGACAATCCGCACTTGGGATGGGCGCCCAGCATCCACTACGGACTACGAGAAATAGAATTACCGGTGAGTAAATTCTTATTTTCTCTAACGTCCTAGTGGATGCTGGGAACTCCGTAAGGACCATGGGGATTATACCAAAGCTCCCAAACGGGCGGGAGAGTGCGGATGACTCTGTAGCACCGAATGAGAGAACTCCAGGTCCTCCTCAGCCAGGGTATCAAATTTGTAGAATTTTGCAAACGTGTTTGCCCCTGACCAAGTAGCTGCTCGGCAAAGTTGTAAAGCCGAGACCCCTCGGGCAGCCGCCCAAGATGAGCCCACCTTCCTTGTGGAATGGGCATTTACAGATTTTGGCTGTGGTATGCCTGCCACAGAATGTGCAAGCTGAATTGTACTACAAATCCAGCGAGCAATAGACTGCTTAGAAGCAGGAGCACCCAGCTTGTTGGGTGCATACAGGATAAACAGCGAGTCAGATTTTCTGACTCCAGCCGTCCTGGAAACATATTTTCAGGGCCCTGACAACGTCTAGCAACTTGGAGTCCTCCAATTCACTAGTAGCCGCCGGCACCACAATAGGCTGGTTCAGGTGAAACGCTGACACCACCTTAGGGAGAAATTGGGGACGAGTCCTCAACTCTGCCCTATCCATATGGAAAATCAGATAAGGGCTTTTACATGATAAAGCCGCCAATTCTGACACTCGCCTGGCTGAAGCCAAGGCAAATAACATGACCACTTTCCACGTGAGATATTTCAGATCCACGGTTTTTAGTGGCTCAAACCAATGTGATTTTAAGAAACTCAACATCACGTTGAGATCCCAAGGTGCCACAGGAGGCACAAACAGGGGCTGAATATGCAGCACTCCTTTTACAAAAGTCTGAACTTCAGGTACTGAAGCTAGTTCTTTTTGAAAGAAAATCGACAGAGCCGAGATCTGTACTTTAATGGAGCCTAGTTTTAGGCCCATATCCACTCCTGCTTACAGGAAATGCAGAAATCGACCTAGTTGAAATTCCTCTGTTGGGGCCTTATTGGCCTCGCACCATGCAACATATTTTCGCCATATGCGGTGATAATGCGTTGCTGTAACATCTTTCCTGGCCTTAATAAGCGTAGGAATGACTTCTTCCGGAATACCCTTTTCCTTTAGGATCCGGTGTTCAACCGCCATGCCGTCAAACGCAGCCGCGGTAAGTCTTGGAACAGACAGGGCCCCTGCTGTATCAGGTCCTGTCTGAGCGGTAGAGGCCACTGGTCCTCTGAGAGCATCTCTTGAAGTTCCGGGTACCACGCTCGTCTTGGCCAATCCGGAACCACGAGAATTGTGTTTACTCCTCGCTTTCTTATTATTCTCAATACCTTTGGAATGAGAGGCAGAGGAGGGAACACATAAACCGACTGGTACAGCCACGGTGTCACTAGGGCGTCCACAGCTATCGCCTGAGGGTCCCTTGACCTGGCGCAATATCTTTTTAACTTTTTGTTGAGACGGGACGCCATCATGTCCACCTGTGGTTTTTCCCAACGGTTTACCAGCATCTGGAAGACTTCTGGGTGAAGTCCCCACTCTCCCGGGTGGAGGTCGTGTCTGCTGAGGAAGTCTGCTTCCCAGTTGTCCACTCCCGGAATGAACACTGCTGACAGTGCTAGTACATGATTCTCCGCCCATCGGAGAATTCTTGTGGCTTCTGCCATCGCCATCCTGCTTCTTGTGCCGCCCTGTCGATTTACATGGGCGACTGCCGTGATGTTGTCTGACTGGATCAGCACCGGCTGGTGTAGGAGCAGGGGTTTTGCTTGACTTAGGGCATTGTAGATGGCCCTTAGTTCCAGAATATTTATGTGAAGGGAAGTCTCCTGACTCGACCATAGTCCTTGGAAGTTTCTTCCCTGTGTGACTGCCCCCCAGCCTCGAAGGCTGGCATCCGTGGTCACCAGGACCCAGTCCTGTATTCCGAACCTGCGGCCCTCTAGAAGATGGGCACTCTGCAGCCACCACAGTAGAGACACCCTGGTTCTTGGAGACAGGGTTATTAAGCGATGCATCTGAAGATGCGATCCGGACCACTGGTCCAACAGGTCCCACTGAAAGATTCTGGCATGGAACCTGCCGAAGGGAATTGCTTCGTAAGAAGCCACCATCTTTCCCAGGACCCGTGTGCAGCGATGCACTGATACCTGTTTTGGTTTCAGGAGGTCTCTGACTAGAGATGACAACTCCCTGGCTTTCTCCTCAGGGAGAAACACTTTCTTCTGGACTGTATCCAGAATCATACCCAGGAACAGTAGTCGTGTCGTCGGAACCAGCTGTGACTTTGGGATATTCAGAATCCAGCCGTGCTGGTGCAGCACCTCCTGAGATAGTGCTACTCCCACCAACAACTGTTCCTTGGACCTCGCTTTTATTAGGAGATCGTTCAAGTACGGGATAATTAAAACTCCCTTTCTTCGAAGGAGTATCATCATTTCCGCCATAACCTTGGTAAATACCCTCGGTGCCGTGGACAGTCCAAACGGCAGCGTCTGGAATTGGTAATGGCAATCCTGTACCACAAATCTGAGGTACTCCTGGTGAGGACGGTAAATGGGGACATGCAAGTAAGCATCCTTGATGTCCAGGGATACCATGTAATCCCCCTCGTCCAGGCTTGCAATAACCGCCCTGAGCGATTCCATCTTGAACTTGAATTTCTTTATGTACGTGTTCAAGGATTTCAAATTTAGAATGGGTCTCACCGAACCGTCCGGTTTCGGTACCACAAATAGTGTGGAATAATAACCCCGGCCTTGTTGAAGTAGGGGTACCTTGATTATCACCTGCTGGGAATACAGCTTGTGAATTGCCGCTAGCACCGCCTCCCTGTCTGAGGGAGCAATCGGCAAGGCAGATTTTAGGAACCGGTGGGGTGGGGACGCCTCGAATTCCAGCTTGTACCCCTGAGATACTATTTGCAGGATCCAGGGATCCACCTGTGAGCGAACCCACTGATCGCTGAAATTTTTGAGGCGACCCCCCACCGTACCTGGCTCCGCCTGTGGAGCCCCACCGTCATGCGGCGGACTTGGAAGAAGAAGCGGGGGAGGACTTTTGCTCCTGGGAACCTGCTGTTTGTTGCAGCCTTTTTCCCCTACCTCTGCCTCTGGACAGAAAGGACCCGCCTTTTCCACGCCTGTTTTTCTGGGTCCGAAAGGACTGAACCTGATAAAACGGCGCCTTCTTAGGCTGTGAGGGGACATGGGGTAAAAATGCTGAGTTCCCAGACGTTGCTGTGGAAACTAGGTCCGAGAGACCATCCCCAAATAATTCCTCACCCTTATATGGTAACACTTCCATGTGCTTTTTTGAATCTGCATCTCCTGTCCACTGGCGAGTCCATAAGCCTCTCCTAGCCGAAATGGACAATGCACTTACTTTAGATGCCAGTCGGCAGATTTCCCTTTGTGCATCTCTCATATATAAGACTGAGTCTTTTATATGGTCTATGGTTAACAGGATCGTGTCTCTGTCTAATGTGTCAATATTTTCTGACAGTTTATCTGACCACGCAGCGGCAGCACTGCACATCCAAGCTGACGCAATAGCTGGCCTAAGTATAATGCCTGTGTGTGTATATACAGACTTCAGGATCGCCTCCTGCTTTCTATCAGCAGGTTCCTTGAGGGCGGCCGTATCCGGAGACGGTAGTGCCACCTTTTTAGACAAACGTGTGAGCGCTTTATCCACTCTAGGGGGTGTTTCCCAACGTGACCTATCCTCTGGCGGGAAAGGGAACGCCATTAGTACCTTCTTAGGAATTACCAATTTTTTATCAGGGAAAGCCCACGCTTCTTCACACACGTCATTTAATTCATCTGATGGGGGAAAAACTACGGGTAGTTTTTTCTCTCCAAACATAATACCCTTTTTTGTGGTACCTGTAGTTGTATCAGAAATGTGTAACACCTCTTTCATTGCCTCAATCATGCAGTGAATGGCCTTAGTGGGCATCAGGTTAGACTCATCGTCGTCGACACTGGTGTCAGTATCAGTGTCGACATCTGGGTCTGCTTGAGGTAGCGGGCGTTTTAGAGCCCCTGACGACCCATGTGACGCCTGGGCAGGCACGAGCTGAGAAGTCGGCTGTCCCACATTTGGCATGTCGTCAATTTTCTTATATAAGGAGTCTATACGTGCACTCATTACTTTCCATAAGCCCATCCACTCAGGTGTCTGCCCCGCAGGGGGTGACATCCCTTCTAAAGGCATCTGCTTCGCCTCCACATCATTATCCTCATCAAACATGTCGACACAGCCGTACCGACACACCGCACACACACAAGGAATGCTCCGAATGAGGACAGGACCCACAAAAGCCCTTTGGGGGGACAGAGTGAGAGTATGCCAGCACACACCAGAGCGCTATATAATGCAGGGACTAACTGAGTTATGTCCCCTATAGCTGCTTTTTATAATATATATATATTGCGCCTAAATTTAGTGCCCCCCCTCTCTGTTTTTACCCTGTTCTGTAGTGTAGACTGCAGGGGAGAGCCAGGGAGCTTCCTTCCAGCGGATCTGTGAAGGAAAAATGGCGCCAGTGTGCTGCAGGAGATAGCTCCGCCCCTTTTCCGCGGACTATTCTCCCGCTTTTTTCCATATTCTGGCAGGGGTATTTTCCACATATATAGCCTCTGGGACTATATATTGTGGAGTTTTTGCCAGCCAAGGTGTTATTATTGCTTCTCAGGGCGCCCCCCCCCCCAGCGCCCTGCACCCTCAGTGACCGGAGTATGAAGTGTGTATGAGGAGCAATGGCGCACAGCTGCAGTGCTGTGCGCTACCTTGGTGAAGACAGATGTCTTCTGCCGCCGTTTTTCCGGACCTCTTCTTGCTTCTGGCTCTGTAAGGGGGACGGCGGCGCGGCTCCGGGACCGAACACCAAGGACTGGGCCTGCGGTCGATCCCTCTGGAGCTAATGGTGTCCAGTAGCCTAAGAAGCCCAATCCGTCTGCAAGCAGGCGAGTTCGCTTCTTCTCCCCTTAGTCCCTCGCTGCAGTGAGCCTGTTGCCAGCAGGTCTCACTGAAAATAAAAAACCTAAACTATACTTTCTTTCTAAGGGCTCAGGAGAGCCCCTAGTGTGCATCCAACCTCGGCCGGGCACAAAATCTAACTGAGGCTTGGAGGAGGGTCATAGTGGGAGGAGCCAGTGCACACCAGGTAGTCATAAATCTTTCTAGAGTGCCCAGCCTCCTTCGGAGCCCGCTATTCCCCATGGTCCTTACGGAGTTCCCAGCATCCACTAGGACGTCAGAGAAATCTCCATACCTGCCGCAGCCTATCCTTTAATAATTCCCCTTTGAAAGAGTTTGGTGTACAATACTACCCAACTAGATGTAAGCAACATACAAGCTGTCCTGGGTCCCCTACTTGTCAGACATGCAATAAATGCATAAAACAAACTAAAAAGTTGGCGTCTGTTCTAAAAGCCCAAGGGGTATATGCTATTGCGGTAGAATTGCCGCAAATGTCGAAAAACGGGGCATTTTCGACACCAAAAAAATATTCGACAATGCAATACAGTACTTTGACAAAAAACCTGCCGTTTCAGATTTGACTTTTTGCAATTCGACATTTACTCAAATTCGACATGTCTGCAATGGTAAAAATGCTGCTTTTCGACAAAAGTATATTCAATTGAAGAATGTCGATTCGACAACAGTGCTTTTCGACAGTCAATTTCAGTCCGCCTCATTTTGCTGACGAAATCTAATAAAAAATTTTAAAAACATGTTTTTTTTGTGTTTTTTTTATTGCCAATAGCATATCTATTTATATTAGAAGGGATTATGTACTTGGTTTATCTATTTAGGAGGCACAAGTATTATTTATACATTTTTTAAAAGAACGTTTTTGTTTTTTTACGGACTAAAATAATATGGAGAGATCAGAGCATGTTTTTCAGTGGGAATGGGTTAAAAATCGTGAAAAAAAAACCCCGTGGGGTCTCCCCTCCTAAGCATAACCAGCCTCGGGCTCTTTGAGCCAGTCCGGATTGTAAAAATACGGGGGGGGGGGAATTACAGGGGATCCCCCGTATTTTCACAACCAGCACCGGGCTCTGTGTCCGGTCCTTGTGCAAAAAATACGGGGGACAAAAGACGTAGGGGTCCCCTGTATTTTTAACACCAGCACCGGGCTCCACTAGCTGGAAAGATAATGCCACAGCCGGGGGGACACTTTTATACCGGTCCCTGCGGCCGTGGCATTACATCCCCAACTAGTCACCCCTGGCCGGGGTACCCTGGAGGAGTGGGGACCCCTTAAATCAAGAGGTCCCCCCCCCCCCCCCCTCTCCAGCCACCCAAGGGCCAGGGGTGAAGCCCGAGGCTGTCCCCCCCCCCATCCAAGGGCTGCGGATGGGGGGCTGATAGCCAAGTGACAAAAATAAAGAATATTGTTTTTTTGTAGCAGAACTACAAGTCCCAGCAAGCCTCCCCCGCAAGCTGGTACTTGCAGAACCACAAGTACCAGCATGCGGGGGGGGAAACGGGCCCACTGGTACCTGTAGTTCTACTGCAAAAAAAATACCCAAATAAAAACAGTACACGCACACCGTGATAGTAAACTTATATGACTTCTTCCTCAGAGAAGTCGCATAAGTGTATGGGCACCTTAAGCCAAAAAAGGACAAAGCACCGGGTAGTAACACAGCGTGGCAAATCACTGTACTAGTTATTGAAGAGGGAAAACCACGTGTGAGTTCTGACATAAATTACTGGTGCTCAGCCATATATTATTATGCGAACCCCCAAGTGTCTTTGTGCCAGAGCCCCCATAATAGGTCATTAAAAAGTGTTTTTCACAACCACCGCATTGGGATCTTAGGACAACGGTACAGCAACACGACGTGGCGCTCCCTGATTGGCTGAAGGGACCCTCTGTGACAGGAGTCACGGGGGGTCCCGGCATTCGGGGAAAGGGGTCCCATGTGTAAACATGGGACCCCTTTCATTGCGTGGTCCAGCTTTTTCGTTTTATTTTTTTGCCAAGTATGTGGATTACAAAAAAAGAAGAGGACAGATCTACACTGGATTTTGGAGAGTATAATTTTATTTTCAGGTACCCCGTGGATTCTACTTGGAGAAGTGGACCGAGTCGGCGTGTGAACATAGGTAAGTATGTGTGTTGGCGTGCATGTATGTAATAAAGTATTTCCCTTGAACCGCCCAGGTGGCAGATCGCATACGATATATTGTATGAGATCCTTTCGCATACGATGTATCGTATGCGATCCCAGCCATGCCTGTGGGATCAGACATATCTATAGTGCAGTAATTCCGATAAAGGAGCTTCAATCCGATGCTCACGGGACCGCGCATCGGATCGGAGGTAAAGCATATGCGATTTGCCCGTTTTAATCCGAGTTATCGGCCCGAAACGTCTGAATCGGATGAAGTCAGGCAAAATCGCACTAGTGTATGGGCACGTTTTGAAGTCCACATAAAAATTCGTTTTTAGTTAAGATCAGATAGTCCTATTGTGTGATAAAGGGCCAGAGATTAAGCACCAGCATAAACTTGGCTTGCCTACTGTTTAATGACCTCATAAACTAGCCTTTGGTAGCCGTCTCTTTGAATGCACAAGTAAAGTTTTTGCATTTCAGTATTTCTGAGTAAAAATAAGATTTTACTCACCGGTAAATCTATTTCTCGTAGTCCGTAGTGGATGTTGGGACTCCGTAAGGACCATGGGGAATAGCGGCTCCGCAGGAGACTGGGCACAACTAAAGAAAGCTTTAGGACTACCTGGTGTGCACTGGCTCCTCCCACTATGACCCTCCTCCAGACCTCAGTTAGGATACTGTGCCCGGAAGAGCGGACACAATAAGGAAGGATTTTGAATCCCGGGTAAGACTCCTACCAGCCACACCAATCACACCGTATAACTCGTGATACTATACCCAGTTAACAGTATGAAATATAACTGAGCCTCTCAACAGATGGCTCAACAATAACCCTTTAGTTAGGCAATAACTATAAACAAGTATTGCAGACAATCCGCACTTGGGATGGGCGCCCAGCATCCACTACGGACTACGAGAAATAGATTTACCGGTGAGTAAAATCTTATTTTCTCTGACGTCCTAAGTGGATGCTGGGACTCCGTAAGGACCATGGGGATTATACCAAAGCTCCCAAACGGGCGGGAGAGTGCGGATGACTCTGCAGCACCGAATGAGCAAACTCTAGGTCCTCCTCAGCCAGGGTATTAAACTTGTAGACTCTTGCAAAAATGTTTGAACCCGACCAAGTAACAGCTCGGCAAAGTTGTAAAGCCGAGACCCCTCGGGCAGCCGCCCAAGAAGAGCCCACTTTCCTCGTGGAATGGGCTTTTACAGATTTAGGGTGCGGCAGTCCAGCCGCAGAATGTGCAAGTTGAATCGTGCTACAGATCCAGTGAGCAATAGTCTGCTTAGAAGCAGGAGCACCCAGCTTGTTGGGTGCATACAGGATAAATAGCGAGTCAGTTTTCCTGACTCCAGCCGTCCTGGAAACATATACATTTCAGGGCCCTGACTACGTCCAGTAACTTGGAATCCTCCAAGTCCCAAGTAGCCGGAGGCACCACAATAGGTTGGTTCACATGAAAAACTGATACCACCTTAGGAAGGAATTGGGAACGAGTCCTCAATTCCGCCTTATCCATATAAAATACAGATAAGGGCTTTTGTATGACAAAGCCGCCAATTCTGATACACGCCTGGCCGACGCCAAGGCCCACAGCATGACCACTTTCCACGTGAGGTATTGTAGCTCCACGGATTTAAGTGGCTCAACCCAATGCGACTTCAGGAAATCCAACACCACGTTGAGATCCCACGGTGCCACTGGAGGCACAAACGGGGGCTGACTATGCAGCACTCCCTTAACAAAAGTCTGAACTTCAGGCAGTGAAGCCAGTTCTATTTTGGAAGAAAATCGATAGAGCCGAAATCTGGACCTTAATGGAACCCAATTTTAGGCCCATAGTCACCTCTGACTGTAGGAAGTGCAGAAATCGACCTAGCTGAAATTCCTCCTTTGGGGCCTTACTGGCCTCACAGCACGCAACATATTTCCGCCATATGCGGTGATAATGGTTTGCGTTCACTTCTTTCCTAGCTTTAAATAGCGTAGGGATAACTTCCTCCGGAATGCCCTTTTCCTTCAGGATCCGGCGTTCAACCGCCATGCCGTCAAACGCAGCCGCGGTACCTCTTGGAACAGACAGGCCCCCTGCTGCAGCAGGTCCTGTCTGAGCGGCAGAGGCCATGGGTCCTCTGAGATCATTTCTTGGAGTTCTGGGTACCAAGCTCTTCTTGGCCAACCCGGAACAATGAGTATAGTTCTTACTCCTCTCCTTCTTATTATTCTCATTACCCTGGGTAAGAGAGGCAGAGAAGGGAACACATACACCGACTGGTACACCCACGGTGTTACCAGAGCGTCCACAGCTATCGCCTGAGGGTCCCTTGACCTGGCGCAATATCTTTTATAGCTTTTTGTTGAGGCAGGACACCATCATGTCCACCTGTGGCCTTTCCCAACGGTGTACAATCATTTGGAAGACTTCTGGATGAAGTCCCCACTCTCCCGGGTGGAGGTCGTGTCTTCTGAGAAAGTCTGCTTCTCAGTTGTCCACTCCGGGAATGAACACTGCTGACAGTGCTAACACATGATTTTCCGCCCATCGGAGAATCCTTGTGGCTTCTGCCATCGCCATCCTGCTTCTTGTGCCGCCCTGTCGGTTTACATGAGCGACCGCCGAGGTTGTTGTCTGACTGGATCAGCACCGGCCGGTGTTGAAGCAGGGGTCTAGTCTGACTTAGGGCATTGTAAATGGCCCTTAGTTCCAGAATATTTATGTGTAGGGAAGTCTCCTGACTTTTCCATAGCCTTGGAAGTTTCTTCCCTGTGTGACTGCCCCCCAGCCTCGAAGGCTGGCATCCGTGGTCACCAGGACCCAGTCCTGTACGCCGAATCTGCGGCCCCCTAGAAGATGAGCACTCTGCAGCCACCACAACAGCGACACCCTGGCCCTTGGAGACAGGGTTATCCGCCGATGCATCTGAAGATGCGACCCGGACCACTTGTCCAACAGATCCCACTGGAAGATCCTTGCATGGGACCTAGCGAATGGAATTTCTTCGTAAGAAGCTACCATCTTTCCCAGGGCTCACGTGCATTGATGCACCGACACCTGTATTTGTATTAGGAGGTCTCTGTCTAGAGACGACCACTCCTTGGACTTCTCCTCCGGGAGAAACCCTTTTTATCCTGTTCTGTGTCCAGAACCATACCCAGGAACAGTAGACGCGTCATAGGAACCAGCTGCGACTTTGGAATATTCAGAATCCAGCCATGCTGTTGTAGCACTTCCCGAGATAGTGCTACTCCGACGAACAACTGCTCCCTGGACCTCGCCTTTATAAGGAGATCGTCCAAGTACTGGATAATTATTTCGGCCATTACCTTGGTAAATACCTCGGTGCCGGGGACAGACCAACGGCAACGTCTGGAATTGGTAATGACAATCCTGTACCACAATTTTGAGGTACTCTTGGTGAAGAGGGTAAATAGGGACATGCAGGTAAGCATCCTTGATGTCCAGTGATACCATGAAATTCTCCAGGCTTGCAATAATCGCCCTGAGCGATTCCATTTTGAACTTGAACCTTCGTATATAAGTGTTCAAGGATTTCAATTTTAGAATGGGTCTCACCGAACAGTCTGGTTTCGGTACCACAACATTTTGGAATAGTAACCCCGGCCTTGTTGAAGGAGGGGTACCTTGATTTCACCTGCTGGAAGTACAGCTTGTGAATTGCCGCCAGTACTACCTTTCTCCGAGGGCAGCAGGCAAGGCTGATGTGAGGTAACGGCGAGGGGGAGTCGCCTCGAACTCCAGCCTGTATCCCTGTGATACTACTTGCAGAACCTAGGGATCCACCTGTGGGCAAGCCCACTGGTCCCTGAAGTTCCCGAGACGCGCCCCCACCGCACCTGTCTCCACCTGTGGAGCCCCAGCGTCATGCGGTGGACTCAGAGGAAGCGGGGGAAGATTTTTGATCCTGGGAACTGGCTGCTGGTGCAGCTTTTTCCTTCTTCCCTTGTCTCTGTGCAGAAAGGAAGCGCCTTTGACCCGCTTGCTTTTCTGAAGCCGAAAGGACTGTACCTGAAAATACGGTGCTTTCTTAGGCTTTTGTGAGGAAACCTGAGGTAAAAAAATTTCTTCCCAGCTGTTGCTGTGGATACGAGGTCCCAGAGACCATCCCCAAACAATTCCTCACCCTTATAAGGCAGAATCTCCATGTGCCTTTTAAAGGCAGCATCACCTGTCCACTGCCGGGTTTCTAATACCCTCCTGGCAGAATGGAGATTGCATTAATTCTGTATGCCAGCCGGCAAATATCCCTCTGTGCATCCTTCATATATAAGACGACGTCTTTAAAATGCTCTATGTTAGCAAAATATTATCCCTGTCTAGGGTATTAATATTATCTGACAGGGTATCAGACCACGCTGCAGCAGCACTATTTAAGCAGAGGCAATTGCAGGTCTCAGTATAGAACCTGAGTGTGTATATACAGACTTCAGGATAGTCTCCTGCTTTTTATCAGCAGGCTCCTTCAAGGTGGCCGTATCCTAAGACGGCAGTGCCACCTTTTTTGACAAACGTGTGAGCGCCTTATCCACCCTAGGGGATATCTCCCAACGTGACCTATCCTCTGGCGGGAAAGGGTACGCCATCAGTAACTGTTTAGAAATTACCAGTTTCTTATCGGGGGAACCCACGCTTCTTTACACACTTCATTCACTCATCTGATGGGGGAACAAAACACTGGCTGCTTTTTCTCCCCAAAAATAAAACCCCTTTTATGTGGTACTTGGGTTCATGTCAGAAATGTGTAACACATTTTTCATTGCCGAGATCATGTAACGGATGTTCCTAGTGGATTGTGTATATATCTCAACCTCGTCGACACTGGAGTCAGACTCCGTGTTGACATCTTTGTCTGCCATCTGAGGTAACGGGCGTTTTTTGAACCCCTGATGGCCTTTGAGACGCCTGGGCAGGCGCGGGCTGAGAAGCCGGCTGTCCCACAGCTGTTACGTCATCCAGCCTTTTATGTAAGGAGTTGACATTGTCGGTTAATACCTTCCACCTATCCATCCACTCTGGTGTCGGCCCCACAGGGGGCGACATCCCATTTATCGGCCTCTGCTCCGCCTCCACGTAACCTTCCTCATCCAACATGTCGACACAGCCGTACCGACACACCGCACACACACAGGGAATGCTCTGACTGAGGACAGGACCCCACAAAGTCCTTTGGGGAGACAGAGAGAGAGTATGCCAGCACACACCAGAGCGCTATATAATGCAGGGATTAACACTATAACTGAGTGATTTTTCCCCCAATAGCTGCTTGTATACATATATTGCGCCTAAATTTAGTGCCCCCCCTCTCTTTTTAACCCTTTGAGCCTGAAAACTACAGGGGAGAGCCTGGGAAGCCGTCTTCCAGCTACACTGTGAAGAAAAAATGGCGCCAGTGTGCTGAGGGAGATAGCCCCGCCCCTTTTTCGGCTGACTTTTCTCACGCTTTTTTATGGATTCTGGCAGGGGTAATTTATCACATATATAGCCTCTGGGACTATATATTGTGATGATTTGCCAGCCAAGGTGTCTTATATTGCCCTCAGGGCGCCCCCCCCCAGTGCCCTGCACCCATCAGTGACCGGAGTGTGAGGTGTGCATGAGGAGCAATGGCGCACAGCTGCAGTGCTGTGCGCTACCTTGGTGAAGACAGAAGTCTTCTGCCGCCGATTTTCCGGAACACTTCTTGCTTCTGGCTCTGTAAGGGGGCCAGCGGCGCGGCTCCGGGACCGAACGATCGAGGTCGGGTCCTGTGGTCGATCCCTCTGGAGCTAATGGTGTCCAATAGCCTAAGAAGCCCAAGCTACCACCAGTTAGGTAGGTTCGCTTCTTCTCCCCTTAGTCCCTCGCTGCAGTGAGTCTGTTGCCAGCAGATCTCACTGTAAAATAAAAAACCTACATATACTTTCTTTCTAGGAGCTCAGGAGAGCCCCTAGTCTGCATCCAGCTCAGCCGGGCACAAGATTCTAACTGAGGTCTGGAGGAGGGTCATAGTGGGAGGAGCCAGTGCACACCAGGTAGTCCTAAAGCTTTCTTTAGTTGTGCCCAGTCTCCTGCGGAGCCGCTATTCCCCATGGTCCTTACGGAGTCCCAGCATCCACTTAGGACGTCAGAGAAATAGTAATTTGCCCGTATTAATTGTCCAAGATAAAATCACATACACGTTATACGGTTTTGAACATTAGTTTGGTCCGTACCTTGAAGAGTTCAAACAGCATGTGGTAGAGATGAGAAGGAACGTAGACCATACTTATGGGCTGCCCAGGTGCTTTTCCTACATAAAAAAATAAAAAAGTTTTACAATAAACCTAGCACAAAGTCAAACGCTTATCTATGGTGCTTCTAGTGCTGCACTCACTTAACAATTGTTTTATGGTAAGTCAAAAGGTTGCACTCCAGTGTTGAGAAACTTGACCGTTCTGGCCTGTCCAACCAAGAATACATAGGGAACAACGGGGCAGATGTATTAAGCCTGAAGAAGTGATAAAGCAGTGATAAGTGCAAGGTGATAACGCACCAGCCAATCAGCTCCTATATGTAATTTCAGTTAGGAACAGATTGGGTGGTGCGTTATCACCTTGCACTTATCACTTCTCCAGGCTTAATACATCTGCCCCAATGATACCTGTATAGTCGCCACACAAGTTATGAACACCACAACCTAAAAGCACATTTTCAACTGATATGGTCAAATCCTTAAAGATCCACAACCATCAAGGACAGTGATTTCTAAAATCAGTCCTCAAGGCATCCTAACAGTCCAGGTTTTAAGGAAAGCAATGGCTAAGCACATATGGGTAAATCAAATTACCTGTAGCACTAACGAAGTCACCTGTGCTGAAGCTTGGGTATCTGTATAACCTGGACTGCTAATATGCCTTAAGGATTGACTTTGGGAACCTCTGACCTTAGTGCAACCCCGACAGCTGTTACATGCAGGAGCTTTTCCTAGCGTTCTGCCAACTGCGTAATACATAAATCAATGTAACTACCAGTAAAGGCTGGCAGAGGGGTAATGTGAGCAGGAGAATGAGACACAAGCTGCAACCTCTTGATTGTGAATTTCGATAAATCCTCTCCCCTCATCCCAACAGCCCCCCAGAAAGTGACGTTAGGATAGGGGGAAGGGGTACACGGTAACACAGTCATTCTCTAGGAGGTAGCGCAGCTTTAAGATATCGGGTTGCAATGTCCTGAAGGAGTGGAATCATTTCACTTTGGCACATTTGCTGTAGTTTATAAAGCTGGGCCAGCAAAGAGGAAATAATAACCACGTGCAGTAACCAATATGCAGCATCATCGTTGTTTCTGGGCCAGAATGGAGTACAGATAACCGTTCTTTATGTAGGGAGCTTACCGTTTGTCTGTTCTACTTTCAGCTCAGGGGAAGCTAAGTAATACTGGTCACATAGCATCTTGGCATTCTCAAAGGCATCTGAAATAGATTAATGCAGTATGTATTTAGTGTTAAAGGCATCTGCAAGACCGTCTCATATGGGTGAGTGTTTAGTAGGGTGTGAGTAGCTTATTTTCTGTAACCAAGGTAGAAGTGAAATAAAAAAAACAAACACAACACATGGTGCTGGATGTAATGAGTTCGTCCGTTGGCATGGTTATGCCTTGTAAAAAATTGCCCCTTTAAAAAAAAAAAAAAACATCAGAGTTCAGCCGGCATTCGGCACGTCTGGTGTACTCGGACTCCATCACACCCGGCCCAAGAAAAGAAACGGATAACTTGCTAGAGATCTTGATATTTTCAATTAACCTTGATGGTCTCATCATTCCTTATATAGATTAGAGCACAGGTTCTCAAACTCGGTCCTCAGGACCCCACACGGTCCATGTTTTGCAGGTCACCTGTAGATTTTTTAAAATGTGACAGTTGGTGATACACAGTGCAGCTGCTGGGTGACATGGAAAACGTGAACCGTGTGGGTTCCTGAGGATCGAGTTTGAGAACCACTGGATTAGAGTGCTAGTTCTTGGACTCCATTATAAACCTACACATGAATTTTTTTTGAACATACTTTCCTGCTCTCTGGAACATCCAGGGGCCTCCATCCCACCCAATAGGTCACAGAAAGCATTGTGTGTGAGCGAAATGTGAAACCCCCCCAGCCCCCTCAAAACTTCATGACTCTAAACAAGTATTTATCACCCCCCAACGTCTTTAACTTACCATGCGCTACTTCCAGTATGTCACAGTTGGGGTCAATACTACCAATGTGCTTCGGGTGGGCAGGGTTAGTTCCTCCGTCAAACAGAAGGGCTGAGATAAAATAAAAAAAATTATATACTGGACTCATTTCACAAAATCAGTATGCAAGCCATTTCTGCAAACCTGGGCATTGCTAATTAGGGTACATATTACACTAGCCTAGATCGGGTGAAGCAGAGCAGAACTTATTTTTCATTGCTGTTTTTTTTAGACACGCACATTTCTTGGAAATAGATAAAGTCACATAACGACCAGCCAATGAGGGCAGAGGCTGCGGTGGACTCTGTTCCGTCCACATTCCAGCCTGACAATGTTGTTTTCCCGATCTTTGCTCCCAGTTACATTGTACAGTCGGAAGTCTCAGAATGGCATTAGTCAGTACAGCAAAAGTGCATCGCAGGCCGTTCCGGTGTATAGCCGCTGCAATGTTGGTGTATGCAGTTTTTAGAAATTTATTTGCAATGGTCAAGTATCCTACAACATGAAGGATTAATGGTAAACAGTGGCGGATCCAGAGGTGAGGCTGTAGTGCAGTCCGAAATTCAAACTGGGGAACCGCACCAACTGCCAGGGAGTCTCGGGCGGTGATGTTTGGCAGTGTTTGGGGTGGCAGTTGGTGTTGCTTCCCTATTTGAATTTTGGACTGTGCTGCAGCCCACCTCTGGAACAACCACGGATGGTAAACCATTTGCCCCTCATACTGGGGGAGATGTATCAAAACTTGGAGAGAAATAACGCACCAAACAATCAGCTTCTGTCATGTTTGAAATATGACAGTGACAGTTAGGAAATATGAAAGTTCTAAAGCTGCCCATACACCAAAAAATGTTTCTTTCAATTTGGCTGGTTGGAACGAAAATCTGGTAATGGATGCGAGCAAATGACATGGACGGGAGCAAATGACAGTTGACCATTTCAGAGGGTCAGCTGTCATTAGCTCCCATCCAATACCAGATTTTCGTTCCAACCAGCCAGATTGGAAGATAAATCTTTTGGTGTATGGGCAGCTTTAGAAACAGATTGGCTGGTACTTTAACTCTTTCCAATGTTTGCTACAGCTCCCCCACTGACAGAACCAATGTAATTCCAGAGATATTCACAAACCCAACTTCTCAAAGTATTTGCAGATCATTAGTGATCCTGTCCATTCAAATAAAACATATTTGTATTACGCTTCCTAACTCAGCATAGAAAAAAAAAAAAAAATATAAGAATTTACTTACCGATAATTCTATTTCTCGTAGTCCGTAGTGGATGCTGGGGACTCCGTCAGGACCATGGGGATTAGCGGCTCCGCAGGAGACAGGGCACAAAAGTAAAAGCTTTAGGATCAGGTGGTGTGCACTGGCTCCTCCCCCTATGACCCTCCTCCAAGCCTCAGTTAGGATACTGTGCCCGGACGAGCGTACACAATAAGGAAGGATTTTGAATCCCGGGTAAGACTCATACCAGCCACACCAATCACACTGTACAACCTGTGATCTGAACCCAGTTAACAGCATGATAACAGCGGAGCCTCTGAAAAGATGGCTCACAACAATAATAACCCGATTTTTGTAGCAATAACTATGTACAAGTATTGCAGACAATCCGCACTTGGGATGGGCGCCCAGCATCCACTACGGACTACGAGAAATAGAATTATCGGTAAGTAAATTCTTATTTTCTCTGACGTCCTAAGTGGATGCTGGGGACTCCGTCAGGACCATGGGGATTATACCAAAGCTCCCAAACGGGCGGGAGAGTGCGGATGACTCTGCAGCACCGAATGAGAGAACTCCAGGTCCTCCTCAGTCAGGGTGTGCCCCTGACCAAGTATCAGCTCGGCAAAGTTGTAAAGCCGAGACCCCTCGGGCAGCCGCCCAAGATGAGCCCACCTTCCTTGTGGAATGGGCATTTACATATTTTGGCTGTGGCATGCCTGCCACAGAATGTGCAAGCTGAATTGTACTACACATCCAACTAGCAATCGTCTGCTTAGAAGCAAGAGCACCCAGTTTGTTGGGTGCATACAGGATAACAGCAAGTCAGTTTTCCTGACTCCAGCCGTCCTGGAAACTATATTTTCAGGGCCCTGACAACATCTAGCAACTCGGAGTCCTCCAAGTCCCTAGTAGCCGCAGGTACCACAATAAGCTGGTTCGGGTGAAACACTGACACCACCTTAGGGAGAAACTGGGGATGAGTCCGCAGCTCTGCCCTGTCCGAATGGACAATCAGATATGGGCTTTTTTGAGACAAACGCCGCCAATTCTGACACTCGCCTGGCCGAGGCCAGGGCCAACAGCATGGTCACTTTCCCTGTGAGATATTTCAAATCCACAGATTTGAGCGGTTTAAACCAATGTGATTTTAGGAATCCCAGAACTACGTTGAGATCCCACAGTGCCACTGGAGGCACAAAAGGGGGTTGTATATGCAGTACTCCCTTGACAAACTTCTGGACTTCAGGAACTGAAGCCAATTCTTTCTGGAAGAAAATCGACAGGGCCGAAATTTGAACCTTAATGGACCCCAATTTGAGGCCCATAGACACTCCTGTTTGCAGGAAATGCAGGAAACGACAGAGATGAAATTTCTTCATGGGGCCTTCCTGGCCTCACACCATGCAACATATTTTCGCCACATGTGGTGATAATGTTGTGCGGTCACCTCCTTCCTGGCTTTGACCAGGGTAGGAATGACCTCTTCCGGAATGCCTTTTTCCCTTAGGATCCGGCGTTCAACCGCCATGCCGTCAAACGCAGCCGCGGTAAGTCTTGGAACAGACATGGTACTTGCTGAAGCAAGTCCCTTCTTAGCGGAAGAGGCCATGAGTCCTCTGTGAGCATCTCTTGAAGTTACGGGTACCAAGTCCTTCTTGGCCAATCCGGAGCCACGAGTATAGTTCTTACTCCTCTACGTCTTATAATTCTCAATACCTTGGGTATGAGAAGCAGAGGAGGGAAGACATACACCGACTGGTACACCCACGGTGTTACCAGAACGTCCACAGCTATTGCCTGAGGGTCTTTTGACCTGGCGCAATACTTGTCCAGTTTTTTGTTCAGGCGGGACGCCATCATGTCCACCTTTGGTCTTTCCCAACGGTTCACAATCATGTGGAAGACTTCCCGATGAAGTCCCCACTCTCCCGGGTGGAGGTTGTGCCTGCTGAGGAAGTCTGCTTCCCAGTTGTCCACTCCCGGAATGAACACTGCTGACAGTGCTATCACATGATTTTCCGCCCAGCGAAAAATCCTTGCAGTTTCTGCCATTGCCCTCCTGCTTCTTGTGCCGCCCTGTCTGTTTACGTGGGCGACTGCCGTGATGTTGTCCCACTGGATCAATACCGGCTGACCTTGAAGCAGAGGTCTTGCTAAGCTTAGAGCATTGTAAATTGCCCTTAGCTCCAGTATATTTATGTGGAGAAAAATCTCCAGACTTGATCACACTCCCTGGAAATTTTTTCCCTGTGTGACTGCTCCCCAGCCTCTCAGGCTGGCCTCCGTGGTCACCAGCATCCAATCCTGAATGCCGAATCTGCGGCCCTCTAGAAGATGAGCACTCTGTAACCACCACAGGAGAGACACCCTTGTCCTTGGAGATAGGGTTATCCGCTGATGCATCTGAAAATGCGATCCGGACCATTTGTCCAGCAGATCCCACTGAAAAGTTCTTGCGTGGAATCTGCCGAATGGAATCGCTTCGTAATAAGCCACCATTTTTCCCAGGACTCTTGTGCAATGATGCACTGACACTTTTCCTGGTTTTAGGAGGTTCCTGACTAGCTCGGATAACTCCCTGGCTTTCTCCTCCGGGAGAAACACCTTTTTCTGGACTGTGTCCAGAACCATCCCTAGGAACAGCAGACGTGTCGTCGGAAACGGCTGCGATTTTGGATATTTAGAATCCACCCGTGTAATTAAGACGCCTTTTCTTTGAAGAAGAATCATCATTTCGGCCATTACTTTGGTAAAGACCCGGGGTGCCGTGGACAATCCAAACTGCAGCGTCTGAAACTGATAGTGACAGTTCCGTACCACGAACCTGAGGTACCCTTGGTGAGAAGGGCAATTTGGGACATGGAGGTAAGCATGTCCAGGGACACCATATAGTCCCCTTCTTCCTGGTTCGCTATCACTGCTCTGAGTGACTCCATCTTGATTTGAACCTTTGTATGTAAGTGTTCAAAGATTTCCCATTTAAAATAGGTCTCACCGAGCCATCTGGCTTCAGTACCACAATATAGTGTGGAATAATACCCCTTTCCTTGTTGTAGGAGGGGTACTTTGATTATCACCTGCTGGGAATACAGCTTGTGAATTGTTTCCAATACTGCCTCCCTGTCGGCGGAAGACGTTGGTAAAGCAGACATCAGGAGCCTGCGAGGGGGAGACGTCTCGAATTTCCAGTCTGTACCCCTGGGATACTACTTGTAGGATCCAGGGGTCCACTTGCGAGTGAGCCCACTACGCGCTGAAACTCTTGAGACGACCCCCCACCGCACTTGAGTCCGCTTGTACGGCCCCAGCGTCATGCTGAGGACTTGGCAGAAGCTGTGGAGGGCTTCTGTTCCTGGGAATGGGCTGCCTGCTGCAGTCTTCTTCCCTTTCCTCTATCCCTGGGCAGATATGACTGGCCTTTTGCCCGCTTGCCCTTATGGGGACGAAAGGACTGAGGCTGAAAAGACGGTGTCTTTTTCTGCTGAGATGTGATTTGGGGTAAAAAAGGTGGATTTTCCAGCTGTTGCCGAGGCCACCAGGTCCGATGGACCGACCCCAAATAACTCCTCCCCTTTATACGGCAATACTTCCATGTGCCGTTTGGAATCTGCATCACCTGACCACTGTCGTGTCCATAAACATCTTCTGGCAGATATGGACATCGCACTTACTCTTGATGCCAGAGTGCAAATATCCCTCTGTGCATCTCGCATATATAGAAATGCATCCTTTAAATGCTCTATAGTCAATAAAATACTGTCCCTGTCAAGGGTATCAATATTTTCAGTCAGGGAATCCGACCAAGCCACCCCAGCGCTGCACATCCAGGCTGAGGCGATCGCTGGTCGCAGTATAACACCAGTATGTGTGTATATACCTTTTTAGGATATTTTCCAGCCTCTCAGCTGGCTCCTTGAGGGCGGCCCTATCTGGAGACGGTACCGCCACTTGTTTTGATAAGCGTGTGAGCGCCTTATCCACCCTAAAGGGTGTTTCCCAACGCGCCCTAACTTCTGGCGGGAAAGGGTATACCGCCAATAATTTTCTATCGGGGGAAACCCACGCATCATCACACACTTCATTTAATTTATCTGATTCAGGAAAAACTACAGGTAGTTTTTTCACACCCCACATAATACCCTTCTTGTGGTACTTGTAGTATCAGAAATATGTAACACCTCCTTCATTGCCCTTAACATGTAACGTGTGGCCCTAAAGGAAAATACGTTTGTTTTTTCACCGTCGACACTGGAGTCAGTGTCCGTGTCTGTGTGTGTCGACCGACTGAGGTAAATGAGCGTTTTACAGCCCCTGACGGTGTTTGAGACGCCTGGACAGGTACTAATTTGTTTGCCGGCCGTCTCATGTCGTCAACCGACCTTGCAGCGTGTTGACATTATCACGTAATTCCTTAAATAAGCCATCCATTCCGGTGTCGACTCCCTAGAGAGTGACATCACCATTTCAGGCAATTGCTCCGCCTCCTCACCAACATCGTCCTCATACATGTCGACACACACGTACCGACACACAGCACACACACAGGGAATGCTCTGATAGAGGAAAGGACCCCACTAGCCCTTTGGGGAGACAGAGGGAGAGTTTGCCAGCACACACCAAAAACGCTATAATTATACAGGGACAACCTTTATATAAGTGTTTTTCCCTTATAGCATTTTAATATATATATATATACATATCGCCAAATAAGTGCCCCCCCTCTCTGTTTTAACCCTGTTTCTGTAGTGCAGTGCAGGGGAGAGCCTGGGAGCCTTCCCACCAGCATTTCTGTGAGGGAAAATGGCGCTGTGTGCTGAGGAGAATAGGCCCCGCCCCCTTTTCGGCGGGCTTCTTCTCCCGTTTTTCTGAGACCTGGCAGGGGTTAAATACATCCATATAGCCCCCAGGGGCTATATGTGTTGTATTTTTAGCCAGAATAAGGTACTATCATTGCTGCCCAGGGCGCCCCCCCCAGCGCCCTGCACCCTCAGTGACCGCTGCTATGAAGTGTGCTGACAACAATGGCGCACAGCTGCAGTGCTGTGCGCTACCTTATGAAGACTGAAGAGTCTTCTGCCGCCGTTTCTGGACCTCTTCACTTTTCGGCATCTGCAAGGGGGGTCGGCGGCGCGGCTCCGGGACGAACCCCAGGGTGAGACCTGTGTTCCGACTCCCTCTGGAGCTAATGGTGTCCAGTAGCCTAAGAAGCCAATCCATCCTGCACGCAGGTGAGTTCACTTCTCTCCCCTAAGTCCCTCGTAGCAGTGAGCCTGTTGCCAGCAGGACTCACTGAAAATAAAAAACCTAACAAACTTTTACTCTAAGCAGCTCTTTAGGAGAGCCACCTAGATTGCACCCTTCTCGGCCGGGCACAAAAATCTAACTGAGGCTTGGAGGAGGGTCATAGGGGGAGGAGCCAGTGCACACCACCTGATCCTAAAGCTTTTACTTTTGTGCCCTGTCTCCTGCGGAGCCGCTAATCCCCATGGTCCTGACGGAGTCCCCAGCATCCACTTAGGACGTCAGAGAAAAAAAAAATTACATATACATACGTCCCATACAGTCACCAGTTACTCAAGTCGCTGACTGCACACTATGGGGGTCATTCCGAGTTGATCGCTCGCTAGCAACTTTTTGCAGAGCTGCGATCAGGTTAAAACTCTGCAAAACTGCGCATGCACCACAATGCGCAGGCGCGTCGTACTGGGCGATGGATTTAACGAAGAATCCATTCGCACAGCCGATCGCAAGGTGATTGACAGAAAGAGGGCGTTTATGGGTGTCAACTGAACGTCTTACTGGGAGTGTTTGGGAAAACGCAATTCTGGGACCAAAACAGGCTGAAGTGATCGCAAGGGCTGAGTAAGTCCAGAGCTACTCAGAAACTGCACAAACTGTTTTTGTACCGCTCAGCTGCAAAGGCGTTCGCACACTTGCAAAGTGAAAGTACCGTCCCCTATAGGCGGCGATTATCTGATCACAGCGCTGCAAAAAGCTGCTAGCGAGCGATCAACTCGGAATGACCCCCTATATTACGAGCTTGTGGATTACTGAACAGCAGATCACCTACAAGCACACAATATCCAGGAACCCTGCGGAGTATAAAGTAGGACATAATGATTTATCACTGTGGCGCATTCACAGCCTCAGCACACACAGACATTGATCTGAAATCTATATTAAAAGCCTCATGCTCCCCTGATCACACGCGTGACACGCATGCAGCAACGCCAGACAACCCGTCAATATTTTCCGACGAGGATGGGGGCCACCGAGCAACAGGGTGAAATTAGGTCAGCCGCCATATCTCAACAAAATAAACCCATCCTTACTGTGCTGGTTAATTAACATCCTGATGGAGATACGGCTCATGTAGAAACGGTCTAAGAAGTACTGGACGTTCTGATTGGTCACCGGATCCACCCCGAAGGCTTCCTTGTACTCGATGACTCCTTGGGCCATGGTGGGAACGACGTTGTTGTGACGGTTACGGATGGTCACCAGCGCCTCCGTGAAGCTGAAGTTCAAAGTAAAAAAAATAAATAAATAAAAAATTATATTTAAAAATGAGATTATACTAGATTACTACCAGGAGAATGGCTCATTTAGAATGTATTGCAGTATATAAGTATCTCCGGCAAGCAAATAAAATGGGAAACTACCTGAAATATTCAGGAATGTAAACGACACTTGTTTATTTAAAGAACAGTGCGCTAACATTGCACGCAATACCCTAACCTACTGTATATTAGCAACGTGGCGGGATGTTTACACTCACCCATTATCCATTTAACATTCAAGAAGACCCCTGCGATGTTTTTCAATGGTCTTACAAAGAGAATGGCTGACAAAGGGAGGGTGTGGGGGAGGGGGAGGCTTTCTGTACAACCTAATTGACACCTTTAGAGGTTAGGAGTTTCTGTAAGTGCTGCATATGCGCATGTCAATGCCAACTCCTGCATGAGACATGGGCGACTCACATGTTTATTATGCCCTTAACCACGTGTCGTCCATCCCAACACTGGTGCAGAATATATCAGACTTTGTAAGTGGGGTTAAACTTGGGCTCCCAAACACACTGCATGGGTACGTCAATGTATTGTCATGTACTTTTAATGGCTAACGGAACGTTCTGAAAACCTGTCCAGGAAGAACACTGAGAAATTGAAATGAATGTCTTCCTTGTAGTAATAATAATAATAATAATAATAATTTTATTTATATAGCGCTCTTTCTCCAATAGGACTCAAGGCGCTTAACAGATACACAGCATAATATAGTACAGAAAAAAAATGAAGTACATTTTTCATAAAATACAGAAGCATGAAGATACTAAAAGAGACACTATGGAAATGCTTGAGTAAACAGGAAAGTCTTGAGTCTACTTTTGAAGGATTCTATAGTTGGGGCCTCTCGCACTGTGCTGGGAAGTGAGTTCCATAGAGTCGGAGCCGCATGACTAAAAGCTCGACCCCCAGATGAATTACGGTAGATTCTAGGTACTGCTAAAAGTCCTTCATCTACAGATCGCAGTAATCGAGTGGGGCAGTATGGGATCAGAAGCTGTTTCAGGTACCTTGGGCCTTGGTCATGTAATGCTTTGAAACTCAGTAAGCCAATCTTGAAGAGGATTCGCCATCTTACAGGCAGCCAGTGAAGGGAGTAGAGGATGGGTGTTATGTGGCTGGAACGGGGCTGGTTGGTTAACAGCCTGGCAGCTGTGTTTTGCACCAGCTGTAAGCGTTGCAATTCTTTTGCTGGTAGACCAAGGTAGAGGGCATTACAGTAGTCTAATCGAGATGATACAAATGCATGTATGACTTTTGGCATATCATCTGAGGGAATTAGGTGCTTGATTCTGGCTATGTTCCTCAGGTGAAAGAATGAGGATTTGATTGTGGCTGATATCTGATGTTTAAGTGTCAAGCCATCATCCAGGACAACGCCAAGATTCCGCACATGATCACTGGTCTGTAATTCTGAATCCCCGAGTGTAAGTCCAGTTGGTTGGCTATGCTGCAGTCTTGTCCTTTGATGTTGCGGTCGTATTATAAGGACCTCTGTTTTATCCGGGTTCAGTCGCAGCCAACTGGCGCTCATCCACTCCTGTAGTTCAGCTAGACAGCCATTCAGGGTTGCTACTGGGTTATCAGTGCCCGGAGCAAAGGACAAGTACAGTTGTGTATCATCTGCATAGCAGTGGTAGACCAGGCCATGGCGCCTGATTATTTCGCCCAATGGGAGCATGTATACTGCAAAAAGCATGGGGGATAGTATAGAACCTTGTGGGACACCACATGGCAATGGCACTGGTGGTGATGAGTATAATCCAGATGATACTCTCTGTGACCTGCCTGTGAGAAATGATTTGAACCAGTTTAGGACTGTGCCATCCAGACCACAGAATGTAAACAAGCACTTTGTGTTCCCTAAATGAATCCAATCTTCCAGCTGACTGTTGTGACATTTATTCTGCTGCACCTCGAGCGACAACACACACACACACACACACACACACACACACACACACACGACACTTACTCAGACAAAACCCTCTGGTCTTCTGGGTTCTTTTCCACAAATTCTATTAGCTCCATCAAGCTTTGGACATACCTGGGAGAGACAAAAACACAAATATAGAATGATCAGTATATATGTAGAATATGCCCTTTGTTTTCACTTAACAGTTATTTTCAATATGATCTTTGCGTTTTCTGCGGAGTGGATTGCATGTGGTGTTTTCTTATAGACATTTTATTTTTGTATTAGGTTTCTCGCTCTCCTCATTTTGCAGAACACATTCCCCCTTCAGACACACTGGTACTTCCAATAATGCCCGCACAGTAGGCTGCCATTTATTGGGGTGAATCAATACGGCTATTCACCCGCTAGAAACTAGCGATGACACTGACGCAGTGCCTCGTGCCTCAGCAATAATGTGATAACTTGAACAGGGATTCACGTAGGACCTACAGAATAGCTGCCTCCACCATGCGAGTCCCATTTAAAGGAATAATTAATTTGTTGCTGCTCTCAGACTGAACAGCAATATATGTAGAACTACGAGGCCCAATTATCAACGACTGATAAAACTCGTTATGAATGATAAAATCATATCATAAATGGTACTCTGGCCAATCAGCACCTAACTGTCATGTGTTTTTAAAAATGACAGTTGGGAACCGATTGGCTGGAGCACCATTTATCAAACACAAGTTTTACCATTCACGCGTTTTACAACTTGTAGATAAATGGGCCCCTACTGTATGTATTTCTGCAGTATAAGCCTCAGAGTGAACTACGTGGAACTAAGAGGTCTATTCATGAAGCAGTGAAAAGTGTGGAGAAGTGAGCCAGTGGAGAAGTTGTCCACGGCAACCAATCAGCATTAAAGTAACATTTATAATTTGCATACTATACAATTGTACGGAGCAGCTGATTGGTTGCCATGGGCAACTTCTCCACACTTTTCACTGCTTCATGAATAGACAGACCTCTTTAAATGAACACATATAGTAATCCCTCATGTAGGAGGTAAAACATGACATATGCATAGGCAGGTTAAGGTACAGCATACACAGAAATGTAAGCAGACTTTGTAAAGAATAGGAGTGCAGATGTTTCCCGCCTTGTGCAAATGTGGTTCAGTCTAAGGTCTCCACCTGCAGGATTCACATTCATAAAACCACCCACTGAGCCACAGCCTATCCTATCTCACAGCGACTGCTTTACTTGGTGATTTTTCGGCCAGTTTGTTGGCACGTTTCCCTGGAAATAACCCAACTAAATTTAGAGACTTTAGATAAGAAAATGGGAACAAACTGTTCCTGAAACATTTGTGCCAAACAGCTTACCGCCTTCTGAGAGAACTCACTTACTGATAGTCAAATGCGGACTCGGCTGAAATACCCGCTGGCCCTAAATTGTTTTCTGAAAATGTTGTGTTTAAAGTTTTTTTTTATTTTATCATTTGCAACCCCCAATGTGACATTGTTCTGGGATCCTAAATCTGGTGGCTCACAATAGGATGTGTTATGTGGCCAAATAACACAATCTGGGACCTGACCCACACCGTTTGCACACTGCTAGTATAAAAGAACACCAGGAAAGCCATGGCATACACCCTAAAACAAAGCCACTGTATACACGGGACAATTTATCTGGGACATGTCTTACTAATCCAGTCACTTTCGGCTGCAGGAAAATCGCAACGCTTAATGAAAGTTCTTTGCCGGATACAAAAATAGTAAAAGATACAGCCCTGGTATATTGGACAGAGAAGCATGCAATAGATAACAGATATAGGAATGGTCAACGTGATGTAACCCCACACCTGTCTGTCAAACATTACAAAGTATTGCTGGGAACAGTTTAACCAGATACGTTCTGCAAAACGCTCCAAGCTCCATTAGTTTAGGCAAGTGCTTTAGACTGGATCTGAACAAGGCATAAATTATACATAAAGGATATAGGGGGACATTTACTAAGCAGTGATAAGAGCGGAGAAGTGAGCCAGTGGAGAAGTTGCACATGGCAACCAATCAGCACTGAAGTAACATCTATAATTTGCATACTACAAAATGATACAGAACTGCCGATTGGTTGATGGGGCAACTTCTCCACTCTTATCTCTGCTTAGTGAATGTTCAATGCTAACGGATAACCAGTAATTCTGGGAGGGACTGCTCAATGTAATAAAATTGAGGACTGCGGTATTTGGCAACAAGCTTTTTAGAGTCTCCCCAAGTGGTATGAAAAACGAAATTCTTTTCAACATACCAAACGGAAATCACACCTACAGGGCAAGTGTTTAAAGGGAAGGTTCTAAAAATAAATAATTCCTAGAAACATAGTCACGTAAGAATGTACACATCGAAGAACGGCAAAACAAGCTGTCGGGTTACCTTCTCACAACAAATTATGCAGTCTTCAACTTTGTACATCAATAAAACTTACAATACTATGTTTTGCGATGCAGTTCAATAGTTTATGTGCAATGGTTTCTGTAGAGCGACACATTAATCCCATTCACTGTACATGTCTTCTGAACAGAGGTGGCACTTGTGCCGTGCAGTCTCTTCTACTGGGTAAAGTGCCTGGAGCTATTCAATTACTGCCTGGAGCGGCTATTCAATTACAGACAAACGATTAACTCACCACCAGCCCTTAATTCTGATTTCTGCTCGCAAGTCTCTTGTTGAATAGCTCCTGCCACTTTACTTGGGAGAAGAGGCCACACGACACAAAAGTAAGTGAATCTGCCCCTTACAGAGCCAACATGTAAACCCCAGTGAAGTGAAAGTGAAATAGTGCTTGGTTACTCATACGTACCAGCTCTGTACAAGTTGTACAGATGGGGTCCCGAGTAGGGGGTCCGGCAGGATGTAGATTTCCCTCATTATATTGGCCAGCCTTACAGGTAGCTCTTGTCGCAGGAAAACAAAAGAAGTCTTCTCGCATCCATTGGCTGATCCTAGTTAACAGACAGAAGTGCAGGTGGTTTAGGTAGGGTCAGCACCTGATGAAGAGCCTACGGCACCATAGACGAGATACTGGTTTGGGCCCTTCAAAACCTCACAAAAGAAACCAAACCAACTGACACACAAACCTAGTTACAGTAGTCTGGGCTGATCACAGTCCACCGGGCCCCTAGGAACAAGCCTTGGGGGTCTATTTACTAAGTCTTGTATGGAGATAAAGTGGGCGGTGATACAGTACCAGCCAATCAGCTCCTAACTTTTATGTTACAGGCTGGGTTTGAAAAAATAAGAATTTACTTACCGATAATTCTATTTCTCATAGTCCGTAGTGGATGCTGGGAACTCCGAAAGGACCATGGGGAATAGCGGCTCCGCAGGAGACTGGGCACAAAAGTAAAAGCTTTAGGACTAGCTGGTGTGCACTGGCTCCTCCCCCTATGACCCTCCTCCAAGCCTCAGGATACTGTGCCTGGACGAGCGTACACAATAAGGAAGGATTTTGAATCCCGGGTAAGACTCATACCAGCCACACCAATCACACCGTACAACCTGTGATCTGAACCCAGTTAACAGCATGATAACAGAGGAGCCTCTGAAAAGATGGCTCACAACAATAATAACCCGATTTTTGTAACTATGTACAAGTATTGCAGACAATCCGCACTTGGGATGGGCGCCCAGCATCCACTACGGACTATGAGAAATAGAATTATCGGTAAGTAAATTCTTATTTTCTCTGACGTCCTAGTGGATGCTGGGAACACCGAAAGGACCATGGGGATTATACCAAAGCTCCCAAACGGGCGGGAGAGTGCGGATGACTCTGCAGCACCAAATGAGAGAACTCCAGGTCCTCCTCAGCCAGGGTATCAATTTTGTAGAATTTTACAAACGTATTTGCTCCTGACCAAGTAGCTGCTCGGCAAAGTTGTAAAGCCGAGACCCCTCGGGCAGCCGCCCAAGATGAGCCCATCTTCCTTGTGGAGTGGGCATTTACAGATTTTTGGCTGTGGCAGGCCTGCCACAGAATGTGCAAGCTGAATTGTACTACAATTCCAACGAGCAATAGTCTGCTTAGAAGCAGGAGCACCCAGCTTGTTGGGTGCATATAGGATAAACAGCGAGTCAGATTTTCTGACTCCAGCCGTCCTGGAAACATATATTTTCAGGGCCCTGACAACGTCTAGCAACTTGGAGTCCTCCAAGTCCCTAGTAGCCGCAGGCACCACAATAGGTTGGTTCAGGTGAAACGCTGAAACCACCTTAGGGAGAAACTGAGGACGAGTCCTCAATTCCGCCCTGTCCGAATGGAAAATCAGATAAGGGCTTTTACAGGATAAAGCCGCCAATTCTGACACGCGCCTGGCCCAGGCCAGGGCCAACAGCATGACCACTTTCCATGTGAGATATTTTAACTCCACAGATTTAAGTGGTTCAAACCAATGTGACTTTTGGAACCCAAAAACTACATTGAGATCCCAAGGTGCCACTGGAGGCACAAAAGGAGGCTGTATATGCAGTACCCCTTTTACAACGTCTGAACTTCAGGAACTGAAGCTAGTTCTTTTTGGAAGAAAATTGACAGGGCCGAAATTTGAACCTTAATGGACCCCAATTTCAGGCCCATAGACACTCCTGTTTGCAGGAAATGTAGGAATCGACCCAGTTGAATTTCCTCCGTCGGGCCTTACTGGCCTCGCACCACGCAACATATTTTTGCCAAATGCGGTGATAATGTTTTGCGGTTACATCCTTCCTGGCTTTGATCAGGATAGGGATGACCTCATCCGGAATGCCTTTTTTCCTTCAGGATCCGGCGTTCAACTGCCATGCCGTCAAATGCAGTCGCGGTAAGTCTTGGAACAGACAGGGACCTTGCTGAAGCAGGTCCCTTCTTAGAGGTAGAGGCCACGGATCCTCCGTGAGCATCTTTTGAAGTTCCGGTTACCAAGTCCTTCTTGGCCAATCCGGAGCCACGAATATAGTGCTTACTCCTCTCCATCTTATCAATCTCAGTACCTTGGGTATGAGAGGCAGATGAGGGAACACATACACTGACTGGTACACCCACGGTGTTACCAGAGCGTCTACAGCTATTGCCTGAGGGTCCCTTGACCTGGCGCAATACCGGTCGAGTTTTTAACAACGGTTTATAATCATGTGGAAGATTTCTGGGTGAAGTCCCCACTCTCCCGGGTGGAGGTTGTGCCCAGTTGTCCACTCCCGGAATTGCTGACAGTGCTATCACATGATTTTCCGCCCAGCGAAGAATCCTTGCAGCTTCTGCCATTGCCCTCCTGCTTCTTGTGCCACCCTGTCTGTTTACGTGGGTGACTGCCGTGATGTTGTCCGACTGGATCAACACCGGCTGACCTTGAAGCAGAGGTCTTGCTAAGCTTAGAGCATTGTAAATGGCCCTTAGCTTCAGGATATTTATGTGAAGTGATGTCTCCAGGCTTGACCATAAGCCCTGGAAATTCCTTCCCTGTGTGACTGCTCCCCAGCCTCGCAGGCTGGCATCCGTGGTCACCAGGACCCAGTCCTGAATGCCGAATCTGCGGCCCTCTAGAAGATGAGCACTCTGCAACCACCACAGGAGGGACACCCTTGTTCTTGGTGACAGGGTTATCCGCTGATGCATCTGAAGATGCGACCCGGACCATTTGTCCAGCAGGGCCCACTGGAAAGTTCTTGCGTGGAATCTGCCGAATGGGATTGCTTCGTAGGAAGCCACCATTTTACCCAGAACCCTTGTGCATTGATGCACTGAGACTTGGCTCGGTTTTAGGAGGTTCCTGACTAGCTCGGATAACTCCCTGACTTTCTCCTCCGGGAGAAACACCTTTTTCTGGACTGTGTCCAGGATCATCCCTAGGAACAGTAGACGAGTCGTCGGAACCAGCTGCGATTTTGGAATATTGAGAATCCAATCGTGCTGCCGCAACACTACCTGAGATAGTGCTACACCGACCTCCAACTGTTCCCTGGATCTTACCCTTATTAGGGAATCGTCCAAGTAAGGGATAACTAAAATTCCCTTCCTTCGAAGGAATATCATCATTTCGGCCATTACCTTGGTAAAGACCCGGGGTGCCGTGGACCATCCATACGGCAGCGTCTGAACTGATAGTGACAGTTCTGTACCATAAACCTGAGGTACCCTTGGTGAGAAGGGTAAATTTGGACATGAAGGTAAGCATCCTTGATGTCCCGAGACATCATGTAGTCCCCTTCTTCCAGGTTCGCAATCACTGCTCTGAGTGACTCAATCTTGAATTTGAACCTCTGTATGTAAGTGTTCAAAGATTTTAGATTTAGAATCGGTCTCACCGAGCCGTCCGGCTTAGGTACCACAACAGTGTGGAATACCCCGTTCCCTGTTGCAGGAGGGGTACCTTGATTATCACCTGCTGGGAATACAGCTTGTGAATGGCTTCCAAAACTGTCTCCCTGTCAGAAGGAGACATCGGTAAAGCCGACTTTAGGAAACGGCGAGGGGGAGACGTCTCGAATTCCAATTTGTACCCCTGAGATATCACCTGAAGGATCCAGGGGTCTACTTGCGAGTGAGCCCACTGCGCGCTGAAATCCATTGAGACGGGGCCCCAACCGTGCCTGATTCTGCTTGTAAAGCCCCAGCGTCATACTGAGGGCTTGGCAGAGGCGGGAGAGGGTTTCTGTTCCTGGGAACTGGCTGATTTCTGCAGCATTTTTCCTCTCCCTCTGTCACGGGGCAGAAATGAGGAACCTTTTGCCCGCTTGTCCACGAAAAGACTGCGCCTGATAATACGGCGTCTTCTCATGTTGAGAGGCGACCTGGGGTACAAACGTGGATTTCCCAGCTGTTGCCGTGGCCACCAGGTCTGAAAGACCGACCCCAAATAACTCCTCTCCTTAATAAGGCAATACTTCCAAATGCCGTTTGAAATCAGCATCACCTGACCACTGTCGTGTCCATAACCCTCTACTGGTAGAAATGGACAACGCACTTAGACTTGATGCCAGTCGGCAAATATTCCGCTGTGCATCACGCATATATAGAAATGCATCTTTTAAATGCTCTATAGGCAAAAATATACTGTCCCTATCTAGGGTATCAATATTTTCAGTCAGGGAATCCGACCACGCCAACCCAGCACTGCACATCCAGGCTGAGGCAATTGCTGGTCGCAGTATAACACCAGTATGTGTGTAAATACATTTTAGGATACCCTCCTGCTTTCTATCAGCAGGATCCTTAAGGGCGGCCATCTCAGGAGAGGGTAGAGCCCTTACAAGCGTGTGAGCGCTTTATCCACCCTAGGGGGTGTTTCCCAACGCACCCTAACCTCTGGCGGGAAAGGATATAATGCCAATAACATTTTAGAAATTATCAGTTGTTATCGGGGGAAACCCACGCATCATCACACACCTCATTTAATTTCTCAGATTCAGGAAAACTACAGGTAGTTTTTCCTCACCGAACAGAATACCCCTTTTTGGTGGTACTCGTATTATCAGAAATGTGTAAAACATTTTTCATTGCCTCAATCATGTAACGTGTGGCCCTACTGGAAGTCACATTTGTCTCTTCACCGTCGACACTGGAGTCAGTATCCGTGTCGGCGTCTATATCTGCCATCTGAGGTAACGGGCGCTTTAGAGCCCCTGACGGCCTATGAGACGTCTGGACAGGCACAAGCTGAGTAGCCGGCTGTCTCATGTCAACCACTGTCTTTTATACAGAGCTGACACTGTCACGTAATTCCTTCCAACAGTTCATCCACTCAGGTGTCGACCCCCTAGGGGGTGACATCACTATTACAGGCAATCTGCTCCGTCTCCACATCATTTTTCTCCTCATACATGTCGACACAAACGTACCGACATACAGCACACACACAGGGAATGCTCTGATAGAGGACAGGACCCCACTAGCCCTTTGGGGAGACAGAGGGAGAGTTTGCCAGCACACACCAGAGCGCTATATATATATATATATATATATATATATATATATATATATATATATATATATATATAGGGATAACCTTATATAAGTGTTTTTCCCCTTATAGCTGCTGTATTGTTTATACTGCGCCTAATTAGTGCCCCCCTCTCTTTTTTAACCCTTTCTGTAGTGTAGTGACTGCAGGGGAGAGCCAGGGAGCTTCCCTCCAACGGAGCTGTGAGGGAAAATGGCGCCAGTGTGCTGAGGAGATAAGGCCGCCGATAAGGGGGCGGAGCCTATCTCCCGTTTTTCTATGTATCCTGGCAGGGGTTAAATGCATCCATATAGCCCAGGAGCTATATGTGATGTATTTTTTTGCCATATAAGGTATTTTTATTGCGTCTCAGGGCGCCCCCCCCCCAGCGCCCTGCACCCTCAGTGACCGGAGTGTGAAGTGTGCTGAGAGCAATGGCGCACAGCTGCGGTGCTGTGCGCTACCTTATTGAAGACAGGACGTCTTCTGCCGCCGATTTTCCGGACCTCTTCTGCTCTTCTGGCTCTGTAAGGGGGACGGCGGCGCGGCTCTGGGACCCATCCATGGCTGGGCCTGTGATCGTCCCTCTGGAGCTAATGTCCAGTAGCCTAAGAAGCCCAATCCACTCTGCACGCAGGTGAGTTCGCTTCTTCTCCCCTTAGTCCCTCGATGCAGTGAGCCTGTTGCCAGCAGGACTCACTGAAAATAAAAAACCTAATTTAAACTTTTACTCTAATCAGCTCAGGAGAGCCACCTAGATTGCACCCTTCTCGTTCGGGCACAAAAATCTAACTGAGGCTTGGAGGAGGGTCATAGGGGGAGGAGCCAGTGCACACCAGCTAGTCCTAAAGCTTTTACTTTTGTGCCCAGTCTCCTGCGGAGCCGCTATTCCCCATGGTCCTTTCGGAGTTCCCAGCATCCACTAGGACGTCAGAGAAATAACAGGAGCTGATTGGCTGGTACTTTATCACCGTCCACTTTATCTCCATCCAAGATTTAGTAAATAGACCCCTAGCTGGCTAATGCACGATCCAGCTCTGGGTGAGGTAAATACATTTTATTTCACATTATGATTTTGCTTTCTCAAAACCAAATAAATGGACACTTTCTGCATAGGCTGGGCCGACTAACCCTCTTGTAACCTTCAGTAGAGGGCAAATGCAGTATTACTTACATTGCAGCTGCCTGTTAAAGGTCCAGTTCCCAATGACATTAGTAACTGGTGTGTAATACCAGTATTAGTGTACAGTGATGGAACCTTCAGAAGCCCTGTGATAAAAGGTCAGGTGCAATTTATATTTTCTGGTCAAACTTCACAGAGATAAGATCATAGAAGATCAGCGATGGCTAGAATGTCCACAAAGATTTATTTTCTGGAGTCCTGGAAGCATGTGCTCCAGTAATACGCCCTTATATACCCAAAATGGGAAGTTAATGTAAAATTGCTCAGAAAATACAATTTTCTCCAGAAACCAGCAAGGATAACCTCCCACACTTCCAGACGTGGCGAGAGTCATTAAACGTTTGTAAGCACTGTAATAAGTTTTGCCACAGGCTTTCTACGGTGCATTATAGGGTATAAGAATAACAAATGACCATGTTGTACTGTCTAACATTACATTACATTACTAGTTTAGCAATACTGAACCAGGACGGCTGCAGATAACAACCCTGGAGAAGGGGCTTAGTTGTATATTTATGGAACGGTGGGGAGAGCTTCCCTAATCTCTGCTGGATCTGTGCGGCTGGTTGATTAGATGGTTCTGAGAAGATTTATCACCACTCGTGAGCCATATACCAGCTATTGAACACTGGGGGTAATTCCAAGTTGATCGCAGCAGGACTTTTGTTAGCAGTTGGGCAAAACCATGTGCACTGCAGGGGAGGCAGATATAGCATGAGCAGAAAGAGTTAGATTTGGGTGGGGTATATTGTTTCTGTGCAGGGTAAATACTGGCTGATTTCTTTTTACACTGCAATTTAGATTGCAGATTGAACACACCCCACCCAAATCTAACTCTCTCTGCACATGTTAAATCTGCCTCCCCTGCAGTGCAAATGGTTTTACCCAACTGCTAACAAAAGTCATGCTGCGATCAACTTGGAATTACCCCCACTGTGCAGAAATCTCAGCCAGCTCAGTCCTCAAGACACCTTAACCGTCCCAAGTTCTAGGTTTTCCTTTCTTAAACACAGGTGAGCTAATTAGTACCTCAATCAATTGGACTTAACCTTCTGCCCTCAAGCATAGATATCCTTAAAACCTGGACTGCAGCCTATATCTATTTATAATAACTCAATATTTTATTGTAATAATGTGGAAAGGCATTCATATACAGGCAATGGCAGTACATGCTCCGGATCTGGCCACGAATACATCAGAGCCGTCACCAGACAAAGCTGCGTACGGTCTTCCTAAATAAATTTATATGGCATTGTTCTGCAGCACATCCTGCAATATTCCGGAATGAGAATTAATTATGAAATTATATTATATAACATATATAAAAAGCATTACAAACCTATTGTGTTTATGCATAAGCCCTTATCAGTAAGTGATAATGGGATTGTTTACCACATTGCACAGTTACAGAATTTGATAAATAGCTCTCGTCACCCGGCACTGCACTTGAACTGTGATCTCTCTTATCTGAGGTTGGGCATTGCACTTCTGAACCAGAATCCCTTACGTCAAAGCTCAGATGGAGGTTCAGAGGCCGGGGGGTGATCCCAAGGGATTGAGGACACATGCCAACGATACTTCCACGGGTTCACAAAAGGGTCCCAGATGTACGAAGCCTTAAAAAGCGACAAAGTGGAGAGTGATGAACTACCAGCCAATCAGCTCCTAACTGTCATTTTTCAAATAGACTGTGACATGGCAGTTAGGAGCTGACTGGCTGCTACTTTATCACGCTCCACTTTATCACTTTTGCAAGGCTTACTACATCTCCCCAACGGAAAGCTTGCTTCTAGTCTTATTTCCACTGGACAGTCAACTTTGAGCGTATATCCGATTGCACCAGGGCCTATCCGAGGAGCTCGCTAAACCATCCGATTGGCAGTAGCTGCGCAAATAATGACATCACTACATCATCTCCTGTACACGTGCGGACCATGCTCTTTGGCTGGTTCTGAGCTGGATGCAGTGACAGTGGTTGGACGCAGGTGAGAGACTTCTTTCGGTGATGATCCCTTTTAAGTGTGTGCCGCGGTTGTGTCACCAATAGTGGCTGATTACACAGACGCGTAATCGTTCGCATTGGAGGCCATATTCAGATGAATAATCTACCCCTGCCATAAAGCTGGTGCAAATTTCAATGGTTCGATCGATGGTGGCCTAAAGGCGCACAGAGCAGTATTTGAGCGCCTGAAGATGCACATAGTGTCTTACTCCTTGCATATAGAGGGGCACGGACGTACATCAAGGAAGGAGGGCTTGTACCGGTATTTGCATAAAGTCACAAAAGTAATAACGGCAAAAGACGCTGCAGCACCTGACGCAATATCAGGCCCTCTAATTATAAAAAAAAAAAAAAACCAGTAAAGATAAAAACGTACTGCCCCAGTGAATACGCACACCACCGCAGATACGCTCGCTGGCGCACAGAGCACACCACCATAGTTAATTTCGTGACACCTTGTTACTGAACTCCATAACTAAAGAGGCACCAAACCTGGAAAAGTAGATACAATATTTGGCCCAAGTTTTGGAGGGAACATCTTCTTGAAAAATAGAAGATGTGCTGTGCATCTGTTGATGTTCTCTGTGCTGCATAACGCAGTACAGAGAACGTCAACAGCTGTGGAGCACAGCTGCTATTTTTAAAGGAAGATGTTCCCTAGAAAACTTGGGCCAAATATTGGAGCAGTGTCAGGGTCATTCCTCAGGCTGGAAGCACAACTGAACGAAAGACTTCGAAGAAACAGACTCAGCCACAGTTTCTAACCTTAACCCGTCTGATGCAACTCCACAACTGCACGATAGGGCTGCAATACCAAGGCCCTAGTGCACCTACAGCAGCACATCTGCCAAGATTCCATTTCAAATAAAAGCTGGTTACATAATGCAGGACTGTTTACCATAACTTACACAAGAAAGTATTGTGTTCTTTGCCTAGGTAAACACTCGTGGGTGTAGGTAGGAGTAAAGCATAGAGGACTGAAATCACACATCACTTCAAAGGGGTTTATTTAAGTGAACCCCAGCTGTAAAATATAGAATTTCCATCCAAATAAAAAAAATGCTGCTTTAATTCCCGCACTTCATTCTATATCCCCCCCCCCCCCCCCCCCTGATCCGACGTGGGCGTGTCACTGAAAGATGATGCGCCCAAAAGACACTGAACCGCTGACACAGGAGGATATCTCTTACAGAGACCATAGGGCTGGTGGAAGTTTTGGTAGTGTGTCTAAAGAAGCGGCGCCGAAGTAATAGAGAATCGTCTGCTCCGTTAGCATAAGAAGAAGACACGCATATGTGTCCGGCTTACAATCAGGTTGCGGTGTCTGGGTTGATGGGGCTCCAAATTATGTGTATTTGCCCAAGCTTAAAATATGCCCATCGTCCATATACGGTACAAACAGCCAATCACATTAGACATGCATTTAAGCACAAAACAGGTTGCGTTTTGAAAACCATTACAGCAATACAAGCGCAACTTCAATGGGTGCTGCAACACTAGACTCAAATGGGTAAATTTACTAAGATGGGAGTTCTATTTAAGATGGGATGTTGCCCATAGCAACCAATCAGATTCCAGGTATTATCTTCTAATCTAGAAGGTGCTAAATAAATGAGAAGATTTTCTTCCCTGCAGCGGAATTCCATCAAACATCTAAAATCTGGGCGATGGGGTGTTATCATAATACGGATAACCTGTGCTTCTTCCCCAGCTGCACATAAGACCATTTGTAAGTGGACTTCGACCATCGTAGGAAAATTCCAGCATGCAGACGTACCGTCCCAAACCTCACTCCCTGTAAAAGTGCCCCATCTCCCCATCACGGCACCTAGAGAAACAGACTAGGTGGACAAGTAGGCGCACTTGGACGCATAAGGAAACGTTTATTGTCGCATAACGCGACGGTGCATAAAAGTAAGCAACAAAAATACTAACAAAACAAGTTTATACAACTTAAAATATTTGTACATCGGCCGCACTGTGTATAATTGGTTCCAGGGCAGGCGCAGTACTGAAAAAACACAAGACGCTTCTATATCGCCCCCTATATCAGGGCATGGAACGCAATCTTACGTTCAGCTGAAATATTATAGTTAAGGCTTTAATAACGAACCGGAAAGCGTTTTACGGATGATCCAGAAATCCTAACAAATGTTAAGTACATGGTTCTCCTTTCAGTAAAGCAGTGGGAGGATAGAAGTACAATGTAAACCTGTGACGGTATGTGCAGCTGTCAGCAGCAGAACATCTTGTTTACTCTGCAAGGAGTGGAAAAAGACGACTACAGGACGTATCTGGTATAGGACAGAGAGAGTGAAAAACAATTTGGAGCAGCGGCCCAGATGTGTCAGAGCAGCCATGCGTTCCCACCTGTCCCCCTGCCTAAAAAATAGACTCATTTAAAAAAAATGAAAAAAAAAAAAAAACAACATTATTATTTTTTCATATGAATATGATTTTATATTGGCGCAGGTTCCAGTATATTTTAAATGTAAAAAAAAAAAAAAAAAAACACACAACAACATGAAAAGGACAGGATTATGTGTTGCGGCTGGAAACGTACACACATAGCTATTCTACGCAGTCACATTGTGCCCTCACTAACCAGGAAATGTAACACAAGTGTATCTGGCCATTCAGAATTCCGCTATAAATACATAGGGGGTAATTCCAAGTTGATCGCAGCAGGACATTTTTTAGCAGTTGGGCAAAACCATGTGCACTGCAGGGGAGGCAGATATAACATGTGCAGAGAGAGATAGATTTGGGTGTGGGGAGTTCAACCTGCAATCTAAATTGCAGTGTAAAAATAAGCAGCCAGTATTACCCTGCACAGAAACAAAATAACCCACCCAAATCTAACTCTCTCTGCAAATGTTATATCTGCCTCCCCCTGCAGTGCACATGGTTCTGCCCAACTGTTAAAAAATTTCCTGCTGCGATCAACTTGGAATTATCCCCAATATGTGCAATAAGAGACAACACAGGGAAGGCCCTATTAATACACTTGATCTCAGCTCATACTCACTAGGTACTCGGTGTGGATGGATGGGGTATGGGACTCCAGGTCGACACACATTAGGTTGACACGGCCATTAGGTCGCCATCAACACGAAAAAGGTCAACATGAGTTTATGGTTTTATGGTGTAGTTTTCTCCGTCAAGTGACAGGGAACCCCAATTAATGCACCGCGTCCCCTTGCTGCAGGCAAGTTGCCTCGCTCCACTACCGCTGCACTCAACACAAGTTACCGTTCCCAATTGTAGTCCACATGGATCGTAAAGTATGAAAAAGTCCCCCCCCACCAGAAGAAAAAAAAAAAAAAAAAAAAGTGAAAAACTCAAGTTGACCTTTTTTCATGTCGACCAAATGCCCGTGTTGACCTACCCACTGTCAACCAATGGGTGTAGACCTAGAGTCTGGATACCAATTGGTGAAAGCTAAGATCAGATAGTAGCACACTGAGTGAACAGATCAGCATAAACATTTTTGTTCTTATGAAGTTTGGGGGGGGGGGGGGGGGGGGGGGGGAGTTGAACTAATCATATTTCCTCTCTGGGGTTTATTTGGGGTCATGGTCAGCTCAGGGTGACAGGTTCAAACGCTTCCAGTATCCTGGAAATGCTATTTAACCACCAACGACAAGTGCGTCACAGCCAAGGGGGGGAGAAAATCTTAAAATCACTACAACATCAATACACCAAACAAACAAGTTCTTAAAAGAACGTCCTATTTCACAATAATGTAGACCAGACCTGTGCAACGTAGGGGTCTGGGGCCCAGATACGGCACTCCCATACCTCTACTGCTGGGGTATTCAACGCGCAGGTCTCCAGCCTATACATTTTATCATGCCCTGCTACAGTTTTGCTATTAGGGCGTGCTAAAACTATAGCAGGGCATGCTGGGATGTGTAGTTCTAAAGCAGCCGGAGGACAGCATTTCTGCCCTGTTCTACTACCTCAACTATATTTAAATTGCATTCAGGTCACCAGCATATAGTAATAGCATACAATCCTCGTGTAAATATATAGATTGCACGGACAGATACTATAAGGGACAGTATTAATGTTTTTTTTTTTTTTTTTAAATTAATCATTCATTATGAATTACCAGAGCAATAAACGTGTCAGCTTCTACTGATTTGGATAAATGAAACATGCCTAAAGATAAAAGGACTATGGGGTACATTTACTAAGCAGTGATAAGAGCGGAGAAGTCAGGCATTGGAGAAGTTGCCCCTTCAACCAATCAGCAGCTCTGTATAATTTTATAGTACGCAAATTATAGATGTTACTTCAGTGCTGATTGGTTGCCATGGGCAACTTCTCCACTGGCTCACTTCTCCGCTCTTATCACTGCTTAGTAAATGTCCCCCTAAGTCCCAGATTTATCAAGCCTTGGAGAGTGATAAACTGCACGGTGACAAAGTACCAACCAATCAGCTTCTAACTGCCATGCTACAGGCTGTGTTTGAAAAAGGACAGGAGCTGATTGGTTGGTTCTTTAACACCGTGCAATTTATCACTCTCCAAGGCTTGATAAATCTGGGCCTATGTGTAGAAGCTTTACGGAGTGGTAATGGAAATATAAAAGGACATATATGACATTGTCGCTTATCTTTTCTCTGCGTTAAATCTAGAAGTGACATTGGGGAGTGTGAGAGGTGGGCAATGTGAGGGTCACCAATTATTGCGGATGGCATGCTGGAAATATTAGTTCAACGACAGCCGAGACAGCCACAGTTTTCCCCAAACAAGTTGATTAGTGCCCAGATTAATACCCAAGCACAAATGGCCAATGCTTACCAAAGTCAATGAACTGCTTCATGGATAGAGGAGACGGTGAGAAGCGGCTGAATCGCTCTATCTGTTTGGGGGCATTCGCCAGAGCGGCATGTTTGAGCAGGAACCTGGCGAACTTCATCCTGAGGTACCGCAACGGGCAATGTCACCTGGAGAGAAGAACAACATCGAGTTAGTCAGTCAATAGCAATTACATACAGGCGCAAAGCTACAGAACTTCCAGGCAGATGCCATTATGAGGCACCTGTGCAGTGGTTACACTCAGTGGAGCATGCGGTTAGTCTGTGTGTGACTGCAGTGCCATACATGTACTTGCAGCACTGCCTCATGGCAGATCACCATCCAGAGCACAGGTCACTATAAAGTGATTGGGACAGGAGTATTAAACGTAAAAGTAATAGGGTGCGACGCTATGCGTCAGACATGTTCCTGTACAGAAGTCCAGCAGGCTACGGATAACGGGACAGCAGGTAATGTTCTGCAGCTTGCTGGCTGTTCATTGTGAAAGTGACAGTTATACAGTGTAATAAGCCACAGCTAGATATTATGTAATACCGCAAATCAAACACAGGACGGGACAAAGTACCAAAATAGGCTGCAACTGCAGATGCTCTCATGGGAACACCTACGTCAGCAATCCAGAAGTGTATCTATACCGTGGACGGTCACCAGTGGTCTACACTAGGGAAGTTATTTGTTGGGTGCCATTACTAAATGCGCACCCAGAGGGCAGCAGCCACATTCAGCACTGTATATCCAGGAAATCAGCCCGACCCCCGCTGCATGGTAGGGACATGATCTTGTCATTCTGGTTACATGTGAGGGAGATCAGCCCTTAATGGCCCAATGCATGCTACCTTGCTCAGCACCATACAGTATATCCACACTGCATACTGTAATCGTCAGAGCCATGTGACCCCTGATGCACAGTAAGGGGGAAAGTTTCCTGTGCCCCCTCTAATGCACAGTAATGTGGTCAGTGCCCAGTGTCCCCCCCCAAATGCACAGTAATGTGGTCAGTCCTGGTGCCGCCCCCCGATGCACAGTAAGGGGGCCAGTGCCCCTCTAATGTGCAGTACTGTGATCAGTGCCCTGTATGCCCCCTGATGCACAGTAAAGTGGCCACCATCCTGTGTCCCCCCTAATGCTGCACAGTAATGCGGTCAGTGCCCAGTGTACCCCCTGATGCACAGTAAAGTGGCCAGTGCCCTATATCCCCCCCCCCCCCCGATGCACAGTAAAGTGGCCAGTGCCCTCTGTCCCCCTGACACACAGTAAAGTGGCCAGTCCCCCTAATGCCCTAATGCATAGTGAAGTGTCCAGTGCCCTGCATCCTCCAATACACAGTAAAGTGGTCAGTGCCCCGTATCCCCCTGATGCACAGTAAAGTGGCCGATGCCCCGTGCCCCCCCCCCCCTGATGCACAGTAAGGTGGCCAGTGTCCCGTGTCCCCCCTTGATCCACAGTAAGGTGGCCAGTGCCCCTAATGCATAGAAAAGTGTCCGGTGCCCTGCGTCCTCCAATACACAGGAATGTGGTTGGTGCCCTGTGTCCCCCCTGATGGACAGTAATGTGGTCAGTGCCCTGTGTCCCCCCTGATGGACAGTAATGTGGTCAGTGCCCTGTGTCCCCCCTGATGGACAGTAATGTGGTCAGTGCCCTGTGTCCCCCCTGATGGACAGTAATGTGGCCAGTGCCCTCTATCCCCCTGATGCACAGTAAAGTGGCCAGTGCCCCTAATGCATAGAAAAGTGTCCGGTGCCCTGCATCCTCCAATACACAGTACTGTGGTTGGTGTCCTGTGTCCCCCTGATGCACAGTAATGTGGTTGGTGTCCTGTGTCCCCCTGATGCACAGTAAAGTGGCCAGTGCCCTGCGTCTCCCTGATGCACAGTACGGTGGCCAGTGCCCTGTGTGCCCCCTGATGGACAGTACTGTGGTCAGTGCCTTGCATCCCCCCCGATGCACAGTAATGTGGCCAGTGCCCTGTGTCCCCCCTGATGGACAGTAATGTGGCCAGTGCCCTGTGTCCCCCTGATGCACAGTAAAGTGGCCAGTGCCCTGTGTGCCCCTTCATGCACAGTAATGTAGTAAATGCCCAGTGTGCCCGCTGATGCACAGTAATGTGATCAGTGCCTTGTGTCCCCCGATGCACAGTAATGTAGTAAATGCCCTGTGCCCCCCATGCACAGTGGCCGTGTCCCCCGTAGAGCAGGATGGTCAGACCTTACCTCTTGCACAGCAGGACAATGGGATGATGGTCAGTGTCACGCAGCAGCAGATGGCCGGAGAGGCTCAGTGTCCGGCAGCCGGCTAGAGCAGGACAGGATGAGGCACTATTGCTGCCTCTGCTCCTCGGTATGATGCAACCCCAGGTCGCTGTGACACATGGGCACTGTATGACTGTCCACTGTGCACACTGTGTCACGTCACCTCAGAGCCCGCACCCGGCCGGTCCCAGTCCTCGCGCTACTCTGTTTACCCCGCACACCCTCATTCACTCTTATTATCCAGGTCCAGGGGGCGGGGCTTCGCACGAATCCCCTCCCACCCCTGCAGTAAGGCGGGGACCGACAGTCGCTGCCTCCAGTCATGGAAACGAACAAACAAGATACGCGTTTTGGGGGCGGGGCCACAGTGGGGGTTGTGGGGATGTTGCCAGGCACAGAGATGGCAGCGTGCGGCTCATTGGAGCGTTCGTCCATTATTAACCCCATCACTCCCGGGCGGGAGAGAGAGGGGGCTGGTGCAGTCTCAGCTGGTGGCGATCTCAGTGCAGCCCCCATCAGTCACGTCCCATTCATCCTCAGTATCGTCTCCTGTTACACCTGCACCCACCCTGTGATATACACACACGTATGCCAGGCCTGAGGGGATCTGTTGTCACCATGTCCCATCATAAAAACAGGCATGTCATTCCTGGGGCTGACTGGACACTATACATGTGCAGTATATTCATATTAACGAATTCATTCATTATTAAAACTACTCCAGCTAATAATAATAATAATTGCATCAGTGACGAGCGTCAACTAAGCGGCAATGCTGCGGACATGGGCAAAAGAACCATTTTGCGGACTGCCATGGGGTGTCGCAGGCGCATAGCCAGAGTTGTGCCCTATTCTGGGTCGCACGTAGACCAAGAGGACGCCTATATCAGACGGATTTCTTGCACCCGGCATGGAGTACGTGTAAAGGTTCCCATACACTAACGCGACATGTCCGACCGTCATGTTGCAGACAATCAGCCCGGCAACCTCCCAGGCGGTAGGATCAGCCAAGATACATCGTATGCTGTCCTTTTGCATATGATCAGACATATCACCAGTGCATATAACGATCTAGGGGAGCCGATCCGACCCTCACGGGAACGCGCATCGGATAGGAAACACCTCCAAAATGCCCGATTTCAACCGATATATCGGGCCGAATGCCCGAAATCGGATTAAATCGGGTTTTATTGTTCTAGTGTATGGGGCCCTTTAGTGTAGGGTTGGCGGTTGGGCTAGCGGACAGACGGTGCGGCGGCGCGATGCGCAGGCATTAAGGTGCACGTATAGGGGCCTGTGTATCTTTAATCACATATTCAGCGCGATATTAGCGGCCAGGATCTAATTGCAATATGCGATAACAGCGAGATGTATCATCGGGCACCTGCAGGGACATGAGCTCCGAAAGAAGCCCATCCCTGCTATGGGCAGGATGTGCTAAGCATTTGGGGTACATTCCGCCACACATCGCATTGATACTAATCGCAGATATGTACTAACGATTAGTATCACAATATATGATTAGTATCACAAAGCACTGGTCTCCTGATAAGAGCTGACCTTTGACATCAGCGCCGGTCACTGGACTCAGGTTTTGGCCCCGGGAGGCTGTCTGCGCATATGCAGAGCATCGCAGCGGCCGTGGTGGGTGCTGGGACACAGGATCGGATCTAATCCCTCTCAGAAAGGATGAGGAAAGAAGCGCAAAAGCTGGTGGTACATGTTTTGTATAGTGAACTCATTTTATTTCAGGGTGCAGTTGCGTACTGTTGTGCATTAGTCCTGGAATGTTTTAAAACGATACTAGTAAATTTAGTTTTTATGGCGCTGATTACTAATGGGCCCTACATACTCAGCGATGTATGCAATTTGGATGACGATCGATCTGAATGATGATCAATCTCGTCCAAATTGACTTGCATTGAAAAATGATGGAGAACCAACGATGAACGATATATGGTTCATTTCTGAACGTTATCGTTCATATCGCCCTGCAACATCGCTGAGTGTGTAGGGTGCTTAAGGGTGTCAGTCTGCAATTACCTGTACATGTAATATATGTACATAATCATTATGTTGTTTATGTTATGTATATTTTTTTCCAGCGTTCAGAAAACCATGTGGATGACTTTTCCGGAGGGGGCTAGTACAGGTTAGTAGCTGAAGACACAGTTTCAGACCTGCTTTATATATACAGGTTGAGTATCCCATATCCAAATATTCCGAAATACGGACTTTTTTGAGTGAGACAGTGAAACCTTTGTTTTTTGATGGCTCAGTGTACACAAACTTTGTTTAATACACAAAGTTATTAATAATATTGTATTAAATGACCTTCAGGCTGTGTATATAAGGTGTATATGAAACATAAATAAATTGTGTGAATGTAGACACACTTTGTTTAATGCACAAAGTTATAAAAAATATTGGCTAAAATGACCTTCAGGCTGTGTGTATAAGGTGTATATGTAACATAAATGCATTCTGTGCTTAGATTTAGGTCCCATCACCATGATATCTCATTATGGTATGCAATTATTCCAAAATACGGAAAAATCTCATATCCAAAATACCTCTGGTCCCAAGCATTTTGGATAAGGGATACTCAACCTGTATATATATATATATATATATATATATATATATATATATTTAAAACATATGCTATAGCTGTATATTAAAAGTCATCTTTAAATATTAAAGACTGTGCGGCCAGATCAGTTAGTACAGGTGCATCCTTACCAAAAGCTGCAGTCAGAACAATCTGGTTTCTGTATTTTAGTTTTTTTGCAGAGAAGCAGAATGAGAATACAGAATTCTTTTCACATATACTCCTTTTCCACTGATAACCCAGGAGTTTGGTCCCTGACCCTGCTCTTTACCCGGGTCAGACAGAGACCCAGACATTTGTCAGGCTATAGACCTAGCAATTCCCCAGGTCCTCAGTGGAAAAGGGGTATTATAGAAATTTTAGTATGACTTAGAACCACTTTTAGACTAAAATGGGTTTGTACACGGGTTTAACCTGGGTGCGACCCAACTGAGACCCATTTCATACTGGCGACAGGACCCGGCTAATTGCAGGGGTGGTGACGTCACCGCAGACGGGTGCAGCCCCAGCACTTGGAGCTGAGATGAGAGCACCAGCTCTCCCTATGCTGTAAAACGGGATCCGGGTCACATCGACCGGGCTTACTTACGGGGGTGGTCTTCAGGTTGCCGGCGGCCGGGCTCCCGACGACCACCATACCGCCGCCGCAATCCCGACCGCCGACATACCGACAGCTTTTCTCCCTCTTGGGGGTCCACGATCACCCTGGAGGGAGAATAGATAGCGTAGCGCGCCACCGTGCTCATTTGTGCTCGCCCAGCTGTCGTATGCTGGCGGTCGGGATTCCGGAGTCGGTATGCTGGCCGCCGGGAGCCCGGCCGCCGGCATCACATACAACACCCCTTCCCGGTACCAACCCTGCAGCTAGCCGGGTTGAATTTCCGTGTCACTGGACCCGGGTTAACCATTTTCCATTGAGCCGCTCCCGGGTTATCACGCCAATAACCCGGGATTTAGCGGCAGTGGAAAAGGGGTATTAGGCTAGCTAAAAGCCGTAATATGTGGATATTAATAATCCTCGCAATGTCGTTTTTATAAACAAGTTTTTATGCTTTATTCATTACCTTATGTGTGTCATTTTGGGGGTAATCAGTAATAAAAGTTATATTTTATATTTAAATTCAATTTTCTTTAGGTATGCTCCAAAAAAACGTATTCTGGACCTAATTCAGCTTAAATCGCTGAAGTGCAGAAATCGCCGCTGCGTCCATGCGCAAGGACTTAAATTGCGATCGCAGTCTATGTGCCAGTGGGGGGCGGTTATGGGGTGGTGTTGCAGCGTTTTGTGGGCGTCGATGCAGCATTTGGGGGTGCGGCCCGGACAACCGAGGCACGTCCGAACCATTTGTGGGGCGTGCCGCGGCAGATGCGCGACACCACACGCGGCCGCTGTGGCCCAAAACATGGTAGCCAGGCGACTGCCTTCGTAGCTACGCAGGGGGATACCCTAAACAGCGAAGCACTCGCATTTAAGCGGGGGGTAGGGTTGGGGGGCTAGGACTCGGCATGCATTATTTATATATACAATATGCAGTATATATACACACACACACACACACACACACACACACACACACACACACACACACACACACACACACACACTACTGTATAGGTTGGTTAAATCTATGTCTAGCTTATTAGTCTTGTGCGGACTCAACTCTTCTCTTTGGAAACAATCTGACTCTGCTCTGCCCACTTGCAAAATACTCCCGGCCCCAGAACTAATATTACAACAGGGGTGTCATCAGGACACACCCTGAAAGCATTGGGAGGAACCCTCGCAGTTATACTAGTTGAGTATAGCTGGTTTTAGATGTTTTGATTTAAAAATGTACCTTTAACAATACTTGATATAAGGGGTATCAAACCTTCTAAAGAGCACACGTGGAGAAGTTGCCCATAGCAACCAATCAGTTTCTACCTATCATTTATCAGTTCACAAAATGATAACTATAATCTGATAAGTTTCACACCTCGTTAAAAGGTTCAATACAGCTCCAAGAAATCCCAAAAAGGCTGTAATAGTGACGGCCAATCAGAGCAAGCCTCGTGACAGCCTCCGACGAATAAGGTTCACGCACTCAGCAATGAAGGAGGCAGGGCCCCAGCATTGTAGGCCTTGGGCAAGCAATGCACTGTGGGGGTGATTCAGACCTGATCTCTGGGCTGCTAACTTTGCTGTGCTGTGTTCGGATAGTCGCCGCATCCAGCGAGAGTGTAAATTCTCTGTGCAAGTGTGCGAGCCCATGTGTACGCAGAGCTTCAAAAATACACTTTGTGCAGTCTCTGCGCAGCCCAGGACTTACTCCTACAGTGCGATCACATCAGGCTGATCGGGGGCCGGAGCTGACGTCTCACACCCTCCCTGAACACGCTTGGGAACACCTGCGTTTTCCTTGACACTCCCAATAAGCGGTCAGTTACCACCCGCAAACAGCTTCCTCCTGTCAATCACCTTGCGAACGCCCGTGCTATCGGATTTTTTGCACCATCCCGTCGCTGACCGGCGATGCCCTTTGTTGTCTGACGCGCATGTGCATTGCGGTGCATACGCATGCGCAGTTACTACCTGATCGCCCGCACACATTCATGGGAACCAATTTAAAAAAAATTATTACATGCCCCTACTGTGGTTCTGCACTCTCTCTCCACATGCCTCCATACACTGAATGGTTGTCAGCACTTTGATTGGTGGATAGCTCTAGCCATCCACCAATCAGCATGCTGACAGCCACTCACTGGCTGCAGGCTGGGAGGCAGGTAGAGAATACTGCCTGGCCGCTTGATTGTGTGACAACCACTCACCCCTGCTCACCTAGAGTTGTGGAGCCCTGGGCAGCTGCCCAGGGTGCCTATACAATAAGATAGAATGGGAGAACTAACTGTCACATCACCATCGGACTTTCACTAGTTGATGGCAGTGAATGTCACAATGCTGCCATTGTAACAACCTTTCATATCCATTGGTTAAAAAAAAACGTTGTTTTGTAAGCATGGCCCCTCAATGGCCATCTCTTTTCACATATACTTGCAGCGCTGCCTCTGGAAATAGCTGTCTCTGCTTATTTGCACTGTCAACAGACAAATAACTGATATCAATCCAAAGTGGAAACGGTAACGTTAATATCAGATACCATAAACTCTTATATTGTCATAACATTTATACTGTAAACATTATGGGCACACTGGGCACTGAAATATTGAGCTGTAACTTTGCAGGCATAAATATCTAAGAGTCATTACTGGGAAGGGCAGATTGTAAGCGGGATAAATGCAATATTATGTCCATGATTACTAGGATTTTATACCTGATCTAGAATTTATCCCTTGTTGTATTGTTTTTCTATTTTGCAGTCTGCCTGCGTTGCTTGCATAGTTGCGTCCTGCGTCTTCTGTGTAAGTAACTATAAACAAGGACATTGGATGAGGCTACAGTATGTCCAGTTTAACAAAAACAAAATGACCTTAAGTTCATGAATGACAAACGCGCAACACACAAGTTCACCTAAGCCAGACTGCGCTAGGCAATCGGGAATCGTTTATGACAACACCCCCCTGCCTTTCCCTTTTAGTCCACAGGCATTTCCAGGAACTCACAGTGACATTTGTACAGTCTTTTCCAGCTCTGTAACGCAGCCAGTAAACAAGTACAAGACCAGGCCCCACGTGTCTTATCAGCCAGACCCAGTGAGAGGGACTGAGGGATCTCATTGGGTGCAAATATGTGCAAACTTCTCCTAAGACACCCCCCTTTCTTCTGTCACTGGGAGGAAAAAAATCCCCCAAAGGCACCGAAAGCAGATTACTACAGCAATGAAGCCCAGCTGTTCTTTTGTACTACTCCGAGCTGCATTTACTGCGGCCGGGATACTATCACTCAGATTACTGTCATTTAGTTTATACACATTTGTGCACTCTAGTATTCAGTCATGTTGGGTTGTTGTTTTTTTATTAATTACACGTACAGTTTATATTTTCACAGTGTGCTGGTTTTATCGCCCAATTTGCAAATCATATATATATAGGACTACATATGCAATGGGGCTAATTCTGGGTTGGCCGCAATGGCATCTGTTTCTTTTGTTGGTCACATGTCTGTGACTTTATGCAAATGCCGCTACAAGCCGTTCCCTGGTCTACAGCCGTGCAACTGAGTGTGCAAGCACTTAGACGCCCACTTTCAGCAACTTTAGATGCTCAATTAACACTTGATGCGTCTATAGGTACGACCATCACTCGCACCATTGAAACCTGCACCTGCCGCATGCTAGATGCAGACACTCCATCTGAGTATGGCCTCCTATGATTGATTATGAGTATGATTATGCGTCCGAGTTTGCAAGCCACTACAGCGACATGCCTGTGACATGCCCATCACACACTTGTAAGATGGACCACTCAGTGTGTCCAGTGGTGGCACCAGGGATGGTGACACCTGGAGCAGCCAATAGTACCCCCTCATGCACCGAAGGCATGCGCTACTGAAAAAGGGGCATGACCACTAGTAAAGGGGCTTGGCCTTGCGGAGTCCCCTGCTGCCTTCATGGAGGGAACGTGGACTCAATGGTAGCCCCCTCCCCCCTTTTACATCACTCCTGGGGTGTGCCCAGCATCCCCTTTAGAAATTAATGGAGCGATCGCCTGCGGTGAATAGTCGCCACCTGGCACGCCATGCAGCATGCCATGATGCAGCATGCTGCTTTGCAGTAAGATGTGAGCATGGCTCCATCTGTTTTTGCCTTTTTCCTTTCAGTCCCTACAGTCTTAGAAAAATCCATTTCGTCATTCTACCCTTATCTACACAACACACACTAATGCACCCTGACAGCTTCCCCAGGGCCATAACAAGGGTGGTGCGGCCGGTGCCACTGCACAGAGCGCAGATCCCCCTGGGGGCGGAACCAGCCGTTGCAATGTCCATTTGCTGGGCGCCTGCTGCAATTATTTTATTAGCGGTGTGCTAGAAGATGGCTCCTTCTCCGCAATCTCTGGAGCTAACTCCGGGGCTCCATCTTCCAGCTCTCACAGTGCTGATCGAGGAGGAGTGGTTGGGGCCAGGAGCAGACAGTGGGCGAGTGTCAGGCTGGGTACACACCGAAGCAACAGGTTGGCGGATGCGCCGCAACGCTTACAGAGTGGCCAATACAGGTAAGTATACACACTTACTGATCGGATCCCCAATGTGTCAGTCTCTGTCATCCACCTGGGCGGGCATTTTTTACCCACCAGCTGTGACGTCAGCCTCCACAGCAAGTGTATGGGCAGGCGGTAGACCACCCATACACACAGATGTGCCAATATATCTTTAGATATATCTGCCATCAGCTGTGCTGAATTATCGGTACTTTGAGCATGTGCAGGACCCATCCTGTGACGTCAGAAGCAGTCAGCGATTAACAGTCTGATGCCGCTTGGGGGCGGGGAGAGGGTGGTGATGAAAATAGAGGAATGTCGCTGCATTTTAGGGGGAAGGAAGAGGCTAAGATGAAGATTTCCTTGCCTCTTAAAAGCATCTGTGATGGGCGGCTTGCCTGACTCCAAGGGTGCTGCAATCCGCCCGGTGGTGTCACAGCGATCCGATGCAGCAGCAATAGCTACTCCAACCACAGCTGAATTATTCCCATTATGTGGACGCACAACCGCCTCACCGCTATCTGGCGCTGCACTGTGGAGGTCGCCGCCTTCCCTCCTCATAGTTGGCAGCATACTGCCCGCTTCTATATAGAGGCAGCATGCGGGCATTGGGCCCTCTGACACCATTCACGCAAGCCGGCCGCCACAGCTGCTACCTAGAGGCCAGGAAATCTCCATCCTCTGGTAGAGATCCTGGCCTTTTCTCTCCCCTGCATCGGCGGCGACACGCCTCCATTTGGATAAACGGAGGCCGTCGCCACCCCCAAATCACTGACAGTCTGATGCCGCCTTGTGTCCGTCGTCACAGATCTTGCACATGCGCAATGTACTGACAATTGGTAGTTTGCTGCATACAACCTCTTTCTGTGCACACTGCACATACATGCCCATACATGCCCCCTGACCTCTGCCTCTCCAACCTTCTCTGTTCCTGTATGCGTGGCTCCGGGCTAGCTTTTGTCCTTCCCCTACTCTGCATTTCACCCCCGCTGTTGTCACTTTAATCCAGAAGAGAGCTATTACTTCTATAGAAACACTGGTATTACCATTACTGTGCATGTGTCATTCAGTGAGAAAGAATAAGCTGCACTTTGCTGTTTATTTGGATGTAGCCACCAGCAGGTGGACCCTCCTGTCTCTGTACCCTTGTGTCTATATGCACCTCTGTGCTTGTACCTTCCTTCACTCTCACTGTCTGTCTATGATTTCCCATGTGCCCCTCTGTCTTCCCACCTGTCTTTGGGGCTAATTCAGATCTGATCGCCAGCAGGAGATTTTTGCACTGCTGCGATCAGATAGTCGCCGCCTACAGGGGGAGTGTATTTCCGCTGTGCAAGTGTGCGAGCGCATGTGTAGTAGAGCTGTACAAACTGATCTAGTGCAGTCTCTGCGCAGCCCAGGACTTACTCAGCCGCTGTGATCACATCAGCCTGTCCGGGACCGGAATTGACGTCAGGAACCCTCCCTGCAAACGGTTCGACACGCCTGCATTTTTCCAGATACTCCCTGGAAACGGTCAGTTGACACCCACAAACGCCCTCTTCCTGTCAATCTCTTTGCGATCGCCCGTGCGAACGGATCCGTCGCACAAACCCATCACTGAGCGGCAATCTGCTTTGTACCCGTGCGACTCGCCTGCGCATTGTGGTGCATACGCATGCGCAGTTTGTGTCTGATTGCAGGCTGTGAGAAAACGCACAGCAGCGATCAGGTCTGAATTACCCCATTTGCCCAACGTTTTGTGTTTGGAGGCATCTGCAATTTAGACATCTGTCCTTTCTTTCTCCCCCTTTCCGTCTCCGTTTACCCCTCTTATTATAGCTGTAGGGGCTAATTTACGTTGGATCGCAAATCGCGATCCAACCGGAATTTTTTACGATGGCCCATGCGCAGCGCCCGTCCTGCACGTGCGCCCGCACTTTTTGCGGGAGGGGGGCGCAGAAAAAGCAATTGCCCCTGCCTGTCAATCAGGCAGAGGCGGTCACGGGGTGGGGGTGGGGGGCAACGCTCCATTACCAGGGAGGAGACGGAGCGTTGCGGGGGCAAGCCGGCACGAACGGTGGGCGGTGCGGCACGAACGGGGGAATGTCGTGGGCGTGATTGCAGCGGCTGCATGACGTCACACGCAGCCGCCATCATGGGTAAGATGGCGCCGGTTCTCCTGCGGCTCCAGCCATTCCTGTCTATCGCTGTAGTAAGAGTAGCATAGCCCCCACTCCATCAGTGACATCAGATGTCTTCCCCTGCTCCTCACCAGTACCCTTATTTATCAATGAGTGATACATTTCAGTGTGAGTGATAAATTGCACCAGCCAATCAGCTCCTGTCATTTTTCAAACCCAGCCTGTGACATGGAAGTTAGGAGCTGATTGGCTGGTGCAATTTATCACTCACAGTGAAATGTATCACTCATTGATAAATACGGGCACAGGAGTGGTATGTTGTACCATGATTGGGACACTTGGGAGGTATTCTTTGGTTTTAGAATTCAGACACATACAAGGAGCAGGGCACCCACTCACAGGGTGCGGCAGAGTGTGGCAGAGTTGTTTATCACGCTATTATTAGGACTGTGCCAGTTGCATTGCTTGATATGGGAAAGTAGAACAAAGGTCAGCCATGCAATTATAGAGCGCCAATGTAATGCATCAGCCTTCAGCTTTCCCCGTGTGATGTGACATGAACAATACACAGCTTATTCTGCTACAACACTTCTCTCCAATTTTGGTATAATAAGACACCGGAACATAAATGCATTGACTGAAGGAGGAAGATTTAAGATTAAAATGCAGAATTTCATTCAGTTCAGATTTACACAGGATTTATAAAAAATCCAGAGGGAAATGATTGTGAAACAGCCTTTAATTGGATGCAGGATTTGCCAGATGCAGTAGCCAATGTGCGTTTGCGTCTTATAGTCACTATGGGGCCTATTTATAAAGCAATTCTGCCCTTAAAATATATGGGAACTGATGTGTGCATACGTTTAAAGGCAGAATTAAGGGGGGTCATTCCGAGTTGATCGCACGTAGCAACTTTTTGCTGCTCGTGCGATCAACTAGACACCGCCTATGGGGGAGTGTATTTTAGCATAGCAGGGCTGCGATCGCTTGTGCAGCCCTGCTATGCAAAAACAGTTTCCTGCAAAACAAGACCAGGGTCAGACCTACTTACCCTGTGCGACGGATCCAGCGACGAAGGTCCCGGGATTGATGTCAGACATCCTCCCTCCAAACGCCTGGACACGCCTGCGTTGGGATCTCCACGCCCAGAAAATGGTGAGTAGAGGCCCCGGAACGCCTCTCCGCCGCCAATCTTCTTGCGATCGCCACTGCGATCACTTTCAGCGCTGGCAACATGACTGCCCGGCGACCTCCGTCACCAGGCAACAACACGCGTGCGCATTGTGGGCGCCGCGTAGCCGCAGTTCCGACCCATTCGCACCGCAGCGAAAAACCGCTGCGTGCGAACGGGTCGGAATGACCCCCTAAGTGTAATAATACAGAAGGCGGGAGATATATCCGATATCTTCTTTCGGTCACCAGTGCTCGCATAACCACCATACTCTCGTATGGGGACAGAATATAACAAGATCCGTGAGGTGTAGCTTTTAGTCCTGCATGCGTGGGCTAACCCCGTCTTCACTGTCAATGGGGCAGCCCTGCTGGAGTAGGATCTTGCGATCCCTCCCTGGTGGTCTGGAGGAGATCCCGATGCACATCATATCCAGCTCCGAAACCTGGTAAAGTAAAGTTATTATGTGTGAGCTCACTATGGGGGAAATTTATCAAAGCTTGGGGAGAGATAAAATGGAGAGATAAACTACCGACCAATCAGCTCCTGGCATTTTTCAAACACAGCCTGTAACACGGCAGTTAGGAGCTGACTGGCTGCCACTTTATCTCTCTCCTTTTTATCACTCTCCAAGCTTTGATATATCTCACCCATACTCTTTACTGACCGCAGGGACCGGCTCTTATCGGAGTCCCTGCCTCAGCGATTTAGAATGGTACATTCTTCTCCCCAAAAAAGAGAATCTTTATTGATAGGTGGTGATAAGGGCCCTCATTCCGAGTTGATCGCTCGCTAGCTACTTTTAGCAGCCGTGCAAACGCATAGTCGCCGCCCACGGGGTAGTGTATTTTAGCTTTGCAAGTGTGCGATCGCATGTGCAGCCGAGCGGTACAAAAACATTTTGTGCAAAACAAGACCAGCCCTGTAGTTACTTATCCTGTGCAATGATTCCAGCGACGGAGGTCCTGGAATTGACATCAGATACCGTCCCTGCAAACGCCTGGTCACGCCTGCGTTTTCCCTACCACTCCCAGAAAACGGTCAGCTGACACCCATAAACGCCTTCTTCCTGTCAATCTCCTTGCGATCGGCTGTGCGAATGGAATCGTCGCTAGAAGCAGTGCACAGCAACGATGCTGTTTGTACCCGTATGATGCACATGCGCATTGCAGTGCATATGCATGCACAGTTTTGCCGTTTGTTTACCTGATCGCTGCGCTTTGAAAATCGGCAGCATGCGATCAACTCGGAATGACCCCCCATGAGTCTTCATTTTCGGGGGTTGGGCGTATTTGGGAATAAATATGCCCCTACAGGAGATAACAGCTGCAGGTCTTCTATGTAGGACATCAGGTCACATTGCATTGGAGTACACAGGAGAAATGGTATTGAAGGGTTGGTAAATTATGAAAAATAAGGATGTTACCATTGGCAATGGCATCCAGAGACAACTCTAAGGGCTGTCTGTAACCTTGGGGCCAGTTGGGAGGTATGCATGGCCCCTGGCTGCCTGCATTCACAGATTCTGCTCATATATGTTGGTATATTGGCGTGTGCATGCAGCATCTGCCGAGGCTGCATTCTCTGTAGCTGGGCTTACAAGGAGCTGGCTCCGCCCACTTTCTCCACACTGCTGTGTGCTGCTTCCAAGTAGGTGAGAGGTTACGCAGAGCTGTTTATGTGGAGACACAATGAGAAAGTACAGCATGTGAGCAGATTCCTTGCACCACTTCAAAACAACCCTATTATAATCCTTATCTGGAGTAATAAGCGGCTCCCAGAACCGTCATAACGGCGAATCACACGCAGGAAATGTTCTGTTTATTTCTATATTTTCCATTATGACAGTGGCTGCCCAGCTGACAGTGTCAGTTAGTAGAAGGGCACTGTATGTCAGGGTGAGTGCAGGAGCTTGGCAGCAGGGTCCAGTATTCACATTGGGGCCTATTTATTAACATTACAGCGACACGTATGAGGGCGTCTTATGAGGGGGGCTTGTGTGCACTCTTAGTGCGGACTCCACCCCTCGCGCCAATGCATGGCTCATGCGCATGTCTCTGCCCACCATGTACCCAGCGATGTGCCGCAAGCATATTGAATGGGTGCTGGGTGTGGGACCCTTTGACTAATGGGCCCACGTGCTCTGCACACTCTGCACCCAGTATAGTTACACCGGTAAATAAAAATTGGCATTTATCAAAAAATATCACCAGTTCCCAGGTGATGATCTGTTGATCCTGCGATGGTGATAACAGAACATGTATGTTGTGTGTACAGGCGTTTGGGGATACGGTAACCCCTCTGGTAACAATCATATTGCTCGTCGCCCTTTCATAAATAGACCTCATAGACTAGAGATATGTTTTCTGCAGACAAACCTTGAAAAAGCACATATTGGTCATATTAATAGAAAAAAAAGGAAAGGTGGTGTATTACAGCACTCTAACATTGCTGTACATATTACTGGCTCAGCTGAGAGACTGTGATTAAGTGGTCTCTATTTATCACCGGAGGATTAATTATTGGGGGATACATAATTATTAGGGGCCTCCAATAATGATCTAATTCACAGCGAGTTGTGGTGCTGGTTACGTAACAACCAGAACAGTTCAGTATCCGATCTGGGGGCAGCTACTTTTTTAAAACACTGCAGGGCTGTAGCAGGGCACTTTCATACCCTATGCCACCCCCTCTGCCCCAGATCATGTGACATAATGATGTCACACAGAGGGCAAATATCTGCCTGCTGGCTGCATTCTAAGGACACACCAAATGCCTCTCCGGGCTGCAGGGTTCCAGGCACCCCACAAGTCGGAGGATACCTCTGGCACAGCTTCGGCGTTGCACCCTTGGCTTTGCGCCTTGTTCAGCGGTGCTGGTCGCACCACCCTAGTACAAAAGATCACTGTCTAGTTTCACACCTCCAGTGACTGACACCTTTCACCTCCACCAGTAATTGATGCTGTTTGGGGCAGGCTTGCCTACCCTCTCGCATTCAGCAGATATCTCACGATTTTTACAGGAGCCTCCCGCTGCTCCGCAAAACTTGCCAGCGAGACGGAAATTAGCGGGTGGGGGCAGGCCGCAGGGAGGTGTCACAGCCGGCTGCCGTGGGGTTGTGGGTAGCAGTGGCCGTTCTGCTGTGCACACTGTGTGAGGCTTGCTCGGTGGCAGCAGTGTCAGGGGAATAACCAGTGAAAAGCTGTGCCGCCCATACATTGAAGCACATTAGCCGGCAGCCAGGGCTTTCCTTCACTGTGGCTGTCCCCTCCCACCACACTCATCCCAGCTCTCCTCTTCCTGATCCTGGATGTGCCTGCCCTGTGCTGCCTGCCCTGTGCTACCTGCCCTGTGCTGCCTGCCCTGTGCTACCTGCCTGTGCTACCTGCCCCACCACACTCTCACGGGGCCGGCTCCTGCTCTTCACAGGAAGGAGGACAAAGCTACAATAAGTGGGTGGTGCAGTGGTGGAACTACCGCCAGTGCAAGCAGTGCCTTGCACTGGGGTCCGCCACTGTCAAGGGGCCCAAAGCAGCGCGGCATGTAATGAGTCAAACTGACTCATTACATGCCACTGTGTGCTTGCTTTCTTTCTTTCTTTCTTTTCTGTCTGCCGTAATGTGTAATAAGGGCACGCTGTCTGCCGTAATGTGTAAAAAGGGGGATGCTGTCCGCCGAAATGTGTAAAAAGGGGACGATGTCTGCCGTAATGTGTAAAAAGGGGATGCTGTCTGCCTTAATGTGTAAAAAAGGGACTCTGTCTGGCGTTATGTGTAAAAAGGGAGGGCGCTGTCTGCCGTAATGTGTAAAATGGGGGGACGCTGTCTGCCGTAATGTGTAGAAAGGGGGACGCTGTCTGCCGTAATGTGTAAAAAGGGGATGCTGTCTGCCGTAATGTGTAAAAAGGGGAAGCTGTCTGCCGTAATGTGTAAAAGGGGGACGCTGTCTGCCGTAATGTGTAAAAAGGGGACTCTGTCTGCCTTAATGTGTAAAACGGGGGATGCTGTCTGCCGAAATGTGTAAAAAGGGGACGCTGTCTGCCGTAATGTGTAAAAAGGGGACGCTGTCTGCCGTAAGGTGTAAAAAAGGGACTCTGTCTGGCGTTATGTGTAAAAAGGGGGGCGCTGTCTGCCGTAATGTGTAAAATGGGGGACGCTGTCTGCCATAATGTGTAAAAAGGGAGACGCTGTCTGCCGTAATGTGTAAAAAGGGGATGCTGTCTGCCGTAATGTGTAAAAAGGGGACGCTGTCTGCCGTAATGTGTAAAAAGGGGACGCTGTCTGCCGTAAGGTGTAAAAAAGGGACTCTGTCTGGCGTTATGTGTAAAAAGGGGGGCGCTGTCTGCCGTAATGTGTAAAATGGGGGACGCTGTCTGCCATAATGTGTAAAAAGGGAGACGCTGTCTGCCGTAATGTGTAAAAAGGGGATGCTGTCTGCCGTTATGTGTAAAAAGGGGACGCTGTCTGCCGTAATGTGTAAAAGGGGGACGCTGTCTGCGTAATGTGTAAAATGGGGGACGCTGTCTACCGTAATGTGTAAAAAAGGGGACGCTGTCTGCCGTAATGTGTAAAAAGGGGACGCTGTCTGCTGTAATGTGTAAAAAGGGGACGCTGTCTGCCGTTATGTGTAAAAAGGGGGACGCTGTCTGCCGTAATGTGTAAAAAGGGGACGCTGTCTGCCGTAATGTGTAAAAAGGGGAATCTGTCTGCCGTAAAGTGTAAAAGGGTCTCTACCTGGTGTAGTGGCGCTACTGTGCGGCGTAATTTGAATAATGGAGACTACTGTGCACTGTTATATGAATTGGTATTATTTTGTGGCCACACCATTCCCCACGAAGCCACGCCCCTATATTTTTTGCGCGCGGCTATGGCGCGCACTGCCCCTGTTTTGCATAGAGGGGGGGCTCCGATGCCATTTCTTGCACACAGCGCTAAAATGTCTAGTTACGGCACTGTTGCTAGGTATCCATTTCTCTGGCCCTGAGCAGGTCCCCCTCACCAGATCCTCACCAGGGGTTAGGGGGTGGACTTGGTTGGGATGAGGGGGGGGGGCAAAGCATTTTGTCGCACTTGGGCCCACCGCTCACTAGTTCCACCACTGGGTTGATGTGTGTACTGGGGGCAATATGGGGGAGTTGGGGCTCTGTATAGTGTAATTTACAGTAATAAGGTGCTGTGTGTATTATGCGGGAGGGAGGGCTGTGTATTATGTAATATGTTGCTCTGTGTAATATGAAGGGAGGGGAGGTTGTGTATATATTATATATGGTGCTGTGTGTAGTGTATGTAATATAGGGCTGTGTATTATGTACTATGGTGCTGTGTGTATTATATAATACGGGCACAGATTTATCAAGCCTTGGACAGTGATAAATATCACGGTGATAAAGTACCAACCAATCAGCTCCTAACTGCCATGTTACAGGTTTTGTTTTAATAAAGACTGTTAGGAGCTGATTGGTTGGTACTTTATCACCGTGCAATTTATCACTCTCCAAGGCTTGATAAATCTGGGCCTTGGTACTGTGTGTACTGGGTATAATATCAAGGGGGGGTGGTATAATACAATATTGTGCTTTGCTGTGTGTAGCGTGTAGTGTGTATGATATGGTGAGGGGGCTGTGTGTACTGGATGTAATACGGGGGAGGGGGTCAGTGTATTATGTAATATGGTGCTGTGTGTACTGAGTGTAATATGAGAGGAGGGGGGTTGTGTATAATACAATATATATGGTGCTGTGTGTAGTGTGTATGATATGGGGTGGGGGTTGTGTGTACTGGATGTAATACGGGGGAGGGGGTCAGTGTATTATGTAATATGGTGCTGTGTGTACTGAGTGTAATATGAGAGGAAGGGGGTTGTGTATAATACAATATATATGGTGCTGTGTGTAGTGTGTATGATATGGGGTGGGGGCTGTGTGTACTGGATGTAATACGGGGGAGGGGGTCAGTGTATTATGTAATATGGTGCTGTGTGTACTGAGTGTAATATGGGGGGTGGGGGTATGTGTATTATACAATATGTATGGTGCTGTGTGTAGTGTGTATGATATGGGGAGGGGGCTGTGTGTACTGGAAGTAATACGGGGGAGGGGGTCAGTGTATTATGTAATATGGTGCTGTGTGTACTGAGTGTAATATGAGGGGGGGGGTTGTGTATAATACAATATATATGGTGCTCAGTAGCGGATCTTGCCACGGGCAAGCAAGACTTTTGCCCGGGGCGCCGCCTTGCGGAGGGCGCCGCACCATGGCAAGATCCGCCACTGCTGTGCCCTCCGCTGCTTGCTGTGTCCCCCGGCTGTGCGGCTGTGTCCCCTGTGAAGGGAACTAGACGCTACGCGTCTAGTTTCCCTTCGTGGAGATGACCTTTTGCTGTGCGGTGTGCGATGACGTCATCGCGCACCGCTCAGCATTTAAGCGGCGCTACTACTGTACAGGGGGCGTAAATGACCATGCCCCCTATATTAAGCCACACCCCCATTTCCTGCTCCGTGCGCAGAGAGGGCTCGAACCGGCCCTGATGGTGCTGTCATACCTCCCAACTGTCCCGAATTTCGCGGGACTGTCCCGCAGGCCGCAGTGTCCCGCGATGAGGGGGGGGGCAGTTGGGAGGCTCTGTCTCTCGCTGCTTTGTTTAGCAGAGCAGCGGTGAATAGACGCTGTGCGCACAGCGTCTATTCACTGTTTCAGAGGGAGAGAGGGCATGCCAGCGGCTCACAGAGCGCTGGGCATGCCCCCTCAGTGGTGAAAACGAGGCGTGGCTCGCGATCGCGGGTCCTCCGCAAATCCATGCCCCTTTTCTTAGACCACGCCCCTTTTCGGGTGCGCGCGCGGCTTCGCTGTGCGTGTGTCCCTCTTTAGAAAAATGAAAAGTTGGGAGGTATGGGTGCTGTGTGTAGTGTGTATAATATGGGGAGGGGGCTGTGTGTACTGGATGTAATACGCTGGAGGGGTACTGTGTGTACTGGGTGTAATATGGGGGAGGGGGGCTGTGTATTATGTAATATGGTGTTGTGTATACAGGGTGTAATATGGGGGAGGGGGGTTGTGTATAATACAATATATATGGTGCTGTGTGTAGTGTGTGTACTATGGGGAGGGTGCTGTGTGTACTGGATGTAGGGGGTAATTCTGAGTTGATCGCAGCAGGAATTTTGGTAGCAGTTGGGCAAAACCATGTGCACTGCTGGGGGGGCAGATATAACATGTGCAGAGAGAGTTAGATTTGGGTGTGGTGTGTTAAATCTGCAATCTAAATTGCAGTGTAAAAATAAATCAGCCAGTATTAACCCTGCACAGAAACAAAATAACCCACCCGAATCTAACTCTCCCTGCACATGTTATATCTGCCCCCCCTGCAGTGCACATGGTTTTGCCCAACTGCTAAAAAATTTCCTGCTGCGTTCAACTCAGAATTACCCCCGTAATACACTGGAGGGGGGCTGTGTATTATGTAATATGGTACTGTGTGTACTGGGTGCATACCTCCCAACATGACCCTCTCCAGGAGGGACACTATGCTCTGCTTCTGGACTTCCCTCTTAATGTATGATTTGCAGGCACCTGTGTTGAACAGGTCAATGACTAATGATGTGTACACACAGTGAGATATTTTCTTACGATTTTTACTATATAGTCAAAATCGTAAGAAAAGTTAGTGCAGATCGCAAGGTGAAAGTCACCTTGCGATCCCGATTCGATGCCGATGCGTGGTCCCGTGCGGTCGGCATCGCAAGAATAGATAGACTGTGCAGGCAAGTAAATTTTGACTATCTCTATAGAAGAGATGGTACTGTTATTATAATTGCTACTCTCTACCTATTTCCTTATTCATGGATTAGCTGTTTTATTTTAATTGCATCTTATTTTTACTACAACCAAGGGTCAGCCCTTACTAGTGGTGAAAATTGATTGGAGTTTTTTTTATAGTAATGCTGCGTGTACTGCAGAATTCTACTCCACAGCAATTGACCATGAACCTCAAGGTTAAGAAAACAAGTGTCAGGATTCTATGTGAATTTTCTGCATAGGATTTTTTTTCTGTTACTAGGGTCAGGTGATGCTACTACTACAGCCCCAATTAACCTACTGCATAAAGCACTTAAAAGTAGATGTTACATTTCTTAAGGCCCCCTCACGTCAGCAATCACAAAAATAAATAATATTTTACAGATTCTGTGATTTTTCCCCAGATTTCAAGATACACAAATGCCTCACAGTGCCAGATACACAAATGCCCCACAGTGCCAGATACACAAATGCCCCACAGTGCCAGATACACATTGCCCCACAGTGCCAGATACACAAATGCCTCACAGTGCCAGATACACAAATGCCCCACAGTGCCAGATACACAAATGCCCCACAGTGCCAGATACACATTGCCCCACAGTGCCAGATACACAAATGCCTCACCGTGCCAGATACACAAATGCCCCACAGTGCCAGATACACATTGCCCCACAGTGCCAGATACACAAATGCCTCACAGTGCCAGATACACATTGCCCCAGTGCCAGATACACAAATGCCCCACAGTGCCAGATACACAAATGCCCCTCAGTGCCAGATACATATTGCCCCACAATGCCAGATACACAAATGCCCCTCAGTGCCAGATACACATTGCCCCACAGTGCCAGATACACATTGCCCCACACCCCACTGTGCTGCTCACCGCTGCTGCTGTGTGTCAGGGAGGAGAGTGCAGCGTTCCCCTCTCCTGCCCCTTAGTGCTCAATCCGGCGGCGTGTGTCATCTGTCAGAGACGAGGCATGGAGGAAAGCGCAGTTATGCCGGGCGGCGGCGGTGCGTAGGACCTCAGACCAGCCGCCAGTTCGTGATCCAGTCAGAGCTCGCGGACCAACAGCGGCGGCCCCTGGTTGGCTGCCGGTCCGCAAGCTCTGATTGGCTCACGAACCGGCGGCTGGTTTGAGATCCTACCCCGCTGCCGCCGGACATAGCTGCGCTCTCCTCCCTGCCCTGACAGCTGAGACACGCCGCCACCGGGCTAAGGGATGGCGTGTCTCGCTGACACGCAGCAGCGGGCCGGAACAATTTGCTTTGCTGGCCTTATACGGCCCGCGGGCCGGATGTTCCCCACCCCTGCTTTAATGGGAGTGGGGGTCTGGAATTGGGATAAAGGACAAATGCATTCTGGGCCTTCTGTGGGACTGCGGACCAATGGTGAGGTGCGGGGCGTGCAGCTTGTAAGCAGGTGATTGGCTGACTGTCAGTGAGTTGCTATTACTAGTCCTGACTGTGACCCACATGATGTATGCGAGATCTGCGCTCCTTCTACTTAGTAGGTTATTCTTCTACTATACACGTGTAATAAGAATTATACCCCACCGTTATAATAGCAAATCTCTATGAATTATTCTGACAGTCAATGGGGGTGATTAAAATCTGATCGCTGGGCTGCTAACTTTGCTGTCCTGCGATCAGATAGTCGCCACCTCCAGCGGGAGTGTATATTCGCCGTGCAGGTGTGCGATCCCATGTGTACGCCGAGCTGCTAAAATCCACTTTGTGCAGTCTCTGCGCAGCCCAGGACTCCTACAGTGCAATGAGAACAGGCTGACCGGGGCCGGAGCTGACGTCAGACACCCTCCCTGAAAACGCTTGGACACGCCTGCATTTTTCTGGACACTCCCAGTAAACAGCCAGTTACCACCCACAAACGGCTTTCCTCCGGTCAATCACCTTGCGAACACCCGTGCGTTCACATTTTTTGCACCATCCCGGCGCTGAATGGCGATGCGCTTTGTTGCTGCGTGCACATTGCGGTGAATACACATGCGCAGTTACTACCTGATCGTCTGCTGTGCGAAAAACGCACAGCAGTGATCAGATCTGAATGACCCCCAATAGTAGTTATTATTCTTATCCTGGACTTCACTTTTTTAACATAAAACCCATTCTGTATGTAACAGTTATTTTATCACTTTATTATATGAAAGAAAGAAATTCCTATGTACTGTATGTACGTACATGTATATTTGTGCAATGTACAGTAAAATACATTGGCAGTAATGGCATTAGGGGAACCCCCACACATTATTTTTGCTTAGGGCTCCCTAAACCCTCGCCGCAGCTGCTGATGCTGCTGTTACACCAGAATTGTCCTTATTTATAGGCTCAGACGTCGGTGACAAAGCCACATCAGCTGCAGAATGACTGTACACTGAGAGGGAAGCGCTTGTACACACAGATGATTGTAGACAACAAGAAAAGTAGGTGAGAGGTCATGAGGCTGAAACATGAGGAATCACAGCGCCACCTGCTGGATACAGCACAAACTTCATCTGCAAGATACTGATATCCTATATTTATTTATTTCAGCGCTTTACAGAGACTATCTGGCCATTCACATCAGTCCTTACCCCAGTGGAGCTTACAATCTATGGGGGTCATTCCAACCCAATCGCTCGCTGCAGTTTGTCGCAGCGCAGCAATCGGGTCGGAACTGCGCATGCGCCAACACGGAATGACCCCCAATATTCCCTCCCACATGTGCACGCTCACACGCTAGGGTTCATTTTGTTGGAAGCCAATTAACCTATCAGTATATATTTTTGGATTGTGGGAGGAAACCAGAGCACCCAGAGGAAACCTACGCAAGGACGAAGAGAACATACAAACTTCACAGAGTTGGGTCCATGGTGGGAATGGAACCCATGACCTCAGTACAGTGAGGCAGTAATGCTAGCCATAACACCCAGGGCTGGCAACAGAAATCTTGGGGCCCGTTACACTGATATCTCTGGGGCCCCCCTCCCCTTCGTCCCACTCCCTAAATATCCCTAACCTGCATGTGCCAATACACGCATCACCCTAAATACAAGACACTAGATTTGTGCATATACCGATACCACACAATACAAAGATGGAAAACACACAACAAAAGCGCACTGTGTCCATTATTGGAGCACAAACACACTCATACACATACCTACATACATACACAAACACATCACATATACTGTATACACACACACATACTGTGAAGCAGACATAGACTGTCCAGGAGGACTCACTGTCACCACAGCCAGGGTGTCTCTCTCGTGTGTAGCGCTGCGGGGGGCTGCTGCAATCTTCTCCTTCCGAGTGTCACACACCTGTGGCCAGGCCGGCAGCGGGAGGTTGTGCACAGCTTCTGTGCTGCTCCTCAGCGCAGGCAGGAGACAGGGAAGTGCCGGCGGGCCAGCGTCATGACGTCACGACGTTGGTGCCACGGTATGGGACCATACCAAGTGACAGGGTAAGGAGAGGGAGGTGCGGAAGGAGGTAGTGCGGCCTCTGACTGGACACTTAATTAATTTTTAAGGTGATTGGCGGCCGGGCACAGTGGCGCACGCAGGGGGGGTTTCCGAGTACCCAGAAACCCCCCCCCCCCCCCCCCTCACTAAAAAAAAAAAAAAAAAAAATTTTTGTTTTTTTTTCTGCATGACTATTATTATGCCTGCTGTCTTCCTGGTGGTACTTATAAGTGCTTAATAAAAGTTTACTTTATTTTAATTATAGTACATATATATCCATGTGCATACATATATATACATGTATATACATACATATAAACACACACACACACACATATGATATATATATATATACATGTGTGTATATATATATGTGTACTGTATATATATGCATGTTTAATATGCTATGTATATGTGTACATGTATATATATATATATATGTGTGTATATATATAGAGAGAGAGAGAGAGAGGTGAATATACGGTATATATGTGTGTAGATATATATATATATATATATATGTATGTGTATATATATATATATATACACACACAGACACGCTAGTTTTACGGACCCATCATATACTGGGTCACCTCAGTCCCCACCCCCGTGCTTGGCTCCACCCAGTTCTGGAAACCCCCCCCATGCAAATCCTGCGTTTGCCACTGGGGCAGGCTTTCACTTCATATAGGCAGTACGGCCTATATTTTATTTCCCCGATTCATGGGGCCCCTCCAACCCTTGGGGCCCGGTACGGGTGTCCCCTTTAACCCCCCCTTTTGACGGGCCTGATAATACCATCCGTGCTATAGAATAAAAGGCTAACGCTGCTCCTCACCTCTATGGAGGGAATTGAAGTGTTTTGCACTCTGACAGCCAATAGATAGATTACCTCTAGATTACCTCCCACATGAGACACAAGTATCTCCAAGTAACACTATAGTTTTAGGATCTTCTCATCTATACTAGAAAGTGAGCAGATTGTAGGGATTCAGGTTTTATATAGACCACAGGTTCTCAAACTCGGTCCTCAGGACCCCACACGGTGCATGTTTTGCAGGTAACCCAGCAGGTGCACAGGTGTATTAATTACTCACAGACACATTTTAAAAGGTCCACAGGAGGAGCTAATCATTTCACTTGTGATTCTGTGAGGAGACCTGGAAAACATGCACTGTGTGGGGTCCTGAGGACCAAGTTTGAGAACCTGTGATATAGACCAGTGGTTCTAAACCTCGGTCCTCAAGTACCCCCAACAGTTCATGTTTTCCAGGTCTCCTCACAGGATTGCAAGTGAAATAATTTGCTCCACCTGTGGGTCTTTTAAAATGTGTCAGTGAGTAATGAATACACCTGTTCAACTGCTAGGTGACCTGAAAAACATGCACTGTTGGAGGTACTTGAGGACTGAGGTTGAGATCCACTGATATACAGTAGACGATCCTGTGCTGTGCAGCCGCAAGACATGACCCATGTCTCTGTATTGAAACTATTACCTCTCTCTAGTTCTTTCTATGGAGAAATGACTTCCCAGTAACCATACCTCCCAACATGATCCCCTCCAGGAGGAACAGAATGCTCTGCTCCTGGGCTTCCCTCTTAATGTATGATTGTCATCACATGTTTTGAACAGGTTATTGGATAAGAAAGGTGTTTTAGCACAGGTGAGGGCAATCATGGATTAAGAGGGAAATCCAGGAGCAGAGCATGCTGTCCCTCCTGGAGAGGGTCATGTTGGGAGGTATGCAGTAACCTATATACTTTACAGGCATGTGAAACAGAAAGCATGCCTTCATATTTGCGTATGCACTCACAGACAAAACTAATTATTATCTTGTTCTCATCAAGTCCTAAAATGAAATAAAACAAATCTCATGTGACAAATTATCCATAGCATAAGGTACGTTGTCATCGGGAAGTAATACCGCCCGTATATAAAATCAGAATCATGCATTTTGGCCTGAAGAAGCGCTACTTGTGTTATCACCATGGGAAGGAGAAAACACATCTATAATTACCCCAGTTAAGAAATTGTTGCTGCTCATCAATCTGATAAGAGTTGCTGAAAACCTCTAAAGCCCATAATGCTTAATGAGCCCATGTATCGGTGATTGCACTTGCAGAATGTGATGACATTGGCAGGATGTATCATCTAGCACCACAGGCGAAACTGGAAGGGGGGGTCCAGGGGTACACCGAACCACCCATTAGCCCTAAACCCGATTTATTACTTTATTAAATTAGTGTCCTCTCGGTCAGGAATGCATTTGCTGACCGGGAGGGCGATACCCGCGCTGCAGCTCCGCCCCCCATGTGTTACCAGCCTCATTGAGTTCTGTTGCGGTGTCACTTGATGACGTCACTCTGCACTCACCTGCCCGGCCGACACAGCTCTGAGAGCGGCTCTCTGATGTGGAGGCGTGGAGCTTCCTTCAGTGCCGCATTCTTGAGTTTGGGCGCCCGGACCCCAGGACCCGCTCACCCCATCCGGCTGCTGCAGCTTCCCCAGGATCCGTTCCCCCCCACCCGACGGCTGCTTATAGTGTGTGCAGCTCACTCTGTGGCCTTCTGCTTTCCCTTCACCATGCAGCAGTGTGGATCACACACCGGCCTTTACCGCTGTGTGGATTGTAGTGAGGGAGGCTGCGGTGAGCGGCTGTCTGCTCTTATGCTGTGGGCAGGAGTAACTTAAACCCCTTTCACACTGACAAATATTTCCCGGGTTATAGCACATAAACGCGCATCAACCCGGGAATTTGCTCAGTGTGAAAGGGTACAGGGACAAAATCCCGGGATTTCATCCCAGGTCTCGACCAGGGTTGAATCCGGGATCGTCCCGGGATGCAGTGTAGTGTGAACGGGTAAGCCGGGTCAAGACGACCCGGCACCTGTTCTCTGCATAGGAGGAGGCGATGATGATGATCTCCAAGCGCCACCTCCAATAGCGTCAGCGGTGACGTCTCCAACCCGGCAATATGCCGGGTCGGGCCACAAGTCTGAAAGGGGTCTGAAGCCGGGTCGCACCTGGGAAACACCCGTGTACATATTCCCGGGAGCGACCCGGCTATGGCAGTGTGAAAGGGGTATTAGTGGAGCGGTGCAGGCATTGCTGTGGGTATGGAAGAAGAGTGCTGATTGCTTGGGGTGTGTGGGGACAGGTGGAGTGTGTTGTGATGACAACTGCTATATTGTCTTTATGGGGGGGGGGAGCCGATGGCTGCAAGTGTGGAGGGGAGGGGGCTGCGGAGTTTGTTTTATTATTGAGGCTGTGAGCTGTGGAGAGGAGAGTTGCTACCAGCTGTTGTGTGACAAGGGTTGGGGGATGATCTGTGAGCTGAATGGAGGTAGGGGAGAGTACTACATTGTGTATGGGGGGTGATGGTGTGACTGAGAGATGACACGGGGGAGAGGCGATGGTGTGCTGAGAGACGACACGGGGTAGGCAGTGGTGTGCTGACAGATGACACAAGGAGGAGGTGATGGTGTGGCTGAGAGATGCAGGGGGAGATAGTGTGGCTGAGAGATGCAGGGGTCAGAATGTGATCTCCTACATGAATAGTGAATACCGACTGAAGACGCCGTCTGCCTTAGAGGATACAGTTCTTCAGAGGTTCCACATTGTGAGAAACCACCACACAGGTAAGGTGCATGTGGAATTGAAAAGAATGTTCCCAGTGTGACTAGAAACAGGCGGCGTGTCATGTTGACACGCCCCATTTTCAGTGACCACGCCCCTTCTGGTATGTGGGCACACCTATTTGTTGGCGCACGTGCAGAAGGCGTGTGCGCATATGATGTGCTTTACGGGTCTTTTTGGGAGAGTGGGGGCCCAACAAGGACCACCCATTACTAAATGTCTAGTTTCGCCTATGTTTGGCAGCCGGAGCCAGTCCCTGCGATGTGCAGAGTGTGGTGCTATGGCGGCGGCGCATGTGTGGTCCCGCTAACTGCACATGTACAGTGTCCATTTCCGGTCAATAGAGTGTGGTGCTGAAGAGACATTTACATTATTGTGCAGGTCACCTATCAGATCTTTCTACCTGTGCAGTAATGAGGTGTGTGCTGTGCTGTGGGCAGACAATAGAGGTGAACCAGGGCAGCCGCAAAACCAATGTGTATTGTGGAGGGTGTCAGGCAGGCTGACACTGATGATGATGATGATGATGATGATGTGTCAGACCCAGAGGAGAGTGAGGTGGACTTAGGTGGGGGGGATGCAGCCCTGTCACAGGGAATACAGGCCCTCATAGAAGCTAGGGAGGGAGGTCCTGCACATCAAGGATGACACAGTGACAGGAGAGCATGAGGAATCTTATTTTAATGTGAAAAAGAAATCCTCTGTTACTTTCCCTGCATCTCAGGAATTAAATTCCCTATTTGAAGAAACTTGGGTTAATCGTGACAAGAAGTTTCAGATCCCTAAAAGGTTAATTACATCCTTCCCTTTTTCTCAGGATGATAGGAAAAAATGGGAAAACCCACCGATTGTTGATGCATCGGTATCTAGATTGTCACGCTAGATAGTCTTGCCTGACCTGGGGGCAGCCTCCTTAAAAGGCGCGGCTGACCGCAAGATTAAGACCAGTCTCAAATCTATGTACACATCTGCGGGAGTAGCCCAGAGACCTACTATAGCTTGTGCTTGGATCACAAGAGCCATTGCAAAATGGTCAGGTAACCTACTGGAGGGTTTAAATTCCTTACACAAAGGGGAGATTCTTTTACTCTTACACTATATACATGACTCTGCAAGTTTTATGATTGAGGCCATAAAAGAGATAGGCTTGCTAAATGCACGCACCATGGCCATGGCAGTGTCAGCACGCAGGGGCTTATGTCTACGTCAGTGTACTGCGGATGCGGATTCCAGAAAAGGTGTGGAAAGCCTACCATTCACAGGTGAGGCCCTGTTTGGAGATGAACTGGATACGTGGATATCCAAGGCTACGGCGGGAAAGTCTACATACCTTTCTTCCACAGCTCCTCCACCTAGGAAGACCTACTCGGCTTTCGGACAGCAAAATGTAAAAATAAGACCAGAGGTTCTTCTACAGACTTCAAAGGTTATAGAAGTAAACCCAAGAAACCAGCGACTGCAGGTTCACAGGAACAGCACTCAGGTTCTGCTTCCTCTAAGCCTTCAGCATGACGGTGGACCGCACTGCCTGGAAGATCCCTGGGTCATAGAGCTTATCACCCAGGGTTACAGACTAGAGTTTCAGGAACTCCCACCTCACAGATTCTTCAAATCAGGCTTACCAGCTTCTCCAGAGGCCAATCCAAAAACTGGTGCAGACTCAGGTCATTGTTCCAGTTCCATCTCAGCTGCAGAAAAAAAGGTTATTATTCCAACCTGTTTGTGGTACCGAAGCCGGACGGTTCGGTGAGACCCATTTTAAACCTCAAGTCATTGAACCCGTATTTACGGGTGTTCAAATTCAAGATGGAGTCTCTGAGAGCGTGATCTCAGGTCTGGAGGAAGGGGAATTCTTGGTGTCTCTGGATATCAAGGATGCGTACCTTCATATTCCAATCTGGCCACCTCATCAGGCTTATCTAAGGTTTGCATTATAGGACTGTCACTACCAGTTCCATGCATTGCCATTTGGCCTCTCCACAGCACCGAGGGTGTTCACCAAGATAATGGCAGAGATGATGTTTCTCCTCCGCAAACAGGGAGTGAACATAATTCCGTACCTGGACGACCTGCTGATCAAGGCACCATCTAGGGAGAGGTTGTTGGACAACATTGCCCTCTCAACTCGACTACTCCGGCATCACAGGTGGATTCTGAACCTACCAAAATCTCACCTGGAGCCAACACGGAGGCTTCCGTTCCTGGAGATGATAATGGATATGGAGGCATAAAAGGTATTCCTTCCATTGGAAAAGGCATTGGTAATCCAGTCGATGGTGCGGGATGTCTTGAAACCAACCCGGATATTGGTGCATCTCTGCATTCGCCTTCTGGGGAAGATGGTAGCCACCTACGAGACGCTACAGTACGGAAGGTTTCATGCAAGGCCCTTCCAGCTGGATCTGTTGGACAAATGGTTCGGATCTCATCTACACATTCACCAGAGGATACATCTGTCGCCAAGAGCCAGGGTTTCTCTTCAATGGTGGCTTCAGACTTCTTACCTGACCGAGGGCCGAAGGTTAGGGATTCAAAATTGGATTCTGCTAACCATAGACACAAGCCTCAGAGGTTGGGGAGCAGTCACCCAGGGGGAACAGTTCCAAGGAAAATGGTCAAGTCGGGAAGCCATTCTTCCGATCAACATTCTGGAACTAAGGGCCATATACAACACCTTCTACAGGCATCACATCTTCTTCAAGATCAAGCCATTCAAGTTCAGTCGGACAATGTGACAGCAGTAATGTACATAAACCGACAAGGCGGAATGAAGAGCAGAGCAGCAATGTCAGAGGAGACAAGAATTCTCCTCTGGGCAGAAAGACACGCGATGGCGTTGTCAGCAATCTTCATTCCGGGAGTAGACAACTGGGAAGCAGACTTCCTCAGCAGACATGACCTCCACCCAGGAGAGTGGGGCCTCTACCCGGAGGTGTTCGGGTGCTTGACACGTCGGTGGGGCATTCCACAGATCGACATGATGACCTCTTGTCTAAACAAGAAGCTCAAGCGGTATTGTTCCAGGTCGAGGGACCCACAGGCAGTGGTGGTGGACGCTCTGGTGTCCCCAAGGATCTACCAGATGGTGTATGTGTTTCCGCCACTGCCACTGATCCCAAAGATTCTCAAAAGAATAAAAAGGAAAGGGTTCAAGCAATTCTCATTGCTACGGACTGGCCAAGACGGGCTTGGTACGTGGATCTACTGGACATGCTCCTGGATGATCCGTGGCCTCTACCTCTTTGAGAGGATCTCCTGCAACAGGGGCCATTCGTCTACCAAGACTTACCACGGCTACGTTTGACAGCATGGAAGTTGAGCGTCATATTCTAGCTCGGAAAGGAATTCTGGATAAGTTTATTCTGACTTTGATCCAAGCCAGAAAAGGGGTAACGTCTAAGCATTACAACCGTATTTGGAAGAAATACGTCTCTTGGTGTGAGAACAGGAAATTTCCTACTGTGAAATTTCAACTGGGACGTTTTCTGCTTTTTCTGCAGTCAGGTATGGATGTGAGCCTACGCCTGGGCTCCATAAAAGTCCAGATTTCGGCCTTGTCCATTTTCTTCCAGAAACAGCTAACTTCCCTCCCTGAGGTTCAGACGTCCTTGAAGGGTGTTCTGCACATTCAACCGCCCTTTGTGCCTCCCACAGCACCTTGAGATCTTAACGTAGTGCTGCAGTTCCTCCATTCGGAATGGTTTGAGCTCTTACAGGAGATGGACGTAAAGTTTCTTACGTGGAAGACCGTTACACTGTTGGCCCTGGCTTTAGCCAGGCGGGTGTCGGAACTGGGGGCATTGCCGCACAAGAGCCCCTATTTGTCTTTTCATGAGGATCGAGCTGAACTCGGAACTCGTCAGCAATTTTTTCCAAAGGTGGTGTCTGAGTTTCATATCAACCATCCTATTGTGGTTCCGGTGGTTACCGACACCTCCTCTACCTCAAAGTCCCTAGATGTTGTGACGGCTTTGAAGGTGTATGTAAAGCGAACAGCTCATCACAGAAAATCGGACTCGCTGTTTGTTCTTTATGATCCCAATAAAATTGGGTGTCCTGCTTCATCGCAGACAATTGCACGCTGGATCAGACGTACTATCCAGCATGCTTATTCCATGGCAGGATTGCAATGTCCAAAATCTGTACAGGCCCACTCTACAAGGTCAGTGGGTTCTTCCTTGGTGGCTCGGCTGTACAGCTCTGCCGAGCAGCTACTTGGTCGGGTTTGAACATGTTTGCTAAGTTCTACAAGTTCGATATTTTGGAGGACCTTCAATTTGGTCAATCAGTTCTGCAGAAACCTCCGCACTCTCCCACCCGGTTTGAGAGCTTTGGTACTTCTATACCCCATGGTACTAATGTGTACCCCAGTATCCTCTAGGACGTAAGAGAAAATAGGCTTTTAATTACCTACCGGTAAATCCTTTTCTCGTAGTCCGTAGAGGATACTGGACGCCCGCCCAGTGCTTCATGTTTTCTGCGCCGTTACTTGGTCAAGTATTGTTGTTGATTCAGCTGTTGCTGTACCTGTTCAAGTTTGGTTATCATGGCATTCCTCTTGGTTTGTGTGTGCTGGTTCGATTCTCACCACTGTCCTTTAAATCCTTCTCTCCAGGTATGTCCGTCTCCTCGGGCACAGGGGGTAATTCTGAGTTGATCGCAGCAGCAAGTTTGTTAGCAATTTGGCTAAACCATGTGCACTGCGGGGGGAGGAGGGGGTGCAGATATAACAATTGCAGAGAGAGTTAGATTTGGGTGGGTTATTTCGTTTCTGTGCAGGGTAAATACTGGCTGCTTTATTTTTACACTGCAATTTAGATTTCAGTTTGAACACACCCCACCCAAATCTGACTCTCTCTGCACATGTTATATCTGCCCCCCTGCAGTGCACATGGTTTTGCCCAACTGCTAACAAATTTGCTGCTGCGATCAACTCAGAATTAGGCCCACAGTTTCTAGACTAAGGGGGTCATTCCGAGTTGTTCGCTCTGTAATTTTTTTCGCATCGCAGCGATTTTCCGCTTAGTGCGCATGCGCAATGTCCGCAGTTTCTGAGTAGCTCCAGACTTACTCGGCATCTGCGATCATTTCACTGCTTGCCGTTCCTGGTTTGACGTCACAAACACACCCGGCGTTCGCCCAGACACTCCCCCGTTTCTCCGGCCACTCCTGCGTTTTTTCCGGAAACAGTAGCGTTTTTTCCCACACGCCAATAAAACGGCCTGTTTCCGCCCAGTAACACCCATTTCCTGTCAATCACATTACGATCACCAGAACGATGAAAAAGCCGTGAGTAAAAATCCTAAGTGCATAGCAAATTTACTTGGCGCAGTCGCAGTGCGGACATTGCGCATTAAGCGGAAAATCGCTGCGATGCGAAGATTTTTACCGAGCGAACAACTCGGAATGACCCCCTATGTTCAGCTAAACCATTCAATTCAGTTAATTGACAGCCGCCGCTATCTCTTCCATGGCTGACTCCCCTCCCCCACTAGTCCCTGTACCTTACAAGTCACACCCTCTTTATTATAGATGCACATTTTAAAAGTGTAATTTCTCTGACAATTATTTTACAAGTGTCACACCCAAGATTAGAACTCACGCTGTATTACACTGGAAGCAGGCACCTTGCTGATGGAGCTATTTGCTCCTGTACAGGAAGTGTGAGAATTCTAACTATATGAAGTTACTTCTCTGACATTTACACGAGTAGCTTCATATAGTTAGAATTCTCATGCTTCCTATACAGGAGCAAATAGCTCCATCAGTAAGGTTCCTGCTTCCAGTATAATAGGTTGTGGGTTCTAACCTTGGGTGTGATGCTTGTAAAATAATTGTCAGCTACATAATCAGCATTGTGAGTGACTGAGCAGATCTATGGGGGTCATTCCGAGTTGTTCGCTGTGCAGTGATGATGCAAAAAAATGGCATTAATGCGCACGCGTGGCGTACTTTAACAACGAACAATATAGTTTTACACAGGGTCTAGCGAAGCTTTTCAGTCGTACTGGCAGCCGCAGAGTGATTGACAGGAAGAGGGCGTTTCTGGGTGTCAACTGACCGTTTTCAGGGAGTGTTCGGAAAAACACAGGCGTGCCAGGAAAAACGCAGGCGTGGCTGGGCGAACGCAGGGCGTGTTTGTGACGTCAAATCAGGAACTGAATGGTCTGAAGTGATCGCAAGCGCTGAGTAGGTTTGAAGCTACTCTGAAACTGCACAAAAATATTTTGTAGCCGCTCTGCGATCCTTTCGTTCGCACTCCTGCTAAGCTACAATACACTCCCAGTGGGCGGCGGCATAGCGTGTGCACGACTGCTAAAAACTGCTAGCGAGCGAACAACTCAGAATGTCCCCCTATGTGTGTGAGGCTGCACACTACATACATCTGCCTAGTTGCATTGCTTTAGAATCGACAATTCTAAGTAACTTCATATAGAAAGAATCTGAAGGTGTTCCGTGTAACAGGTCACGAGTTCTAATCCTGTGTATGACTGTGTGATTTAAAATAAATGACAATGAAATGGAAATATATATATGCTTTTTTTCAGAACACTCTATTTACATATATCAGTGATTTTCAACCATTTTCAACTCATGGGTGTAGTACGGGTGACCGGCGGTCTCCTGACCGCCGGTCACCTTACCGACGCCGGGATCCCGGCGGGGAGGGGCGAGTGCAGCATGCCCCTTGCAGGCTCGCTGCGCTCGCCACGCTGCGGGCTCGGTGGCGACCTGCGGTCGCCACGGGTTCTATTCCCACTCTATGGGTGTCATGGACACCCACGAGTGGAAATAGTCCCTGTTGGTCGGCATGCCGACCATCGGGATAGTGAGCCGTCGGGCTCACGGAGGAGGTCATGTGACTGTCGGTCAGCCGACCGGCGGTCACATGACTACGACCCTCAACTCATGGCACACCAAACCGGATATTTAAACTGCTAAGGCACACCATCAGTCCCTCACTGACCCCTTCAGCAATTTAAACAAATTGGCCCCCACAGTAATTGCAGCACACATTGGCCCCCACACTAGTTACAGCACACATTGGCCACCACAGTAACAATAAATAAAAATGTACGGGAACCTATTGTACTTGAGTAGGTTAGTTATCTGTAGCTGTGGAGGAGGCAGGAGCTGTTTACTGCCTCCCTCTTTCAGCGGTGCAGCCAACGTTGAGGAGCGAGGAGGACACAGGAGCAGCACTGGGCGGGCAGGTGACGTGGAGGAGTACTGGGCGGGCAGGTGACGTGGAGGAGTACTAGGCGGGCAGGTGACGTGGAGGAGTACTGGGCGGGCAGATGACGTGGAGGAGTACTGGGCGGGCAGGTGACGTGGAGGAGCACTGGGCGGGCAGGTGACGTGGAGGAGTACTAGGCGGGCAGGTGACGTGGAGGAGTACTGGGCGGGCAGATGACGTGGAGGAGTACTGGGCAGGCAGGTGACGTAGAGGAGTACTGGGCGGGCAAGTGACGTGGAGGAGTACTGGGCGGGCAGGTGACGTGGAGGAGTACTGGGCAGGAAGGTGACGTGGAGCAGCACTGGGCGGGCAGGTGACGTGGAGGAGTACTGGGCGGGCAGGTGACGTGGAGGAGTACTGGGCGGGCAGGTGACGTAGAGGAGTACTGGGCGGGCAAGTGACGTGGAGGAGTACTGGGCGGCAGGTGACGTGGAGGAGTACTGGGCAGGAAGGTGACGTGGAGCAGCACTGGGCGGGCAGGTGACGTGGAGGAGTACTGGGCGGGCAGGTGACGTAGAGGAGTACTGGGCGGGCAGGTGACGTGGAGGAGTACTGGGCGGGCAGGTGACGTAGAGGAGTACTGGGCGGGCAGGTGACGTGGAGGAGTACTGGGCGGGCAGGTGACGTGGAGGAGTACTGGGCGGGCAGGTGACGTGGAGGAGTACTGGGCGGGCAGGTGACGTGGAGGAGTACTGGGCGGGCAGGTGACGTAGAGGAGTACTGGGCGGGCAGGTGACGTAGAGGAGTACTGGGCGGGCAGGTGACGTGGAGGAGTACTGGGCGGGCAGGTGACGTGGAGGAGTACTGGGCGGGCAGGTGACGTGGAGGAGTACTGGGCGGGCAGGTGACGTGGAGGAGTACTGGGCGGGCAGGTGACGTGGAGGAGTACTGGGCGGGCAGGTGACGTAGCCTGCGTGTGTAACGAATGAGTCACGCTGCTGCTCCATACAGGTCATGGGTCAAGCTGCATCTGGGCTATCCGGAAGAGCACAGCGCCGCCCGAGCCCGACATTATGAATTAAAGCGGCAGGGTTATGTTGCGGCAGCGGGCATCTCTGGTGGCACATCTCAGAACCGCTCATGGCACACTATATAAAATATGTAATAAATATATATATATATGCAAAAAGAATGGTATAGCGCCACTTGTGAAGTATATTCTCAGTAAAACCAAATAGATAATACACTATTACCGCTTTCACATCGCTAATGCCGGATCCCACCCGGTAAAAGAAACGTGTCCTTACCGGGTGGGATCCGGCATTTGCTCCCCTCTGCTGGCTTTCCGACCCGACAATATACCGGGTCGGTTGCCATAGCAGCGGGGGGCGCAGTAGCAGCAGGGGCGGGGGTGGAGGCGGCGCTGGGAGATGAGCTCATCTCCTGCGCTGCCTCTCCCTATGCTGTGAATGGGAACCGTGTCGCATCGACGCGGCTCCCATTCACACTGCACCTGACCCGGTATTCAACCCGGGTATAATCCTTCTTTTATACCGGGTTGAATTAGCGGGTCAGGCGACCCGCTAATTCTCAGAAAGTGCTTTCACATCGCACACTGACTTGTGTCGACACGGCAATATGCCGTGTCGATACCGGGTTATTTGTGCGATGTGAAAGGGGTATATCTGTTCCGTAAAATCACCATAAAAGCCCACATAACCTTAATAATCGGTGTCAGCCAAACCCTAAGAATGTAACACTGGTACAGCATACCTCCCAACTGTCCCGATTTTCGCGGGACAGTCCCGTTTTTTGGGGACTGTCCCGCTGTCCCACCCGCGGGCCACAGTGTCCCGCGGTGGGGGGGGGGGGGCAGTTGGGAGGCTCTGTCAATCGCTGCTCGTGAATAGACGCTGTGGCTGTGTGCTCCTGTAATGTCTGTCAGGCAGCACACGGCACAGATACAATGTAGCGCCTATGCGCTCCATTGTAGCCAATGGTGGGAACTTTGCGGTCAGCGGTGAGGTTACTTTCGGTCAACCGCTGACCGCAAAGTTCCCACCATTGGCTACAATGGAGCGCATAGGCGCTACATTGTATCTGTGCCGTGTGCTGCCTGACAGACACTACAGGAGCACACAGCCAATCAGGAGAGTGCCACGACGTGGCGCACCCTGATTGGCTGAAGGGACCCTCTTTGACACGAGTCAGGGGGGGTCCTGGCAGTCGGGGAAAGGGGTCCCATGTGTAAACATGGGGCCCCTTTCAGTGCGTGGTCGGGTTTCCATTTTATTATTTTGCCAAGTACGTGGATTATACAAAGAACAGAAGGTACACTGGATTATGTGAGTATAATTTTTTTCACAGGTACCCCTAGGATTCTACATGGAGAAGAGGACCGAGCCTCGTGGGAACATAGGTAAGTATGTGTGTATGTTGGTGTGCATGTATGTAATAAAGTTGTACTGTCACGGTGTGTGTGTCCTGTTTTTTTGGGGGTATTTTTTTAGTAGTAGTACTACAGGTACCAGCGGGCCCGGTTTTCCACCGCATGCTGGTACTTGTGGTTCTCCAAGTACCAGTTTGCGGGGGAGGCTTGCTGGGACTTGTAGTACTGCTACTAAAAACAATATACACATTTTGTAAACAAGGCTATCAGCCCCCCATCCGCCGCCCTTGGATGGGGGGGAACAGCCTCGGGCTTCACCCCTGGCCCTTGGGTGGCTGGAGGGGGGGGACCCTTTGATTAAAGGGGTCCCCACTCCTCCAGGGTACCCCGGCCAGGGGTGACTAGTTGGGGTTTTAGTGGCACGGCCGCAGGGACCGATATCAAAGTGTCCCCCGGCTGTGGCATTATCTCCCCAGCTAGTGGAGCCCGGTGCTGGTTTCAAAAATACGGGGGACCCCTACGCTTTTTGTCCCCCGTATTTTTGGAACCAGGACCAGGCGAAGGGCCCGGTGCTGGTTGATGAAATATGGGGGAACCCCTGTCATTTTTTCCCCCATATTTTTTCAACCAGGACCGGCTCAAAGAGCCCGAGGCTGGTTATGCTTAGGAGGGGGGACCCCACGCAATTTTTTTTCTTCTGATTTTACACTAAACAGACCCTTTCCCATAGATAACCATGCACAGATCTCACTGATCCGTGCATGGTTATCCAAACTCGACTGGAAAAAGCAGGTCTATGTTATTGCTGCTTTTTTTAACGAATCGGAAAAAAACAGACCCGCACTTGAGCACTCAGAAACTAACACCCAAATACGAATGAATAGTGAATGCCCGTATTCTATAAAATAACAGCCGCGTTTGACCGATGGTCTATTCATTCGTATTTCTGAACATTGTCATTCAAACCATTACGAATAGTCCAAACACTGTCGAGATTGGTGCTTAGTGAATTCCCGGATTGGGACTTAGAAAAAACCCCACAAATCGGCCAAACTCGGATTTTTAGTAAATACTGGCCCATGTTTGAGGTGAGTTCTGACATCTAGTGGCAACTTTCCAAATGACATGACTGTTTCCTTAACAGCTTCATTTTCTAACAGTGATGCAATGATGCACATGGGGGGTCATTCCGAGTTGTTCGCTCGCAAGCTGCTTTTAGCAGCTTTGCACACGCTAAGCCGCCGCCTACTGGGAGTGAATCTTAGCTTAGCAAAATTGCGAACGAAAGATTAGCAGAATTGCGAATAGATACTTCTTAGCAGTTTCTGAGTAGCTCCAGACTTACTCGGCATCTGCGATCAGTTCAGTCAGTGTCGTTCCTGGTTTGACGTCACAAACACACCCAGCGTTCGCCCAGACACTTCTCCGTTTCTCCAGCCACTCCCGCGTTTTTCCCAGAAACGGCAGCGTTTTTTCACACACTCCCATAAAACGGCCAGTTTCCGCCCAGAAACACCCACTTCCTGTCAATCACACTCCGATAACTAGAACGAAGAAAAATCTTCGTAATGCCGTGAGTAAAATACCTAACTGCATAGCAAATTTACTTGGCGCAGTCGCACTGCGGACATTGCGCATGCACATTAGCGACTAATCGCTCCGTTGCGAGAAAAAAATAACGAGCGAACAACTCGGAATGACCCCCATTGGCCACAGATGTTATTGATTACATACATGGAATAAGTAGCTAACATTACTATTATAGTTATATACTGTATGTCAATCCTTCCGGGATGCAATAGTATTACGATAGGTCTCACACGTGCACTGTGGCCGCTGCACATGTGCAGGAGGCCAAAAAAGGAGATTTATGGTAAGAACTTACCTTTGTTAAAGCTCTTTCTGCGAGGTACACTGGGTTCCACAGGGATAACATAGGGGTGTAGAGTTGGATCTTGATCCGATGCACCAACAGGCTAAAAGCTTTGACTGTTTCCAGGATGCTTTATCGCCGCCTCCTCTATATCCCCTCATCCAGGTACTGGAGCTCAGTTTTGTTAACCAGTCCAATGCAGTAGCAGGTAAAAGAGACAACAGTAGTTAGTAGCCACATACACCACATTCTCACGACAGGAGAAGGTACCAGCGGCTAATACCATACAAACCCAAAGAAGCTAAGTGCGTCAGGGTGGGCGCCCTGTGGAACCAAGTGTACCTCGCAGAAAGAGATTTAACAAAGCTAAGTTCTTACCATAAATCTCCTTTTCTGCAGCATGGTACACTGGGGTTCCACAGGGATAACATCGGGGATGTCCTAAAGCAGTTCCTCATGGGAGGGGACGCAAAGTAAGCCGGCACAAGAACCCGGCGTCCAAAGGAGGCATCCTGGGAGGCGGAAGTATCGAAGGCATAGAACCTTATGAATGTGTTTACTGAGGACCACGTAGCCGCCTTGCACAATTGTTCAAGGGTCACACCACGGCGGGCCGCCCAAGAAGGTCCAACAGACAGAGTAGAATGGGCTTTGATGGTAGCAGGAGCTGGAAGGTCAGCCTGTACATAAGCATGTGCAATCACCATTCTAATCCATCTTTCCAAGGTCTGCTTATTAGCAGGCCAGGCACGTTTGTGAAAACCAAAAAGGACAAAGAGGGAATCAGATCTCCTAAGAGAAGCTGTTCTATTCACATAAATACGGAGAGACCGTACCACATCCAAAGACCGCTCTTTGAAGGATAAACCTGGAGAGGTAAATGCAGGAACCACAATCTCCTGGTTAAGGTGGAAAGACGACACCACCTTAGGCAAATAACCAGGACGAGTTCTAAGAACCGCCCGGTCACGGTGAAAAATCAGAAAGGGAGACCGACAGGACAAGGCACCCAAGTCTGAAACCCGTCTAGCAGAGGCAATAGCCAGCAAGAACAAGACCTTAAGAGTAAGCCACTTGGGCTCCAAAGCCAGAACAATAGAGCGAAGAGTTTCCATACGGAATTTAGAAACTTTCACAAATTTGTTCAAAGACTTGAGGTTGAGAATGGTCCGGAAAGAACCATTCGGCTTCGGAACTAGGAACATCGTTGAATAGTACCCCCTGCCTCTCTGAGTCAGAGGCACCGGCACTATCACTCCCGTGTCCAGAAGGGATTGCACCACCACATGGAGAGTTTTTTATTTTACCGGATCCGTAGGGACGTTGTCATGCAAAACTGGCGAGGGGGACGTTTCTTGAAAGAGATGGCGTTTCCGTGAGCGACGACTTCCCTTACCCAGGCGTCTGAAGTGGTCATACCTGAGCAAACCGTAGAATTCGGCCTCCCACCCTGGGATCCCCAAGGGGGAGGCCCGTCTAGTCATGCAGCAGGCTTGTCTCTTTTGGAAGCAGGCTGACGGGCAGGTTTGGGCTTAGTGGATTTGGAAGTGCGAGCCTATTTCAGGTACGCCTGACCCTTTGCTTTACCTGGAGGTCAAAAGGAACGAAAGGAAGTACTTTTAGCCTTCGGGGCCGATGGTGTAGTACTAGGTAGACATGCAGATGCTAAGTCAGCAACAATCTTATTGAGGTCTTCCCCAAAAAGTATGTTTTCCTTAAAAGGAATCACCTCCAAGGTCTTTTTAGAGTCTAGATCTACAGACCAGGACCACAACCAGAGGATCCAGTGAGCCAGAATAGACATAGTAGACGCTTTGGCCGCCAGGATACCTGCATCAGGTGCCGCCTCTTGAATGTAATGAGAGGCTGTAATAATGTATGAAAGACACTGTCTGGCATTATCAGGAAAATTAGACGGTAGTTCCACTTCAACTTCCTGAACCCAGGCCTCAACAGCTTTAGCAGCCCAAGAGGCCGCAAGAGTAGGCCTGTGCACAGCTTCAGCAAGAGTGTAAATAGACTTCAAGCAATCCTTCACACGCTTATCTGTCGGTTCCTTCAGAGAGGTGACGGTAGTGACAGGCAGAGCAGATGACACCACCAGACGCGCGGCTTGTGAGTCCACCGGCGGCGGTGTTTTTCAATTTCTACTTAACTCTGCAGCGAGGGGATACCGCATCCTTTTAGACAGGGAGAATTTCTTTCCTGGATACTCCCAGGATTCCTGACGTATGTCAACTAAGTGGTCAGAGTGGGGCAAAACTAATTTATTAACCTTCTGACGCTTGAACTTATCTGGTTTCTTAGAGGTAGCTGGAGGTTCTTCGTCATCATCAATTTAAAGAATCAGCCTGATAGCCTCCAAGAGGTCAGGAACATCCACTTGTGTCATAGATTCCCCATCAGAAGCATCTGCATCAGTGTCTGAGGGGTCAGTATATCATACCTCCCAACTTTGCATTTTCATAAGAGGGACACACGCACGGCAAAGTCGTGCGCGCTCCCAAAAAGGGGTGTGGCCTGAGAAAAGGGGGCGTGGCTCGCGATCGCAGTCCTCCCACTGAGGGGGTATGCCCAGCGCTCTGTGAGCCGCTGGCATGCCCCCTCTCCCTGTGACTCCAGTGAATAGACGCTGTGCGCGTGCGCACAACGTCTATTCACTGCTGCTCTGCTAAGCAGGGCAGCACGTGCAGAAGCCTCCCAACTGCCCCCCAGCCCACCGCGGGACACTGCGGCCCGCGGGTGGAACAGCGGGACAGTCCCCAAAAAACGGGACTGTCCCGCAAAAATCGGGACAGTTGGGAGGTATGGTATATGCGCCATCTTCATCAGATGAAGTATCTGAAACGTGTGGATTGTGAGGAAGTAATGGCCCGCTTAGATGACCCCTTGTTCTTAGGTGGGCGAGGGTTAGGATTTTGCTTAGCCAAAGACTGATTTAATTGCTGTAACTGAGAGGACAGAGTATCTGCCCATGGCAAATTAACTGCAGGGACAATATGTGGCTGTAATGGCACAGGAGGTCCCATAGGGGGCGCAAGTCTAGTTACCAGCGTAGTCAGTAAATTAGAATATGTAGCCCACTGCGGGTCATGATTTGCCTCCAGTGCTGTAGACTGCCTGAGGGGTATAAAACCCCCAGTACCTGAACCCTCAGCTGCAATATTCTCCTCAGAGACATCAATGGCAGTAACAGTGCATGTTGCAGGATCAGCCATAGAATTATCACCCTGTTTAGCTGACATTATATGAAAGCGTAACCGTAGGGCGAACTAGCACAATATAAGCAGACAAGTACCTGGCAGAAATCCCCCTGTATAGTGTGACTGCAAGCAGAGCACACACGGAGGATTTAAGAGGTATATGGTGACTGTACTACACAGAGTAAAAATACCAAAAGAGTATATCCTGTGAAACACTATATTATATGAGAACCCTGATGCATTTAGCCCCCTTCAGGGTACAGAATATAGGGATAGCAGTATATCTGAGATACATGGAATGGAAATCACACAGCAGCTACTGGCACACACACAGTCACACGTACAATGCAGAAATTATTACAAACAACAATAAAACTGCACTGGACTAGCAATACTAAGTAACTGCACTACAAAGTAAAGCTATATATGTATATAGATATAACAATGCACAGTAAAGACTGGATGTATATCCCAGGGTACTTGTACTAAATATCCCTGAATGTATGCACTTGTTCTTAACTAACACTGGGGTCATTCCGAGTTGTTGCGCTCGTTGCCGATTTTCGCTATGCTGCGATTTGTTGCTAATTGCGCATGCGCAAGGCACGCAGGGCGCATGCGCTTAGTTATTTAACTAAAAACTTAGCAGTTTTGCTGTGGATGCTGGGCGCTTTTCAGTCGCACTGCTGATCGGTGAATGATTGACAGGAAAGGGGTGTTTCTGGGTGGTAACTGAGTGTTTTCCGGGAGTGTGCTCAAAAACGCAGGCGTGTCAGGGAAAAACGCGGCAATGTCTGGAGAAACGGGGGAGTGGCTGGCCGAACGCAGGGCGTGTTTGTGACGTCAAACCAGGAACTAAACGGACTGAGGTGATCGCAGTCTAGGAGTAGGTCTGGAGCTACTCAGAAACTGCAAAGAATTATTTAGTAGCAGTTCTGCTAATCTTTCGTTCGCTATTCTGCTAAGCTAAGATACACTCCCAGAGGGCGGCGGCCTAGTGTGTGCAATGCTGCTAAAAGCAGCTAGCGAGTGAACAACTCGGAATGAGGGCCATTGTCTAAAAGACATGTAGAATACTTAAGTGTCCTGTAAATGCACAGCGCTGATGATGCAGGCGGCTTTTCAGAGGAGACATTGCCCAGCAGTCCCAAAGTTAGCTCAGCATGTGTGTAATGGCGCCCAAACGCTGACAGGGAGTGAGGGAGACAGAGAGATGCAGCTCCAGGGTGGGAACATTAGCAGTAAATGGCGCCTGGGGCTGGGGGAGGGATTACAGTTCAGAGCCTTATCCCCTTGCTGGACTTCACCACCGAGTACTGCAGGCCTCAGCAAAACGGATTATGAGGTAATCCGACATGTGCCCTTGTCCTGGTGGTCTAGTGGGGTCCCTGTACGGCCACAGTGTCCACGCCAGCGCGCGCGGTCCGTTTCCTAAAGACCGCACCAGATCGCAATTTACAGCGGTCTCCCGTCTGGGGGACCCTCTTACCTCCTCCCTTGATGTGGCCACGCGATCCTGGAGAGCAGCAGCAAGTGTGTGTGCCCTAGTGAAAACCGGAACCCTCCGCTGTAAGTGCCCGGCAACCAGGGCGCGGGAGTATACAGCGCCGCCGGTGGAGGTGAGGGAGCCGCAGCACGATATGTCAGAATGACATATAGCACTTGTAAGTGCCTATGCTGCGGCCCTTGAAGTCTTCTGTCTTCTGAAAACCTCTTTACAGGGCTGCCGAGCGCAGCCCTCCCTGTTAGCTGCCTGCACTGCAGGCACCAACTTACAAACTGAGCTCCAGTGCCTGGAGGCGGGGATATAGAGGAGGCGGCACTAAGCATCCTGGGAACAGTCAAAGCTTTAGCCTGTTGGTGCCTCGGCTCAAGATCCAACTCTACACCCCGATGTTATCCCTGTGGAACCCCAGTGTACCCCGCTGCAGAAATCAGCCATTTTACGATTTTCAGCCATCTGCGACCAACACTGAATAGCTCCCATTGTTCCCACAGAGGTGCTGCACTTGTAGGTTGTTTTGCTTTTACCCATTTGTCCAGTTCATGCCAAACCAGCTGGATGGGGTTTAAGTTCGGAGACTTTGCTGGCCATGATGTTAAACCTACTGTCTAGATCAGACATAGCTTAGAGCAGTGGTTCCCACACTTTTTTGAGTCACGGTGCCCTAGAGTATCAGAAATTTTCTCTAACGTCCTAGAGGATGCTGGGGACTCCGTAAGGACCATGGGGATAGACGGGCTCCGCAGGAGACATGGGCACTTTAAGAAAGAATTTAGGTTCTGGTGTGCACTGGCTCCTCCCTCTATGCCCCTCCTCCAGACCTCAGTTTGATACTGTGCCCAGAGGAGCTGGGTGCTTGTCAGTGAGCTCTCCTGAGTTTACTGATAGAAAGTATTTTGTTAGGTTTTTTATTTTCAGGGAGCTCTGCTGGCAACAGACTCTCTGCTACGTGGGACAGAGGGGAGAGAAGCAGCCCTACTCTCTGAAGCTAGGTCCTGCTTCTTAGGCTACTGGACACCATTAGCTCCAGAGGGATTGGTACGCAAGATCTCACCCTCGCCGTCCGTCCCGGAGCCGCGCCGCCGTACCCCTCACAGAGCTGGAAGATAGAAGCCGGGTGAGTATGAGAAGAAAAGAAGACTTCACAGGCGGCAGAAGACTCCGTTCTTCACTGAGGTAACGCACAGCACTGCAGCTGTGCGCCATTGCTCCACACACCTCACATACTCCGGTCACTGTAAGGGTGCAGGGCGCAGGGGGGGGGGGGGCGCCCTGGGCAGCATTTGAGACCTCATGTTGGCAAAAGTACACATATATACAGCTGGGCACTGTATATATGTATGAGCCCCCGCCAAAAATTACTGTTTATGCGGGACAGAAGCCCGCCGTCGAGGGGGAGGGGCTTCTCCCTCAGCACTCACCAGCGCCATTTCTCTGACGTCCTAGTGGATGCTGGGTACTCCGTAAGGACCATGGGGAATAGACGGGCTCCGCAGGAGACTGGGCACTCTAAAAGAAAGATTAGGTACTATCTGGTGTGCACTGGCTCCTCCCTCTATGCCCCTCCTCCAGACCTCAGTTAGAATCTGTGCCCGGCTCGAGCTGGTTGCACACTAGGGGCTCTCCTGAGCTTCTAGTAAAGAAAGTATTTGTTAGGTTTTTTATTTTCAGTGAGATCTGCTGGCAACAGACTCACTGCTACGAGGGACTTAGGGGAGAGAAGCGAACCTACCTGCTTGCAGCTAGCTTGGGCTTCTGGGCTACTGGACACCATTAGCTCCAGAGGGATCGAACACAGGCCCAGCCTCGGTCGTCCGGTCCCGGAGCCGCGCCGCTGTCCCCCTTGCAGAGCCAGAAGCAAGAAGAACATCCTGGAAATCGGCGGCTGAAGACTCCGGTCTTCATTAAGGTAGCGCACAGCACTGCAGCTGTGCGCCATTGCTCCCTATGCACACCACATACTCCGGTCACTGATGGGTGCAGGGCGCTGGGGGGGGGGCGCCCTGGGCTGCAATTAGAGGACCTTACATGGCGAACAGCACATAATATAGTCTAATAAACTATATATGTGCAAAAATCCCCTGCCATAACATAAATATAAGAGCGGGAGAAGTCTGCCGAGAAGGGGGCGGGGCTATCTCCCTCAGCACACTGGCGCCATTTCCTCTTCACAGCTCCGCTGGAAGACAGCTCCCCGGGCTCTCCCCTGCAGTTTCCAGGCATCAAGGGTAAAAAAGAGAGGGGGGGCACTAAATTTAGGCGCAAACTGTATATGTAAAGCAGCTATAGGGAAAAATCACTTTTGTGTTAGTGTAAATCCCTGATTATATAGCGCTGTGGTGTGTGCTGGCATACTCTCTCTCTGTCTCCCCAAAGGACTTGGTGGGGTCCTGTCATCAGTCAGAGCATTCCCTGTGTGTGTGTGCGGTGTGTCGGTACGGCTGTATCGACATGTTTGATGAGGAGGCTTATGTGGAGGCGGAGCAGGTGCCGATAAGTGTGATGTCACCCCCTGCGGGGTCGACACCAGAGTGGATGGATATGTGGAAGGTATTAACCGACAGTGTCAACTCCTTACATAAAAGGCTGGATGACGTAACAGCCGTGGGACAGCCGGCTTCTCAGCCCGTGCCTGCCCAGGCGTCTCAAAGACCATCAGGGGCTCACAAACGCCCGCTACCTCAGATGGCAGACACAGATGTCGACACGGAGTCTGACTTCAGTGTCGACGAGGATGAGACATATACACAATCCACAAGGGGCATCCGTTGCAAGATTACGGCAATGAAAAATGTGTTACACATTTCTGACATTAACCCAGGTACCACTAAAAAGGGTATTATGTTTGGGGAGAAAAAGCAGCCAGTGTTTTTCCCCCCATCAGATGAGTTGAATGAAGTGTGTGAAGCGTGGGGTTCCCCCGATAAGAAACTGGTATTTTCTAAAAAGTTACTGATGGCGTACCCTTTCCCGCCAGAGGATAGGTCACGTTGGGAGATATCTCCTAGGGTGGATAAGGCGCTCACACGCTTGTCAAAAAAGGTGGCACTGCCGTCTCAGGATACGGCCGCCTTGAAGGAGCCTGCTGATAGAAAGCAGGAGGCTATCCTGAAGTCTGTATATACACACTCAGGTACTATACTGAGACCTGCAATTGCTTCAGCATGGATGTGTAGTGCTGCTGCAGCGTGGTCTGATACCCTGTCAGATAATATTGATACCCTCGACAGGGATACTATTTTGCTAACCATAGAGCATATTAAAGACGTCGTCTTATATATGAGAGATGCACAGAGGGATATTTGCCGGCTGGCATCTAGAATTAATGCAATGTCCATTTCTGCCAGGAGGGTATTATGGACCCGGCAGTGGACAGGTGATGCTGATTCTAAAAGGCACATGGAGGTTTTGCCTTATAAGGGTGAGGAATTGTTTGGGGATGGTCTCTCGGACCTCGTATCCACAGCAACAGCTGGGAAATCGACATTTTTACCTCAGGCTCCCTCACAACCTAAGAAAGCACCGTACTATCAGGTACAGTCCTTTCGGCCTCAGAAAGGCAAGCAGATCAAAGGTGCTTCCTTTCTGCCCAGAGGCAGGGGGAGAGGGAAAAAGCTGCACCAGACAGCCAGTTCCCAGGAACAAAAATCCTCCCCTGCTTCTACTAAGTCCACCGCATGACGCTGGGGCTCCACAGACGGAGCCAGGTGCGGTGGGGGCGCGTCTCCGGAACTTCAGCGACCAGTGGGTTCGCTCACAGGTGGATCTCTGGGTTCTACAAGTGGTATCTCAGGGATACAAGCTGGAATTCGAGGCGTCTCCCCCTCGCCGTTACCTCAAATCAGCCTTGCCAGCTACTCCCCAGGACAGGGAGGTAGTACTGGCGGCAATTCACAAGCTGTACCTCCAGCAGGTGATAATAAAAGTTCCCCTCCTTCAACAGGGACGGGGTTACTATTCCACAATGTTTGTGGTACCGAAACCAGACGGTTCGGTGAGACCCATTCTAAATTTGAAATCCTTGAACACTTATATAAGGAAGTTCAAAATGGAATCGCTCAGGGCGGTTATTGCAAGCCTGGAAGAGGGAGATTACATGGTATCACTGGACATCATGGATGCTTACCTACATGTCCCCATTTACCCACCTCACCAGGAGTACCTCAAGGTTGTGGTACAGAACTGCCATTACCAATTCCAGACGTTGCCGTTTGGTCTGTCCACGGCACCGAGGGTGTGTTCCAAGGTAATGGCCAAAATGATGATACTCCTTCGAAAGAAGGGAGTTATAATTATCCCGTACTTGGACGATCTCCTTATAAAGGCGAGGTCCAAGGAGCAGTCGTTGATCGGAGTAGCACTATCTCAGGAAGTGTTACAACAGCACGGCTGGATTCTGAATATCCCAAAGTCGCAGCTGGTTCCTACGACGC